>NC_072403.2:49627857-50878214 GCF_028858775.2 Pan troglodytes
GCCAAAGGCCTTGTAGGGTGACACGGTGAGGGCACAGGAAGGTCTTGCACAATGGGTGATCCTGGGTGTAGAGGGTGCCTTAGGTATTCCCCACCCCCACCCCTGCCCCTCACAAGAGGTTGCCAGATAAAATACAGGCTTCTCAGTTAAATATGAATTTCAGAGTCCTCAGCTCTGGGACTCCCTTCTGCATAGAAAGAATAAGCAACAAATAAATGTTTAGTATAAGTATGCCTCAAATATTGTATGGGCCCATGGGTGTCCTGTATTTTCATTTGTAACACTTGGCAACCCTACCCCAGTGTGCACCCTGGCCTTCATCAGGGACACGTTTCTCCGTCCAGGCTGCCTGGCGTGGGGAAGGCCCGAGTGGCGGTGGGCTAGCAGCCCTGCTCCAGGGGAGCTAGGAAGGGCCTGGGATGTGTGGGCTCCATGGCTGTTGCCCAGGTACGGGCAGTGGCTGTAGTGAGTGGTGAGGTGGGGCGTGTGTTTAATGGGGGAGGGGAGCTGGGCAGTGGCAGAGCCAGAGAGACAAGGGAAAATTTTTTTGTGGGTTCCTGTCTTGTTCCCTCCCCAGACTCACTGCCACTGTGGGCCTGAGTCATCGGGAGAAGGGGCTGGGACAGATAAAATTTTTCCACTCAGCCCCCAGCCCAGCAACCTGGCTCACCTGATCGACACCGCCCATTTGGAGGGAAATTCCAGGCCTAAATCCTGTCCGGAATTCTCTCTCTGGCCAGCCAGCCTGCAAAGGGGTTGGGAGCTCCTGGGGCTGGGAACATCTCCGGGCAAGGGAACCGGCTCTGGGACTCCCTTCTGCGTAAAGGAGAGAGAGAGGAAAAAAAAAAAAAAAGAGAGAGAGAGCCTGCTGAGGGGGAGCTGATGTGGCCACAGCTGGTCCCACTGAGGGCTGGGCTTGGGAGCGGCGGGGATGTGAGAGGGAGGCTGGGGTTGTGACGACATGTGCCAGATTTCTCCTGAGACTCAGGATCCAGCTGACACCAGTTTAGACCATCTCAGCCCCTGTGTGTGTGTGTGTGTGTGTGGTGTCTGTGTGTGTGTGTGTGTGGTGTCTGTGTGTGTGTGTGTGTGTGGTGTCTATATGTGTCTCTGTGTATGTGTGTCTGTGTGTGTGGTGTCTGTGTGTGTGGTGTCTCTGTGTGTCTGTGTGTGTGTATGTCTGTGTGTGTCTGTGTGTGTGGTGTGTGTGTGTGGCATCTGTGTGTGCATGGTGTCTGTATGTGTCTCTGTGTGTGTCTGTGTGTGTGGTGTCTGTGTGTGTGTGTCTCTGTGCATTTGGTGCCTCTGTGTGTGTATGTGGTGTCTCTGTGTGTGTGGTGTCTGTGTGTGTGTCTGTGTGTGTGTGGTGTCTCTGTGTGTCTGTGTGTGTGGTGTGTCTGTGTGTGTGGTGTCTCTGTGTGTGGTGTGTGTGTGTGGTGTCTGTGTGTGTCTGTATGTGTGCGTGTCTGTGTGTGCGTGTGTGTGGTGTCTCTGTGTGTGGTGTCTGTGTGTGTCTGTGTGTGTGTGTGGTGTCTGTGTGTCTGTGCATGTGGCATCTGTGTGTGTGTGTGGTGTCTGTATGTGTCTCTGTGTGTGCGCGTGTGTGGTGTCTGTGTATGTGTGTGCTTATAGTGTCTGTGTGTCTCTGTGTGTGTCTGTATGTGTGGCATCTATGTGTATGTGTGGTGTCTGTGTGTGTGTGGTGTGTGTGGTGTCTGTATGTGTCTGCATCTGTGCATGTCTGTGTGTGCGCGTGTGTGGTGTCTGTGTGTGTGGTGTCTGTGTGTATGTCTGTGCGTGTGGCATCTGTGTGTGTGTGTGGCACCTGTATGTGTCTCTGTGTGTGTATCTGTTGTGTGGTGTCTCTGTGTGTGTGTGTGTGGTGTCTGTGTATGTGTGTGTGTATGGTGTCTGTGTGTCTGTGTGTGTCTGTATGTGTGGCATCTGTGTGTGTGTGTGTTGCCTGTGTGTCTGTGTGTGTGGTGTCTGTGTGTGTGTGTGTGTGTGGTATCTGTGTGTGTGTGAGTTTGTGTGTGTATGTGCCTGTGTGTGGTGTCTGCGTGTGTGTGTGGTGTCTGTGTGTGTGTGTCTGTGGTGTGTGTGTGGTGTCGGTGTGTGTGTCTGTGTGTGTGTGCCTGTGCGTGTGTGTGGGGGTGTCTGTGTGTGTGTGGTGTGTCTGTGAGTATGGTGTGTGTGGTGTCTGTGTGTGGGTCTGTGGTGTGTGTGTGGGTCTGTGGTGTGTGTGTGGTGTCTGTGTGTGTGTGTGCCTGTGTGTGTGTGTGTGGGGGTGTCTGTGTGTGTGTGGTGTGTCTGTGAGTATGGTGTGTGAGTGTGTGTGTATGCATGCCCTTCTTGCCACACTGCTGGTGGTTAGAGGGGCTGCAGTTACAGAGCTATTGCCGACATGAAGCCCCTATTTTTTAACCCGGTCAGTGTTCAAGGCCCTTTGTGTTCAGACCTCAAAGTACCTTCCCGTGGTTATCTGCTGCTGCTCCCTTCCGTGCCCTGGGCTTGACTCCAGGTTCTCAAACTTAAATGTCTTCAGGAACTAGACAGGTAACTGGGGACAAGGGAAGTGGACTGGGGCAGAAAAGGATGGGGATGAGGGTGGGGCGATGGGAGGAGGTGTGCTACTCAACTTCTTAATGGTTGTTGCATTTCTGGAATTTAAGACTCCAAAGCCCATCCTCCCACCCCCAGTCCATTGTTTACCTTCTGGCTGTGGTGATGGGCTGCACCTTTTCTGAGGACGCTGTGCAGGCCAGTGCGGGTGGGCCAGACAGAACATGTCTGAGGACGGGATGTGGTCCACGGGGTGCCAGTTTGCAACCTCCTCATCCAGCCAAACTGTACTTTTTGCCATTCCCTTGTATAGGACTGTCCTATACCTGCCTCTGTGCCAGAATCGGGCTCAAATTATGGCTCTGCTCATTTATTATAGCTACATGGCTTTGGGCCTCAGTTTTCTCATCTGTAAAATGGATATATTAATAGTATCCACATCTGGTGGTAATATGAAGAATGAATGTGTTAATATATGCAAAGCACTGAGAAGTATGCCAGACACAGCATTCAATAGGTATAAACCGTCATCATCACTATTATTATTAGACGGCTCAAATGTTGCCTCCTCCAGGAAGCCTTCCCTAGTCCCACAGCTGGAATTAATCTCTCCCTCAGCTGAGTTCCTACTGCATTCTTTCTGCCTTGTGTTACAGTTAGTGTCTACATGACTGACTGTCCTGTTGGAGTGTCACCTCTTGGAGGCCAGATTTGTGCCCCATTGATCTTTATGTTTCTCAGTCATTCATTTAGCAGTTACTGAGTGTCTTTGATAGCCAGGCATTGTGCCAGGGGGCAGGAGATATGATGGTGAGAAGATATGGCCCTTATCACTTGGCTCTGTGCCTAGGTTAGTGTTCACAGAGAGATTCTGGGCTTGTGGAGACACTGCCTTCCTGCCACCTGGTGTCTCCTTGCATCCCTGTGGAGTGGGCTGGGACGGTGGAGCCCAGGCTCAGCTGACAACCCCAAGGGCAGCTCCACCTACAATGTGATCCCACCACACTGGGAGGGACACAAGCAAATAGACACATGTCTCCCTGCCAGCCCTGTGTCCTCCAGGTGGGAACTGGGATAGTCCTGGCAGGTTGGGGACCAGCTCTGTGCCCATACCAGGTGGAGACTCCCCACTCCTGGGTCAACCCCCAGCTCCTGTACTACTGCACCCCCAGAGACACTCACTCAGCTCCAACCTCAGGATTCAGGCCTCAAATCCAAGATGTGACCTGGAGAGATAACTGAACTAGACATTTACAAGCTCTAGAGTCAGACTCCCTGGGTGTGACTGCCAGTTATTGGCCTCTTTGGGCCTCAGTTCCCCATAGAGGAATTATGTGAGTTAATACCTGGATAGTTCTTAGCATTGGTATGGGTCATTTTCACTAGGCAGGGGCATAGGAGCCCCAGGTTGGTTATTGACCTACTCCTTACTCCCCGTGGTCAGGAGAGAGGGTAAGATACCTCTGAAATCTGCCTGCAGGGGCACATGGTGTAAGACAGGAAGGAGGGACAGCTTTGTCTCCCAGACCCCCAGCTATGAGTGGGATCCTGATCATGTGGCTCAGGGAGGCCCTGGCTGCAGCATCCTGGTGGGGCATGGACAGGAGGGGCCTCCCACCTACACCCCAGCAGGATCCATCAGTGGGCCTCCCAAGGCAGTGGAGTGGGGAGGAGGTGCTGAAAGACTGGGCTTGGGAAGCCTAGCACGGGACCCCGGCCTCCCCTCCCCCACCAGGCCAGGATGAAAGCTCCCTTCTCTAACCCCTTAAGACCCTGGTCTTGGTCCTCATTAAAAACTCTAATCCTCCAGCCCTCACTGCAGATGCAGAGGCCTCCACTCCCAGGTCTGGCTGGGAGGGGACAAGTGATAGTCTCTGTCCTTCTGCACAACTGGGCTGAGCCTAGGCTCCTAAAGCAGTGGTCGGCGGGTGTCTAGGGACCACTGGGACCCCAGGACACAGCTTCTGGGAAATGGAGGAGGGTGAAGACAGGCTTCTGAGGGGAGGAGTCCTGGGAAAAGAGGGATAGGAGGAGGAGGTGGTGGCAATGTCCTGACCAAGTGGGAGAGTCCCTGGCAAGAGACACTTCTCCCTTCCTTTCACCCTTGCCACCCCGGAAATCCCCTGCTGAGGGGTCCTCAGAGGGTAGTCCCAGGCACCCAGCTCAGGGCACCTCTGCTGGAATGGAGCAATGAAGGCCCAGGATCCAGGCCAGGGGCCCTCGAGCCCTCAGTTTCCTCTGCTCTCCAATGGGGCAGATCACTTCCTCACTTGCTCCTGCCTCCCCTCCTGGGCCAGCATGAGGGCAGAGGGAAAGGCCAAAGAGAACACATTTTGGCAGGTAAGCATAGCAAGTGCAGGAGGAGGCAGGGGTCAGCATTTGCTAAGCATTTGTAATTGGCTCCTGGTCCCTGTGGCCAAGTGCTGGCCTGCATTATTTCCACTGGTCCAGAGGTTCCCAGTGAAGTGTGGAGCAATCTCATTCCTTCCCTTTTACCTCCATTCCTCCCTGAGGCTGCCGAGAGCAGCTTCTCTAAGCCTTTTCCTTCTATGCTGCATAAAAAAGGGCTTTGTTGGGAGGCCCAAGGTTTTCCAGGCCCATCATTTTCACCCCATATCTACCAGGCCTCCTGAGTTGGGGATGCTGGGCTGGGGGCTATTGGGAGCTCTGGGAAGGGAAAACAGACAGCCTCCCAGGCTAACAGACAGCCTCCCAAGACAGAGCCTCTGTCCCCAGAAACCAGGTTTGGAATCAGAGAAACACACACTCTATGTCGTCCAGTGTTGGCTGAAAGGGGCAGGTGGTCAGTTACCTAGACCTCATACATAATCAACTGTATTTCATCAAAAGCAAGACGCACAATTAAATTACACACCACTAAGAAGGAAAACTGCTGCTAATTAAACTCTGACACAGTGCCTTTTTGTTATTGATCCCGGGGAACATCCTGAGTTCAGATGTTAAATGTGGAAAATGTGTGTCAGAGAATCAAAATAAAGTTAAAAACATTTCTATCAACAATTGTCTTGGACACATAGTGTCCATAGTGTTCTGCATCTTGTAGTGTTTACTTAGAAGTGTTTACTGAGGTTTCTGAGATTAGGCATAAATGTATGATGTAAAAGATGATGTAAAGCCATCAGCACAGTACCTGGTATAAAGTAAACTGTCATTAAATGTTAACTATTATTGCTGTTGCTATTATATGTACAAGGACTTTATATGTATATGGAAGTCCTTCGGCTCCCGAATCTTTCATTGTTCTAGAGGCTAAGGTCTGAGGACACCAGTGGCTAGAGTCAGAGGTGCCAGGAAAGCTGAGGAGGCAGCCTGGAGGAGGGGCCGTTCCATGTGTGAAGTCTGCAGTGTCTCTATAACCTTTGGAGGCATCAGAAGGGGCCTGAGCCCAAAGGCTGCCTTTGCCAGTTCCCCAGAAAAGTGAGGCCCCTGACTTATTACCCCTATGAGTCAGTCAATCATCCAATCAATCCATTCATTAAGACACTTATTGAACACCTGCACCATGACAGTCTCTGTGCTAAGTCCCTCCTTCAGCAGCCCCCACCTGGCCCCTGCCTATTAGGAGCATCCAGGCTCAGCTATTCGAACTGGCACATCAAAGGGGGATTGGCCCTGATCCCTTATCAGAGGCTTCTTGCCAGGGATCGGCCTGAAGATGTGGCAGCTCCTCCGCTTCTCTCACCATTCCCAATCTCACCCACAATAGGGGAACGGATCTTCATTTCCCAGGCACTTCTAGGCCTTTGTAGAGCCTGCTCCCTCTGCCAGGACAGTCTTGGTTCTGTGCTGTGCAAAATTCCTCTCTTTCCCTTTCTTTCAAAACAGGTTTCAAGCCCCTTCTCCAGAAAACTTTCTTTGAAAACGTCTGTCCTCCACTCAGCTTTCCTGCCCTGTTTCTTAGTGCTCTCAGAATATAGTGTATACCCTGCAAAAATATAGTGTATACACAGCAATTCCCTCCTGTGGTCTGGGCTTCTTGCCTACCTGTCCCGTCTCACGTGGCCAGCTACCAGTTGTAAAAGGACTGGTGATCTGGCACTAGGATACTGATGCCTCACCTTTAATTCATAGCATTTTACCTCCCAAATTTGTATGGTGTGCTACTGGGGAGCTAGGCACTGTGATAGGTGGTGGGGTGGCCCTGCCCTCAGAACCCTCTCAGCCTGCTGGGCTATAATGTCCCCCTGCCCCCACCACACCACATCCCTCTTGCCTTGAATCCCAGCTTCATCCAGTGGAGACCTATGGTGTGCCTGTCCTTCATCAGACTGGGGGGTCCCCCTGAAGAGGGAACACTGTGTGGTGAGCTCTTGCAGGGGGCCCTTTGCTCCCCTCCAGCTGCAGAGCACCGGCTAACCTTGTCCTCACTCCCCCTGCTACCCAAGCAGGCCCACGGTTGTTTATGGTTCAAATGCAGACCCCAGGGGCTGAGGCCTCTCCAACACCCAGAACTGAGCTGTCCCGTCCTCAGCTTTCCAAGAACAGGCTCTGTCGAGCACACATGGTTGTGAAACGATCCTGCTGGGCTCTCCAAGAGATGAGGCCATTTATGGGCTGAGTGGGCTGCCGTGGGCTGCCAAGGGTCAGGCTGGGGACCTGTGTGCGTTGAGACTCTGGTCAGTCTCCTCTCTGCACACAGCCTCCAGGAGCAAGGGCTAGACACAGACGGGCATTCTTCCCAAGTTTAATTTTGAATATGCTTAAATTATTTTAAAAGCAGTCTTGCCATATCAGGAACCCCAAATTAAACTCACACGTATGTTCCTGCGGGATGGGGAGCTAAGGCCTTCCCACTAGGGCTTCTCCAGAGCAGAAGACACAGAGAGGAAAATAGGCTTTCCAAGTTGGAGGGCAGGACAGGTTGCATAATTTGTGGGCCCAGTGAAAAAAGAAATATGAGTCCCACATTGTGCTGAGGAGGGATCTGTGGCCTGAGAGGGGAAGGGCCCTGGCCTCTGCTACCCTGGGAGGCAACATCACAGCCAGGAATGGGGCCTGCCGCTCCTACTCCTTAACCAGTGCTCACCCCAGGCCCAGCTGTGCCAGGAAGGCCTTGTTTCCACCCTGGGCCTTCGCTTGCCTTCCCCCTGCTTATTCCTGGGCCTCCAAAAAGCTTCTCTGTCCCCCAAGCTCTCCTCTTCCAGGAGGTCTTCCTTTCCTGTTTGGACAGTTTTACCTGCTGGCTAGTCCCATGCTTCTTCCCCTTTCCAGGCTCTCTCATAGCTTTGCCCTTGACCTTCTGAGCCTTTGTTTACTTTTTATGTGAGTGACAGAGAGCAGCCTCCTTCCTCCCTTGGCCATAGTTCTTTGGGGGTCTCCTTCATCATACTAGGAGCTCTCTGAGGATAGGGCAAGCTCTCCTTTCAGACTGGGGGTCCCTGGGGTTGGAAGTCTTTCTTGGGACTCCCCCTAGGCTTCCCTTGGCAGACCCAACGTTGCACTAGAGGGGTGACTGTGCCTGGTGTGGTGCCCAGTTGGCTGTGTGTGTGCACATGTGTGTGTGTGTGTATGTGTGTATTGTGTGGGGAGGGTTTGCTTTTGGTTTTCCATCACCTTCCCTGTCCTTTCCTGATCAGATCCTCTGAGTGAGGCTGGTTAGGGAGATGGAGCTTGGAATGAGGGAGGAAGATGGGGCGGTGTGGCACCCCAGCCCTACGTCCGGCCAGGGCTCCAATGGAGTGTGGGCAGCGTGACCTTCTTCCTGGGCCTCCCGCTGGGGTGTGAGGGAGGAAGGCCGGTCTTGAGCTGGGGTCAGGGTGGAGAGGGGCAGCCTTTCAGCTGAGGTCCGTCACTCAGAGGCAGGGTCCGTGGCATTTGGCCGGCAGGGGAGAAGGGAGGGAATGTGAGGAATAGGCTGACTCAGCAGTTGCCCCCTCCCAGCTCTGGGGACAGGCGCTGGGGGAGGACTGATTGCTGAGAACATGCAGATGGTGGTGGCAGTTCCTCTGGGTTGTGTTTTGAGGGGAGGGCTGGGGAGAGATAGGAGTCAGAAACACCAGAGTCCCCCAGAAATACTGGGGAGGCATGAAAGGGAGCTGGAGGAGGGGAACCGAGGAGAGGGTGCCTTTTGACATTGCCATAGCTGTGAATATCAGTGACATGCAAAGGAATGCCCCAAACATGAAGAAGGCCGCTCCTTTGTGGGGATGAGCTGGGGACAGTATGAGGAGAGGGCTTGGCTAGGGGGCAATGGGACCTGTGAGGGAGTAGAGGGTGTTAAGAGTGAGCCAACAGCGGCCCAGCCCGGCCCAGCCGAAGGGGAGGTAGACGGCAGGCCTGCTTTTGCCGAATCTAGAGCTCCTCTCTGCAACTTGATCATAAGCTTCATTAAGGCAGGGGCCGTCTCATAACATCTCTTAATTATCTGACAACCCCTCCACAGGGCTGGGCACATATAAGCATTGTGCCCAAGTTTAATTTTGAGTATACTTAAATTATTTTTAAAGCAGTCTTGCAATATCAGGCACCCCACATTAAACTCACACCCATAATCCCAGCTATTTACTTTTCTTCTTGTACCTTCCAAAATCTTTATAGGCATGCTTACGTAAGGGTGACTTAGGTAAACGCGGCCTGAGTCAGGCTTTTCCACCAGCTTTGCCGGGTGCACTGGTTGACGGGGTGTAAGTGTGTGTATCGGGCTCCTTTGCTCTGAAGTAACCCTTGTTTGCAGGCAAGGAGAGCTGGGGGCACCCTCACTACCCAGTCTCCATGCTCTTCCCTCTGTTTACATTGCTGCCGAGCGGACACCTGCTTCATTTATATTCTCACTTGAAACAACTCTGACTTATGCAAAAATGGACTTACTTAAGATTTACCAGAACAGAATACTAGCTTGATTTGGGGACTGTGTGTGTGTGGCAATGGCTGGTAGATTTCAGGTAGTGATTCCCAAACATTTTGAGCTGGAAAACCCTATTTTAACACTAAAAAACAAAAACAAAAACAAAACCTTCAGAGAACTCCAAAAGACAGTGATTGTATAACAGATATTCATCATCTGAGAAAAATCCATGAAGACAACAAGCTGTGGTGAAGTTAGAAATAATTTGAAATTATCACATATTATTGATCTCCACGGTATCTACATAAGTTTGAAAGAAAAATAGCAAATGCATTCAGGAATATTATTCACTTGACTATGTGAGCAAAGATGTTCATGATAGCATTATAATTTAAAGTCAAATAACTAGGGTCTGTTGGGAGATATTGTCCCCTACTTGGGTACGTGACTCCACCATGTAAATGCAGCACTGTACTGTATGGAACTATGTATATGTGTGTATATGTGTGTGTGTGTATGTGTGTGTGTGCGTGTGTGTGTGTGGAGGAGGGCACATGTGAAGAATGGGAAGGGAATGTATTAGAACACAGTGTTTTGCTTCTGAAAATTCAGTGGTCTCTGGGGGAGGAGGGGGAGGTAAGTGACAGGAAGGAGCTGTGCTGATGGCTGAAATCTGTGGGTGCTGAGAAGTCCTTTCTGAGAGCAAAGTTAGTGTCTGGCTTTGAGTTCTGGGGTGGGGAGAGGAGGCTGAAGAGGCAGGCAAGAGCCAGACCACACAGGTTCCGGTGGACCATGTGAGGCAGAGAATCCTTATCCTTAGGGAGGAGATGTCCTCTCTGGATGTGGTGTGAGACAGCCGGGAAGTTCCTCCCTACACGAAGATCCTTCTTGCTGTGTGTTTTTCCCCATCCCCTCTTCATTTCTCTGCATTTTACATCACTGCTCGCTGGGCCCAGGGCAGCTCAGTGTAAATCTTCAATCTACAGTTCCAGGAACCCTGTTTCCCAACCCCCAAAATCTGGGCCTGAGGTCTGACAAGTCCCAGAAGAGCTGCGGGGATTATGAGGCAGGATGTGTAAAATCAGGGGCGTCCAGGAACGTGGAGCTTGACGGTAGCAGGAGGAGTGGAGAAGCTGGCCTGGGACTGACTCCCATTCCCCTAATTAGGCATCCTGCCTCCTCCCTTGGGGGGCTGGGAGCGGTCAGCTCCAGGCTTCCCCACGTCTCCACGGCTCCGCTGCCCGTGCTCTTCCGAGAGCAACGTGCTGAGGGAGCACTTGTGAGCCATGAGGGCAGGAGTTGGGGCAGGGGTCAGGGTGCTTTTTAATTTCTTGTTAGCAATGACAGCTGTAGAACTCAAGCAATTAAGGAGGACGACTCCCCCAGGATGCCAGAGGGCCAGCCCCCCGCCAAGCTGTGCACAGCTTCCTCCCTTCCTCCTTTTCCATGTCCCCCCTCACCCCCATCACAGGCTTCCCCTCCCTGGGCCCAGGAAGCTGTGAGCCACTGTTCAGGGGAGGAAAGGGGTGCAAAAGGTCCCCTTCCAACACTTTAGCAGGGAGAACAGAACAAAAGGAAGATGGAGGGGCTCCTGAGTCTGGAAGCTGCTTCTTCCTCCCTATGGTCCACGCCTGGGGGTGGGCCCGTCCTGGGGAAAGGGGTCCACTCTCTTCAGAGTTGGTATTGAGGATGGGGACATAAAAATGACCAAAGGTTGGCTGGGTGTGGTGGCTCACGTCTGTAATCCCAGCACTTTTAGAGGCCAAGGTGGGAGAATCATTTGAGCCCAGGAGTTTGAGACCAGCCTGGGCAACCATGGGCCATGGTTTGAGACCATGGGCAACATGGTGAGACTCGGTCTCAAAAAAAAAAAAAAAAAAAAAAAAAAAAGACCAAAGGCATAGCAATTTTTCCTGTGCTTCTAAACCGTTCTTTTTTTCTAAGATCTATAGGGCATTCAACTTCTCTTGAATTTCTTCTTCATCATTTGGCTGGAGCTTTTCAGCAGCCTACTCCAGATCCTGCCTACCGCGTGGACTTGTTCCGTCCCCACCTGTCGGGGGGAGGGTACATGTGTTCAATGCTATGCTTTTATTAACATCAGTCTTGCTGCATGGGCGGGGACATGTTTTTGGGTGCAGGAGCAAAGCTTTATATCCCTGTCCAAACATCTCACTCCACCCAGCAGCTGATACGTGAAACCCTACCATTAATATTTGCCTCCTTTACGGTCATCTCCTTGTGAAATTGCAAACACCCTTGGGAAGGAAACCTCTTCGGCATGAACAAAAGATTTGACAGCTGACATTGTTATGGAGTAACAGGGGTGGGAGGCTTGCTGGCCAAGATTCCCAGGGATGGGGAGGAGTTGGGGGCAGAGGGTTAAAGAGAAGAGTGGACACACTTCATAGTTTTCCCCTACTGCTGGTTAAGTCTTTAAAGCCTGGAAGACTAACAGACCAGCTGTCTTCTCTGACCTAAAAGAAAAGACATCCTTCTCATGTTCATGGTCATGACCATTGCCATCAACAGCCTCATATGGATGTTGAACACCAATGATGCCTCAAAGACATTAAACACATGGCCCTTGCTCTCAAGACGCTCACAGCTCACTATGGGGCACCCCGCTCACCTGAGTGTGCAATGATGAGCCTATGAAAGTTTTAGAGGAAGGGCTTACATGTACCAAGTGTTATCTAAGGGAGATTAGCCAGGTGGTGGTGACCAAGGTGGATTGAGCACAGGGGAGAAGAGATGGTGAAGCTTGCTGGGAGCCCTTTGCCATCACGCAGGTGAGAGCTGAGAGGCCTCAGATAGGCTGATGGCAGTGGGAACACAGATGCTAGGACTCATAGAAAGGCATTTTGGAAAATCAATCTCCAGGACTCTGACTGTGGAGAGGGTAAGAGAAGGAGGAATTGAGCATCAGCCCAAGGTTCAGAACTTGGGTCCCCCAAAGATGGTGGCAACAGAAAGGGAAGTCTGTTGGAGCCATGTTTGAATGGAAGGTGAGTTCTGGTGCAACATGCTGCATTTAAAGAGAGGTCGTCCTACCCCATGCCGCACCACTAACAAGGCAGGACTGAAGGCAAGCTGTGCATACACAGAATGCAATTTTTCTGAAAGAACTTCTACAAATATCAGCAGTCCTTCAAAGTGGTCAGTACAAGAGGCCAGGCAAGTTTTCCAAAGAGCTCGCCTTTGTTCAACACTTTTTTTACTTATTTGTGGGATATTTCTTGTGTGTCCACTAGGTGCCTGGTGCAGTCTAGTGCAGGAGACATGTAGACTGTTGGTTTCTGCCTTTAGGGAGCTTACTATCTAATTAGGGTGACATTAAAGTCAAACTCATAAGAAAGGGTCTGTGTATCTATGACTTCCCATCATATTGAACATAATAGCTTTTTTATTGCTGTGCAACAAATGACCACAAACTTAGCACCTCCAAATAACACCTATTGATTAGCCTACAGTTCTGTAGGTCAGAAGTCAGGGACAGTGTGAGTGGGCTTCTCGCTCAGGGTGTCACAAGGCTGAAATCAAAATGTCAGCTGAACTGAGTTCTTTTTGTTTTTGTTGTCGTTGAGACAAGGTCTCACTCTGTTGCCCAGGATGGAGTGCAGTGGTGTGATCATGGCTTGCTGCAGCCTTGAACTCCTGGGCTCAAGTGATCCTCTTACCTCATCCTCCTGAGCAGCTAGGACCACAGATGTGCACCACCACACCTGGCTAATTTTCAAAATTTTTGTAGAGAGGGGGTCCCACTATGTTGCCCAGGCTGGTCTTGAACTCCTGAGCTCATGTGATTCAGGCATGAGCCACCAGGCCTGGCCATGGATAATCTCATTTTTAGAGTCACCTATGCCATGGAACAACCTAACTGCGGGGGTGAAACCTATCATATTCACAGTCCTGGGATTATGTATAGGGGCAAACCAAGGAGCAGGGGATTTTGGTGGGTCATCTTAGAATTCTCCCTACCACACTTAGAATTAAATATGAAGTTTTTACAGTGGCCTATAAGGCTTTACATGTTTTGGCCCCTAGCTACCTCTCTCCTTTGCCGTTTAGACATTCTTACTTTTCCTCAAAAAGACAAGCATGTTTCGGTTTCAGGGAATTTGCCCTTGCTTCTGTCTCAGCCTGGAATGCCCTTTCCCTTGATATTTCCGGGCGTTCCCCCTCATTTCCTTCAGATCTCTACTCAGAATGAGCCCTTTGTTGACCTCATCTAAAATAGAAACAGCCCCTTCCCCCAAAACCTGCTCAGTCTCTATCCCCTCACCTTGCTTTATTTGTCTGCATAGCATTTATCAACACTACTTTTTAAAAATAAATTTATTTATTAAATTACATAGTCAGTGCCGGGCATGGTGGCTCATGCCTGTAATCCCAGCACTTTGGGAGGCTCAGGAGGGCAGATCACTTGAGGTCAGGAGTTCAAGACCAGCCTGGCCAACATGGTGAAATACCATCTCTACTAAAAATACAAAAATTAGCCAGGCGTGGTGGCGTGTGCCTGTAGTCCCAGCTCCTCTGGAGGCTGAGACAGGAAAATCACTTGAACCCGGGAGGCAGAGGTTACAGTAAGCCAAGATCACGCCACTGCACTCCAGCCTGGGTGATAGAGTGAGACTCCGTCTCAAACCAATCAACAAACAACAACAACAAATTACATAGTACATTTGTGTGTGTGTGTATGTGAGTGGTTATTTCTTTATTGAGATGGAGTCTTGCTCTGTCACCCAGGCTGGAGTGCAGTAGCATGATCTTGGCTCACTGCAATCTCCGTCTCCCAGGTTCAAGCAATCCTCTTGCCTCAGCCTCCCCAGTAGCTGGGACTACAGGCGTGCACCACCACACCTGGCTAATTTTTGTATTTTTAGTAGAGACGGGGTTTCACCATGTTGGCCAGGCTGGTCTTGAATTCCTGGCCTCAAGTGATCCACCTGCCTCGGCCTCCCAAAATGTTGGAATTACAGGGATGAGCCACCACGCCTGGCCTACATAATTAATTTGAACTTATGATATATTTATCTGTTTGTTGTGCATCTCCAATTAGAATATAAGGTCAGTGAGGGCATGACCTTTGTTTTATTCACTATCTCTGGTGCCTAGAATAGTGCCTAGCACATAGTAGGTGCTCGATAAATATTTGATGAATAAATGATTGGATGTGTTTTCAGACTTACTGAGAAATTTTGAAATGAAAAGTTTATTTTAGAGCACAAATCAGATGAAAAGTTACTTCTGTACTTTTTGTTTTATAGTTTAACATTTTTAATGAATTTAAAAACCTTTGACTAGAGCAAGTTAAACACAAAGTAAGGAGAAGAAATTACATAATAAAGATCAGAGAAAAACGTAGCTAGGTGCGGCGGCTCACGCCTGTAATCCCAGCACTTGGGGAGGCCGAGGCAGGTGGATCACTTGAGGTCAGGAATTCGAGATCAGCCTGGCCAACATGGCAAAACCCTAACTCTACTAAAAAATACAAAAATTAACTCAGTGTGGTGGCAAGTGCCTGTAATCCCACCTACTCGGGAGGCTGAGGCATAAGAATTGCTTGAACCTGGGAGGTGGAGGTTGCGGTGAGCTGAGATTGCACCACTACGCTCTAGCCTGGGTGATAGAGCGAGACTCTGTCTAAAAAAAGAAAAATATCGGCCGGGCGCGGTGGCTCACGCCTGTAATCCCAGCACTTTGGGAGGCCGAGGCGGGCGGATCACGAGGTCAGGAGATCGCGACCATCCTGGCTAACACGGTGAAACCCCGTCTCTACTAAAAATACAAAAAATTAGCCGGGCGTGGTAGCGGGCGCCTGTAGTCCCAGCTACTCGGGAGGCTGAGGCAGGAGAATGGCGTGAACCCGGGAGGCGGAGCTTGCAGTGAGCCGAGATCGCGCCACTGCACTCCAGCCTGGGCGACAGAGCGAGACTCCGTCTCAAAAAAAAAAAAAAAAAAAAAAAGAAAAGAAAAATATCAGAGAAAAATTAATGAAGTTGAAAATAGAAGAACATTGAGACAGTCAATAAAACCAAAAGCTGTTATTTCAAGAAAATCAATAATATTGATAAACCTCTAGCCAGATTGATTGGGAAAAAAAGAGAAGACACAAATTACCGGTATCAGGAATGAAAGCTGTGATTGACTACAGACTGTATAGATAGTAAAAAGATAAGAAGGTAATATTATGAAAAATTTTACTTCAATAAATTCCACAACTTAGATGAAATGAACTAATTCTGTCAAAGACACATACTATGGTAGCTTACTCAAGAAGAAACAGAGGCCGGGCCTGATGGCTCATGCCTGTAATCCCAGCACTTTGGGAGGCCAAGGTGGGCGGATCACCTGAGGTCAGGAGTTGGAGACCAGCCTGGCCACCATAGTGAAACCCCATCTCTACTAAAAATACAGAAATACAAAAATTAGCCAGGTGTGGTAGCGCACGCCTGTAATGCCAGCTACTCGAGAGGCTGAGGCATGAGAATTGCTTGAACCTGGGAGGTGGAGGTTGCAGTGAGCTGAGATTGTGCCACTCCACTCCATTCAGGTTATCTAGAAGAAATAGATAACTTGAATGGACTTACATGTAATTTTTTAAAAACTGAATTTGCAGTTGAAAGCCTCCCCACAAAGAAAATCCAGGCCCAGATGGCTTTACTGATGTATACTACCAAACATTTAAGGAAGAAATAATAATAATTCTATACAAACTTTTCTAGAATATTCAGGAGGAGGAAATACCTCCCAACTCATCAGATAAGGCTAAAACCAAACAAAGATACTACAAGAACAGAAAACTACTGGCCAATATCTCTCATGAGTATAGATGAAAAATTTCTACACAAAATTCATGTAAATATAATTGAACTCTATCACCTATACACATACTATATATACATATTCATGCACTGCATAATGATTTTTTGGTCAATGACGGACCTTATGTATGATGATGATTCTATAAGATTATAATACTGTATTTTTACTGCAACTTTTCAATGTTTAGATACATGAATACTTACCATTGTGTTACTATTGCTTACAGTATTTAGTAGAGTAACATGCTATACAGGTTTGTAGCTTAGAAGTAATAGGCTATACTACATAGCCTAGGTATGTAGTATGCTGTATCATCTATATGTGTATTAGTATATATATATGTACTAGTGTATATACATGTACACTAATAACATCATGACCAAGTAGAGCTTATCCTAGGAATTCAAGGTTAGTTTAACATTCAACAATTCAATGTAATTCATTATATTAACAAATTAAAAAGAAAAACCCATACAATCATCTCAATAGATGTAGAAAATACATTTTACAAAACGCAACATGCATTTCTGATTTTTAAAACTTAAGCAAACTAAGAATATAAAGGAACTTCCACAACCTGATGATAAGCCTCTACCAAAAAAAAAAAAAAACACTATAATGGTGAAAAGATAGAATATTTTCTCCTGCATGTGCTTGATCTCATCTGATCTGATCTTGTAAAGCTAAGCAGGTTGGGCCTAGTTAGTGCTTGGATGGGAGATCACCTTGGAATACTGGGTGCTGTAGGCTTTTGGCCTTTGGCTCCCTTCCTAAAAAAAAAAAAAAAGAATAGAACAAGGATGTCCACTCTTATTGCTTTTATTCAACATTGTACCAGAGGCTCTAACCACTGTAACGAGGCAAGAAAAATACAAGGCATTCAGATAGGACAGGAAGAAGTAAAATTTTCATTATTTGCAGATGACATGATCAACCCTATAGAAGGTCTGATGGAATCTACAAGGAAGCTACTAGAACTAATAAATGAATTTAGTATGGTAGTGAGACACAAAAGTGGTATACAAAAATCAATTATATTCCTAAATATGAGCAATGAACCATTGGAACTTGAAATTTAAAAATAATACTTAAAAATATTATCTGTTGCACTGGGCTCTCAAGGATTCCTCAGTTATGGGAAATTTTCTTAGATTATGTCACTGAGGATGTCTTTCCCTTAGTTTCTCTGTTTCTCCTGTTATTTAGATATTGTTGTCTCTGCTGGACTGGTCCTGTAGTTTTATTGCTTAGTTACTTGTAACTTTCCATCCTTTTGTTATTTTCTCTCTACTTTGTGGACATTTCCTCAGCTTTATCTTCCAAATTTCCACTGAATTTTTTATTTCTGCTATCACATTTGATTTTTTAAGACCTGTCTCTTATTCTGTTTTTTTAAAAAACACTGTTCTGTTTTTGTTTCATCTTTGCAATATTTTTTCTTATCATTCACAGGATATGATAATAATGTGTTGTTATTTTTAAGCTTTCTTCATGCTATGTAGACTCAGCTTCCTTCAAGTCACTTTTTTATTTGTTTTGGCCTCTGTCTTTTGTGTTAGAAGCTTTCCTCAAATGTCTCATAATTCTCAGTTGTTTGCTTATTTTTAGGTGTGGAGATTTGTAAAGCTAGTTGGAAGCTGTGTATGTGTGTGACTATGTATGTGTAGGTATGTGTGTATATGTGAGTATGTATACGAGTGCACGCATGTGGGTGTGTAGGTGTGTGTGCATATGTGAGTGTGTATGTGTGTGTCTGTGTGTGCATGTGTGTGTGTATATGTGACTGTGTATGCTAGTGTATGTATGTGGGTGTGTAGGTGTGTGTGCGTATATGTGTATGTGTGTGTGCATGTGTGTGTAGGTGTGTGTATATGTGCTTGTGTATGTGAATATATGTATGTATGTGTGTAGATGTGTGTGCATATGTGAGTGTGTGTATGTGGGTGTGGTTCTGTGAGCCTCACACTAGGGTGACCTGGCTGGGATGTTTCATTTTGCCCCCAGTGTTAGTGTCTTTGCTAACTTTGCTTAAGTGGAGATTCAGGAACAAGAAAACTAGATGTAAGAGTTCAGGCTGCCAATTTTTCCTGGAAGTCTTTTAATTTATTTTTAGATGCTTTTTTAATTTAAATTTTTTATTTTTTAGAGCTGGGGGTCTCATTATGTCACCCTGGCTGGTGAGCAGGGGCTATACATAGGCACAGTCTTCATGCACTACAGCCTTGGACTCCTGCCTTAGGCTTCGGAGTAGCTGGGGCTACAGGTGTGCACCATTGTGCCCAGCTATTATTATTATTATCAATTCCATGTAATCATACTGAAAGAACAGATCAGGTATGCTCTGAAATTGAGTCAGTCTGGTTTACTGTGCCATTTCCATCCCCCAGCACAGGGCCTGGTATATAAGGAAGTTATCAATAGATATTTACTAAATTTATGGATAAACAAACAAATAAGCTGCTTTCGTAGCCTTTATCATGTTAAAAATATTCCACAATGATGTCAAGACTTCATCCTGGCCAGGTGTGGTGACTCACACCTGTAATCCTAGCACTTTGGGAGGCCGAAGCAGGCAGATCACTTGAGGTCAGGAGTTTGAAACCAGCCTGGCCAACGTGGTGAAACCTCGTCTCTACTAAAAATACAAAAAATTAGCTGGGCCTGGTGGTGGATACCTGTAATCCCAGCTACTTGGGAGGCTGAGACAGGAGAATCGCTTGAACCCGGGAGGCAGAGGTTGCAGTGAGCCGAGATTGCGCCATTGCACTCCAGCCTGGGCAAAAGAGTGAGACTCCTGCTAAAACAAAAAACAAAAAACAAAAAACAAACAAACAAAAAACTTCATCCTTGGGAACTAAATGTAAGTGGAAATAACCAAAAGTTGTTTAGTGCCCAGAGGTGTGACCTAGGAGACTGAGCAAACTGAGTAGGTAATAGCAGCACCTTTTTTTTTTGGTCCAAAACAAGGTGTGGCACCAAATTAAGAAATTGATTTCCTTGTTTGGTGTATAATGAAGTCTAAGATCAATTCATAAGGGGAAGTAAAGTCCAAAAATGCTTTGAGCAAATTTGGTTTTGTTGGCCTAGGTGTGTAGGGTCCACTTTTTGAATGTATAGGATTTTGCAGGTGAATTAGAAGCAAATGATATGTGATTAGAGGCAAACCATTTACATTGCAGAGTTTTGCCCTTCCTTTCAGAAAAAATAAAGTTGAGCCAGATGAGCTCTCACTGCCTTCTTAGTCATGGAGTTTGATGATTCTAAGTCTTGAGGGGCTGGGGTGTGACTGGAGGGACGAGAGAGTAGTGAGTGAGGGCTGATTTTCAGGGACATGGATCCTAGGAGACAGGTAGGAAAGCGTGCTGGGAGAAGCAGTTTTCCCACAGCTAGAGAAGGTCAGGCCTCTGGGCATCTTTACCAGGCTTGAAATGACAGCACCTACAGCCCCAAATATTTCCTCTGCTCTCCCTCCATGCCAGTCGCTGTGTTTTCCACACATTGTCTGGTTGGATCCTTGCCACGGCCCTGTAGAGTTGGTGGTCTTATGATCCTCATTTCCCAGGTAAGGACACTGAGTCACAGAGAGGGGAATGTAATGTAGAGATTCCAAGGCAGTTTAATGCCACAGCAGCAAAAGGAAGATGGCAAAGGAGAACGGAGGCCTGAAGGGGATACATTTCCCCTTGACAACATTTTATTGTAACAGTTGGGGATTGATGGGAGTATGTGTGAAAATGAGTCAGTGAGTGGTTTTCTGGTAGTTACTCCATGTAATATGGCTGACTGGCCAATGTTGTCCATTTAGTTATCAAAAAGTTGCCGAATTGTTAATAAACAAATGGAGAGCAAATAAAAGTTTCTCCTACAGAAGTTAAAATAGAGCTAGGGTCGACAGGAACATTCTGGGAATTGAACAAAGTAAGTGATTTTTCTGACTCACTCTGGGATGAACATTTTTTCAACCCCATTTGTTGAAAAAATGGTCTAAAACCCTATTGAGTAAGGCAGGACCCTCTGGGTGCCTCTGAGACCATCTGGGTGTAATGACCGGGTGGGGGCTCTGGTCTCAATATGAACAGCAGAACATTCTGAACTTGAACCCCAACAGATTCTGATTTGAAACCTAGAAAGCATTTGACTGAAGTTCTGATATCTGCTTGCTTTTTGGTTATTTCTTTCTTTGAGTACAGAAAGGAAATTTTGGTTTGTTGATTGTTCATTCTTGTATTCAAGCCATAGTGGTTAAGAGTGCTGGCTTTGGAGCCAGAGAGAGTTGAGTTTAAATCCCAGCGCTATTGCTTATTTGCTGTATGAGTGTGAGCAAGTTACCTAAACTCTCCTGGCCTTTGTTTTATAATTGTAATCTACTTCACAGGGCTATTGTTGGGATTAATGAGATAACATAAGGCACACAGTAGGGATATGATCCCAGACAGTATTTATCTTTATTATTTTCTTTTTTTTTTGAGACCAAGTGTCACCCCGTTGCCCAGGCTGGAATGCAGCGGCACGATTTCGGCTCACTGCAACCTCCGTCTCCCAGCTTCAAGTGATTCTTCTGCCTCAGCCTCTCGAGTAGCTGGGACTACAGGCACCTGCCACTACACCTGGCTAATTTTTGTATTTTTTAATTAGAGACAGGGTTTCACCATGTTGGCCAGGCTGGTCTCAAACTCCTGACCTCAGGTGATCCACCTGCCTCGGCCTCCCAAAGTGCTGGGACTACAGGCATGAACCCCTGCGCCTGGTCACCATTATTATTTTCATTCATAAAGAGTTTACAAGTAAACTGGGCATGGTGGCTCACACCTGTAATCCCGGCACTTTGGGAGGCCAACACGGGCAGATTGCTTGAGCCCCGGGGTTGGAGACCAACCTGGGCAAAATGGCTAAACCTTGTCTCTACAGAACAAACAAACAAAATCACAAAAATTCGCCAGGCATAGGGGCACATGCCTGTGGTCCCAGCTACCCAGGCAGCTGAGGTGCCCAGGAGGTCGAAGCTGCAGTAAGCTGAGATCATGCCACTGCGCTCCAGCCTGGTAAACAGGGCAAGACCCTGTCTCAAAAAACAAAAACAAAAACAAAAACAAAAAAAAAAAGAAAAGAAAAGAGTCTACATGTGGATGTCTATACCTGCAGGCCTGTATTAGTCCTTAGGCTTGTATGGGGTAAGAAATCACTGAAAAATACACTCTCTCCTCTGTGAATGCACTTGGAGAAAGATAAAACACACACACACACACACACACACACACACACACACACACACTCCTTTACAAAGTTAAATACATCAGACAGCATTTGAGGCTGGATGAAGAGGTATAGACAGCTCATGCTGTAGCAGTTTAGGGGAGACTGCTGAGCAGAAGTGGTCTAAGAAGGCTTCATGTTTTAAGAGGCAAATCTTCACGGCTGGCACTGTATAGACCAGGATGAAGAAATGAGCAACCTGTGCTTGGGGCTGTCAGAAGACCTGGCTGGCTGGAGTGGGATGGATGTGTAAGGGGGCAGGGGAAGGAAGGGGCCACACACAATCATATTATGAATAATAATGAGAATAGAAACTACCATTTGTTTGGTTCCTGCTATGCACAGGCCAGGTGCTCTTGCTACACCCTTTCCATATATTATCTCATTCAATCCTCACAAGAACCCTGTACAGGTATTATTAGCATGGGTTTTCAAGGAAACTCAGGTTCAGAGAGGTTGCATGACTTGCCCAGGGACAGATAGCTAGAAGTGGGGAGATCCACAATCTGAATGAACAAATTACACGCACAGACACTGTCACAGACAGGCACACACACACAGAGCCTAGGCGCAGGCAAGACAGTTGTCTGTTTCACCTCATCTGTGGCCCTACTCTCCTTTAGTTGAGTTAGGTGCTAGTTCTTTCCTTTGAGGGGTCCAGTGTGAAAAAGTGACCCTACTCCTCACCCCAACTCTGTCTTAAATGTCCCTGCAGCTTTAGTCCCCAGGCAGGCTCCCAAGAGGGCGGGGCCTGGTGCAGTGTTTAAGGAGGTACTCACTCTTAGGGCCTGCGCTGCACCTGCACGACCCTTATAAGAGTGAGCAGCTCCTTACTCCTTACATTTGGTCCTCGCCTAGCTGCCTCGCTTGCCTCTCCCTAGTTCTGACCCTGGATGGGGCGAGGGTAGTGGTGCTTTGCAATGTGAGCCAAGAAGTCTCTTTCTCTTCCAAGTTCAGGCAGAGATTCCTGAGGCTCAAGCCATTGCTCTCCTTTCTGTACTCAAATGAACAGTGTATTTCAGCATATTATCTGAATATTACTCAGATAATATTTCCACCACTCAAACCTACCCTTCTTCAGGGTCCTCCACAGTCCAGCCTACCTTTCTGTCCCTGAATCCTCCAAGCAGTCCCCGTCCCAGCCCTGGCTCATAGCCCATACTTCCCTGCTCCTAGAGGGTGAGTCTGGATAGACAGCCTCCGGCGTGGTGCCCCCTCCTCAGGGACCAGGGGCCCGTGCAGAAAGCCTCCTGGGCATGCCCCAGAGGCTGGGAAGTCCAGCACTGCTCTCCCTCGCCCTCTAGAGGCTCGGGGTGGCACTAGGTGAGGTACCTGGGAGGGGTCCTGACTGAGGAGGGGGCCCTGGGCTTCCAGAGAATGTCTGGAGTGTGGCCACGGTTGGGCAACAGCTACATCTGAAGCCCACTGATGGAAGGTGCCCAGCAAGGTTGTTCTGTCGTCTCAGGCAGAAGGGGGTTCAAGGCTGCCCACCTCTGTCTGGGTGTTGCGGGTCTTCCCTCCTGTGGGCCAGAGAAGGGGCTCCCTAACCCGCACCCAGCCAGGCCAGCGGGACAGCCCCTCTCCAACTCCTACCTCCCTCTTGGGTAGCTTCGAGGAGCCTGGAGGCTGCCCCTGCCAGCCCTGGGGGACTGTGGCCCTGTTCTAGAGAGCCAGACATCCCTGAGGAGCTTTAGGACAGGAGGGGAGGAAGTGTGAGGAGCTGTGTCCCAAGGTGGCTGTGATCGGGGTTGATGTAGGCAGAACCTGGGAGATGGTGGAAGAAATCTTCAACTCCTGGTAGGGAAGGACACATAGAAAAAGGTGAGGATGGCGGTGTGGAGACAGCCTGGGGGAGAGGCCAGAGTGGACAGAGGCTGT
Source organism: Pan troglodytes (assembly GCF_028858775.2). Classification (NCBI taxonomy): domain Eukaryota; kingdom Metazoa; phylum Chordata; class Mammalia; order Primates; family Hominidae; genus Pan; species Pan troglodytes. The sequence continues at coordinate 49,651,184 of NC_072403.2, forward strand.
GGAATCACTTAACAAACCTTTCTGGGCTGGGAGACTCGGTGCTGCGGTGTGGGCCTCCAGAGGGGAGTAAGCAGGGCAGACCCACCCTTCCTCATAATACATATGCATAAGCTCATTTGCATAACAAAACACCTGCTCACCTGGTCCCCATCGAAGTAACTGGCCTTGCCTCAAATGGTCCATTATTTTTGACTAAAGTATGGGGAAAGGGGACCCATTCTCTTGCTCATCCTTCTCCTTATCTCCCAGATTCCTGGGTTTGGAAGAGAAGGAGTAACTGTGGAATGAGTCACAGAATTATTCCACCTGCCCCAGGGCCAGGCCAGGAGTAGAGCGAGGATAGATGTCTCCCTAGAGCCTTACCTGCTGCCCCTGGGGAGGTCTGGGGCTTCCACCCAGAGGAAGAGCAGGGGTGGTCTGGGCAGCCCAGGAGTCTGGGGGAAGGAAGCAAGCACCCTTACTCCTCATGATCTCTGCCCTGTTACCCTCCCCAGTGCCTGGGGCCAGGGCTAGGTGTGTGTTATCTCACCTCAAACAGTGGCTCTGGGCTCCCCTGCCCAAGCTAATGTCATAGTGGAGGCCTCAGGCCCTGTACCAACAAGGTTCTGTAGTCCCTGGAGTCAGGCTGGGGGAGCCCAGGGCTGAGGCTCCCTTTCATCCCCTCCCACCAGGAAAGGGTCTTTCTCGGTATTTCCCACAAACACTCATATCACCACTTGACAGCCTTTTCATTCCATTCTCCCGCCTCTCTCAGCCCCACCACACCCCTGACACATTCCTTCCCCCACTTCAGCTCCTGGATCGCAGGCAGGGGCACCCTGCCTATCCCCTCTCCCAAAGCGGGTGCCTGGGAGCTGACATCTTGGCTCACCTTCTCCTCCTTTGTCTTCTCTTCCTTTCCCCCACTCCCCAGCATTTCATCCAAGCCAGAAATGGGCCTAGAAGTCTGTAGAAAGACATCCCGCTGCTATCACTCCACAAATCCTCTAGAGAAGATGAGTTTGGTAGACCTCTGCTTATCTGATTTAAATTCTTCTTGCTGCAATCTCAGCTGTTCTGGTTGGTGGCAATGGGCAAACTCAGGCTGTTGGTCAGACAATGGACTGAAGAGTTTACTTTTCTCTGCTTCCCTGCCCAACTGTACTTGAGTAATCTTTATAGTATCTCTAAAAGATGGTCCTGGAATGGTGCTCCCTGGTCCTTCCCTGTCTCTTGCAGTCGGCCAGGACACAGGCGGGAGTATCCACAGCTCTCATTTTACAGCTTCCTTCCCATTCCCTACAGCAATAGAGGGGGAGCCCTAACGGGGTTTTAGCAATCAGTCCAGCCCCTTCAGTCTGGAAAGGAGGACACTGAGGCAGGGATGGGCGGTGCCTTGCTCCAGGCCACACAACAAGGCAGTGACAGTGGCTGCGTTTGAACCCAGGTGTCCTAACCTCCAGGACCCACACATGGCAATCTGAGGAACTGCTCAGGGAGCAGAGTGCTTAATGACAGGGCTTCAGGGACACTATTTGTCAGAGGGGCTTTCAAGGTAACTCCTGTGGTGGTGTTGGGAGGGGGTGCTCAGCCGACGCCTAGTCTCTCTGTAGCCTTGGTGGGGAGGCCACTGTGACCCAGGTCAGCTTGCCTGGAACAGCTGGGTTTCTGGAAACACTTCTGTCTTCTCTATGGGGCCCTGTCGTGGGTGGTGGTGGTAGACGGGGTTTGTTTGTGTGTGTGTATGTGTGGTTTAGTAGTCCCTGCAGCCTTCAGCCTGGAAAGCTGAGGAGGCATGGAGAGGCAGGGGGTTGGTGGATGAGTGACGGGAGGGAAATGCAGTGGGGGAGGAGATGCCACCGCAGGGCTACGGTCAGAGTTGGTGAAGGGCAGATTCACCGTGCCTCCCTCTGTCCTCCTTAAGACCTCTGGTCATGCCAGGGTCTTATGGAGGGGGCTTGGTGCTCCGCACTGTATTTGTTGCTCTCTCTGGAGTTGCTGTACCAACTCTCCTGGCATCCCGACAGGCAGGAGTATGTCCCATAGCCACAGAAATGCCCTTTTTGCAAGTTCTTCCTAGTTCTTGGAGGGCTAGAAGGAACTGAGGGGATGTGAAGAGCATCTTTCCTCCTAGCTTGTTCCCCACTGCCCAGGCTTGCTCCCCGACAGTGAATGGGAAGTGGGGAGCAGTCACCTTCCCAGGGGGCTCCAGGAAGCTGAGGACAGAGTAGCTAAGCTCACAGAGGAGCACTTAGTCAATGGGACTGACCCAGGAGGCCCCCGGGACAATGGGGCTAGGCAGAAAGGAGCAAGAAAGAAGGAGGCAAGGAGGGATGGAGACATCTGAGGAAAGACAGAGAAGGAAGGGAAAAGGAAATGCTCTGTTCACCCATAACTGTCCATGATCTGGACATTTGGGGTTGGAATTCCACCCCAGAGCTGGGGCTTGCCTTGTCTACCATGTTTTCAACAGTGTCTAGGTCCCATGAGTCCACCGCCTCAGGCCTGGCCTCTGGAATTGAAGGCCTGGTGAGGTACCTGCTATGTTGGGTGTGGGCTACACTTATGCATGAAGATTAGTGGGGAGTCCTGGCCTGGCCTTTCCAAGAGAGGAGGAGGTAGGGAGGCGTGCAGACCAGGGACCCAGACAGGCCTCATTCTCAGCAGGGAGCTGCACATTCCAGCCTAGAGTCAAGAGTGGACTGGGGCAGGGCAGACATTCACCTGGTGTACCCCAGCACGCCTCCTGATTGATTGGTAAATAGCTGTTGTTCCAGTCCTTGAGTTCCCCCTGTGCCTCTCTGGCCACCCCAGTCCCTTACTTGGTCCCCTGGACCTCTCCACCATCCAGAAATTGAGGTTTATGTCTGGCTTGGCATACGCCGTCAGCTCTATGTGAACTGTGCCTGAGCCATAGCAGGTGTTAAATGTTTTGGCCATCATCCTGAGCTCCGCGGGGGCCTCGTGCCCCACAGCTGGAGCTGACTGCGACCAGGTCTTGGAACTTGGAGAAGCTGGCAGCAGGCACAGCAGCTCTGAGCATGGCCTGCCTCACTTCTCCTGATGCTTCCAGCTGTGTTCTGGAAGGAGATGGGTCTGGATAAGCAGGCTGGCATGCAGGGAGATGTAGGCGGGACCATCTCTCCAGGAGACCCCAGTAGGGAATGGTTTAGCTGTGGCCTCTGCAGGGCACTGCCTGGAGTAAGGGAGTGCTGAGCCCCTCTAGGGAAGGAGGAGCAAACAACAGATCCCTGGGTCAGCTGCTGACACACTCCTATGCACGCGGCATCTAGTTCCAGCACCTCCTCTCTGGCACTGCCTGGCTCCCCACCCAGCCAGTCAGCTCTTAGAGGCAGAAGCCCAGTGTATCCCAAAGGTGCCTGGCTCAGTGCTGGGCCCCGATTAAATGATGAAGTGGCCTGGGGAGGTAGAAAGAGCCCCAGGCTGTGAGTTGAGCGATCTGGGTTGAGGTCTTGACTCTATGCAGCGCTCCGGCTTTGGACAACTCTGGGCTTCCTTCTGCTCCTCTGGCCAGTAAGCTTCTTCAGCAGTGGAAACTTTTCCTCAAATGAAATTCCAAGTGAGGCGCCAATAAATGAAGCAGATAAAACTGCATGTATTGTGTTTGCCCACTCCCACACCTTCCTGCTACCTGTCCCATCTCTGAGGACCCTCAAGACTCCTAGGAGCACAGTCTGATGTTCTCCTGACATGGATATCCTCTGACTAATTGCCTGCTTCCCTGAATATCTCGAGGCTATTGGGCCAGGCTGATCCTGGAAGCTGAGGGGAGGCCTCCCCACTCCTCATGCCCTGTACTTCTGGGTCTGGGAAAGCAGGGAGTATGGTGGGACTTTGAATCCAAAGTCCCTGTACTTTCCACTGCCCTACCTAGATGTCCCTGTACCTCCTGTAAAATCAGCATAGAGCCTGGTGCCTGGTAGTCCCTACAAATATTCACAAATTGGAGCTTAGCTCAGCTCTCAGGGGGCCAATCAGGGGGCCAATCATTAACTGGCTTTATCTTTGTGAACCATCCTGGGGGGCCCAGGTCATCGCCCCAGCTTCCAGCCCAGGCCCAGGGGGCTGCTGGGGGAAGGGGCCCTTCTTGCTGCGAGGTAGGGGGCGCCTTGGGTCCCTGCCTCTTTTTTTTCCTGGGACTTCCCCGAAGGAACTCACATTGCAGTCAACTCAATGACAACCTAGTTACATAGTTGCTTCAAATAAAGACTAAAGCAGGATCCAAGCCAACAGATCCCCCAACCCCTAGTCATCTTTGGCACGCATTATGTAATTTCTTGCTTTTCTTTTTTTTTTAACCAGGGGTGGGGTAAACCCATTTCCCTATTTGTTTCTGTTTTACTTTAGCCAGATGATAGTGGGTTTGCATTCTCTAAGAGTTTGCTCACGAATGGGGGTGGGAACAGGAGACAGGGAAGGGAAAAACATTTATATGATACCTACTCTGGGCAAGGAGCTTAGCTGATGTTTACTGTTTCCATATATTTCCCTACAACCCTGGGAGGTAAGAACCATGAACCTCATTTTACAGATGAGGAAACTGAGGCTCAGACAAGATAAGTGAATTGTCCAAGTCTCAAAGCTTGGAAGTGTTGAACCAAGATCAAACCCAGCCTGTCTGGCTTTTTCCATTACTCGCTATGGGGGTGGTGGGGTGGAGAAAGGGGAGTGGGTGGGTGGCTGAGGCTTTTCACAGTGAGGGTTCATCAAGCTGGTGTCTTTCCTGAAAGGACAGAGGTCTGGCATCTCAGGTAACAGAGGAAGCGGTTCCCTACCTGCTGGGATTTGAGGGGTTCATAAGAACTGCTTCTCCCTTCCATCACTTGGTGCTGAGCCCCAGATTTCACCATTAGTGCTAGATTTCTTTGAGTTAAGCACTGCCCTCTCCAAGAGGCTTTTAAAACACACAGGCCCTGGAAGATGTGACATTTGGTATCAGTCATCTCATCTGGAGTGTTTGAGGGAGATGTTACAGGCTCACAGAGCCTCAGAGCTTAGGGAGTGGAACCTCATGCTTTACCCAGGAGAAGCCTGAGGTCCAGCAAGGGGAGCTGACTCGGCCAAGGTCACACAGCATGTAACAGACTCTGGAAATTTTTTTTTTTTTAAGACGGAGTCTCGCTTTGTCGCCCAGGCTGGAGTGCAGTGGTGCCATCTTGGCTTACTTGCCTCCTGGGTTTAAGTGATTCTCCTGCCTCAGCCTCCCAAGTAGTTGGTACCATAGGCATGCACAACCACGCCTGGCTAACTTTTGTATTTTTAGTAGAGACAGGGTTTCACCATGTTGGCCAGGCTGATCTTGAACTCCTGACCTCAGGTGATCTGCCCATCTCGGCCTCCCAAATTGCTGAGATTACAGACATGAGCCACCACACCCAGCCAGACTCAGGACTTTTTTTGCCCAGTGCTGTTTCCAAGTCGCCACATGCCTGTGACAGGTAGACAGGAGGGCTCTGGGTACCAGGTAATGAAGTGAGGGATTAAAGCTGGAGGAAATGTATCTTTCTGCTTTATGCCTTGGCCCAGCTGAGTGGCCCTGTGCTCGTCACAGGCTGGTGTCCTCTGCTCTCCTCCCCTCACTCCTGGGGCAAGCAACAGTGGTGTTCCATGTGTGAGCTGGACCTACCACTAGTGTTGGCTTGTTTAAATTCTCTGACAGAGACAAACTGTCCCGGGGGGCGGGGAAGGCAGTGTGGAGCTCACCCCCTGAGGAAGCAGCATTGTCTCTGTGGGCTTTGGCTGGGAATGTTTCTGAAGACGCCCTAATCCCTTGCCCTGCCTAGCCTCAAAGTCTCTATCACTCAGAGGAGTACTGGGAGGGCTCAGTGTGAGCCATCAGAACCTTCCAGGGTACCTTCCCTTGCTTGTTCTCTTTGCGCAGTCCACTTGGTTTGCTAAACTCCTGCTCTTCCATCAAGACCCAACTCAAGGCCAGGCACGGTGGCTCACGCCTGTAATCCCAGCACTCTGGGAGGCAGAGGTGGGCAGATCACTTGAGGTCAGGAGTTCGAGACCAGCCTGGGCAACATGGTGAAACACCATCTCTACTAAAAACACAAAAATTAGCCAGGTGTGGTGGCAGGCACCTGCAGTCCCAGCTACTCCGGAGGCTGAGGCAGGAGAATTGCTTGAACCTGGGAGGCAGGGGTTGCAGTGAGCCGACATGGCACCACTGCACTCCAGTCTGGGCGACAGAGTGAGACCCTATCTCAAAAAAAAAAAAAAAAAAAAAAAGACCCAACTCATGTATCATCTCCAGGAAGCCCTCCCCTACTCCCAGCAATTAAGTGCTCCTCAGAGAATTCCCATTTTTGGTTTACTCTTTGGTTTACCTCCAGACAGGAAGCCCCCACTGACACTGTTGTAGTCCCAGGGTGCAACACAAAACAGAGATCACAAGCTGAGTTTAATAATTGCTTGTGGAATACATGTCCCAAGCCACCTCCTGCAGGAAGCCCTTCCAGATGCCCATTCTAGCCAGTCTGGCTCTTTGCTTCCATACCTTCACAACACTTGTGCCTCCCCCAGGGCCTCTTTCTCATCTTGCTTTCTGGGGCAGCTGTGTGCACATTTGTCTGTGTGCAGCAACTCTCTAAGGCAGGGATTTTTACTCCTATTTTTGATGAGGGGAGCTGTGGCTCAGAGAGGTTGAATAACCTAAGGCCACACAGTTAGTGGCAGAGCCAGGAATGTGACTTGGGTCCATTTGAATCCAAAGTCCCTGTACTTTCCACTGCCCTACCTAGATGTCCCTGTACCTCCTATAAAATCAGCATGGAGCCTGGTGCCTGGTAGTCCCTACAAATATTCACAAATTGGAGCTTAGCTCAGCTCTCAGGCAAGGCCCAGGTCAAAAGGGCAGATACAGCTTTGGGACCTTAGTTGCCACCACATGCCACACCTTCTTCCCAGCAGAAGGACTCCCTCCAAGACAGGGTAGGGGTGGAGGATGTGAACAGGGGCAGAAATGGGCATGTTTTGGGGTCAGACTTGGAGGAATAGCAGAGATTGGAGTGTCAGAAGGTGAGCATGCCTGGGGGTGTTGGGGAGATGCAATTCATCAGGGACAGCTTAGTGTCAGGGGATTAGACTGGGGCCCATGAAGGAGAGGCAGAGGCTGATGGGCCTAGGGGTGGTGTGGGTAGGTGAGCTTCCCCAGACAGTGACTCTGCCCTGCCCTCTCTCCAGCTAGGTCCTCTTCCCCATTCCTTCCCCCTTTCCTGACTGGATCCTCTTGGGAGAGTTACCCTCCTTGGCTTCCTCTGCTCCAATCTTTTTATCAGTTGGCCATCATTACTTATCATTACCTCAAGTCAAACCTCCAGATCCACATGGGGCTAGGACATTGGCACTGGACCAAAGAGGCCCTTTCCTTTGCTTTCTCTTTGTCTTTTTAATGCTTTGTTGCAAAGACCTAGGCGGGGAGAGAGAGAGAGAGAGAGAGAGACAGAGATTGACCCACAGTCAGGGTCAGGGAATTGAGGGGAACCAACCCAATTCTCTCTCCTTCAATTCACCAGGTTTGTATCCTGCCCTTCCTGCAGATCAGTGTCCTGCTAGTCACCTGGGGGTCAGGGGATGGAGTGAAGGACAAGACCTCCTTCCATTGCAGTGAAGCCACTTGGAGAAATGTGTGGAAAACAGCAAGACCCAGTGACCCTCTCCTCACCTTCTTTCCAATCTCAGGAGAGATTTTGTCCCTTCATCCACCGGCTTCTAGATTAACCACCCACACCCACACAGGCGAGAGTTTCCCTGAATATTGGAGGTGACAGGACATCAGGACAAAGTACAACTATTGTGCCTTGGCCCAATCACTACTTTCTTTGTCTGGGGCCGCCGCTGGCTCCTGGCTGCCTTTCACACTTTTCTCCACCCCCACCCCTTTCTCCCCTTCCCCCTCACCTGGAACACCTTCCCCTTCCTCCTTGGCTCCTTCTGAACTGCCTTCAGAGCCACAGACTGTGGGGAGTGGCCACTGCGCTCCCAAGGTGAGGCCCTCCAAGCGGGGCCGAGTTTGCCCCTCAACTGGGAGCCAGCATGACCTCTGTGTGGGCTGCTCTCTGCTTCACTGCCCCTTCCCCCAATCTGCTAGGTGACCCTGGGCCCCTTTGTGCCCTCTCTGGGCCTTTGGAGGATTCTTTGGGGAGACAGTCTGCTCTGACGCCCCCTCCCCTGCAGCAGCCTGGGGAGGGAGGTGAGGATAAGTGAAGTCAAGTTGTTCAAGGGGCTAAGCCCATGGAAGGGAAGGTGCCACAGAGATACATGTGGCCTTGTGATTGTTGTTTTGTGCTTTTTCCCCTTTTTTGAAAGCTCAGGTGACTAGGTGACTTGAGCTTTTAATTTGGTGACAATGTGGGCACTGGCTGAGTCCTTAAGAGTACATTGTTGTAAATGCCGGTGACAACACACTGGGGCATGGGATCCAGAGTTAACCCCTCCAGGTCACAGCCAGGTTATATCTCCAAAATGAAGGGGGGAGGTGGGCCATACTTTCTCGCCCTAATGAAGGTAGCTCAAAAACCCCTAGGCCAGGTCGTAATCCTAGCCTTATATAAAAGGAATTCTGTGCCCTCACTCCCCTGGATCCCTGGGCAAAGCCCACAGAGGGAAACACAAACAGGTTGTTGTAACACACCTTGCTGGGTACCACCATGGAGGACAGTTGGCTTATGGGGGTGGGGGTGCCTGGGGCCACGGAGTGACAGGTGATGGCTATCCCTCCTTGGAACCCCTCCAGCCTCCTCTTAGCTTCAGATTTGTTTATTTGTTTTTTACTAAGACCTGCTCTTTCAGGTCTGTTGGCTCTTTTAGGGGCTGAAGAAGGCTGAGTTGAGAAGGGATGCAAGGGAGGGGGCCAGAATGAGCCCTTAGGGCTCAGAGCCTCCATCCTGCCCCAAGGTGCCTACAGCTTGTGCTCCTGGGGTGCTAGAGGCGCACAAGGAGGAAAGTTAGTGGCTTCCCTTCCATATTCCGTTCATCAGCCTAGAGCATGGAGCCCAGGTGAGGAGGCCTGCCTGGGAGGGGGCCCTGAGCCAGGAAATAAACATTTACTAACTGTACAAAGACCTTGTCCCTGCTGCTGGGGAGCGTGCCAAGTGGTGGAGACAGGACTAATGCACGAATGATGGAAAGGGAGGGTTGGGGTGGGTGGGAGCTAGCCCTTTTCCTCATAAGGGCCTTAGGACACCATACCGATGGAACTGGGGGTACTGGGGAGGTAACCTAGCACCTCCACCAAACCACAGCAACATGTGCTGAGGATGGGGCTGAATAGGTAAGCTCCCTGGAGCGTTTTGGTTAAATTGAGGGAAATTGCTGCATTCCCATTCTCAGTCCATGCCTCCACAGAGGCTATGCCAGCTGTAGGCCAGACCCTGGCAAGATCTGGGTGGATAATCAGACTGACTGGTCCCACTCTTCCCACAGGCCTCAGAGCCCCAACTTTGTTCCCTGGGGCAGCCTGGAAATAGCCAGGTCAGAAACCAGCCAGGAATTTTTCCAAGCTGCGTCCTATATGCAAGAATGGGATGGGGGCCTTTGGGAGCACTTAGGGAAGATGTGGAGAGTTGGAGGAAAAGGGGGCTTGGAGGTAAGGGAGGGGACTGGGGGAAGGATAGGGGAGAAGCTGTGAGCCTGGAGAAGTAGCCAAGGGATCCTGAGGGAATGGGGGAGCTGAGAAGAAACCCCCATTTCTGTTCAGAAGATGAGCTATGAGTCTGGGCTTGGGCTGATAGAAGCCTTGGCCCCTGGCCTGGTGGGAGCTCTGGGCAGCTGGCCTACAGACGTTCCTTAGTGCTGGCGGGTAGGTTTGAATCATCACGCAGGCCCTGGCCTCCACCCGCCCCCACCAGCCCCCTGGCCTCAGTTCCCTGGCAACATCTGGGGTTGGGGGGGCAGCAGGAACAAGGGCCTCTGTCTGCCCAGCTGCCTCCCCCTTTGGGTTTTGCCAGACTCCACAGTGCATACGTGGGCTCCAACAGGTCCTCTTCCCTCCCAGTCACTGACTAACCCCGGAACCACACAGCTTCCCGTTCTCAGCTCCACAAACTTGGTGCCAAATTCTTCTCCCCTGGGAAGCATCCCTGGACACTTCCCAAAGGACCCCAGTCACTCCAGCCTGTTGGCTGCCGCTCACTTTGATGTCTGCAGGCCAGATGAGGGCTCCAGATGGCACATTGTCAGAGGGACACACTGTGGCCCCTGTGCCCAGCCCTGGGCTCTCTGTACATGAAGCAACTCCAGTCCCAAATATGTAGCTGTTTGGGAGGTCAGAAATAGGGGGTCCAGGAGCAAACTCCCCCCACCCCCTTTCCAAAGCCCATTCCCTCTTTAGCCAGAGCCGGGGTGTGCAGACGGCAGTCACTAGGGGGCGCTCGGCCACCACAGGGAAGCTGGGTGAATGGAGCGAGCAGCGTCTTCGAGAGTGAGGACGTGTGTGTCTGTGTGGGTGAGTGAGTGTGTGCGTGTGGGGTTGAGGGCGTTGGAGCGGGGAGAAGGCCAGGGGTCACTCCGGGATTCCAATAGATCTGTGTGTCCCTCTCCCCACCCGTCCCTGTCCGGCTCTCCGCCTTCCCCTGCCCCCTTCAATATTCCTAGCAAAGAGGGAACGGCTCTCAGGCCCTGTCCGCACGTAACCTCACTTTCCTGCTCCCTCCTCGCCAATGCCCCGCGGGCGCGTGTCTCTGGACAGAGTTTCCGGGGGCGGATGGGTAATTTTCAGGCTGTGAACCTTGGTGGGGGTCGAGCTTCCCCTTCATTGCGGCGGGCTGCGGGCCAGGCTTCACTGGGCGTCCGCAGAGCCCGGGCCCGAGCCGCGTGTGGAGGGGCTGAGGCTCGCCTGTCCCCGCCCCCCGGGGCGGGCCGGGGGCGGGGTCCCGGCGGGGCGGAGCCATGCGCCCCCCCCTTTTTTTTAAAAGTCGGCTGGTAGCGGGGAGGATCGCGGAGGCTTGGGGCAGCCGGGTAGCTCGGAGGTCGTGGCGCTGGGGGCTAGCACCAGCGCTCTGTCGGGAGGCGCAGCGGTTAGGTGGACTGGTCAGCGGACTCACCGGCCAGGGCGCTCGGTGCTGGAATTTGATATTCATTGATCCGGGTTTTATCCCTCTTCTTTTTTCTTAAACATTTTTTTTTAAAACTGTATTGTTTCTCGTTTTAATTTATTTTTGCTTGCCATTCCCCACTTGAATCGGGCCGACGGCTTGGGGAGATTGCTCTACTTCCCCAAATCACTGTGGATTTTGGAAACCAGCAGAAAGAGGAAAGAGGTAGCAAGAGCTCCAGAGAGAAGTCGAGGAAGAGAGAGACGGGGCCAGAGAGAGCGCGCGGGCGTGCGAGCAGCGAGAGGGACAGGGGCAAAGTGAGTGACCTGCTTTTGGGGGTGACCGCCGGAGCGCGGCGTGAGCCCTCCCCCTTGGGATCCCGCAGCTGACCAGTCGCGCTGACGGACAGACAGACAGACACCGCCCCCAGCCCCAGCGCCCACCTCCTCCCCGGCCGGCGGCGGACAGTGGACGCGGCGGCGAGCCGCGGGCAGGGGCCGGAGCCCGCGCCCGGAGGCGGGGTGGAGGGGGTCGGGGCTCGCGGCGTCGCACTGAAACTTTTCGTCCAACTTCTGGGCTGTTCTCGCTTCGGAGGAGCCGTGGTCCGCGCGGGGGAAGCCGAGCCGAGCGGAGCCGCGAGAAGTGCTAGCTCGGGCCGGGAGGAGCCGCAGCCGGAGGAGGGGGAGGAGGAAGAAGAGAAGGAAGAGGAGAGGGGGCCGCAGTGGCGACTCGGCGCTCGGAAGCCGGGCTCATGGACGGGTGAGGCGGCGGTGTGCGCAGACAGTGCTCCAGCCGCGCGCGCTCCCCAGGCCCTGGCCCGGGCCTCGGGCCGGGGAGGAAGAGTAGCTCGCCGAGGCGCCGAGGAGAGCGGGCCGCCCCACAGCCCAAGCCGGAGAGGGAGCGCGAGCCGCGCCGGCCCCGGTCGGGCCTCCGAAACCATGAACTTTCTGCTGTCTTGGGTGCATTGGAGCCTTGCCTTGCTGCTCTACCTCCACCATGCCAAGGTAAGCGGTCGTGCCCGGCTGGCGCCGCGGGCCGCTGCGAGCGCCTCTCCCGGCTGGGGACGTGCGTGCGAGCGCGCGCGTGGGGGCTCCGTGCCCCACGCGGGTCCATGGGCACCAGGCGTGCGGCGTCCCCCTCTGTCGTCTTAGGTGCAGGGGGAGGGGGCGCGCGCTAGGTGGGAGGGTACCCGGAGAGAGGCTCACCGCCCACGCGGGCCCTGCCCACCCACCGGAGTCACCGCACGTACGATCTGGGCCGACCAGCCGAGGGCGGGAGCCGGAGGAGGAGGCCGAGGGGGCTGGGCTTGCGTTGCCGCTGCCGGCTGAAGTTTGCTCCCGGCCGCTGGTCCCGGACGAACTGGAAGTCTGAGCAGCGGGGGCGGGAGCCAGAGACCAGCGGGCAGGGGGTGCTCGGACCTTGGACCGCGGGAGGGCAGAGAGCGTGGAGGGGGCAGGGCGCAGGAGGGAGAGGGGGCTTGCTGTCACTGCCACTCGGTCTCTTCAGCCCTCGCCGCGAGTTTGGGAAAAGTTTTGGGGTGGATTGCTGCGGGGACCCCCCCTCCCTGCTGGGCCACCTGCGCCGCGCCAACCCCGCCCGTCCCCGCTCGCGTCCCGCTCGGTGCCCGCCCTCCCCCGCCCGGCCGGGTGCGCGCGGCGCGGAGCCGATTACATCAGCCCGGGCCTGGCCGGCCGCGTGTTCCCGGAGCCTCGGCTGCCCGAATGGGGAGCCCAGAGTGGCGAGCGGCACCCCTCCCCCCGCCAGCCCTCCGCGGGAAGGTGACCTCTCGAGGTAGCCCCAGCCCGGGGATCCAGAGAACCATCCCTACCCCTTCCTACTGTCTCCAGACCCTACCTCTGCCCAGTGCTAGGAGGAATTTCCTGACGCCCCTTCTCTTCACCCATTTCCTCTTTAGCGTGGAGAGAAGCCCCTGTCACCCCGTTTATTTTCATTTCTCTCTGCGGAGAAGATCCATCTAACCCCTTTCCGGCCCCAGAGTCCAGGGAAAGGATGATCACTGTCAGAAGTCGTGGCGCGGGAGCCCACCGGGCGCTTTGTCACATTCCACCGAAAGTCCCGACTTGGTGACAGTGTGCTTCCCTTCCCTCCCCAACAGTTCCGAGTGAGCTGTGCTTTAGCTCTCGTGGGGGTGGGTCAAGGGAGGATTTGAAGAGTCATTGCCCCACTTTACCCTTTTGGAGAAATGGCTTGAAATTTGCTGTGACACGGGCAGCATGGGAATAGTCCTTCCTGAACCCTGGAAAGGAGCTCCTGCCAGCCTTGCACACACTTTGTCCTGGTGAAAGGCAGCGCTGGAGCAGGTGTTTTTTTGGAACTCCAAACTTGCCCACCCAACTTGCTTCTGAAAGGGACTCTAAAGGGTCCCTTTCCGCTCCTCTCTGACGCCTTCCCTCAGCCAGAATTCCCTTGGAGAGGAGGCAAGAGGAAAGCCATGGACAGGGGTCGCTGCTAACACCGCAAGTTCCTCAGACCCTGGCACAAAGGCCTTGGCTACAGGCCTCCAAGTAGGGAGGAGGGGGAGGAGTGGCTGCCTGGCCACAGTGTGACCTTCAGAGGCCCCCAGAGAAGGACACCTGGCCCCTGCCTGCCTAGAACCGCCCCTCCTGTGCCCCCTGGCCTTGGAAGGGGTATGAAATTTCCGTCCCCTTTCCTCCTTGGGGCCCAGGAGGAGTGGAGGGTCCCGCAAGAATATTGTCAGGGGGAAGGCAGGGGGTGTCATGGGAATGGGTGAGGGGGCTGAGGTGCAGAATCCAGGGGGTCCCTGGAGGAGCCGCAGTGGTAAGCTGTCCAGCTGGAAGCCTGGTAACTGTTGTTTTCTCTTGAGAGGGGCTTCCTGTGACCTTGGCTGTCTCTGGGAGCAGGGCTGGGGTACCTGAGTGGGGTGCATTTGGGGTGTGTGGGAAGGAGAGGGAAAGAAAGATGGACAGTGGGACTCTCCCCTAGCAGGGTCTGGTGTTCCGTAGGCTAGAGTGCCCCTCTACTCTGCGAGTGCTGGGCGGGAGGGGAGTTGGTGAGAGCTGGAGACCCTCAGGAAGGGCTGGCAGAAGCCTTTCCTTTTGGGTGCTGTCAGGTCCGCATGTCTTGGCGTGTTGACCTTCACAGCTTCTGGCGAGGGGAGGAATGATCTGGTGCGGGTGGGGAGGGTTAGAGGAGGCCTCAGGCCTAAGGTGGTGCAGGGGGCCCCCTAGGGGCTGGGCAGTGCCAAGGCATAAAAGCCTTCCCTGATCCCTGGTGGCATTTGAAGGTGCCCAGGTGAGAGGGGCTTGGCACCTCCTCACCCTGGGAGGGAGAAGAAACCAGGGAACAGGTAGGAGTGGGAGACAGGTGAGGCTTTGGAAATCTATTGAGGCTCTGGAGAGATTTGTGTAGAGAGGAAAATGTGGTTCTCCCCCAGGGTCTCCTCCTGGGTTTTTACCCTCTAAGCAACCTGTGGGCATGCTGGGTTATTCCTAAGGACTAGAAGAGCTTGGATGGGGGAGGGTGGTTGGTGCCCTTCGGTCCTCGGCACCCCCCTCCGTCTCCAACACCAGCTCACCCTGGTATTTGTCATGTCAGCAGGAGAAGGTCACCATGTTGTTTTTCTCGCCCCTAGTCCTTCCTTCCTGCCCCAGTCCAAATTTGTCCTCCTATTTGACCTTAATACTTACCATGGCTTTGGACCAGGGAATCAGGGGGATAGTGAGAGCAGGGAGAGGGAAGTGTGGGGAAGGTACAGGGGACCTCGACAGTGAAGCATTCTGGGGTTTTCCTCCTGCATTTCGAGCTCCCCAGCCCCCAACATCTGGTTAGTCTTTAACTTCCTCGGGTTCATAACCATAGCAGTCCAGGAGTGGTGGGCATATTCTGTGCCCGTGGGGACCCCCGGTTGTGTCCTGTTCGACTCAGAAGACTTGGAGAAGCCAGAGGCTGTTGGTGGGAGGGAAGTGAGGAGGGAGGAGGGGCTGGGTGGCTGGGCCTGTGCACCCCAGCCCCTGCCCATGCCCATGCCTTGCTCTCTTTCTGTCCTCAGTGGTCCCAGGCTGCACCCATGGCAGAAGGAGGAGGGCAGAATCATCACGAAGGTGAGTCCCCCTGGCTGTTGGATGGGGTTCCCTGTCCTCTCAGGGGATGGGTGGATGGCCTAAATCCTTTTTCTTCAGAACTGTGGGGAGGAAGGGGAAGGGGCACAGGAATATAAGGATCAAGAAAGAAAGAGCTGGGCACCATGAGGTTCACCCTCAGTTTCGTGAGGACTCTCTGCTGTTCAGGTCTCTGCTAGAAGTAGGACTTGTTGCCTTTTTCTTCTGCTCTTTCCAGTAAAATTTTATTTGGAGAAGGAGTCGTGCGCACAGAGCAGGAAGACAGTGTTCAGGGATCCTAGGTGTTGGGGGAAGTGTCCCTTGTTTCCCCTAGCTCCCAGGGGAGAGTGGACATTTAGTGTCATTTCCTATATAGACATGTCCCATTTGTGGGAACTGTGACCCTTCCTGTGTGAGCTGGAGGCACAGAGGGCTCAGCCTAATGGGATCTCCCCTCCCTTCCCTGGTTTGCATTCCTTTGGGGGTGGAGAAAACCCCACTTGACTATGTTCGGGTGCTGTGAACTTCCCTCCCAGGCCAGCAGAGGGCTGGCTGTAGCTCCCAGGCGCCCCGCCCCCCTGCCCAACCGCGAGTCCGCCTGCCTTTTGTTCCGTTGTGGTTTGGATCCTCCCATTTCTCTGGGGACACCCTGGCTCTCCCCACCACTGACTGTGGCCTGTGCTCTCCACCTCTGGGGAGGGAAGGCCCTGGGGTCTTCCTTCCCGCGAGTTTCCCTGACCTAAATCTGGCGTGGCTGGGTAGTGGCCAGCAGTGGTGATGCCCAGCCTGTTCTGCCTCCTCCTTCCCCACCCCAGGAGCCCTTTCCTTGGCCTAGGACCTGGCTTCTCAGCCACTGACCGGCCCCCTGCTTCCAGTGTGCCACTTACCCCTTCCAGCTTCCCAGTGGTCTCTGGTCTGGGAGAGGCAGGACAAATGGTCTTTGTTTGCTGGAGAAAAGGTTGTCTGCGATAAATAAGGAAAACCACGAAAGCCTGGTTGTTGGAGTGTATGTGTGTGCTCCCCCAGGCAGTGGAGGCCAGCCCTCCTTGGAGGGGCGGCTGCCTGATGAAGGATGCGGGTGAGGTTCCCCCCCTCCACCTCCCATGGGACTTGGGGATTCATTCCAAGGGGAAGCTTTTTGGGGGAATTCCTACCCCAGGTCTTTTTACCCTCAGTTACCAACCCCTTGCCCAGGCCAGACCTTCCTGCTATCCCCTCCTGGGCCACAAGCCTGGCCCTCCTCTGTCCCAATTGTGATGAAGGGGCAGTTCAAAACTTCTTGATTAGTCATCTTCTCCCCTATCGACTTGGCTTTAAAAAATGACCTTTTCAGACTTCTGGTCTCGTTCACTCTTTTTGATGATGCTTTGCCGTAACCCTTCGTGGGTAGAGAAGGATTCTGTGCCCATTGGTGGTCTGGATAAAAGAAATAGAGACCTCACAGGAAGCAGTGGACTGGCCTGTTTCCCCACTGTTCTTTCTGTTTTCACACCTGTGGCCTTCTCCCCACCTTCTTCCCAATCAACCTGTTGTGTACATAGCCCCCCTCGTTGTCCTTTATTCTTCTGGAAAGCAGACCTTGGAGGGAGGAGTGAGGGGGAGGCTCAGCTGTGGTCTCTGGGGGGTGGGGGTTGGGAGCTGGGGTGGAAGTCCACGAGGCATACACTTAAGATGCTTTGGTGAAGTTCTAAACTTCATATTACCCAGGCTGAAAAAAGAGCACTTGTTCCTAGGGCTGGAAATGGAAGCCAAAACACCACCTTTTCAGCCTGTTTCAGCATCTTTAGAGATCAGTCCAACCCACTTACACAGTTGAGCAGAGTTGGAGGCCTAGAGAGGGGAGGGACTGGCCCAAGGTCATACCAACTCATGGCCAGAGCCTGGGCCTCCTCACTAGCCAGGTGTTATTTCTTCCCTCTGTGTAGGGAACCTATTTCAGGGACAGGATTGCTATGTGGTAGTGGTGGTGGGGTGCGATAGGCGTGGCAGGCTGGGCCACAATTTGGAGTAGTCATGCCAGAGTCCTGCATTTATTTATTCTCAAGGGCCCCGCCCCTGTGGCCCAGAATTACCCCTTCATGCTCCAGTGCACCCCAGGCTTCGCGGCCAGCCTGGGAAACTGTCTCTACCCTGGTCTCCCTTCAGATCAGCTTCTAGAAATGTTTCGTGGCTACAGTGGCAGCACTGTTTTTTCCATGATGCAAGCAGTTTGCCCTCTTGGGCGGGGTTATCAGTGGCTGGCAGGGCTGGCACAGCGTGTCCGCCCACTGCCACCTGTGGGTTCCAGGAGGGCCCAGCCCCTGTGCTGATGCCCACCACCTTCTCAGCTCATGTCTGGGGAAGAGGACTGGCAGGGGGAAAGGTGCCTCCTCCTGAAAGGTGCCTCCTCTGTTTTTGCCTAATATAGGCTTGGGAACACTTTGATGTCAGCTAATTCTGACTCCTTTACTTACTAGCTGTGCGGCCTTGGGGCAACTTACTTAGCCTCTTTGAGCCTCCTTTTCCCCATCTGTAAAATGGAATCTCAATAGTGTCTAATAGTACCATGTGGAGAAACTTGTGTGAGATGATAGCTGTGGACTACTGTACACAGTACTCAGGATGTAGTAAGTGCTCAATAAACAGCTGTTGGTATGGTTGACGTTATGGTAGTGGTTGTGGGGAGGACGTAGGAAACTGGAGACTAGCTTGGCAAAGCTGGCTCTTCCTCCTTTTAGGGAAAGCTTAGAGCATCCCCATGGGGTATACCCATACTCAAACTGTCCTCTGGCATCGAGGTTGGCCCAGGATTCAGTTCAGCTGTCACAGTGAGGTGGCGGGATCAGATGTGGCAGGCCGTGTCCCTTGGAACTTGAGTACATCGTGTGATCTCTGGAATGAAAACAGGCCTTCACCAGTGTTGATGGTGGAAAGCTTAGGGAAGTGCTTCAAACACAGTAGGAGGGACTTACATTAGATTTTGGAAGGACTTGCCTGATTCGGAAGCTCCAAAGAGTGGCATTACAGAGCTGGGTGGAGAGAGGGGCTAGCCATCTTTTGTGTCGCCCACCGGGCTCATGTGTCGTCGCCTCTCATGCAGTGGTGAAGTTCATGGATGTCTATCAGCGCAGCTACTGCCATCCAATCGAGACCCTGGTGGACATCTTCCAGGAGTACCCTGATGAGATCGAGTACATCTTCAAGCCATCCTGTGTGCCCCTGATGCGATGCGGGGGCTGCTGCAATGACGAGGGCCTGGAGTGTGTGCCCACTGAGGAGTCCAACATCACCATGCAGGTGGGCATCTTTGGGAAGTGGGGCAAGGGGGGGATAGGGAGGGGGGTAACACTTTGGGAACAGGTGGTCCCAGGTCGTTTCCTGGCTAGATTTGCCTTGTCTGGCTCCTGCCCCTGAGTTGCACAGGGGAGGTATGGTGGGGTCTTGCCTTCTGTAGAGAAGATGCTTCATTCCCAGCCCAGGTTCCCAGCAAGCCCCAACCATCTCCTTCTCCCTGATGGTTGCCCATGGGCTCAGGAGGGGACAGATGGATGCCTGTGTCAGGAGCCCCTCTCTCCCTCTCTTGGAGAGAGTCCTGAGTGCCCCCCCTCTTGGGGGCTTTGTTTGGGAAGCTGAATGAGCCTGGTCCATGGAGAGTTTAAAAAGTCTTTTGGTGTTACCTGGTAATGGGGCACATCTCAGCCCAGATAGGGTGGGAGGGAGCTGTGAAACACAGGGAGGGGGTTGCTTTCGGGTATCTACTAGGAGTCAGGGTGAAGCCTAGAGAGGATGAAAGAAGGGGAGGGGATGGGGAGTGGTAAGAACCTAGGATTTGAATTCCCAGCCTGGCCAACCCTTGCAGCCATGTCTTGGCCTCAAGTGGAACAAGGGCTCCTTGAGGCCAGCAGGGTTGGGGGAGTTGGGGTGGGGTGGGCCTGAGCCTCTTTCCTGCTAGAGCTCTTGGTCCTCCCTGCCTCCACCACCCATCCCTGCTCTGCAGAACCCCTGGGTGCTGAGTGGCAGGAGCCCCAGGGTTGTCCCATCTGGGTATGGCTGGCTGGGTCACTAACCTCTGTGATCTGCTTCCTTCCCTTCCAGATTATGCGGATCAAACCTCACCAAGGCCAGCACATAGGAGAGATGAGCTTCCTACAGCACAACAAATGTGAATGCAGGTGAGGATGTAGTCACGGATTCATTATCAGCAAGTGGCTGCAGGGTGCCTGATCTGTGCCAGGGTTAAGCATGCTGTACTTTTTAGCCCCCGTCCAGCTTCCAGCTATGTGACCTTTGGCATTTTACTTCAATGTGCCTCAGTTTCTACATCTGTAAAATGGGCACAATAGTAGTATACCTCATAGCATTGTTATAAGGATTA
Source organism: Pan troglodytes (assembly GCF_028858775.2). Classification (NCBI taxonomy): domain Eukaryota; kingdom Metazoa; phylum Chordata; class Mammalia; order Primates; family Hominidae; genus Pan; species Pan troglodytes. The sequence goes on from NC_072403.2 coordinate 49,670,656, forward strand.
AACAAGTTATATATGAAAAGATTAAAACAGTGTTGCTCCATAATAAATGCTGTTTTTACTGTGATTATTATTGTTGTTATCCCTATCATTATCATCACCATCTTAACCCTTCCCTGTTTTGCTCTTTTCTCTCTCCCTACCCATTGCAGACCAAAGAAAGATAGAGCAAGACAAGAAAAGTAAGTGGCCCTGACTTTAGCACTTCTCCCTCTCCATGGCCGGTTGTCTTGGTTTGGGGCTCTTGGCTACCTCTGTTGGGGGCTCCCATAGCCTCCCTGGGTCAGGGACTTGGTCTTGTGGGGGACTTGTGGTGGCAGCAACAATGGGATGGGGCCAACTCCAGGATGATGGCTCTAGGGCTAGTGAGAAAACATAGCCAGGAGCCTGGCACTTCCTTTGGAAGGGACAATGCCTTCTGGGTCTCCAGATCATTCCTGGCCAGGACTTGCTGTTTTGGTGTGTCAGGGGGCACTGTGGACACTGGCTCACTGGCTTGCTCTAGGACACCCACAGTGGGGAGAGGGAGTGGGTGGCAGAGAGGCCAGCTTTTGTGTGTCAGAGGAAATGGCCTCTTTTGGTGGCTGCTGTGACGGTGCAGTTGGATGCGAGGCCGGCTGGAGGGTGGTTTCTCAGTGCATGCCCTCCTGTAGGCGGCAGGCGGCAGACACACAGCCCTCTTGGCCAGGGAGAAAAAGTTGAATGTTGGTCATTTTCAGAGGCTTGTGAGTGCTCCGTGTTAAGGGGCAGGTAGGATGGGGTGGGGGACAAGGTCTGGCAGCAGTAACCCTTCAAGACAGGGTGGGCGGCTGGCATCAGCAAGAGCTTGCAGGGAAAGAGAGACTGAGAGAGAGCACCTGTGCCCTGCCCTTTCCCCCACACCATCTTGTCTGCCTCCAGTGCTGTGTGGACATTGAAGCCCCCCCCCCAGGCCTCAACCCCTTGCCTCTTCCCTCAGCTCCCAGCTTCCAGAGCGAGAGGATGCGGAAACCTTCCTTCCACCCTTTGATGCTTTCTCCTAAGGGGGACAGACTTGCCCTCTCTGGTCCCTTCTCCCCCTCCTTTCTTCCCTGTGACAGACATCCTGAGGTGTGTTCTCTTGGGCCTGGCAGGCATGGAGAGCTCTGGTTCTCTTGAAGGGGACAGGCTACAGCCTGCCCCCCTTCCTGTTTCCCCAAATGACTGCTCTGCCATGGGGAGAGTAGGGGGCTCGCCTGGGCTCGGAAGAGTGTCTGGTGAGATGGTGTAGCAGGCTTTGACAGGCTGGGGAGAGAACTCCCTGCCAAGTACCGCCCAAGCCCCTCCTCCCCAGCCCTCCTTAACTCCCACCCCATCCTGCTGCCTGCCCGGGGCTCCAGGACACCCAGCCCTGCCTCCCAGTCCAGGTCGTGCTGAGCAGGCTGGTGTTGCTCTTGGTTCTGTGCCAGCTCCCAAGGTAGCCGCTTCCCCCACACCGGGATTCCCAGAGGTTCTGTCGCAGTTGCAAATGAAGGCACAAGGTGCCTGATACACAGCCCTCCCTCCCACTCCTGCTCCCCATCCAGGCAGGTCTCTGACCTTCTCCCCAAAGTCTGGCCTACGTTTTATCACCCCCGGACCTTCAGGGTCAGACTTGGACAGGGCTGCTGGGCAAAGAGCCTTCCCTCAGGCTTTGCCCCCTGCCGGGGACTGGGAGCCACTGTGAGTGTGGAGACCTTTGGGTCCTGTGCCCTCCACCCAGTCTCGGCTTTCCACCAAAGCCTTGTCAGGGGCTGGGTTTGCCATCCCATGGTGGGCAGCGTGAGGAGAAGAAAGAGCCATCGAGTGCTTGCTGCCCAGACACGCCTGTGTGCGCCCGCGCATGCCTCCCCAGAGACCACCTGCCTCCTGACACTTCCTCCAGGAAGCGGCCCTGTGTGGCTTTGCTTTGGTCGTTCCCCCATCCCTGCCCACCTTACCACTTCTTTTACTCCCCCCACCGCCCCCGCTCTCTCTCTGTCTCTGTTTTTTTATTTTCCAGAAAATCAGTTCGAGGAAAGGGAAAGGGGCAAAAACGAAAGCGCAAGAAATCCCGGTATAAGTCCTGGAGCGTGTACGTTGGTGCCCGCTGCTGTCTAATGCCCTGGAGCCTCCCTGGCCCCCAGTACAACCTCTGCCTGCCATTCCCTGTAACCCTGCCTCCCTCCCCTGGTCCCTCCCTGGCTCTCATCCTCCTGGCCCGTGTCTCTCTCTCACTCTCACTCCACTAATTGGCACCAACGGGTAGATTTGGTGGTGGCATTGCTGGTCCAGGGTTGGGGTGAATGGGGGTGCCGACTTGGCCTGGAGGATTAAGGGAGGGGACTCTGGCTTGGCTGGGCACCGATTTTCTCTCACCCACTGGGCACTGGTGGCGGGCCCATGTTGGCACAGGTGCCTGCTCACCCAACTGGTTTCCATTGCTCTAGGCTTCTGCACTCATCTGGAAGCTGAGGGTGGTGGGGAGGGCAGACATGGCCCAAGAAGGGCTGTGAATGACTGGAGGCAGCTTGTTGAATGACTCCTTGGCTGAAGGAGGAGCTTGGGTGGGATCAGACACCATGTGGCGGCCTCCCTTCATCTGGTGGAAGTGCCCTGGCTCCTCACGGAGTTGGGGCCTCTGGAGGGGAGCCCCCTATTCCAGCCCAACCCATGGCACCCACAGAGGCCTCCTTGCAGGGCAGCCTCTTCCTCTGGGTTGGAGGCTGTGGTGGGCCCTGCCCTGGGCCCTCTGGCCACCAGCGGCCTGGCCTGGGGACACTGCCTCTGGGCTTAGCCTCCCATCACACCCTACTTTAGCCCACCTTGGTGGAAGGGCCTGGACATGATGAGCCTTGCACGGGGAGAAGGTGGCCCCTGATTGCCATCCCCAGCAGGTGAAGAGTCAAGGCGTGCTCCGATGGGGGCAACAGCAGTTGGGTCCCTGTGGCCTGAGACTCACCCTTGTCTCCCAGAGACACAGCATTGCCCCTTATGGCAGCCTCTCCCTGCACTCTCTGCCCGTCTGTGCCCGCCTCTTCCTGCGGCAGGTGTCCTAGCCAGTGCTGCCTCTTTCTGCCGCTCTCTCTGTCTTTTGCTGTAGCGCTCGGATCCTTCCAGGGCCTGGGGGCTGACCAGCTGGGTGGGGGTGCAGCTGCGGACATGTTAGGGGGTGTTGCATGGTGATTTTTTTTCTCTCTCTCTGCTGATGCTCTAGCTTAGATGTCTTTCCTTTTGCCTTTTTGCAGTCCCTGTGGGCCTTGCTCAGAGCGGAGAAAGCATTTGTTTGTACAAGATCCGCAGACGTGTAAATGTTCCTGCAAAAACACAGACTCGCGTTGCAAGGCGAGGCAGCTTGAGTTAAACGAACGTACTTGCAGGTTGGTTCCCAGAGGGCAAGCAAGTCAGAGAGGGGCATCACACAGAGATGGGGAGAGAGAGAGAAAGAGAGTGAGCGAGCGAGCGAGCGGGAGAGCGCCTGAGAGGGGCCAGCTGCTTGCTCAGTTTCTAGCTGCCTGCCTGGTGACTGCTGCCTTCTCTGCTTTTAAGGCCCCTGTGGTGGGCTGCAGGCACTGGTCCAGCCTGGCGGGGCCTGTTCCGAGGTTGCCCTGGTTGCCTGAGTGGTAGGCTGGTGTGGCTTAGTGTAGTGGTGTGGACGCAAGCTGTGTGTTGTGTCCTGTGGTCCTTCTGCTCATAGTGGCTGTTGGTCCTGATGTTATTACTACCTCTGGTAGTAATGCTGAGAAGCTGAAAGCCGATTCCAGGTGTGGACAATGTCAACAAAGCACAGATGCTCTCACTGGGGCCTTGCCTCGGCCCTTTGAAGTCTGCATGGCTGGGCTTCTCACTCACTCAGTGTTTCTTGATGGGGGAAGGAATTGAGTCACTTCAGACTGGGCCTCCCCGAGGAAAGGGTTGTGTCTCCCCACTCAGACTGAGGCTCCCTGAAGGTAGGGCTGTGTCTCTCCCCTCCGACCGGGGCTCCCTGATAGGGCTGTCTCCCCGCTCAGACTGAGGCTCCCTCAGGCCAGGGCTATGTCTCCCTCCTCAGACTGGGGCTCTGAGGGCAAGGGGTCTGGCTGTTCGTTTAGGATGGGGCAGTTTTGCCTACACACTGAAGGAGCTGTAGCATCCAAGAATACTAGATACCTTTAATCCTCCACCAGTCATGGTGACAACCCCAAGCAGCCCACACATTTTCAAGTGCCCCCAGGATGCGTGGAGGGAGGGGTCTGTGCCCATTCTCCTGACATTAGACTGTGAGCTCCGTAAGCCCGGGCCTGGTTTACGTACCTTTGTGAGCCCCGGGCATCTGTACCTCTTTCCTTTGCCCATATTGGGGACCAAGGAAGTGTCAAGTGCATGAGTGAATGTGTGACTCAGTTCAGAGGGTGAGGTCAGGAGCACAGGGTCGGGACAGGTGGCTGGCATCTTTTAATGCCTTAGCTTATGTTCTTTATACCAACTTGGCCTGTGCTCAGAGTGAGGGAGGCCCTGGGGGTCAGGGTAAGCGTCAGTCAGGGAGGCAAGACTTTGTGGGGATTTCCTAGACAGGGCCAAGGCACCCCCAGCTCACCCCGAGGCTGCGTTAGGGAAGTCCTTGGAGTGTCTCCCCTCCCCCAGCAATGTTCTTGTGGCTTGTGTGTGCTCAGGGGATGCTGGGAACCAGGCCTGGGTAGTTGGTGTGGGGTGCTGTCTGTCTTGGCCCTATGTGAAACCAAGAGGGCGTATATTAGTGCTGGGGTGGGGGCTCTGCCTAACTTCAGGGCTGGATGAGGGGAGTCTCAGTTCCCCAGGGGTCCTTGGGAAAGATAAAGGACTTGACATTTTATGGTTTTTAGGTGATTATTCTGCTGATGGGGGTTTGTGTGAAGTGACCTGGGAGCTAACTGAAGTTACTCTAACCTCCCAATACCTTTACCCAACCCCCAAGCTGGCTGTATCTGGGAATATCAGTTTCCAAAATTGGAGGCTTAGGACTCCGTTTCGGGGCTCCCCAGAAGGGTAGGGCCTGTTCTGCCTCCTTCTCACAATCACCCAGGGGCAGGGGCATGCTGAGAAAGTTCCTGGAGGCCCCCTTTGCTTCAGCTGGAGTAGTGAAGCCACCGAATTGTCTCTCCCCATCCTAAGTGAAGCAGCATATTTGAAAGGAAAGACAACCTGTTACCTGGGCCTACAACCTCCAGGCAGCTCAAGAGAGATGAGGCCTACAGCCACACTGGGAGGGGACATGGGGAATGGAGATGGTCCCTCACCTTCCTGGGGCCTCCTGCTCTACGCTACCCCCTCGGGAGCCTCCTGTCCCCAGGGCAGGCCCTTGCCATTGTTGGTCACCCGGCCAAGCCTCTCTGCCTCAGGCGTTCTCCCAGATGATCTGCCCACTCTCTTCCCCACACCAGCCCCTAGAGACTGAACCGAAAAACCTCCTCAGCAGGGAGCCTCTTCTGATTAACTTCATCCAGCTCTGGTCACCCATCAGCTCTTAAAATGTCAAGTGGGGACTGTTCTTTGGTATCTGTTCATTTGTTGCTTTGTAAAGTGTTCCCATGTCCTTGTCTTGTCTCAAGTAGATTGCAAGCTCAGGAGGGTAGACTGGGAGCCCCTGAGTGGAGCTGCTGCTCAGGCCGGGGCTCCCTGAGGGCAGGGCTGGGGCTGTTCTCATACTGGGGCTTTCTGCCCCAGGACCACACCTTCCTGTCCTCTCTGCTCTTATGGTGCCGGAGGCTGCAGTGACCCAGGGGCCCCCAGGAATGGGGAGGCCGCCTGCCTCATCGCCAGGCCTCCTCACTTGGCCCTAACCCCAGCCTTTGTTTTCCATTTCCCTCAGATGTGACAAGCCGAGGCGGTGAGCCGGGCAGGAGGAAGGAGCCTCCTTCAGGGTTTCGGGAACCAGATCTCTCACCAGGAAAGACTGATACAGAACGATCGATACAGAAACCACGCTGCCGCCACCACACCATCACCATCGACAGAACAGTCCTTAATCCAGAAACCTGAAATGAAGGAAGAGGAGACTCTGCGCAGAGCACTTTGGGTCCGGAGGGCGAGACTCCGGCGGAAGCATTCCCGGGCGGGTGACCCAGCACGGTCCCTCTTGGAATTGGATTCGCCATTTTATTTTTCTTGCTGCTAAATCACCGAGCCCGGAAGATTAGAGAGTTTTATTTCTGGGATTCCTGTAGACACACCCACCCACATACATACATTTATATATATATATTATATATATATAAAAATAAATATCTATATTTTATATATATAAAATATATATATTCTTTTTTTAAATTAACAGTGCTAATGTTATTGGTGTCTTCACTGGATGTATTTGACTGCTGTGGACTTGAGTTGGGAGGGGAATGTTCCCACTCAGATCCTGACAGGGAAGAGGAGGAGATGAGAGACTCTGGCATGATCTTTTTTTGTCCCACTTGGTGGGGCCAGGGTCCTCTCCCCTGCCCAGGAATGTGCAAGGCCAGGGCATGGGGGCAAATATGACCCAGTTTTGGGAACACCGACAAACCCAGCCCTGGCGCTGAGCCTCTCTACCCCAGGTCAGACGGACAGAAAGACAGATGACAGGTACAGGGATGAGGACACTGGCTCTGACTAGGAGTTTGGGGAGCTTCAGAACATTGCTGTGCTTTGGGGATTCCCTCCACATGCTGCACGCGCATCTCGCCCCCAGGGGCACTGCCTGGAAGATTCAGGAGCCTGGGCGGCCTTCGCTTACTCTCACCTGCTTCTGAGTTGCCCAGGAGGCCACTGGCAGATGTCCCGGCGAAGAGAAGAGACACATTGTTGGAAGAAGCAGCCCATGACAGCTCCCCTTCCTGGGACTCGCCCTCATCCTCTTCCTGCTCCCCTTCCTGGGGTGCAGCCTAAAAGGACCTATGTCCTCACACCATTGAAACCACTAGTTCTGTCCCCCCAGGAGACCTGGTTGTGTGTGTGTGAGTGGTTGACCTTCCTCCATCCCCTGGTCCTTCCCTTCCCTTCCCGAGGCACAGAGAGACAGGGCAGGATCCACGTGCCCACTGTGGAGGCAGAGAAAAGAGAAAGTGTTTTATATACGGTACTTATTTAATATCCCTTTTTAATTAGAAATTAAAACAGTTAATTTAATTAAAGAGTAGGGTTTTTTTTCAGTATTCTTGGTTAATATTTAATTTCAACTATTTATGAGATGTATCTTTTGCTCTCTCTTGCTCTCTTATTTGTACCGGTTTTTGTATATAAAATTCATGTTTCCAATCTCTCTCTCCCTGATCGGTGACAGTCACTAGCTTATCTTGAACAGATATTTAATTTTGCTAACACTCAGCTCTGCCCTCCCCGATTCCCTGGCTCCCCAGCACACATTCCTTTGAAATAAGGTTTCAATATACATCTACATACTATATATATATTTGGCAACTTGTATTTGTGTGTATATATATATATATATGTTTATGTATATATGTGATTCTGATAAAATAGACATTGCTATTCTGTTTTTTATATGTAAAAACAAAACAAGAAAAAATAGAGAATTCTACATACTAAATCTCTCTCCTTTTTTAATTTTAATATTTGTTATCATTTATTTATTGGTGCTACTGTTTATCCGTAATAATTGTGGGGAAAAGATATTAACATCACGTCTTTGTCTCTAGTGCAGTTTTTCGAGATATTCCGTAGTACATATTTATTTTTAAACGACAAAGAAATACAGATATATCTTAAAAAAAAAAGCATTTTGTATTAAAGAATTTAATTCTGATCTCAAAGCTCCTCTTGGTTTCTCCTTCTCCATTGAATCCTTGCTCTAGACTTCCTCCCGCCCCCTTTCCCTCTTCCTTTGGGGAACATGGCATTTGTCTTGGGTCTGGGAAAGGTATGTCTAATGTGTAGGATATGGGGTGACCCACCTTGTTGTGCTGGGGGCAAAGTCCTTCCATTTTGGCTGAGCTGGTCCTGGGGGAACCCATCCATCCTGTCTTGATCTAGAAGGTGGGAAGCTCTGGGAATGGGTGGAGGGGGAGAAACAGCTTAGGAGCCAAGGGCCCTTGCAATTGGTAGTGCTGCCTTCAGGAATTAGATGATCCAGGCCCCTATCCCTTAGCCAGGGAAAGAACTGGCCATGTCTCCAAGCTTGCTGCCCAGGAGACAGGAGAGAGCTGTTTTTGTCTGTGGGGGTCTTGTTGGCTGCAACAGGCTGGGAGTGGGAGGGGGATGCTGCTGGAGGGCTGTGACCCCAGGGTGTAACTTAATTTTACATAGTTTTACACCCTGGAGTTCCTTGAGCCTCTGGAAGATGGACCCATAGGTCTGGTCGCCACTGATAGGCCTCCCTGCCCCAGCTTGCCATAAGCTCTTCTCTCATGTCCTGCTCCTGGGTAAGGTGGCACCTATCCAGGTCTTTGACACTGAAGAGCAGTGCTTCCAAATTCACTTCCTCTAGCCTCTCATTTATTCTTGCAAACCATAAATATGGCTTGAATAAATATTGAGCCAGTCATTGTGCTGCTATGAATAAGACACAATTCCACCCCTCAAGGATCTGGTGAGGATGGGTGGGTGGGGAGACACAAAACTATAAATCCATGAGCAGAAAAATACGTAAAATGTGCTGGGGGCATCTGATCTAGCTTGGGAGTGGGAGTTGTATTGGGGGTGGTGGCTGGGGGTGGTGTCTTATGACATTATCTCTAGGCTGCCACTTAAAGGATGGTTTGAAGACAGGGAGAACGGGGGGGGCGGAGTGAAAGGGTTGAGGACATCCCAGGCAGAAGGGATAGTGTGAGCAAGGCATGAAGGTGGCACTTGGGCAGGGGCAGGGAGTGGGTGGGCAGGGTGGAGGCTGGAGACACGGGCAAGGGTTAGCTCCAAGGGAGCCTGCAGCACCATGCCAAGAGCCTAGGGCCTGTCAGGGATGAGCAGCAGCCGAGGGGTTTTAAACACTGAGCGGCCCAGTCAGATAGACTTTTCCATAGGTGCCTGGCAACAGTATGGGAGGCAGAGAGGCCGGTAGAGGCTGTTGTGGTCTTCCAGGAGGAATTGTGCTGGTGGTGGGGAAGCACCTTTGGTGACTGGCAGTGCAGGCCATTGCAAGGTCTCAGCCTCAGGCAGCTTTTGGTCTAGTAAGTGCTCCTTTCCCAATCACTGACCACGTGCCGGCCCCTACATTGGTTAACACTGAATCTGCACAGCAGCCCTGGGAGGTAGGTGCTTTTTTTTTTTTTTTTTTGAGATGGAATCTTGCTCTGTCACCCAGGCTGGAGTACAATGGTGCGATCTCGGGTCACTGCAACCTCCGCCTCCCAGGTTCAAGGGATTCTCCCTCCTCAGCCTCCCGAGTAGCTGGGATTACAGGCACGCGCCATCATGCCCGACTAATTTTTGTGTTTTCGTAGAGACAGGGTTTCACCATGTTGGCCAGGCTGGCCTCAAACCCTTGACCTCAGGTGATCTGCCCGCCTTGGCCTCCCAAAGTGCTGGCATTACAGATGTGAGCCACCGCGCCTGGCAGGTAGGGGCTTTTTTCATCCCATCTGGATTTTTGCTGGAGCCTTTAAATTGGCCGCCTGGCTTCTCCTCTGGCCTTCCTTTAGTTGAATCTCACACAACTGCCAGAGTGAGCCTGTTAAAATGTGAGTTAAGTTTTGGCACCTTTTGACTCAAAACCTTCCAGAGATAGTTTTACTCAGAGAAAAACCCAAATGGCCTTAAAAGGCCTGCACCATTTGGGCTGCCTCCCTGACTACTCAATGACTTCGGGCCCCGCCTTGGCCACGTGGCTTCAGCCATGCTGGTTTCACTGTTCCTCAGATGCAGTGGGCATGCTCCTGCCACAGAGCCTTTGCACTGGCTGTCCTCTCTTCCTGGAGCACTCTTTCCTACACATGACCCATGTTGTTGGATCCCTCACTTTCAAGTCTTGTTACCTTCTCAGCGAGGCTTACCCTGACCACTGCATTTACGATTGACCCGCCTTCCCACTCCACACTTGGGTACCTCCTTTTCACCATCCTTTCTTTTTCCCCATAGCACATGTAGCCACCTAACAGACTCTAGAACAGTGCTACCCAACAGAAATATAGTGTGAGCCACTTATGGAGTTTAAAATTTTCTAGGCACCAGAGTTTGAAAGCTATAAAAAGGTAAAATTAATTTTAATAATTTATTTTAGCTCCAACATATCTAGAATATCACTTCAGGATCTAATCAATGTAAACATTATTAATGAGTTTTTTTTTTCTTTTTTTGAGACGGAGTCTTGCTCTGTAGCCCAGGCTGGAATGCAGTGGTGCAATCTTAGCTCACTGCAAGCTCTGCCTCCTGGGTTCAAGTGATTCTCCTGCCTGAACCTTCCGAGTAGCTGGGACTATGGGTGCACACCAACACGTCTGGCTAATTTTTGTATTTTTAGTAGAAATGGGGGTTTCACCATATTGGTCAGGCTGATCTTGAACTCCTGACCTAAGATGATCCACCTGCCTCGGCCTCCCAAAGTGCTGGGATTACAGGCATGAGCCACTGCGCCCAGCCTATTAATGAGAAATTGTATACTCTTTTGGTACTAAGTCTTTGCGTCTGTCCAAGGGCAGAAATTGGGTGTAAAGAAAAAATAAATCTTTGAATCTGCTGGGTATTTTATATTTATCGCATGTCTCAATTAGTTGTAGCCACGTTTCGAGTGCTTAATATACACATGGCTAGTGGCTACCATTTCAGACAGAATAGCTTTAAAATGTACTCCCCCCTTTGTTTGTCTCCCCCAACTAGAATGCAAGCTCCATGAAGGAAGAGATTTTTGTCTGTTTTGTTCAATGTATCTCCAGCTCCTGGAACACAGTACATGCTCAATAAACATTTGTTAAATGACTGACATTGTTGAAACTGAGGCCTGGACCTGAAGGTTTCATCCCAAGACTACGGAGGTGAGTACAGGATTTCTACAGAGGTGCCAGGAGTTGTCGGTGAGGGTTAGCTGGACAGGTGGGGACTTGAGTGGGGATTGTCTAGAAGAAGTGAACTCAAAGTCAGCTGGTAGGGATTACAGCAGAGGCCTCTTTGTCAGTGCCAGTACCGTCTCCTCTTAGCCACCCTGGGGATGGGGCTCATTATTATTGCTTGGCAGATGAGAAGCAGGAGGCTCAGAGAAGGTAAATAACTTGCCCGAATTTACACGCAGCCAGTAAATGGCCAAGCCAGAATTTAAACCAGCTTTTCTGACTCCAAATCTAGTGCTCTTTTTACCACACCACAGCTGCCCCAGGCTAGGGCAGGACATCAACAAATAAAAATGAATCGTCTAGACTCAATACAAACAGGGAAGAAGAAAAGTGGGACAGGGGGAGGATGTAGTGGTGGCCAAACCCAGGGCTGAAATCCAGACTTCCCCAAGTGTGGTAAGGCAAGGCAAGGCAAGGCAAGCAAGAGATGTCTCCAGGGGCTGGGGCTCGTCAGTGGAAGATCGGAAACCTAAGCACGCAAGAGATTGCAACACACGGCCTTAGATGAGAGAAACAGCCTTGAAACAGACCACGGAGAAAAGAAGGAGAACATGAAAATGCCACCTCCCCCAATTGTATAAGACCTGCCCAGATACCCCCCTGGAGCCATTCCCAAGGATCTCTCCAGACCTAAGCAAGTCCCAGGGCCTACCCTGCCTTCCCAGATCATCTCCTCTCTGTGGGACTCACACCGCCTGGTCTAGCCACTGTTTCCTCTGGAGCTACCCAGTGCTCCTTCTCCTCTGTCTAGCCTGAGACTCTCCCTTCTCCAAGGAGCTGCCCATCCTGCTCCCAGCCCTGAAAGGCCTTTAGAGAGCCTGCTGGCCCACTCTCCTCCCTCCCACAAGACCTGAAAGGCTGATGGGTGGATCCATACAAAACTTGGTGATTCTGGATCAATTTCGTGTGTTAGGATCATTGTGGTGGCCAGTGTGCAAACATGGCTGTCAACAGTTCTTTCCATCCCTGTGCCCACGTGCTTTGCCCCCCAAGAAGTAGAGTCTATTTTTCCTCTTTTTGAATCTGGGCCGGCTTTATGACTTGCTTTGAATAAAAATGCAACACAAGAGAGATATTCTGGGACTTTCAGGTCTAGGCCTTAAGAGGCATTGTAGTGTCAATTTTTGTCCTCTTGTAAGGCAGCTGCCAGGCTATAACTGTCCAAATACTCTACTGGAGAGAGAGACTGTGGAGAGACAGAGAGAGATAGGGGAAGAGAAACAGAGAGATAGAGGAAGAGAGAGACAGAGATGGAGAGAGAGAGAGAGGCTCAGCCAACTCCCAGCTGTTCCAACCACCTGAAGCTGAGGCACCAGACATGTGAGTGAAGTCACTTTGTTTGGATTCCCTAGCGCCAGGTGAGCCACTCTAGCCAACAACACATAAAGTAGAGAGAAGCCATCCCTGCCCCAATTTAGTGAGTTGTAAGCAAATGTATGCACTGTGTTGTTTAAAGCTACCAAGTTTTGGGGTGGTTATTATTCCTCAATAATAACTGAGCCATCTAACAAAACAGTCATTTCCTTGGCATTAGGGTGTTTGTCCCTTCCCATCCATAAGGTTTAACTGGTATTCATGAAGTGGATGGAGGGATGTTCAAGGAAAGAAGGGTGTGTTTATAAGGGAATCAGAGACCAGGCATCTGCCATGGTGGTAAGTTTGGTGAGAAGACAGGGTAAGGGCTGACCCAGGCAGGACAAAATATTGTCCTAATTTCTAGAGTGAGAAGAGTGACTTGGTTGTACTGGAGTCTTACCAAGAGAAAGTGGGCCTCACCTACAGCATGGGGGATAGAGGATAGAGGATGAGAAGAACTGCCAGAGAGCACAGCATGAGGGATTTGGAGGAAAAGACTGTGGAATCCTTTTCTTCCCTTCTTCCTTCCATCCTCCAGCGTTTATGGAATACCAGCCATATGTACTATGCCCTGGTGCAGGGATGGTCTCTCATTTACTAGGAGGGGCTTTAGCATGAGCCAGCCTAGAGATGGGGGATGGGTGGGCTGACCCTTGGAAGGCTCCATCAGGTTGGCTTCAGAGTTGCTGGGAGAGAGATAATTCAGCTACATCCGCAGGACATTGTCCATTAGGACATGGGACTAGGGGAGGGCAGGGAAGGAATCAGTAAATATTTATAATCTGCCTAGAAAAGGAAAATGCAAGGCAAAGACAGGGCTTGACTGAGCATCTGCTGAGAAGGAACAGAAGGGGTGACATGGAAGGGGAAGAGCTAGAACCCAGGGAGCAGTGAGTCAGAGGAAAGGGCCCACTAGGCACAGGTGCCTATGGAGCAAGGCTGGGCTTGAGTCTCCCAGGACAAGAGGGGGCCAGGATCTGACAAAGATTTTCAAAGGCTGCGTTTGCCTTTGGGGAGTTAGTCTCTCTATGAGGGAAGTGCAAGTACTGCTCCCAGGGAGCTCCCAGTCTCAAGGAGGATTGACATGGCCCTGGCCCTCAGGATGCTCCCAGTCCTTACAGAGTATCTAATCTGAGGGAGGAGACAGAGCCTCTGCCATCAGACATTTCTTTGGATACTAGTTTCGGGAAGGCACCACCCTGCCACCATGTGGCTGTTGCACTGTTCGGAGTCACCGGATGCTGGTACCCCATCCTTCCCTCCACTCTCGGTGCGCATTCACAATGCTCACAGGGCTTCTCTTGTGTTTGTCATCAGCCATGTGTGGCTCACCAGCCTGGGCCCTGATTTTCTCCACACATCCCCTGACGGTCCCTGGGTCTGGCTCCAAGTGGAGCAGATGCTAGCACATGTCCCTTTCCTGGGCTTCTCCTGTCTCCTCTCCTGGAGAGGCCTGAGAACCCTGTTCATCAGCTCCTCAGACTTCCTGCAGGAAGACTGTTCCCCTACTCCCTGTCTGTAGCTCATCCAGCTGTCCTGGGGCTGGAAGCTTCTGAGGAGGTGATGCCCTGTGAGGCCCGGCCATAGGGACCTCTCTTTGGATGCCTCTGCAGAGCCTAATCTGGGCCACCCTAAGTCCCATCAAGACTTCTGACAGATCTAGATTGGAATCCTGGGTCTGCCACTGGAGAAATTACTTTCCTGCACCTCAACTTTCTCATCTAAAATGGGCACAGTAACACCTACATGATGGAGTTTGAGGGCCTGAAGTGACATTGACGTGTAAAAGTACCTCATGAAGTGACTGGTACATAGGATGTCCTAAAAAAAAAGTCATTATCATCTTGTTGTTATTCTAGTCTCCATGCCAATGCTTTTTCCTCTCTGAGTGCCCCCTTTAGTACATTTTGGTTGTTTGTGGGGCTTTTTTCCCACTTTTTAAAAAAACCTGAAATGGTCTGGCTGGATTTTATAACCATCTTTGCAAGCATGCATCCTTACTCTCCTGCTGAGGAGTGAGGCACGCCAGGGCAGGTTCAGCCCTGGAGCCCAGCAGTGAGAGAAAGGGATTGGACTGAAGTGAAAAGAGGGTGTGGAGAGCCCTTCCTGGTAGGGATGATGCCCTGTGGCTTTGAACCCAGGACCAGGTACAAGGTGGGCTTGCATGAGTATTTGTAGAATTAATGAACAAATGAACAGGAGCAGAATGCATGGCCAATCTTCTCTTAGGTCCCCCAAACACACTGGGAACCTCCAGTCTGATGGAGGAGGCCGGATGTCCACCCTTATACACACAGCTGTGCTCTGGGCAAGAAATGCTGAGGCTGGGCAGGGCTGCCTGGGCCAGGCTGCAGTGGATGGATGCCCCCAGGGCTGTCTTCAGAAGCTCCCTCAAGGTGGAAACCTGTCTGTTCCAGGATGTTTAGGTGAAATGATTTGTGGTATAGGTATGGAAGGGCCTCTGGGACCCAGGCAGGGGAGAAGCCCTTCCCTGGGACTTTGGAGAGCTGGGAGCTGCCATCTCCTGGGGAGGCCACAAGAGGATGTCTTCTGGGGAAATATTCAGGGAGGGTGTTTGCTTTTGGCTCCCAAAGGCATCTCCACCCCCACCCCAGGTCTCCCCTACTTCACTCCCCGGGATTCCCTCCCAGCTGCTCTCCTGGCCAGCCTGAGATAGAGAGAGGATGGCAGAGCTTGCTGGGCCCCTGAGGCTGGGAGTGGTGGGGAAGGTCTGGCCCCAGCAGATGCCCTCCTGAGGCGTCCTCGCTTCTGGAGCGAGACTCCTACTATAGATCTTCTTTCACACGGGTACATCCACACGGGCTCGCACACACACAAGTGTGACAGGGGTCACTATTGCCAGTCACGGGGCGGCCGCCTGGTTGGGTAAGGGTTCCCAGGGGCTGGGTGAGGCCCAGCTGGGGGAGCCAGCATCTCGGGACGAGCCCCCATGGGGCTGGGGGTTGGGGGCTGACCTGGCTGCGGTCCCATGACCCAGAGCTGCCCTCTGGGAACTGCTGACTGTTCAGCAATAAACACCTCATGGCTATTAATAGTCCTCTGTGTGGCAGCCCAGAATTGATAACACTGGGTCACTTCTGGCCTGGCCCAGCCTGACTGCCTGGGTTCAAATCCCGGCTGCAATTTCTGAGCCCCGAGGTCCAAAACCCAAACCCCAAACACAACCCCAGCTCCGACAGCTTCTCAGCTATGTTTAGGACAATTACCTTTCTGCATCTCACTTGCCATCTCTGAAACAGGCACCATGATATCTATTTCACAGTGTTTCGTGTACATATGATCATGTCATCCTCCCCACACCAGACATTGGCAGTAGTATCCCCATACTAGAGCTGAGAGTGCTGGTGCTCAGGGAAATGCAGATGGTTATAGGAGGATGACTGGCATGCAATAAGGGCCCGATAAAGGTTAGCTAATGTCGTCGTGATTTGGCACAAGGATGTAGGAAGAGAGGATTTGAAATCGGACAGAGCTGAGCTCTACTTTTGACATCAGTAGAGTTTTCTAGCTCTGTGACCTTGGGCAAGTTGCTGGATCTCTCTGGGGCTCATTGTCTTGCTCTGTAAAATGGACATGGCAACACCTACCTCCCAGGTGTTGATGTGGATTATATTAGACAATGAACACACAGTGATTGCCACTTAAAAGGGAAGGAGGGAAGAAGAGACCTGGAGTGAGGGGAACAGTTCAGCTGGATGCTGGTAAAACCCACCCCCAGTCCCCTCTTAAGGGGCTCAATAAATATGGTACTTGTAGAATGAATGAATAAATGAACATTAGTCACCTCACCCCGTCAGGGTCCCCAAGAGCAGGGACAAATTCTCTCTGATTAGCCCGTGTGCTCCCTGATGGTGAGGGTATGACCTTGGGCCTTCTCCCTTGGGGAGAAAGGGATCTACGGATCCCTTTAGGTGAACCATCTAAAATGCCGAGCCTTTTTGGGGATGGTTCATTCTCTTGGTGTGGCAACAGCCAGTGCAGAAACCCACAAGGAAAAATGGAGACAACTTTTCCTTTCCTTCTCGTAATGAGGTGCAGGCAGGGCACAGGGCCCTAAGCCCTGGGCACAGAGTCTCAGGCCTACAATTAATCCCTTCCCAGGATGTGGCCCCAGGCTCGGCTCCTGGCTGCATCCCCAGCATTGCTCCGTGCCCCACTCCCCAAGTCCTAGCGCTTACCCCCCATTCTGGGGACTGGGGAAGGGTACATTTTGCCGGCAAAGATTATGGGAGCCCAGGGAATGCCTTCTTGTTGAGGCCAGCGGGGCTCATCCCCTTTCCTTGTGACTGTGGTGACCCCAGCCACACCCTTGGCACTGCCTAAGTCTCTGGCAGCCATAGTAAAAACCCAAATGGTGGTGCTGGTGGTGGGTGGAGGGCACTCAGTGGGGAAAGAGGGCAGAAGAGACATGGGGGTGAGGGGAAGGGCTCAGCTCGATGCTGGTAAAACCCTCCTCCGGGCCCCATGACTTCGGAGAAACTGCCTCTCTCCCACCCCGGCCCCCAGATGCCAGTGGTGTGCCGGCCGTTGGCGTTTGCTTCACAGGAAGTGTCCCTGGAGTCTGGCTTATCTTGAATGGGTGGCTGCTGGGAGGGGGCAAAGGAAGCCATTTCTTCCCTCGCCCACCATTACGTGTCCACTCCAAAGGCTATCTCTTGCATCCCAGACCATCCTCTCTCCCTCTCTGAAGGTGGGAAGGAGGTATCCATGATCTGAGGACTACCTTCTAGGGGATGGGGGGTCCCAGAGCCCCTCATCTCTGTCTCACCCTCACCCTGGGTCAATACCAGGTACCTGGACATGAAGCTCTTCCTCAGTTTCTCCTGCTGTCTGTTAGTCCTGCATGGGCCTCAGGCCTCTCTGGTCAGCTGGCCTTCTGGGTCTGAGGAGGGAAGATCCTAGAAGTAAGTTGTCAGATGCAGCAAATAAAAACACGAGGTGCCCCATTAAATTTTCATTGTTTGTGTGAAATTCAAATTTAACTGGGCATCCCGTACTTTGTCTGGCAACCCTGCCTGGATGGAGTGGCTGGACCTCCCTCTCGCGAGTTCTCAGTTGCTTTGCTGCTCCCCTTCCTCCTCCCCAGCCTTCTCACTGCTTTGCTGCTGAGGTATCCAGTGTAGACATTGTGTGTGGGCCCTCGTTCTGGATTTGTCCTCACTTTCTGCCTGCAGCAGAGATCTGAAACGAATTAGGAGCTCTCTGAGGGCACAGGCAGTGTCTCCCCCATCAGACTGGGAGCCTCCTTTGGATTGAGTCCATGTGACCTTGTAGCCAGGCCACTCCCCTTTCTCCTTTTCATCGTGCTCTGGAGGACCTGGCGCTGACCCTCAAGGCTGACCTTTTCCACAGGCTTAGCATAGCCTTCACTGCTGCGACCTGCAGAAGCTCTGAGAGAGCCTCAGTAAACATCCGTCTCCCCCTTCCTGATGACCTGCCGGTGGGAATTCTCTTCCCCAGTCCTCATTCTGCAGGCAGCTATCTCCGAGTCCCTCAGGCTCTGGAAACTTCCAGTGGAAATAATTCTCTGGGAGCCAAGACCCCAGAGCTCTGGCTGGGGCTCTGTCACCAACCAGCCCTGTGACCTCAGGCAGCTCTTGGTTGTTCTCTGGGCCTCAGTGTCCCTACCTGTACAATGGCACTATATCTAGCTTGCTGACCTTGGGGTAGGGTTTCCAAAATGCACATTGTGATCTATGTGGGTCATGAAGTCGATTTAACAGCATGCAACCAGCATGATTCTTTTTCTTAAATAGGAAGAGAATAGGGCAGAAAATATTTAGTCTTGCATAGAGTAAGGGTAAGTATTGTTTCTTGAAACTTGTGTGGAGTGTGTGTGTGTGTGTGTGTACATGCGTTCTGGGTCATGAGGTAGGATGTATTTTTCAGGGGGGTTGTGGTAAAACAAAAAAGTAAGGAAGTCAGTACTGGAAGCTGTGACAGAAGGGTGACAGTGGCAACTGGAGACCCGGACGTGGTCTCTGCTATTTCTCCACGTCACGGAGATGACAGGCCCACTTACAACCTCCTGTCTGGGGTTCTTCCTTGCTCTCTTGAGTAGTCTTCCTGCCCTGCCTCTGCTGAGCTCATGCCCCTCTCTACCCAGAGCCCAGGGCCCTCCCAGCTGAGAGCTCTCAGGAGCTAGTCTGGTTCCCTGGGCCACTCCAATAAGAGAAGAAGATTCTGGGATCCACAGCCTGGTGGTGTCCAGTCTGCCCAGCTGCCTCCGGCCTGGTTCTGCCTCACGGTAATAATACTGGATTGGGAAACTGAAGCTTGGGCCAAGTGGAGGAACATGGCTCCCTCCTAGCTTTCCCAATGCCCCGTACCCTGGGAGGGATACTCCTTAACCCCTTCCTAGGGGCGGGGGAGGTGTTCTGGGGTCCAGGTGGGTGAAAAAGGACAAATAGAGTGTGAATGGCTGATGACCCTCAGCTTTGTGGCTCCTGCCAAATCTCTGATTTCTGGATCACACTGCCCTGTCTTTCCTCTAAGGAACCATATCTAGGTGTGACCCACATTAACCAGGAGACTTTGAGGATAAAACAGGTGGAATATGGGAGACACCTGGTGGTGATGGCTATTTAGATGGTTTCATCAGTACATGGCCCCCTCTCTGTGGGTGCTGTCATCCTGGGTCCAATTCACAGAGAAGAAACCAGGCTGAGAAGAACTGGCCTAGAGTTGGGTCATGCTCAGTCAAGAGAGGAAGGTTTGGGAAAAAAGGTGGGACTGAAAGCTCTTGACCTGTGGGAGAGTCAGGAAGAGAACAGCCCCATCCTCAGGGAGCCCCACTCTGAGGGAGACACAGCCCCGTCCTACGGGAGCCCCAGTCTGAGCGAGGTTTAGCCCCATCCTCAGGGAGCCCCAGTCTGAGGGGAGACGCAGCCCCGTCCTACGGGAGCCCCAGTCTGAGCGAGGTGCAGCCCCATCCTCAGGGAGCCCCAGTCTGAGGGGAGACGCAGTCCCGTCCTCAGGGAACCGCAGTCTGAGGGAGATGCAGCCCCGTCCTCAGGAAGCCCCAGTCTGAGGGAGACGCAGCCCCGTCCTCAGGAAGCCCCAGTCTGAGGGAGATGCAGCCCCATCCTCAGGGAGCCCCAGTCTGAGGGGAGGCACAGCCCTGACTCAGGGAGCCCCAGTTTGAGGGGAGACACAGCAGTGTCTTTAGGGAGCCCAGTCTGAGGGGAGACACAGCAGTGTCTTTAGGGAGGTGCCTTTAGGAGTTCAACCCCTTGGTCCTTCTTCTGAGGTAGTGGGTTTTGTGGGGCACTGGAGGCCCAGAGTTGGCTGTTTGAGGAAGAGTCTTTCAGGGCATTGCCATTCTTTGTCATTCTTTACTGTAGCCAGAGGTGTGGTGTGATCTGAAGGGTCCCGGGCAGGTGTCCTCCTTCCCCCTCCACCGTGCCCACCATCACCCTCCTAGTTCTTTCCCTTCAATCATTCACCGTAGTCTGTAATCACCATGCCCCATCTTAAATTAAGGTCTAGAAAGGATCTTGGAGACGTGTGAGTCCCAGATCAGAGGAGGGAACTGAGGCCCCAAAAGAGAAGGGGAGGAATCTTGTGTGAGGTCACCCAGGGAGTTAATAGCAGAGCCTAAATCTCAGAGCAGTGCTTTGGGCTTATGGAGAGACTCTGGGGGATGTGGGGCCACCCAGCACACATGTGAGCAGAGAGGCGCTGTGAAGGAGTGTGTGTGTGTGTGTGTGTGTGTGTGTGTGTGTGTGCAGGGGTGAGCGGGGTTAGGCGTCTGGGTCCCCTGTGAGCAGATGGGAGTTCATATGGGTGTCTGCTGCAAGGTGTCTGGCTATTTTCCTATGTCACAGTGTGGGGTGGAGCAGGGAGGGACAGGCCTGTAGCAGGGACATCAGACTGGTCTTATGAGTCCTGGCCCAGCCCTCTTGAGACCAAGGGCAGAGGGCGATGAGTCACAGATGACTCAGGTGCTGGAGGCCACAGCCACGCATGGCATGTGACAGCCAAGGAGGGCCAGGTCTATTTCTGGACTGGATAGACAGGTGACCCAGGAGGCTGACACTGAAATCTCTCTTCCTAGAGGACAGGAGGGATTCTATTCACAGGCTCAGAGCCTGGGCCCCTGGGATGGGGCTGAAAAGACGGCCTGTGGGCTTACCTGCCCCTTGGAGCTTTGCTCCACTGGCTGGTTGAGCTGTTACTTCAGTGGGGCAGGGCTGTCCTGAGCCATCCCCATTCTCCTGAAGATGTGGGGTTACGGTCACTCTCCACTGGGGATGAGTTCTCCCTGGCCCTTTGGATGCCAGCATCTAGCAGCAAAGCACCCCTGCCCTGCCTTGGTAATGCAGTGTCTGACCACAGACAGCCCCTCTTCTTTGTCTGATGCAAGGGAGCCAAATCCTTGACCTGCCACTTGACCCCAAGGCCTAGGCCAGAAGATGAGGTAGTCTGGGGTGCAGACAGTGTCTTGGGTTCAAATCTCACCCTGAGACCTGGAGTTACATTGTTTCCTCTTGGGGCTTCAGTTCCATCCTCTGTACCCCGTGGGGGTTGTGCTTAAAGGCTCAGGGGTCCCCTCTAGCTGGCTCCTCATCAGGCCTTGAAGGCTGGGCTGACGGCGAGGCCTTGAAGCTGCCTCCTCTCTCTTGCCTATGTTTGAGGTGGGGGACTGGGGAGGGTTGGCTGAGGATAGAAAGTCCTGGCCTGGTAGGGGCATGCCTCAGGGTCCCCGGTCACCTGAAACACAGTGATGATTACAGGGTGAGCCTCTGGGACCAGACACTGTAATCTGCTGCCCTCCTTCCTGCCAAAGGCCTACTGCAGCATTTCCTTCTGCTTTTCACAACTGTTTTCTAAGAACCCCAGGAAGGCAGAGGCCTCATCTCTGAGGGGTGCGGCAAAAGACTAAAGAAGAGGGGAGGGAGAAAATGGAGATGGTGAGAGAGGAAGGGAGAGAGGATGAAAGGATGAGGGAAAGGAGATGCGTGAGGTGTGGTAGACATCAGAAGGCTTTTCCCTGGTTGACAGTTTGAGGAAGAGGAGGGGAAAGAAGAGTGGGTGCGGTCATTCTCTGCCTCTAAGCTCCCAGCTTAGATGCTCCTCCTCAGAAAGACTGCCCTGACCTCATTACCTAAAGTAGCAGCCTCCTCCCCACCTCAGTCACTTTCTATCAATTGCTGCATTTAATGAGGAAGGGCTGAGTCAGCTCATGTCACTTTTTGGCTCAAATCCCCGCAGTGGCTCCTGGTCTTCCTCAGACTAAAGACCAAAGTCCTTATGATGGCCTTCAAGGTCCTACATGATTCCTTTCCAAGAACAGCAAGTGTGTTCTTCAAACACATCTGGCATACTCCTGACCCAGGGCCTTTGCACAGCTTTCCCCCTCTGCCTGGAATGTTCTTTCTCCAGATATCTGCAGGGCTCACTCCCTTGCCTTCTTCAAGTCTTTGCTCAAACATCACCTTCTCAATGAGGCCTGCCCTGGGCATCCTATTTAAAATGGCAATATTCTTCCTACACTCGCCAGCCCTCTTACCCTATACTCTTTTATCTTTTTTTCTAAACACTTACCACTCTTTAATGTTTTCATATTATAAAATGCATGTATTTATTATGTGCATTGTGTATTTTCTGTCTCCCCTCACCTTGAATTTAAGTTTTACAAGAGTTGGTGTCTTTGTTTTATTCACTGATGTGTCTTAAGTCCCTGGAATAGGACCTGACACACAATAGATACTCAACTTGCGGAGCAAATGGCACCTGTCACTGTGGGTGATGATCTCTCTCTCTCCCTCTGTGTACACGCTCCCCACGCACCCATCGACCTCCCTGAGGATGCCTCACTCAGAATAGCAGTTCCATGAGAGCTGGGAACAGCCTATCTTGTTCATCCTTGTGCTCTCAGCACGTGTCTGGCACAGAATAGGCACTCAGTAAATATGTGTTGGCTGGATGGAAGGGACCTGAAACAGAGGCCAGGGAGAGTGGGAAGACAGGCCAGTCACTGGCAACAGGCCCGTAATGAGAGGATTCTCGAGGAAGAGAATGGAAAGGTGTCCACTGGTCATTATGAGGCCCCTAAGATCCTCCTATCTGAACAGAAGAGATGCTCCTTCAGATCTGTTACACATGTACACACGCACACAATCCAGGACCATCACACACCAGTATATAGAAGGAGAGAGCACTGGAAACTGCTGCCAGGTTGATGATGGCATCAGGCTTGACCACTAGGGGCTTCCTGGAGGAGGTGGCCTAGGGCTAGACCAGCACCGGAGCAAAAAAGTTCAGGACATCTCCAGTCAGAGGTCAAGAAGGATGAAGGAAAGAAAGAAGGGGATGTGGCAGAGGTCAGGGAAGGCCCAGGAGAGAGGCAGGGCTGACTGAGGCCAGGACTGAGACTGGGGCTCGTCAAGGTCAGAAGCCTTGGGTTTGGGGTCCAGTAGGACTACACAGGATACAGAGTTGGAGGAAAAGCCTGGATTTTCCCAACCAAAATCCCTAGAGGAAGGAATTTTCTGTGTCTTCCTCTGGGGTTTGCATTGACAGGCACAGGGCAGATGGTCAGTGTTGTCCTCTGATTGAGGGCGCCCAGCGGGAGTGCCATGGCAGGATCTAATGCCCAAGTTCCCCTCAGAACGTGGTGCCGGGAATGTGATTCAGTGTATAATTCCAGCTGGTACTTTTTTCCAATAAAAAGAAACGCCTTCATTCTCAAAGAAGATGATTATAAAAGAAAAAAAAATCTCTTGACTTACAGAAAGAACCATGCCCAAATCCAGTGACCACGGTTCGCACAACATGAAAATCAGATGAGAGGGAGCATGAGTGAAAGAAGCTCAAACACAGGGCGTGAGGTGCCGCTGCCAGCCTCGGTCCCTGACCACACGGCCCCGCCTTTGGCTGGAGGGAGAGCCCTGGCTGTCAGCCGCACGGTGTGGAAAGCCCAGAAGGAAAGCAGTTTTGAAATTTTACTTGTGATTGATACACTTTTGGCCACGTTGGCTATTTTCAGAGCCTAGCTCCCCCATCCTCTGTCACAGACACCTTTGAGTTCTTTAAATGGCTGTATCTTTTGTTGTCATATGGACACATGGTCTTTATAGTACATTCAGACAGAACAGGTTTTGTGAGCAAAGGATGTCGAGCTTTTTTCCCTGATATACAAATTGCAAGAGTTCGTTCTCCTCATAAGCCTGTTACTTTCTTATACCTGTGAACGGCACCTCCATCCCCACAGCTGCTCAAGCCCAAAGACGCATTCATAATCTGACCATCCCTTCGGGTGATCAAAGCCATCAGCAATCCCGGGGCCTGCTCTGCTTCAAAAATACTTCTGTCCTTGTTCCCCTCTTTCTACCATCTGGCTTCAGCTCCATGGCTTCTCCATGCCTCTCCAGCTTCTCCAATTCTTTTTCCTCCCAGCAGCCAGAAACCACTTTGATGCCACAGGAAGGATCATGCTACCTCTGTGCTTAAACCCTCCCTGCACACAAAATAAAGCCTGCCTTCATCACCTGTCCACAAGGCCCGGCCTTGTCTGCCTCCTGACCATCTCTTCAGCCTCCTTGCAGGCCCCTCTCACCCTCTGCGCACAATAATCTCTCCTTCCTTGAACATATCAGTGTTGTGTCCGCTTAGGGACTTCGTACTTGCTGTTCCCTCCTTCAGGAACATGCTGCCTCCACATCTTTGCATGGATGCCTCCCCCTCACCTTTCAGGATTCTGTTCATATGTCACCTCCTCCAAGAGGCTTTCCTTGAGCACCTCTCCCCTCCTCCCTTGCAATATAAATGGCATCCCCAAGTTGCTTGCATTCCACTCTTTTAATTTTCTTCATGGTATTTATCTGCAGCTAAAATTTATTTGTTTACAGATTGACTTTCTCTCTCTAGGATTTCAGGGGAGCAGGAGACTTGCCTGGGTGATTGTTAAGACTGTTGGCCCCATGACTAGTGCTTAAGGTTCAATAAATATTTGTTAAGCGAATGAATAAGTGAATGAATGAATGAATGAATGCTCTAACCCTGCCTTTGCTGAACTTCTAGAGATTTTGCAACCTCTCTTACACAATCAGGAGCTTGGTAACCTTGTTTGCACTCTCATTCCAAGGATTTTAGACTTGCTTTGCCAATCTTGTTGCAGCTCATCAGTTCTTGGCAGCCCCACCCCTCCCAGCTGGGCCCAGGACGCACAGTAGGTCCTCAGCGCACACCCATGGGACTGAGTTGGTGAATGTAGCCTGGCTCTTGTCCTGATTATCTGGGTGACTTCAGGCAAGTCAGTATGCCTTTCGTTGTTTATAGTTCTCATCTGTAAAGATAAAGAGGTTTGTACAGATGGTCTCTAAGATTCTGTTTGACTTTCAAAGACCAGAACAGAATTAACCAGTTCAAAAGAAGAGCTGTGGGTGGGTGGGGGTTTTAGGTGGATTGAGAGAGGATGGGTGGGGGTAAGGGAGAGGGTAGTGAGGAGTTTGGAGGGGGATTAAATGGGACTTTCTTCCCAGGGCCTTGAGGACTGGGCTTTGGGGGACTCTCAGGGTGAGGTTTGATCCCTGAAGTTCAGGCTTGGCCCCTTGTTATTTCCCGCTTTCCTGGGGCTGTGGCTGTGGCTGTGGGAGACTTGACCCAAGAACGGACAGCCTCTCTTTTTCTGCTCTGCCATAGAGCAGAGCCCCAGCCTGGAACACACGAGCCCTCTGAAATTACCTGCACAGTCTTGGGGGTATGTGAATGAATGTCCTTTGGGGAGAGAAAGTCCTTATCTTTTATCAGATTCTCCAAGGGATTTCTGCCTTACAAAGTTTAGGAACCTGTATTTAGAAGGCCAGGCTGAACTAAGAAGATAAGTCCTAGGAGGAGGAGAAGGAAGAGGAGAGAGGACCCAAATCCTCTTATTTTAAAATGTCTTTTCTGGACCTTAGTTTCCTCATCAGTAAAATTAGAAGTTTGGGTGATCTCTGGTAACATCTAGCATTTAGAATAATAATGCCTAATTTTACTTTGTACATTATCTCCTTTGCTCCTTTCAAAAGCCATGTGACTGTGTTTCTCATCAGCATCCCTGTTTTTCAGGTGACAACACTGAGGTTTGGTGACTCACCCAGGGTCATGCAGCCTGTGAGTGGCAGAGTGAGCCAGGAACCTGGCTGCTGGCTGAGAAATTTCAGGGCTTCTTCTTTGAGTGCCCGGCAGGATTGCAGCCCCACATGGCTCTGGGGCTCTCCCACTGGCCAGTCTGGGCTGAAGGGAATGAAGTGAAGAGAGGGAGTTTCCCCTAAAGGTTGGTTGTTAATGATATTGCAGAAGAGGAAGAGGTGGTAGGAGGAACAGGTCATGCCCAAGTGGAAGTCCTCAGCTCCTTCCAGCTGATCTAGAAGGCCTCCTGGACAAGGGGACACTTGGGGAGGTGGGGAACTGGGCCTCAGCTTGGGGAAAGGGAGGCATTCCTAGGCAGCGGAAAGCATCCTTTCTGGTGGGTATTCCAGTATTTATGGTGTTTTTGATGACTGGAATGCGGGTGTGGGTTCCCTATTGGACTTTGGGCTCTGCTGCAGGCCTCAGGCTGGGGAGACATTTTGGAATGTGTCCCTTGCCTTCTAGGGCCACCTTTGGCCTCATCTGCTGTTTACCCTCTTCTTCCTCCCCCTCTTCCCCCCTTGGCAGCCTGAGCTAGTGCCAGGAAATTGTTGGTCAAAGGTGAGGTCACCAAGAACCTGGAAAAACAACAGGTCTCCATTAACCTTGTTTACCCGCCAGGTAACTGTTGCTTTACAAAGGTTCTTTCGCCCCTTCTTTCAATACCTGCATTTCCTGCTCCCGTAAAAGCTCAGATCAGCTGAGCAGATTTTGGTGGGGGGTTCCTTCAAGATAAACCCTCCTGAGAGGCTTTCCACTCCTCTATTTTCTGGCATGTGGTCTGTATCTATTAGGTCATATCTCAGACTGTGTGGTCACCTGAGTTTAGATGCTGGCTGCCCAGCGAGACTGTCAACAACTTGAGGGAAGGGCTGTGTTCATTTACATTCTCAGGGCCTGGCTTCTAATAATGTCTGCTGCTTCAATGGATGGATGACTGAATGAATGAATGAATGAGTGGGATGGATGTCCTGGGTCTCTATTTCAGAACTCACCTCCCCTAGGAGGTCTCCTGGGGTTACTTCCAGCCTATTCTTTGCATCTTATTCCCATCTTTGGTCTGCCTAATCTGTCCTGATTTCTTCATGCTGTTTTTCTCAGAGTTTTTCATAAGGAACCAAAAACAACTGAGCCATGTGGCCCTCTGACAACCTCCCCAGGGCCCTGCAGACAGCAGACTCCTGATCAATGGTCACTAACTGACCAGCTTATGGGATCTGGGCCAAAGGAGAGCCAGGGAGGTCAGATTGTTTCTTGAGGTCACCCACCTGTGAAAGAACTTGGGCCCATCCTTGGCCAAACCTGCACATCATCACTCAGACCTGGGGCTTCCTTCTGTGTGCAGAGCTGATATTTAAACACCATTGATGTCAATGCATCTATTCACTCAGAAAATATTGGGACCGTGCTTGCTCTGGCTCTCTGTGTTGAAGATGATACAGTTTCTTTGCCTCAAAGAGGTCACAAACCAATCAGGGAGATGAGATATTTACCAGAGCAGTTCCTCAGCACTGGAGCCAAAGGTTGGGACAGTCAGAGAAGGCTTCCCAGAGGCGCTGGCACTTGAGGCCCTTGAAAGATTCTTAATCACTTATTTGGTGTAAGCTGTTTAAGAGAGCTTTGCTCATCTTGGTTAGTCCAAGATGTGCCTGTGACCTGTTTGTGGTCCTGGTTCACAAGGAGGAGGGACAGTGGTGGCTATACCCTGCATCAGCACCCCCTGTTCCATCACTGCTACCGAGGGCTGCAAAGCCACAGGACTAGCTGGCAGTGAGAGGGCCCGTTGCCTGCGTGTAGACACTGGGATCAGAGATTGGCTGAGACACACCAGAGGCCCCACAGTGACCCAGGGCGGAGCAGGGTCTAGAACCTAATAGTCCTGATTCCCACCCCTGTGCTCTCTCCGTGGATGCCGCCACCCAGTTGCCTTTACGAGGCCAGTGCCTTCTGTGGGTCAGTACCTTGGGCTCTGGGCTGGGTGCTGGGTGTAGCTGGGGTGGTCCTTACCATGGTCCCCCTTTTCACACGATGGGCATTGAAAGGATAGCCCAGACTGAGACCCTTGTCAGAAGGAGGTGGGGTATGAACAAAGCCTAATGATCCAGGGAGAGAGGATGCCTATCAGAGAGGGTACCACTCCCCCGGACCTGCATGCATGGCGGAGTTACCGTTATTCACATGCAGGGCAAGCCTATCAGAGAGGAGTCAGAGGGAGGAAGGCTGACAGAAGTGGCTCTCTGGGATTCCCAGCTGAGGCTCTGGCACTCCCGGGCCTTGTTTTCCCTAACAGCCTCAGGGCACAAAGTCCAGTGGTGTGATTTTGTCATCTCTTCCCAGGGCAGCCTTAAAGGGCCAGTGCCTCCTCCCAGGGTTAATGATTACCTGTTGGGTCACCAATAGACCCAGGTGTCCTTGTGTGTGAAGACGGTTGGGCGGATGGGTGGGAGGTGGTGAAAGAGGGGTGGCCTGCCTGAAGAGGAGGCTGGGGCTTCCTTTAAATACATCCTCATAGAGGCTGCCTCCTGGAGCTCTCCTGGTTAGCCTTGGGTCATGAGGAGGGATCTGTCTTTAATGGCTAACAGCACAGGGAACCAACCTGTAAACCCCAAAGGGAGGGTAAGATTTATCTAGGGTGCTTCCCTTCCCCCCAGCTCTGACAGGACAGATTCCCACAGTAGGAGGTGGGGGACTCTCCTAGCCAAATGGGAGGTGAGGGTATGTCTTAGACCTCAGAGGGTCAGGCCTTGGCTAGGGCAGGACCCTGGGACCCTTACTATCTCCTTCCCCTATACACATTCATGTCCCACCAGACCTGGAAGGTGCCCCAGTGTGACCCTGACTCGACCCGACCACGGTCGCAGTCTTTCTCCCATCTTCCATCTCTGTCTCACCTCCCAGCCTTGGAAAACACTTATATTAGTAATAGGCACTAATAATGATAACGAAGGCTGCCCTTTGTTGGGTCCTGGGCATAGCACATAGATTCACTTGTAATCCGTACAAGTGCCCTGTGAGAAGGGTGCATATCGCACCCCCATTTTACCAGAGGAGAAGGGAAGCTCAGCTCACATCACTGCTCAAGATCACACAGAGCAAGAGGCAGAGCAGACTTGATCCTGGTCTGTACCATGTCAAAGTCCATGCTTTTTGCCACCATGGGTGATGGGCTGTGTGCCTGCTGTTTCCCCACCACAGTGGCTCAGCCAGTCCTCCAGAAAGCTTTCAAGGCTTACCACATCCAGCCCATGTCACCCTCTGCTTCCTCCCCTAGTGAGATTCTATTGGCCCTGAGCTCAGCCAGGCTGGATTCATCTGCCACCACCCTGGGCTCTGTGTCTGCAGGCTGCTTCTGCCTCTGTGCAGCCCGGTGGCTCCCTAGGGGCAGGGCAGGGCCTCTGACTGGCAGGGAGGAGGCACAGAGATGGACAAGATTATCCTCTCAGGAAAGCAGCTGCAGAAAGGGCTGTTTCTCCTTCTGGGAAGGCTTTATCTCAAGCTAGTGCTCCTTTCCTCCTTGTGATCCACAGACCTCTCATGATAGTTTGAACGTGTCTTGTTTCAAGTGTTCAGATCTAAAGACTTCCATCAGATTCCTGACCGCGGCTTTTTCACAGTTATTATCTGTGTCATAACATTGCATACTTGCGGCTTATCATTTTCCAAGCTTTGCATACGGGTTTGGCAGAGCAGGTTTCACTGATCCCACTAGACAGGTGAGGAAACTGAACCCTAGAGCAGGGAAGTGACACATCTAGAACACGGCCAGGCCTGGTGGCTGAGGCCAGCTCTGCCGTCACACACTTGGCTCTCCCCGGTGCTGCTTTCTTTGCTGCCTCTGCTGTGTCTGCATCAAGGAGACTTTCTCCTCTGAGGCTGGCTGGCCTTGGAGTTACACTTTGCGCCTAGCTGCTTCTTCTATTTTTTTAAAGATGTGTTTTATTGAGGTAAAATACACGTAACAAAATGTACCCTCTTAGTCATTTTTAAATGTACAGTTCAGTGGTATTAAGTACATTCACATCGCTGTGTAACCATCACTACCATGCATCTCTAGGACTCTTCATCTTGCAAAACTGAAGCTCTGTATTAAACACTAACTCCCCATTCCCCTCCCTCCAGACCCTGGCAACCACCATTTTACTTTCAGTTACTATGAATTTGACTATCCCATGTATCTCAAATAAGTGGAATCACACAGTATTTGTCTTTGTGTGACTGGCTTATTTCACTTAGCATGATGTCCTCGAGGTTCATTTATGCTGTAGCCTGTGTCAGAATTCCTTCGTTTTTCACCTGGGCAACATAGTGAGAACCCCCTATCTATAAAAACAAAAAACAAAACAAAACAAAACAAAACAAAAAAACAAAAAGAAAGAAAGAAAAAGAAAAGAAAAAAGAAAAAAAATTGCTGAGTGTGGTGGTGTGCCTGTGATCTCAGCTATTCAGGAGGCTGAGGTGGGAGCATGGTTTGGGCCCAGGAGGTTGAGGCTGTCGTGGGCTGCAGTCATGCGATGGCATGCCAGCCTGGGCAACAGAACAAGAGCCTATCTCAAAAAAAAAAAGGAATTTCTTCATTTTAAATATTTTAAATGTTAAATAATCTTGCTTGTCCTTTTATCTATTGATGGACCCTTGGGTTGCCTCCAGCTTCGGGTTATTGTGAATAATGCTGCTATGAACATGAGTGTACAAGTATCTCTTTGAGACCTGGCTTTCAATTCTTTTGGGTTTACGTATACACCCAGAAGTGGAATTTCTGGATCCTATGGCAATTCTATTTTTAATTTTTTGAGGAACCATCGTACATATTTTCCACAGTGGCTGCACCATTTTATATTCCCACTAACAGTGCAGAGTGTTCCATTTTCTCCATATTCTCTGCTTTCTGCATAGTAGCCATCCTGATGGGTGTGAAGTGATATCTCATTGTGGTTTTGATTTGCATTTCCCTAATAATTAGTGATGTTGAGCATCTTTTCATGTGCTTATTGGCCATTTGTATATCATCTTTGGAGAAATGTCTACTCAAGTCTTTTTGCCCATTTTTGAATTTTTGTTGCTGTTATTGGGTTTTAGGAGTTCCCTATATATTCTGGGTATCAATCCTTTACCAGATATATAATTTGCAAATATTTTCTTCCATACTGTGGACCACTTTTTACTCTGTTGGTAGAGTCTTTTGATGCACACAAGTTTATACTTTTCATGAATGGCCCCAGTTCTTGATGCTGTGCATGTGGCTCCTTCATCTGGGGTTCTGAAGTGACTCACACCTACACTGCTTCTACGTCTGTCTCCCTGTGTTTATCTGGATGACGTCACCCACCAGGCAAATAACTCGTTAAGGGCCAGCACCAGCATAGGGCCTGGCATGTAGTGGGTGCTCAGCATGTGTTCGATGAATGGGCGAATTTGACCTACGTGTGATAACAGATGATTTAAGCTGGGGGTGGGCAGGTGGGAGAGATAAGGAGGCCCCAGCCCCATGCGGAGAATGGGCACGTGATGACCTGCCACTGCCATACAGAAGGCGGATGGAGAGCAACATGGCTGGAGCGAGGGCCCTGGAGCCAGAGTGCCAGATTCCAAACCTGGCTCATGGCTATGCAGCCTTGGCAGGTTACTCAACTCTCCTATGCCTCCGTGTCTTTGCCATCTTTGAAATGGGAATAATAACGTTATCTAGCTTAGAAGGTTGGTTGAAAGGATCAAATGACATGAAAAGCACTGAGGACAGAGCTTAGCACCTCATAAACGCTGTGCTGGTGCTGGCTGTCATTATTATGATGTTACAGTCTCAGCTCTTTGGGGGCATAGAATACATTTTCTACATCTCTTATGGCCCAGCACCTAAACACAGTGCCTGACCCAGAGCTGGCACTCAGCCAGTATTTGTTAATCAAATTAAATTGTCTTTTGTCGTGCAGGCAGTCCTTCCTCATGCCACCCTCAGTTTCTTCTGTTGCAGCTCTGAGCCCCTATCAGTCCTGTTCTCCGGCATCCTGCTGCACACTGGCTCTTCGTCTCCCCCTGCCCTGCAGGGGCCCCTAGCAAGGGAAACTGCTGGTTCTCAGACCTTCGTGAAGGGTTCCTGGGGCTGGGCTGGGGCAAGGGCTGAGTGAGCTGCGGCAGCAGGTTTGTAACCTCGAATCTGGCCACACTTCGTCCATGTGAACAGTCACTTCTCCAGGTGTGGACTCAGGTGGAGGTGGCAGGTCAAGAGGAGGGGCTGGAGGAGGGCTGTTGCTCTCCCCTTTCTTTGTCCTCTGTGTCCCCTGCCCCAAGTCACAGAATCATGGATTCTCAGGGCTGTTCTGCTCCCACAGAGGGGCCCAGGACATTCTGTGTCTGTTCTCCTTACACCTTGCTGGCTGCCTGGTTCACTCTTGGTATCAGGGGATCAGAGAGAAGACCATGAGGCCTTCTGTAGAGTGCTGGCCTTGTCTTCCCTCACAGTCTCTCTGATGTGATTATTTTGGCTGGTTCCTTGGCATTGTTGTTACTCTCAGAGGCACCCTGGAGCCAAAAGCCTTGGAGCAGAAGCAGGAGACATTCCTGATCCTTCCCTGCGTCCAGTGGCAATGGGCAGACTCCTGCGGCGGCCCCACTGTCCTCCATTCCCTGGTCAGTTACTATGAATTTGACTATCCCATGTATCTCAAATAAGTGGAATCATACAGTATTTGTCTTTATGTGACTGGCTCAGTTCACTTAGCATGATGTCCTTGAGGTTCATTTATGTTGTAGCCTGTGTCAGAATTCCTTCATTTTTCGCCTGGGCGACATAGTGAGAACCCCCTATCTGGAAAAAAAAAAAAAAGAAAAGAAAAAGAAGAAAGAAAAAGAAAAGAAAAAATTGCCGAGTGTGCTGGCACACATGATGCTGCGCATGTGGCTCCTTCATCTGGGGTTCTGAAGTGACTCATGCCTACACTGCCTCTACATCTGTCTCCCTGTGTTTGGTGAATGGGCAAATTTGACCTACGTGTGATGACAGATGATTTAAGCTGGGGGTGGGTGGGTGGGAGAGATAAGGAGGCCCCAGCCCCATGCAGAGAATGGCACATGATGACCTTGGTTTATTTAAAGTGGAGTGCTGCCGTGGCCAGCTGTGCCCCAGGGGTGCCAGGCCTACACAGGCCTAGGCGGTCAGCTGTGCCCTCTGCCCAGGGCTCAGTCTTTACTAGGTTTCTGATGTCCTTATGCTCTGACATCACCTCAGGTCCTGTGACTTACCCCCCTCCCACTCAGCAGGGACCTTGTTCTGAAGACTTTGGCCTTTTCTTGGATGCTCTCGGGCAGTGTGGCAGGTGGTGTCAGGTGGCAGTGGGTGATGGGGAGTCTTGGAGGCTGGCTGGGGGCCGGGGGTGGAGAGGTACCACTTTGTCCTGCATGGCTGGCTCTGGGTGTAAGTGCAGTGAGTCACACCTTTCAGGTAGTGGTGAGGAGAGAGGGCAGTGCATGGACCTTGGGTATGTGTGGGTGTGGGGTTCACACCCCATATGTTCCCATCTTCTGAGAAGTCTAATGGCTGATCTGCATCTGCATGTACTGTGGGACAGGCTTGCATAGGACTGTGTGACTTGTGGGTGTGAGTGTGGGGATGTGAGGGTGGGGGTTCCATGTGCCTGTGGATTTCCAGTGAGTACACCTGTCTTAGACCTGAGGGATCTGGGTCTGTGGGCAGAGGTAGTGACATGCCATACAGGGCCAGTGGGAGTGTGTGCACTCGGTGAGTGTGGGGTGCGTGGGGTTGGTCTATGGTGGTGATGGGATAGGTATTGAGTGTGATACTGGGCTTGGGGGTTGGGGGTGAGTAGAGGTCAGAGTAGAGAATGACCACAAAATTTCAATGTACTTTGATCTGTCTTTATTTTAATTTAAGCTCGGCCTCTGCCAGGGCTCAGGTTGCTGGGTAATTGTTGGTAGTAGGGGCAGAATTTAGGGCCTGAAGATGTCCTTGGAGGAGGGAGACATGCCACCTTCAGCAATGGTGCCTCAAGCAGTCAGGGTCAAGCTTGGCAGGTGGGGATGTAGGAGGTGCCAGGGAGGTCAGGGGTAGTGGTGCTAACATCCTGGCCTCTTGTCTCTGTGTGTTTCCAAATGAGTGTGTGTGTGTGTGTGAGACATGTTTTGTGTCTGGTGTGTTTTTGTGTATACCCATGAGAGCCTGTGATGTCTCTACATGTCACTTTTGACCTCAAATGTGTGTGACCTCAAAAGCGACTCAAATGTCTGTGTCTTCATGTGTGTGTATCCATGAGTGGTGCCACTGTATTCTATTTTATTTTTTGACTGAAGGAACATGCCACAGTCACATTTTAAAAATTGTACAAACAGAAACAACATTCTAGAACTAAATTTCAACAGTCACTGGTATAAATAAATGCCTTTGATATATTGTTCAAACCCAATTTCCTTAAGCTACTAAAAATATGAATTTTTGTAATAATTTATTTCTTCTAATAATAAAATGAATCATATTGTGATCAGATGCCTTTATTATCACCATCTGAAAATAGTATTTATTTAATTATTCATTCTCTTTCTTCCCCACTAGGATATAATCTTTGTGAGGGCAGGGGTTTATTTATTTATTTATTTATTTAAGAGACAGAGTCTTGCTCTGTTTCCCAGGCTGGAGTGCAGTGGTATGATCATAGCTCTCTGCAGCCTCCTGGGCTCAGTGGACCCTCCTGTCTCAGCCTCCCAAGGCTGGGACTATAGGCACACACCACTGTGCCTGGCTAATTTTTTGGTATTTTTTGTAGAGATGAGGTCTTGCTATATTGCCCAGGCTGGCCTTGAACTCCTGCCTCAAGTGATCCCCCCACTTCAGCCCCCCAAAGTGCTGAGCCATTGGCTTCGGCACTCTGTTCACGAAGAGGCATGAGCCACTGCACCTGGCAAGGGCAGGGATTTTGTCTGTCTTGTTCATGATTGTATTCCCAAGACATGACCTAGAATAATGCCTGGCATTAGAAGGTGCTGAATAAATATTTTTAGTATAAGTGAAAGGGAAAGTATTTCTGAGAAAATGGCATTTAAGTAGAGGCCTGCAGGATGAGTAGGCATTAACCAGCCAGGAAGTGGTGAGGACTGTGCTAAGCTGCAGGGACAGTGTGTACAAAGGTCCTGAGGTGCGAAGGAGCAGAGTGCATTCTGAGGAACTGACAGGTGGCGGGTGCAGCTGTGTGTGTGTGTGTGTGTGTGTGTGTGTGTATGTGTGTGTGTATGGCTTTCTCAGACATTCGAAGGAGGTTTGAAAGTTGCCAGAGAGTTTTAAGCAAAGGAGTGACATGATTACAGTCATGTTTTAAAACATCCCTCTTGCTGCTGGAGGAGGCTGGATTCTGGGGCTGGGGTGAGAGTGAAAGCAGCAGGGCCAGGTAGGGATCTCAGGCGAGAGAGGGTGATGGCTTGGTCCAGGGCAGCTTCTATGAGGCTGGAGCTCCAAGGATAATCAGGAGTTTTTCAGCAGGAGACTTGGCAGGATTTTGGTGATAGGCGAGGTGTAGAAGGAGTTGGGAAGGGAAGGAGAGGGAGCTGCTGGGGATGATTCCGAGATTTCTGAGTTGCTTAATTGGCTGGATGGTGAGACATTTATGGGAATGGAGAATTGATACTTGCTAACGACAGGCACTTTACTGGCTGCTTCGCTCGCCCAGTAATCTTCACGGTCCTCTGAGGTGGGGCAGATGAAAATCCACAAGGAAACAGGAGCTCAGTGATAAAGCCTTTGCTGCAGGACTTACAATTGGTGCAGTGAGGCCCTCCTATCCAACACCATCAAGGCTTGTAGTTGGTTAGTTTGACAAATGATCATAAAGAAAGAAAACCTGTACAATGTAAAGATTTCATTTTAATTGGAGACCTATGGATGTGCTAACATGTGCCAGCATTTTGATGTATGAATGAAGCCTTCCCCTGGGCACAGGCCCTCCTGTGCCCTGAATGGTCTTCTGGCATAAACTAACCCATTATATTCACTTCTTTGGGTTCTGGTTTTGGTTTATTTAAAGTGGAGTGAGAACTTCCTGGCTCTTAAGAACCAATCAAGGGTAGATTCCTTCCAGAATGGGCCCTCCACCCTGCCCGCCAGCACCATTCTTTATAGTCTGTCTCTTCTATGCCTTGCTCAATGGCAATTTTTTCAGCTGTTTCCTGTTACCAAACTCTTCCAAAGTGTTCAACCTGGATTTTTAAGAAAAGAAGAAAACTCTTTCTTTTCACATCATATTTCATTGTTTTGTGTCATATTTTATTAAACTGCATACTTACAATAACAAGCACAACTGGCAAACAGGTTTGGGGACAGAAATAATGGCTTTTGGGACATGCTTGATTTGGCTGGTGGGAGCAGAAATGGGCAGGCACATTGGAGAGCACCCGGCTGGAGCCCTCCATGAGGTGGGCCTCTGTCTGAAGGCTTCACAGGGGGACTGAGGGGTGATGGGTGAGTCCCTAGGCGAGGCCAGTTACCAAATGTCAATGTGGGCGAGTCAGAGAGCTGTCCTTGGGTGATACTTTCTGTGAAGTTTTATAAGAAGCTGAGTTCTGCATTCAGTATTTAGTACACATATTTGGAGCCCCCAGTAATCGATACGAAATGCTATCAGTCTTTAAGTGCTCAACACTGATTAGGTTTTAAAAGTATATTTTGTACCATAAATAATTAGATCTATATTTAATGAGCAGACCTAGGGCACAGGGTGGTGGTTCTTTCTGGAACTTAAGATTTTCCCAAGCCAAGCTCAGGAAAGGCAGGTAGGTAGGTATGGCAGTTGGAGTGGGAGTGGCTGACCCAGATGGCCTCTTTGTTAATCAGGTGTCTGTACTTGCCTAGGCCTGGGGCCTGTTCTGAAAGCCAACTTTTTGGCTTCAAGGAAGTTCTATTCCTAAAGAGAGTGAAGGTGAGGTTCTCTGGAACAGCAGAAATCTGGATCCAGATATCAGGGCTAACAGGGTGTGTCCTGTCCTCCAGCCATGGAGGCAGCAGGAGGACGTGGATGGCGCCTTCTCGATGCCCACTTGGCCCAAGGCAACACAGCGGGTGGGGACCTCACCTGTGAGGACTTGCTAGGGCAGAGCATCTGGACTGTTCTCAACTGGCTCTGGGGACCATTTAATCTTTCAGAGGGTGGGGGAAGTGAATGGAAGAAGGAGGGATTGGTTGGAAAAGCTTCAGTGACAGGGCAAACCTGGGCTAAAGGCAACCAGCTGGTCTTGATGGAGTGCACCTGTAGTCCCAGCTACTCAGGAGGCTGAGGTGAGAGAACCACTTAAACCCAGGAGTTCAAGTCCAGCCTGGGCAACATAGTGCGACCCTGTCTCTAAAAAAAAAAAAAAAAAAAAATTAAAAAATTAAAAAAAATTTAAAGTGGACCTGTTCTGTTATTTGTAATCGAGAGGGAAGGAAAGTCGTCAGTTTAATTCCTTCGAACCATTATTTATTGAGTCATGGTGTTAGGCTCTGGGAATACTAAGAAAAATAAGACACCATTCCTGCCCTCAAGGAGTCTAGTCATGGAGGCAGACACCAAGATTGTTTTTATGACAGCCCACATCAGTTGGGAATATATTTGGTATCAAGCAACAGAATACCCAACAGACAGTGGCTTGAGCATTAAAGACATTGATCAATATCAAAGACTTCCACATCGCTGGAAGTCTGGAGGTTCCAGCTTTGGTGAAAGGATGACATCAATGATGCTATCCAAACTCAGCCTTTTTCTATCCTTCTGCTCTGCCATCTTCAACGTGTTAATTTTTGTCTCCATGCTTGTTGCCTCCTGGTCACAAGATGGCTGCTATGGTGACTCTTATAATTATATTCAAGGAAGAAAAGAAAAAAGCCAAGGAGAGAAAGGGGCTCTATTTTTATCAGGGAAGAAACGTGTTTCCCAGAAACCCCCTCTGAAAATGACCTCTCATGTATCATTGGGCACAACTGAGAGGAAATGCTTCAGGGAGGCTGGGAAACTGAGGGACTAGCAAATAGGAACAGGATGCTGGTGATGTCTTAGATGAAGCTTGGCTCATCTTCTGGGCCTAGATACATTGTCACCTGAAAAGGTGAGGTTCTGGTGGCAAGGAAGAAAGGGTGGAGCACAATCACTGTTAGGTAGGATGAGCAGTGCCTGCCTTGTGTGGTAAGAGCTAGGATAGGCTCAGGATGCAAAGAGAAACCAGAGGAGCAGAGTTGGCCTAACTTGGGGGCTCAGGGAAGGGTTCCTGGAAAAGGTGGCTCCTGAGTGAGTTTTAGAGCAGCCATATCAAGAACAGTTGGAACGTCATCCTAGGTAGATTGACAGCAGGAGCAGAAGCAGAAATAGACATGTGAAATAACATAGTATGTCCAGGAAAGTGAGCACAATTAGATATTT
Source organism: Pan troglodytes (assembly GCF_028858775.2). NCBI lineage: Eukaryota > Metazoa > Chordata > Mammalia > Primates > Hominidae > Pan > Pan troglodytes. The sequence continues at coordinate 49,708,502 of NC_072403.2, forward strand.
AGTTAAGGGATGGGGAGAGAGAGAGACAGAGAGAGAGAGAGAGACAGGAGGTGCAGGTGGAGAGGGGAAGAAACCAGGCCACCGTGGGCTTTGAAAGTCATGCTGTCAACCTTGTCTAACCAATTTATCCTGGCTTCTGCCAGTGCAGGGGCAGGGCTGGCTGTGCAATTTAGAAATATTACTCAATGCTGGTACAGAGATTGGGTGGGTGGGAGAGGCTGTGAGAAGCTCAGAGTGCAGCAGGGAGACCAGCAAGGAGGTTCTTGCAGACATCCAGATGAGAGCTGTGGAGGGCCTGGAACAGACTTGGGCCTGGAACAGACTTTCCAAAGTCAGACTGCCAATATTTCAGCCAAAAGACAGGCAGAGTTCCATGCCACGAATCTCTGGGTGGGATAGCTGTCTCAAAAGGGCTGGGAAGCTCTCAAAAATGTACATGACACTGTGCAATCCCACACAGGGTAGTCTGTGTCCCAGTAATGAAGGAAGAAGGGAGGTGACCACAGAAATCAGTGTGTGGCAGGGGAGCTCTTTGCCAAATTGCTGTGTTAAGGAGGCTTGAACAGAGAAGGGAAGGACAGATGTGAGACAGGACTACGGGCCTGTAAAGAGAGTTTCTGGCAGATAAAAATAGGTAGAGGTTTGTGAAAGATGCTAGGGGCAACCCAGGCTTGTTTAGCTGTGATCATAGCCAGTCAAGATCAAGGGATCCAGAGGCTGCAGTTGGGCCTGATGACACAGCACGGGTGGGGAGTGTACGAAGAGCAGGGCTCCTTGCTGCCCCCTGGCAGGAGAGCAGCCTGCAGACCCAGAGGGCAGCAGTAGATGACGCAGAGGCCCAGGGAGCCCTGGAGGTGGGATGGGCCCTCCCCTCTCCACTGCTGCTGGGGTGTTCAAAGGGCCTCTCCCCATAAAACAACACTTTGGGCACAAAGGAAGCTTGTGAACCAGACTGCTGGGGCTGCTTTGTCCCACCTGAGAAAGCCAAGAGCACGGGGGCCTGGAGAAGGGAAAAACGTGGTTCTGAGTTTCAAAAAGAGTCCTGGGCAAGGATCCTTGTGGATTATGGAAGGAGTAGTTAGTGAGCATTAGAAAAGTGGGAAGTTTCTGGATAGCTGGAAACATGGCCGTTCCTGGAGGGCGGTGCCCCCAGGGAGGGCATGGAAGCTCCACATCCTTCCTGCATACCTTGCCTTACGCATCTGTTCATTGTATCCTTGGTACCCCATGTCTGAAGGACATAAAATGATCTTGACACCTGAAACATCCATGCTGTCCCGGGTGATGTCAGAAAAACACTCTAATGAGGACAGCAGTACCCAGGAGGGTTCCATAATAAAATGGAAATGGCTTATACAGAATCATGCAACCTGAGGAATGTAAGGAGGAGATACGAGCAGGGAGCCTCGTTACCCCCTAGGACTGACTGTGGAACTGTGTGAGGAGCTGTGGATCCTACAGTGCTCTCAACTGACCAGCAAATATATCTGCTTGGTTTGTGGATGGCAGTTCCAAGGTAAATGGACAACCTCCTGTTTGGAAGGCTGCTACTATGATCCAAGAAGGTAAAAACTAATCAGCTTGGTGGGCTGAATCACATGCTGCTTTCCTAACAGCGACGGAAGAATTGAACGATGCCAGAAGCCCCTGTGGTTGGGTTTTTACCGACTCATGGGCATTGGCCAATGGCCTGGCCAGATGGTTAGGCAGAAGGGCAATAGAAACCTGGCTTATTGAAGAAATGCCCTTACGGGGCATGGCCCTGTGGAAATCTGAGGGGTGCCTTAAAGTAGAACATGTCAACGCCCACTAAGAAAGCCCCTCTCCATGTTTGCAAGGTGACTGGAATTGACAAGCGGATATCTCTGTTTCTTTGAGGTGTTCACCTGGGTCCCTGAAATGAGCAGAGATGGGGGTGCAGAGAAGGGCTGGATCTAGACATGTTCCTTTTGCACCCTCTCCGGCACAAACTGCTAATAAGACTGTTCTGTTTGTCAGCAAGAGAGCCAGAGACTGCCAATGGCTATGTGGCCATTTCCCTGGTGGGAAGGCCCTAAAGAAAGCTGGCAAGTGAGTGGTACCCTGAGGGGCTACAAGTGGGTCTTAACAGAAACAGACACTGGCTCTGGAGTGGACTTTGCTTACCTGGTGGAAGATGAAAATGTTTAGAGTGCCATAAAAAAAAAAAAAAAGAACAGAAAATATTGCATGGATTTGGATGGCCAACCATCCTTTTTTCAGACAAAGGAACACAGTGTACAGCCCATAATATCCAGCAATGAGCAGATAGCTATCCTCCTCAGAGTAAGAGTTTGATAGAGAAGTGGAATGGGCAATTAAAACATTAGTTGCTGGCCAGGAGCAGTGGCTCACACCTGTAATTCCAGCACTTTGGGAGGCTGATGCGGGTGGATCACTTAGGTCAGGAGCTCGAGACCAGCCTGGCCAACATGGCGAAACACCGTCTCTACAAAAAATACAAAAATACAAAAAATAAAAAAATTAGCCGGGCATAGTGGCACACAACTATAATCCCAGCTACTCCAGGGGCTGAGGCAGGAGGCAGGAGAATGCTTGAACTCAGGAGGCGGAGATTGCAGTGGGCCAAGATTGCACCACTGCACTCCAGCCTGGGTGACAGAGTGAGACTTTGTCTCAAAAATAAATAAATGAAATAAAAATAAAAATTGGTTTTCTAAGACAAAGTCAAGATGAAAGCACGCAGGGCTGGCTTACATGCCTTCACAAGTGCGTGCTCACCTCAACATGAGTGGGACTGAAGAAGCGTCCCCACTGGGTTTTTCTCTGTTTTTCTGGTTGATCTGGGGAAGATGGGACAGGGAGGATGCTGGTATGACGATGCAATTCTTGCCAAGGGAGGAGTACACTGGTATAACGACTATATATATTTTTTCTTCCCCAAATCACCTTAAAATTTTTTTTCCCCTGCCTGATGCAGTGGTTCTAGGACCAGGGCTGCAACCAAAAGTGCTGGAAGCAGGGATGATTTCTAAGCAAGACACTGTCACTATGCTTTTAAACCTTACATCAGAATTCTTAAGTGCCTAATGGGGGAGGGTTGTGTCTTTACCCCATCTAGCAAAAGTGGGGCTAAGAGTGAATGCAGCTATATTGCCTGGTGGTAAAAATAGCTCACTAGTTCTGCACCTATGTAACTCTACCCTATCTGAATGGGAGCGAACTGAGGAGGAGGTACTTGCTAAGCTTGTATTGCTGCTTGCAAACTAGACTAGCACAGTGGCGATTCTAATGTCCCTTCCAAAGGTGAAAAAGTTTGGGTATTAATGGAGAGAAGGAGAAACAGTAGCTGAGGGTAAAGGAATGAATAAATGGGTTATAAATGGAGGGAAGTCCAACACCTTCAAAGAGACTCAGAGCAAGTGACGACATTATTGCTTAGCTCAATTATAACAGATGCCCAAAAGGTGAAAACAATGTTTGCTGAGACCATTCATGCTTTTGGAACCTGAAAAGATTGAAAGGAAGCCTACAAGCCTGAGTGGCCTCCCCTGGGAGACATATTTGTACCTTATAATGATTGACTGGACTAATTACTAATGACTGAATGGGATTCTCGCAATGTGGCAGTATGTTTCTTTTTTTTAAACTAAAAATAATTCCCAGAACTGAGCAGATGTGGCAGTATGTTTTGAGTTGTACATTCTTTTGATGTGAAGGATTCATGTTTGAAAACAAGGGAATGGCCTGTGATATTACGATTTTGTGTGTGTGTGTGTGTGTGTGTGTGTGTGTGTGTGTAGGGTTTTGTCCATGGTTCCTGGCTCATAATTCCCATAGCTTTTGATACAATCTTGATACAGACATAGCCTTTGATATATGGTTGTCATAACATGGTTGTCATAATGTTGGGGTGCTTACAGAATCTTGCTCTCTAAACTTCTCCTGTCCTCCTTTTACCTGCCCAAGGCAAGACTCTAATCTGATTGTGGGTCAAAAGATCCTTATTCCAGAGAGGGTCCTGCCCCATCCTCTGGAGGAAAGAATGCTGCACAGAGAGGCCAAGAAGAATCCAAACAGACAGGCCCTGCTGGGTTCCCACTCTGTATGTTAGTGTGAGATCATACTCTTTTTGTCCAATCATATTTCTACGGAGTTGTCAGTCATGCCTACGTAATGAAGCCTCCATAAAACTCCAAAAGGACAGCATTCGGAGAACTTCTGGATAGCTGAACACGAGGTTCCAGGAGTGTGGCCAGCCCAGGGAGGGCATGGAAGCTCCGTGACCCTCCCCACATACCTTGCCCTATGCACCTCTTCATTGTATCATTTGTAATATTTTTTATGGTACATCAGTAAATGTAAAAAAAAAAAAAAAGACAATAGAAAAGGAAAGAGGTCACCAGGAGCCAGCATGGGCTCCCCACAACTAGTTGTGTCAGGCCACCTGAAAAAATAGGAGTGTTGAGAAATAGATAAGAAATATCCATTGAATCAAATTCAAAAAGCACAAAAGGTATACTATGAAAAGTCTTCCTCTCCCCCTTCACTCTTAGCCAAACAGTTCCTCTATATGAATATCTGTCTGTCTTTCTATATATCTATCATCATCTATCATCTATTTTTAATCTATTGTCTATTTATCATCTAATCTTTTTCATCTATCTTTTCATCTACCTATTATCTATCATCTATATAGTCTTTTTCATTTATTTATCATCTATCTATCCTATCTATCTATCTATCTATCTATCTATCTATCTATATCTAATCTGCCTACCTACCTACCCTTTAAAAAAAAACAAACTGTAGCATATTTTCCTTGCCATTTAAAAACTCTAACTTTCCTTTCCTCTAACAATGTGTCTTGAAGATTTTTACGTAGCAGTGCATGTGAAGCTGCCTCATTCTTTTCACGCTGGTGGAGCACCGTGGTATAGATGCCTCATCATGGATTCAACCAGCCTCCGAAAGTCTCCAGTCTTTGTCTCTTGTCAAGATTTCCACAGTGAATAATGCATCATTGCCGACACACAGGGAGTTGTCAACAGGTATGTATGTCTATATATCACTTCCCACGTGGTTGATACATGTGATATGTATGTGTTTCTATAGAATAAATACTCAGAGGTGAAATTGTTGAGCCAAAGAATGTATGTGTGTTTAATATTTACAGGTATTGTCAAATTTCCAAATTTCATAGAAGTTGTGGCCATTTTTGAATGTCTGAGGGGGTCTTTTTCCCTATATTTTTGCTGATGGTGTGAAAAGAGAGTAAATGAAAATAAGGAAGACCAGGGTCCAAGGACAAGCCACGGGGCATCCCAGTGTTGAAGAGTTGAGAAGCTGGAAAAAGCCGGCAGGGGAGGCTAAGGAGGAGCATCCAGGGAGGAAGGAGGAAAACCAGAGAGTGTGATGACTTGAAAATCAAGTGAAAAAACCTTTCCATAAGAGAGGGTGGGCCAGGTGCGGTGGCTCACACCTGTAATCCCAGCACTTTGGGAGGCCAAGGCGGGGGGATCACAAGGTCAGGAGATCGAGACCATCCTGGCTAACACAATGAAACCCCATCTCTACTAAAAATACAAAAAATTAGCTGGGCGTGGTGGTGGGCGCCTATAGTCCCAGCTGCTTGGGAGGCTGAGGCAGGAGAATGGCGTGAACCTGGGAGGCGGAGCTTGCAGTGAGCCGAGATGGTGCCACTGCACTCCAGCCTGGGCGACAGAGCAAGACTGCATCTCAAAAAAATAAATAAATAAAAAATAAAGAGGGCGGCCAAATGTGACAAATGGTGCCAAAAGGCCAAGTGGAATGAGGACTGAGGATTGATCGTAGGACTGGTACCTTGACCAGAGCACTTTCCAAGAGTGGTGGGGGTGAGCACTTGACCCACCACTAGCTAATGATTCCGACGAGGGCCTAGATGTGATTCTGTTCCCCCTGGGTGGAAAAGTGAGCCATCAGTGAGAGAATCAGGACTCAGAAGAACCAAGACAGGTGGCCACGATACAAGGAAGAATACAGGACAGTGATACCAGGTGACATTTCCAGGTCCCAAATGCCAACTACGTAATGAGAGAGGGTAAGTGTACCTAGTGCAAAAGACTTAGAGAATTTTGACAACTCCCTGTGTGTCAGCAATGATGTGTAGTAATCTGAAGAGCAAGGCAATTATAGGGTGGGTTAATGGACGTATCGTATCCAGAATGAGAGAGGCGGTTGGCCCCCTGGGCTCAGCAGCAGCAAGTCCAAATGAGGGGAACTGGGTTCGGCTAGGGGACAGTAAGGTGGGAGACACAGTGGAGTCTGTTCAAGGAGCACACAGGGAGTTAAATAATTGTAAAGGAGGCTTCGTGAGAAATGGGTAAAGAACTAGAATGTTGAGCTTGGAAAAGAATGGACTTGGGGGACCTTCTTTTGCAAGAAGAACTCTTCTAGGAGGAAGGGACTTAGGTGGGTTGTGTGTCTAAAAATGGTGGAATGCTGGCCAGTTGCAGTGGTTCACGCCTGCAATCCTAGCACTTTGGGAGGCCGAGGGGGAGGATCGCTTGAGGCTAGGAGTTCGACACTAGTCTGGACGACATAATGAGACCCCCGTCTCTACAAAAACAATAAAAAATGATGGGACAAGGCTGAGTGGAAGACGGAAGAAGACAGACATTGTGCCATGCCTTTTCCTACATTTATTTGTGAATTCTATGTGAAAATTTGTAATCTTTGAGTATTCCAAGCCATTTCCAACCCAGGTGTGTTCTCATCTACACCTTGTTGAATGCCTGAATCTTAAGTCTTGAGGAAACAATGCCTCCTCTAAAGTCCACCTGAAGGAAATGAGCAACTTCTAATTTGATCACTAATCAGCACAGAGGAGGCTTATAATGGTGGCCACAGGGCTGGGGACTTGGCCTTCCCTGCGCTACCCTGTCACTGACTTGGCAGACAGCGTGACTGGCTGGCTCCTCACATCGCCACCTATCCCTGCTCCCAAACGTCTGGGCGCTCAGGGAAAATTAGGAGGGAAGGGAGACCTGGCTCCTGTTGTCAGAGAACAGGACAGGCTCTAGGAGCTGGAGCCGGTGTGGTGATTATATCCTGGGCCAGGCAGAAGGCAAAGGGCAGCCTCCAAACTACACTTCCCGTAGCACTCTGGGTCAGTGCTGTCTCATAGAACTATACTGTGAGCCATATCTCTATTTTAAAATTTTCTAGAAGCCTCATCAAAAAGTAAAATGCACAGGTGAACTTGCAATCAATATATGAAAACTTGTTGAGATAATTTACATTATCTTTCATGCAAACACTTCACAATGTGGCGTGTATTCCACACGAGAGCATGTCTTGATTTGGGCCAGCCATGTTTCAAATGCTCAACAGCCGCGTGTATGGGTGGTGGGGTCTTGGTCAGTCACCTGTCTCACTGGTCCTCCCTTGCATGAAGGAGCCAGGGCTGCCAGTGGGTGTGCAGGGACTTGATGTCACCAGTCTAGTCTGTTCTACTGGTGCCCGCCCAGCTGTGGAAGGGGCTCCTGGGGATCCACAGGGGTGTTTTGCTGAGTGCACGTTTCTGTCTGGGAAGGGAGCCCATGCCTGTGTGTGCCCGCTGTTTTCCAGTTATGGTAAATATTAACGAAGCAGTGGGAGCCAGGCCCTCCAGGAGGCCTGGGCTCCCCACGGGGAGGAATGGAGATAATGCTGTGTACCTTAGATAGGGCTTTAAACCTGGCCTCTGAGGCTGCAGGGTTTGAGCTGCCAGGGAAACACGGGCATGACTTTTGTTCCCAGGACCAGGATTCCTTGCTGGGAGATTCTCAGAACCCGCAGACCTCAGGAGTGCCACTTGCCTCCACATTTGCAATGGCCTCACCCCACTTCTTACAGTCTCCCACTCACAACCCACCCTCTTCACTTAAAGAGCTCTTCTCTCCAAATCCACTTGCCAACAAGCCAGCTCAGCCAAACTTAAGGAGATAGGAAACAGATTGGGTTCAGATGATTTCTTTAAAAAAGAAACCCAAACCAATAAGCACGTACTGAGCGCTTGCAGACGCTGGGCTGTCACATACACTTCCTCCTTCTCGCAGCAAGCAGGGCTGTGGCTGTCACCCCAGCCCAGGAGAGGGACGTGAGAGCCAAAGGAGTCAGCATCACAGCCTGGAGACAAAGCTGGGATTTTGACTGGATGCCATCTAGTTAGCTATCAGAAAGTTCTCTCCAAGAGGGGAGAACACTAGTGTTTATTTGCATTTGCATAAACAAACACTGAAAAAATACGTAAGAAACTAATGTAAGTGATTACATGTGGTGGAGGGAATGGGAAGGTGGGGGGGGTGTGGGTACTGGGAGTGAGAATTCTCCAGGATAATTACTTTGATATTTGAACTGTGAGGATATATTACCTAATTTGAAAAACAAGTGAGATGAAATTTTAACTGTTTATTTTTTCCTGGTAGATGAAGATGTTTTCAGAGTAAATGAGCTTGAACACCTAATTGAAACTGATTTGATATCCAGAATGTATGTATGGGTTTTATGTTATTTTCAATAAAGATAATCCACTTAAATGACCAAAAAAAGTGAGTTCTTTCTGGTCATGGCATGGAATTAGTCTTCTTCAACTTCTATGTTTGGCTCCCAGTTTCCAGTACGATGAGGAAAACCACCTCCTTCTATCACTCAGCCCCCAGCTTGAGTGGGGAGATGAAGCTGTGTCCTCAGGGAGCCGCAGTCTGAGGGAGCCCCAGTCTGAGGGGAGACACAGCCCCATCCTCAGGGGGTCCCAGTCTGAGGCAAGATGCAGCCTTTCTCAGGGGGGCCCGGTCTGAGGGGAGATGCAGCCCTGTCCTCAGGGAACCTCAGTCTGAGGGAAGACACAGCCCCGTCCTTAGGGGGCCTCAGTCTGAGGGGAGACGCATAGCTTTGCCCTGAGGGAGTTCCCAAGCCCAGCTTCTCTGGGTCAGGTAAAATTAGTGGAGGGAATTTCTCTGTGTTCTGAAGCATCCACTTCCTCTCTGGGCCTGGCTCCCCTTCCCGTCGCAGGAAACCTCCTAAGTTCCCAGCCTATTCTGTGTGTCAACACTTGTTTCCCCGGAGTGCTTGTCCTTGGTCCCTGGAAGGGGTTTATGTGTCCTTCCTTGCCTTCAGCCTCTTCTGAAGCCAGGGAATGCATGTCCTGAGGGGCTGGGGGAGGCCTGTGCTGGCTTCCTCGATAGCTCCCCAGGACACACGCTCTACACCTGCCACTCTGAGGGCTGAGCTGGGCTGGGCTGAGGGTGGGCCAGTGTGCCAGGTGGTGTGGAGCTCTGGGGGACTGCCCTGCCCTTTGCCCATGCAGCGTGTGGGCAGTGAGACTGCGGGAGAGCCCAGGGACTTCTCCCGGCTCAGGGATCACGTCCAGTGAGACTATCTGGAGACAGGCAGGAGGATGAGTGCGAGGCCTTCAATCCTTCTTGGAGTTCACAAAGTCATTGACCTGGGAAGGGAAGGGCATGCCAGGGCAGGGCAGACTGGGCACACTTGCTGTGTTTTCTTCTGAGCAGAGGGTGCTGCCTTCAGCCAAGATGGAGGGCCGAGCCCTAGCTCCAGCCAGGCTCCTCAGCACCCTTGAGGGGCAGCTAGTGGCCTGCAGGTACCACCACCTCCCAGGGAAGGGCTGTACCTGCCACTCCCCCAACTTGCATTCCCCTTTCTTCCCCCACTGGCAGAGGAGGGGTCCTAGGGGTCCAGACCAGGCCTGAGAGGCTGGAGTAATGTATGCGGATGGAATGATGGAATCTGGTTGGGAGACAGGTGGCAATGAAATGAAATGAACCCCTTTTTGGATACTCCCCTCTGAGCTCACCCACCCGTCAGTCTTCTTGTCTCCATTCTTGACCTCCTTCCAACCTGGCTGCGAAGGTGACAGGGAGACCCCAGCTGCCTGCAGGGTCTGAGCAAGGACCAGATGGAGAGAGCAGCCATGCTAGACAGAGTGCAGACTAGAATCTGTGATTCCCAGCACCTGAGAGTTAGAGAGGGAGGGATCTTGGGTCATCCAGTCCAATGCCCTCATTGGCCAAGTGGGGTAACTGAGACCCATAGAGGTTTTTCCAAAACATACTGGAGAAACCACAGGAGAAGGCCCAATGATGGGACCTAGAAAGCAATTTGCTGGGGTGATGTGGGAAAATGCCAAGGTCAGAGTGAGTGAGGTGGCAAAGGAGACAGATATCCAGTGGGATGGAGGAGGGGCTGGGGTGTTTGCCCAGAGTAGCAGGGCTGCAGGAAAAGAAAACGAAGCATTTAGGATTCTTGCAAGATAAGACCTCAGGCAACCCCAAAGGTCAGCGGTCAGCTGGTCAGCTCCTTAGGAATGTGGGCCAGTCAGCAGCACCTTTGACTCGGCACCCTTGCTCTATAGCCCAGAGTGATCTTGCAAAAGTCATTCCCCCACAGAGGTCTTAGTCTCTCCATCTGTAAAGGGAAGCCAGCACACAGCCTTCTCAAAGGACCTCCCATCTCCACATTTCTACATCACAGAGAATGACACAATAGATTTGAGATACTTTTCTCTGTTTGGCATTTCTCGCTCTCCCTGTGCCTCAATTTCCACATCTGTAAACTAGGGATAAAAATGATATCTATTTCTTAAGGTGGTTGTAAAGATTAAATGAGTGAATACATGTAAAGCATTTAGTACAGTGCTCAGCCCACAGAAAGCTTTTTGTTTTGTTTTGTTTTAGAGACAAGTGTCTCGCTCTGTTGCCCAGGCTGGAGTACAGTGGTGTGATCATAGCTCACTGCAGCTTCGATCTCCTGGGCTCAAGCGATCTTCCTGCCTTAGACTCCTGAGTAGCTGGGACTACAGGTACACACCACCACACCCAGTTAATTTTTAAAATTTTTAGCAGAGATGAAGTCTTGCTATGTTGCCCAGCCTGGTCTTGAACTCCTGGCCTCAAGTGATCTTCTGGTCTCAGCTTCCCAAAGTGCTGGGATTACAGGTGTGAGCCACTGTGCCTGCCCCAGAAAGCCCTTAATAAATGTTACTTATCATTATTATTTTTGGTAATTAAGAGGGCAGTTGATTGCTATGCAGTTGTTGATGGCTCGTAGTGGGTTTCTTTTTTAATGAATGAACTGAGACAAGGGCTTCCTTGGGGCATTTTAAGGACAGCCTGGCTCTAGGGAGGTCCACATCCTATTCCAGATGCCACCCACACCCAGGCTGGAGAGCCCAGAGAACAGTGAGACCTAGGCCTGGAAGCACCTAGAACCCTACTGCAGGAGCAGCAAGGCCACCCTGGTGTCCCCAGCCCAGTGTCTCTGGGCCTGGGTTTTGGGCTTGGGCCTCAAAGGGAGCATCAGCAGCCCCTACCCCACCTCCATCCAGCTGGAGGCACCCTACCATGAGGGTGGCTAGAGATAGGGGAACAGCGAGAGGCATCCTGTGGAGGGTTTTCAAGAGGCTGTCCTGCTGAGGGTCAATATTTGCTCAGCTCTTGGACTGGCGCAGTCTATCACTGCCTCTGGCCCCTTACATTCCGGCCATCGCACCCCTATCTCAGGAACGTGCTCCCATCAACTCGGGAGACCACGCCCGACATGGGCAGTGGTCTGCCTTGGTCAGCCACTGCTCCCACCCCCGTTCCCAGGCAGGAAACCAGAGGCCCCAAGAGGGAAGAGGGTGTGTACTCAGGTAGGTGCCTGGGAGATGCAGGCCAAGCCTGGGAGCTGGGCACTGCCCTATCTGCCACCCCATGATGAAGCCCCTGCCTCCTTGCCAGCTGCAGCCAATGGGGCAGGGGGCAGGACCTCACCAGCTTCCCTCCTAGAATCCTTCTTAAATTAGATAATCATTTCAGCAAACATTTCCTAGGCACCTACTGTATTCCCAAGAGGATTCAAAAAGAAAAAAGACTCTTCCCGGGCTTTCTAGAAACTTGTACTCAAATAGATTTATTTCAGCCATGAATAATGTCTAGGACCTCACTTAAAGGAAAAGAATCCTGAGAGACCCCAGTGTTACCTTAATATTAGATTCACTTAGATCTCTGCAAACATGCAACCAAGATACAAAACACTTTTCAGGTTCAGCTTACATACAACTCAAAAAGAAGGATCAATTTGCAGTTTAATTACAAAGAAAACAACAAACCGATTTCAAATGGAGGGCACACACTTTAGTGTGATGTCTCTTGCTGAAACCAAATCATCACTTGCAGTGCGAACAGTGTGCAGGCTTGTTCTTCTTTGAAGGGGGACCTAAGAGGAATTTGCTTTCACCGGACCCAATGCGCCATTTACATATTAAGTCCCACCCCTGCACTTTTCTCATTGGCCAGGACAACTGGCCCTAATGAGCTCATTGGGGAGTATGCTTAAACTCATTTCCTGAGGTTAGCTTGCAACTGAGAAAACCCTAGCCAATGAAGGTGGAGGCCTCGGGACGGCATTAATTCCAGAGAGGGTCAGGCTATGCCTTCCCCTTGGCCCTGACAGTGTCTAGAGCTCTTGACTTTCATCCATTACCTCATTTGCACCCCATTCAAACCCGGAGAAGTGGGCAGGGCAAGTTCCTTCCGGGGTTCTTGAGTCTTTTACTCTGCCTCTGTGAGGGAAGGTGTAATTTTTTAAATTTCTACTTTTACAAGAAGAAAATAATATATATTTTTATGTCTCCCTTTTCTCTATAGAAGGTAGTGTACTTTGCACATGGTTCCGTAACTGTCTTGAGTTAATTCCATGTCTTTGGAGGATGTTCACTAATGGTACAAAAAGAATATCCTGATTTTTTTTTTTACAGCTGCATAGTATTCCATTGTATGGCTGATCTGTCATGTATTAAACCAGCCTTTCCTTGAGTTAGGTCATTTCCATCTTTAGCTTTTACAAACAATCCTGCAGTCAATAATCTTGTACATGCGTCATTTCGCACGTAGTAGGTACATCTATAGCATCGATTCCCAGACCTGGGATTGTTCCTCTTGCCAAATTGTTCTCCACAGAGATTGTAACAATTAAACTTTCACCAACAATGCATGAGGGTGATTATTTCCCCACAGCCTGGCCCACAAAGGGCGCTATCAATTTGTTTTTGGATTTTTGCCAATCTGATAGGTGAAACATTGTATCTTAATATAGTTCTAATTTGGACATGCTTTTATGTACACGGCGTCTGGTTGGGATGTGGGGAATGCAGTGTTGTATTGGGGAGCAAAGGACTTTCTAAGGCCAAGCTGTTGAGGAAGGATCTATGCACCTGACCTCATTTGATTTAACCAGTGGGCAACTGGCCAGAGAGAGACTGGAACCACCCAAGTCATCTCCAAATTTAAAGGTACCTGGAAAAGTCACTCGGCTTCTCCTTGCCTGTGGATGGGTGGGGTGGGGTCTGCACATCAGCTTAGGGCGACCTGTCAGGACGTTGCGAGGTCCCTGGGGTCTCATGTCAGTGGGGAGGTTTTCCCTGAGACCTAACTTCCTCCACTAAAGATCATTCCATTCTTCCAGGTTGGCACCCTATGGATTGGAAGAATCACAAGATGGGAAATGCCAGTGAATGAATAGGTGCTTATGTCCCTTTTGGTCTCACTAGAATCACAATTTCCATGGTGTCCCTCAGAGACCACAGACCCCGTTGGGAAGAAAAGAAGGTTAATTTAACATGATTTATTCTCTGTTAACCCATTCTTGCTCCATGCAATCCCTAGTCTCTTTCCTGATACTCATTCCTCTAAGGAGAGGACAGAAGCCACCTGACCCTAAACCCTCAGCCTGGCATTGCCGAGGCCAGGGAGGCTTCGTGTAGGATCCTGTACCCTGGGAACCTGCCTGTGTGTTTAAATGCCGGGTCTCCTTCTTTGCAAATTGTCAGTCTTTACAATTTGTTACAGGCATGGTAATATACAAATGTGTGTGTGTGTGTGTGTGTGTGTGTGTGTGTGTGTGTGTGTGTATTGAGGAATCTGACATTTAGGGTCAGCTTCCAGTCTGAGGTCAACAGCACCCCAGACCCAGCTTGGGACCACAGAGCAGCTTAGTTTGAGGCTCAAGGTCAGCATCCCAGAAACTCTGGCCTGAAGACATGGGCAAAAAAGCAGCTTCTCAGAGTCAAGAACATAAAACATCAGAGCTGAAGAAGTCTTAGTCAGTATCCAGCTCTTTCATTGCACAGTTGGGGAAACTGGGTTGCAGGTAAAGTGAAGGACTCACCTGAGGTTCCCCAACGAGCAGATGGCAAAGCCAGGCTGGGCAGGTGGTATCAGACTCCCAGGCCTGCCCTTGCTGGGTTCTCTGCCAGCAGACCTCTTTCAGCTGAGCACTAAGGGGTGGGGGCTTGGTCTGCAGCCCCAAAACAAGCCCGCATGCCTCCCTAAGTGTGGATGCCCAGGATGGGTGTTGCTGCAGCTGCTGCCCCCATAGCCCGGATGGCTGCTGGCTCAGGCAGGACCCCCAGAGGCCAGGGTGGACGAGGGGATACACAGGGCTCCCTCTCAGCGTGCCCAGATTTGTCTCCCGCCTGCTTTTAATTGCATGTAATAATCAGCAGAGGAACTGAGTCAATCCCTGGCTCCTTTCTTCTGATTCCCTTTTCCAGACATGGGGAGAAGGGGCAGGTGGAGGCATCCGCCTTCCCAGAAGTCAGCCTAATCTCTGCCTGTCTTGAGAAAGATAATGAGGATTGCTCTGAAGGGTGGGGACAGGGGCTTGCTTGCTTCTTTGGCAGGGCACGGAATTTCTGAGAAGCCCTTCCCCCAAGATGCCAAGCCCCAAGTCCAACTGCCAGGGCTCAGGGAAAGAGGAACCTGGGGAACTAGGCATGGAAAAGGGAAAACCCTTGGGGCGGAGATATGATGTGTCACTCAGTGCTTCCTCATTGCCCTCCAGATAGGTAGGCTTCATTCCAGCCTCCCCACCTTTGCTTATGCCCTTCGTTCTGCTGGGAACTCCATCTGCATTCCTGTCTGCCTGCTCCAACCCTGCCCATCTTGAATGCTCCAGCTCAATCCAACTCCTCAAGAAGCTTCTGTGGCTGTTCCATCCTAGTGAGCTTTCTCCTCCCGCGACCCTCAATGGCTGGGATAGAAGTTGCTCAATAGATTCTCATTAATTAGAATTTATTGATCACCTATTACATGTCAGTGTCTTGGGCTGGTTTCCTCTGAAATAAGGACTTGAGCATTAATAGTTTATTTGGAAGGTTTCCATAAAACACCAGTAAAGGAGTAGAGAAGTGAGGCAGGAAAGAGAAAGAAGCCAATAAAATAAATGCCTGCTACTGAGTAGGTGACTGCTGTATGCAACTGGGGACCTTTGGGTAACTCATCTCAAAGTTACCCACCCAGGGGGCAAGGGAGCTAGGGTATTAGCCACGAAATCATGTAGCCATTGGTTGAGAGATCCTTAGGGAAGTGGGTGTCAATTCCCTGGCACTTCTGACCTGCCCTGTATGGGAACCCAAACGGGCTCAAAGTGTCAGAACGGTGGGTGCTGAGCGGACATGGGTGGATATATCCGTGTCTGCATATGCTGATAGCTGAGGAGACAAAGATGAATAAAGCAATCCCCTGCCTTTCAGGAGTTGTACAATCAAGTCAGGGAGGCAGAGGGTTAAACGCATTGTTCCAGGGCAGCACAGTACATTCCAGAATAGAGGTACAGTACATCCTCACTTAACATCATCAATAGGTCCTTGGAAATTGCAACTTTAAGTGAAATTACGTATAATAAAATGAATTTTTTTCTCACTTAAAAACAATGTTGAATGAAATGACATTATTTGAGGACCCGCTGTCTGTCATTTTGTTTAAAGTCAGTACTGTCTTCATAGTGGGCTGTGGGAGTTTAGGGGTGGGACACTTGACCAGCCTGGAATTCAGGGAAGAAATCCTGGAGAAGAGTGGAGTTTTGAAGGCAAATCATTGCCACTGTGAAAAATGGCAGCAGGACATTCTACTTAGAGGGAACAGCATGGGCGAAGTCACCATGTGGGGTGGGGGGTGCTCTGAGCCTGCTGTCAGCTGACATGGCCAGCTCTGCTACCATCTCCATCCCAGCATAAGGGTCAGCTCAAGTTCAAAATAATTTTGAGATAGCAACTAATCTTAACTGTTAACCAGGGAGGACTGGCTGATGTTGAATTTGCAAACACAGGAAGATTTGCTCATTTACTGAGCTTAGTTAGAAATGTGTCACCCACACTCTTTAAGTAAATCAACAGTCTCCAGACTGTATCCACATTTGGGAAGACATTGGAACCTCACTTTTATTCTTTCTTTTGTCCTTTATAATGTACATAATTTATTAGTATGGTAGCACATATTGTATATCTTATATACATGTAGGGGCATATGTCACAGATTTTCTGTGGATAGAGGTATACAATCAAAAGAATTGGGAGCCTACTGAAGTGGGTGATGGCTGAGGTAAGCTTGGGATATGCTTTAGAAAGAAGGTTCTAAACCCAGCTCCCCTACCCCGTCCCTACTGGCAAGAGGTTAAGGTTGGGCTTTCTCTCTAGTGGCATCCCTGCTTGCTTGTTGTGCCATGTGAACATAGGCCATTTGAGGGCCAGGTTTGGGCTGCAGCTGTGGAATAGGCTTCTTTCTCCCTCCTCAGGCCCACTGACCCACCCAGGGGCTTGAGTCTTCTTTGGTAGAGGTGGCCTCCGTTTGGAGCCGTTTCCATGGTTATGAGGCAGGAGCCATCACTTGCTCTTTCTGTCCCTTGCCTCTGACTCTGATGGGTCTGCTCTGGGCTCCCTCCTGTCTGGTCTGAGGTCTCCAGGCCTGGTACAGGCCCTGCGCTCACACTTTCTGGCTGACTCACAGCTTCCCCAGCCACACTCCAGCCCCTGCCACTCACTCCTGGCCTGGCCCCATGGTCAGAGCTACTGTCAGTCACTAATTATCTTAGTCATCTTTCCAACCATGCTTGTTGAGCTAATGGAGAAGACAAACAGAAATCTCAGCAAATGTGGAAAATTCCTGCTGACAAGGCAAGGGGCCCTGGCCCAGGTTTGGTGAGATTAGACTTTCCCCAGTGAGGCTGCAGGGACGGCCCCCCAGTTTTGAACAGTTTAATTGGGAAGTGGCGGGCAGCCTTCCTGGTCAGTGCTGTGCCCCCTTGTTGGCCGTCCATCTTATCAAACACAGAGCAGGGCTTAACTCAGGGTGGGAGCGCTGGGGAACGGGGGCCACAGAGCCAGGTCTTGGTGGTATCATTATTCAGGCAGCCCCAGGGCTGTCTCTCCAGTTGGGATTCTTGGTTCTGGGGTCCTCCCGCCCCAACCAAGGATGCCCAGCTGGCCAAGTCAGCTGAACGGGAGGGTGAGGCCTGGGCTGCACGCTCTCTCACACCTGAGGCCTGTTAATAATTACCCCTGGGGAGGGCAAGGCCCCAGCAGACATCACTAATGAGCCTGCTAAGTGACAGCTGGGCCCTTTCCCCCTCACCTGCTCAGGAAAACAAGATCCGACCAAGGAATTATTTAACCCTTTTTGGGCTGGGCGCTCCCTGAGGACAGGGTTGTGCCTTCCCCTCAGACTGGGGCTCCCTGAGTCCCTGGAGCCTTCTCCATTGTCAGCACAAGACTTCTTCTATTCCTGTTGTCAGTGCTTGCATTTCTGCTCTAATGGAAGGCTGCTCTGTTTAGTGTCAGCTCTAAGCAGTGCTGTCCGCTAGAACATTCTGTGATGGTGGAAATGTTCTCGAGCCGCACTGTGGAAAACAGTAGCCACTAGCCACACGCGGGTACCGAGCACTTAAACTATGCATCTGATTTACGGTAGTTTTAAAACCCAATTTTAGTTAATTTAGATTATTTATGAATGAGACGGGGTCTCACTCTGTGGCCCAGGCTGGAGTGCAGTGGTGCAGTCTCGGCTCACTGAAGCCTCGACTTTCCAGACCTAAGCCATTCCCCCACCTCAGCCTCCTGAGTAGCTGGAACTACAGGCACACGCCATTATGCCTGGCTAATTTAAGAAAATTTTTTTGTAGAGGTAGGGTTTCACAACATTGTTCAAGCTGATAATTTAGATTTAAATGGCCACATGTGGCTAGTGGCTCCCATACTCCGTGGTGAGGTCTATAATGTTTCACAAGGGAGGCCTTGAACGGGTGGTGAACAGATTTATGCAAAACAACCCTCTAAACTGCAATCCCATTGGTAGGTCAGAGCCCATTTTCTCACCCTTGCAGGCTTGAAGGGGCCCAAGGTTATTTTCCGTGGAGATGGCTCCTGGAAGGCTGGGTGGGTTTCCTCACTACATCCCTACAAAAGCCCCCAGGTGGCTGAGGGGCCCAGAGGAACAGGGATCTGGCCAGAAAGCACCTGTTCTTAACAAGGGTCCCCAGGAGCCAGGCAGCCCTCCCTCCACAGGGCACGGGGCTGTCGCTGCCTGAATGAGGGAGATTTATGGAAAATCCCCTCGCACAACAGGCGGATTTTCCAAGCCTCATTGGTTGTTCTGGTCTGAGCCTTCATTAACGGAACAGGGGACAATGGAGGAGGTAGGGGTGAGGCCCCGGGTCCATTCAGCTCTCTATCCTTTGGCACTGGGAACTCCATCAAGGCCCCCCCAACCCTTTCCTGGCTTGAGGAAAGGTCACACTCTCTCCCCTTTCAATAATAATAAAAGGCCCCAAATATCCAGCAAAGTCAGACTCGGCCTTTGAGGAATATCTTTCTTGCATTTTAAAAGATTTCCAGAAGAGATATTCTTTGGTTTTGCTTTACGATCCTCTGTGCCTTGTAATGCACGGTCTTGGAAGTTCCTCCCTACAGCTAACCTAATTTTATTACGCTTTAGGCCTGCCTCAGTAAGACTTCTCCTTTAAAGTTACGGCAACATTTCAAAGTAGCAAGATCAATTGTGTGACTTCCCAATAAAAATCCTTGATTGGAAGGAGAAACCACTGGCTACTAGAGCTGGAGGGACCCTAGAGATTTGCAGTCCGTTCCTCACTGTGCATTCAGAGAGTGTACCGCCCAAGCAGGCGGTGCCACACTTAGAGCCAGAATTCATGCTCCAGGTGGTACCCACCTGTATACCAGCTGCCTCTGCTGCAGCACAGTCACACAGAGATCCAGAGACCCATTGAGACAACCCTTCCAGAGGAAAGAGCACTGCTTGACCCAGGGGAATGGATTTCTAAGAGTGAATATTAGGTCTCATCCCAAAGGCTTTTTGTCTTAAAGCCCCTTCCAGAAAGTACTCAGTATGTAGTAAGGAGATCAGTGGGAGTGTCTTAGAGGTAAGACCGAGAGTGGCCCTTTGAGGGTGGCGAGGGAAGAGAAGGGTGAGGCATTCCCAGGGTTGCAAAGACTCAGGAGGGCTATGGCAGGGGCCTGGGGTGCTTCCCCTGTGTTGGGGATGTGAGTGAGGCTGGGCATTGCTCACTGAGTAGAGTCGATGAGTACAGCCAGTTCCCTATAATGGTGGGTGTCCAGGTCCTGGGAGGTGACTCGCCTTGTCGAGGGAAACTGGTGGGAGCAGGAGGTGTTTATGGTTTTCCCTCTCCTGGGGGCAGCTGGAGTGAGCCAAGTTTACAGTTGCCCAGAACTCTATAAACACACTTGGCGAGCGTGTGTGCGTATGTGAGTGCCTGTGTGGGTGAGTGTCCCCTGACATCTGACTGTCACCCCTGCTGGGCGGCCCTGACCTTCCTGACCTTGTGAGAAAGGAGAGAAGATGCTAAGCTGAGTGACTTTGCTCTCTTGGGCCTGGTGACACCTACCGAAGGGGTCCGTAAGCCTGGGCTATGTGGGACCCTGGGGGCCCTGTAGGCTTCCTTGGGAGGAAGGCCTTGAGGGGATCCTGGAGAGTCGGTGTGGGGAGGAGGAAGGGCATTCCAGGCCTGGGGAACTGCAGGAGCAAGGAGGTGTGTGTGTGTGTGTGTGTGTGAAAGAGGGAGATCGGAGCAGGAAAGGGCGAGCCTTACAAGAAAGAGAAACTTTGGGGAAGCCTTTAGATCTGACCTGATAGTTCGTAGAGACATATTGAAACCCTGTCTGGCACACAGGCCCCACGTGCTTATTATCATTAGTAATTATGACACGACACAGAGGTATTCCCTGGTTTGGTGACTGGGTAGCCTGAGCCCTCCATATTCTGGCCAGTGCTGAACATGGCTGGCATTAGGGACAGCTTGTGGTCTCAATTAGGGGTCACCAGTGGCCAGGGTTAGGGGTCAAGTGGTAGCCAGGGTAAAGCAAGCTTGTAGTCAAGATAAAGGGTCAGCTGTGGTTATGACTGGCTGTTGATAAGTGGTTGGGGCTATAGGTCAGATACTGACAAGGAACAGTTTTCTAGGTATGATGCTAACTGCTCTGGAAGCAGCTCACCTTATCTTGGAGGCATAATGAAGAGGCAGGAGCATTTGTCTGAGAACTAAGAAGACTCGGGTGTTAACCCTTGTTCTACTCACTTATTTGCTGGGTGAGTTGCTTCACTTCTTTGAACGTCAGTCTTCCCTCTGCGGGAAAGTAACAATGCATGCCCTCCTGCCTTACAGTATGTGAGGTATTTGTTTCTGGGTATCCTATTATTAAGTGTGATTAAATAATCATTAATAGCAACACAGCCTTTCCAATCTCACCCTGTCAGGCCTGTAGGTAAACCCTCAGTGTTGGCTGAGGGTAGGTTGGGGGAGTGGTTAAATAATGGTCCACAGACCTGGCCACTCATTGGAATTACCTGGACATTTA
Organism: Pan troglodytes; assembly: GCF_028858775.2. Lineage (NCBI taxonomy): Eukaryota > Metazoa > Chordata > Mammalia > Primates > Hominidae > Pan > Pan troglodytes. The sequence goes on from NC_072403.2 coordinate 49,729,170, forward strand.
CAAGAGCATACTGATGCCTGACTTACTCCAACCCTCCTGCATTCTGAATTAATTCATATGGGGTGACCAGGGCATCAGATGTTTTTTTAGACAAGGTCTCAGTCTGTCCCCCAGGCTGGAGTGCAGTGGCACGATCACGGCTCACTACAGGCTCGACCTCTTGGGTTCAATTCTCCCACCTCAGCCTCCCAAGTAGCACCAAGGACTATAGGTGCATGCCACTATACCCGGCTAATTTTTAAATTTTTAATAGAGACAAGGTCTCACTCTATTGCCTAGGCTGGTTTTAAACTCCTGAGCTCAAGCCATCTTCCCGTCTTGGCCTCCCAAAGTGCTGAGATTACAGGTGTAAGCCACTGTGCCCAGCCATGCATCAGAATTTTTGAAAGTTCCCCAGGTGATTCTAATGGGCAGCCAAGTTTGAAAACCACTGGGTAAAAGCCAGTACAAATGAACTAAAGAGAATGAGTCTTTAAGCAGCAACCTGAGCTGTAGATAAACCAACCAGCTGAATCCATGCCCCATTTCTGTGGGGAGCTGAGATGGGATAGCAGCAAGAGGCTTGGGGAGAACTTTCTCACTTAACCCTCTCCATACCTCTGCGTCTTCATTTGTCAAATGGGGTTATCTTTATACTTACCTCACAGAGGTTGTAATTTATAATAATCAGCCCCAGCCAGTCAAGAGATGTTGACTGAATATTGGGGACTGGAGTGGAGAAAGCAAGGTCCCTGGAACTTCCCTTCAGCGCTGCCTTACCCGAACTTTTTGAGGATAGTCTGAAGCCTGGGGATGGACAACATGACCTTGATGAACCTGGAATCTCCTGGCCCTGAAGAGGATCTTTGGCATATATGTCCCCTGTTTCAAACATCGTCCCACTCAAATGCACTCACATTCATTTCATCACGTCTTTCATTTTTTTGTTCATTTCAGAAAATACCATCCCCATACTAACCTGTAGGACAGGTGGGGGATGGGGAGATGGAGTTCCATCACCTCTGGCTCTTTCCAGGGTTGGGATGGGATGTTATGGAGCCCCTGGAAGCTTCAGCTGAGGGTTGGGGGCAGCTCCTGGCCAGGTTTCCAGTGTCTTGGTCCTCCGGGGAAAATGAAGTTTTCTTTTGTGGTCTGTGTGTCTTTAAGACTTGAAGGCTGTGGGGACCTGACTGGGGAAAATTCCAACCAGTGGGTTCCTTTGAAATGGAAGTGACATCTAGTGGTCTGAAAAAGAACTGGCAAGTTGACCCCCCCAGCCCCAGGCTGCCCCTGGGGTCCCTTCCCTGGCCCCAGGTCACTTTCCTGCTGGGCCACAACCCTGCTTGAGGGCAGTCTAAGTCCTGACAGTGGGCTCTTGGTGGCAGGGTGACTCTCTTGGCCCTGCCCAGGCTGGAACCCAGGCCAGGTACCTGCACTCAGGTCCAGACACAGAGAGGCCAGGCCCAGGGCAGCCAGAAGAGGCCCAAATATGCCAGGGCTGCAACATCGCGTCCCCAGGTGAGGTGGAATCCTTGGGTCTCGTGTCCGTTGATTCTGAGGAGCCCTGTCCTGAGTCCTCCACAGAAGTCAGAGTGCTGTGCAGGCCTCAGTGCTGAATCATCCTGTGGCCAGGCTGCTGTTATGCAATGATCCCGCCGTGGGTCCACTGGTGTCAGCGGCTGGCCTTCAGCCTCCCCTTCAGGGAGGCAAGGGGCTTTGGGCGGTGCATGTGCCCAGACTTGGGACATGTGAAATGACGGCCTGCTCAAACACCTGGCCTTGGAACCAAAAGGGAGGGTGGGAGGAGGGGACAGTGCCCAGTCGCTTGTTCTCTAAGGTTCCTGACTTGAGGAGCCCCAGTCTGAGGGGGAGACATAGCCCTGCCCTCAGGGAACCCCAGAGATCCCTGATGAGGGCGGGAGCAGGAAGGAATAACACACGAGTGGAACAGACCTGATGACCCCTGCAAAGCGCCAGAAAAGCCAGAGCAGATGATTTTAGGACAGCAGGGCCCCAGGGGCTGTGCTGGGAACGGGGCAAGCGACTGGCACTGGGATTGAGTGGCTGCTAGTGCTCAGGGGAGGCAATGCCTTTAATGATGGCAGGGGACCTGTCCCCTGTCCTCCATGTGTGGATACCTGGGTTTTTCCCCAGCACCTGGTTCACAGGATGAGAGGCCTCAGTCCATCTCAGATACTAAGCCCCATGGCACCAGGGCCTGGGCAGGTAATAAAAGAGACTCAGCAGGACTGGGAGGGCTTGCTGGCATTGTTCGGACACTTGGCATGCCTCTGTTTCTTTCCTCTCTGCTGTGGTCCTCACCGGCAGCTGGGTGGAGAGAGAACCCACTTGGGAGGCAAGAGCCCTGTGGGCCACCTCAGCCCTGTCTCTGCCCTACCCCACCCCTGAGCAAGGCACAGCTGCCTCTGGCCTTATTTATGGTTCTGGAAGCTTCCTTGGGCCCCTTCTCTAAGACCCTTGGCTCAGGCACATCCTTCTGGGTTGGGAAGCGTCTGTTCCAGAAGGTGGGTGAGTTTGAAGATAGACTTCATGAAAATGCTATGCAATTGGCTTGCTTCTGAGAGATTTGAACAGCTAGCATCTTAACAATCTCCCAGAATTTCTGAAGTAGAAAATACTTGTTTAACATTGTCTTATTTTTAAATAATTAATTTTAGTTCAGGCATGGAGGCTCACACCTATAATCCCAGCACTTTGGGAGGCCGAAGCAGGCAGACTGCTTGAGGTCAGGAGTTTGAGACCAGCCTGGCCAACATGGTGAAACCCCATCTCTACTAAAAATACAAAAATTATCTGGGAGTGTTGGCAGGCGCCTGTAGGCCCAGCTACTGGGGAGGCTGAGGCATGAGAATAGCTTGAACCTGAGAGGCGGAGGTTGCTGTGAGCCGAGATCGCACCACTGCACTCCAGCCTGGGCGACAGAGTGAGACCCTATTTCCAAAAAATAAATAAATGAAATAAATAAGAGATATTATATGGACACAGTGAAAAATGCAAGCGCAATAAGAATTAGGGAAACTAGGTGAAGGACATCAGCAGTTCTTATTTTTGCAACTTTTCTGCATGCTTAAAAGAATGAAAAAGTAAAATAAATAAAAAGTTAAAAACAAATTCAGACAGAAGTGTAAGCCTCTCTTCTAACCTTTCTTCTAGCCACTTACTCAGTCCTTCTCTTGGAGGCCCCTGAGTTACCAGTTTCCTGTGTATCCTTCTAAAGGTAGTCTAAAACATATATATTTATAAGCTGTTTTCCTCCCACACGAATGATGACTTTTCTCCACACCGTTCTGCAACTTTTTTCTCTCACTTAACAATAATCTGGAGACCATTTGATGTGAGCGCACAGACAGCTGCCTCGTTCTTTTTCTTCACTCCAGTTTATTCCACCAAACAGATGTTTCAAATGTTTATTTGGAAGAGATTGTATAATAAGGTGGTTAAGAGCATAGTCTTTGGAGGCAGAATGCTCTCGTTCAAGCCAGTTGTTTAATGTTGAGCCAGTTACTCAATGTCTGAGTGACTCAGTTTCCTCATTTGTGATCCAAAGATAACAGCATCATCTACCTTGAAGCATTTTGTGGAGATTCAATAAGATAAAGCTTGTAAATGGCTTAGGACAGTGCCTGGTGTGCAGTAAGCACTCAATAAGTGTTCGCTGCTCCTCCTGAGGTTATTTTGCCAGACCCTTTTTGAGAGAGCTGGGCTGTTTCCAGACTTTTATTATTATAAACAATGCTGCAAACAAATAGCCTTCCCCACACGTCATTTGCTCCTTGTGGGAGTGTATCAACAGGAAAAATTCCAGGGAGTAGAATTGCTGGGTCAAAGACCGTGTGCATTTTTAATTTTGAAAGATATCATCAGGTTGTCCCCCTTAAGGGGTGGTCCCAGTCACTGGGCCGCCAGCTGAGTTTGAGCCTGTTTCCTCAGCCTCACCAACAGAGTGTGTGTTTCATTTGAACATAGCATTTCTCAAATTTATTTGGGCAGAGAAGTCTGTTATGGAGTTTCTTGGGGGACCATTTGGCCTTCAAGCCCCTCTCCCCTATACCTGCCTGAGTCTGTCAAGGAGTTTGTTGGGAGAAGCCAGCCCACCATATGGTCTAGACTGGTCTACAGCCAGCAAAAGTCTCCTGAAAGTCTCTGCTAAGGTCAGCTGCATATTCCTTCAATATGTTGATTCAGGCAGGGTGCGGTGGCTCATGCTTGTAATCCCAGCACCTTGGGAGGCCGAGGCAGGTGGATCACCTGAAGTTGGGAGTTCGAGACCACCCTGGCTAACATGGAGAAACCCCATCTCTACTAAAAATACAAAAATTAGCCAGGCGTGGTGGTGCATGCCTGTAATTCCAGCTACTTGGGAGGTGGAGGCAGGAAAATCGCTTGAACCTGGGAGGTGGAGGTGGCGGTGAGCCGAGATCATGCCATTGTACTCCAGCCTGGGCAACATGAGTGAAGCTCCATCCCCACCCCATCCCTGACCAAAAAAAAAAAAAAAAAAGATACAACAATATGTTGATTCAATATTACAGTGCTCACAAGTTTATATGTTGTTGGTGGCAGTCTCTTCTGGGGCCTGTTAGCATATTAAAACTATTGGTTAAATCTGATAATGCTTTAGGTTGTGCTTGTTTTTCACCATTTCATTCCTGAGCCAGGGGTTTGCAATTTCTAATCACATTTTTAACATTTTCTCACTCCTACAAAGGCACACAGACAATGCCAGTACTCAATTCGCTGTAATCATGGAAAGCCTGACTGCTCTACCTGGAATTAGACTTCCTGCTATGGATAACCTGTAAACCAACCTCCCTGCCTTCCCTTCGTGGAAAATTGAAGTTGATTATTAAAAAAAAAAAAAAGTAGACTCTGTATTAAGAGGCCCTGTCATCTGAAAATGGAAACCTCACCAACACAAAATATATCAAAAGGATGAGTATTCTTTTTACAAAAAGAGTTCCTACTGAGTTAATTTTAGTAGATTTTTAGTAAAGCCTTTTTAGACAACTATAACAAGGCAGAGAGGACTGTTTGAAGGCGGCAGCTTTGAGCAGGAGAGCAGGCCTGATGTGTCTCACCAATTCTTAACTTCTGTTCACCCGCAGCTTGCTCACCCCTGATCTCATGCAGGACCGGGCTGGAATGATCCTTTGTGATTCATTCTGATTTAGGGTGGCAGCCAAACTTTCTAGGACTTTTGCGGGCTCTGTGGGCTATCCTGCATCAAAGCCTCCAATGCCTCTTTCCTCTCCTCTGACCTTGCAGATCTGACAAATGCCAAGGACTTTGCCTACGCTGGATGTGTAGCTGAAGACTGTCCCAGGCTGCTCAGAGGGGCGGAAGCAAACTCGCTGCATCTCCAGAAGCCCCTCAGAGGTCAGGTTTAAGGTGAGGGTGTCCTTGAGTGAAGGTCAAATAGGTTTCTTTTCTCCTCTCTTTTTTGAGACAGGGTCTCACTCTGTTGCCCAGGCTGGAGTACGGTGGCATGATCATGGCTCACTGCAGCCTCAACCTTCTGGGCTCAAACAACCCTCCCCACCTCAGCGCCCCCAAAAACCAGGACTACAGGGATGTGCGGCCACACCTAGCTAATTAAATTTTCTTTTTTTCTTTTTTTTTTTGTAGAGACAGGGTCTCCCTATGTTGCTTGGGCTTGTCTTGAACGCCTGAGCTCAAGTGATCCTCCTGCCTTGGCCTCCCAAAATACTGGGATTATAGGCAGGAGTCACTGTGCCCGGCCAGGTTTCTGTCTTCCCCCAATTGTTTAGTAAACATTTTTTTCCCTCTAATTAAAAAACACACTGAGAAAATGCACAAATCATAAGTAAATAGTGCAGTGATCTTTTACCTGCAACACATCATCTAGATCAAGAAATATAGCTTTGCCAGCTTCCTGTAACCCTTGCCTGGTGTCCCCTCCCAGTTGTCACTCCCATCAAAGGCAGGCATTCTTCTGCCTTCTATTCCTGACAGTTAGTGTGGCCTGACTTTGGAACGTTGTATAAATGGAATCACACTGGATGAACTTGATTGTTTCCGGTTTCTCTGGCTCACCATTTTGAAATTCACCCATGTCATGTGTGCGGTTCACTTATTCTCATTGTGGTATAGTGTCCCGTTGTATGACTATGCAATTCTTAATCCATTCTACTGATAATCTTTGGGTTGTTCCTTGCTTAGGGCTGTGATGGATAATGCTGCTGTAACATTCTTATCTTTGCCTTGTGGTGTGCAAGTGTACACGTTTCTACTAAATACCTAGGAGTGAAATTACTGTGTCATAGACACTGCGAGTCTTCCAAAGTGGTTGTAGCAGCAGCATATGACAGTCCCAGCTTCTTCATGTCCTCACCAACACCATTGTCAGTGGTTTCACTTTAATATCCTGGTGGCCAAAATTACCTTTCTAAACCATAGATCCTTTGATCTCTTTCCTGCTTTGAGCTTCCTAAAATTTCCCCAACATTTTAGCATGAAAACTTTTACAGAAAAGTTGAAAAAAATTTTACAGTGATCACCCATATCATCACCAAACGTATAATATAATCACATCATCCACATCTTGTTATAATCACTTTTTCACATGTCTAGCTAGCTAGCCTTCCATCAGCCATCTTCTTTTTTCATTGTCAGTGCCTCTTTATGAAGGTAAAATTGACATACCAGAACATATCCTCATTTTAGGCATACATTTCATGATTTAAGTAAATTCATACAGTTGTGCAACCGTCAGCATAATCTAGTTTTAGAACACTTCTGTTACCCTAAGCACGTTCTCCTCATACCATTTGTAGTCAATCCCTACCACGGCTACCAGTCTCAGGCAGCTACTAATCTATCTGCTTTTTTTCTATGTAATTTTGCCTTTTCCAGAAAGTCTTTATAGATAGAAGTATACAATGTATAGTCTCTTCTGTTTGGCTTCTTTCATTAGAATGGTGCTTTTGAGATTCATCTATGTTGTGGCATGTATCAGTAGGTTGTTTCTCTTTATTGATGGTTTCACCATGTTGGCCAGGCTGATCTCGAACTCCTGACCTCTGGTGATCCTCCCGCCTCGGCCTCCCAAAATGCTGGGATTGCAGCCATGAGCCACCGTGCCTGGCCTCAATAGGGGTTTAACAACAGGATCATAGTCTGGCATAGGAGAGGTTGCCCATTTATGGAGTGGTCTATTGTATGGGAAGAAGGAAGGATAGAAAGAAAGAGACAGAGAGGTAGAGACAGAGAGAGGAAGAGACAGAGAGATAGAGACAGAGATGAACTTGTTGCCTCCATATTCTCTGTCTCCAAGTCAGCAATGGGCCTCCTTCCCTTTGGGAAACTTCTTGACTGCCTGGCTCTCAGGTGCCCGTGGTACACCTTGCCAGTTAGATTCCTCCTGTGCTGACCCTTCTCTGCTCTGGGTTTGTATCTGTTTCAGGGTGACTGTCTCATTTAATCCTATAATGTTCACAGAGAGCTCAGCACGATGTCTGGCACATGGTTTAGGACTTGGGAACTGGTGGTCTTCAGTATCCATCTCCCTAGCAGCTTGCTGGCCTCTCTGAGGGCAAGAATTGTGGCTTCTATGTCCCTTCAGTGTGGCTCCAACTCCTGGGAAAGCCCCAGGCACATGGGGAGGGGGCAGGGAGGACAGTGGATGGGGTAGTAGGTTGGGGCCCTTACATAGTCAATGCCTCAGCACCCCAAACTCTGGCCGTCTGGTTAGGTCTCTATTAGGGAAATGGCCCTGGGCTGGGTCTGGGGGGGTCACTGGACCTTGGTGCCGAACCACAGCTGGGAATGCCAGCATCACTAGCAAATTCAGCATGGGCCTGGGGAACAAGGCTGCTGGGACCCCCTGCCAGTGAGGAGGACTGAGCAGCAGCCAGGCACGTTGCCTCCTCCCCACCTCCTTCTCAGCCTTATAATTCCCAAGATTCCTGTTGTTTTTCCAGACCCCAGACCTCCCTGTCTGTGCGCTTTCAGGAGTGCTGAGTGTGGGGGGCTCCCAGGCCCATGCCGATGATGCCCTCCTTCTTTTCCTTTCCAGGCTAAAATGACTTCCTCAGACCTGGATGTGTCTTCATGGCTTCGCTGTTCCTGCATGCTATGGTTGAGGGTTTCTGTTCTCTAATGCAGTGGTTCTCAAACTTGAGTGATGTATGCTCAAGTGCAGAAATCAAAGTTTTTGATCCAGCAGGTGTGGTGTGGGGCCTGAGAACCTGCATGTCTAACACATTCCCAGGCCATGTTCATGCTGCTGGGCTGGAACCACTCTTTCAGATCTAAAGCTTTGATCTCTCCTCCCAGGGCTCAGCCTGTGTCTTCTCTCCTACATGATGGGGAGCAGAGAAGGCAGGGGGCATCTTCTTCCTTCTCTGCACAAGCCCTAAAAAACACTTAGATCATAGTGACCTTGATGGTGACAGTAGGAAATCCATATTTGAGTTGCCTTTGGCCAAAGGACATGGCAAGACTTACAGAGGGAAGAGCAGATACAATGTCCTGTCTTCAGCACATCATAAAAATAAAAACAGATGAAAGCTGGAGAGGATGTCAGAGTAGAGTCATGCATCACCTAGCGATGGGGACACATCCTGAGAAATGCATTGTTGAGCAATTTCGTCATGTGAAACATCATAGAGTACACTTACACATACCTAGATGGTCCAGCCTGCTATACACCTAGGCTATGAACACATACGGTGTGTTACTCTACTAAATACTGGAGGCAATTGTAACACAGTGGTATTTGTATGTCTAACATACAAAACATATGTAAATATAGAAAAGGTACAGTAAAAATATGGTATGAATGATAAAAAATGGTATACCTATAGAGGGCACTTACCATGAATGGAGCTTGCAGGACTGGAAGTTGCTTTGGGTACGTCAGTGAGTGAGTGAGTGAGTGTGTAGGTCTGGGACATTGCTGTGCACTACTGTAGACCCTATAAACACTGTGCATTTAGGCTACACTACATTTATTTTAAACATTTCTTTTTTCAGTAATAAATTAACCATAGCTTAATATAGCTTTTTTACCCTATAAACTTAAAAAAATCTTAAAAACTTTTTGACTCTTTTGTGAACACAGCTTAAAACACAAACACATGGTACAGTTCTACAAAAATATTTTCTTTTTTACGTCCTTATTCTATAAGCTGTTTTCTGTTTTAAAATTTAAATTTTTTTGTGTGTGAAAAACGAAGACACAAACATATACGGTAGCCTAGGCCTATTTGAGGTCAGGATCATTAACATCCACTGCCTTCCACCTCCACATCTTCTGCACTGGAAGGTCTTCAGGGGCAGTAACAGGCATGGAGCTGTCATCTCCTATGATGACAATGCCTTCTTCCGGATACCTTCTGACGGGCCTGCCTGAGGCTGTTTTACAGTTAACATAAAAGTGTAAGGAGTATACTCTAAAATAACAATAAAAAGTATAGTAAATACATAAACCAGTATCATAGTGGTTTACGATCATTATCAAGTATTATGTACTGTACATCATTGTATATGCTGTACTTTTATGTGGCTGGTAATGCAGTAGGTTTGTTTATACCAGCATCACCACAAACGTGAGTAATGCATTGCACTACAATGTCACTAGGCGCTAGGAATTTTTCAGCTCCATTATCATCTTACGGGACCACCATTATATGTGCAGTTTATCATTGGCTGAAACATCATTATGCGGTACATGACTGTATAAAACTAAATAGGTAGTTTCATGAGAGAAATAATCAGAAGTTACTACGCCGTTTTAACTGAGCATCAGTAATAACGTTAATTTTGATTTTGAAAGTAACCCATGTAAAAAGAACTCTGCAAATTACATAGGTCAGACAAGATAGTAAATGTAGCTTTTCTGGCAGTGTTCTAGAATGTTTATTCAGATTCAGCTCAATCTTGTGGTCAAGCTGGGTCTGACAAAAGGTCCTTAAGAGTTCTTTAACACACTCTACCCTCAAACCAATCCTATGAGGTAGACATTGTCATTCTCATTTTACAGATGAAGAAACAGGCTTAGCAGTTGTATGGTGGATCCTGGATTCCAACAATCTTTTTACTCCAACTCAGACTTTGGAACCTGAAGTGAGGTGTTTTTTTTTTTTTTTTTTTTTTTTTTACACAACACCACAGGTGAATGCTAATTAAGATTCTCTTGAACAATTTCTAGCCAAATCGCAGACACATGAGGCTGGATGAAGGCTAGGGCAAGCTCTTCTCTTGCTTGGGGTGTGAACTCCATTGACTTTAGCTTGCCCTGCAAGGAAAAGTCCAGCATATGTACCATCAGAAATGACAGATTTGGAAACAGAGTCCTATACAGACTTATCTGAGCTTTAGACAGGCAAGATTGATCAGGGTAGCGGATCTACTGTGATCACTTTTAATTGTTCTTCAGCATCTGGCAAAGTGTGTGTTTAAACAAGCCAGGTATGCTGCTTGCTGCTTGCTGCTTGCTCTGAGAGATTAGGGATAGTGCTGCATCCAGCTGGGCCACCCTCAGCCCACCCTGGGCCAGAAGGGTATTAAGTAAGGGAAGCATCTGCATCATGTGAGTGTTTACAGATGCCATATGAATAGACCCCATTGGAAACCAACTGAGCCACAGACGGTGCACCATGGCCTCCTGGAACTGTCACTGGGTCCCAGATTTGTGGTCTGGGTATCATTCCAGTGAAAGTTTATTGCTCCATAAAGAATTTAGGCAGGAAGTAAGATAGATTGTGGATTAGATAGTGACCTTTTGAGTTGGAATGGATGAGTGCTGCTCATGGTAGGGATGAGAATGAAGAAGGAGGAGGAAGGTGGGGGCGGATGGGGTTTTGATGATTGGAGGTGACAGAGGATGGTGACAGCAGTGGTTGGGGGGATGGTGGTACAGGAGATGGACGTTGTAGGAAGCTGGTTATTGGGATGATGGGCTGAGTAGCTCAGAGAACCAGCTGGAAAGTCCAAAGCCAGGGATGGGAATTTGATCATGGTTGGGGGTGGCTAGGGAGGTGAGAGGGTTGCTTGGGGGAGGCATTGCTTTCTGATCACCCGCTCCTGCTTCCAAAGGTGCCTGTTGAGGGTATTTACCAAACTTGCCCTAACAGCCCAGCTGGGAGGTCCTTCCTGGCTGAGATTTAGCAAACCTGTTTCCCTAGGAGGCCTCTCTTACCACAACAGACAGATGGGTGCTGATGTCAGCAGCAGTGCAAAGCTGTAAGTCAGCACTAATGGGAGTGGTACCTGAGGGCCAATGAGAGAGAGAGCTCTGCCCAGCTTGGCCTCCTCTGAGACCCACCCCAATGGGAAGACAAGGTAAGAAGCCCATCCTGGGCTTCCTGGCCAGGTTCCTAGAATAGGTGGCAGGTTCATGGTGGGTGACTGGGGCTCAAATTTGGCATCTCTGGGACATGGGAATTGGAAGGGCTTGTCATGGGCCATCTGGTTTAAGCCTATGCAGAGAAAAGAAAGGCATTAGGATTCCCATTACCTAGATGAGGAAACTGAGGCCTTGGGAGGGGGAGAGTTGTACCTAAGGTTAGCTGGAGAGGCAGCAGCAGAATCAGGCCCAGAACTTCTGTAAGAGCACCTCCATTTGTGTGCAAGGGTGGGAGTATGGGGCAGTGAGCTCACCAGGACAGGAATCAGCAGACCTAGGCAGGCTGTTTCCTCTTCTGCAAAATGGGAGTGCCAAAAAGTTGCTCCTAGGATGTGGAGAGGATTAGACAAGATGGGCATAAGTAAAGCACCCTATGAACATTAATTTCCTTTTCCCCACAGATCATTTGTCCTGGGTGGGAGTCTTCAGTGCACCTCAGTGTGTGTTTGTGTGTGCATGAGTGAGTATGCTGTGTGTGTGAAAGCATGCACAAGCCCCTCCGTGTGTGTGTGTTAGTGTGTATGTGAGCGTGTGATTTGCAAATCCTGACCAGGCGGCCATTGTGAGGGGAAGTGGCAATGTTTACCGACCTTGGGAGGTATTAGAGGTTGGAGCCTCTAGGATTGGCCTGGCATGGGCTGAGGTGGCGGGACTGGAGTTGGAGGTGCTCTGGATCCCCCAGGCTGCTGTAAACCCTGAAAGCTGCTGCTCTGGACACTAACAGGGCAGGGCAGGGTCATGCAGCTCCTGTTAGGGGCTTAGGCAAAGTCATCAAGTGACTCGGAGTAGGTCTTTAGGAGGTCCCCCTGGGCATTTGTTGGGGAGTCCAGCCAGGGGTGTCTGAGCAGAGATGAGGGAATGGGCTGGAGGGCACCAGGGAGAGGAGAAGAAGCAGGGCTCCTCTCTCTGCCTCTTCAGGGCAAAGAATTCTGCTTTCTTTGTAGCTGGAGGTGACCTCAACTTCCTCCCCTTGCTCTGGGAAGAGGCCTGAATATAAGTCAAGTCATTTGTGCTAATCGTTGACATTTTTGAGACGTGCCTTCCCTGGGAGTTTGGGGGCCTAGTATGCAAATCTATGCACATTATGTGACATCAACAGAAAAATTGGAACCTCAGGGAATTGCTGGAGCAGAGAGGTTCTCCTTCAGAACTACTTCTAAGCTGCCTATAATTCCCCCCATTAAATTCACAGAGGCAAAATGTGTTGGATCCTGGAGGGTCAAGGCTGAGGCCAGATCACAATGGCCTTTCAGTCCACGGTCTCACTTTACAGATGAGGAAAGTGAGGCCCAGAGGGGAGGCATGACTTGCTTGAGATTATACAGTCAGTGGCAATGCTGGGGTCAGACCTGGCCCAGGATCATCCAGATTCATTCTTTGACTTAATATGCGCAACACACACACACACACGCACACAGACACACACACACACAGCCTATCCTTCGCACAGTACCCACAGCTTTATTTTGCTTCACAGCAGTACCTGACCTTGTATGTTTACATTTCCTTCTCCTTCTGCCTGACCAGAATAAAGCTCCATAGGGGTGAGAAATGTGCTTGTTTTTTCATGTTGTATTCACTGTCATATCGTCAGCATCTAAAACACAGAATGGTGGGATTCATTCATTCATTTGCTGGTCACCTCTCTGATGTGCCCTCTCCATTCCAGACCCTGGTGAAACAGAAAGGTGTCAGACCTGGCCCCTAGACCCTGGCTCAGGTGGCTTCAGGCCCTTTCTTCTGGGCCCCAGTTGCCTGGGGGGTGGGAGGGATCCCCTCACCCAGGTCCCACTGGCGCTGACTCTGGAAGCTCACCCCAGGGGAGGAGAAGCTAGGGATGAGAATTAAGAGTCCTCTCCAAGGAACTCCCAGAGCAAAATCAGGGAAGCCCCCATGGCACTGAGGAGAGTGGGGGTGTGAACACAGTAGCTTGTGACCAGGGAGGTGGCAGTGGGGAGGAAGGTAGAAGCTCATTTGGGAGGCAGGGTGTGGGGACTTGGAGGGGAATCCTAGGAGGAGAGGGTGAACGAGTACTGTGGAGGCTCTGGGCACTGGGCGTCTAGGGCAGGCTGTGCAGGTGGGGCTGAGAGAGAAAGAACACTGCCATTTATTGACATTTGGGGTAGGCTGAAGAGTGGGGGCTGGTGTAGAGAGGCAAAAGGCCAGACTCCAGTCCCTGCACTTCATATGGGCAGAGTGGCGAGGCATTACATAAGCCCCAAAAAGAGCTTTGGTCGAAGGCTTAATTTTCTCATCTGTAAAGTGGGGATGATAACATGAACCTGGGCATGGGGGCCTGGTGTCAGGAGGGAGGTGAGTCTCATATGAAGTAATCTGTCTGAACACCCTCAGCCCACTGCTGGACCCCCAAACATGAGCCGGCCTGTCTTCCCAGCCCTTTCTCCCTTTTCCCAGGGTACATTCTCTGGGAAGTGGGGCCCTGTGGCTGCTGCCCTGTGGAGGGGCCAGTCCCCATCCTCTCTGCTCCCCAGCCCCTGTATGTTCATTTGCCCAAGAGGTCACCCAGTTTCCTCTGTCCTAGTTGACCAGAACCCTCTGGACTCTGTGGGTGCTACGGGTTTTCTGGCCTGGACCCAGGCCTCCGCCTCGCTGGGGGCTATGAGCAAGAGAGCAGCAGACCAGATTTTGCAAGCCTGAAATAGTTTATGGCCAGGCTGAGGCCGGGAGGAAGGAGGGCATGGCCCCAGGAATGCGGGAGGAATGCCTGGGAGGCCCGTTCCGTCCCCCACCCATCCTCAACTCCCCAGGGGGAAGGAGTACAGCCCTCAGGATTACCAGGCACTGGGCAGAGAGAGGGAAATGGTCTGGGGCCTGAGCATTCCTGGGGCTGGGGTGGTCGCAGGGCCAGTGAACGGGTGTGTATGTGGGGTGGTCTTCCTGCAGACAGGAGTATCATCTCCTCCAAGGAGGCCACCTGGATTAGACTTCTCTGTCTATTCCATTCAGTCTTTCCTACTTACTTGCCTGTAGCACCAAGGATACATATCTTCATTGCTGTGTGCTTGAGAGCAGTGGGGGTTGTTTTTCTACTTGATGCAGGGCCTCTCTGTCTCCACTGTCAAACTGGGAGCTCCCTGAGGTCAGGGTTTGTGTTTTCCTTTCAGATTGATAATTCCTTAAGGATTGAGGCTACGAATCCCCCATAGAGTAGAAGCCCACACATGCTTCCCATGCCAGAATGGGGTGGAACTGGAACGACAAGATGCAGTCTTCACCCCCATTCCTTTAGACCCAAGATGGGATCTCCTTCAATCCTGGCTGGAAAGTGGGATAGCGTTCGGAGGGCCAGTTGAGTCCTGTGGACCAGACAGCGGCCTATGAACAGCATTGGCCCTCCCATTTCCAACCATGTGAACACCTGCGGCCCCTATGTGGAGGCCAGAGGAAGGCAGGCCCCCGTTACCCATCTGGACAGTCCACTTGGCCCTGCTGGTATCATACCTTGGGCTTGCCCCCTCTGTATGTGGCCTGGGGTCTATTCCAGGAAGGGGTGGGCAGCAGAGGGTTGAGAGTGGACAGGCCACAGTGCTCCAGGCTGTTAATGATACCTGCATTTTCCTGGGCCCTATGGCCAGGCCGTCACCTTCCCTTTCATGTTTGGCTCTGTCTCAGTGAGCCAGTAGGTGAGGTGGGGGCTAAGAGGGAGCCCCAGTGTAGGGGCAGCCAGGCAGGCACAGAAGGAGGCAGAGGATTGGTGCCTGGCCAAAGTCACAAGGTTCTAGCACCCTCCATTTCCATCAATGCCCCAGCTCTATTATGGAAGACACAAGTTGCCAAAACTCCGGCAACTCTGGCTGGTCACACCCTGTCCTTTTGTGGACACAGCTCTCTGGCCTCCATGGGCAGGACGTCTATTTCCAATTCCCGCATGCACTCCTAGACCAGCCTCATTTGGGTCAGTCTGTGGTCAGGGTCATGGACAATCTCTGCAGGGTTGGGCCAGTCTGTGGTTAGAATTAAGGGTCTGAGATCTGGGTTTAGGGTCAGGCTCTGACCAGGGTTATGTGTCAGCCTGTTTTCTGGGTTAAAGGGATTAGACTCTGACTAGGTAGGACTAAGGGTCAGTCTGTACCCAGGACCAGCGTTAAGTTTATACCGAGAAGTAGGAGGTCAGTCTGTATCCAAGCTTAGGAACCAATCTGTACCCAGGACAAGGAATATGGATCCCTAATCCAGGACTGTACCTAGGATTAGGGATCAGTCTATACCTAGGATTAAGAGCCAGTTTGTATCCAGGATCCAGGATCAGACTGTACCCAGAAATGGAGTAATCTATACCCAGAATAGGAGTCAATGGGCATTGAGGGGTAGGCGTGTGTTTTGCACTAAAACTGAACCTATGACTAGGCCACAGAAGGTTACCCTAGCCCAGCTGGGCATAGAAGGCAGAGAATACAGTTTGCAGTTTGAAGGGGAAAGAGTTTGATGATCCCCTGGCCACCTACTCTGGGTACCCACCTGCAGGAGTTACCTGGGGCAAAATGGGGCACTTCATCACTCCCAGCCTTAGCTTCAGCTTGAGGAGTCACAAGGAACACCAGCCTGAGCCACATGGGGACAAAGTGTGGTGCCCAGGCAAGGTCCAGTGAGTGGCTCAGAGGCAACATTGCCCAGTTCTATAGCCAGGAAGAATCCTGAGCAACTCCACCACAGATGGCGCTTCTGTTTACACTGCACTTCTCGAAACTCATTCACCAACAGTTCATTCTGCAAATATTTCCCGAATACCTGCCATGCTTTAGGCCAGAGGTTCTCAAAATTGAGTGCACAGAAGAATCAACTGGGTAGCTTGTGAAAAAGGCTGACTCCTGGGCCCCACTCTTGGGTATTCTGGAGCAGAAAGGCGATAGGAGCTGCCCAGGAATCTGCACTTTTAATAAAGTTTCCTAGTGATTCTGCTGTGGTAGTTTAGAGCCATGCTCTTGGGACCTGTCCTCAAAAGGCCCATCAAGTTAAAAAAGGATTGCAGGAAACACCCATAATGCTGTCTGGTGAGTTCAGCAAGCCGGTGGGCATCTTCCAGGGCATCTGGAAGAGAAGGTATGCATGGCTGTTTTCAGAGAAGACCCAAGAAGACCTTGTGAGGAAGCAACAGGGAATTTCTGCCTCATTGTTGAAGAAAACTTGGTTGTCTTTTTGCAAAAATTGTATGGAACGTACCTGTCTAGCCACCCCAAAGCCTTTTCACATGATTGGCAAGGTAGAATTCCAGCAAGCACACAAAAGATTAGGTCTGAGAGTAGAGGTGTAAAGCAAAGCATACTTTTTTTTTTTTTTTCGAGATGGAATCTCGCTTTGTCTTCAGGCTGGTGTGCAGTGGCGCGATCTTGGCTCACTGCAATCTCCGCCTCCCGGGTTCAAGCGATTCTCCTGCCTCAGCCTCCCAAGGAGTGGGATTACAGGCACGCGCTGCCATACCTGGCTAATTTTTTTTTTTGTATTTTTAGTAGAGACGGGGTTTCACCATGTTGGCCAGGCTGGTCTCGATCTTCTGACCTTGTGATCCACCCGCCTCAGCCTCCCAAAGTGTTGGGATTACAGGCATGAGCCACCACGCCCGCCCGCAAAGCATAATTAATACATTAAATGGGGCAAAGGAAAAGAATGCATCTAAAACTGCTGTCTTCGTCTGGTGGTAAGGAAGGAACAATGCACGACAGCCATTAGTATTAATAACTCACCAATTGTCTATAAACAGTCATCCTGAAAAGCACTGCTCGAGCAGTGCAGTCAGCTTCGTTTAAACCATGGCCTTGTGCTTTGTCCCACTCTCCCTGCATAGTTTCACCAGCTAAGACCTTTGTCTGCAGTTGGTATATTTGTAACAACAGGGTGTGTGTGTGTTTTCATTTCCCGGATATTACCATATTGATTACACTTTTGCAGACAGCACATTTCTCTCTCCTACCTGCTCCTTGGTTAAGAATCCTGGTGCTGAAGCGCTCAGTCATCTTGAGGACCTCACTGAAGGCAGGGAGGTCATAAAGGATGACTGTCCCCTCTGGGGCTGACCACCATGTGTCATGCTTCTGGAAGATTCCAGAAATATTTCTTTATTGAATGTTTCCATTCTTCCTTCTCAAAGTGAACAGATTTCTGGGCCTTTCTGCTCCCTATGGGGCAGGAGCTTGAGGTATTGTGCTGCTCAGAGGTGGGGACAGGACTGGACTATGTCCCAGGAGCTCCTGGAGGCAATACCCTTTCTGACTGGTCCTGAGATTCCAGATCCTCATGCACAGAGGGCTGGAGGTGACCTTCCATTTCTCTAAGCTGGGCTGTGAGGCACCTGGGTCACAGACCCCACAGGAAGTGGATACTGCCAGGAAGTTCTTATGTTTATCCCAGTTCAATTCTACCTTGTTGGTTTCAGCCCAGAGTTTCCAGAGAGGTAGGGATTTTCTGGGGTTCTCCAGCTGGGAGGGGACATCCACAGCTCCCCTGGACACTCCCATGCCTCCAGAGGCTCCCTCCCCAGGGCATCTCTTCATTTCATTCATTCATTAATTCAACAAAAGTTCACTGAACACCCATTGGGCACCCAGTACAGTGCTAGGCACAGGGACCCAGAGGTGGAAGGATGGTTCATGGTGTAGACAAGTGGGTGGCAAAGAAGCAGATCATTTTTCTCTAGTATGGTACGAGTATGCCAAGGGATTATAGGGGATAGGAGGGGGACCTGCTTCAGTCTTAGCGGGTCTATAGAAGGCAGGGAAGTCTACATGAAAGTGGTCATACTTTATCTGAGTTTTAAATTAGAGAAGTGGGGAGTGGGCTGGGGATGTCTGGGTAGAGAATACAGCCTGCACGTAAGCCTGGAGGCTAGAAACCACATGGCGAGGGCTGCTTTAGAAACCACCTGCTAGGGGCTAGATCCTGAGGTTCAAAGCAGGGAGAGTGTGGGCTCAGGCTGGAGAGGACTGCAGGGGTGACATCGCAGCAGTGTGGTGGGGAACTGGGGTAATGGGGAGCCATAGCAGATGTCTGCTGGAAGGGAATGACCTAGTCAGATCTGTCAGCCTGACACCATCCAGTAGCATCAGTGTCTGATGCATCTTTCCCATGGCAGTGGGTTCCATGCACTTTTCTTAACAGGGAGCTCTGGGAAGGCAGGCTGCCAGAAGAACTGGACAGTGTCACAAGCTACTTGAATGTAAAATTGTAAAATTTGGGGAAGGGAGAAGGCTTCCAAGACAGACCTGGACTTGGATTTCTTGCTGTTGGAGTTCTGGCAAGGCACTGAACCTACTTAGGACTCATTGGCCTATCTGTAGAATGGGAGCAATCTAATATTTATGGCCGAGTTGTGGCGAGAATGAGAGAGCCTATAATAGAAACTGTCAGATTGTGCAGTCCAGGAGAGGGCGGAAGCCGGAGCTCATTCCAAGGATGTAACTGGGGGGTCAGAGCCTGGTCTCCCTGCCCAGGGCCTTAGCCACCATTCCCTTTGCTGCCTGGGCTGCTGTCTGTGACATCCTACCTTGCGTGCGGTCTGATGACAGAGCCTGGGGAGCTATCCCCACTATAAACAGTCAGGCCCTGAGTTTCTCCTGCCAACCTGGTGCCTTGGCCCTGTGTGCCCTGCAGCCAGCCAGTCCTCTGTCCGCAGAGCAGGGATGGAGATGAGAGGGGCCTGCCCAGCTTCCTACAGACCTCACAGTTGTGCAAGGCCACCTGAGTCCAAACAAACCGCAAACCTACCGCTTCCCTGGCAGTTGCAAGCATTCTGGCCAGCAGGTGGCCAGGCTGTCACTGCTAGGGACAGCCAGGGCCCAGGTCCTAGAAAAGGCCTGCCTGACCAGGAGGGAAACTAGACTCATGTCTGGGCCTGACAGGATGGAAAGAGCTCCAGGCAGAGAGTCAGGAATCCTGAGTTCTAGTCCTACTTCCCCTACCAACTCACTGTGGGACTTAGGGCAGGTCCCTTCCCTTCTTTGGGCCTTAGTCACCTCAGCTGAGTCTGAGGAGTTTGGTTATGGTTGTCCAGGGTGCCTTCTGTCTTGGTGTTCTGGGAGTATGAGTTGCTGTCACCTGGAGGCCCTGGAGAGGTTGTGCAGCCTTTCCCTAGCCTTGGGACAAGGGGCACGCCAACCCCTCTTCATTCATTCAGTATCAGCTCCAACTTCAGAGAGCAAACCACAGGCAAGAGAACAACTATGTTTGGTTAAACATGACTGTGTAAAAGTGAGGAAGATCTTTTTGGCTCTGACTTGGAAGCTTCCAGTTGCTACTTCATTTATTCATTTAATGAAATTGAAGACTAAATTCAGTTCATTCATTTGTTTAACAAATCTTATGGGGCAGCTACTGCAAGCCAGGCACTGTGCTAGGACCTGGGATTTGATGGTGAACCAGGTAAGCAGGGTTCTAGTCCTTAGCAGAGCTTACAGGCAGGCCTGGTCTCTTTTTCCTGGGAAGCTGGGATACAGCTGGCCCATGAGCAGTATTGATAATAAGCCCAAGACCCATTGGGACCTCTGTCCATCCCAACTGTGTAGAGAGCCCTGTCCTAACTACTGAAGGGGAAGTGGAGGAGACAGCAAATGCATCCTGGCCCCCAGGATGCTCCCATGCTGTGCAGTTCCCCGCCCCGCTCCTTTGCAGCAGGTAGGAAAGCCAGCTGATTCCTCAGGGACCCATAGAAGCCATGTGTCAGCAAGCATAAGCCAGGCCCTGACTCAAAGGGCTCTGGGTGAGGGCAGCCTGCAGTTCCCAAGGAGGAGCCACCATTTCCTCCAGGGCCTCTTTCCTGGCTTTTGGGCTAATTCAGTATTCAGTGAGAAGGGGGTATAGATCAGGGGTTGGGAGAATGGCAGCTGGACATGGAACCATACCCCTTTGGGTCTGGGGGAACTGTTGGTGGGTGTGATCATGCCCCGGGTAGGCTCTGGGTCTTTCCAGAACCTGGGAAGGTGGAGTGGGTCTGCCCTGGCCCACGTGAGCCGTTGACCCCTTGATGTTCCCACAAGCAGAACCCTACCCCAACACCTAGTAGAGGCAAGGATGTTAGCAGAGGGCAGGGCTTGGCCCATGAGGGGGTGCCTTGAATAGGGGTAATGGGGATCTGGATCAAGCTGCCCTCCCTCTATGCTCATGGCCAGTTTGGCCATCTGCTCTCCCTTCCTGGCCTTCCAAGCTCCCAGGTAAGGGATGCCGAGGCCCAGGACAGGCATCTTGCTTCTGCTTTCCCCAAACTCCTTCCACCAGACTCCTGTAAGAGTCCAGATGGGCAAACACTGAAGGCCCCCTTCTCTTTTTTTGTCCCCTCCCCATCACTTATCTTTCAATAATCCGCATCTTACTTAGGCCCCTGCTGAGCTCGGCTTTTGGGGCAGTTTTAGACAGCATATTTAGTATTCTGTCAATGTTAGCTAAACTGATGTAACTTGGGGAAACTGAGTTCCAGAGGGAAGACAAGGGCTTGCCAAAGTTCATTCATCCAGCCAGGGCTGAGCTGGGACCAGAACCCAGCTTTCCTCAGGTCCCCAGGCTGGCTGCCTCCTGGGCTTCCCACAAAACTCTAGGCAGGATCAGCTGCAAAACTCGTGGTGCCCACTACAAAATGAAAATGCCAGACCATTTGTTCAAAAACAAACAATTTCAAGATGGTGACAGTAGAACATTAAACCAAGTGTGGGGCTCTTAACTGAGCCCAAGCCGTAGTCTGAGAAGCTGGCCCTTATTACCCTAGGGGTGGGGAAGGAGGAGAGGGAGACCCCCTGCCAGATCGCTCCTGGGTGGTCAGAGGGCACGTGCCTCACCACTGGAAGGCTCCCTGAGCCAGCCAAGGCCTTCCTATTGCCAAGATGGGTAAAAGCCACAGTTTAGGGAGCCCTCCGGCACAGAGTCACTGTGGTGCAATGCCAGGCCTCCAAAAGATAGGGGCAAGACAGACTCAGAAGTGTGTCTTTAGAGTGGCTAACTGCCTTAAACATCCCCTGCTGGAAAGTTCTTGGGGGCCCAGGAGGGATTGGAGGTGCAGCCGCCACCACCAGCAGGGGCTTTAGGCTGAGTGGTGAGGGAGGTGCAGAGGGGAGGAGGCTGCACAGTTCCTACCACCTTATGCAAGAGGGAGAACAAAGGGGCTTTGCTGGGAGGTATTAGAAGATTAAGTGGCTGAGTCCAGGACAAACTCAGCAAGCCCCTTGGGACCTGAATTAGCAATAGCAACTGAAAGCGGGGAATTAAAGCTCCTGGCCTTCGAGCAGAGGCCCCCCACCCCTTTTAGTCTCTGCCTGGGCCTCCTCAGAGAGCTAATCTGCTGCCCTGCCTGAGTTCTTGCCTGGGGGCTGTGTGAGGGGCTGTTCCTTCCACCCAGAGGCAACTGGAGCTTTCCTGGGGAAGGAGCTGCCTGACCCCTGACCCCTGACCTTTGGGCACAGGCTCCGAGCAGGCTGGGTGGCCCAATTTGGACTCAGAGCTGAGTCCCGCCTCTCGACTCCACACTTGGCTGAGCTGTGAGTTTGAGAGAAACCACTGCTCCTCTCTGGGCCTCTCCTTCCTGCTAATAAAGTGGGAATCTGGGGCCATGGACTCAATGGCCATCCCAAGGAGTCCTTGAACTGGTTCCATCAGGCATCAGGGGAGCCTCCTCTCAGTCACATGAAGCCTGATGGACAGGAGTGACCCTATCACAGCTGGGACTTTGAAATCTTAAGTCGATGGATGTGTGACCCAAGCAAAGGAGAAATTCTTCAAGTTCCCACAGTCTAGTCCCTACGGACCTTCCCGGTTCTGTCTCTTAGTGCTTCCCATGTTACAGTTTTCACCGCAGCAATAGCAAGCTGCACGCGCACTGCGATCTCCTCCCTTTGAACTTTTGCTCCTGCTCTTCCCAGGTCTGGAATTCCCTTTCCAGGCTTACACTTCATTTCTCAAGGTCCCCTCTGGCAAGGCCCCTGGAATCCTCCCTCAGGCCCCTCCTCACTCTATGGGTGCATTGACCAATTTCACAGTATGCTTTGTGTCTGTCTATCTCTTCCAAGAGACTACAGACTTCTTGACAGCTGGGGCCTTGAATCCTCAGGCTCAGCACAACTGCTGGTGCACCACAGGTGCCTGGCCAACGTGGGACATGGGCCCAGAAACACAGGGATGGCCTGACACCTTCAGTGCTCATCATGCTTAGGGGAGATGAGGATGACACGGCAGCAGTTATTGAACTGCCTGTGTGTTGATGGCAGAGGTGAGAATTATTACAGGGCAACATGAAAATATGAATTGGGGGGCAGTCTGTAAGTAAAGATGTCCCAAAGAGTTTTGATGTGAAGGTGGTGAAGAGCATTCCAGGCAGAGGGAACCAAAGACCAAAGTGGGGGTGAGGAGATGGGGAGCAGGAGCTGGGAGTGGCTGAGAGGGTGGGAGCTGTGGCTGGGGTGGGCAGGCCAGCCCCTCCTATGCTTTGGAAGGGATTTTAGACCTTATTCCAAGAGCAATGCAAAGCTAGCTATTAAAGGGGTTTAGGCAGGGGAGTGAGCAAGGTGATGAGATTTGCATTTCTAAGAGATCACTTTCTCTGCAGCGTGGAGAGTGGATTAGGAGGGACAAGAGGCTATTGCTGTCATGAGAGGAGACAGAGAGGGGAATGGACAAATTGAGAGATTCAGGGTCGGAGCTGACAGAACTTGGAGACTGACCAGATTTGTAGGGAGAGGGAGAAGGAAGTGGGGCTCTCCAGTCACCAGCTCGTCCCTCACAAGGGGCAGCAGGTGGTGCTGGTCAGACCAATGTGTGTGTATTATGCACTGTGGACCACGCGAGCCGTGGCATGGGCAGGTGTGGCTACAGCCAGCCTCCCTCCTCAGAGCAGCCCTCTTCACTGAGCTCCAGGGGGTGGGAGTGAGGCAAGGCTGCAGCTGCCCTGCTGTCCGCCACTGTCAGAGTGCCAGGACACCTGTAGGTATGTGTGGGAGGACCCAGAAATCCACGTGGCATGGATATTACACATGCTCCCAGACTCACAGCTCTATTCACACACTGGCTTAGATATAAACATGGGCCATGTGCACATACCAGACACCTAGATTTCCATAGCGCATGCCCCAGACATGCACAGGTTTCCATGTATACACAGATCTATTAATGATGTTGTAATAATAACCAACATTTATTGGGTGCTTGATATGTGCCAGGTATTATTTTAAACACTTCATATGAATTGCTATTTAGTCCTCACAACAACCATATGGGACATACGAATCATTATCTCTGTTTTAGAGATGAAGACACTAAGGCCCAAAGAAGTCACATATCTTGCCCAAGGTCATGTGCACAGCAAGTAAGGGGCAGAAGTGGGATTTGAACTCATGCAGTCTGGCTACAGAGCCTAAGCTCCTTGATACCACACCATTTAGTGTATTTACCACTGATGCTCAGCTGCCGTCTGGTACACAATCCCACAGAAATGCACCAATATCAATAGAATGTACTGATAATGTGTATATCATGTGTGTACTCCCAGGCATGTACACGTGGGTGCCTAAATATCATAGAGTGCATACTGTATATAATATACATACACTTATGATAAAGGCAAAAATGACTGCAGAGCTATTATGGGTGCACACATATGTACATTCATCTACATGCAGTATACATATTCAGCTCACACATGCACATATGTATACATATGTATGCATATGCAAGCACATATGCAATAACACATGCACGCAAGGCAGTTTGCACTCATGCACACGTATGCATGCGCACTCCACACAGATGCAGAATGCATGCAGTAGACATACTTGCACACTGGCACACACACATGCAGAACACTTGAGTCCATGTGTACACACGCAGTAACATGCACACACAGCTCACATGCATTATGTATACTTTCTCATTTGTGTAGTACACACATGTTCATATATGCAACACACAGGTGGTGCACACTTGCAGAAGCATGCACACACATAGGCAGTACACACAAATACTCTCACCCTTTCTCACACAGGGCAATTTATGACCGTCCAAGCTCATGTCCGGACTTCCCATTAGCATTAATGAGGTGATGTCGCCAGGGTATTTGGAAACACTTGTCCTGCAGGGGCGGGGGTAGAGGGTGGCGGCGAAGCGGAGAGGAGAGGGAGGCCATGGTCACAGAGGAACAGCTAATTATCCGGCTGACCAAGGTTTGATTGTTTTTCCCACGCCTCTCTCCAGTGTCCCCAACCCAAGGCCAGGTTCTGGCTGTACCAGAGGGTGTTGGGGGCAGGGAGCAGGGATAGGGCAGGGGAGGGGAAAAGGGGGACAGGAGAAAATGATGGGGGCAGGCGGTAAATGACCCAAATTTCAGTGTCTTCTTCTCCCTCATCCTTTTTGCCTGGAGCTATCTGAATTGTTTCCTGAAATGGTTCAAAATTCCTAAAGGGTTGTGTCTCTGTGGCCCTTTTCTCCCCATAATCCTTGGCAAGAACCTTATATCAGAGTCAAATTTGACATCTGCATTTCAGGAGCTTTCATTTGCTGACCCAGGGGCCATAAAAGGAGTCCTGATCCCACACTACCACCTCAATATCTAGCACAGTACAAAAAGGCCATCCCTTCTTTCCTTCATTCATTCTCTTAGTCAATATTTATTGACCTGGAGACACTGTTCTTTTATTTTTTAATTTATTTTTTATTTTTATTATTATACTTTAAGTTCTAGGGCACATGTGCACAACGTGCAGGTTTGTTACATATGTATACATGTGCCATGTTGGTGTGCTGCACCCATTAACTCATCATTTACATTAGGTATATTTCCTAATGCTATCCCTCCCCGCTTCCCCCACCCCATGACAGGCCCCAGTGTGTGATATTCCCCACACTGTATCCATGTGTTCTCATTGTTCAATTCCCACCCATGAGTGAGAACATGCAGTGTTTGGTTTTCTGTCCTTGCGATAGTTTGCTCAGAATGATGGTTTCCAGCTTCATCCATGTCCCTACAAAGGACATGAATTCATCCTTTTTTATGGCTGCATAGTATTCCATGGTGTATACGTGCCACATTTTCTTAATCCAGTCTATCATTGATGGACATTTGGGTTGGTTCCAAGTCTTTGCTATTGTGAATAGTGCTGCAATAAACATACGTGTGCATGTGTCTTTATAGCAGCATGATTTACAATCCTTTGGGGATATGCCCAGTAATGGGATGGCTGTGACCCAGAGACTCTGTTCTAAGCAGCTCAGCAACTGCCTCAGGTCTCCTCAGTCTATGTAAAACCTTTTCCAAGCAGGAGTGAGTGTGGGCTTACCATGAACACCTCAGTTACAGAAATGTCTCCCAAACCTTTTGAGCATTAAAATAACGATGGGAAATGACAGTAATATAAGTTCTGTAAAAGCAAATTGCCTTTGCACACCTCTTTCCCGCTTGCAGAAGTGTCTTTCACATACCTGATTCATCTGAACACACAGCAGTCCTGTGAGGTTAGCATGGCAGATACCATTCCTATTGCACTGATGCAAAAACTGAGGCTGAGAGAGAAGAGGTTTGCCTGTGGTCATGTGACTAGGGAGGACCAAGGTTGAGGCTTGAATCTTTTCAGCCACTTCTCTGTGATTCACCACATGTTCTTTATTTCCTCATGGGACTTCCTCCTGAAACCTGAAATGAATTAGACTTTCTGTGCTTCTGGGGAATATTTTGATCTGAGATGCCTGGCACAGCAGTGCTAGGGTGGAAGGTGGAGGCTGTGGTCCTCAGTCACAGATCAGGAGCTCTGGGAGAAACCTAGGCAGCTACTCTGTACCCCATGTTATTTCATGGGTGGAGACATTGAAGTCTTTCTGAGCCTAGATGGTACAGGATGACTATGGGGTTGGGGAGCAGATTAAGGATAGAAGGGCTGGAATGGAGCCTCCACAGAGCCCAGGTACAGACACTGTCTCCAGGCAGGTGTGCCTTAGGATTTGTTAGCTGTTTTCTAAACAAGGGAAACTGTAGGCTTGAAAGTCATCAGGACGACAATATTTATTGAACACCTATTACTATATTATGAAATCCTGAGCTTGGTACTAGATATGGTGGGGGAATCAATGGATACAGCTCTCAAGGACTGGGAGTCTGGTGGGGGAAGAAAGAGTCCCAGGCTTGGTGTCACAGAGCCTAAGCCTGAGTTCTGCGACTTAGAGGGTCATTCATTTCGTATGACCCTGATGGAAAGTCACGTTAATCTTGCTAAGTCTTGGTAGTCTAATCCACAGAATGGTGCTCCTACCTTCCTTCAAGGCTGTTGTTACAATTAGATACGTAAAACGCCTGTCCCAATACCCCTCTCAGACATCATGCTCAATTTACCTGTCCCTTTCCTCTCGGTTTCCTGCCAGACTCTTTACTACCTCCCTTCTCCCTCCCTCCCTTCTGGCCATTTCCTCATTATTGACCACCTGTTTTGGAAACACCTGAATTCTTGGCCCAACTTTGTCAACTGCCCCACCTTCCCCAGCCCTATCCTAGCTTGAGTGGGAGTGAGAACCCTCTTAGGAGGGGTGCTGAGCAGCACTTTGGGGCCTGGGGTCAACAGCCCTCCCCTGCAGCCTCACCCTTCACCCCTCCCCACCCCCCAGAAGCCAGGAGACCCAGAACACTCCCCTCCCTCCCTCCCTGTGAATCTGGCTTCCTCAGCCAAAGACACTGCTTTTCCAGGGAGAGACTCACTTCACCCGGCTAGGGGCTCTTAACAGCTGGTGGGGAACTGAAGCCCTTCCTTAATGTCCTTGAGGAGCCGACTCCAGAGAAAGCCGGTAGACCTAAATCTACAGGTCCACAGCCCCACCTGTAAGGGGGTAACTTGAAAGCCCACCCTTCAGGGGATATTTGCTCTCCTCTTAACTCTGCAGCTCAGTCCTGCTAGGTGAGGATGGGGGTGGGCAACTGTGACAAGGAGTCTTTTTCTGGCTGAACAGAAAATGACCCCTGATGAGGTCGGTGGGGTCACGATCTGTCTGTCAGACTCTGCAGAACCTGGGCAGACTTCTCCTCTCTGCCTAGGCAGAGAGCACCCAGATGGGGATGAGGACTTCTTGGTCCCTGCCCTTGCTGGGTCACTGCCTCCAGCTGACCTCAGCTCTGCTCTGTGGACCTCAGTCTCGTGCCCTGTAAAATGGGTAATACCCACCCCCAGCCTGCTCAAACTGGAATGTTATGGGCTTTCTGTGAGACTATGAATGTGAAATGCCTTTAAGTGCCTGCAGTATGGTAATGGTAATTCAGGTGGAACTGGGTCCCTGTGAGGACATAGATGGGGCTGTGGGGTTCAGTCTAGGTCACAGTGTGTTCCTGGTAGGCAGAAGGGCTGCTAATGCCGAGGGGCCACACTTCACTGGCTGTGCCCCTTTTCCAGCTGTAAAAGCTGTAAAAATGCCCACTAAACAGAGTCAAAGATGCCTCAGAATTCTTTTCAGGGGCAGTGAGTCCTACCAATGCTGCCAATACGAAGAGCTGCCTGCCGGCTGCCTGAGTACCCTGGTCAAGCCCCCTGGGCTCAGCTGTTCCCTCGGGAAGGTGGTCTGGTGGGGATCTCACAGTGTCCCAGCTTCAGGGCAGGGTCTGGCCAGGGGCACCTTGCGGGGGTGGGTGAGTGGGGGATGCCTAGAGACAGTGGGTTGGGAGGGGACCAGCCAGGAATGTGAGGAGGGAGAGCAGAGTGCAGGAGCAAACAGTGGCCTGCCATGGGGAGCCAGACTGTGGGTGTGGAGATGGGAAGGGGGTGGGCACTGGCTGAGAGTGAATGGAGATGAGGAGAGGGGCTGCCTGATTGCTTCCTATAAGAGAATTTCACACTGGACTGTGAACCTCTCCTCCAGCATTTGACTGGCACTGGTGTGGAGTGGGTTTGGGAGGGGGCACAGGACCCTGGAATTTCTCCCTGACCCCCAAGCCAGGCCTCTGTGCTTTCTCAAGAGTCTCACCAGAATAGCCTGAGACCTTCACAGGGAGAGCTGAACTCTGCCTGCTGTGGGTCACATGAACTTTATACCTAAAGCTCAAGAGTTCTTTCCAAAAAAGTGCCTGGAGTGCTTATATGTGCAACTGTGCTTGGAAAATCAGGGGTACAGGGGCACTAGGCCAAGAAGCCTCTTCTTTCCATTTCATCCTCGCTGTACGATTGTAGGCAAATTGCCTCACCTCTCTGAGACGTTGGGTCTACTTATCTGTACAATGGGGACAAAATAACCTCTGTCCACCACTGCAAGGGATGTGGGGCCAAGGGAACCAGTGTGAGGCTCTGAAATAAACTGATAGGACCCCAGAGGTGGTCTTTGTGGGTGGGTGGGGGGCACTTTGGTGGGACGTCGGGAGGAGGGGGAGGGATGTAGAGCTTCTAAGCACCTCCTTTGCCCAGCTCACTTAACAATAAGCACATGATTTAATGCGGCCAGTAAATCCTTTTCCGCCTCCGCTTCTGAGCTACCACACGACAGGCTCATAATTCAGTTTTAAACAAGTCTAGGATTAGGGCTGCAGCTGTGGGATGCAGGGGGAGTCCACGTGTGTGCAAAGAGTGCTTCCGGCCCAGTGGGGCTGAGCATGCTGCCTGCCATGCAGGAGCAGGGAAGGGGCTGGGGTTGAGTCCGTGAAGCTAGGAAGGAAGGAGGCCTGGCACCTTTTTCAAAGGGAGACCTCATGGCCTTGGGGAGTGCTTAGGGCCTTGCAGAGGAATTGCTGGAACCACAGAGTCTCAGGGCTGGAAGGGACCTTAGGCCCCATCATGCAGCCAGGCCCTGGGCCACAATGGGAAACTTTGGAAAGGGGGAGGAGGGGAAGCCATCGTGTTGGTCTCAGTTTTCACATATTGAATTTATTTGAAGTAGGGCCTGTTTCTAAATTCCCATGAGGATGTATGTGTCAGTTTTTCAGAACCTGAGGGTTGCGGAATAGGGATGGAGAGGAATCCTGAAACCCCAGCTCAAGTTCAAGGATGAGAGGAGGTGGGAGCGGCAGGGGCAGTCTTCAAGCCCAGGAAAGGCTGTCCTGTGGAGCACAGAATGGGGTTGTGTGTGGGCCACCCCAATGGGCAGGATTAATATGAATGCGGGAGAACAACTAAGACACGGCTACCTTGAACCCCAAGCTTTGCAGCAATAAGAGGGCTGGCCTGGGAAGTAAGGAAGTGAGCTCCCCTAGTATGGAAAGACAGCAAGTGAGGAAAGAGCACCTTCCAGCTGCTACAGAGAAGACCCAGCACTACCGAAAGGGCAGCCGACACAGCTACATGGTCAGACCGCCCTGGTTCAAATCCCAGCCTCACCAGTTACCAGCTACATAGGCCAGCTGTGAGTTCAAAGTTTGGGTACTTTGTCTCTCTGAGGCATTTGATATGAGGATTAAATAAAGTAGTAATTCAATAACTGTTTTCCCATTTCCCCAAAAAGTCTCTTAATTTAATGTTTTATTTTTTTGAGACAGAATCTCACTCTGTCACTCAGGCTGGAGTGCAGTGGCACAATCTCAGCTCACTGCAACCTCTGTCTCCCTGGTTCAAACGATTCTCCTGCCCCAGCCTCCCAAGTAGCCTGGACTACAGGCGCCTGCCACCAGGTCCAGCTATTTATTTATTTTTTATTTTTTTGGTATTTTTAGTAGAGGTGGGGTTTCCCCATGTGGGCCAGGCTGGTCTCAAACTCTTGACCTCAAGTGATCCGGTCTCCCAAAGTGCTGGGGTTACAGGTGTGAGCACCTGGCCCAAAAATATCTCTTTAATTCTCTACTCCAAAGAAACAAGATTTTCCCAGTGGACTGGCCTGCCCCAGGGCATGGTGGGATGTTTGCCTCAGGGCCGAAGCATAGTTTGCCCGAGGGCATAGTGGGGCATTCACCCTAGAGCATGTTTGCCCGGGGTGTTCCACCCCAGGGGATAGCGGGGTGTTTCCCCCAGGGCATGTCACATAATGGGATGCCATAGTGGGATGTTGGCCCCAGGGCATGGTGGGATATATTCACCCTGGGGCATGGTGGGATGTTTGCCCTGCATATTGGCCTGACTTCTTTACATACTAGCTAGATCCTGGGCTCCCAGGACATCTGGAGCTTTCTTGTTTTCCTCCATTTTTTTGACCTTCTCTTTTATCTACTCTGGGGAAAAGAGATACCAGGATCTCATCCACTGCTCTGGCTCCTGCCACCACCTTTGCCTCAAGCACACCCTGCATCTCCTGTCTGAAGCCCTCACCTGTCTCCAAGACCCCTCCCTCCTTTTCTCCCAATGAGACCTGCTCCTCCATGAAGTCAGCCCAGCCATGACTCCAGAGCCCTCTTAGCCGACAGTCATCACAGAGTTGAATGCAGGGTTATTTACAGGAGTGTGAGCAGGGTCAAGGGAATCAGCGTGAGATGGAGCAGTCCGGGCAAGAGCAATGGCCAGAGACACCTCTGGGCCTGAAGGGACCAGGAGGCAGCTGCTACTGGAGCCTGGTGAAGGCCGTTGCTGCAGGAGAGGGGTCACTTGCTAGGAGCTGTGCAGCCATAGATAGAGGGACATACCCACCACACTGTGGTCTAGCAAGGTTGCTGGAGGTGCCTCTCTCTCCTCCCATCTTCAGATTATCTGCTGGTGCCTCCCATTGGCTGAATTCAACCAGAAGCCAGAGGGCAGGAGAGCGAGGGTGAGGCAGTCCATGGGGCCAGCCCCCCAGAACATAGAAGGGTATAAAATGAAGTTGGGGAGAATGCCAGCACAAGCCCCAGCTCTGAGAATGACTGCCTTGGCGCTCTGGCCTCAGCCCTTCTCCCCAGCAAACATGCCCCATGTACCCTCTATGTCTCCAGCTAAACATGCCCCTGAGCCTGCACTGCTCCAACCTGCCAAGTCTGTACCTTTACAATGCTGTTTCCTGGGCCTGGAAAGCCTTCTCCTAACTTCCTGTCTTGGCTGAGGCCTGCTCTCGCTTGGGACTCTTAGCTGAGGTATTGCCCCTGTCCCCAGGCCCTGAGTCTGAGCTTCCAAAGCCCCCTAGGCCCATCTCCAGCCAGCACTTAGCTCTCCTCATGTCCTGGTTTCTTATTCTGAGGGTCTAGGAGAATGCCCAGCACACAGTAGGTGTTCATTTAAATGTTTCTTGAATTGAATTCTAGTACCATGCCACTGTAGAAGGGTTATTTTCTATCAACTTGGAAGCAGAAACCATGTCTAACTCTGCTGAGGATTCCTCTAGCACCTGATACAGTGACCATTTAAATCACGCCTGTTGATTGCTGGCATGAATAAGTGAGTATGACGGAGGCAAAGCCGACAGAAAAACGTGGAGCATATAAACCGTGTCCTCTGAGAGGTCAGGAGACATTGTTTCTAGCTAGGAAGAACCAGGGAAGATGTTACAGAGGGGCTAACTCGGGAGGCCACCTTGAAGGATGGATGGGTGGGGAAGAACACTTCTGGTGGGGGAAATGGCATGAACAAAGGCCCAGAGGCCGGCGAGCAGATGCGGGTAGGAAAGGGTCAGGAAATAAGTGGAGGAGAGGTGGAAGTCATCTTGTCAGCTTCCAGGCTAGGAAAAGCCTTTCCTCTATGTGGAGTCTTTCCTGCTCTCTTCCTCCAGCCTTTCTTCTCCTTCTGTCCAGACCCATTTCTGTCCCACCTCCTCCTGGAGTTCTACACATCTACCTACCCTGCTCTGCATTCCTGCTGCTCCGGCTTCGCACCACAGAGCCTGTGAGCCACACCCAGGAGCCCTGCATAGGCTCCAGAAGCCTCTTCTCTCTTACCTCCCTCCTTTGGGGTCCTGGCTCGGAGCCTCTGGGGGCTGGAGCTGTGAGTTCAAGTTTGGGCAGGAGTCTGCTTACCCCCCAGGGACGTGTTGGGACCATCTGGACCTCAGGGAGCCAGACATGAAACCGCCAGTCAGTGGAGCCGGGTGGCTGGCCACAGTGTGCCAGCCTGGGTGTCCGCCCTGTCTCTCCCTCCCCTCCCCTCTCTGAGGGATGTCCCCAGTGGACTGGCTAGTGGCCCGGGGCTCCGAGGGGAACGTGCTTTCTGCAGGCTGTGGCTGAAGAAGGATAAACCAGCTGTCCTGCCAGCTCTGTGTGGGGAAGAGGGAGGTGACCCCAGCTAGCTAGGCCCCCACAGGATGCCAGCGGCAGGCAGAGTGATCAAGGCTCTGGCCTCTTCCCCCTACCCCACAGGTCATTTTCCCCTTGTGATCCTTGATGAGGAAGTCAGAGCTTCCAGTACTGGGCTGGTTGTGGGGGCAGATAAACCCCAGGAGAATGTTTCTGGACGTAAGCTCAGGGCCTAGGAGAAAAGCCCATGCTGACTGGGATCCGGGAAGCACTGACTTCTCAGGTACAGAGCGGCTGGCTCTGGGAAAAACTGGAAAACCAAGTTTGTGTTCCCCAGCCGGCTCCCTGTGGTGGGGTACGGGGAAGGAGCTCCTCCTGTGGTCACCGTGCTTGGGCCCTCTCAGGCCCCACTGGGGCTGAACACTGGGCTGAGCTCCTGCCATTCCTCAGCCATCTACCAAGCTCCTACTGTGTGCCTGGTGCCCACTGGCCCTCAGAAGATGTCTGAAGCTGGAAACGCTCCCACAGATTCTCTTGACCTCCTCTCCAGCCCCTCCCCCAGCCCTCCCAGGCCTGAAGGGCAAAGGCAGCCATGGAAGAGGGGGTGCTCAGCCCTGCTCCAGTGATGCAGAGAGGCCTCCTCTGAGAGGGGCCAGGCATGGAGGAGTGGGCCCCAGGGGGTGAGGCTGAATTAGTGGGCGAGCAGCGTGAACAGGGCTTGCTCCCCAGTGGAGGAGGGCAAATAAAGCCCAGGGATCACTCTTACCCTACACGAAGCCTCCCTGCAGGGTTGACTTCCCCAGCTGTTGGTTTCCTCTCAGAGTAATAAAAAGAATCAAGATGAGGTTCCCATTTCCTTCAGATTCACTTGTTGATTCAATCCTTCCATCCCTCCCTCCCTTGGTGCTCACCTGCTCATCTTGTCCCTTCCCTCCCTCCCTCCTTCCTTCCTTCCTTCCTTCTCCCCTCCCCTCCCTTTCCCTTCCCTTCCCTTCCTTTCCCTTCCCCTCTCCTTCTCCTTCCTTCTTTTCCTCCTTCCCTCCTTTCTTTCCTTCCTTCCTTCCTTCCCTCCCTCCCTCCTTCCTTCCTTCCTTCCTTCTTTCCTTTCACTCATCTAAGTACCTGATAGATACTTGGCCTTCTGCTGAAACCTGGGAATCTAAAGAAGTGGGAGATGGGAGTTCTTAATCTTTTTGGAGCAAAAATCTTGATGAGTAATGAACAACATACACCCCCTCTCCCAGAAATCTGCCTGTTACTAACCCGGGTAAAAAATTCTGGGATGCTGTCAGCCTAGCGGGGGAGGCAAACATGAAACCAGGAACTAAACACGGGATGAGAAATGCTAAGTGTTTAATTTCTGGCTTAGTCTCCTGCCAGACTTAGTCTCTTCCCAAGTCTCTTACCTCTCTGAACCCCAGTTTCTTTACCTTTAAAAGGGTGATAATTATATCACCTCCCAGTGTTATTGTGGAGAATGAATGAGATAAACTCTAGAAAGTTTATCTAGCAATGCCTGGTATATATTACGTGTTTATACATGTGAACTCACTTTTCCTTCTCTGCATTGCATACTTGAGGGATGCAAACTCCTATGAGAGCCCTAAAGAGAGAGAACAAACACTACCAGCAAGGAGAGGGTTATGTTTGAATGGGTTCTGAAGGATGAGTAGGAATTTGCAATCATTTCTCTCTTTTTTAAATTATAAAAGTTCTGTGTCCATATCACCAGGGTCCAGACATGGTGCTGGCAGTTCTACTTATCAATAATGTCAGTGCTTGTCTAGCACTCTGTCTCTGCCCTGTACTGTTCTAGACATCTTGCATATGTCAATTCACTCAAAGGTTATCTCATAATCCTAGGAGACTGGTGCTAGCATTACTCCAATTTACAAAAGAGAAAACGGAGGCATAGAGAGCTAAAACTGTCACACAGCTGACAGGTAGGAGAGCTGGGATCTAAACTCATGTAGCCTGGCTCTGAGAGTCCTTGGTCTGAACCATTACCCTACCATATTGCCTTTCCAGAGTGGCTCTGTTTTTCTCACTAAAGTCTGAACTTCTGACTCCTACTCATCTTCTTGTAGATGGCTTCTGTTGGAACAAAGGATCTAGAAGAAAAAAATGGGAGTCCTAGAGAAAATCTACAGCCTCTCCTGAAAATACGAGTCCAACTTTAAGCATAGAGGCAAGGCCGAAGGAAGTCTCCAGAGGACCAACTTTAAGGAGTGGTGGGAGAATCAGCCAGGAGCCAGGAGAGCTAGGTTTGGGTTTCGGTTCTGCCATTTGTAAACCAGCCTCTCCAGGCTTCAGTTTTGTCCATTTGTAAATGAGCATGTCAGTTCCAGGGTCCTGGCATTGGAGTGAGGTCTGTAAAAGCCCTTGAGCCAGCTTTCCTAAGCGCCTCTCGTGGCATTACTAAGGGCCACTCCTGTACCAGGTTCTCATATCTGCCTCCAGGGCACAGACAGGTGACCTGTCTTACTTCAGGTTACTTCAATTTCTCATAAAGAACCTGCCAATGCTCTTCTATTAATACACCAGCCCTCTCCCCAGTTTCCCAGAGACTTGCCCAGGAGAGCAGGAGCGGTGCGGCAAATACCCAGATCTGGGAACCAGCTCTCTATCAGAAATTTATTTTGTAAATTGCATCCTATATTCTAAGTCATGAGGTCAAATTACTGGCTATTTAAAAAGATCTGTGATGAATCCCTTTGTAAAGTGGGGAGAGAGAGTTCCCTGAGGGTGTCTTTGTAGAAATCTGAGTTTGTTTAAAGGGAAGCAAGACTTATCCTGGGCTCCCATTTTACAGATCAGGAAACCAAGGTTCAGAGGGTCCATGCGCTTCTCTCAGGACCCAGGCTGGGATAGAATCTGAGCAGAGAGCAGGCAGGCCCCACCCCCCAAGAGGAGCTGGGGAGGGGGCAGACTCAGCGTACCATGGCAGGCCAGAGCAGAGAATGGAAGTAGAGGCTTGCGCTGCCATGTGGGAGAGCTGGCAGGGTGGGCTGCCTAGTGGAGGGCCAGCCAGGAGTCTAGGCATCCAACAGTCCATCTTGGGTCAGTGGAACTCATTCACTTGGATAAGGCAGCACAGTTTTGTCAAGCACCCATTGCATACCAGGGTCTGCCAGTGCCCAGTGCAGTGCCTGGCATAGAGATGAGGCTTACCCAGTCATCGCTGGATGATCACCCAGCAGTTCTAGGATCAATTCCCCTCCTCAGTGGGTGGCAGACTCACAGTGGGGAAATAAGTCAGGAATGGAAAGCCTTATGCTTCCACAGACTTTTCTGGATCACCCTCTATGTGCTTAGGGCAATGCTTGGAGCTGCTAGGCAAAGGGATGCTGGGTAGGGACACGGTGGGTAGTGGAATAAACAGGAGCTAAAGTCAGCCCTCACCCTGAGGGGTCCCTAATCTGCAGAAGGAGGCAGACTTGTCTGCACCCACGAGGAAAATTTGGGGACAGAGAGCACAGAGGCTGGAAAGAGTAGGGTGCATAAGAGGGGCAGTTCTAGTGTCGTTCATTCTTTAATTCATGTGTTCAACAACTATTTACTGAGTACCTACCATGTACCAGGCACCACTTTAGGGTCTGTGGTTATAGCAATGAATAAAACAGGTGAAAAACCTTGCCTTCGTGGAGATTGCATTCTGGTAGATCAGGTAACATTCAAATACACTTGTCAGTGGCCATATTTGCTTCTGAAGAAATATAAAGCAGGGGAAGGGGATGGAGCGTAGACAGGAGATAGCAGGCTACTTTACCCAAGAAGGGCAGGGCAGGCCTTTCTGAAAAGGTGACATTTGAGCAGAGCCCTGATAGAGCCAACAGAGTGGATATGTGGGGAAGAGTTTTCAGGCGGCAGGAGCAGTAAGCGCAAAGGCTCTGAGGCAGGTAAGTCAATGCTCGTGTTAAAGGAACAAGGAGCGAAGCCAGTATGTTTGGAGCAGAATGAAGGGGCGAGTGGAGGAGCTGAGGTCAGGGAGGTAACAGGGGAGCAGATCGTGTGGTCATAGTACATCCACAAATGAAGTGAGTGGAGGAAGGACCTGATCTGACTTACACTTTAACAGGCTCTCTCTGGTTGCTGTGTGAATTCACTGTAGGGAACGAGGTGAGGGTGAACACAGGAGGCCAGCAAGGATACCCTGCAGCAGCCCAGGTGAGAGATGGTGGGGGCTTGGATAGGGTTGTAGCAGGGGCCAGGAGAGAAGGACTAGATGGAAAGTCTTCAGCTCCCACCCTGCCACTCTCTGGCTGTGTGCCTTGGGCAAGTTACTTAACCTCTCTGAGTCTCTGTTTTCTCATCTGGAAAACAAGGTTAGTAATAATCCTTACCTGGTGGTATTTTTACCATGCTTACATGAGACATAAGCACAGTGCCTGGCACTCTTGATGCTCACTCAATGACAGCTCTCAGTAATTTCTGACCCATAGGAGCCTATTGCACTGGGACCACAAAGTCAAAGTGGAATAAACTGAACCCACAAAGACTGAGGAGATCTAAGCTGGTTCAGGGGGACTAGAGGTTTAAAATGTGTTTAAGCCCCCTGATGTCTTGGGGCTCAGTTGGGCACTGTCCCCACTGCCCACATTCCATGCCCATGCCCCTGGGCAGAGGTGCCCTTTGGCCTCCTGTTCATCTGTTTGCCTTTTACCTGCATTGAAGTTTCATCTGAGAAACTGGCCCCACCAGTCCTGGGCCCAACATCAGCCCGCCCTCATCATGGGTTTCCAGCTGCTCCTGTAAAGTCAACAGTGCCCAGGAACAATGAAGAAGGAGGGGACAGCAGGGAGGCCCATGGCCCACTGTACTCCCTCGCAAGCATGTGACCCTCAGGAATGACTGGCAGAGGTAATGATGGGAAACAAGCCCCAGGGAGGGTGGAGGGCTGAGAAAGAAACCCTAGTCTCAGGCAGGTGCTGGTGGCTGCAGTGCCTACAGGACTGGCCCTCCTGGCTGTGGACAGGCCATGGCTATTCTAGAGACAAGGGATGGCTCTGGGGCAACTGGGAACATGTGCCTTTCCTGGGGGACATCAGCCTAGAAGCTTTTAAGTGATAGGCCCAGAAGGGGCTTGGTCCAGCCCTGCTGCATCCCCGCATTGACTCACTCTTCCATCTATTTAGTTGAAATACTGAGGCCTGTTGTGAGCCAGGGCCTGGGGTTAAAAATGTTTCTCCCACAAGGAGCATTTGCTAGGGAAAGTGAGAGCCAGAGAGAGAGAGAGAGAGGAAATGACTTTCCATAGGTCGCACAATGAGTTGCTGCAAAGCCTGCCTAGGAGTCTTGACTCCCTGTCCAGTGCTCTGACAAGCAAGTGCTCCAAATGCTCCAGACACCTCTTGGTGGCCTTGGGGAGCTCATTCCTTAGTGCATTTATGTCTGCTTGGTTGCCTAGGAGAGGCCTGAGGGCTGTGACCAGCTGAGGGCCACAGGAGTTAGAGAGGAGCTGGGCATGTCTCTAGGCTGGCTAGGCTGCAGGGAGCCCGTGGCCAGCCTGGGGGAGGTGCCTCTTGCATGCTGTGTGGCTTCCATCCCTGGATCAGTTTCACCATCTTTTACCTGGTAATGGGTTGCCCTACCAACCTGTCAAGGTTGCTGTGGGGAATGAGAACATGCCTTTCTAAGTTCCCCACCGTGGAATCTGCCTTGAGCAGGATGAGGTCACATGGTGGCACAAGCCGAGATGGGAGAGTGAGGTGAGTCCCAGATGTTCCCAGGGTGTCTGTGCTGGGCTTCCACTTCCAGGCAGGCTGTACCCGTGGGTATGGGGAAGGGGATGGCTGTGGGGAGACCCACCCTGCCCTTAGGGAGTCTGATGGGGAAAGCTCAATTTCTGCCCATAGGAAATCCCCAGACTCATGAGCCCAAGGGCTTAAGTTGTGAAAATCTCACGCAGTAGTCCTGTAGGCCCCGGCCGGACCTCACAGAGCTCCAGCAGAGGTTGGTGTGTGAGCTGGGTGCCGGCCTGATCTCTAGCTCAAAGGGAAGGAGGCCTGTGCCTTCTGGCCATGAAGGCTGCCCCGATTTTGGTCTCCCAGCCCCACTTCTGAGGGCCAGCCACCCCCTCTGTCCAGGCACCTCTCCTGGTATGAGCAGCCCCTGCCTACGGCTCCCACCTCTGCCCCCCATGCTGCTATGTGTTCATTCAGTAGGTCCCCCTGCCCTAAGCAGTGATTCTGTCATGGATCGATGACAGGCATGGTGGGAACCAGCCATGAGTTGCCCAAGGCTGCTACCTTCAGGGGGTGCACTACTGGACAGGTGCGTGCACAGCCACCACTTACCCACACAGCGAAGTGGGTCTCCTTCAAGGGCTGAGTGTGTGGCCTCCACACTCAGAGTTATGGTCCAGCTGCAGGAAACCATGTACTGGCTGATGCCACCTGGATGGCCAGTTGT
Organism: Pan troglodytes; assembly: GCF_028858775.2. Lineage (NCBI taxonomy): Eukaryota > Metazoa > Chordata > Mammalia > Primates > Hominidae > Pan > Pan troglodytes. Next base: position 49,767,956 of record NC_072403.2, read on the forward strand.
CTGGCTGGGGCAGCCGATCCCCCCTCATCTTTCCAGTGCCTGCCCCCCTGCATTCCTGGGGTCCCAGGTATCCCCCTGAAGATTCTTCTCCCTGTCTGTAGCATCTGGCGCTGCTAACCCAGCCCTGAAGTATGCCCAGTGCTTGCTTCCTATGAGGCCCAGCCTCCCATGGAGCCTTCGGGTAAGCAGGCGCTGGGGAGGGTGGTGGGAACAGCACTGAAGGTCGGGGCAGGGGCCAGCAGGGCCTGGGAAACCGGGAGATCCACGATGGGTCAGGAGAGACTGGCTCCTGTTTGTTGACCCTGAGCTGTGGACACAGGCGAAGGCATCACCTCCCTTTCCTGGTCTCCTCCCTTCCCTGGTCCTCTGTGGTCCCAGGCCTGCCCCCACCCAACTACCCAAGGCTTCCCCACTTCTTGGCCACCTCCCTGTTCCCTGGCCACCCCACTCCGGGCTCACTCCAAGTGGGGCTTACATGTAAAAATAGCCCAGGTTTTTTTTGAGCTTGTTATCTACTATTTTTATCAGATGGTTCAAGCAAAGCATGGCCGAAAAAAGGGAAAATCACACAGCTCTGTTTGCCAAGCTCAATAGAAATAGCACCAGGGTGGGTTATTTTTAACAAGATGAATACCCCTGTCCTCTGAGGTCTCCCCTGGCCCCATCCCAGCCTCCTTTGTCTCTCTGCCTGGACAGCAGATTTTAAAATACGCCCACAGTTGCCAAACCACTAAATGCACCCAAGACAGCGACTGAGGCCGTTGGAGCCAAGGAGGGCTGTGGGGGATATTTTTTTTTCCCTTTTTCCTCCCCTCCCTTGAAGGAAATCACACTCTTTTGTTTGAAAAACCTTCCAGGTTGGTTTTTGAGGCCTTTTCCTGGTTGTCCCACTCCCACGGGAACAGCAGAGGTTACTCTGAAACATGCGGTGGTTTGGGCAGATTGACCCCAGAGGCCTGGTGTGGCCCGTGGCAGCCTGTGGTGGCTCCTGTGCCCAGCTGTGGCAGAGCAGGAACACAGGAGGAGCCTGAGAAGCCACGTGGGGGGAGAGGGGTAGGGAGAGGCCTGCGGAGGAGGGCTGAGTGGTGGAGGCGCCAAGGGGGTCCTTGCTCAGCCACTGTCCATGCAGGTGGAATGGCTGGGAGCCGAGGCTTTACTGTGTTTTTCAGGCCAAGCTGTCCTAGCTTGGCCATGACAAAGCCTCAGTTGGCTGAGGGCTCAAGGGTCCTCTGCATTGAAGTTGACACCGGAAAAAGTCCCAGGGTATGGAATACCACCTACCACTGTGCAGCACCTATCACTGTGAGTACCAGCCCAGGAGTCAGGAGACTTAGGGAACAAGTCGCCGCCCCTTTTCAGGCTTTGTGTCCCCCATGTACCAGAAGAGGCCTGGACTAGCCTGGGCTCTCTGGGGTGTGCGGGGTGTGCCTGAGGGTACATAACCACTTCTGCAGCACTTTTCTCTGTGGTCAGGAAGGGAAAGAAAATAGAAACAAAAGGTAATGTTAATTGAGCACTTACTATTGGGAGGAGGTATTGAATGAAACACTTTACATCGCATGTGTCATATCTCACTTATTTTCACTATAACCCTATTACTATCCTTTACTGATGTTCACAGAGCCACTTTCTTCCCTAGTGGTCATATAGAAAACCCAGAGAAGGACTGTGATCAGCAGGTCTGGGATCACGAGCCCATCCTGGGGCCATCTTTCTGACCAAGGGGACGGGAGGCTGTGACTGGCCATCTCTGATCCCAGGCCTACCCCCATGGCCAGGAGCTGGGACACAGCAGTTGACAGTCCTGCCAGAACCACAGACATAGGGGACTGGGCTGTTCCACCAGATGCTGCTGGGGAGGGGGAGATGCTGGGCAGAGGAACTTGCAGCACCCCCTGCAGGGGGTGGAGCCAGGCACCGACTCCAGCCACCCCGATCCCGTCTTCTCTTATCGTGCCTGACCAGTGGCTATTCTGCTGCAATTCAGGGCAAAGGGAGAGAAAAGTGGGTCATGGGTGCGGGGGGTGGGGGGGTGTGGAGGGTGAGTGGAGGTGAAAAGGACCCCAGTGTAACCCTACTTCAGCTATACTGGACCCCAGGCTGGAGCCTCCCTCACCCGCACCCCGCCTTGTGTCCTGCTCTGACTTGTCTTGGGCCTTTGCACATGCTGCTCCCTCTAGTGACAATGCCCCCCACACCCTCCCCTTCTCATTTGGTAACCCCCACACATTTTTCAAAACTCATCTCAACAGCCCCTCCTCCAGGGAGCCTTCTTCCCTCCCCAGGCAGGACGGGGACTCCGGACTCCCGGCACACACCTCCACTGGGACTATTCGGCCTGCGGTGACTGCATGCCACTCGCCTGCCTGGGGGCAGAGGCTGTGTCTTATTGCTTCTGTGCTCCCAGGACCCAGCACAGTGTACAGTACAGAAAATATGTGTTGACTGAATAGAAGGGAGAAGAGGCAAAAGAAATAGGGAATAAGAGGGAGAAAAGAGTGAGGAGAAGGAGAAAGAGAGAGAAGTGCAGGCTGGGGCCAGTGGGGTGCAGGGGCTCAGTGAGGGCCATACTATGAGGCGTGCGAGGGGCTGCTTCAGGCTGGAACTGGGAGCACAGATTCCTCCAGTCCTGGAGGCCCTGGCCCCAGTTACTCTCCTTGGGGCCAGTGTCCTAAGTGGGGAGAGGCCATCTGGCCTGTTATTCAGTGGCATCTGTAGATGGTCTGTTGTGTGCCTGGCACTGTGCTGGGCACAGGGCTGCTGGTCTCCACCAGCTGCTCTGGCAGCCGGGATCAGAGTGATGGGGAGCAAGATCCTTCCAGGCATCTGCAGCTCTGAGGAAATGATCTGCCCATCTCTGAACAGCAGGCCTCACCCAGGATCTCTGCCCATGGCCTTGGCTGGCACACTTCCCAGGGGACGTTGCATGGCAGGAACACCACTGGAAGCTGCGAAGCCCCGTCAGTCCTGCCCTGCTTGTTTCTCATCCCTGTAGGAAGCTCTGAGAGGAGGAGTGGAGGCTTCTCTTGGCTCCTTTTGGGATGTAGCTCCTGGCTCCCACCCAGGCTGGCTCCTCACTTGCCACCCCTACACACACCCCAGCCCCAGGGGAGGATGGGGCAAGGGAGGGGAGGGAGTCAGCCAGCCGGCTGCTGCCTGGCCTGGTAATGAATCGTCCCAAAGTTTGCTGCTCTGGCTGAATAGCTTCCCTTCTGAAAGGGGCTTGTGACAAAGGGGACATTGACATCCTCCACTAGACAAGGAGGGCCGCCGGCATGCACAGGGGAAGGCCCTTTGGGAGACGGCGGGAGGCAGCTGCAGGGATCCTGACGTGCTGCCACGGACTCTGCCTGATGGGCTTGGCTGGGTCTGCCTCCTTCCTGATTCTGGCACTGAAAGGCCTCTGGACTAGGGTGTCTGAAGTGACAGAAGATCTCCTTGGGAGCCTCTGTGGCCCACAGTGACCAGCTGAGTTGGGGCAGGGACCAGGGAGAGGTGGAAGGGGGTCGGGAGTGGAGCAGAGCTGGCTCACACAGGGCACTGGGCTGTTCAGCTGAGAACTTAAAATGTAGCCTACCTTCGCCGGACACTTCTTCTCCTGGGGTCCTCATGGCCAGGATGCTCCCCTGGCCTCCTCCAGACCCTGGCACAGGTAGACTACATTGCTAGAGGTCAGGGTTTCTATCCTGTATGTCTGGAGGTCCCTGTGGCATCTGGCAAAGTGAGTGGCCTGGGGTGGGAGCCCTAGCGCTCAATCACGGTTCTGGGTTTGATTATGGTTTTGTTTGTTCAGAAGTTACTGGCAACGGTATTTTTTGTTGATTCAATGTGATGTGCATATGGATGTGCATATTTGGCTTTCTCCACCAAAAAATCTGGTTTGGTGGAACTGGATTAGTTTGTAGCCCCACCTTTAGGCCTGAACTAATTCATGTATTTATTCGGCAGACTTTTTACGAGTGAGGAATGTACCAAGTAATGGCCGAGGACCTGGAAACCCAAGGGCTGCCCTACTGGGCCACCCTGTGCCCAGTACCCTTGAATTTTAGAGAGTAAGACATTTGAGATTGGACAAGAAACATCCCTGAGATTGACCTTAACTTGATGAACTCATAAGGACAAACAAACCATGGGTTGGTGGGGTGGCCTGCCTTGAGTCTGCAGCCAGGCCATTTCATGGGACACTCTCCAAATGCCTTCCTGATGCCAGGCACAGTGTCAGCTGTGGCTTAGCCCATGAACCCTGCAAGCCACATCATCAAAATATGTATGTGTGTGTACACATGTGTGTATACACATGTATGTATACATGTATGTGTGTATACGTGTGTGTGTGTGTGTGTGTTACTCTTGCCTTTTCAGGGGGGATATCAAGTGAGAATCCTGACTCTGCCTCTTATCTGTATGAGGATAACAATAGTATCTCTATGGCAACTGACTTATCCTCCCTGTACCTCGGTTTCTTCATCCATGAAGTGGGGATAAAGGGAGTAACTACGTCATTGGGTTGTTGTGAGGATTAAGTAAGCTAATACTGTAAAACACTTGACATTATTTTGCACATAGTAGGTACCCAATAAATCCTCACTATTATTATTATTACTACTGCTACCACTGCTTCTAGTACTATCACTTCAGAAGGTGCCTTAGGTTGAGTTCTCCAGAGGCAGACTCTCAGATGAGGACTCATAGCTAAGTGATTTGTGAGTTTCCCAGGGAAACTGGAGAGAGATTGGGGGAAGCAAGATGGGAAAGGAAAAGAACAAAAAGGGTCTGATTTCAAGTGAAGTTGATAGCTCCAGCCTGGTTCTGTGGGAGGACTCCAGAGTATTAGTTATACCTCAGGGATGTCTCCATCCCAAGCAAGGGAGCTGAGACCTTATGCTCCTGCACTCCGGTCATTGGCTAAGGGTCACTTTGGAGGATATAACTTCCAAGTACTTCCAGATCTGCAGGCAAAGCAACTCCTATAGCCTGAGGGCAATTACCCAAGGAAGAATGAATAGAAGGAGAAGCCACAGAAGGTGAGAGAGTGTACCCAGGATGACAGAGAGATCTGGGGGCAATACCAATAGTATTCCCCATAGAAAGCTACTGAGAGGAATGAATGAGCAAAGCCCCTGCCCCGTGCCTGGTACATGGCAGGTACTTGGTAGTCATAGGCTCTCCTCCTCTAGCCACAGGCGTCTCCCAGTCCATGGCCAGGATCACTGTGGGGTCTGGAAGGCCCAGCCAGGCCCAAAGCCTTGTATATTTGCATAGGACAGTGCTGTGGCTTGAATGTGCTCCCCCAAGGTTCATGTATGGCAAACCTAATCCCTAATGCAACAGTGCTGGGAGGCGGGGGCTAATGGAAGATGCTTAGGTCATGAGGGCTCCACCTCATGAAAGGGTTAATGTTGTTACTGTGGGAGTGGGTCCCTTATTGTGGGAGTGGGCTTATTATAAAAGCAAGTTCAGCTCCCTTTTGCTTTCTCTTGCTTTTGCCCTCTCTTGCCCTTCTTCCTTTTGCCATGGGATGATGTAGTAAGAAGGCCCTCGCCAGATGCCAGTGCCATACTCTTGGACTTCCAGCCTCCAGAACCGTGAGCTAATAAATTATTCTTCTTTATAAATTACCCAGTCTCAGGAATCTGTTATAGCAGCACAAACTGACTAAGACAGACAGTGACTCTATCTGTGATTTAAGGGACCAGTGAGAAGAGCCAGCTTTCTCAGGCTGCCTGAAGCACAGAGGTAAATATGTGGCAGCTCCAGCCAGCACAGACTTCCCTGGATCTGCCCAAGGATGCTAGCATCAGGAAAGAGAGAGAAGCTGTGAAAATATGACACCCACATACACCCCAGCTCACCCTTCCTAGATACCCTGCACCTGCCATCTCTTCCCTGCCCCCATGAGTGGCTCTGCCATCCACCCTGCTGTGCAGAGGAAGTACTGCTCTAGGTGAGCCCTGGGTCACCATGATCCAGTGTCAGCCTCTGACCAGGGCCATAAGTAGAGACCCATGGCCTGGCGGCAGCTGCCTGAGTAAGTAGCAAGCCCTAGTTATGGCCCCTTAGTGTTCCCCTTGGGGACTTCCTGCCTGGGCATAAGAGAAAACATTGGAGAAAATTGCAGGCCCCACACAACTGGCTTCTGCAAAAAGCATAGACCTCCCTGGAGAGCTTCCCATGGCCCAGGGAATTCAAGCAGAGGCAGAAAGGTCACCCCTTGGAGGTGATTCTGGAGGGGACACTGTGCTAAGGATAACAAAAATAACATGTTATCCCCTACCATGCATTGAGTCATCACCATGTTTCAGGTGGTCCCTTAATAGGAACCATCTTATTGAAAGCTCTCAACAAGTCTGTGAGGCTGCTGCTCAGGGGTCTTCTTTTCACACGTGAGGACTCAAGCTCAGAGAGGCCAAGTTTCAGGCCCTAAGTCCCACAGTTCCCATCTGGTTTTCCTGCTCCATCTTTGCCTCCTCAGTCTACTCCCAGCACAGTAGAGTGAGCCTGGTGGGACATGGTCTGCCCTCCTTCCAGGCTCTGTAGTGGCTGCTGTTCTCTCCGGGTAAAAGCCCAAGGCCTCTCAAAGGCCCCCGTGCCTATGCCAATCTGGTTTCCCATGCCCTGATCTTGTCTCCTGCCACCCTCTCCTCACTCAGCCCCACGCTGGCTCCGAGGCTGCCTCTCTGCTGTCTGTAAAACATCCCACACTTTCTCCACATCCTCTCCAGCACCTGTTGTTTCCTGACTTTTTAATGATCGCCATTCTAACTGGTGTGAGATGGTATCTCATTGTGGTGTGGAGAAATAGGAACACTTATAAACTGTTGGTGGGACTGTAAACAAGTTCAACCATTGTGGAAGACAGTGTGGCAATTCCTCAAGGATCTAGAATAGAAATACCATTTGACCCAGTGATCCTATTACTGGGTATATACCCAAAGGATTATAAATCATGCTACCATAAAGACACATGCACACGTATGTTTATTGCAGCACTATTCACAATAGCAAAGACTTGGAGCCAATCCAAATGTCCATCAATGATAGACTGGATTAAGGAAATGTGGCACATATACAACGTGGAATACTATGCAGCCATAAAAAAGGATGAATTCATGTCCTTTGTAGGGACATCGATGGAGCTGGAAACCATCATTCTGAGCAAACTATTGCAAGGACAGAAAACCAAACACCACATGTTCCCACTCATAGGTGGGAATTGAACAATGAGAACACTTGGACACAGGATGAGGAACATCACACACTGGGGCCTGTCAAGGGGTTGGGGGAGTGGGGAGGGATAGCATTAGGAGAAATACCTAATGTAAATGACCAGTTAATGGGCGCAGCACACCAACATGGCACATGTATACATATATAACAAACCTGCATGTTGTGCACATGTACCCTAGAACTTAAAGTATATATATAAAAAAAAAATCCCACACTCGCTCCTGCCTCCAGGCCCTTGTGTTGGCTGCTGTCTGCCTGAAAGGCTCTTCCCCAGATGCCTGTGTGGCTCTGGCCTTACTTGCTTCAGGTCTCTGGCCCAGTGTCACCTCCTGAGCCACCCAGCTGGTTCTTCACTCTCTGTTCTCTTCACTCTGTATAGCGTGTGTGTGTGTGCGTGTGTGTGCATGCGTGCATGTGTGTGCATGTATTGCCTGTATCCCTTCATTAAAAGGTAAGCCCCACCAGGGCAGCTACTTTGCCTCTTGTGCGTTGCTAGATCAGGTCCCAGATCAGTGTGACAGGCTGCTCAATAAATATGCGCTGAATGATTGAGCAGTGCCAAGACTTGAGCTCCAAAGCTCTAATCAGCAGGCATCCTGGGGCTGGGGGAGGGTGACTGGCAAGGCCCTCTGGAGCCCTGGGATCTGCGGCTCTGTGCACACTTGCTTTTTCTCACAGCCTGAGGGAACTGAGAAGCACAGCCACCTTCAGGAGAGTTTGGCCCCAGGCACCTGCCTCATGTGCCCCAGTTCAGCTCAGCCTGGCCATGAGAAGGCCGCCTCGGGCTCTCTGTGCAGCCTCTTTCTTTGGGGGGTTTCATCCTTGGCTGGCTCACTCTCACTTCCTTCTTCTTGACTTTGAAGCCTGGGGGAAGCAACGTCCTTTTTCTCTTGGCCTGAGTTTCAACTCCAGAAGAACTTGGCAGACTCTGGCCGTTTCTCCAAACAGCCTACTGGATCCTCTGAACACTTGTTCACTCAGATCATACTTATTGAGCATCTTCTATGTGCCAGGCACACAGAGAACAGGAAGAGGGATGTGATTTCCAGCTCTCCATGTCACCACCAGTCCAACCTGGCCCGGGAGACCATACAACAGACAACTAAAGCCAGAGGCACTTGGAGCCTGAGGCAGGGCCTCTGCCTCCCTTCCCCTTGCTCACCCTCCTTCTGAGAATGTGGGATTGGGAAAGGGAGAAATTTCCTCTCTCCCCTAAATTGCCTCTTGGGGAAGAGAGACAATTTCTGGGGCCAACAGAATGGAGAGCCAGCCTCGGGGTGGAGGGAGCTGAGTTGGGCGTTTAGTTTGAGGGAGACCTGCCAGGCCGCATCTTCTTCCTCAAACGCAGTTCTGAGAAAGCCTCCCTCCCCTGCCTGCCCCTGCTGCTGACCTCCCTTCTTCCCTGCCATGCCTGGTGCCTGCCCCAGCTGCTGACCTCCCTTCTTCCCTGCCATGCCTGGTGCCTGCCCAGGGACCCTCCTCTGGAAATGCCTGGGGTCTGTGGCAGGGGTCTGGCTCTCCCCATCCAACCCATGTCTCCCCAGGGCTGCGATGGGCCACCTGTACTTGTGCTCTCAGAACCACACGCTGTCACCTGCCCCCATCCCCTGTATATACAGGCTTCCTCGTTCCAAGAACCCAGAGACATTAGACAGTTGTCCAGGTTTCTCCATGTCTTTGTTGGCCATTGGCAACACATCCTGGAAGGAGAAGAGAAATGAAGACTTTTACCAGGCCAGCAAATCAGCGCTCACAAGTGTCCTGAGGAGGGATCTGAGGGAGGGGCAGCTACCAGGAACAGGTAAACACACAGAGTCGCAAGTCTGGTGGGGTCTGTACAGCAGGAGGTGGCATCTGACCCTGCTCATATCTCAAAAAGGCATCAATAGTTGACCATGAGCTTCCTCTCTGACCCAAATCCTAGAAGGGCCCCTGAGTGGGTGGCAGCAGGTGGGACACGCAGGTCTCATCTCCTTCGGATTCAGTGCATCCCCCTTGGCGGCCCTGGGGACTCCTGCCCCCACTCCCTTCACTCCTTATTGCAGAACCGATGGGGCCCAGAACAGAGGTCTTGCTTTGGAGGGTCTGAGCTGGCCATGCAGCAGGTGAGCCTTGAGGGGGGACTCCTGGGACCCCTTGCTCCTCTGGACTCTCCTGTGGGGGGATAAGATCCAAGTTCCACGTGGCAGACTCGCCAAAGAATTTTCAAAGCCCCAGCCCCATCTGGTGGGCCTTCAGCATATGTGCTTCCAGCTGCCATTGTATTTTCCTTGGATGTTGGGGCTCCCCCACACCAAGATAAGCTCAAGGGCAGGACCTAGTGAGAATGACCTGTGTCCCCCAGGCCCAGGAGAGGGAGGCACACTCAGCAGCCAGGGCCTGGGTTCAAGTCCTACCTCCACCACTGTCTAACTGTGTGACCTCAGTCATGTGACTTTGCCCTTCTGAGCCTCGATTTCCTTCTCTGTAAAATGGGCAGAACTGTAGGCCTATTTCATAGAACTGTGGTGAATTTAACTGGGAAGATGCATGTAAGACACTTATAACAGTGCCAGGCACCTAATACGTGCTCAATAAATATCACCTGTTGTATTCCTGTCACCTCTCAGCATTCCTTCCTGAGCTATGAAGGATTCTGGGATTGGGGATTGGGATTGGGGCTTGGGGCCAGCTGGGCTTCCTCACGAAGATGGCCTTATCCTTTAGGAGACATGGGAGGAGAAGGGGGCCCTCGAGTTGCCTCCAGGCCCCTGGGGGTTGTGGCCAGTCTGGAAAGCCCCGACTCACCACACTGTTTGGATTGGGTTTCTATTCCCAACACCGGTGAGAGACCTGCTATTTATGGGCCCCCCATCCCACCCCCTGGGCGGCCAGACAGTGTGTGGGCTGGGGACCACATGGCTGGCAGCCCACTACCCCCACCCCACGTGGGTGCTGTGACCCGGGCACGTTTCACACGTTGGTTATCCCGCCGTCTCAGCAGTGGCTTTCCCAGCTCTGCCTGGCCACCCCAGGGAGGAGCAGAGATGGGGGGACAGGAGGGGTTGCCTGCCTCTTCATCCTGCACTCTGTCTTCTAACAGAGTATCTTTCAGGATGGTTGGGTTCCTGGGGGCAGCAGGGATGACACATGCCACCCCTTTCCATTTTCACTCTTACGATGACACATTTGTCATGTGGCGTCTAGTGTGGTTAAAACCGTGGAGCCAGACTGCCTGGGTTCAAGTTCCACTTCAGCTGCTCATTAGGTGTGTCCTTGAGTGGGGACCCAAACCTCTTTGTGCCTCAGTTTCCTCAGTCAACTTAAGACAGAGCTCGTACTAGTACCTGCCTCATAGGGTCATCATGAGGTTAAAAGAATAGATACAGGTGAGCGCTTAGCACCAAGCTGAGCCGTAGAAAACACGCAGACTCCGCAGGACATTCTTCTCTCTGCAGGCTCTGATGCAAGGTGGCGACTGTGGCATTCTTTACACGGTTCTTGTTCTCTGACCAGGCAGGACTGCTGTCCCCACTGTGCAGAGGGAGAAGTTGAGCCCTAATGGGAGTAAGTGGCCTCTCTGAGGTTGCACAGCTGGGGATGATAGAACTCAGGCCCTCTGATCATTAACTGCTTGAGTCTCCTCCCCACACCCCTCACCAAGTAGGTAAGGGACACCCCTGGCCCTCCTAGCAATGGAGGTGAGGACCCTTACAGGTGTTTGCCCAGCAGGAGCCAGGCTGAGCCCAGACCCTGGGCCTCCCTGCCCTCTGGTCAGCACTTCCAGTCAACCCATTCGGGACAGAGGCTATTTTTAGTGTGTGGTGTTTGCCCTGTGGCAGGGGATATTTGTGAAGGGTAAGGCCATTGGTGTCCCTTGGCTTCCAATTGGAAACTTCTCTCGGACATGCCACAGATTGGCTGAGAGCATGAGGCTTTGGAGAGCCTTTTTTCTTCCTTACAAGATGTGGCCATTTCTCCTTCCCATCTGCCCTCTTGCCAAGCCCACAGCTTCTGTTCCTGGCTCCTTGCCACCAAGATGGTGACAGCCTTCCCAGGTCTGGTGGGATGAGCAAATTGGGCAAAGTGTGGTTTCCTGGCCCTGGCCCGGCATCTTCCCTCTGCTAATAAACCTGTGGCTAACCATCCGTGGCCTTGTGCTCCGTGGTTAGAGCACCATGCCAATGAGGCCAAGGTCAGGATCCGCCCCAGCCAGGCCGGCTTTACTCAGAGGTGTGCTCTGTCCCATGGCCTCAGCCTGCAGCTGTGGGCTGTGCAGCCTGGGCTGGGGGTGGCAGTGGTCAGGCCTGGGGAAGGCTGTGAGCCTGTGGAGTGTGGACCCCCTCCCCTGAGGGGGTTCTCTCTCTGGTCCACCGGCCTGATGCTGGGTCCTTCCCTACGTGAAGGCTGGCTTCCCCCGTGTGTGGGTGGGAAACCACTGGAGGTGAGAAAGTGCCAGACGAGCAGGCACAGGGCCACTCAGTCAGACTTCTACGCTGCCAGGAGAAGCCTCTGGAGGGGCAGAGTGTGATGGTGAAGAGGACAGACTGTGGGGTTCAAATCCCTGACAGGATACTTAGTAGCAGTGTAGTTTCAAAACTACTCTGTGCCTCAGTGTCCCTATCTGTAAAACGGAGATGATTCTAGGGCCCCTTGTGAAGCTGAAGTAAGCTAAGCCTGGGAGCACGTGGAAGAGGAGTTGCTAGACAATGGTAAGCTCTTGTTATCACTGTAGTGTCTCCAACTCCTGACCTCAAGTGATCTGCCCACTTCCGCCTCCCACAGTGCTGGGATTACAGGCATGAGCCACCGCGCCCGGCCCCATTGCAGTATCTCAATCCCAACACCAGTTGCATGGACCCTGTGTCCCTTGTACCGATTTCTAGCTCTACCTGGTCCCCTCCCGCTATCCCCACTCCTTATAGACACCTTCCCTCATACCAAGCCAAACCTTCACTGGCCCCAAGGCTCTTGTGCAGTTGAAGTCTGGGTTGCATGGATGGTCCCCACCTTGCCCTACTGAGAGGTCAGATGCTGGGGGTGGCCACGCTGCAGGCGGGTCCTTGCCCCTACTCCTGCCAGAAAGAAGCCCAGTGTCCTTGGCACAGGCAGGCACAGGGCAGGTGCCCTGCTCTGCTCCTGTGGCTCTTGCCCAGGAGGGCGCGGCTGCTGAGCTTAGGTCTAAAAATAAGGTATCTGGGAGGAACGGCTTTAATTTGCACTTTACCTATTGGTGTTTACTGTGCTATTTCCAATACGGTAATTTAATTCTGCAGGGTGCCTGACTGGGGGGCACCTGAGGCGTGCGGTTACCTGACCGCACCAGGAGTGACTCTTGTGTCCCTGTGCGGCTCTGACAGAGAAGCCGCAGGGACAGTGGTGGTCTTTGGAGTTCACAGGTATGGGCATGGCATACAGGGGCAGGAATGGGCATCAAGACCCCGCCATGCCCAGATCCACCATCCTCTCTTCTTCATTCAAACCCTTGCCCTGATGGCAGACAGAGCAAGGATCCCCTTCTGCCACATGTCCCTGCCTGCTGCTTGTCCCCACGTCTCTTCCTGCCCATGGCCAGGGGCTCCATCTCTGCTGAGATGCCTCCCTCTCACCGCCAGCGATGAAGGAACTCTCTCTAGGTTTCTCTGTTGGACATACAGCTATTTACACTACAGCGTTGATGTCTTCCACCCTCCCACCACTAGTAGCTTGCTTTGTTTTAGTTTTATATTTTGTCTTTTCTTGGAGATGTGGGCTCACAGAAGCAGGGCTATGTCTCTCTCTCTCAAACTGGGAGTCCCTGAAAGCAGGGCTGTGTTCCACTCTCAGACTGGGGTTCCCTCAGGACAGGCTGCATCCCCTGCCTCAGATTAGGGGCTCCCCAAAGGAGAGAATATGTTTCTCTCTCAAATTAGGGATCTCTAAGGTATGGCACTATGTGCCCTTTGGCCTCAGGCCTACCCAAGGGCAGGGCCTCAAAATCTCTTATTTGTTGTGTCTCTGCTGCCATCACCCATGTCTCTCCTTCCTGCCACCCCCCAGCCCCACATCCCAGGATGGCTTTACACCCCTCTGGTCAGTGCTGTGTCTATTAAAGCCACCGAGAGTGCATTTTGTCCTGCTCCTCCCTGGCCAGCAGAAGTGGCTGACAGGACCACATTAGGACTTGGTGGGCCATAAGCATTTTTTGTTGTCATGGACCCCTTTTTCCATTAAAAAAGTAAAAAGTTACATTTTACAGTTGTGTTGGGATAAAGGTAAATATATTCACATTATATATGAAAACATTTCTTTTGACTTAGAAGATCATTTCTTCCCTCTGATTTTAAAACAACTCAGAATACTTTGTGGGCTCCTAGGAGTATCATGGGCTGGGGCTGAGCCTGGTGCGTCTGGTGGAGAAGCCGCTCTGATGGCTAGGGCTCCGGCTGGGCCTGGCTGGAGGAGTCCGCATTGAGCCTCAGCATTGCTGGCGGGGATGCCTTTCCCATCCTTTAGCTTTGTTGTTGTTTTGTTTTGTTTTGTTTTGTTTTGAGACAGAGTCTCACTCTGTCGTCCAGGCTGGAGTGCAGTGGCGTGATCTCAGGAGGCTCGCTGCAACCTCTGCCCCCTGGGTTCAAGCGATTCTCCTGCCTCAGCCTCCTGAGTAGCTAGGATTACAGGCGTGCACCACCATGCCCGGGTAATTTTTTGTATTTTTAGTAGAGACGGGTTTTCACCATGTTGGCCAGGCTGGTCTCGAACTCCTGACCTCAGGCGATCCACCCGCCTCAGGCTCCCAAAGTGCTGGGATTACCATCCTTTAGCTTTTATAAGCCTCATACTGTCCTCGTGAGTTGGGCAAGGCCAGAATTCTCATCCCACGCCAGCCATCGACACTACCACTGCTGTGGATATGGCCATGGCCATGGCTGGGACGGGGACCTCCTCAGCTGCTCCTTTGCCCATATCAGGCGCTGTGTTAGGCACATGGCCACCTTAATCTTATTGAACCCTCACACCAGCCTCTGGGGCAGGCACTGTGCTTATCTCCCATTTCACAGATAAGGAAATCGAGGCTCAGAGGGAAGAAATGATGGGCTGAAGGCCACCTAGCCAGTCGGTGAGAGGGTGGAGACAGAGGACACAGGGGCCCTGGCTTCAGGAAGTCTAGGTCTTTCCACCCTAGAGACAGTGAAGGGCCAGGCAAGAGGTAGGTGGGGGTCGGTGGAAGAAATTGGTTGTGATGTCTCAGGACACAGTAGCAGGAAGGTGCCTTAGAGAGCTTGCATGGAAGGACCGGCCTTCCTGCCCTGCCCCCATTCCCCTGGTTTCCAGCCCGGAGGGTTTTCAGGGCTAATGGAGGGGAAGGGCACAGACTTCACTCCTCTGTGGAGAGAGACACAGGGATTCCTGACCAAGCTGCCATGGATCCTTCCCTCCTCCAGGTCTGCTAACTCCAGGCCCTCCCTGTCCAGCCACATTGTCTGGAGGCCACCTGGCAGTCTCATCTGGGTTGGGAGGCGTGGGGCCTCAGAGCGGGAGGAGAGAACCTCGTGGTGGGGGGAGCTAGCAGTGAGGGAGTGGGCTGTGGGGAGTCTGGGTCCCACCCCCGGGACTCTGTCAGTGGCAGGGTAGGGGTACCCAGAGCCATGGCAGGAACCGCCCCCTGCCCGCCCCCGACAAGAGGCTCAGCTTCCCTGCGTGCACCTAGCTCAGGAAGCCTTCCTTTCTAGTCTCTACAGCTGTTTCCCTCTTTTCCCATCTCATTCTTCCCTCTTCATTTCTGGCCTATCTTTTAACAGCTCCATCCCTTTGATGCCTCATCCATCTCCTCTTCACCGTCTTGTCTTTGCCTGTTCCCTTTTCTGCTTCTCTCTGCTCCTCTCAAGGCTGGGTTTTCCTCCTGCGTCTCCTCTGTGCGCCTGTGAGTGTCCCCTGTCTGTTCATCCTCTCTCCCTCTGTCCACCTGTTTCTCTTTCTTCCAGCGTTTCTCCATCTCACGCGCTGCCTCTGTCATTTTCTCTCTTTCTTCGTCTTTCTCTCTCTCTCATTGTTCTGAGACATAGCAGTGCCTGGCCCAGCGGGGACAACATGTTTCACAGACAAATCATCCAACAAAAGAGAGGAGGAACGTGCTTCAGGTGAGCGTGAGCGCCGGCCCTGCTGTGTGCTGTGTGCGCATGGTAGGGGGAGGCTGGGGGGGGGGGGGGGGGGGGCGGCAGGAGGCCAGTCAGGTGCGGGCGCCCAGGGCCGGGCGGGAGGGGCACACGGGAAAGGGCTTTTGTGCAGACCAGGCTCTGGGTGGCTTTCAAGCAGCACATCTTTCTTCCAAAGCCAAACCTTTGATCCCCAGAGACATCAAAAGAGCCATCTGCATTTGTGTTTCCTCCAGGTAGAGGAGCAGGGGAGGGGCGAGGAGAGAAACGGGGAGGGTAGCAGGCATGGCGGAGGGGGTGCTGAGAGGGGCCGCGCCTGGCCTCTTGAACCTGCATTTCAGGGAAAAGCCCCTGTCCGGAACCCACTGCTGCGCCTTCTTGGCTGGGGGACTCCTCTGCCGACTAAACGACTAATTGGGCTATCTTCAATATCAAATGAGGGGATGTGTTCTAATGAAAAAGCCCTGTCAAGAGACGGGGGGTTTGGTGTGGGTCAGGAGCAGCTCGTGCCCTCTCTAAGTGACCCCATGGGGCTTGCTTTAAAAAGCCTTCTGGGCTAGGCGCGGTGGCTCACGCCTGTAATCCCAACACTGGGAGGCTGAGGCGGGCACACCACGAGGTCAGGAGTTCGAGACCAGCCTGGCCAACATAGTGAAACCCTGTCTCTACTAAAAATACAAAAAAATTAGCCGGGCGCGGTGGCAGGCGCCTGTAATTCCAGCTACTCGAGAGGCTGAGGCAGGAGAATCACTTGAACATGGGAGGTGGAGGTTGCAGTAAGCCGAGATCGTGCCATTGCACTCCAGCCTGGGTGACAATTGTGAAACTCTTGTCTCAAAAAAAAAAAAAAAAAAAGAAGAAAAGAAAAAAAGCCTCATTTCCCTGTGGTGATTCATCCCTCGAGGAAGCCACCTACAGTAGTCAGGTTTCTCTCCCATTACTGAATCTTTTCGGCTCCTATGGGTTCAGCTCTCCCGCCTTGTCGGAATGGGGTGCTGGTCATTTCCATGGCCCCAGCAGACCAGAAGGTGGCTAAGGGAAAGATCACATCTTTGTTTTCTCTTTTGGCCCCAGGGCCTGGCCCAGGTGGGGTGAACCAGATGTCCTTGATCATAATAATACTCTCCTGTAGTCATGAGGAGCCGCTGATTTCAAACCACTTTAGCAGACACCATAGCATTTGCTCCTTACCCTGCCCAGTGAGGAAGGCAGGGCATAGATTCACATCCCCATTTTATAGTCAAAGAAACTTGAGTTTCAAAGAGGTCAAGTAACTTGTCCAAGGTCAGTTAGCAAGTGAGACTGGTAAGAAGCCCAGGAGTCAGTCTGTCATTTTCATTTTACAGATGGGGAAATTGAGGCAGAGCGTAACAGAAACACAGGTTATTAGAGACCAGGTCCAGATTAAAGCCTAAGATTCTAGACTTTTTCTTCCAAACCGTAGTGACTGGACTACCCTCCCAGCCTCCACATGGTAGACGCATATCTGGGGGACAGCTGGCTCTCAGAGAACGTTCAGAAGATCCAGGGCTATGCTGGGGTGGGCGTGGGGGCTTCCAGTCAATTTGCTGGGTTAGAACTCATGCTATAGGAATTCCAGATGTACCCTCATGGCCCTGACCAGGGGACAGGCGATTGGTCCTGCTCGCAGGTGACGTGAGGCAGAGAGAGGGGCTGGATCAGGACACTGCTATCTATTTTTCTCCCTGATTTTCATACCGGGCTGAGTGCATGGCTCTGCCTTTGGCTTCCAGGAATGGAGAGCAGCAAAAGGCAAGGACAGCAGCTGGTTCCATGGGAGCTCCCCATAGGCCACCCAGGCCCAGCGTCGCCTTTGTTTTAGACAACAAAGAGTGTCTCATGTGGTTTCCAGACTGACGGCAAGGTGCAGACCTCTGTTCAGGCACCTCAGCTTCCAAGACTCTGAGTTCTGAGTCAGAATCCTCCAGAGTCCTTGATCTGGGGCTTCCACCCCACTCAGCCCCAGGACTTCCAGGATTAGTGTCCTTGCCTGAGTTCTGTGTTTTGTCTACCAAATACCCAACGTTTATTAAGCACTGATCTATTTCCCCATTTTATTAATGAGGGATGACTGTTCCTGAGATAATCAGTGTTTCCAGCGTATTGCACTGAGAAAATACCAGCTAAGGCCAGAGGTTTGACATTTGAGTTAGAGGCTGCAACTAAATGAGGGAACAGGTAGGTTTTCCAGGTAAATGTTTGAAATATGGGAAAGAGTTCAGGGGCTGTCCTTACTATCATCACAGACCTCCGAGGGTTTGGGTCCCCACACCGAGAACACAGAGGAGTCATGGGACTCTTCTGTGGCACATGTGGGTTCCAGACACACACATTCACATATGTGTCCCAGAAGAACCAGAATGCTGGGCCCAGGGGGAAGTGGCTTGTTTGCCAATCCAGTCCCATAGGCTCAGCTTCTCTCTCAGTTCCAGGAATTGTGATTTCTCACCTGAGATTAACTTTTTGCCCTCCTATATGGGTTGTGAGCTGGGGAGGAGACAGGGCTTCCAACTGAATCAGGAGATGAGGCCTCTGAACTGAAATCACTGGTCCAAAGCCATACATGACATCCATATATGCTATGGGCAGGTGTATACACTATGTCCAGGAGGGGAACAGAATTGGGCCACAGGGAAGGCACATAAAATTGGAATAGTCTCTGGAGTAGTGGGTGCATTCAGGTTCCTTCTTGTCAGGATAACTGTTTATGCTCTGCAGGAGTGGCAGGGAGCACCAGGCTTCTAGCAGGCAATGGGCTTCAAGTCTTATGTATTTTGCCTTAAACTACACTTATAGGATTTATTTTTGCCCGCATAGTTACCTCCCTAATTAGATTGGCTTCAGCTAGTGTTAAAATTAGTATGCATGCCTTAAGGTTGTACCCCAACCGATGGAGGGGGCTCAGATGCATGCCTGGAGCTGAGGGAAGCTTGACTGAGAGGCAGTGTCAGCCACAGATAATCCTTGAGGTGGACTATGTACTTGGGTAGCAGAATTCACAGCTTCTGGCAGGTTCCCGGGAGGATGGTGGGACTGATATGGTAAAGGTGAGAAAAGCTGGCAAGTCTGGCCTCCAGCCTGGGTTGGAGGATATAGCTCATTGATTCAAAAAGTCACTGGAGCTGGTCTTGTCCGGCTCCTTCATTTCACGGATGTAGAAATTGCAGTTCAGGGTGGAAAGTGACCTGCCCCAAACCCCACAGCTGACAAATGATAGGGCTAAGAGTTGAATGCACATCTCCAGTCCAGTGCTCCCTATCCCGCCCCCTGCTGATGTGCTGAAGCTACCGCTCGGACCTTCGTCCCTCCTGTGAGTGAGAGGAGGGAGAGGGGTCAGGCCAGGGGAGAGTGGGGCTAGAAGGAGGGGTGTGGGTGAGGAGGAGCCTACTTTGGCCACCTACTTCTTTTTTTTTTTTTTTTTTGAGACAGAGTCTTGCTCTGTCACCCAGGCTGGAGTGCAGTGGCGAGATCTCAGCTCACTGCAAGCTCCGCCTCCTGGGTTCACGCCATTCTCCTGCCTCAGCCTCCTGAGTAGCTGGGACTACAGGCGCCCGCCACCACGCCTGGCTAATTTTTTTGTATTTTTAATAGAGACGGGGTTTCACCATGTTAGCCAGGATGGTCTTGATCTCCTGACCTTGTGATCCTCCCGTCTCGGCCTCCCTAAGTGCTGGGATTACAGGCGTGAGCCACTGCGCCTGGCCACTTCTTGATGTGTTTCTTCTGCCAGAGTCTCAGTTTCCTTATCTATAAAATGGAACGCTTGGTCCCCATGAGCTCCAAGGCTCCAAGATGTACCAGACCAGAACATTCCTTGCTGGCCACCAAGGCCTTGGAGATGGGATAGAGCCAGAGTCAAATAGCGGAAAGCTGTGGCTCCAAGACCAGGAGGCGCCTGGGTCCAGGGGGCGGGGGCAGAAAGCAGCAAAGTTAGTGCTGTGCCCTCCACCCCAGCTATTTTTACCCAAGAACACTGGATTGCAAGAGGTCTGGCTAAAAATACCAGCAGCCCAAGCCTGAGCATCCTCTCCCCAGAGAGGGTGAGTTGGGGCTGTCAAGGAGGGGGATGTGGGGACAGGGAGTCTGAAGAGCATTTATCCTTCTCCTTTCTGGGACTGGGGTGCCTGGGAAGGGGATCCCCTTCCTCTAGAGAGCCTGGTAGGGAAGACAGCCCAAGAATAAGCTTGTTTTAGTCATTTTCAGCAATCCTAGCCAGCACCCCACCCCCTGCCAACACACACTGTTTTTTTTTTGTTTTGTTTTTTTAACCAAACGTAATCTAAATCTGTCACAATTTTGTGTTCTGTTCTTTTAAACTTATTTTATAAACATTTTTATGTTGCTATGTAGTCTTCATGTTTGTCATTCTTAATGGCTGCATAGTATTCCATCCAAGACTTTTCTATTCCCTGGTTGTTGGGCTTTTGATGACTTCCAGTTTGTCATTATTATAAATAAGGCGGTCATGGACATCTTTGTGCATGTGGCTTTTTCCTTCTTATTAATTATTTCTGTAAGATAAGTGGCCAGGTCGGCGGGTAAGGCTGTTTTTATGCCGTTTGATGTGGTTTGCCAAGTTGCTTTCCAAAAGTAAATGAAGGAGGGTTTAATGTGAGGATACATCCACACTGGGAGCCAAGTACAGTCAGGCTTCAGGGAAATCGGAGCTGAGAGCCAACCAGAGCTCAAACAGCTGCCTCAAGCTCCCAGGGGTCTGCTTTGTTTCAGCTTCTCTGCTTTCTCTGCTCCATCTCTCTTTCTCTATCTTTATTTATTTTTGACCTAGCAGAGCTATCAGTTCGGAGCATATAACTGCTCACATTTTCTGAGGGCTTGCTTTGTCCTAGGCACCATGCCAATTGCTCACATTGATTATCTTAATTTTCACAACTAGCCTCTGGGGTAGGAATTATAATTATCACCATTTTACTGATGAAGAAACTAAAATATGGAAAAACTAAGTCACTTGTTCAAAGATGCACAGTCAGTAACTGATGGGAACAAGTCCCACGTGACTGACCTCTCTCTCTTTAAACATGTGCTCACGACCCATACCGGTCTCCCCGGGAATATAGAGATGCCACATCCACCCACAACAGGCCAGCCCATCATTTCTGGGTCTCTGAGTTCAAATTTTGAAGAGGGAGAATCTGATTGGCTCAGCCCCTCCTATGTCTTGGAACCCTAGAAGTCCAGGCCCAATCAGCTGTGATAGGGGATGAGGTCGGGCAAGGAACGCCAGAAGAGGATGCTGGGCCAAGAGAGCCGGTGGAGGAACTGTTTTGATGTGCCAGCATTGGACTTTGCTGGAAAATATTAAAAAGTAATGTAACTGGTATAAATCTAACTTCTTTGCATTTCATTGTGTCTCAGCCTTTTGGCTAAGATCAAGCGCCGCCTATTTGCATTTGCCTTTCTTTGATTATTTGTGAGGCTGAACGTGTTTCTGTGTTCCTTTCTTTATGTGTGCATTGTCTGCCTCTTTGCCCATCTTGGTCATGCTGTATATCTTACAGATATTAATGCCAGACAGAACAACGGTATGCGGAGAGGGGCTGCAGGCGGAGTGAGGATGATGTCTCACTAAATGGCTTTTTCTTTGTCCCTAATGCCTAGCAGGCTTTGACAGGCTTCCTAATCAGTGTTTCTAAGAGCCTGCTTCTTCTCCATCACAACCTGGCATGTTGCTTGAACTAGACAGTCATTAGCAGCGACTTCTCCAGCCAGAGAATCTCTGAGTTTGCCCTCTCCTGCCTGGCCCCTTCTGAATGAATGAATCAACCTAGAAGAGTTTTCAGGGACCCTGATTTGCTGCTCATATTGTGGGACTCATTCTTGAGCTGCATCCCATGTCTTTGTTGGTCTGAGGCTTTTTTGTTGTCCCAATTCTGGGCTGACTGTGTGCACACCTTTGCTTCCAAGTCCCCAGAAACAAAACTTCTATACCTACATCTCTCTTTGTGAAAATGTGTCGTCCCCTTACTTATAGAAGGCTAAAGATCCTCTCCCATCTTCTATCCCTAGACCCCGTAAGTAACAAAGTGCCCATTACTTTAGCACTGAAGTTTGGAGCCTTCCATGAAGGAATGTAAAGCCCAGGAGGTGACATGCTACAAAGTCCTATGCAGCTGACAGAGACAGTGAAGGCTCTGGGCCCAGGGAGAGACAGGTGTTTAGGGCAGCCAGAACTGAGGCAGGAAAAGCTCCTATGGGCAGGGATGGCAGGCAGCTATGAGGTCAGCCTTCATTCAGCAGCCAGATAGCTTTGCACTGAGCTACCCGCTCAGGGGCCAGCTGTTCCCAGCTGTGGGGGCTGGGGAGAGAGGGGTAGTGAGTGGTGCTCTCTGAAGCCAGGGATTCAGGTTTACTTGTGGGATCCCATCCATGACCTTGGCCTCTGAAATCCAGAGCTCCATCACAGCCCCTGGGAGCCAGGAAATGACTAGTGTTTTGGGTCATGGTGGTTAGTTCATGGACTCTTCTTTGGAACTGTGGGTGGCTTCTCAGGGGACCCTTCTCTGCCAGGCCCTAGAGATAATCAGGAGCTGCCCATGGGAGCTGCCAATGAGACTGATAGAAGAGGTGGGAAATAGTGCTCCTCTCTGCTGGCTCCCCAGGAAGGAAGCTGGCTCCCTAGCTCCTGACTGTGCAAAGCACAGGCCAATTATCACTCACCAGGGCCCCATCTCCTCATATCATGAGCCACAGTTTCACACTGCTTTAAAAATCTCTACTCTTGATGTGAGAAATATGGTCCCTCCTAATTCTCAAGATTAGCAGACAAAATATCCTGGGGTTGGACATTTGTTTCCTGTGGCTGAGACCATCATTTGTTGCTTTGTATCTGTTCTTCTCCTCTTCTATTAATATATGAATGAAAGTTTCAGTTGGACACAAAGCTGTCCACTAAGGACTATATTTTCCTGCTTCCCTTGTATTTAGATCTAGCTTGTGACTAGATCCTGGCCAATGGGATGGCAAGGAGGGAGCATTCCCTTTCATCTTTCCCTCTTCCCTCTGGCTGGAATGCAAATGTGATGGCAGGAGCTGTAGCAGTCATTTTGGACTACACGATGAAAACTGCACATTGAGGAAGGCAGGGCAACAAGATTGAAGGAACCTGGATCCCCAACACCATTAAGTCACTGTATCATCCCTGGACTACCTACTTGAATCTTTATGTGTGTGAGAGAGTGACTTCTATCCTGTTTAAGCTTCTGTATTTTAGGGTTGATTTGTCCCAGCAGCTTGACTCTACATACCCATCACGGTATGTCTCTCGATGGAATGGCCATACCTGGGCCTATATGGATATGTCTGGTTATTGGTGGGGGGGCTGGGGACACCCCTATTTTGGTAGACTTTGGTGGTTCCCAATAGATCATCCCTCCCAATATTCACACCCTTGTGTACTTCCCTCCCACAGTAACTCTGGACTTGGCCATGTGACTTTCTTGGGCCAATGGGACATGAGCAAGCATGATACCAGCAGGGATTTGGTAAGCACTTGCACAGTGGGGCTTTACCGCATGGAATACTCACTTTCGGGATGTTCCTACTCTAAACTCAAGTGTCAATCTTGAGAAGCCCAACCTAGGCACAAGGAGAGGCCATGTGGAGGAGAACTGAGGCCCTGGCTTCAGCTCCAGCCAATAGCCAGAACGTGAATGAAACCATTTTGGAAGTGGATCCTCCCATCTGAGGCCTTGGGAAACGGAGACAAGCTGTTCTTGTCACACCCTGTCCAAACTACAGGATTGTGATCAAATCAATAATTGTTGTGCGCTAGATAACCAGAACATATGTGGACGGTCCAGGGCCCTTTGCACTGTCTGAAAAACTCAAGTCCATTGTACCTTTTTCACACCAAAATAGCAAACATGTCTTACTTGTGCCTTGACAGTAGAACACATGGGTAATTACTGATGCTCTGGAAATACTTATGGATTGGCCACCTTTCCCTCCAAAACATGTTCTTCCTCTCTCAGCCCTTGTCAGGTGTTGGTAGCTTGGCTTATTACTCTGACTTTCAGCTCCCGGAATGGCTGTGGGTTCTGTAGACCACACCTTCTCTCTCATAATAAGGCTGCTGGGGTCCCGTGTCCCTTAGAGAAGGGTTGAGGGCAGTGTTTGGAGGCAAGGTCTGACTGTGTCAATGATGGATCCCCAGTGCCCACATGAATAAGTGTGCAATATGTGTTGGGGGAATGAACAAATGAATGAATGATTGAATGGTGAGTGAAAAGTAACTCATCTGGTTCAGAGCAGGAGATCAAGGTGGGAGGGGAGCAGGGGGTCTCCAGGGAAGGTAAGGCCAGTAGACAGTCCTAGGTTTAATGAAAGATGGCTTTGTAAATATTTTTAACTCCTTTAAATTATAATTATAGTAGTGAACATTTATTGAGTTCTTACTATGTGCCAGCCACTGTGCAAAATGCTTCATGTAAATTATTGCATTAATCATCTCAACAATCCTGGCAGGTAGGTATTATAACTTTCATCCCATTTTATAGATGAGGAAATAGAGGCCCAGAAAGGTTAGGTAACTTGCCTGAATGGGGATGGTAAGATTGGAACTCAGACACTCTGGCGCCAGTACCCAAGGCATAGCAACCACACTCCAGCAAATAGTAGGGCTCCCATTTTCCACCTTTGGAGAAAGCCAGGGTCTGGCACGCTTTAGGGCACAATTTCCAACCTTGAGTCTACCAAGTGCTCCTGGGGACCGAGAAAGCCCAGATTAGAAGAGAAGAGGGCGAAGGGGGCGAGTCTGGGGTCCATGTCCCAGGAGCAGGAGCATTAGCTTCAGGGCTCAGAGATGGTGCTGCCCACCCCACCTGAGCACCCTCACTGGCCGCTCCCACTCACTCCTCAGAAATGAGCCTGGCCCGTTCACACGTGTCCCTAATGCCAGGTTCCAAGAAAGCCACCTAAATACCTGGTATTTGAGATGTAAAGAGACCGGCTCCCTGTACTTAGCACTGCACTAGCTTTTCCAATTATAGCGCCCTATTTTCCAAAGTCTAAAATGGACATATGTTATAACTGTCTTGGGCCCCAAGGTTTCAGAAACACCCTTAAGGCTCCTGAAATACAATCATGTATTTTAGACTAATTCCTAAAGGGCTGAGAGGGGTTATCTTTAACATCTGCCAGCACCTACACAGAATCTGGCCTTTGTTTGCAAATGATCCTGGAGCCTGGGCACACCACAACCTCTGATGGAACAAGCTCTGTGCTGAGCTGAGCAGGGAGGCCTGAAGAAGGGAGATCCCAGGCTGGAGTGGGTGTTGGGGGAGACACAGCCCTGTCCTCAGGGAGCCCCAGTCTGAGGGGGACACATAGCCCTGCCCTGGGGGAGCTCCGATGTTGAGGAAGGAAGCAGGCCACACACGGAAACCCAGTAGACCCTGGGACAGGTGGGGAAGGGGTAACTCCCGCTGACTCTGCCATCACAGGGTGGGTAGGTGGGAAGGAGGCAGGTAGGAAGGCTGCCTGCATGTTCCAGTGCCTGGAGGCAGGTGTGTAGGTAGATGGGGGCAATGGAGCTGAACTTTAAACGCTCTCTGGAGCTAATGTTGCTTCGGGCCTGCCAGCCAGGGCATTTTCTGTCCAAATCCAACTGTCATTATTAAACATTTATTATGCAAGGGAGATGTGCTTTTCTGGTCTCAGTGTTTGGCCAGCAAACTTGGTGAGTAAATGGACTAGAACTAATCCTGTAGCTAAACAGCGAGGGCTTTAGAAAAGGAAACGCCTCACTTGCCTAATAGCTCCCAGGGAGGGGCGAGATATGGAGTATCAGCCCTCGGACTGCCCTTTTCCTCAGTTAGGGAGGCAGTGGCTTGGTGGCCAGGCCTCCCAAAACTTTTGCGAACAAACAGGGAGCAGAGAACAAACGGGGCAGAGCTGACCACGGAGCTCATAGATCAAGGGCAATAATTAGGAGTTTAAGGATGTTCCGGGTAGGGGACAGACTCCTGGCCAAGCATCAGGAGAGCTGGGTTCCAGCCAGCTCAGACCTTAATTGGCTGGCCGTTACTCCAGAAATTGGTAAGAACATCCCTTCTCCCCAGAGGCCAGGGCCTGCAAGAGGAGCCGAGAGGAAGGGGAGACCGTCTGAGGGAGGAGACATGGCCCTGCCCCGAGGGAGCCCCAGTCTGAGGGAGGAATAGATGAAACTGCCTTTGCAAAAATTTTAGTAAGGGAAATCTGATGTAACCGACTCCATCTTGTTTCTACGAGGTTTTCTACCAGCTTTAGCTCATTCTTGTGTGGAGGCCATAATAGTCCTTTCCTTGAACTGATCCCCTACCTGTTCAAAAATTGAAACCACATTTGTAAAGACTAATGAAAGGTCAAGAAGTTAGAATTATGGTAGGGGCTTGAACCATCACTTAGCTTGTTTTTCCATAACTTAGCTTAGTCACTTAAGCTAAGCTAAGTTAGCTAAGCTAATATCACTTAGCTTGTTGACTGCCCCAGAGTCACATAACTAGAGGTTTCAAGATTTATAACTTCCCCAACTACTTCTATAGATAACATCGCTATTGTGAAACCTAAAGAATAAAGAAACTAAAAGGTAATTCCACAAAGAGTTGTTTAGCTCCTGTGTGTGCCCAAGGCCAGGCAGGGAGTCCCAGCCCCTATCAGCCAGAAGTCGCTGGGTCTTTGATATGGTTTTCAGATGTAGCATTTCCACAGACCGAGAGAAGTCAGCTGGTCCTGAGACTGCCTCCCGGGAACTGACTGAGCTGTGTGAAGACAGTTTAGACACCCCTGTGATTTCATCCCCAGCCAATGAATTGTTTCAGTTTCCCAGCCCCCTGCCCACCAAAGAACCCTTAAAAACCCTACCCTCTGAATCACAGGGAAGTGGATTTGAGAAATTTCTTCCGTCCTGCTTGGCTGGCCATGGGATCATCCATTTCTTCTTTGCTGCAGCACCTGCTGTTCTCAGTGCATTGGTATTTTCAGGGCAGTGGGCAAGAAGAACCTATCAGGCTGTAACATAGACGCAGCTTATGGACTCTGGAGACCAGGCTACCAAACAGGCCAGAACTGTGGGAAATAGGGTTCACCCTTTCCACCTACCCCATTACTTACCCAGAGAAGGCCAAGGGCCCCTGGCTAGCATCTGGAGGGAGACTTTCTGGGCGTGGACAGATACCAGAGTGGGATGAGTGTTCTGCAGCACCTGGAGCCCCTTGCCAGCCCCTCACTCCATGTGAGTCTTGCAGGTCAGACCCAGATTGGGTGCCCTAGGATCAGTGAAGTGTGACCTATGGTACTAGCCAGGCTATTCTTTCCTGGGGTGGGGAAGCAGCCTGGTCTGATCCTATCAACAGAGAAGGAGTAGGAAAGGGGCTGTTTGAGTCTGGATAAGTCCCCCTCCCAAAGTGGCAGCTTTGGTTCTAACACAGTTCACTAAAAGGTACACTCCATGAGGGCAGGAATTCTGGTCCACTTTGTACACTGCTTCATTTCCAGAGCCTAAGATCATGCCTGGCATATGGTAGTTGTTCAATAAAAAAATTACTGAATTAATTAGAGTCCTTTTCAACCCCCATTCAGAACTCACTTCCTACCAAAAAATCTGCTTGATAAAGCTTTTCTACTTCAGTGACTACTCAAAAGCAGTACATATAAAATTCATTTGCAAATATAATCAATTGAATACCAACAGCTGTCTATTTTGAAGAGAAAAAAATGACAAATTTAGATTATTATTGTTGTGTAGCAGGCCCTATGCTAGTTTCTTAACAGACATTATATGACTTAATTCTTGAAGGAAGGCCCTATTTCACAAACAAGGAAATGAAGGTGTCCGGTGTGGTGGCTCACACCTGTAATCCCAGCACTTTGGGAGGCCGAGGCAGGGGGATCGTTTGGGCCCAGAAGTTTGAGACCAGTGTGGGCAACATAGTGAGACCTTGTCTCTACAAAAAATAAAATTAAAATAATTAGCTAGGCACAGTGCCGCATGCCTGTAGTCCCAGCTACTTTGGAGGCTGAGACGGGAGAATCACTTGAGCCCAGAAGGTCAAGGCTGCAGTGAGCTCTCTGATCATGCCACTGCATTCCAGCCTGGATGACAGAGCAAGACCCTGTCTCAAAAGGGAAAGAAAAAAAGCAACTAAGGCTGTAAGGAGGGAAAATTACATAGTGCCCCCGAAGTTGTACCTCTAGGAAATTGCAGAGCTGGGATTTGAACTCACTTCTTACTCAACCCCTCTCCCAACTCTTTTCCTGAATTTCATGGAATTATTTTTTTTCCAACTAGGTTTTGTGATTCAAAAGGTAATTCTACAAAGAGTTCTTTAGCTCCTGTGTGCCCAAGACCAGACAGCATGCACGGGAAGCCCAAGTCCCTATCAGTCGGGGGCCACCAGGCTCCTGCGAACAAACAGGGAGCCTGGGCCTGATTGAAGGCAGAGCACTGGGCCTGATTGAAGCACTCATGGCAGTGGCCCCGGTCAGCCTGGGGCTGCAGTTTCCTGGCAACACTGGCCCTGCCAGCCCTTGACTTAGTGACATCTGCCATCCAGACCAACAGTAGATTATCCTACAAACAGGTGCACCTCAGGCTTGTCAGTTCTACCCGGAAAGTTACCTCTCAGCATTCTGAGTGTATGGCTATGCACAGTCTCCCAGAGCTGGGAAGTGCCTGGAAGGCATCTCATCTGGCCCGCCACATCTCTTGTGCAGAATCCCTGACAGAGTGTCCTCTGGTGTCACTTACAGACTTTGGGGATGGGGGCTCGCTGCCCAGAAGGACATCTCCTTCTGTCTTGTTCTTCTACAGATTCTTCCTCCACCTCAGCTGAAAGGATTCATCTTGCAGCACGGCCCACCTTGGAACCCTTTGTGTTTGTTGAAACTTTCTTTGTGATTATTCTTATGTCACTGCATAGCATGTAAATGTATCACAACCCCCCCCCATTATTATTATCTCCTAGTATGCACCAGGCACTGGCCATAAATTATTTCTAATCATCATTAAAACTCTACCACGGTTATCCTCCCTCTATGGATAGGAAAACTAAGGCTTGGAGGTTGAAGAGGTCATGGATCTTGTCCAAGGTCACTAAACTCATAAATGTCACAGTCAAAATTTGAATCTAGATAGAGCTGTCAGCTCCAAAGACGTTTGCTCAGTCAGTTCTTCCCCAAATTAGCTTTTTATCCAAATTTGCCGAGAAGCTTTTTAAAAATACATCTTCTTTACAACAAAGCCAGAGAAAGAATAAGGCAGCTCTCTGCACAACAATATGGTGCTCGTATATGCCTAGAACATCTCCAGGAAGAAGGTGAGTCACTGGCCACCGCTGGCCTCAGGGGATGGTCTACGGGAGGGGACACAGGAGTGGGAGGGAGACTTGCTTTTTACTATATTCTCCAGTACTTATTGGATTCCTTCCTTTCCTTCCTTCCTTCCTTCCTTCCTTCTTTCCTTCCTTCTTTCCTTCCTTCCTTCCTTCTTTCCTTCCTTCCTTCCTTCCTCCCTCCCTCTCTCCCTCTCTTTCTTTCTTTCCGTCTCTTTCTCTTTCTTTCTTTTTCTTTCTTCTTTCTTTCTTTCTCTTCTTTCCTTTCTTTCTTTTTCTTTCTTTATTTTCCTTCCTTCCTTTTTTCCTCCCCTCCTTCCCTTCCTCCTTCCTTCTTTCTCTCTCTTCCCTCCTTCTCTCTCTCTTTCTTTTCACCTTTTCAAAATTATTAGAAAATAATTTAAAAATCAAAAAAGAATATAGCTCCAGGACTCCACTGCCAGATCTCCTTATAAATCCAAATCGCCAGAGTTGGGTTTTGGGACCCAATAAACATCCTAGGTGGGCACTGGTGCCCTCTGTCCCCTGCTGCTAGTGGCCAGGAGCCAGCCTCATCTCACCTGTCATTTCCCCTCTGCCCCTAGCCCCTGGCTGGTCCGGAGCTCTGTGCTGCCAGCTCTGGGAGGAACTGACGGCTGCCTTAGGTGGCTATGGGGCCATCTCTTCAATGTTTCCGCAGGGACTTTTTCCAGCCAGATTTCTTGAGCCCCATACCTGCCAATGAGCCAGCACTACCCAAGGACTCAGCCTCTGTGTCCTGTGGACCTGCAACAGCTTAGAGGCCATCCCCATGCTCAGGCCTTGCCACCACATGCCTGGATCTGCCACTTCTCAGCCCCTACCCTCAAGCCCCAGAGCCCTCAGCCCCCAAGGTCAGCCAGGTCTGTGTGATTATTTTTCTCTCATATCAATGGTGACCTCCTAACCACATTGTTCTGCTCCTTGGCTTTTTTTACATCATAATATGTCTCCACAGCATTTCTCTGTGTTGAGATGTTAGTGTCTATCAGGGAGTCAGTAGAGTGGTGGTGAGCATGAGAAATTCTGGAGCGACTCCCTGGGTTCAAAGCCCAGCTTGCTACACTTAACTGCTTGACCTAGGGCAAGTTTTTAATCTCTGTGATGTGAGGATGGAAGGAGTTGAGACATGTGAAGCTCTTTGAGTAATGCCTGGCACTTAGGATGTGCACGGTGAATATTCATGATGATCATGACTGTCATTAGAATCTCAGTGGGGAGACTAATAAGGGGTCATAATCAATGTTCTAGGCTCTGGAGTTAGACAACTTGGCTTCCAATCCTTATTCTGCATCTTTCTTTCTTTTTTTTTTCCTTTGAGACTGAGTCTCACTTTGTTGCCCAGGCTGGAGTGCAGTGGTGCTATCTCAGCTTACTGCAACCTCCACCTCCTGGGTTCAAGCAATTCTCCTGCCTCAGCCTCCTGAGTAGCTGGGATTGCAGGTGCATGCCACCCTGCCTGGCTAATTTTTGTATTTTTAGTAGAGATGGGGATTCACCATATTGGCCAGGCTGGTCTCGATCTCCTTGACCTCAGGTGATCTGCCCGCCTCGGCCTCCCAAAGTGCTGGGATTACAGGCGAGAACCACTGCGCCCGGCCCCTACTCTGCATCTTTCTAGCTCTAATCTTTCTAACCTCTCAAAGCCCCAGTTTCCTCATCTATAAGATGGGGGTGACTCTTACCTCACAGGATGGTTGAGGATGGTGCCTGGTGCAAAACAGATGCTCAATAAATCTTCATAGAATGGATCACAGCATGGGCATGGGGCAGAAGGAAGCCTGGCAGACAGAGTGTGAGCCACATCTTTTTGCCTCAGGCTGCTGGTGAGGATCTACTGGTGCATTTGGCAGTGTGTGGGAGGCGGGGGGCAGGCCCTCCTTCTTCACACTGCCCGAGGGATCATGGCCTGAGGAAGACCCTAGACTGCCTAGGTATTCATTATGAAGGAGCGGCCAGCCTGCCAGCCAGGCCAGGCCTGTGCCCATCAATACTGTCAACATGCCCCTCCCTGCCGAGAAGTGGGACCATAGGAAGGAAGCCAATTGCAATCAGAAGGCATGTCATTCATATCCAGGAGAGAACATCACTTTAAGGGCTAGAAAGTCTCCTTGGCCAGTTGGTGGGCAAGGGTTCTCACTGCAGGTGGATTTGAGAATGTCTAGACCCAGCCTGAATGATACAGGGCAGGTGGAAGAACAGCATGCATGGTGTGTCTGCAGGCCTCGGCTCCAGCAGGGCTTGCCAGCTGGAAGAGCTACCACCCCTGCCTCTCGGTGCCTCCTCCCACGGCCTCCCTCAGAGCCCCCTTCTGACACCCCACCCCGTCTTTAGGGGAGTCATGCTTTGCTCTCCCTGATGGAAGCTGGAGGAGTGAGAGCAATCCCTCTGGCTCTCCCCAGCTCATTACAAATGGGCTAGTTTTCCATGGACCAGGGTTAGGTGCCACACTGTCAGGCACAATTAACTCAGCTGTGTCTTAGTTTAGTTGGTATTTATCTGTCCAAGTTCCCCTTAATAGACTGAAAATCCCGTAAGGGCTGAGAGACAAGCTCTTACTCCGCTTATTATCATTACTAGAGATTAGGTCTGTGAAGCTCAAGTGCAACACTGCTATTCTTAGTATCTGCAAAGATATTAACAGAGGGACATAACAGTAGCTAGATTAATTGGGCACATGTGTTGGGCAAGGCACTATACTAAGCATGTTAGTGTTATTAACTCATTTAATTCTCACAACTCTATGGGAGCCATATGCTATTACGAACATTTGTAGAGAGGAAACTGAGGCAGAGAGCAGCTGGCTAACTCATGCAAAGTCACACAACTAGGAGGTGACAGGATTCAAACTCCGGCTTTCTGGATCTAGAACCCACTTTCCACACCTTGAGCCCTCAGTGAGCATTTGTAGAGTAGCTGAGTGACTGAAAGAAGTGCAGACAGGCAAGTACACAGAGGGGATGGCCGAGGGCCTGACTGGGCAGTGAGGACTAGGCCTGGGTTTCTGGACTGATTTGGGGGCTGAAGTCAGCAGCCCAGAATCTGAAGGTCTCTAGGCTGTGGCCCCGCCTTGCTCTGCCAACCACCTGGCTCTGCACAGGCTGTCCAAACAGGACTCCGTTGCTAGGGCCCTGGCAGGGATGCCTGACCTGATAATCCCTGCCTCCTGTGGGAACCCAGCCTCTCCCCGGCCATGTCCATCAAGGTCATCTAGTGTGGCCTGGCTACTAGCTGCTTCCGAGGTGCTGCCCATCTACCCTTTCCTTCCTTATACCCCCTCTCTGAGCTGCTTCTTTGGACCTTCTTTAATAATTAGTGGTTAATTGTCAGTGGTCTAGGGTCAGACTGCCTGAGTCCCAGCCCTGGCTCTGCTGTGTGGCCTTGGGAGTGTTACTTAACCTCTCTGAGCCGCATTTCCCCATCTTTAATATGGAAATCAGAACAGACTATTGTAAAGATTGGTATGAGGATTAAATGAGCTAAAACATTTAAAAGGCTCTAACAGTACATCTCAAACTGCATATATGTTTTTGTTAATATTATTATATTATGTCTTACTCATTCATTTAAATTGATGACAGTGTAGCCAGTGCAGAGTGAGAGGAGAGGTGGTCAGGGCGGTTAAAGTACTAGCATCCCTAGTCCATCTTCTTTGAAAAACCAGAGCTGAGTGACAGGGACACTCCCTTGCTCTAGCTTACAGTCTTTCCTGGGTTGGGGCGGGGTGGGAGAAGTACCACTCCCCAGGCACCCTCATTCCGGGAGGCCCTACGCTGGTGTGTCTCACCTTCTGCTGAGACAGATACCCAACATCGCCCTGTTCAATACTTAAAGCTCAGCAACACTTTGACCACAAGGCACAGTTTTCTACTTGATGTATTTAAATGGATTTAGGGCTGGGCGCGGTGGCTCAAACCTGTAATCCCAGCACTTTGGAAGGCCGAGGCGAGTGGATCACCTGAGGTCAGGAGTTTGAGACGAGCCTGGCCAACATGGTGAAACCTCGTTTCTACTAAAAATACAAAAATTAGCCAGGCATGGTTGTGCGCTCCTGTAATCCCAGCTACTCAGGAGGCTGAGGCAAGAAAATCCCTTGAACCTGGGAGGCAGAGGTTGCAGTGAGCCGACATCGAGCACTGCACTCCAGCCTGGGCAACAGAGTGAAACTCCATCTCAAAAGAGATAACTGGATTTAGTTTTGTTTTTTTTCAGCCTTTATTATAGTTGTTCATGCACATAAAGAGTCACATAGATCTATGAAGTTCCTTACAAACAAAGCATCCTCACTGAGCAGAGGGACCACATTCTCTTTCACTGACAGATTCTTCTGGAATGGCTCTGTCCCATGCTGCCCCTGCCCACAACTTTTATGCACCCCAGCTCCCACCCATAACACCTATGTCATACTGGTTAGATGGGGATGGAACACGCCCTTGTAAAAGCATTGACATCCAGGGTTGAGCCATTTAGTAATCTATGATTGTTGTGTTTTTCCTTTGAACAACTTGTTTTCCTCCCTGAAGTTGCTGATGGTCTTTTTTATTATTCATTTAATTGTCATGCACTTAGAGTGAATTCAATGGCTTCTCAGTTTCTGATAATAACCACTAATGCCTTTTGAGCACTTCCTGGGTGCCAGGCACTATTCTAAGTCCTTTCATTGTAGTAACACATTTTAGTCCTTATAATACCCTCTGAGGTGTACACTATTATGATCTCACTTTATAGATGAATAAACTGAGGCACAGAGAGGTTAAGTGACTTGCTCGCAATCCCAGAGCAAGTATTTGGCAGAGCTGAGATTTGAACCCAGGCTCTTCCCACTGTAGGGATTGTGCCTGCCTGGCCTCACGTGGCCTCTGGGAGCACATCTTCATATCAGTCTCCTCTGGGCCCTTTCTCACCCTCTCACTATTTTCTGGGTTCAGTCTTTTCTCTGCGCCTAGGCTGTAAGCTAGCCCTGTGTCCTTCTCCTCTGCAGCCCTGGAAGCAGGACTGGATCCAGCAGGCCCTCTTGTGCTTGCCAGGACGTTCCTGCCCTGGACTGTCTACTTGTCCTCGTGCTCTCCACCCCGGGGCCTTGTGGGTAGGAGGCAGGACAGGGAACACTGCTGGTTCAGGTACAGCTGGGCCTACAGAGGCTCAGGAAAGCCAAATCAGTGCCGTAAGGCCTCATGACTGGGGAACTGGGGTTTGAACTCCCTCCTTCACCTGCAAGTCCAGGGATGTTCCTAATGCATTGAACTTCTTCCTACAGGCACAGGCATATACACACCATGCACATTACATACACAAATATACAAACATATATACACATTATTTACATATGCTAATTATGTGCATGCATTTTCACATGGACACATTATATACACATACATATAGACACAATTGCATTTCATATACACATAACGCAGGTACACATACATACTCACATAATATACACACATACCAGTTATACACAGATGTATTAAACCCACAAACATATATTAACACAGAAGCATATTATACAAACACCTTATTACAAACACAAACATGTGTATACTATATATTCACACAGAGACATACACATATTGTACAGATGAAAACACACACAAATATGTAAATATATACCTATATACACATAAATATACACATCATATTTGCATAACATACACAAACACTGCTACACAAAGCACGTGCACACATTTTTCACATATGAAAGCATGCAAACACATTTGCACAAAACATACAAATGAATGCACAAATATACAAAAACCTACAGTGCAAACATATGCAAGCATATGTGCACATCCACAGATGCAAAAACTTGCACAAACACATCCACATTATGTGCACGAAGAAACATGCCCACATCTGCATGTGTGTGCACACAATCACGTATGCCTGCCTGGCCTGGTTTATATGGGGAGTGATGGAAGAAGGCCATTGGCCTCTCCAGGTTCTGTATGTGTCTGGTGACTTGGAGTGAGTGTGTTTCTTTACTGTTTCCTTGGGGTTGCATCATAAAGTGCCTTCCTTGAACAGGGCCGGTACAGGACCAGGTCAGCCTGTCCTCATTACATCAGCAGGGTGAGCCAAGGGAGGTTGCCTAAAAATTCAAGTAAGTAGTCCCCAGCCCATGGAGGCTTGAGAGACCCCCAAACCCCTCCCTTTCTCTGGAGTCCCACCTAGGGTTAACCACTGGCTACACTCCCAGGGAGGCCCCAAAAGCTGCCAGATTATGCCTTTTAAGAGATGAGAAAATGGCTTGACCAAAAAAGTTAATGTTTGTAAACACCAGTTTAAGGAGAGAAGGGATGTCAAAGCCTCCGCAGCCTGCTGCTCCACACCTCTGAGCATCTGGGAATCTCAGCTCGGGGCTGTGCACACAGTAGGAGCTACATCGGCAGGACTCTAGGGAATGGGGTCTGACAAGTGGTGGGGGGTACAGGGAGCCAGCCCCAGAATTCAGAGGTAATGCAGACCCTCTTCATGTTTGAGGACCCTGCCTGCATCACTTCCAGCCCAGAGGTTCTTAGCTTCGTCATCTGCTGGGGGTGAGGGACCACCAGTTTAGGGAGCCCCCTGCAGAGGCCCCCTGGATTGTCCCTTCTTTTCCCTCCTTGGCCTTCCTCCCAGCTTGGTCTCCCCACCACCCCCAACACTCCCCAGACACATTCCTCTCCTTCAGACTTTCGTTTCAAGGGCTTGGTGATTTCTTTGCAGGATTTGATTTGCCGCTCAGGCATTTCCTTGAGTGGCCCCTCGGTGTTTGCCCTCATCCAGATGGCATCCAGATGCAAACATCCCCCCTCCCCCAGCTCCGGCTCCTCAGCTAGGGGAATTGAATCTTGACCCCCACCTCACACCCACCTCCCTGCATCATCAGCTTTGTTTCTGGGATCTGAGGTCAGGGCATGGACTAACACCTCTGCCCATGGCTCTCTCCAAAGCCTGACTTCTGGCCATCCTATGATCTGCCTCCCTCCTCCGCCTTTGTTCAATTCAGCAGGTAATTGCTTCACAGCCAAAGCAAATGTCAGGATGATAATGAGGGAGATATGATGCAGTTCTGGCCTAGGCAGGGAGGGGGAAGAGCAGGGTGTGTGCTTGTGTTGAGGGAGCAGGTGCTGAGGGCCCTGATCTCCAGCTGAGGTCCTAAGAGATGACCAAATCCAGGTGAGGGAACTGAGGAGAGCAGATGATAACCATGCTAATAGTTACAGACCAAGGTCCATGTGCAATAACAACGTAAAGACCAGTTCATTTAGTCCTGTGAGCTGGGCCTCCTTATTCCCATTTTACAGATGAGGAAACTGAGGCCCAGAATGGAGAGAAAAAATGACCAGAGCAAGCACCTATATAATAAATTCTCTGTTCCAGGCACGACATAAAGATCAGCTAACTTAACAAGGCATTCTTTGGAACACCTTGAGAGCTGGACACCCTTGTCCCCATTTTATAGATAAGTTAACTGAGGTTCAGAGAGGCTTAGTAACTCATGCAAGACTCTGTGGCTTCTTAAATGGCAGAACTTGGCTCCAAACCAAAGGCTTCCAAGGCCCATGGCGCTTCTTGTGTGCCCCGATTTGCTCAGCATCAGGGCCAGACCTTCAGGAGCTGTCCCCAGAGCCCTATCCTGACATGGTGACCATCGCCCTGATGGGAAATGTCTCAAGGAACCTGGGGAACAGTCCTGGGTGAGAATCCCTGTGCCTGGGGGAAACTCACTGTTTCTCAGAGGTCAGGCTCCAGGCCTCTTAACTCTCTGTCCAGTGCTGGACTCTTGACCCAGGGCAGGACTCGCTCTTGCGAGGCCCTTGCTGACCTCTGCTCAAACCCTCTGCTTCCCCTTCAAAGTTAATATTTACATACTCTCTGCCATGCCTCTGTGATGCTGCCATAGATATCAAAGTGCTTCCTGACCCCAGAGACACCCCAGGGCCCCCCAAACCCCTCCTAGGCTCCATGCTCCATGCAGGGCCCATCGACCCTCAGGCGGCCAGAATGATGGGCAGCATGCTGTGGCCAGATGGACTGTACTCTCTTCACCGCGCACAGTCAAGCTTCCTTGACAGAAAATGGGGCATTTGGCCCAGGCTCAAAGCTGCAGTGTAGGCATTTCCTAGAACCACTGGGCATTGGACCCCAGAAGTGTGTGATGAGTCGGGGCCAAGGGTCAGGCTGTCCCAGCTCTGTGCCTCAGGCAGCTGTGGGGGTGGCCTCCAGCAGGCCCTGCCTGGTAGTACCTGGTGGGCCTGAGGTGTGTGCGTAGAGCCATCCAGGCCCACGGGAGGAACATCCACCTGTCTGGACTCACAGCCCAGAGAACAACAGAGCTGGGCATGTAGGGCAAGTTAGGGGCAGGGCTGGAACTTCTCACCAGCCCACCTCTCCCCAGTACCTCCTCCAGGTGTCCTCCCAGCATGCTAAGAGGTGGATGCCAGCATTGGCCAGACCCCCTCCTCTCCCTGCTCCCTTCCCTCTGTCTTCCTTCCTTCTGGCTCTAAGTGAGCTCAGCTTTGCAGTAGAAGGGAAACCTGAGGAACTAAGGATTTCTGAGCTGGGCTCCTCCCCCAGAGGATCAGAGGGGCTGTTTTCAGCTGGGAGCTGGGGTGACCTGGAACCCCAGAGAGCTTCAGGGAAGACCCCAGGCTGAGCAGGAGAGAGGAGCATCCCTGCAGCTGGCAGTCTGGAAGGGCTGGCTGGCCTAGGTCCTTGGGGCTGGGGTCCTCAGGTGGGTGCCTGTTTGCTTTCTGAAGAATTCCTGCAGGAAGCATGTGGGTAAGTGTCTGAGAATTTCAGTGATGGTCAGAGGGAGAGGACACTGCTACCAGCCACAAGTTGGTGGCCAGGTGGCCTGGGAAGGGACACCGTGGCTGGCACACCAGGCCCTGCAGGTTAATGTTTGACCTGGAGCCACGTGTTTTTCCACTGGGTATTTTTATCCTCTGTACCTGGCAGTGGGCAGCTGGAGGGAGGGAGGTACCCAGCTAGTGTCTCACTGGGCAAGACAAGGCTGCAGAGAGGCCAGAGGGGCCAGCTTAGGGATGCAGAACAGGGGATTGAAAGAACAGGAGGGAGTCCCTGGAGCAGGCCGACTCCCCACACCTCAGCTACACTCCCAGCCCTACTCTGATGCCACCCCATCCCTGGCTCTCCTCTCTCTGTTAGGACTAGCAGTGGTGAGGAGATGAAGAAGATAGGGAGGAAAACCAAGAGATCTTCTCAGGGGTCCACAGCTTCTCAGGAAAGTTAAAAATGTCCCCTCCTCTCCCCATATTATCTCATTGGTAATGAATCACTCTCAGATCCTGTGCATCACGAGTTAGAGATTTCCTCCTTCTGGAGACGCTGCAGTCTTACTCTGATTGTGGGAGTAAGTCACAGCTAACTGAGGTACCCTCTACCCCTACCTGCACCCCCAGGGCCAATCTGATGAGGGAACACAGCCCTGCTCCCAGAAAATCCCCAGTCTAAGAGGGTAGGGGCTGTGTCTCAATTCACAACAAGAGCTTTGCCCCTTTGCATCCAAGAGGCCTGGAATTGAATTGAAACACCCACTGGGTCCATAAGCTCTGGAATCCCAAGCCCTCCCCATCTCTCTGTTTTCCTCCTCGGCAAGTAGGGAGTCTTGCCTGAGCTGACTTTGTGAGGCTCTTTACAGCCCAGTGGGCAGAGTCCTTCTCACTCATCATGGGGGGACAGGGGAGGGAGGTCCTCGAAGGCCACTTAACAGGGCCAGCTGATGCCATGGTGTCAGTCGAGCAAAGCCAGCTTCCTTCCTGCACCCCCACAAGGTCCAGATGGTCTTTGAAGTTACGCTTGAGTCTAGTAGTAAGTGGGTCTCTGAGCAAACCTGCCTACGAGCTGACACCACCAGATCACCAGTGGCTTCCCAGCCCCAACACTCACCAGAGCTGGATCTGAAGCAGGCTCGGCGGCTGCCCACAGCCCGTGGTATTTCTTAGGGCTCCCTGAGAGTCCTGCAGCGGGAGGAGCAAGGCTGTCTAGGGGAAATCAGTTCCCTCTGAGCAAGGGGCTTCCTGGGATTGGCAAACAAGAGGCCCCAGGACAAAGGGGGATGGGCATCTGCCAGAAGAGCCTAGATCTCCAGGGAGGCCTCCCAGTTCTCTGGCAGTGCCCCCAGGATTGCCCTAAAGTGGGGTGCAGGAGCAGGGCAGGCGAGCGGGAGACTCTCAGCCTGGGCACATGGAGGAGGGCCCACTTCTTGGTCTGGAGCAGGACCACAGATCATCTCCTGATGTGGAGATCAGTCTTTCCCACTAGGGGACTTAGCTTCCCACTCTCAGCCTACCTTCCTGCGGGTCTTCCCTTTCCTGTGCACCCTAAACCCCCAGCCACCTCTCTATTCCCCAGTACATGCCAGGCACTGGGCTAGGGCCATTTGCCTCCCCCACTCCTCCAAACCTTGGTGGTGAATCTCTTCACCCTCATTTTACAGATGAGGAAGCTGAATAGAAGTATCATTAAATAATTAACCCAAGGTCACCCAGCCAGTCAGCGGCCTGGCTGGGATTAAACCTAAATCGGTCTGACTCCAAGTCCAGCTGAGAGATCATATCAGCCACGTATCCTGTGTCTTTTAAATCCCACACTTCCCCCTCTCCCAGAACCCTGACCATCAGCCTGACCAGAAAGTCTAATATAACTGGCTCCTACAACCAACCGGTTCATATGTCCCACCATCAGGATGCCCTCCTGGCATCCGAGCTCACACCTCCTGCTGTCTTTTACCCTGATATCAGGGAAAGAGTGGAGCAAAGATGGTTCCCCCACCCTGCCCCACGTCCTGTTTCTGTGTCCCATGGGACTGTGGCATTTCTCTGTGGCTCTGCAGGGTGGGTTGCTCCTGGCTGCAGAAGCCAGCGTCTCAAACACTTGGGAAGGAGGGGGCTCTGAGGTTTTGCTGGGAGAGACAGGTGTTCTCTTGGGCCGCCTCACAGAGGAGACTTGGGCCTTGCCTTCAGACCCTACCATTTCCTACTGAGTCCAGGACAGGTGAGGAGAGAGCCAGAAAGAAGGTGGGGACTTTGGAGACCTTCAGAGGGTCCTTAGCTTCTGATGCTGTTTTGTTCTTTGGGACAAGTTGAGGTCATGCCTCTTGGACACCAAGAAGTCCTGGGGTTTGGAAATCCCCACATGGCCCTCACACCCTTGTTGCCCTCAGACCTTTAGTTGTGGAAGAAGCTGAGTGGAAAGGACACAAGCTTGCATCCATTCCCTGAAATCAAGGAGTGCAGTTCCTCATCTGGGTGAAGAGGAAAGGGGAATTCCAAAGACTCGGCTCCAGGGCCCTGGTGTTGAACCCAGATCTTCCATTTCTTAGAAGCCTGCTGTTTTCTGGTAGAGCCTTCTGACCTCTGGCTTGTGGCTGAGTTTGGCAGGTGGATCAATTAAACCCCAGTGTTTGGAGAGGGGGTTGAAGGGACACAGTTTGGCTCCTACAGCTCCCTGACTCAGGAGATTGGAACAGAGAAAGCCTCTTGACCCTGAGCCCATCAAAGCTCCTCTCTCAGGTTGCCTTTTCCTGCCCCTCACAGCCCTCCTCTTCTCGAGAAGGCCAACAGTCCCACCACCGCTGTGGGAAGAGGGGCAGCCTGGGCTGGGCTATCAACTGGGGTGTCTCCTATCTGTATCCTCAAAGCTTTCTGAGTCTCCTGCACTCCCTGTCCAATGGACATGGGTTTTCTCCCTGGGCTGGGCCCAGGAGAGATTCAGAATAGGAGCCAACAGAGGCCCTGAACTCAAGATCCTGCCGTCAGAATGCAGACACAGTCATGCCCATGGATTCCAGGCCAGCATTAGTGCCAAAGAGAGTAATCATAATAGCTAAGTTTCCTTGAACACTTCCAAAATGGGCACTTTATATCCATTAACATGTTTAATCCTCGAAACCACCCTGGGAAATTGGTGCTATCATATCTGCATTTTACAGATAAGGAAGCTGTGGCTCAGAGCAGCCAGTAACAGGCCCAAGGTCTTACAGCAAGGAAGTAGCAGGAGCAGGATCTATCCCAGAGCCTCTACTCTTACCTTCTTCACCTGTGCCATTCAATACAGTGGCCGCTAAAAGCATGTGACTATTTAACTTTGAATTCATTAAAGTTCAATGCAGTTACAGTTCAGTTCCTCACTGCACTAGCCACCTTTCAAGTGCTCAGTAGCCACATGTGGCTAGAGGCTGTCACATTGGACAATACAGATATTAAATGTCTCTATCATTGCGGAATGTTCTATTAGTCAACACTGGTCTACAGCCTACTGCCTCTCAAGAATAGAGATGGGGCAATGGAAAATCATCCTTCAGTTAGTAGACTAAAATAATAATTAACAATAATGATAACAATGGCTACAATTTACCAAGAGCTTCCTCTGTGCCAGGCACAGTGCCAAGCCCATAATCCTTACCCAATCCTAGGTTCAGGAAGGTAACCCAGGGTCACAGTAGCTAGGAATTGAATCCAGGTTTGTGTGGCCTCAGAGTCCAGTCCACTGGCCCTCGCCCTCCTGCCCCACCCCCTGCCCGGTCCCCAGGAGTTTATAGTCCCTGGGGGAAGGAGGGGAAGGCAAGTGCGCTGTATTTCACAAGACCAGGGATTAAATAAATCAGCACATAATTAACATCATCACATTTCCCCAAGCCCGCTGACCAGAACATTGTGCTAATGAGGTCAAGGTCTTGATGTTGAGCCCTGTGAACATCACATCACTTCACTTCATGGGAGAAAGGCTGGCTCCCTGCCCTGAGGGCAGCCCCCCACACTGTGATTGGGAAATAGGGAGAGTGTGGATGTTGCAGCACAGCCTGTGGCCTGCTCTGAGGCTTAGCGTAGTAGAGGGTCGGGCGTCCGGCCAAGAAGAATCCTATTAAACTCTATGGGGATGTGTCTTCTGGACAACTGGGAATCTAGAAAGGATGGGGTTAGCAGAAAGCAAAGCCTGAGTCTGAAGAAAAGATGCAGCAGAAGATAGAACAGAACTTCTGAGACTTGCTTCCTCTTAGTTGGGTAAAGCCTTTTGGGCAACATGGGGACATACAGGAATTTTTGAGGGCTTGGCTTGGGTGGGGAGATCTGCCTTTAGTATCCTGTAAGGATTGCACTATTTGGGGGAAAGTTAGCCCAGTTATATGTCAATCCCACATGGCCTCTGGGGAGATAAGGCCTGGGGAGAGGCTAGAGCAGACTGTTTGGCAGTAGCAGGTCTCCTCCAGACAGGCCTGAGGAGTACATGAGACAATGTAGGTACAGAGCCTGAGTGGGGCCAGGCACGTGGTAGGTCTTGGTAAACATTAGTTTATTAAACTATCTCCCTCCCTTAAGCAGCTTTTTTTCTGGGCCAGTACACCACCAGGTTCGGGGGTTCTGATGATGTCAGCATAATGCCAAAGGCATGAGCCAGTGGCTGGCTGTGTGAGTCAGGATAGGCCGTGCTGTGCTGCAGTGACGAAGTATCCGGAAATCTGTGGGCTAACACCACGGAGGTTTTTTCTTGCTCATGCTATTTGGCTAAAGCAGACTGGCAGGGGCTCTGTTCCATATAGCTGCTTAGGGACCCTGGATGTTGGATGTACCAAATTTCAACACGGAGCTTTCTGGTTGCTGCTGCAGAGGCAAAAAAGAGCAGGAGGGCTATGCAGGAGGGCTATGCAAAGATCTTAAATGCTTTGACCCTGAAGTGCCAGATAGCATTTTCACTCACAGCCTATTGACCATGACTGGTCTAGGGTCCTACCTCATGGTGAGGGGCCTGAGGAATGTGGGGCGCATGTGGGTATTTGGTGAGCACTAAATGTCTTTGCCACTCTACCACTTCCCCTCTCAAAATTCCATTTCCTTCTCCTGTAAAAAGACTATTAGAATGGTTAAAATCCAAAAAATTGACCATCAATTGCTGATGAGGATGCAGAGCAACAGAACTCTTGGGAATGAACTCTCATTCATTGCAAAACAATACAGCCACTTTGGAAGACAGTTTGATAGTTTCTCAGAAAACTAAGTATAGTCTTCCCATAGGATCTAACAATTGTGCTCCTACGTATTTACTCAATTGATTTTAAAACTCATGTCCTTACTAAAACCAGCATGTGTATATTTATAAGAACAATTTATTCAGAGTTGCCAAAGATGGGCTGGGCATGGTGGCTCATGTCTGTAATCCCAGCACTTTGGGAGGCCAAGGTAGGAGGATCACTTGAGTCCAGGAGTTTGAGACCAGCCTGGGCAACATGGCGAGACTCAGTCTCTACAAAACATAAAAAAAAAAAAAAAAAAAAAAAAAAATCAACCAGGCAGAGTGGCATGTGCCTGTGGTCCCAGCTACTTGAGAGGCTGAGGTGGGAGGATTGCTTGAGCACAAGAGGTCAAGGCTGCAGTGAGCCATGTTCACGCCACTACACTCCAGCCTGGGCAACAGAGCAAGAACTTGTCTCAAAAAAAAAAAAAAGAAAAAGAAAAGAAAAAAGAATGGCCAAAGATGTAATTACCAAAAGTAACCAAGATGTACTTTAATAGGTGAATAGATAAACAAACTGTAGTACATCCACATAATGTTATA
This sequence comes from Pan troglodytes, assembly GCF_028858775.2. NCBI lineage: Eukaryota > Metazoa > Chordata > Mammalia > Primates > Hominidae > Pan > Pan troglodytes. Next base: position 49,811,220 of record NC_072403.2, read on the forward strand.
CTATTTAGCAATAAAAAAGAATGTGCTATCTAGCCACATAAAGACACGAGTGAATCTTAAATGCATATTGCTAGGTGGAAGAAGCCAGTCTGAAAAAGTTACGTACTATATGATTCCATTTATATCACATTCTGGAAAAGGTAAAACTATGGAGATGGTAAAAAGATCAGTGATTGCTAAGGATTCAGGGTTGGTGGAAGGTTGAATAAGTGACGTGCAAAAGAATTTCTTTGGATGGCGAAACTATTCTGTATGATATTGCAATGGTGAATATATAATGCCGCAACTGTCAAAACCCCCCAGTGTTACAGGGTGAAGGGGACCTTAGTGTATGCAAATTTTAAAAAGTCATTTAGGATGTTGGGAGATTGCAAGAGGGAATGCAGAATGTGACAAAAGAATCTAATCTAAGTGTATTACAAAAGTATAAAACAGCCTCACTGAAGGGACAAGGGGGAAAAGAAGCTAATGTAAGTAGTTTGGGAAATGAGAAGAGTCTGTAAGACTAAAGGCAAAAAGAACTGTGCATAAGCACTGTACTCTAGTCAATAAAGTTTTTTCCCGTGTTTTAAAAAACAGTATTTGAAATCAAGTTGAATAAATAATGCGATGAATGAAATTGGGTAAAAAAATGTTTTATTCTGATTTGATGAGGTATGAATTTGACTGATTTTTAAAGTGCTTGTAACTAGAATTCCAGAAGAGCAGGCAAGAATGCTCTGACAAATGAATGTTTCTGGAGACGGGATAGTTCATGGGAGACAGGATAGTTCAGGGTGGATCCACCACTGCAGAAGCTGCTGGAAGGGAGGGAACAGTGGGACTGGGAAAGGGCAGGGACAAAGATTTGCTTTTTGGCCTTTTCCATTTTTTCAGCTGTTGATATAAATAAGTAAATTACAAAACAAAAACAAGGTCGGGCACAGTGGCTCACGCCTGTAATCCCAGCACTTTGGGAGGCTGAGACGGGCGCATCACGAGGTCAGGAGTTTGAGACCAGCCTGACCAACATGGCGAAACCCCGTCTCTACTAAAAATACAAAAATTAGCTGGGGGTGGTGGCACATGCCTGTAATCCCAGCTACTCAGGAGGCTGAGAGGGGAGAATCACTTGAACCCAGGAGGCAGAGGTTGCAGTGAGCTGAGATCGCGCCACTGCAGTCCAGCCTGGGTGACAGAGTGAGACTCTGTTTCAAAACAACAACAACAACAACAACAACAACAACAACAACAACAACAACAACAACAAAATTCACTGAACAAAGCAGATTGATTAGCAGCTCCTCCCTTCTCAGGCGACCTCTCTGAATGAAAACCTCACTCATGTGCCTAATTTCCAATATTATTTATTAAAAAAAAAAATCCACCAGACCCCTTTCTGATCTTACCTAATAGAGGATGTGTTCCTCCTTGTTCCTGGGGGATGCAGTCAAGTGGGCAAGGTGGTGCAGGGGACAGAACCTGGATGCCAGAATCCCTGTCCCACTCACAGCTGCATGGCCCCAGAAAGTAACCCAATCTGTCTCAGCCTTGGTTTCCTCTTTGCTGTAACGGGCCAAAATTCCCCCATACTGGGTGGTGGTGGGGAATTGGAGAGAATGTACGTGAGCAAAGAAGCCTAGGGTCAGGTGTGGTGAAGCTTTCAATTAATGGTGGTGACTATTAGCTGAAGATCTGAGGGACACGAACAGATCAGTCAGGATGACCTGAGTTGGGCTGTGTAGGCGACAGGAGAGACGAGGCGTCGCTGACTGAGTGGCACAGAAAGGCCCATCCTGCAGGTGCTCAGTGTGTGAATGGGCAGGAAAAGGCAAGGGGCCACTCCAGGTATGGGAATTGTAAGAGCAAACACAGGACGCTGGGCTGAGCAACATGTCGAGGCTGGAGGGGAGGCAGCCTGGGGAGTGGGGCAGAAAGGAAGCCTGGAAGGGCCAGGGAGAAGGCACAGAGGCGGGCAGGGCTTCCATGCCCTGAGAGTAAGTCCCTCTAGCATTTATTAGCCTTGGTGAGCTCTTTGGTGACCCTGGTACCTTTAAAAAAATAAACAGCAGGTGATGGGACTTCTGGGGGAAGAAAATAGACCAAAGCTAGGATGTGTACCAGGACAGAGAAGGGCCCTGCCCTGAAATGAAGCCGGGAGGGTACTCAGCCTTTTGGGAGGCCTGACTAGCCATGGCCTCCCTCAGGGTCTTTGCCCTCCAGTGCAGCCTGTTCCCAGAGGTTACCTGAGGCCCTGAGCCTTCGGTGGGTCTAGTTCACCCTTGGAAGCAAGGAGGGGCTTCTGGGGCCCAGAGACTGGCCTCCACTCTTGGACTGGGCAGGAATGGGCCTCCGTCTTCAGACCTGAGGCTCCCGAGGGCAGAGGCTGGTTCTCCCCATGGACCGGGGGGTCCCGGGAGTAGGGTTGGGTCTTCCACCTCAGCTTCTCCCTCAGGATCCCACACGGAGACCTGCCCCAGTGCACCCTTGGGATGCAGTGACAGAAACTCCTGCTTACTTAAAAAAGGGTCCTCTGCAAACTGTGCCAAAGAACAAGGGCCAAAATAAAACAAAGAGGGGATTTCGTTGTTCTTCTCCTTACCATAAGTTCAAAACACATTTTTCTGGCCTGTGAGAAGATGCTTCTCCTGGGCCAATACTGGGCCCCTGGGTTGGGTGGCAGTGGGACAGTGCCAAGGATTGGGCTCTTGCCAAAATAAATCGATCTCCTAACCTTTGCAGACAGCAGAGGTGGGGCAGGTCGACCCACTCCCACATGGCAGGGTCTTCCTGGGGTCGCCAGGCTGTGGCCATCGTAAATAGTTTAACTGTGTTTATGTAGCAGTAACATGCGTGTTACCTTTCACAGTGATCACATTCCAGAGGGCAGTCTTGGGTGATTTACCTTGCCATGCACAGCCGCCAGTCCCTGCAGTGAGTGGGTGGCCTCTGGGGCCCAGCTTCGCTGTCCCAAGAGGACTGTTTTTAAAGAGCTGCCTGGCATGAGAGACTTTATACCCCCACCTTGCCATGCCCCACCACAGGTATGTTCCAAATTTGGGGATTCCTCAGCAGGCTCCTCAGTGCCCTCTGAGGAGTCTGAGGGGAACTACTGGGGCCACAGTGTCCCCTCCCCACCCCTTCTTGCCTCCCTGCTCCCTGGCTAGGGCAGCCGGTGTTTGGAACTTGTCCATCATGTTTATGGTGATGGATGGACATAGGCTCCAGCTCTGCTTCCAGTACTCGTCCTGGTGTCTGTTGCAGCAGCAGCCCCCAGCCAAGAGAAAATAACAAACAACCTTTTGGAGTCCTTACTAGGTACCAGGCACTGTTTTGTATACCTTATAAAAGGAGTGCTGTCATGAGCCCCTTTTACAGACAACAAAACTGAGGCGTGGTGAGTCTGCATAAGTCATCTAAGGACACACTATGAGTGAGGCGCAGGTCCAGACTTAACAAGGCAGCCTGCACTCCCAGCATCACGACTTTCCTCTCTCCCTGGCCAGGCCACGAGCGCGGCCTGTGCAGGGCTGGCCCATGGAGGGGGCAGGGCAACCAGCTGGGAGATGGAGTCCAGGAAGCAGAGGATGTCTGGGTATCTGTGGCACACTCCCACATACATGTGCCCCTATGCATGCAGGCACATGGCACATACCTGGTGGGAATGGGCACCTCTCACACAAATATGCATGTGTGTGTACATCTCCTGTACCTGCCCCACCCACATGCGTGCACGTCCTATCTAAGCGCCTGCACACATACATGAGCACATGGATACATACGCATGTACGCCTATCCATGAGGCCACCCTATACATGTACATTCCCCAGGCACCTTCCCACACTCAGACACATAAACTTCCCACACTGCACACACCCAAACCCTTGTGTGGATAGAGCATGTCTTGCTACCTTGCTTACCAAGAGCATACTGCACTTCCTTTCCTTGACCCCCAAACTCGGGGTCAGTCCTAGGACAAGCAAAGCAGAGTGGGTGCTCTCTCATGATTACATGTATTCACTCAACCAGTATTTCCCGAGTGCCCACTGTATGCAGGGCCTTATGCTGGGTACTGTAGTGAAAGACTTTAATTGAGGCTCGGCCCAGCCCCTTAAGAGTGCCATGTGTGGGGCAGAGAGGGCCATGAGTCAGTGAGCACAGTCATCCCCACTGCCAAAAGTTGGCCTGGGGATGCAGGCTCCCAGCAGGCTCCAAGCTCCTCTCTGCTGATGGTGTACCCGACTCTGGAGGCCCAGCTCCCTGCCTAGTTCTGGGTACCTGCAGACGTGGGCTCTCTTGCAGGTTTGAGGTCTGGGAGTGGCCCAGCCAGGGACTCTGGATGCCTTTGGGAGGGCTCCGGTCCCTTCCCCGACATACTCACCATGGAAGCAACCACGTAGTGTCCCTGGGCAGCCGGGTGGGTGTGAGTCACCGGGCAGGCCAAACCCCAAATGCCTGCCATCCCTTTGGATCATTGTGTATTTATTAAGCACTCCCTGTATACCCAGCACCTGCCAACATAGCAGTGTCCAGGCCTGGCTTGTCCACACTCCCACACAGAGGGGAACAGCCCAAGCCTTCTTGCTGCACAGCCCCTCTGCCAGCCCTGCCATGCTCCACACAATGGGTTACATGGGCCTTGCCCAGGCAGGGAGGGGGCCAGACCTTTTGTATGGCGCCTTCTACTACCCAAATGCCATGCCACAAACCCTTAAACTGGGAGCTGGGCAAATGACCCTGGCCAAGAATGGCTTCATGGACACGAAACCTGAACGGCCCACACTTAGAAAGACCCTGTGCTTGGCTTAACACTCTGCTGTTGCTATCTTGAAATTCTTAACAGTTTTTGAACAAGGGTCCCACAAATTATGTAGCTGATTCTGCCACTGGCTGAGGCTTTCTGTGGGTGATTGGCACAGCCCTGCCCCCACCCCACTTCCTGCCGCCTGCATGCCCCTCCGCAGCCCTGCCTCTGCCAGCTCGGCCTCCTGCCCTGGGCTGGCCCAGACTGCTGAGATGTGGGCGGCTGTGGTTTCCCAGCGCCCACAGTGCAGCCGCAGTGTTTGAAGATGCACTTCAGTGGTGTCTTCAGACTGTGTTCCTTCTGTCGCCCAGCCTGTGGTCGCCCTTGCCGGCTCCCACCCCATGGTCACCTGCCTGCTGTTGCCAGAGCATGAGAAGCCCGGGAAGGAGGACTTCAGCTTATACTCAGCTTCTGGCTTAGAGCCCACATATAGACTGCTCATCCCAGCCCCATCCTAAGGCACATCATTGCTAAGCTCTCTGAACCTCAGTTGCCTCAGCTGTAACATGGGGATTCAGAAGTCCTCCCAGCAGTGTTGGTGGGAGGATTCCTGGTAACATATAGGAAGCACCTGGTAACAAGCCTGGCACAGAGTGGGTGCCTGGAGAGCATTTAGTTTTAGCTGCTCGTTAATTCACCATTTACTGAGTGCCTACTTTTACTGAAGGAGCTCACAGTCTCGGCGGGGCAGGGGGTCAGTGGGGGTGGCTGTAAGCAGAAGCGTAAGAAGCTCAACTAGAATGGAGTGCAAGCCCAAGTGGGGAAACCAAGGCCCAGGGAGGGGATGTGACTTGCCTACACCAGGACCCAGGAGTCTTGTTTCTCTGCCCACCAGACGCCCCATACACAAACTCTGCCATGTCCCGGGATTGTGGTTAACACCGTGTGCTGTGTTAACAGGTCCAGGCTCAGTCTTCAGGGCATGAGTTGGGGTCTTCTTGATGGGTTGTGGCACCCACTGTTTGGACATCATGCATGCTTCTTATTATTATTGTGTATTTCTTTATTTGTTTATTTGTTTCTTGATCCAGGGTCTTGCTCTGTCGCCCAGGCTGGAGTGCTGTGGCACCATCTCGACTTACTGCAACCTCTGCCTCCCGTAGCCCAGGTGATCCTCCCACCTCAGCCTCTCGAGTAGCTGGGACTACAGGCTCGCACCACCATGCCTGGCTAATTTTTTGTAGAGATGAGGTTTTGCCATGCTGCCCAGGCTGGTCTCGAACTCCTGGGCTCAAGAGATCTGCCTGCCTCAGCCTCCCAAAGTGCTGGGATTACAGGCGTGAGCCACTGCGTCTGGCCTGTGTATCTATTAAGCACCTCCTGTATACCCAGCACCTGCAAAGCCTTGGGACACACAACAGCAACCCTTCAGGGAAGATCCCAAGCCAGGTGCCTGTCTTTTGCCTCCTTGGATCAGTGACGAAGAGGTCAGCGTCACTCCATTTCTGGGTGTGATGGTCCTGGGCACTGCTGAGTAAGTCTGAGGAAAGGGACAACAGCTGCAGGCCCTCCACACTCAGCTCATCACCATTCTACTGCTCAGGCCCTCATCTGCCTGATTCTTGGGGTCACTTGTTTTCCAGGGCCTAACCCCATTCTGAACTAGTTTTGGTGAGGACAGTGAGGATGTGGGAATAGGCTAATTGAAAGCATGAAGTTGAAATGAGGAGCCAGTGCTGAAGGGAGATCTTGGGCTGCCACTGAGGGAGTTTGAGCAGGGTAGTGGCATGACCAGCTCTATCTTCTTTCTTTTTTTTTTTTTTGAGATGGAGTCTCACTCTGTTGCCCAGGCTAGAGTGCAGTGGCACGATCTCGGCTCACCACAACCTCCACCTCCTGGGTTCAAGTGATTCTTCTGCCTCAGCTTCCTGAGTAGCTGGGATTAAAGGCGTGCACCACCACACCCGGCTCATTTTGTATTTTTAGTAGAGATGGGGTTTCTCCATGTTGGTCAGGCTGGTCTCGACTCCCGACCTCAGGTGATCCACCTGCCTCGGTCTCCCAAAGTGCTGGGATTACAGGCGTGAGCCACCGTGCCCGGCCTGACCAGCTCTATCTTTAAAAGATCACTCCACTGTGATGTGGAGAAGGGGTTGCAGGGCAATGGTGGACACAGGAAGGGCTGATAAGAAGCAACTGTGATAGTCCAGACACCTGCCTCTGGGAGCCTAAAACACTCCACATAGGTGGGAAGGCTTCAAAAGAGGCCTGGGGATGGAGCTGTTGCCCTCCAGCCTGCCGCACTTCCCGGGGACCTGCAAACGTCCATCCTTCCCTTGGTCGATTCCTCGTCCAGCCTGTGGGTCCTTGGGGCTCTGATTTATTCAGCTTGGGAACCAGGCAGCGAGTCTCATGTCTGCCCCAGGCCTCAAAATAGATTATTTTTTTTATTAGCTGTCCCTTGTTAACTCATAATTGCAATCATGTAACATTTAATAGAGGCACAAAGCGATCCCCATCACTGCTCCACAATCATTCATTAGCTAACAAGACAGAGCGGCTCATAAAAAAAAAGCCGTTAAAAAAATTCCGGGGAAATGGAAAGCAGGGGGTGATGCAAGCCCTGGTTAACAAAGGCTGAGAGTTGGGGGGAGGCATGAGCGGGTGTGAGCGGAATAACCCAAGCCTGATAAGCCACAAAGCAGCGCCTGCTGCTCCCTCCTCCCTCTGCCGCCTGAGTCAGAGAAGCCGGGATGTGTTCAAAATCAAGCAATGTAATTAGCAGGTTGCATCATGCCTCTCGATTATAAATTACAATGGCCACAAAGAGGGTGGATGGAGGAGCAGGGATTAGATGGGGGTAACCCAATCCCAGTGCCGGGAAGGGGGACAGAGGGCCCAGGAGCTGCCCCCCGCCACTAGGAGCCACTCGGAGTGGCCTCTGTCTACTGTGTCTAGGGACAGCAACAAGGCCTACTCAATACCTGCTTTGTGTAGCCTGGGATAATGATTTACAAACTCAAGGAAATCAGGAGGTGTGAAAAGAAGATAGCCCTCTTAACCCAGCCATTGTCTACCCTCTGCTGGAATGTCCCTCAGCTCCACCCACCTGGTGCACCTGTGCACACGGATGCTGTTTGAGGATGGTCCACGTGAGGAGCCCTCATAGGGGCTGGACTGATAAGATCTAAAAGGGTTGCTGGGCTTGAGGTGTGGCGACACAGTCAGGGATGATTGAGACTCGGCAAACAGGAATGCACCTGAGTGATTCCCTGAGCCGTCTCTGTAGTAGGGGAGGATGGGAGCTTGGGCTGATGACAGAGCAAGCTGTCTCCTAGGAGTTGAAGACCTGGTTCCATCCCAAACTTTGCCACTGGGAGGCTGTAGGAGCCTGGCAAGCCATTTCTCCTCTGTGGGCCTCAGCTTCCCCCCTACAACCCAACTGCTGGCTATATGACCCAGGCAAGTTATTTTCCATCTCTGTGTCTCTACTTCCCCACCAGGCCTTGCTACAACTGGTCATGTGACCTGAGACCAGCTCCCCCTCCGCATCCTCAGTTTCTCCATTTACAAGGAGGAAAGTTATCCAGACAATCTTTAAAGTTCAGCTGGGGCCTTCTCTTAGTCTAAGGTGAACTCTGTTTTTCCAAAGACTAACCAACTAGCCAGCTCACCTGGTACCTTGGAGACCAGGGAAATGGGCCTGGCAACCCTGCCCTCTAGCCATCTGCATGAATCAGAGCCCGGTGAAGCAGAGGGGAAGTCAGTCTCAGGCAAATCAAGTCACTGGTGGCACTGCTCCCCGTGAGCCCGTGTAGACACACCCTTTACTTCCTCCTGGTGGAAGATTTGGCCTTTCAGTTTAGCCTTTGCAAACAGCATTTACTTGACAATGTTTTCTTAGCAGCCCTATTCTTGTACACAGGAAATAATCCCATTAACTTTATTATCTCTGCAAAGAAAGGACAAGGATATAGATTTGCCCTTAAGTTCAATGAACTCAGTTGTCTCTTGAAAGGAAAAGCACAGAACTGAGGCAATTGCCTTGTAGGAAACTTTCTTTGGGTAAGACCTGGCTCTAGTGGAGAGATATTGCAGCTGCCTTTTGAACTGTGGCCCTCAGCTGCTCTGGGGCCCCCAAATCTTCTCTCTGGGCCTCACTTCCATCCCCATCACCACCTCCTCACACCTACATTCTGTTGACTGAGGGACTGGACCAAACTGATGGAGAGAAGTAGGTATTCTCAACAAGCAAGGAGAGGCAGAGGCGATCGGGAGGGAATCCCGACTAGCCCTGCCTTCGCTCAGACCCCAGCATTACTCCCTTGGACTACTGTAGAGACCTCCAGTCTTGGCCCCTCAGATCTCTTTGCTCCTTTGCAGCCACAGGACCTTGCTAAAAATTGTGGCTGATCACACTCTTCCCCTGCTTGAACCCCATCAAAGGCACCCCTGTCCAAAAGTCCCAGGGCCTAGTAGGCTCCACAGGCTCCCCAAGCCTGGGCCGTGCTTTTTTCTCCAGCCACTTCCTTCTACTTGCAGCCCAAGCTACCCTGAATCATTGGTCCTTTCCAGCAAACCCCAGGCTATTTCATACCTCCACACCTTTGAGCGAGCTGTTCCCATTGCCCGGATTGCCCTTCCCCTTGTTCACCTGGCCAACTTAGATTCAGTCTTAGGGGCCGGGCACGGTGGCTCACACCTGTAATCCCAGCACTTTGGGAGGCCAAGGCTGGTGGATCACTTGAGATCAGGGGTTTGAGACCAGCCTGACCAACATGGTGAAACCCCGTCTCTACTAAAAATACAAAAACTAGCCGAGTGTGGTGGTGGGTTCCTGCAATCCCAGCTACTCAGGAGGCTGAGGCAGGAGAATCGCTTGAACCCCGGAGGTGGAGGTTGCAGTGAGCCGAGATCGCGCCATTGCACATGGAGGGCAACATGAGCAAAACTCCGTCTCAAAAAAACGAAAAACAAAAAACAACAACAAAAAACAAAACAAAAAGAAAAAACTGAAAGATTCAGCCTAGGAACCTTGCTTTAGTATTAGTATCCCCTCCTCCCAAAACCCCTTCTCCAGGCAGCTCTTCTGTGCCTTCCGACATGAGCAAGCTCTAGCCCAGCAAGTCCTTATGTGCCATGTCCCCCAGAGTCCATGAGCTCCCTGGGGAGGAACTGAGCATCCCACAGTCAAACCCTCACAAACATCTTCTGTGTTGAACTGCTGCCTTTTCCTACAACAAGCAAGAGGCAGATGTAGCCTGAGGCCTAGGGCTTGGGGTGAAGTCTGGAAAAGTTGCTCATCCATTCATTCACTTATTCATTTGTGTCATCTGAATACATGTAGTGAGGGGAGGGGGCAGGGATGAGCATGCTGGGAAGGGAAGGACCAGACCTATCAGCTTCGTATACCACCCTGAAGGCACTTATAGGTTCCATGGAAGTCCCTGGCCCTTGGGTGGGTTGGGAGAATATCCCAGAAGCCAGCTCCCAGTGCAAGTTGGCCTCCAGGGTGGACAGACCGCCAGAGCTGGGCTGACGGTGGCACTGGGGGCTGCCTTGTGTGTTTTAGCCCAGCAGGGCCTGCACCTTGCCGACAGCGATCTCCCAGCTGCCTCAGTACAATCAACAGAAGCTGAGTGTGAGCAGGTGGCAGGGAGGGAGCCATGTGAGGCATGTTTTCACCTGTCAGGAGCTCTCAGCATGTCCCCTGTTGGTGAGGGGGCTGTCCTTGTGTCTGCATCACTAAGGAGGTGACCACTTTGCTCTCGTGTCAGGGTGACATTAGATCCCTAAGTTGTGACCTCACTCAGGTATCCGTCCTTGAGTCCCATCTGCTTCTGAGTTAAGAGCCAAAATAACAGCAGAGACATGGCTGCCTGAATACCCTTCTCAGCAATGGCGAAACACAGAACAAGCATGGCTGTCCCATTTGATGGAACAGGAGACCGGGACTCAGGGATATGGACACAGCTACCTGAGGTCACACAGCTCATGTGGGCCTCCTATAGCCTGTGAGATGTGCCTTTCCTTCTTCCACCACCCTTAGGGGTGGAGCTGTGCCCCATATTTGGCCTTTACCACATCCCAATGTAGGTGAAAATGTGAATGACAATAATAACTGCATATAGTAGATGCCTACTTTGTACCTGGCACAACTTAAGTACTTTCTTCTCATTCATTCAATCAATAATATTTATTGAGTGCCAGACACTTTTCTAGGTGCTGAGGATATGGCAGTAAGCAAGGCAAAGTCCCTGCGCTCAGGGAGCTCCCATTTTAGTGGGAGACACAGACAATAAACCAAGAAGTGAGTACACAGAAAATAGGCAGGCCGAGGTGCGAGGATGGCTTGAGCCTAGGAGTTCAATGCCAGCCTGGGCAACATAGGGAGACCCCATCCCTACAAAAAATCAAGAAATTAGCTGGGCATGGTGGCACACACCTGTCATCTCACCTACTCAGGAGGCTGAGGTGGAAGGATCGCTTAAGCTTGGGAGGTTGAGGGAGGAGTGAGCCATGTTCGTGCCACTGCACTTCAGCCTGGGTGACAGAGGGAGGCCCTGTCTCAACAACAACAACAACAACAACAACAACAACAACAAAACAGAGAAGAAAAGAAAATAGGTGAGGTGGTAAAAAGTAAGTGAAGAGAAAGGGTGGATAGCGGAAAGCCTCTGATTCAGTGACATTTGGGCAGGCCCCTGAAGGAGACATGGGAGGGGGCATAGGACTATTTGGAGGACAAAAATGACAGGCAGAGGGAATAGTAATTGCAAAAGCCTTGGGACAGGAACGTGCTTGCTGAGTTCAAGGACAGCCAGAGAGCTGCTGTGGCTGGAGCACAGTGAGGAAGGAGCAGAGTGGCACAGTGTAGAAGATGAGGCCTGTGTCAGTCATGGGCCAACTCATTTGACATTACAGCAATGCTGAGTACCAGGCACTCTTGTTGTTCTCTAGCTAATGAGGAAATTGAGATACAGAGAAAAGTAATCCACCCAAGGTCACACTCCAGGCATGTGGTTCTATGTTAGCGATTTGGGAGCATCCTTCTTGGCCCAGAGCACTGGTTCCCAGTCCCAGGTATGGATTAGAATCACCCGGGGAACTTACAAAGAATCCAGATGACCAGGTTTCAAATTCTGACAAGCTGCCTAGGTGATTTTGACAGAATCTTTATGACACCAGCTTTGGTGACCCACTGGGGAATGGCTGTGGACAGGCGAGGTTGGAAGAGCAAGCACTTGGCCAGGAGCCTAACTCTAGCTCTGCTCTGATCTCTGAGCCACTGCATTCGCCAGTCCTCTCCGAAGCCCAGTCTCTTCGTTTGTGAAATAAGAGAGTTGAACTCCATCAGTGAACTTCTCAGTTGCTTTTTAGCAGTAGAATCTTTCATTCAGTTAGGTACTAAGTGGAGCCCAAAATATGAAACAGGTCAAAGGAGCTTTATTTTGGGGGAGGAGTGGGATTCAGGCCATCATTCCCTCGGGAACCTCTAAAGCATAATTTTCCAATTCCCTGGAGCTCCGATCTCTGACGACATGCTTCAAGTTCTAGATACCCATATTGGGTCCTTTTTTCCCCCAAAGCAATGTCCCCTGGAATGGCCCAAAGCTCCTGGTGCAAGTCCTATAAATCCTATTTAAGGAGCACTACGAGGAGGCTGCCCAAAGCCTGGCTCTGAGTTCTGAGGAGTCCTGGGTGCCTGGTGCCAATGAGGCAGGGGGTTAGGGCTGGGCACACGGTGAGCCTCTTTCAGCTCGCCTGTGTCTTCCACTTGCTGTCCTGGCTGGGGAGGAGGACATGGTGAGCCCCAAGCACTTGGGATGATCCCTGTTCCAGTGTTAGGAACCTGTACAGGGGTAGCAGCCATCCAGCTGGTGGAGGCAGAAATTTGCTTCCACACCAGCAGGGCCTTTGACATCTTGGTTTTACCCTTTCCTTGTTTTGGAATAGTAAGAATGCCTCTGCCTGAGCAGGCCCTTGGAATGGGCAGTTCTTCCACAGCCATCCTCCCGGAGACTCCACCCTAAGGGGAAGAGAAAAATGAGGTTCAGAGAGATCAAGCAACCTGCCTGGGGTCATGTGGCTAAAACTGTGATGAGACCAGTCCTTGAATCCCAAATCCAGGGCTTCGCCTGCTAGTGCTGAGGTCCTCTTAGGCAAGGGGAGACATGCCCTGGAGAAGAGAGCCCCCTGCCCTGACAGAGTCCATACTCTAGGGTGGGAGTTGGGGGGTATCCTCAGGGCCAAGTCAAACTCCTGTATGTTCCCTCAACATCCAGTGCGTTCCCCTGCATACAGCAGGTGCTAAATTATTGTGATAATCATGCTTTGGAGTTAGAACTGAAACGAGCTTACAACCTGAGATGCCTTGGACTCTGCTTGGTGTTTTAGTTTCCTCCTCCATAAAATGGGGATAATAATGCTGAACCTCCTGGCCTGGCTGTGACTAGGAAAGGGGCATTGTGAACGGTAAAACAGCCTCGCTTTGACTGCAGGCCCATGACAGTACCGCACGGTGGAAATTGTACTCCCCATTTTATGGAGGAGGAAACTGATAGTTGGAGAGTGAAACCCAGGTCTAGGGCCAAAGCTCATGCTCCTTCCACTGCACTCTGCTGCTTCCTATTACGGTCCCTGCGCCCAGCATGGTGTTTTTCAGTTTTGTTTTTGTTTTCATTCTAAGTCCCCAAGTGAGACAGGGCGAGATGGAAATGAAGCCCACAGGACCCCTCCCCTGCAGCTGCGAATAGCTTGGGCCCCGGGAAGAACGGGCTGGGTGTGTGCTCTGGGCATGGAGATGCCCCTTTCTGCCAGCACGTGGAAGTGACATGGATTCCTCGGCATTTCCTCTGTGTGGGGGTGGGCAGTGGTGGTTCATGGAGTCCCCTTTCCCCCAGGATGGATGCTAATTGTCTCTGAAGACTTCACTGGGGTTCACTTTCTGTTCCATGGCCACCCTTGGGTCCGAAGCCTGTCTCCTCCCCAGTACAGGCATGTGGGTGCCCTGGCCACCCACAGCAGGACTGTAGCCTTGGATAGACAGAAGTCCAGGAGTCAAGAGGCTGGGTTTGACCCCAAGGACGGCTGGCTCCTGTGGGGAGACCTTCTCTGGCCCCCAGAAGGAGTCAGCTCAGCCTTAGCCAGGGAAGTGGCCCAAGGGCAGGCCCAGGCCTTGGGTCCCCTGATGTCTGCAGCTGCTCCCAGGACCACCCCATGAGATAGAGGCTACTGAGCCCCGAAGAGACCTGTGGGGCCGCGGCGGGGTGGTATTTTCTCAGCACGATTTATGTGAATGTGCGTGTGTGTGAGTGAGTGTTTAACAAGGAGTGGGGCCTGCTCGACTTCTGAGCCTGGAATTTATACAGCCCCTCGTTGGCGGCTGCAGTTTATCTTGAGCAAAAGAATAATAAACTCAGTTGACAGAATGATGTATTCAAAGCATCTTCCCGTCACAGCACACAGCCCTGCCCGCTGTTAGGATGTCTGGTGTGGTGGGGACCGTGTTATCGAGTGTTTAGCCCCCACGATTGTCAACAACGCATTGTTTGCAGGCTTGGGGCAAGGCAGAGATGGGCCGGGGCTGGGGTGAGAATGGAGAGGGGGGGCTGGGGTGAGAATGGAGAGGGGGGTCTGGCCACACGGACGAAAGGACTGCTGCCCAGATGGGGTCAAAGAGGCGTCTGCCTCTGATGGAAGCCCAGGCTCCATCTGAGGCCCAGCCCCCTCTGGCTGTCCTGAGTCTTCCTTTCCCTGCCTGGGAGAAAATCCTGTCTGTTCACCTCCAAGCTGGTCCTAGTCTAGTAACAGAGGTAAAGGCACACACCTGGGTGTCACTGCACTCCACAGTATGGGAAAACCTCCCCTACTCTTCATTTCTCGTGTTTTTCTTAGCCAAGCAAAGAAATTAGCATCAAACTTCAGCGTCAAAAAATATGCAGACTTGCTAAGCCTCGGAAAGGGTGAGGGAAAGCTGACAACCTAAGAGCTTCATGAGAGAGCTCTAGCCCAGGTCCTTGTGCCTCTGCTGGGCAACCTTAGGCCTCAGAACCTTTTTTCCTCCCCATGTAGGAGGGGAGTCACAATGCTTATCTATCTATTTGATAAGCTACACTGTTGCCACACATTAAGGGTTTGTTATAAGGATGAAATAAGATGAGGATCAGGCAAACACTCTAAAAACTTGGAAGCTGGAGATAAATTCAAATTATAATTTTTTTTTTTCAAAGCTCCCTTCAACTTCAGGCAGGACTGCCCTGGCTTTGCCTCAGCCACTGTGCTTCTTCCTCAGCCTTCAGAATGGGGAAGTCCTGTCTCTTGTCTAATCTCGAGCTCTCTCATTTCAGTTCTAGTTGTTCCTTTAGAACGCTTCATGCATATGTTCCAGTTCTGATCCTCTCTCAGGATCTCCTCTTTTCTGGCTTAATGGTCCTTCTGGCTCACAGGCTGGGCCCTCCTGCCATCCCAGCTCCAGGACCCTCACTTTCAAGAGGAGCGAGTCGCTTCTAGTCCTGTTCTAGAAAGCAAGGTGGCTCTCCTGGGCCCCACAGACAGAAGCCCCATGAGGCCTGCAGGGGCAGTGGCGGGGACAAGAAGGGAAGGAAAGCCCCATGCACCAAGTACTGACCAAGCAGCTGCTCCATCCCAGGGTCAATTTGGAACCCCATCTAATTCTCTTAATCATCGGTATTATCCCCATTTTACAGATTTGGAAACTGAGACTGGAGAAAATTCAGTCTCTTTCCCTCAGGAAGGTGGCAGAAGGAACTCAAGCCCAGAAGGTGTGGCTGGCTCTTGAGTTAAACGTGACCCCTATTCTTAAAGGAAAGCAGGAAAAAACCCACCCTGAGGCTGTGGGGCTCTGGGTCAGACAGCTGGGCAGGTGGGGTCAAGGCCACTGGAAGAACCAAGGGGAGTCAGGGATGTGGGAGGGCGTGGGAGTGAGGAGGGGTGTGGTGGGAGCAAAGGCCTGGAGGCTGGACCAGGCCCCAGGGCAGAAATTTGGAGAGGAGCTCAGATCTGAGCAGAACACATGTGTGTCAGTGTGTTGGGCAACATGGGCTGCGTAAGGCAGCCAACGGTCTCCTTTGATCCCAGACAGGACTCAGCCATTTATTTATTCACTCACTCTTTCACTTGTTCACCCTTCACTCCATCCTTTATTTGCCCAGGGAGTCAGGCCCCTCGGAGTCTAATGGGAAAGACAGGCCTAACATCAGGTCAGGGCCCCTGTGGTTCCCAATCACCCATCCATCCATCCATCCATCCATCCATCCATCCATCCATCCATCCCCCACGTATTGAGTGCCTACTGCATCCTGAGCTCTAGAGAGGAGTGAGCCTGTCCTCATCTCTAGGTACTCTTGGTCCACTGAGGGGAACAGAGAAGTAAACAGACATCTGTAAACCACATGCTTCTGTGTTCATTGAGGCAACCACTATTTGAGAGCCCTCCATGAAAGGTGTCAGGACCAGGGAGATGAAGAGGGCACACTCCTGCCTGTGGTGCACTCAGGCTGGTTGAGGACAAGAAGAAAGAGTACAAATACTCCAGCTCCAATGCACAGACAGCTGTGAAAACTGGTGAGCAAGAAGCAGAAGGGGAGCATTGACAGTCCCCAGAGGGAAATGATCGTGCCTTTGAATTTTCATTTATTCATTCGTTGATTCCACCATTCATCTGCTACTGAGCATCTTCTGTATGCTGGGCATTGCTGGAAACAGCATGAGGGCCCATGGGGGAGGCAGTGTTTCTGATGGGCAGACCACTCTTTTGGCCCCTTTTGTGGAGACAGGCCAAGCTTGAGGTAGAGACTGCAGTTGTGGGGGACAGGCAGCCACAGATCCTTCCCATTTGAACGGGGCAGTGGTTAGCAGCTGGAGGGCATTTGAGGTGCAGCCTGGGGCAAGTAGAGGAAAGCCAGACCCTTTGGGAGGCTTCCCAGGGCCAGACCACACGAGGCAGGCAGAAGGAGGTCCACAAGGGCAAGGGAGGAGCCAGAATGGGAGGGCTGTGTCTCAGATATAGTAGGAAGACCCAAGTTCAGTCCACAGACAAACTTGAGGGATCCTAGCGTCCCACTCATTAGAACAGGGAGCCTCATTGTCAGGACTTTCTGGAGCCTTGATTTGCACATGTCCTTCCCACCCTGGGGTAGATGTGTGTGCCTATTTGCATAAAGCATGTTCCTACCCAAATTCATCTCAGGCATTGTGACTTATATCTTTGCTTTCTCTCCTCACAGCTGGCTGTCCCCATGCCTTCTGCTCCCACTTCTGGAAGGGAAGACAGGGCAGGGACCATGTCCAGCTGCAGAAAATCCCAGTGTTTTTCTGTGGCATTGCCTGGTAAAGGCTGAACGTGGCTTTCGTGAGAGCTAATCTGCCTGCCCAACCAGATTGTGCTGTGGCTAAAATTGCTGTGAGCTCGACAGTGCCTGAAGACTGGAGAAAACTGAGCCATGTCTTGGATGCTCTTGCGGGGCCTAGGGGAGTGCCAGGCCAGAAGGAGAACTGCCTGTGGACTCTCAGTAGGAAAGCAGCTAACGGGGTGATGAGTGAGTGTCGCCTGGAAGTCTGGGGGCCATTCCATGTGGGTCACATCGCCTGACCAGAGGGTTGGGTGCCTGGACAGGGCTGGGCTTGGGACTCCTTCCAGGGCCTGGCCTCAGCTGCTGGGCCTGCCGAGCATGCCCCACAAGCACCCGCGCACACATACAAGTATGGAGGCAGAGTGGAAGTTTGACTTTTGCAGATCTCGTACAGCCTGGAGTAGAGAAGAGAATTGGGAACTCTCAATGTTGTGTGACCCTAGGCAAGTCCCTTCCCTGCCTTGTGCCTCAGTTTCCCTTTACATACCATGAGGATGTTCCCAGTGTTGGTGTTTTAATGCCTGCAGACAAGCTAAGCTCATCATCTGGTTCCCGGAAGAGATCCTCCTTTTGTGGAAAGGCCACAGCCACTCTGCCACCCTGAGGCTCCCACTCCTCCTTCTCTGGAACCCTCTCCCTTGCCTGTAGGTCACGGGAATGTCAAGAGCACCCAGAGAAGTGCCTGCTGCCAGTCATCACTCACTGATTATGTGACAGCAGAGGAGCCAAGAAGCTGCTGGGAATCGAGACACCCCCCCATTCAGTCCCCACCATCTCTGTCTTCATGAGGTTCCCTGGGAGAAGCTCCTATGTCTGGGAAAGGAAATGTCTCCACCTGGATAGGGACAAACAGGAGCTGGGGGCTGCATCTTAAGACTTCTTGTCCCATTAGTGCTGACCTCTGGAGACGGCTCCTGAATTGTGCCCACTCCCCCACCTCCTCACCACACACATGCTCTGGGCCGTGCGAGGCTCAGCTTGTCACGGACAAGCTAAAATGAGGTGGCCTGAATGCCCCTTATCATAGACAGCTTATCTCCTGTGGTCACTCACCTGACAGACTCCAGAGAGCCACTCAGCGGGCCTCTCCCAGCCGCCTGCTTCTCAGCTCTGACTCTCCCTTGCCTTAAGGGGACACTGGATTCCAGTGACCCTCGTATGGGTCAGAGTTGGGCTGAGCACAGAGAAGGGGTAGAATGCTCCTGGGAACTCGGAAAGCTCTGGGATGCCAGCTTTTCCCACATGTTCTCACTCACCCCTCTGTAATACAGATTCTGCACCCCTGCCCCCCACCCCCCCGCCACACACACTCCTACACCTCTGCTCTCAAAGTGAAGAAGTAGGCTAATATCTGTGGTACATTTATCTACCTACTCCCTGAGACTGCAGCTCCCTTAGTCAGTGTTGTGTCCTCCACTCAGGCTGGGGCTCCCTGAGGATGGGGCTGTGTCTCCCCTCAGACTGGGGTTCCCCAAGGACAGGGCTGTGTCTCTCCTTAGGCTGGGGTCCCTGAGGATGGGGCTGTGTCTCCCTGCAGATTGGGGCTCCCTGAGGATGGGGCTGTGTCTCCCTGAAGACTGGGGCTCCCTGAGGACAGGGCTGTGTCTCCCCTCAGGCTGGGGCTCCTTGAGGATGGGACACTTTAAAGAAGAGAAATTGACAGGTTGACCCTGGAGGATCTTTGGGTCAATAAAACATTCTATAGACCCTCAGTGGTCAGACTAGGATGATACCTTGATGATAGGTGGTTTTTTTGTTTGTTTGTGTGTGTGTGGTTTTGTTTTGTTGTTGTTTTGTCGTGTTTTGTTTTGCTGCTGTAGGTTTTTTAAAATCTGGAGGTTTGGTTGTTCATGAAGATAGGATGAAAAAGAAAGGAAAAAAGGAGGAAGGGAGATAAAGAAGGATGGAAGGAAGGAAGGAAGAGAGTGAGTGAGGGTTGGAAGAAGCAAAAGAAAGAAGAGAAAGGGAAAGACACAGAAAGAACGGTGAGAGAGAAAGCTCACAATCTGTTTTTCTTTTACATCTCCTGCAGGGGAGTTTATTTGTTTTAAATCCTCTTATCTCCAACACTTGTTTCTCCACTGGTTGCCGTGTCTGTGGAGCGAGGCTGGTTTTTCTCTCAGCGACAACAGAATGCCAGGCTCCATAGCCGGCCTGGGCTCAGGAGGAGGAAGGGTTCACACTGACGGCCCCGGGGGCCTCTCCAGGCCCTTTCCCATCCATCCTCTCCTCAGTGGCAGCTTTCACCCGGCCCCAGACCCTCATGACCCAGAACAGGGGACACGGCTGTCCAGCTTGTGTGGTAGGCTCTGGCCAGCTTGGTCTCCTTCCAGCCTTCCTCTCCCCAAGACCCCTCTCCTCAAGAGCCTGCCCGAAGCCCTGGTGGACGTGGGCCCAGCCAGAGGCCTCCCTGCCTTCACCTCAGCTCCCGCCACTTCCCCTCCTGTGTGGGTGCCTCCCCTGGGGCCACCTCTTCCCAGAGCTTCTCTTGATGCCCTGCTCCCCCGACTCACTTGTTCATGCGTCCATCCTTTCAACACATATTTTCGTGTCCCTGAGACGTGCCAGGCCTAAGACATAAAGGGCCTAGGGACCTCAGTGTCCAGTGGAGGAAACCAGATGTCGACAGTCAATTAAGCCCCTTTCAGGCGAGTTTCAACTTACCCTGGTCTAACAATAATATCTAACACTGACTGCAGGGGTTATGATATACCAGGCACCATTCTAAGTGTTTCACGTGGAGTAACTTATTTCATTCTCCAAACAGCTCTAGCAGGTAGGGCTGTTACCCTCCCGCCTCGCAGAGGGTGGCACCTGGGCATGGAGCCGTTCATAACTTCTGAGGGTCAGACCTGAATACAAACCCAGATGGTCTGGGCCAGGGGCTGAACTCTTAAACCCAGTGCTGCTCACCTCATAGCCTAGCGGCGACTGGGGTGTTTCTCTACGCCCCCTCAGGCCCACCCCCTGCACCTTGCCCCACCAGAGGGCCCCGGACAGTCTTGCTGCACACCAGCTCCCTGCCCGGGCGGAGCTGGCCATCTTGGAGAGAAGTGACTTGGATTCCCGCCCTGCCTATCCCAGCGCTCTTGAGCGTGGCCTGATGCCTGTGGCCCCTCTCTCTATGGAGACTGGGCATCTCCCAGGCCAGACTGGCAGCCTCTGGCAGGCAGGGCCCGAAACCTCCTCAGCATTAGGCACTGAATGGGTCCAGCACCCAACTCCTGGAGCTGGCAGCTCCCAGACCAGGAGGGGAAGTGGGCGCTGAAGGTTGGCAGGCGGCCAACACTAGGGGAGGGCTGAGCAGGGGTATGCCTGTAATTACCATGAACCAGGAGGGAGCTGCCAACCCCCAAGGCCTCCCCTGCCCCCTCTGAGGAAATTTTTCTCCAGTCAAGCAAATATCCTGCTGGTCAGTCTCAAGCCTCAGTTTCCTCAAGGCCCAGAGAGGCTAGTAAGAAACAGCCCTCATCTCAGGGATTGTTTGGGGATTTGACCCTGATGGGCCTTGGAAGCTCAAGTTATGCCCCTCCCTAGGGGTCCTAAGCATGACTCAGAAGTGCTGGGAGATGTCTAAGATCTGAGACATAAGAAGGCAGGAAGAAGCTGAATATATAGAAAGAAAGTAATTAGGGACAAATATGGTGCATTTGCACACTCAGTGTATGTTGAGCACCTATGGTGTGCCTGGCACTGTGCTGGCCCTGGGTGTACAATGTCAGGCATAGCACGGCCCCAGCCTTCCAAGAGCTCCCAAAGCTGGTTGTAGCCCATATGTCCCAAAATCCAAGTGGGGAAGGGGAAGCTGGGGTGGAATGACATGTTCCCAGGTCAGCTCAGGTCACAGCAGAGGCAGGGCCAGATGACGAGGCCTGTGTCCCAGGCCTTAGGCCCCTGATGCCCTCATCTCCTGGCCCAGAGTACCAGGACCACAGCATCTAGCCCCAATCCAAGTCTGAATAATAACCACAGATGTGAGAGCCAGCCCTGAAGTTAACCAGGGAGGGAGGCACCTCTCGGGAGACAGTTCAGGTCTGACGTTTATGTCTGAGGCTGACAGGTCTGACCTGTGCCTTTCTGACTCTACTCAGCAAGAACAAGCATTGGTGAGATGAGTGCTCCTCGGGCACCAGTTCTGGTCTTCATTGTGTTGGGACCACGATTCAGGGTCTTACGGGGACAGAGGATGGAGGGAGCTTCACCCTGGAGGCTCCTCACACCTCATGAGCCTCCCCTATCAGCCTCAAAGCCCTTCTGTGGCAGGTAGGAAAGGGAGAAACTTCCGGAGCCGATGCCAAAGCTGATGGTCTCCCCTGTCCCGGGGCCAAACAGCCTGAAGAGGAAGAGACAGAGCTGGGAAAAGGTGGGACCAGCTAGGGTGAGACCTTCTCAGACCAAGATCATCCTGTCTCTCTGGTTGCCAAGATCTAACAGGCCACCCCTGAGCCCAGGGCTCCCTCTCAGGCCTGCAGCCCTGCCCCTGGAGTATGTGTGCATGTAGGTGCTTATATGCATGAACATCTGCCTGCCCATTCACCCCTCCGTGTGTGTGTGTGTGTGTGTGTGTGTTTGTGCATATGCCTGTGTAGGTTTGTGAATGTGGAGGCCCAGGAACTTGAGGACTTGGCCTCCTTTTCCTTCCAAAACCACAAAGCTTCTGGCCGGCCCCAAGCCTTGGTTTCCTCAAGGCCCAGAGAGGCTGATGAGAAACAGACCCAACTAAGCTGCCTGTGGGCACAGGTGGCCCAAGCGTGGGAACCCGTTGGCCTGAGGGCCCTTCTCCTGGGATCTGGATGGCCTGGCACCAGCCAAGGGCCTCTCTGGGCCTTTCCTGTCATGGATGCAGGAAGGGATTCATGAGGCCAGAGCTGCCAGGCTGACCCCAAGATGATGAAGGTGAGCCCCTCAGCTGGGAATGCTGCCCACTCGACCTTGCCATTGCTGTGCCTCTGGAGGGAGGCCAGAGCCACTGAGTTTCCCTCAGTGGATGAAAAAGCCAAGTGGTTGAGAGGAACTGCACCCCACTCCTCTCCACAAAGGAGTCAGACTCCCTGACCCATGCAGCTTAGAGGGTGCACTGGAGTGAAGGAGGCAAAGGGGTTGGTGCTCTCTTCACAGCTTCTACCCGTTTCTGAGTCACATCCATAGATCTCCTGCATCATAGTCAGCTGTGATGGTGGTGGTGGTAGTTGGGGTTATAAAGAACACAGATGCCTGGGATTGCCCCTCACCCTCCCTGCTAGAAAGCCTGACTGAGCTGGCCTGGGGTGAGTTAGGAAATCTGCATTTTAAACAAGGGCTTCAGGTGACTTAGAGAGACACAAGCATAGCAAAGTACAATGTTTTAAGGAGATCCGATTTGGGAGACCTGGGTTTTAATCTCTGCTCAACTTTTTCCCATTCTTAAAATGAGGTTAATAATAGGACTTCGTAGAGATAATGTCACAACATAGATGCTCAATGCATGGTAGAAACAATAACAGCAATGATAATGACAGCAGCTGGCCATTACCAAGCAGTGTCTGTGCCAAGCCTCTCTGTCATTATAGGACTCACATCCAGGAGGCCAGGCTGGGGTACTGAGTGCAGGGCCCCAGCTCTGCTGTCTCCTCCCTTGTAAATGGCAGACAGGAAGTTCCCCTCCTCTTGTTATGGCCCCACAGCTGTCCTTATTCACGTAAATCAGGAGTCCCAGAAGCCCCTGCTCTCATGGGAGATGCAGCGCAGAGCCCCTAGGAGCCAGACCTGGTTTTCTCCGGGCTAATTGGCTAATCATCTGCCGCCTTGATAGCTGGAGGTCTAGACATGACTGGTCCTGGGCCTGGGCCCTCACCCTGCCCATCTCCCTCGCCTGGCTGGCCCCAAGCCTTGCCAGCTCAGAGCCAGGAAGGATTAACATGCAGGCTGGATTTGCTCACCTCATTCCTTATCGAGACCCTGTCCTCTGACACAGGAGGGCAGATGTTTTCTTTCTGCAGACAAAGAACCCTGGGAGCTCTGGACCGGAGGAGGGAGGGAGGTAGATGGCAGCAAGAGGAGAGAGGCAGCCAGGCTCTCCCTCTATCCTCACCTGCCTAGTCTCATCCATCCTCCTTCCCCAGGAATGTAGCCATGGACTCAAACCATTTCAGCTCACCCTAGAGCCCTCTGTGAGAGTGGGCCCACAAATAGCCATGTTTTACAGACAGGAAACGTCAGTGAGGGCTGGTGGCTGACCCAACCAGCAAGTAAGATGGAGCCAGGCCTCAAACACAGGTCTCCATACACCATTTACACCTCATCTCTCACCAGTGGGGTGAAGGCAGAGAAAGAGCTTCCGGAGGGTCCTGGGCAGGGGTCCCACTGGCAGAGGAGTCAGAGAGCACAGGCTGCATTAGGTCCCACAGGGAAGAGGAGGCAAGGGGGGGGACACAGGTGAGAAAGAGCTGGGCCTACTCAGGGAGTTGATGCTGATGAGGAGGGATGGTTTGGGCCACAGAGGACGTCAGAGACATCAGCACTAGGCCACAGAGACCTCAGGAAAGATGAGAAAAGTGAAGACTCAGCCCAGAGAAGAGAAGGTCAAATCACTTTGCGAATTAAATGTTATTATATTTCCAGTCTTGTGAGGTCAGTATTATTATTCCTATTTTACAGGTGAGAACACCAAAGCCTATAATATCTCTGGAACTTGCCCAAGTACATGCAGCTAGCAATGGGCAGAGCAGCGATCGGCCTGCCCCACACCCAGTCTATCCACCCCTACCCCCAATCTGCTGCATGCAGGAGTCAGCTAGGAATCCCGACTCACCCCAACCCCACCAGCCCTCACCTTCCACACTGCCCATGCCCATGCCAGGAGCTGTTCAACCCCACCCCCTCCAGGAAGCTTCTTGACCAGCCCACCCTAGTTGCCTCTGTCAGACTCCCAGACCAGGCCTTGTGTGTGCCAATATGCAGGCTTCTGGGTCCTAGTCTACTTGAGTAGCTGCATGGGCTCTAGGCTCACACAGCCCTAGCTTTGAAATCTAGCTCTCAGTTATGCATGTTGGATCATCTGTGCCTCAGTTTCCTCATCTGTAAAATGGGACTAATAATGGCACTTACTTCAAAGTACAGTAAAGATTTAAAGAGATACTACAGTTGCAGGATTCACCCAGAGAGGAGTAAAGTGAGGTTCGGAAAAGGTGTGTGCCTTCCCCAGCATCACAGAGTGTACTAGTAGCAGTTAGAACTGGTACTTTCTAGCTGAGAGATGAGGAAAGAGGCCCACATTAGAGGCTGCTCCAGATCTCCAGACCAGTGGTCCAGTGCTCCTACTCCTTAGTCATGAAATCACAAGGTCTTCATGGTTGTGAGTGCTCAGAGCCAGGCCCTGGGAAGGCTGGAGAGTGACAGCTTCCAGACCAGACACTCTGCTGCCCACTCTTCCAGCCCTCATGCTCCCTCTGGGGCTGCCTCTGCCTCACCCTGGTGGTCTGTCTGGGGTGTGGGGCTGTTTGCAACAGGCACCTATTGTCTGATGGCCTGAGTGCACCTGTAGTGTGCCTCGTCCCAGCCTGGTGAGTCAGCTTTTGGCAGGCCATGGGGCAGCCACTCCACATCATCTTAAGCCTGAAAGAGGACCTTTCTTTTCGTTTGTCTCCTCCTTCCTCTCTCTGCTCTCCATGAAGTGGTCATCTCCGCAGGGCAGCAGGGAATATCATTCTCTGCCAGGATTTCTTGAGTCTGTTTGGCCAGGAGACAGGGTGGGGCCTAGGAAACAAAGAGAGGGCGGCCTAGGTCTGGCCAAAGCCCTTGGGCTACTTTAGGGCAATGCTTGTGGTCTCAGGCTCCCCACTGTCAGTGGGGGTACATAAATCAGAACAAGTACAGCAACACTTTACTTATCGAGAGCCCATATACTTGACAACCTCTACCATCTGGACTCAGAACTGAGATCAAAAAACTATTGAGCAGACTAAGGGTACACCTGACAATTGTCTGACAAGTGTCTGACAAATAAATGTTAGAGCTTCACTCATCAATTTTTCCCCTACCTAAATCAGAGCCTATCTACTTCAACCTTACACAGTATTCTAGCAGGCTTGGTTATATAATCTGCATATGTACTAAAAGAATAAAAGGCTGTTAATGTTATTCGTATTGACAGCAACAAGGCTGACAGCAAACAGGTGGCAAAGACACAATGATAAAAAGTAGATCTGAGAACTAAAAAATTAAAGCAATCTCAAGTTATTTGGGGTAGAAGCAAAGCAGATGACATACCCCAGTTCTCAGGGGAATCACTGTTTCACTTCCAGAAGGGGATATTTATAATGGGGTCCTGAGTCTTCAGTGGAAAATGGAATTATGGGCAATTTCTGTTTAAGAAGGTTTGAAAGTATATGATGTATTTTTAATAGGACTTTCAAAGAACATGATTTTGTTTTTCTGTATGTTTTTGACATTTAAAGAATTAAGCACATTAAGAGTTAATAATGGCAGACTAAGTGATTTAGACCAATGCTCCCACTGAGGACAACTAGAACAGCTGAACAAAATATTCTAAAAGTCCACTTGAAGGCATCAGAGAACTAATTGCTGGGCCATGACTAAGACCTAGAGAGGTATGAGTGGCATTTAAGGCCATTTCCCTCCTGAGGGTGTGTGCTCTTTTAGGGGGGGTCAGTTGGGAGTCCAAGAAGCTGAACAACTCTTTTGACAGCATTGTGGGACTAAGAGGACATGGATTGAAGTTCCCAGCTTGCCAAGAGGTGGAACTTAATGAACTTCCTCTCTTTAAGCAGGGACCCCAAAAGGGCTACACCCTAGGAGTTATGGGTGAACCACTCATTCAATCCTTAAAACTGAAGTAGGAGATCCTGTATTATTACTGTCCTAGGCACCTGGCTGACATGAATGTGAATCCTTTCTGAAGGAAGATAACCTCATTCTAGGCTTCATTTTATTTTTACAAATGATGGTATAAATACAGTGTCCAACATGTAATCAAAAATAACCATACACATAAGAAGTCAGATAACACACTATTAAAAACATCAGAAATAACAGACAACAGAAACAGACCCATAGAGGCCATATGTTTTAGAGTAATCAGCAAAGATTTAAAGAAACTATGCTTACTAGGTTCAAGGAGATTGTTGTGGTTACTATTGCTGCATAACAAATTACCCCCCAGAACTTAATGGTGTAAACAACAATTTTGTTTATTCATAATTTGCTGGGTCAGAAATTGAGGAAGGACTTGACTGGGCAGTTCTCGCTCACAGTCTCTCATGCAGTTGCTGTCAGATATCAGCTAGGGCTAGATATCCAAGAGAGCTTCCTTATGTGTCTGGCAGTTGGTGCCAGTTGTTGGTTATGAGCTCAGCTAATGTTGTTAACCAGAGCACCTATACGTGACCTCCTTCACATAGCAGCCTCAGGGTAGCTGGATGCCTTACATGGCAGCTGGCTTCTCCCAGAGTGAGTATCCCAAAAGAGCCAGGAAGAAGATGCATGATTTTTTCTGACCTAGCCTCAGAAGTCACACAACATCATTTCTTCCAAGTTCTGTTAGGCAC
Organism: Pan troglodytes; assembly: GCF_028858775.2. NCBI lineage: Eukaryota > Metazoa > Chordata > Mammalia > Primates > Hominidae > Pan > Pan troglodytes. The sequence goes on from NC_072403.2 coordinate 49,837,862, forward strand.
AGGAAGTGACTAAAGCTTCAAGGGGAATAAATTCAAGGGGAGGAATAAGAGGCCCTCCTACCTCTCAATAGGAGTACTGAAAAATTTGCAGCCAAATTTTAAAACTTCCACAGAGGTAAAAGAATTAAGCTTCTATAGTTAAGAAAATTCCAGTAGATTGGTGATCTCTTCTGAACAATGAGATGTTCTATACTCTATCCCAATGAACTGCCTATCAGCCTTCTGCCCCAGGAAGATCTCACAAGCCTGGCTGAGCCAGGTCACATAAACATCTTTACAACACAATGCTTTGCTGCTAGAGGTGGTCAAAATGCAGGTGGCACCCCAACTCCACATCCACATTCACAATGACTCCCCAACCCTCACCCACCCTCGCCCCTCCTGAGGTCTGTTTTCCCCACAGAAGTGGCAAGGAATCTCCTCAGAAAGCCCAAGAAAGCATGAAGTGGCAGAATTAGAAATGATTTCGGGTGGCATATATCTGTCCTTGGGCTTCCCAAACCTGGCTGATCCTTAGTACACTTGCTAAGATGGGAGATTCTCCAACTGGGAGAAGATATTTGCCACTTAAAAACCTGGCAGCGATTAATATGTAAAATAGTCAAGCTCAAGGTTGAGCACTGGAGCCAGAAGAGAGAGAGAGAGAGAGAGAGAGAGAGAGAAAATAGTCAAGGAACTCCTGTTAATCATCAAGAAAAAGACAGGAAACTCAATAGAAAAAAAATGGGCAAAAAATATGAATAGGCACATCATAAAAGAGGGAGTGCAGTGGCTGATGAAGAGATATGCTAATTCACTAGTCATCAGAGAGATGCATGCTTCAAACAATAATATAGCTTCACGCCTAAGTGAATGGCACAAATTAGAAAGGTGGATCATGCTCAGTATAGGGAGATGGGACTCTTGTGTCCTGTAGGCGAGAGGATAAACTAGTACAGCCATTCTGAGAGCAATCTGTCTGTATTTAGTGAAACTAAATATGTGTATGGCCTGCATCCCAGAATCTCACAAATGGGTCTATAGCAGGGGAGAATGATCATGCAGGAATGAAAGAGGACTTGTACATGGTGCTTGTGGCAGCAAAATTTGGGGTAGTAGGAAGTCGGAGGCAACATAAATGTTCATCCCTGGAGGAGTAGATAAGTAAGGTGGGTGGCTTCTTTCCAAGTGGCAGTTAGAAACAGGCCAGATGTACAGACATAGATCTTAATAGCAAAGTTGAATGAAAAAAGTGAGAAACAGAAGGAGAATTACAGCATAGTACCATTTATATAAATTATAAAACATGCAGAAAACACCACCACCCGGCATACAAAGAAGATGCATATTTAAAGACCTATATCAAACACATAGAATGAAGGTCTAGGTCTGGTCGGAAGGCGGGAAGAATGAGAGTGGAAATGTAGGTGAAGGAGAAAAAATACAATGAAAAGTAACATTTCAAGGGGGCTTTGAATAGACTACTGATAGGATGCTGGGAATCAATGAGTATAATTGAATCAATTATCTATATCTGAGGTAAAAATAAATAAGTAAAGCAGATTTCTAGACTTTAACTACAGAGATTCAGTTTCAATAAGCCTGTAGTGAGCCCAAGAATATGGGCCCCAGTGATTGTCAATGCTCACTCCAACATCCTAGATAGATGATCACAGTGGCTACCTGAAAACATCTGGTGATGGGAGCCCATTCCTGTACTGGTGGGCTGTTCCAATTCTTGATAGGACTTCCTAAGGGCAAGATTTACCTCTCTGTACCTTCCAAACCATTGATCCAAGTTCTGTTCTTCAGAACAAATAAAATAATCAGGTTCCTCCTGCTTCTGCATGCCAGTCCTTTAGTAAACCAGAGAGAGTCGGCATATTCCTCTCCCATCCCACAGGCACAGGCATCTTGTCCAAACTCGATAGCTCTCCATTCCTCCAGCATCTCCAAGCCCACCAAGGTTCTCTCCTCTACCCTGCTCCCACCCCAGCCAAGCTGTTCCCCTAGGTCTGTTCTAACTGCCAATGTTTCTCCTCAAACATGGCTCCTCAGAGAGACCCCACACTCCAAGTACAGCCTGACCATCTCAGAGCATAGCAGAACATATACCTCCTTCTGTCAGGGCCCTGTGTTCCTGTGGGTATAACCTCACATTACAGTCAGTTTGGTGTTTTTTGTTTGTTTGTTTGTTTTTGTTTTTAATTAGCACTCAGTGAGTTTATGGTGGGCCAGACTTACAGGTCTTTTTCACTAGAATTGATACAAGGGCTGCTTTATCCATTTACACACACACACACACACACACAAATATATATATATGGCATAAAAAAATACACAAAAGATATACATACGGTACAAAGCAAGACCCCAGCCAGCCACTTTTCAGATACACTTTTCTTGTGTATCTGTCTGCAGATGATCTGTACATATACAAACGGAGACACACATTCCTAATCATACAAAGAGCTGCATAGTCTACACTATCAGTGTGCACTGTCGGGCACCTTGCTTTTTCACTTAACCAGGTATCTTGGGGAATTTTCCTTATCCATACATAATTCCTTGGCTCATTCTCTGTATCAGGCCCATAGCCTTCCATTGTGTGGATCTACCTAAAGTATTCAACCAATCCCCTACTGGTGGACATTTTGGTTGTTTCTAGGCCTTTGCAGCATTTAAGGCCATGTTGCCAGGACTCCTTTTGCACATAAGTCAGCATTTCTGTAGGATCAATCCCCATGTGCCTTTTGACTTGATTTTTTTCTCTCCCTAGAGCTGGACTTGTCACTTATGCCTACTGTTGATCTCTCTTGTTGGTTTTACCCATTGTTCCAGGCACTGTCAGGCTAATTTTGAATCCTCATTGTGCTGCCAAGCCTGCTCCTCTCAGCTGTGGGTCATCTGCAAACAGAGGGAGGGGAGCTTCTCAGGTCTCCATTCAAGCAATTGACAAAAATGTTGAGGGGGATGGGGCTAAGGACAAGGGCCGTGAAACAAGCCCTAGAAAATTCCAGGTGTCCATTCATAATTTGTCACCATGGTTGAGTCCCTGCTGTTAGCATGGGAGCTGGCCTCACTAGCATATCCTAACAGGCCTATATTACCCTCTTGGCCAAAACTCAGCATTCTCACCTCCAGCAGTCCAGCATCCCAGTGAGAAAGAGCTGAGGCTGGTTAGCACGGCATTGTTTGCTTCCAGTAGAACCAGCTGGAGGGTCTGGAGAGGAAATCCCTGGCCTTTGTGGTCAACAGAGCTGGGGGCCTGTCCTGCCCAGTTCTAGCGATGTGGTTTGGGGCAAATTACTTAACCTCCAAAAGCCTCAGGTTCCTCACTTGCCAACTATCGTAACAAAACCCATCTCTCCATGTTTTAAGTATATATGAAATTACATGTAAGCAGAAGGGTTCTACTATTTATCTGTCTGTCCATCTGTCTTCTTTATCTATGAATTCACATAATAATCAACTCTCAAGTATTCACTGGGAATTGACTTCAAGCTCAGAAGTCTGTCATTTCCTAAATAGAGTCTTCACACTTTTATACATTAGAACATGCTCAGCCCAGCTTTGGCTTTCTGCCTTCCGTCTGTAGCTGAGGTTTCTGTGCTTATGAGCAGGAGGTCTTTCAGCACTGGAAATGAAAGTCCCTCTAGCCCCAGACTTAGCCCCATGAAGGGGGCTTGCTCAATCCTAACATCTCCTGTCTTTTCTGGGACTCACCCATTGGATTCACTCTTCTCTGCTGTTGGCTTGTCCCCCCTGTGGGGGAGAAGTTGGGGCTATTTTTTGCTCCAACAGAGCTAAAAGAAAGAATGCAATTTGAGGTTTCATCCCTGAGATCTCAGCTCCTTCCTCCAGGGTGAGCCATGCACTGGTATTTGGCCTAAGTCCATTTTGCCAGATTTTAAATATGGACTTTCAAAATGGAGGGCTTTTTAGCACCCTGCACCCAACTCCTTCTATTTGGCCAAGATGGGCCAGGAAGGGCTCCACTGCAAAACCTGGTGTCTCTCTGGGTTCTCCAAGTCTTCCAAAGTGCAAAGCCATGGGATCCTTTCTTTTCCATGGAACTGCTTCCCAGCAAACCGCTTTCCTGGAGTCCAGGATGCCCATCATCCTCAGGCCCACCTCCTTGTGCTCACTGCTGAGCCTTCTCAATGATAAGGCTACTGTCAGTGCCAGCTGATGTGGGTGTGGGCAAGGACCCCATTCAACTCCGCCTCGTTTGTTCAACAATCAAGTATTATGGGCATGTTCTAGGCCAGACCCTCCATTAGGTTCTGGGATCGCAAAGCAGCCTCCAACCCAGCTCTGGAGAAGACGCACGAAGGCTTCATGAAGGCTTTGCCAGGAGGGGCTGTGAATCAGGCAGCTGCACGCGCCCAGGCCACAGGGTGGGCCACTTCTGCGAGTTTTCTCTCTGCCAGTTTCATGACCTCCATCAGGTCTCTGGCTCCCATCCTGCCAGCTCTGGGTTCTGAGATGAGTGGAGCCTTTGTCTGATGGGTAGACTAAGCCTGAGACCCTAGAGGCATCACTTCTTTTCTCAAATGTTTAAACGGGAGGGGCATGGGAGTAGGAGCAGTTAGGGAGAGCCAGGGCACAACCCCAGGTCTGTGTTCTCCCAGCCCAGGTTCTTTCTATTGTTCCCCAAGCCCTCAGCCCCTGTCTCACTCCCTTACTCCTCACCTACTTCTATCTCACTGTTTTCTAGAAAGAAGAGGCAGTAGGAAGAACAGGGCTCTATATCAAGCCCTGTTGCTGAGTGGACTCATATCTCATCAGTCTTGTCCCCCCAGGCTCGTCTCCATGTTTAGCGGTCCAACCTGTGCATGAATGACTAGAAGTCAAGAGGAAGGCGAGCTGTGGCCATGTGAGAGGTATGGTTCCCGGCATTCCACGTTCAGAAGAAAGTGGGCATCATCCAGCTGTTGGGTTCCAGGACAGGCCCTTGAAGGGAAGGGGTGGCATGGGCATGCAGATGCAGAGGGAGAGGAGAATGCAGGGGGTGAATTGGGAGAAGCCCCTGTTTGCAGTTTGCAGTTTTCCTGCAACATGTGGTCTTACCTGCCATGAGCTGGGCAGGCAGGGCAGCAGCTGTGCTAGCCTGGGAAGGGCAAGTAAAGCCTGGAATGGTCAGGGTTCATAGCAAGCAGGGCCCAGCTCTCCAGCAACTTCTCCCAGGGCAGGAGGCATGGGCTCTGGAAGTCTCCAAGTCTTCCTCTGTACATGTGGGTCCCCACATCTGTTCTCTGCAGGCAGGAGACACATTCTCAGCCTGAGAGGGAAGTTGGGCTTGTCCCTGCTTACAGCACCTCTCCCTGGCGGGCCCAGCTGGCCCAGAGGTGAAGGGTGAGCAGGCAGGCGGCCTTGGCAGTCCAGAGGAGCAGCAGCACACCCTGGGGGCGGCCCGAGCCCTGGCAGCCAACTCTGCTGTCCTTGCAGTGCAGCCAGAGACAGGAGGGGGCTGCTCAGGGTCCTGCTCTGAAGGATGGGGCTGGAGTTTGACATACTTAGCTTGGGTCGCACAGGAGATAGGGGTGCCCTGGGATGAACCCCTCTGCCTGGCTGCTGCAGGGCGGCCTAGCAGCAGCTGGAAGAGTCAGTTCTGGGCCAGGGCCCTGCCAGAGCTTTCACCCCCACCCAGGGTAGAGCACCTGGAAGCGCCCCTCAGAGACAAGTCCCTTGATCTCTTGGGGCCCCCATTCCCTCAGGCAGCTCATGGAGGCCTCTCAGGGCTAAATGAGATCATGCGGATGGCGTGGTTAGGACAGTCTGACACAAGGGCAGTGTTTGTGAGTGTGAGTAGCCGCTACTGTGGTGGTGTCATTAGTAATATTCCTCTACTCTAGGCCACTCCCCACCCCTGCCTGAGGCAGCTCTTGTCTGATGCCAACTGAGATTAGGGTCATTTGGGTGAGGCCCATGAGGCCGGACTTTGTGTGTGGGGTGGGGGTATGGGGGAACTCCCCACAAAGAGGCGGCTCCTTCTGGTGGGGCTCAGGGAAGAAAGAGAAGGCCTCAGACAAGATGCTGGATTTCAGGAGGTGGGAATCCTGACTCCCAGCTCAGCCTCTGAAGGTGCTGGGTGTCTGAGATGAGTCTGTGTTGCAGGAGTGAGTGTCATGGGGCTTTGGCCACAGAAATGCCACCCAGAAGCCAGCAGAGGCACCCTGTAGGGGGCCTCCAAGTGGAAAAAGAGCAGGCTTAGGCAATGCATTGTCAGCCACACCACCTCAAAGGCCTTATCTCTCTGAGTTTATTGCCTTTGGCTTTTTAAATACTCCAGCCTGGTCCCTGGTGCTAAAAAGAATTAAAGGACAGCACCTGTGTCCATCATTCATTCATTCACTCCTTCCTTCTTTCAGTGCCTGTAAGATGTAGGATCAACAAGGCACACGCCTGGCCTCAGGCTGTGGTGGACACTCCCTTGAACAGGCCCACACCTCTCCCCACAAGACCACTGTGAGATGGCATCAGAATCTGGTGAGAGATCCCCATGGGGCAGATCCAGGCACCAAGCTGCCGCTCTTAGTCAGGAAGGTACTTCCAGTGCCAATTTTGGGAGTTCTGGGCTCATCTTTATTAAACAGGTGGCATTTCCATACTGTCCCATTATCCATCAGGAAAATGGAAGTTTCCTGTTCCTTCTCTGTGTCCACATTTGTGGACATTGCCAAAGTTCTGACAAAGGCCTACCACCAGCCCCTACAAAATCTAGTCCCTCCTACTTCTCTGATCTCACCTCCCACTACTCTCCCTCTCATTCATTCCACACTGGTCTCCTTGCTATTCCTCCAATAAACAGGTCTGTTTCCACCCCAGGGCCTTTGCATGTGCTGCTCCCCCTACAGGGCACGTTCTCCTCCAGTCATGCACATGGCTCCCAGTTTCAAGTCTTTACTCAAATGTTATCCTCTCAGGGTGGCCTTCCTTTACCTCCCCATTTAAAATTGCATCACACCCTACACCCTTCACTCCTGTCCCCTGTCCCTTTATCTTTCTCCAGTGCACCTACCACCCTCTAAAGTTGTGTTTAATGTTTGTCACCCTGCACTTGAATGCCAGCTCCATGAAGTCAGGGACTTTTGTCAATTTTGCTCACTGCTGTTCCAGTGCCTAGAACAGGGTCTGGCACATAGAAAGTTTTCAGTAAATATGCTGAATAGGAAAGGGAGGCAATACTCAGAATCTACAAACCCCAAGGAGACTGCAGCATGGTCTCCATGGGGGTGGCAAGTGGCCAGTAAGTCTTGCTGGGGGGTGACCTGACCTACAGCCATGGGCACATGAGTGGAAGGGTTGCAAGGCAGGGTGCCGAGGGAAGAGCCAAGGGTCATGCCCCTTGTTCCCTTAGTGCCACCTCATTCTGGATGCAGCTTGATGTGTCTGTTAGGAAAGGGAAGTTACCCTAACTGGGCACCTACTATGTGCCAGGCAAATTTCATGCACTTCCCCTTTACAGCAGCCCATGAAGCAGCAGATGAAGAAACCAAGACCCAGAGAGGTTACTTAACTTGCCTAGAGTCACAGAGCTAGTGAGGGAGGGAGGAGAACTCACACCTAGGTCTGATTCCTTGCATTACTGTCTACCCTGGGGATGGTGAGAAGGACTCCATAGGCTCAGTTGGAAGAATTAAGAACTTGTGATTCTGCAGAGCAGTCTCCATGGGGACAGCACGGGTTGATGGGGTGGGCTGAAGCAGCCTGGGCTCCCATATATGCTGTTAGGCACTTCAGTTCCAACCATGGGAAAAATCTAGGCCCTTTAGCTCCCATCACGGGGTGAATCCCCTACCCTGGGTGAGCGGTGGGAGTTTCTCAAGGCCATCTCAGGGGTCAGGGATAGCTTGACTCAGCTCCTGCTGGCTGGCAGCTCCCTCTGCTGGACCCAGCCCCAAGGACGAGCTCAGACACAGGGACGCCTCTGTCTGTCTGCACTTGAGCTCTGGCAGCCCCTCCACATTGCATGTGGGGCAGTCACATGCAGGGCACCTGCCAGGTCCTCAACGTGTCAAGGGACAGGATCTTCCAGAGGACCTAATCTGGGTGACCTGGGAACCTTACATGGGGAAGAGAATAGGAAGGAGCTTTGACCACCGCCACTACCACACTCAGCCCAGACACAACGGCTGCATCTGCAGACAGGGGCTGGGTCTCCTCATGGGGCAGGGAGCTCCCTATAAGCAGGGGCTGACTCTCCCATCAGACTGGAAACTCCCTGAGGGCAAGGGTTCTGTCTTTCTCCTTCAGACTGGGAGCTCCTGGTTTGTCCCTCTGCTCACCTGTGATAGAAGCCCAGCTTAGCCCCCCAGGCTGGGCCAGCCCCCAAGGCATCCTGGGACACTTTCTCAGCAGCCTGGCCACTCCCAGCCCCCAGACACCTGTCCCCGCCACTCTCCCCACTCCCTAGGCTCCTCCGCCCTGCTGTCAGAGCAGAGCCGACACTGGGTAGTGCTGGTAAGTGCCACCCTGACCTCAGCAGCCCTGGAGGCAGTGCAGTGAGTGGCCTAAAGAGCTGTGCCAGGGATGGGACGTGACTGCCCCCCTGAACTCAGCTGCAGGCTTGGCCATGAGGAAAGCGATACCTCAGGGAGGCGGAGTGACCAGTGACATCAGCGTACGTGACTGTCAGCCCAGCTCTCCCCTCTGCCCTCCACCCTCCCCCACCCCACAGTGCCTGCCGAGCACACTGACCTTCAGCTCACGGGCACAGGCCTCTCTATGTGCCCGCTCCAAGGAGAGGGGCAGTGCCCAAGGTGAGGGGGCTGCTCTCTGACTCCTTGTCTTCTAAGTGAGTGCTCAGGGGGTGGAGGAGAGCACAGGCCCCAGCCCTCTGCAGCCTGGGCTTCTGGATCAGGAGCCAGCTTCTTACTGGGTGACCCTCCCCGGCAGCCCTGCCCTGAGGAAATTGATCATTCTCTTGGCTCTGCGAGACCTTCCTTCTGAGTGTCTGGCAGGCTTCTAGTGACTTGAAGCCAGTGTAGAGGGCAACTGGCTTCCCACCCCGAGCCTGCTGATGGAACTGCCAGGCCTGCATCCCTAGGGGCAGAGTCCCTGCCCAGATGAGCAGTGCTGGCTGTCCCAGGGAAGCAAGTTCAACTACCTTGGATGACCACCATTTGTCCCCGAGATGGCTTCTGCAAAAGCCTGTCTAAGTGCCCCCCTAAACCCCACCCAAGGAGTGCCAGGTCCAGAGCTCAGCATTCTATCATAGCTTCCAGCCTGGGGAAGACCAGTCAGAGACACCAAAAACTAGACCACAGTTGCCAAATTTGTTCCCTTGTGCACTTTTGTCAGTGAATATATCATTGTGCATCTCAGTATAGGTATATTTCTTTATTTAAAAATTATGTATGTTAAGGCCAACATTGCAGGTAGGCTGAAGTGTAATACTAGTTGTGGCAAGAAAAATCATCAAAACAGCAAGACATCTAACAGGGACATCCAGGAGCACGAAAGCCATAGTGAGCCTTGATGAGCTCCCACATACCCCTGACGATGTGGAAGGTTGTATGCACACTGGGGGAGACTGAAAGAGCTTGGCTATCTACTCATCCCTGGCTGAGCATACAGAGAGTTAAATTCAGGGGAGACCTGTGAACCCCCTGAAGTTTGAATATGTTCCCCAACCCACATACAGATCCATTGGCAGAGGGTAGAAACCTTATGAGATCAAGGTATTTAAGCATAATCTACCTCTGACCAATCACTGGCTGAACACTAAGTTATGCTGACCCAGGGGCAATTCCTAGGAAGCCAGGCTGAAAAATTAAAACAAAAATTAAAAATAAAACAAAACTGAGCAGAGATATCAGCGGCCTCACACTGTGAGGAAGACAGATTCCGTAGAATCAGCCTAGGCAAATCCCTAGACAACCAATCAACCAACAAAAACCTCAGCAACAACAACCCAGGTGGTGGTGGTGGTGCTGGTTGTGAATCAGCATTCAGAATTGCTACAGTGTATTATCAAAAATGTCTGGTTTTCAGCAAGAAACTGTAAGACATGCAAATAAACAGGAACGTGTAATCCATTCAGAGGGAAAAAGCAGTCAAGAGAAACTGTCTTTGAGGTGTCCAGATGTTGCATTTGACAGACAAAGACTTCAAAGAAGCTATTATAAATATTGTCAAAATAACAGAACCCATGTACAAAGAATTAAGGAAATACTCTCATCAAATTATTCATCAAATAGAAAATATCAATAAAAAGGTAGAAATTATGTATATTTTTGAAAAGAACTGGAAATTCTGGAATTGAAAAGTATAACTGCAATGAAAAATTTACAGCAGGGGTCTAACAGCAACTTTGAACTGGAAGAATAAAGAATCAGAAAACCTCAAGATAGATCAATTGAGATTATCCAAGCTGAAAAACAGAAAGTAAAAAAGAACAAGGAAAAATGAACAGGGCCTCAGAGATCTGTGGAGCATTGTCAAACATATCACTATACACGTAATGGGAGTTTCGGAAGGAGAGAAAAGGGCAGAAAAAATACGTGAAGAAATAGTGGCCAAAAAGCTTCCAAATTTGATGAAAGGCATTACACATTCAAACAAAGTGTAAATAGGCTAAATACAAAAAGATCCATAGACAAACACCATAGTAACCCTGTTGAGAGACAGAGACAGGGAAAATCTTGACGGCAGCAAGAGAAAAAGGATGCATTACATAGAAGGGAACTACAATATAATTAACAGCTGATTTCAGATCAGAAACAATGGAGGCCAGAAGGAGGTGGGATGGCATATTCAAAGTGCTGAAAAGAAGACAAAAACTGTCAACCAAGTAGTCATATCTAATACAAGTATTCCTTTAAAATGAAACTGAAATAAAGACATTCCCAGGTAAACAAAGGGTGAGAATTTGTTGTTGGCATGCATGTCTACAAGAAGTACTCAAGGAAGTCCTTCGGGCTGAAAGGAAATGACATCAGACAGTGACATGAATCCACTTGAAGAAGTAAAGAACACACAAAAAAGGTAATTACATAGGTAAATGTAAGACACTATAAATACATTTTTCTTTTAACTTATCTAAACGACAATTGCATAAAATACTAATTATAAAATTACTATTGACCCTTGAACAACACAGGTTAGAACTGCACAGGTCCATTTATACATGGATTTTTTTCAGTAAATATATCGGTAAATGTTTTGGAGATTTTGCAACAATTTGAAAAAACCTGCAGGCAAACTGTGTAGCCTGTCAATATCAAAAAAATAAGAAAAAGGCAGTTATGTCATGAATGCATAAAACACGTGTAGCTACTAGTCATTTTATCATTTACTACCATAAAATGTACACAAATCTAATATAAAAAGTTAATAATTTATCAAAATGTACACACACAAACACAGATTGTAAATGACACTATTCATAGTTGAGAGTAATGTAAACATAAAAATACAGCATTAAATTATAACTGCATAAAATTAACTGTAGTGTATGCTGTACTGCTATAATAATTTCATAGCTACCTCTTGTTGCTGTTGTGGTGAACTCAAGTGTTGTAGGGCTTAAAATGCCATGCGATGTTAATCATCTCTGCATGAGCAGTTCATCTCTCCAGTAAATTGCGTATCACAGTAAAGAAAGATCTCTTGCTGTTCTCACATATCTTTCATTGTATTTAGTGCAATGCTGTAAACTTTGAATAACACCATGGGATCTATACGAAGTGCCACTAGTGATGCTGGAAGTGCTCCCAAGAAGCAGAGGAAAGTCATTACATTACAAGAAAAACTTGAATTGCTTGATATATACTGTAGACTGAGGTCTGCAGCTGTGGTTACCCACCATTTCAAGATAAATGAATCCACTGTAAGGACCACCGTGAAAAAAAGAAAAGGAAATTTGTGAAGCCATCGCTGCAGCTATGCCAGTAGGCACAAAACCTTGCACTTTTTGTAAAATGTCTTTTTATCAGCTTGTATGGTGAGTGCAGGATTGCTATAAGAAAAGTATACCTAATATTCAAGAAGTGAAGTAATTATATGACAAGTTAAAGCAAAAGGAAGGTAAAGACTCTAAAGCTGGAGAATTTAATGCCAGCAAAGGATGGTTTAATAATTTTAAAAAGAGGTTTGGCTTGAAAAATGTTAAGATAACAGAAGCTGCTTCTGCCAACCAAGGGGTGGCAAATTCCCAGAATTAAGAAAATCATTGAGGAGAAAGGATATCTGCCTGAACAGGTTTTTAATGCGGAGAAAAGTGACCTATTCTTGAGGAGGATGGAAGAAACACCACAAAGAACAGTTATTAATAAGAAACGGAAGTGAGCACCAGGACTTAAGCAGGAAAAGATAGGCAAATGCTATTGTTTTGTGCAAATGCAGTTGGGTTTATAATAAGCACTGCCTTTATCCATAAAGCTACTAACCCTTGAGCCTCAAGGGGAAAAGGTAAACAGCTGCAGTCTTTTGACTGTACAACAAGAAGGCCTGAATTGTCCCAGCAGTGGGGGTTCCCACCTCTAATCCCAACACTTTGGGAGGCCCAGGCAGGATCCCTTGAGGCCAGGAATTCAAGATCAGCCTGGCCAACATGACGAGACCCTGTCTTTACAAAAAGAGAAGAAGAAGAAGGAGAAGGAGAAGGAGGAGAAGGAGAAGGAGAAGGAGGAGGAGGAGGAGAAGGAGAAGGAGGAGGAGGAGGAGAAGAAGAAGAAGAAGAAGAAGGGGAGGAGGAGGAGGAGAGGAAGAAAAAGAAGAAGAAGAGGAGGAGGAGGAGAGGAAGAAGAAGAAGAGGAGGAGGAGGGAGAGGAGGAAGGAGAAGAAGAAGAGGAAAAATTTAAAATATTAGCTGGCATGGTGGTGTGGACCTGTAATCCTGGCTACTTGGGAAGCTGAGATGGGAGATTGGTTGAGCCCAGGAGTTCAAGGTTACAATAAGCTATGACTGCACTACACTCTACCCTGGGCAACAGAGCAGGATGCTGTCTTTATTTTTAAAAAATAATAATAAGAAGAAAGCCTGAACAACAAGAACACTTTTTCTGGATTTGTTCAATGATACTTTGTCCTTGAAGTCAGGAAGTACCTTGACATTAAGGGACTGCCTTTTAAAGTTCTTTTGATATTAGGCTATACCCCTAGCTACCCAGAACCCCATGACTTCAATACTGAAGGTGTCAAAGTGATCTATTTGGCCCCAAAATGATGTCTCTAATTCAGCCTCTAAATCGGGGGGATCATAAGGGCCTTTAAGGCTCATTACACTTGGTATTCTATGGAAAGGATTGTCAACGCTATGGAAGAGAACCCTGATAGAGAGAACGACATGAAAGTCTAGAAGAATTACACCTGTGAAGATGCCGTTGTTATAGAGAAAGCTGTGAAAGCCATCAAGCCCTAAACAATAAATTCTTGCTGCAGAAGACTGTGTCCAGATGTAGCGCCTGACTTAACAGGATGTACAAATGAGCCAAACATGGAAATCATGAAAGAGGTTGTGTGCACGGCAAAAAAAAAAAAAAAAAAAAGGAGGAGAGTGAAGGATTTCAAGATATGGATCTTGGAGAAATTCAAGAGCTAATAGACACCACACCAGAGAAATTGACAGAAGATGACCTGATGAAGATGAGTGCTTCCAAACCCATGCAAGACAATGAGGAAGAAGACATAGAAGAAGCAGTGCCAGAAAACAAATTGACATTAGACAATTTGGCAGATGAGTTCTATTATCCAAGACTGCTTTTGACTTCTTTCACAACATAGACCCTTCTGTGATATAAGCACAAAACTAAAGCAGATAGTGGAAGAAGGATTAGTATCATATAGAAACCTGTTTAGAGAAATGAAAAAGCAAAAAGGCAGAAATTATTATGTATTTCCATAAAATTACACCAACTATGCCTGCCTTTCCTGCTTCCCCTTCCACCTCCTCCACCTCTTCCATCTCTGCCACTCCTGAGACAGCAAGACCAAGCCCTCATCTTCCTCCTCCTCCTCCGCCTACTCCATGTGGAGACGATCAGGGTGAAGACCTTTATGATGATCCACTTTCACTTAATGAATAGTAAATATATTTTCCTTGTGATTTTCATAATAACATTTTCTTTCCTCTAGCTTACTTTATTGTAAGAATATAGTACATACTACATATAACATAGAAAAATACGTGCTAACATACTGTTTATGTTATTAGGCTTCTGGTCAATAGTAGGCTAGTAGTGGTTAAATGTGGGGGGAGTCAAAAGTTATACGTAGATTTTCAACTGTGAAGGGGGTCAGTGTCCCAGCCTCTGCATTGTTCAAGGGTCAATTGTATATTGTTGGGTTTATAACATATAAAGATGTAATATATAAGATAATAATAGCACAAAAATGCTAGAGAGTAGAGCTATATTGGAGCAAGGAAAAGACAACAGAAAATAACTCAAATCCAGAGGAAAAAATGAAGAGCACCAATATGGTAAATATGTGGGTTAATATAAAAGATTCTATAAGTATATTTTTCCCCTTTCTTCCCTAAAATTCCTTAAGAGACATAAAATGACACAAAGCAATAAACCCAATATTGTCTTGTTGGATTTGTAACATATATGGATGTAATACACACAACAGTAATAGCACAAAGGATGGGGAAGGGAATGGACTTGTATTAGAGCAAAGTTTCTATAATTTATTGAAATTGCATTAGTATTAATCTGAAATAGATTGTAATAAATTATAATGCATGTTATAACCCCTAGAATGAGAACTAAGAAAATAACTCAAATATATAATAAAACAACAACAAAGAGTTTAAAAGGTACACTAGAAAAATATTTAACACAAAAGAAGGCAATAAAGGAAAGCTGAGAAAAGAAAGACATGAAACACGGGAAAAAAATAGCAAAACTTCAGAGACAAATCCAACCATATCAATAATGACACTAAATGTGAATGACTTAAACACTCCAATCAAAAGTCAGAGATTATCAGATTGGACTTAAAAACAAAATCTATTTATATGCTGTCTTTAGAGCAAAAGACATACATAGGTTGGAAGTAAAAGAATGGGAAAACATAAACCTACACATATAAATATATAAAAACATATGCAGATAATAACCATAAGAAAGCTAGAGTGGCTATATAATTAGCCAAAAAAGACTTCAACACCAATTATATTTGTATTTGTCTAATATAATTATTTGACAAAACAGACTTTAAAACCAAAAAATGATAGTAGAGACAAAGAGTGACATTATATAATAATAAAAGGGTCATTTCATCAGAAAGACATAATAATTAAACACATATCCACCTAAAACAGAGCTCCCAAAATACATGAAACAAAACAGAAACAAAGGATGAAATAAGATAATTCAACAATAATAGTTGCAGATTTCAATACTCCATTCTCAATAATGTATAGAACAACTAGACAGAAAGCCAGCAAGAACATACAAGACTTGAGCAACACCATCACCAACTTAATCTGCCATCTAGGGAACGCTGTCCCCAAAATGGCAGGAATATACATTCTTTTCAAGCGCGCAAAGAATTCACCAGAACAGACCATATACTAGGCCATAAAACAAGATTCAATGAGTTGAAAAAAATTAAAATCATACAAAGTATGTTTACTACCACAAAAAATACATTAGAAATAAACAACAGAAGAAAATTTAGAAAATCCACAAATATTTGGAAATTAAACAAAACATTTCTAAATAATAATGGGTCAAAAAAGAAATCACAAGGCAAATTTAAAAGTATTTTGAACTGAATGAACACAAAAACAACATATCAAAATGTATAGAATCTAAATCAGTGCTTAGTAGTAAACTTATGCCTTTAAAAACCTACATTAGCAAAAAAAGAGAAAGATGTCAAATCAATAACCTAAACTTCCACGGTAAGAAATCAGAAAAAGAAGAGCAAACTAAACCCAAAGCAATCCCAAGTAAGGAAATAATAAAGATTAGAACCGAGATTAATAAAATAGAAAACGTAAAAACAATAGAGAAGAATCAATGAAACTCAAATGTAACGGTCAATAAAATTGTCAAATGTTTAGCTAGACTGACCAAGACAAAAAGAAAAAGACACAGATTATTGAAATCAAAACTGAAGGAGGGAACATCACTACTAACCTCACAGAAAGTAAAAGAATGACAAAGAATACTATGAATAACTTTATACAAACAAATTAGACAACTTAGATGCTTAACATCATTAGCCATCTGAAAAATGCAAATTAAAACCACAATGAGACATCACTTTACACCAACTATCATGATACGGAGGAATAGGAAGCCTCATACTCCGCTGGTGGGCACATAAAATGGTGGAGCCACTTTGGAAGATACTTGGGTAGTTTTTGTTTGTTTGTTTGTTTGTTTTTGAGATGGAGTTTCACTCTTGTTGCCCAGGCTGGAGTGCAGTGGCGCGATCTTGGCTCACTGCAACCTCCACCTCCCAGGTTCAAGCAATTCTCTTGCCTCAGCCTCCTGAGTAGCCGGGACTACAAGCATCTGCCACCATGCCCAGTTTATTTATTTATTTATTTATTTACTTACTTATTTTTGTATTTTTAGTAGAGAAAGGGTTTCACCATGTTGGTCAGGCTGGTCTTGAACTCCTGACCTCAAGTGATCCACGTGCCTTGGCCTCCCAAAGTGCTGGGATTACAAGCGTGAGTCACCGCGCCCAGGAGATATTTGGGTAGTTTCTTAAAAGTTAAACATAAATGTATCACGTGACGCAGCAATTCCACTCCTAGGTATATACCCAAGAGAAATGAAATTGTATGTCCACGCAAAAACCATGAATATCCATGGGAGCATTAATCATAACAGCCAAAAAGTGGAAACCACCTAAGTGACCACCAACTGGTGAATGCTTTGAGAAAATGTGGTGTATTACACAACAGAATACTATTCAGCCATAAAGAAAAACCAAACACTGATACATATTACAACATGGATGAACCTGAAAAACATTATGTTAACTTCAAGGACACCAGACATAAAAGACCACATATTGTATGATTCCATTTATATGAAATTTTCAGGAGAGGCAAATCTACAGAGACAGAAAAGTAGATTCATGATGGTGGCCTGGGGGTCAGGGTGAGAACCAGGAATGACTGCAAAGGGTCAGAAGGGATTGCTTTTGGAGTGATGGAAGTGTTCTAAAATTGCTGGATTATGATGATGGTTGTACTACAAATCATTGAATTGTGCACTCAAAATGGGTGGATTTTATGGTATACAAGTTATACTCATAAAGTTATTTTTTAAATTATATACTTGTACTACATATAAAAATATATATTTATGAAGAAAGAAATGTTAAAGGATAAGATAAATATAACTTGCTGGACTTGGTGGCTGACACCTGTAATCCCAGCACTTTGGGAGGCCAAGGCAGAAAGATTGCTTAGCCCCAGGAGTTGGAATCCAGGTTGGGCAACACAGTGAGACCCTGTCTCTACAAAAAATAAGAAAATTAGCCAGAAGTGGTGGCGCATGCCTGCAGTCCCAGCTACTCAGGACGCTGAAGCAAGAGGATCATTTGAGCCCAAGAGGTCAAGACTGCTATGAGTCATGATCATGACACTGCACTCCAACCTAAGTGACAGAGCGAGACTCTGTCTCAAATATATATATATATATAAACTTATACATATGTATTATATATATAAACCTATACATATGTATTATATATATAAACTTATACATATGCATTATATATAAACTTATATCTGTATTATATATGTTTATATATAAACTTATATCTGTATTATATAAATATATATGTATATAATATATAATACATATATAAACTTATATATATTATATATGTATATAATATATAATATATATATAAACTTATATATGTATTATATATGCATATGTATTATATATAAACTTATATATGTATTATATATGTATATGTATTATATATAAACTTATATATGTATTATATATAATGTATATAAACTTATATATGTTATATATAATATATAAACTTATATATGTATTATATATAATATATATAAACTTATATATTATATATAATATATAAACTTATATATGTATTATATATAATATATATAAACATATATGTTTATATATAATATATATAAACATATATGTATTATATATTATATATAAACTTATATATGTATTATATATTATATATAAACTTATATATGTCTTATATATAATATATATAAACTTCTATATGTATTATATATAAGCATATATATAAACTTATATATGTATTATATATAAGCATATATATAAACTTATATATGTATTATATATAAGCATATATATAAACTTATATATGTATTATATATAAGCATATATATAAACTTATATATGTATTATATATAAGCATATATATAAACTTATATATGTATTATATATAAGCATATATATAAACTTATATATGTATTATATATAAGCATATATATAAACTTATATATGTATTATATATAAGCATATATATAAACTTATATATGTATTATATATAAGCATATATATAAACTTATATATGTATTATATATAAGCATATATATAAACTTATATATGTATTATATATAAGCATATATATAAACTTATATATGTATTATATATAAGCATATATATAAACTTATATATGTATTATATATAAGCATATATATAAACTTATATATGTATTATATATAAGCATATATATAAACATATATGTATTATATATAAGCATATATATAAACTTATATATGTATTATATATAAGCATATATATAAACTTATATATGTATTATATATAAGCATATATACTTATATATGTATTATATATAAGCATATATACTTATATATGTATTATATATAAGCATATATACTTATATATGTATTATATATAAGCATATATACTTATATATGTATTATATATAAGTATATATACTTATATATGTATTATATATAAGTATATATACTTATATATGTATTATATATAAGTATATATACTTATATATGTATTATATATAAGTATATATACTTATATATGTATTATATATGTATATATACTTATATATGTATTATATATAAGTATATATACTTATATATGTATTATATATAAGTATATATACTTATATATGTATTATATATAAGTATATATACTTATATATGTATTATATATAAGTATATATACTTATATATGTATTATATATAAGTATATATACTTATATATGTATTATATATAAGTATATATACTTATATATGTATTATATATAAGTATATATACTTATATATGTATTATATATAAGTATATATACTTATATATGTATTATATATAAGTATATATACTTATATATGTATTATATATATGTATATATACTTATATATGTATTATATATACGTATATATACTTATATATGTATTATATATACGTATATATACTTATATATGTATTATATATACGTATATATACTTATATATGTATTATATATATGTATATATACTTATATATGTATTATATATGTATATATACATATATGTATTATATATAAGTATATATACTTATATATGTATTATATATAAGTATATATACATATATGTATTATATATAAGTATATATACTTATATATGTATTATATATGTATATATACTTATATATGTATTATATATGTATATATACTTATATATATTATAAGTATATATACTTATATATGTATTATATATGTATATATACTTATATATATTATAAGTATATATACTTATATATGTATTATCTATAAGTATATATACTTATATATGTATTATCTATAAGTATATATACTTATATATGTATTATCTATAAGTATATATGAACTTATATATGTATTATCTATAAGTATATATGAACTTATATATGTATTATCTATAAGTATATATGAACTTATATATGTATTATCTATAAGTATATATGAACTTATATATGTATTATCTATAAGTATATATGAACTTATATATGTATTATCTATAAGTATATATGAACTTATATATGTATTATCTATAAGTATATATGAACTTATATATGTATTATCTATACGTATATATGAACTTATATATGTATTATCTATACGTATATATGAACTTATATATGTATTATCTACATGTATATATGAACTTATATATGTATTATCTACACGTATATATGAACTTATATATGTATTATCTACACGTATATATGAACTTATATGTGTATTATCTACACGTATATATGAACTTATATGTGTATTATCTATACGTATATATGAACTTATATGTGTATTATCTATACGTATATATGAACTTATATATGTATTATCTATACGTATATATGAACTTATATATGTATTATCTATACGTATATATGAACTTATATATGTATTATCTATACGTATAGATACTTATATATGTATTATCTATACGTATACTTATATATGTTTTATCTATACGTATACTTATATATGTTTTATCTATACGTATACTTATATATGTTTTATCTATACGTATAGATACTTATATATGTTTTATCTATACGTATAGATACTTATATATGTATTATCTATATACGTATAGATACTTATATATGTATTATATATATGTATAGATACTTATATATGTATTATATACACGTATAGATACTTATATATGTATTATATACAAGTATAGATACTTATATATGTATTATATACAAGTATAGATACTTATATATGTATTATATACAAGTATAGATACTTATATATGTATTATATACAAGTGTATAGATACTTATATATGTATTATATACAAGTGTATAGATACTTATATATGTATTACATACAAGTGTATAGATACTTATATATGTATTACATACAAGTGTATAGATACTTATATATGTATTACATACAAGTGTATAGATACTTATATATGTATTACATACAAGTGTATAGATACTTATATATGTATTACATACAAGTGTATAGATACTTATATATGTATTACATACAAGTGTATAGATACTTATATATGTATTACATACAGGTGTATGTAAACTTATATATGTATTACATACAGGTGTATGTAAACTTATATATGTATTACATACAGGTGTATGTAAACTTATATATGTATTACATACAGGTGTATGTAAACTTATATATGTATTACATACAGGTGTATGTAAACTTATATATGTATTACATACAGGTGTATGTAAACTTATATATGTATTACATACAGGTGTATGTAAACTTATATATGTATTACATACAGGTGTATGTAAACTTATATATGTATTACATACAGGTGTATGTAAACTTATATATGTATTATATACAGGTGTATGTAAACTTATATATGTATTATATATAAGTGTATGTAAACTTATATGTGTATTATATATGTGTATGTAAACTTATATGTGTATTATATATAAGTGTATGTAAACTTATATGTGTATTATATATAATATATATAAACATATATATGTATTATATATAAGTTTATGTACATAAACTCATGTATGTATGATATATGTTTATGTACATAAACTCATATATGTATGATACATAAGTTTATGTACATAAACTCATATATGTATGATACATAAGTTTATGTACATAAACTCATATATGTATGATACATAAGTTTATGTACATAAACTCATATATGTATGATACATAAGTTTATGTACATAAACTCATATATGTATGATACATAAGTTTATGTACATAAACTCATATATGTATGATACATAAGTTTATGTACATAAACTCATATATGTATGATACATAAGTTTATGTACATAAACTCATATATGTATGATACATAAGTTTATGTACATAAACTCATATATGTATGATACATAAGTTTATGTACATAAACTCATATATGTATGATACATAAGTTTATGTACATAAACTCATATATGTATGATACATAAGTTTATGTACATAAACTCATATATGTATGATACATAAGTTTATGTACATAAACTCATATATGTATGATACATAAGTTTATGTACATAAACTCATATATGTATGATATATAAGTTTATGTACATAAACTCATATATGTATGATATATATGTTTCTGTATATAAACTTATATATGTATTATATATATTTATGTATATAAACTTACATATGTATTATATGTTTATGTATATAAACTTATACATAAACTTATATATGTATTGTATATATCACTTATATATGTATTATATATAGTTTATATATAATATATATAATTATATATAAATAATATATAATATATAATATATATTATTATATATATTATATATAGTATATATAAGATATTATATATAAGATATTATATAATATATGTTATATATAAAGTATATATAATAGATATTATATAATATATGTTATATAGAAAGTATACATAATATATATTATATATATTATATAATATATATAACTTATATATTATATAATATATATAACTTATATATTATATAATATATATAACTTATATATTATATATAATATATATAACTTATATATTATATATAATATATATAACTTATATATTATATATAATATATATAACTTATATATTATATATAATATATATAACTTATATATTATATATAATATATATAACTTATATATATTATATATAATATATATAACTTATATATATTATAAACTTATATATATGTATTATGTGTATATAAGCTCTTCCCACTTTGGAAATCATTGACTTCAACTACAAGGAAGGGCATGTCGTCCAGCGGTTAAGTTTGTGGGCCCTGGAGCCAGGCTGCCTGAGTTCAAATCTTGGCTCTGCCACATACTAGCTGAGGGACTTCGGGGAAGCAATGTAACCTCTTCCGGGTTGGTCTTTCATTTGTAAAATGGGATGATGAGTATAATAGCAATTAAGTAGAATAGCCAGGGGCTCCTTGAAAGGACAAAGACAGCATGGCCACTCCCATACCATCCCTAGGATGACCACTGGGTGCAAGCCCATTGCCCCTTAGAAGATTCCTCATCCCCAACTTCCAGGCAAGCTAGACTCACCAACCAATCCATAAAGCACCTACTGTGTGCTTAGCACCAAGCGGGTAGGTTTGAAGGATGATGCTCCCCTGACCCCAGACATACACAATATGCAGACTGCTTAATGGGTTCACAGAGTCTCGTGAGAACTTCTCTCCATTGTGCAGGATGGGGTAACTGAGGGCCAAAGAGAGGACACTAGGTCTTTAGAACACAAGCAGGACTTGCTTCCCAGGGCCGGAAAGAACTTTGAAAAGGAAATGTCAAAAGCACAATGGCAATTCTGAGCCGAGCAGGGAGGAAGGAGAGAGGGGAGCTGAGAGGGAATGATAGTGCATGGAGGAGCAGGCTGTGGATGTGGGAGTGTATAAGCTGCAGCCTGGTGCTCTGCGAGGAGCTGCCAGTGAGCCACCAGCCTTTGCAGAGCAGAGAACTCAGGTGGTGGGAGAGCTGAGCCCAACTCTTGCAGATCACTTGGTTGCGGGGAGGACTCACTGGCTATCCTGGCTCCCTGGCCAAGCCCCATCCCCACGTCCACCCACTCCCACCTACCTTGCCCAATCTGCACTGGGCCCTGGAGGATGTTGCCAAACACTAGGTCATTGACCTTGGGTGTGGGGTAGGCACAGCAGGGAAGGTGGGGGGTGGGAGAGGGGCCAGCAATCCCTGTTTGACTGGAGCTGTTCCAGGGCTGCTTGGGCTGACCCGACTGCTCCCATGTCATTGCTGAGCTGTCGGGGCTGTAGAGTCACTAGCCTTACAAATCTGGAGGCAGCAGGCTGTGTGGACTCTGGCCTGGTGCCCCCTCTCTGTGGCAGTACCTGGTGTGTGTGTGTGGGGCCTTCCAGGTGCCTGACCCCTGCCCACCCCAACTTGCTGCACCCTCTCCCGGGAACATTCTCAGTGGAAGCTCATAATCTCCTTTTAAAAATCCTGGTTCACCCCAAACTGACTTGTAGAGGCCACTCCAACCTCCCACCTCGCCCACATTAGGATTCCAACCAGATAATTTCAAATGACACCCCACCCCCCAACCTCCTGCTGCTGACAGCTTCCTCCTTCTTCCTAGCTAGCTCATCCTCCATTCATTGTCCCCTCCTAACTCTCCCCCATCTCCCTCCCTCTTAGCCAGCTCACAGGCAGGACAGGGCAGAGATTCAGGAGGGCAAAGTCTTCACCCCAGGAATGAGGTGGTTTGAGTTCCCAGTTTTGTCCCTTATTGCTGTGAGACCTTGGACAAGTTATTCAATGTGTGTCTTAGTTTCTTCATCTATGAAGTGGGATTAATAATAGTACCAATCTCTTGGAGTCATCAGAAAGACTAGAGGGAGTGGTCATTATTATTAATTCCTTACCAACCTCCCTTCCCCCACACCCCTCCTCATCCAGCCTTCACCCTCTCTACTCCCCCAACCCCCAATATACACACAGGAATCGGGAATTACATAGAGGGTGAGACGTATACCAATGGCACTTCATCAGAACTACTGCCTTTCTGAGACCTGAGGGCAGTAGTGTGTTGGAGCCAGTCTGCTGCAGCTTGGACAGTTGTAAACTTTTCTTCCCAACTGCTTATCCATTGACTTCAGGTTGGTAGTCTGAAGTCAGCCATGGTGGGAGTATTTACACCACAGAAATTGGCAAATGCTACAAAAGAGGACTTTTTCACCCAGAGAGCTGGTCGTGAAACAATAACCAGCCACTGCCTGGGGGTCAGGGTACCCTGAACATTGACCACAGCAGCAAGCACCTGGGAAAGGGCTAGAAAGGCCCTGGATGGGGGGTGTGGGTAGAGCTACTCAGCCCCATCTCCTTTTTCCTCCCCTCCAGCCCCCTTCAGCCCTGTGCCTGGACCACTAAGGTTGCTTCCTGACTGAGGACCCTGTACCCACTCAGCCCCCTCCACTCTCCTCTCTACTATCTTGAAATAAAAACCAACCTTAGGCCCTCCTCTTAGGGTGAGGGTGAGCCCCCCAGGCCATGTAGGCTCTGGCCCCTTTCTTCCTGCTCTTCCTCTGAGTGCCTCCACCCTTATTCACAGGCTCACTCTTGTCTCAGAGCCTCTGCCTAGACTGCTCTTCCCAGCCTCCAAACCCACTTTCCAGGGCTGATCTGCATTCACACTTCAATGTTCTTCTCTGATCACCCACCCACCCCACCTCAAGAACAATGCTTATCACAGTTTTTATCATTTTTGTGTGTGCAGTTATTTCAAGTTTTTCTCACCCACAGAGATGGAAAGCTTCAGGAAGGGAACAGGTTCTGGCTTGTTCAGCACTAATCTCCCACACAGGGCCTAAAATATAGTAGGTGCCTGATAAATATTTACCAAATGGATGAATGAACTATCCCGTTGGAACACTGATGTTAAGCAGTAAGGGAATGCTTTTAAACCAGGAGGGAGGGCTGTGCTTACAGTGGAGACCTGAGCACAGTGCGGAAGTGCAAGTCCCTGTCCCATCTTTACTTACTGTGTGATGTGGGAATCTCCATTTCCTCTCCTGTAGGATGGGATCATAATAATGACAATCACACACTTGGCAAAACCCTGAGGTTGCTACGCCATCAAATGCAACAACAGACGTGAGAATCTTCTACGAACTGCCCAGCCAAGTCTGCAGAGGACTGACAATGGGCTTGGATTCAGATCCCAGCACTGCTGCTTAGTAGCTGGGTCAGCTTGGAGAAGTGACTCAATCTCTTTGAGTGTCAGTCTCCTCAAAGATGCAGTGCAATCTCTACCTCATAGGGAAGTAGGAGAGAGACAGTGTGTCTCAAGCACTCAACACCAAGTCTAGCACGGAGTAAGCCTGAAGCTCAAGTGGGCATCCACTGTGACTATTACCTTTATCGCCAAACATATTTTATACAGGAGCTGTGTAGCATTGCTTATTGAGAAACCAAAGAATGATGTTATAGTATATGTTTTTATAATACCCCTAGGACAGGAGGGTGGGGCAGACTTTGGGGAGAGACCTCCTTGAGCATCTCTTCATGCTAGGCACTGGGCTGTACACACATGGGGAGCTGCCAGCCATCTCCGCCTGCCCTAAGGTGGTTCATTCTACAGGCTCATTCATCTCTGGAAAGTAAAACCAGCCACAGTGGAAGGAGCATCTGAGGCAGATCCTGGCCACAGGCAGAACCCTGTGGGAATCAGGCCATAGGACATTTATGCAATATGGTTGAACAGGAACAGGGTAGTGGCCTCTTAGAGCTCAGCTTCAGATCACAGGGAAATGGGGTTTCCCATAGGGCCAGGGTAGGTTCAGGATGGAGGCCAAAACCACTTGGGTAGGCTGGGCTGAGCACTTGATTGGGGGGTCAGGAGAGGGAGGTACCACAATCTGAGCACCTCCTATTAATACTTGGCAGGCTGTGGCCTGGGCACTTTAAACAGCATCAAAGCAATCCTACCAGGTAGGTGCTACTAGCCCATTTTCCAAAGGAAGAAACTAAGGCTCAGAGAAGTGAGGCCAAAATATGCTGAACCAGAATTCTACTCCTTGAGCAGGCAGCTTTCCACTGACCCAGCCTGCCTCCCCCGGGGAAGGAACCTAGGTGCTGACGGGACCTGTCCTGGGCTGTCTCCAAGGAGAGAAAGCAAGCAACAGGGCCCAGGACCCTGGACTCTCTCCCCCAAGTCTCCTCCACTTCCAAGTAGAAGTGGAGACCTCTGTATGCCTCTAGAAGAATAATATTATTAAGAATGTTATTAGCTATAATTTAATGAGCGATTATTATGTGCCAGTGAGCTTTCATTAACTCATTTAATGCTCACAACAGCCCGGTGGCTGGGTCCCTGTCTACCTTTATATATGGATGAGAAACCAAAGTCCAGAAAAGCTAGCATTGATTCCTCTGGCGCCTCTTCTACTTTTTTGGAAAATAAAAATGCGTTGTTGCAATACTTTGGAGCATCAACCCAGAATCACATAACAAGAACAGAGGAATTAGTCAGTTGCAAAGTCCTCCCTTGTGTCTACCCCAAGTCCCTCAGGCTGCAGTGAGAGCTTGACATTCCCCAGCTTCTCTGGGCCAGCCAGCAGCCACCCCCTACCATGTGGCCTTGGCCCCTCCTCTGCTGGGAATCAGGAGGGGGGTGGTCCTCCTTTGTTCCCCAGGCTTGGGGGAGCATTCCTACCCCAGAGAGGCCAGCTGAGGTCACGGGTCTATGCCCCCTCCCCAGGCCAGCCTGACCAAGCTGGCAGCCCCGTCAATCAGGTGCAGCCTGCTCAGCAGCCAGCCTTTTATTTCCTAAATTAAAAGGGCTTGTGATTCCTGATTGAATTAAAGGCGGGAAGGTCAGCTCTGAGACCAGCAGGGAGATTTCAATCACGGGAGACCGGAGGCAGCCAGGGTGGGCAGGGGGGCAAGGCAGGGAGCAGACAAGGCTGGGAGCAAGAGTAGGGACGGGCACCACCGCTTCTCTCCCAGGCCAGACCAGTCAAAGCATGGTACAAGGGTGGCTAGTCCACAGCACCCACCCCCACAACCCTTTTGAAAATGTCAGTTTGAATTAAAGAAATTTCATCCTCTGATACAGCAGACAACCTGAACTGCTGGACTAGGCAGACTTGCTTGCGTATCTGTTAGTTAAAATGCCCTCAGAAAAGTGAATTCCACAGTTTCCCTCATTTCCTACTGTCAACAGGTTCTTTCTGACTTCTCTCTTAAACTCCATGTTGGATCTTAAGGAGACAAAGATGACGCTACTTGCTTTGAAGTTATAAAGGACAGTCAATCAGCTGCTTTTTCGGCACCTATGGCTCAGGCTCAGGGATCCTGCAAACTGCCAGTGCTTTCCTGCGACCTGGGTAGACTGGGGAGAGGACTGCAATGAACACAGTCTTCCTGGCTGTGTGCTTGGGGGAAAGCTCCTCATTTGCCCAGGGACTCAGTTTCCCCATCTGTGCAATGGGCAGCATAGTCCGTACAGGATTTGCTGGAGTACTAGCCTTCCCTGGATAGTCAGGGTTGAGATGTGCCTTTTTGCTTGGGCTAGCACTGAGTCTACCTTATATATAACCCTGGAGTCCCCCTGCCAAGAGTCAAGTCAGGAAGTACAAGGGCTTGATTCCTATCTCTGCAGGGCAGATATGGAAGCCCTGGGGTAAATGCCCCATGTCCTCCAAGGATAGGCAGGAAGAACAGGCTTGACCCATGGTGGGGCTAAAGTTAAATATCAGGATGAACTGACTTCCTCAGTGAGAGTGGTTTCTGGAACTAGATCACGGAGAAGCCTTTTCCCCTCTCCCTACCCGCTACCCCCTCCGGTCCCGTGCTATCTCCATGCAGGCAGCCTTAGATATAGGGGTTGCACCACAAGTGGTGGGACTGAGATCAGACGTGAGAAAGGACTTCCTAATGGTGGGCGAGATAAGGCAGTAATATACATCATCTAAGGAGGGGTGCCTGTGGGGCACGTTTAAGGAAATAGGGAATCATGGGCACCACCTAAGGCAGTGGAGGTAAGCTCTGGGCCTGGAGCCAGAGAGCTGGTTCCCTTCTCAAACCTTGCTGGTCTTGAGCAGGTCCTTTGCCTCTTCTGCGGAAGGGAGGTGATGATGCCATCTTAGCAAACAAGGCACGCACAGGCTTCTAATGGCAGAGTGACATGGGCGGCTGAGGGTCGGTTGTGTGGGTGGCTTTTTCCTGTATATATGAATTTTATATTCCCTTCCAAAAAGTCAGTAATATCTTTTTAATGCCTTGGCATAGCTGTGTCTTTCTCTACCAGCAGATTCACAATTCCTGTTCCATGTTCCAGACACTGTTTTAAGTACTTTACATATATTTAACTCATTTAACCTTCTCAATAACTGTCATGATCCCCATTTAGAGATGGGGAAACTGAGGCACAGAGCAGTCCAGTAATTTGCCCAAACTTAGCAGTAGCAGAGTGATGGTTTGAATCGGGGCAGCCAGGCTCTGGAACAACGCTAGCACTCAAGCTAGAACTCTCTGTGATGAAAGAGTCCTTCTGTATCTGTGCTATGCAGTGTGGCAGCCATGAGCATTTGCCATATGACTTATGTGACCAAGAAACTGGATTTTACTTTTACTTCATTTTAACTTAAGTAGCTACATGGGGCTAGTGGCTGCTGTATGGGACAGTACAGCTCTAGAGACCCTGGGAACACCAGGCAGGCAGGACGAGGTCATCACTGAAGATCATTCAGATTTGTCCCTCTCATCCTCCCGTTACCCTCCTCCTGCTACTTCCAGCCTAGACTTCCAGGAAAGTTCTCCCTTTCTCCCACATTCCCCTGTGAGAGCTTCCTTGTCCATCAGCAGGTGTGTGTTCCACCCACAGCTGCCTCCTTGTTCCTGACATGCTTGAAGCTGTCTTGGAAGACCAGGACAGCCCCATGCAGGGGCCTGGCCTGGTCCCTGGTGTCTGAGTGAGCTCCCTGTAGGGCCTGGCCTATTGGTGCTGGCAACCTCTCTTGACACCAGGGAGAGACCACTTCTCCCACGAAGGGGGCCCATCCCTCCTCGGTGGACACTTTGTGACCTGAGTCCACTGGGGAGACATATATGGACAGCACTCCCACACCAGGACCTCAAGCTGGAAGCTCCCTTCTAGGTCACACCCTGTCCTGAGACCTGAGGTCTCTGCAACTGATGGGGTGTCCTGACAGCTTCCTGCTCTGCCCCTCAGGGGCTGAGGCCCAATAGAGCGCTAGATGCTAGAACCGCAAGGAGTCAGTGGTGCTACGGAGGGCTGGAACTCATTCTGAGCCTTGAAGTAGGAAAAGTTGTAGGTGAGCTAAGCCTGTGGTAGGGGGCATATCCTGCAGAAAGAAGAGTAAGGTCAGAGGGGTAGAGGCACAAAGGTTTGGCTGCATTATCATATAGGAACAAGGCAAGAGTTGAAGCCACAGGGAGCTTGGGGAGAAGAAGCAGCTAGTAACGCTAACACCCCTGTTTTAGCACCTCTGCAGGCCAGCACAGTTCTAGACCCATTATGTGTGTTATCTCATATGGCTCTCAGAACTGCCCTAGGAGGTAGACAGACCTTACAAAGAAGGAAAAGGAGACTCAAGAGGGGAGAGGCACTTGCCCAAGTCACACAGCCAGCAGCCTGGCTTCACCGGCACTGCGCATACCTGGCCTGCTTCCAAAAGACACGTGGACTTGCTTCTGCAAACAACAGATTTTCAGGAGGATCATGCCAGGCTTGTACTTTCTTATTCTTTTCTTTTCTTTTGAGACAGGGTCTCACTCTGTCACCCGTGTTAGAGTGCAGTGGTGTGATCATAGCTCAGTGCAGCCTCAACCTCCCAGGCTCAAGCAGTCCTCCCACCTCAGCCTCCAGAGTAGTTGGGATTACAGGCCTGAGCCACCACACCCGGCCCAGGTTTGTACTTTGAAAAGCTCCCTGGGGCTGCTGAATGAGAATGAATGGGAATGGGAAAGGCAGGAGACAGGAGCTGGGCAGGAAGTGGTGGCAGTAATTGAGAAAAAGAGGGCCTGGCCTGCTATGTGTAGGAAGCTAAGTCAGCAGAGAGAGGGAGAAGGCCCCAAACTGCAAAGTGGATCCACAGGGTGCTGTTGGCTGGGGTGGAGCTGAGGAGGGACTGCCAGAGAAAGTGATGACTTGCGTTTAGATCATGTCACTTTTGAGGGGCCCGTGAGAACTTCAGGGATCTGGAGCTCAGGAAGGAAAACCTGAGGTAGAGGAATGGATTTGGGGGCCAGTGTTGATGGTTGAGACCTTGAGTGGGTTCTGGGAGAAGAGAAGCAGCCCCCATCTTACCCTGAGGACTCCCAACCTCCCAGGGACCAGCAGAGGGTTGGGAGCCCTTCAAGAACACAAAAACAGAGACCCAGGAGGACGGGCATCCTAGTAATGAGGGAGGTCAACATGGGGAGACCCAGGAGGACGGCCATCCTAGTAATGAGGGAGGTCAGCATGGGGAGGCCCTGAGCAGGCCAAGGAAATAAAAACTCAAACTGGACCCTCCAGATTTGGTGCCCAGGAGGTTCTAGCAGGGACAGCAGAGGGCAGGAACCAGGTTGGGCTGTGGGGTGAGGACAGCATGGAAGGCAGGCCATGGGGAAGGGGCGCAGCTCTCCAGGAAAAGGGAGAAGATGAGGCAGTGGTTAGAAGGGAGGTGGAAGAGCACCTCTGGGGTCCCTGGGTACACCCTGCCACATGAGTAGTCCCTGGAGCTTCAGGTCTGCGTGCCCTGGCTCCTTTATGCCAAGTGTGGCTTCTCTGACTTCCTCCCTCACACGCTCCGCAAAGCACTCAAAAAAGTGCTGAGCCCACTGCTGGCCCTGGAAAGGGTTTGCTGATTCACGGAGGTGGAGAGTCTGGCAGCCTGAAGATGGCAGAGGACTCCACCCTGCCTTGGGGAAAGAAAGCAGCCTGGAAGATGTAGGAGAGGCCACAACATTCTACTCATATACATCCTGTGCAGGGTGCAGGGCCAGAGATGGGCAAGAGCCGGTGCCAAGAACATATCCCTAGCTGGCCATCCTCTGAGGCAGAGGGAGCAGAGAGGTCCCAGAACTACTGTAGTTTTATACTAACTCTTAAAATTAGGTAGTGTAGTTCTCTAGCAGGTGAGGAATGAAGGAGGGTTCCTTGGGGGAGGTGCATTAGTGCTGGGCCCAGCGGATGGGTTCAGTTTTGCCCAGTGGAAATGGAAAGGGAAAGGACATTCCCGACAGCATGCACACAAGCAGGAAATCGAGAGGCCTTGTAGGCATCTGGCAAGGAGCCTGGGCTGGCTGGCTCCTCCAGCATCAGCTGTGGAGAGACATGACGCTGAAGGGAAGCTGGCCTCCAAGTCAGGGAGAGCTCTGAATGTGCAAGTAAAAGAGTTGGAGCTTTATTCTGCAGACAGTGGTGAGCCCTTGCAGGTTTTGCAGCAGGAGAGATCTCTGAGGGTATCTCCTCTGGCTGGGGCAGCTGTGGGAAGACCAATTGGTTCTTGATGGGAGGGAGGGGAGGGAATGTCCGTCAGGGTCTCCCACAGGGCAAGAACCCCAACCCCACAGTCAAGGCCAGGCTGGTAAAAATAGCTGGGAATCCCGCTAGATAAAAATAGCTGTGGGCAGGGGAACTCACCTGCACCAACAGGTAGGAAAAGTAGGTCATGGCTATGGGCCACCTGGGAGGTGAGCAGGAGGGAACAGAGCTCCTTCAGAGCCTACCACTTCCTCCTTCACCCGTGAAGACTCAGCCTCCTGGGCAGCTCTGAGCAAGGTCTGACAATGGAAGAAGGTCTGGAATTAGCTCTCTAGGCCTGTGGGCCACGTGCTATCTTTCCCTCTGGGGGCATTTCTACCTCCCAGCTAGCTTTGAGCATCTTCTGGCACCCTGCTTTGACTTCAGGAATCCACTTCCCAGCAGAATCTAGTGATTCGTTTCTTGGCGACATCACTTTCTAGACTCACTGAATTCAGAATCTATTAACCTCTTTATTGTAACTGTTGATTTATTGAGCATTTATGAAGTTCTATGCGTGGTGCTAACTTTTTCACAGTACAAGAATAACCTCTCTGAAATATGAATCTGTTCTCCAAGAGCCAAGCATCTCTCTCTCGGAACTTTTGTCCACACTACTGGGTTTTTAAAATTATCATACAGTAAAATTTACTGTTTTTCTTCAGGTATACAGTTCTATGGATCTGAACATGTGCAGATGTGTGTATCCTCCACCACCATCAGGATACGGGAAAACTCCATCATCCCCTAAAAACGCACTCATGCTGTTGTTTTATAGTTATATCCTCACCCCACCCATAGTCCTGGCAAATACTAATATGTTTTCCATCACCATAATTTTGTCTTTTTGAGAGTATCAAGTAAATGAAATTACAGTGTGTGACATCTTGACTGGCTTCTCTCATTTAGTATGAAAGTCTTTGACATTTATCCAAATATTGTTGCATTTATCAATATTGTTCCTTTGTACTATTCAGTGGTATTTCATTGTTAACCATTAACCCATTGAAGGACATCTGAGCAGTTTGCAGATTTTGGCTATTACAAATAAAGTTGCTATGAACATTCAGGTACAGGTTTTCATGTGAAGAGATGTTTTCATTGCTCTAGGGTAACTACATTAGGAGGGGGATTACTGGGTCACATGGTAAGTGTATACTCAAAGATGTAACTTTACAAGAAAGCGACGAACCATTTTACAAAGTGTCTGTACCATTTTACATTCCCATCAGCAATGTATGAGAGTACTAGTTTCTCTGTGTTCTTGTCAGCTCTTGGTTTTACATTTTTTAATGTGCTATTCTAACAGGTATGTAGAGGTATCCCATCATGGATTCAATTCACATTTCCCTGAGTGTTAGTAATGTTGAATATCTTTTCATGTGTTCGTTTGTCATTTTTATATCCTCTTTGGTGAAGTGTCTGTACAAGTCCTTTACCCATTTTTTTAATGAGATGGCTTGTTTTCTTGCTTTTGAGTTTTGAGAGTCCTTCGTATATTCTGCATACAAGTAATTTGTCAGATATGTGGTTTGCAAATATTTTTTTCCCAGTCTGTACGTTGTCTCTTTACTTTCTTGACAGTGTCTTTCTTTGACAGAGCAAAAGTTTTTAATTTTGATGCAGTTTGGTTTATGAATATTTCCTTCATGGATGAATCATGCTCTTGGTATCATTTTAGAGCTCTTCACCCAGCCCCAGGTCATAAAGATTTTCATATATGTTGTCTTCTAACAATTTTATAGTTTACATTTTACATTTTGATCTATGATTCATTTGGGGTTAATCTTTGTATTTAGGTCAAAGGTTTTTCTTTGTTTATGGATGACTAGTTGTTCCAAATTCATTTGTTGAAAAGATTATTTTTTCTCCATTGAATTGCCTTTGTACATATTATTCATATTTGTGTAGATCAATTTCTGAACCTTCTGTTCTGTTTTACTGATCTGTATATTCATCTTTTTGCAAATTTCACACTCTCTTGATGACTACTGTAGTTTTGAACTAAGTCTTAAAATTAGGTAGCATAAACTGGGCAAGGTAGCGTGCATCTGTAATCCCAGCTACTCAGGAGGCTGAAGCAAGAGGATTGCTTGAGCCCAGGAGTTTGAGGCCAGCCTGAGCAACATAAGAGAGACCTCATTTCAAAAGACAAAACAACTGTCCCCCTCAAAAAAAAAAAAAAAAAAAAAGAAGAAGAAGAAAGGAGATTGGGTAGTATGATTCCTCACACTTTATTCTTTTTCTCCCCAAAATTGTTTTAGCTATTCTAGTTCCTCTGTCCTTCCACAATGTTTTAGAATCTGCTTGTTAATATCTAACAAAAAAATCCTGCTGGGATTTTGATTGATATTGTGTTAAATCTATAGTCCACTCTGGGAAATTGACATCTTTATGTTGAATCTTCTGTCCATAAATATGGTATACCTTTCCATTTGTTTAGGTCTTCATTATTTATTGCAACAGCATTTTGTAGTTTTCAGCATACAGATCCTGCACATCACACTCGTCTCCTCCACTAGACTACCAGCCCCATGAGGCAGGGACCATGTCTGTATTACATACCACTGCGTTTACTGAGCTTCCAGAGGGCCTGCCTGGCATGCAGTTGGTCCTCACTAAATATCTCTGAGTGAATAACAGCACTTTTGCATTTGTCATCTAATTTAATCTACCCACAATCAGGTTAGAGATTACACTTCTTACTTCATGGAGGAGAAAACTGAGGCTTGGAAAGGAGGTATAGTGAACATATCTAGGATGTTCCTCAAGATTCTCGCCTCCTGGTGTACATGCCCTATAAAATTCCCTCCCTTGAGTGTGGAAAAAGGACCTATGAATACGATGAGATATCATTCCCGTGATTCGTTCACATTATAGAGCAAAGGTGGAGGAGTTTTGTAGATGTAATTAAGGTCCCTAATCAGTTGACTCTGAAGTTATCGCAAAGGAGATTTTCCCAGATCAGTCTGACCTAATCAGGTCAGACCTTTTAAATGAGAGTCTGGAGGACACAAGGTGGAAAAGTCAGAGGGATTCAAAGCAGCAGAGCTGCTCTTCTATTGGCCTTGAAGAAGCTAACTGCCATGTTATGGAGAGGGTCACATGATAGAGAACAGCAATATCCTGTAGTAGTTGAGGCCCTCAGTCCCACAAGGAACTTGGGAGAGAACCTCAAGCCTCAAATGAGATCACAGTCCAGCCAACACCTTGACTTAAGCCTGGCAAGACCCTGAGCAGAGAACAAACTTGTGGTAATTTGTTACACAACAATAGAAAATTAATATGGAAGCCTTTCCTAGGGACCCAGAGTTGGGACTCAAACAACTCCTGGGTTGCTGAGCTATGCTCTCAACTACTTATCTGTCTCCCAATGCCTTCTCCTCTTGGGGGGCTTGAGCCTTTTTGTTTATGCCTTTTGTTTTGTTTTATCTTTGTTTGGATATCAGGATTACAGAATCCTTGGTCTATGACAGTCTTATTAATGGTACATGCACAGCCCACTTTTATTTATGTTGGTTCGTTAGTTGGTTTTACTAATGCAATAAGCACCCTTAAACCCACCACCCAGAATAGCTAGTCCTTGACAATAACCCACATCTAACCACTGCCCCACATCCTGCCCCCGATTCCCCATCTGCAGAAATTGTCATATGAGTCCTGTGTTCATCATTCCCTTGCTTTATGAAGTTTAATGGCATAAAATTATTTTTTAAAGTGTAATGTTTTTTAATTTTATAAAAAGGGTATCATGCAGTACGTAATCTATTGGGACTTTTTCATCTCAATTTTCTGTTGCCAAGCTTCATCCATATTGCTCTGTGTTAGAGTATGTCATTCATTTTGACTGCTATGTAACATTTCACTATGTGACCACATCCCCACAACTCATCCATTCACTCTGCTCCTCATGGGCATTTGGGCAGTTTCCAGGTTTTTGCTATTGTGAACAGTGCTACTCTGAACGTTCTTGTGTAAGTCTCCTGGTTCAGTAATTTACCTCTCAGAGTCAATTTCTGCCTAAATAAACTAAAGGGGAAGGATTTTGTTTCTTTGCCACAGAAGATCCAAAAGACTAATAAAGCTTCTTGCTAGGAGCCTGCCCTTAACTGCACTCACCCCCAAACTGCTGCTTTCAGCAGATCCATCCAAATGTTGTCTGCCCCAGACACCCAAATCTGGGTCCACAAACCCCAGCCATCCACCAGGGGAGCATCAAGAGCACACAAGACAACTCCTCCTGGACTAAAGTTTCAATATCGAGAACTGGCTCTGAGGAAGTGTGCTGACCACAGGCATGGCTCATTCGCAGTTATGGGCAGGACTTTGGTCCCAAAGATATCTCATGTCACTGTGCACTCGGAATCTGCTATTCTGGAAAGCCCCCCAGCCTAAACCACAGCAGAGCATGCGATGACAGCGAGTGTGGTGACAAGTTAGCAGAGTGGGAAGTGAAACACAGCCATAGGCTGGTCCCTGCCCTGCCTGGCCTCGAGGGAGACCCTGATTGAGTCCCTGATCCCTCTTGGGCCAAAGTCTCCTCACATAGCTGAGGGGGGATGCACACTTAGTGAGATAAGAGGTTGATATCTGGTTAGATCTGGTTAGAAAGTGCG
Source organism: Pan troglodytes (assembly GCF_028858775.2). Lineage (NCBI taxonomy): Eukaryota > Metazoa > Chordata > Mammalia > Primates > Hominidae > Pan > Pan troglodytes. The sequence continues at coordinate 49,874,384 of NC_072403.2, forward strand.
AGAGGGTGGAGAAAGTGACATCTGGTTAGAAGGTGTGAGAGGGTGGAAGGGGCTAAGAGGGTGGCCAGGGAGAACCCTGCCCAGGGCTGAATGGGAGGGCCCACATTGAGGGCTGATCTTCCCCACCTAGTCCACTCAGACTCACATGCTAATCTCCTCTGGAAACGCCCTCATAGACACACCCAAGAATAATGCCTCACCAGATTTCTAGGTACTTCTTAGTCCAGTCAAATGGACATGTAAAATAAAGCATCACACCATAGACACTTTCTTCAAACCCTTGGGGGTCAGCTATTAGTTCCAGAGGCACAACTGGAAAGGGCTCACAGGGAGACAGACCCAGGGTGGATTCCAGGGGCTTCCCTTGCTCCAGGCCTCTGCAAATGGATGCCTTGGGAAGGGCATGAGTGAGCCTCACAGCAGCAGGGAGGGCTCAGCCTGTTCATCTCTGAGGTCCTCCCACCTGGGTTTCTGTGGCTCTACAAAGGCTTTAGCCCATATCTGCCCCACACGCGTACCTCCCAGGCAGGCCTTCCCTCCATCCTCATCTTCTCTTTCCTTCCTTCTCATTCACTCAGCACGCCTTGAGAGAAGCACAGGGATTGGGGCAGTTAGTGTGGGGAGCGTGTACAGCAAGTTACACAGAAGAGTAGGAAGAACTCAGAATGGAGATGATGAGGCTGAAGGCCAAGGCTTCCTCTTAGGCTCCAGCCAGAAGCTGGGCTTGCCAGAAATTGATGCTTCTGGAGAAGGAGGAGGTGCTGATGACTCAGTGCCAGCCTGAAAGTCATGAAGGACGGGGGAACCAGCGTTTCCTCATACCCCAAAGGTCAGAAGGATGCATGGCTATCCCTGTAGTGGGTTCAGGCTATAGTCCCCGGTCAATCTAGCTTCCCACCCTTGTGTGTCCCTGGGTCCTGGCTGTAAGCTAACTGAGCCCGGTTTCCCGCACAGCAGCCCTGCTGTCCCACTAGCATCAGAAGAGGAAAGCAGGACTGTCTAAGAAGCCCTGTCTGCGGCGGTGTCCACAGGGGGCGTCTGCATGGGCTCCTCACTCCTGCATGAGCCCCGAGTAGAACAGTCTCTGAGCTTGTACTGCCTGCAGAAAGAATCGGAGGAGGTCAGTCTCTGCTCCTGAAGTTATGCATCAGGGAATGAGCAAGGCTGGGTGGGTCCTGTGAGTGAGAGGATGTGCTTGCACAAGGGACCAGCGTAAAATATGCTACTTATTTGGCGCACCAGCCTTGAGGTACACCCTCAGGCGTCAAGGTCTGGGGAGGTGCTCACATCTGGTAGAGTCTGCGCAGGCCAGTGAGGCAAATATCAGGTCATCACTATTTTGGGTTTCTGTGCAGGAAGGGAGCCAGCCGCGACCTGTGCTTTCACCATAGAAGGATAGAGAGCTTCCTTCTGTAGCCCAAGTTCCTACTCACCTCCCATCCTGGCCCCCACAAATTGGACTCTTTCAGAACAGAGGCCTCTGTCTTAGCCTAGTTTCCCCTAAAAGTGGAACCTGTGGGAGCTTTGGTCTCAGGGGCAACTAAGCTGATTTGGGAAGTGATACCAGGAACAGGATCAAAAGATGAGGGTGGGGAAAGAGTGAACAGGGTGTCAACCAATACAAGGATATGTTATCTAGTTGGCCACCCCTGTGATGGGTGTTGACCCCACAGAGATCTATTTAAGAGACTTACGAAATGTGTTTCAAAACAGTCTACCCAGAAGGGCAAAAAGGGATCCTTTAGCTCCTGTATCCCCCATTGCACAAAGGTGACTCCAAGGGAGTCCCTTCTGGTGTGCACTACTTAAGTGCTAAGCAGTTCCACAGGTGTCCACCCGTAGGACATCAGAGAAGTCTCTGGCAGGAAGTAGGAGGTTCTAGGCCAAGGCAAAGTGCCATTTAATTGCACCTTTGCAGAGCCCACGAAGCTTGCATGGAACTGGCCTCTAAAGCAGAGGTCAGAGTAAGCGATGGGCACAGAGAAATTTGGACCAAAGTGTCCAGTAAAGGTCCTTTCTTTGTGCCTTCACCAAGCCATCAGCAGCATCAGCAGCGTGTTACACGGCCAGCTTTTCAGAGTTGAAAAATATTTTCATAGAGTCAGAGAAAGCTCGGAGGTGGGACGTCATGGTGGGAGTCAGCAAATTCCAAGTACCTAGCAAGGTTTCAGAGCTCTGCTCCGCTTTGTCCAGCCTGAGGACCAGTCTGCCTTCTCTCCTTAAGGGCTTCCCTAGCCAGGGGGCCGGGAGCCAGAATGAAGCAAAGGCCATTCAGCCTGAAACTGCAGCCAGACCTCTCCCTGAAGAGCCTCCCTGCGCCCAGCCCTGCTGAGCCCTCTCTCCGCACACATTTCTTTCCTGCCCAGCCGGCCTCAGTTCATTTCTCAAGCAGCGCATGTGGGCTCCTCCACTTTCTCCCTGTTCAATGTCTTAGCTCCACTTTTTCCTGGGCTGCACCCCAGCCCCCTCCTGCATGCCCACCCACCCCCAGACATTGGCGCTGGCTTTCCAGGCCCCCTGTTGCTTGGCCCTTTCCAAGGCTGTTTGGGACCCAGCCCAAATCAGCAATTACAAGTACCCACTTTTCCTCCTCACTCACACAAGGTAGCCATTGTCCACTGTACAAGGGAGAACCATCTGTGCTCATGTTGCAGTAAAAAAGGTTGTTTACCCAGGGTCGTCAGCACAGCCTTCATGCTGTGTCCCCCCACTGCATGGCAAGTGCAGGCCAAACACGTGTGGGCCTCATGGGCCCACAGGTTAGGTGCAGAGGACAGACATGCAAGGCCTGGAACAGACACAAGATGGGCACAGAATGGGGATGCAGGCTTAGAACAGATACACGGGCAGCTACCACTTGAGGCCTTAGCAGGTATGGTCCTTTCTCAGCTGTGAGTTCCCTCTGCTCAGGCCCTTAGATGGATGCTCCCTCCATTCCTCCTTCCTACCTCCTCACTTAATCCTTACTATAAGGCCAGGAGAGTGGTTCACGCCTGTAATCCCATACTCTGGGAGGCCAAGATGGAAAGACTGCTTAAGGCCAGGAGTGTGAGACCAGCCTAGGCAACATAGTGAGACCCTGTCTCTAAAAAAATTAAAATTAGCCAGGCATGGTGGTGCGTACCTACAGTCTCAGCTACTCGCTTAGGCAGGAGGATCACTTGAGCCCAAGTTTGAGGCTGCAGTGAGCTATGATCTATGATCATACCACTATAGAGCAAGACCCTGATTCTAAAAAAAAAAAAAGTTCACAACCCTCTGCCCTCCAAGGTGGGTCTGATGATCCCATTTAATAGACAAGGATATAGGGGCTCAGAGATGTTCCTTAACTTATCCAAGGGGAGAGAGGAAGAAGGAAGGATGCAACAAGGTACCTATAGAGAACCCCAGGATAGCAGAGCTGGGAGAGCTAGACCTGAAGAAGTTTCTATTCTTCTTTATGGGAGAGGGGACAGTGAGTTGGTTAGGTTGTGTGGAGAATTCCTCACTGAGCTGGAACTTGGGGATTTGGCTCCAGGCAGGTGGGGCCAGCCAGAAGGGTTGCCCTGAGGGGCAGATGGTGACCTATGAAACACTCTCCCCTCCGCATTAGGGAAGGGAGATTTTCAGCCAGGACATCCCTGCCCTGGAGACAGTGATATGTGTAAGACACCTCTTGGGGGCATAGCTGCCCATATCTGGCTTCCCCACAGCCATGATCACCCTGGTGGGCTCCTGGGTGGGGAAGGGATTGGCAGGAGGATCACTTGCAAGGGAAGTCAGAGCTGTTTCCAACATTCACAGCAGTGTCCCAAGGCCCAGAAGCCCCCAGAAGGAGCCAAAGAGACTTAGTCCCCACAGGGCAAAGGTAACCCAGGGAGCCTGGGTGGTCCTGAGTGACCACCCATGGGCAGGCCGGGCATTTTTGTTCTTGGGAAACCCTGTAACTGAGATCCTGGGGGTCCAAAGGGACCTCCAGGGTCACGTCTCTCACAGCCCAGGCCCTGCCCTGAGGACATGGGTCGCAGTGAGAAGGCCCTCCCCTGTACAACCCCCAGGCCAGTTGCCAGAACAGCAGAGTGAATATGGTATCAAGAGGTCAGGCTCAAGCCTACACTGTCCAGCCTCCCCAGCCCTTCAAGATAGCCCAGGCCACAGAAACACCAAACCAGCAAACTTGGGAAAGGCCATTGTCCTCTGCAATGGAGCTTGAATCAGCATTACCCTCTCCAGTGTTGATACCTCATAGCCTTCTCTGTCCTCTGCAAAAGGCTGAACACCAGAACATTCCAGAGCAGGACACAAGCATCCGCCGCCCTTGTTATGCCTCCCGCAGCCCAGGCCTGGCTGCCCTGCATGGTCTTGACATCTTCTGACATCTCTGGGCAGCATCTGTAACAGGATGTTTCACCAGCAGCCTCTTCACCCAGCTGACCTTGATGGGGGGGCACATGGAGAGAGAGGAGACTGCCAGCCACCCCAGACAAAGCTTGCTGGTTCTGCCCCTACACTCTGCCCAGGCTCTACAAGCCTGAGCCAGAGCGGAAACTGGTTGGAGGCTGGAAAGTTTGGAGGAAAGCTTTCTGATGGGAGGTGATGGGGAGAGCAGCTGAGAAGGGGCTGGGCATGGTCTCCCTGGGTGTCAAAATTCTAGAATCAGTGAATCCCTGCAGCTCAAGACCTTGTGCCTACAGTGTCTGAGATGTGTGTTGCTCCATATGCCCTGGGGAACCAGCTTCTAGGTAAGCTCTCAGAAATCTCACAGTGTTGGAGTCACAAGACCTCTGAGATACAGCCCTCCAAGTTTTCTATGGCTGCAAAACAAACCATTCCCAAACATAGTGCCTTAAAACAATAATGGCTTAATTTCTCACAATTCTGGTGGTAGTCCTGGCTGTTCTGCAAGTCTAACCTGGGATTAGGCCACTTAATCAGCTGCATTCAGCTGGAAGGTCCAGAGTGGCCTCAATGGCAACTCTGAAGCCTCCGTGCTATCAACCGGCTTCCTTGCGCCTCCTCTTAGTGCCTGATCCTCCAGAGTCTCTCTCTCCAGCAGAATAGCCTGGACTTCGTTACAGCGTGGTGCCTGGCTTGGAGGAAGAGGAGACAGGGAGAGAAGGCAGTCAGGCCTCTCTAGGGTTGAGCCTGGGACTGGCACAGCATCATTGCATTTTTTTCAGTCAAAGCAAGTCATAAGGCCAAGCCAGATTCAAGGAGAGGGAAAATAGAAACCAACTCCTGGCAGTAGGAGTAGCAAAGACTCTGTGGACATCTCTCACCCACCTCGGACATTTATCAGTCTCTGGAGAGTCAGGACAGAGCCAGATTGCCTGACACAGACCTGGAAACTTAGAGATGGATGAAGTCCCCATTCCTGCCCCTGGGACTCTCTGCCCTCAGCCCCCAAACCATGACCTTCCTGAGTCCCTCTGCTCACAGTGATCCTGGAGGCCTGGCCTGGGGGTGGGAAGGGCTGGGATCGGAGCTGCACAGGGTGGTGGGGAGGAATTAGGTCCCTTTTCATACCAACTGTTGAGGCATCTGAACTTGATCTAGGGATGGGACTTTGGCTATGGGATGTGGGGAGAGGGTGCCCCCTCCACGCAGAGGCCCATCCCACAAAGGCTTGAGCAGAGCCTGAATGTGGACACAAGGCAGGCTCCACTTAGCTCTCCACGTTCACCTGTCCACAGGTAAGGCTGTGACAGATGAACTGAGGCCACCTGTCCTGGGGAGGCTGGTCCTAAGGGACCCCAGCTCTTCCTCTCCTCTTCCAGGTGATCTCCTGCACAGGTGCCAAGTTCCCACCACACTGAGCTGCATTCAGCAGGCCCAGATGTTGGGCAGCCAAGTCGGTCCCCTGAGGACCCACCCCTCCTGTCTGCTTTCATCTAATTTATTCACTCAGCCACTTGACAAATATTTACTCAGCACCCGTAAGATAACAGGCACTGTGTTCGTCGCAGGGGATATATCAAGTGAGCAAAAGAAAAAAAAACCCTATCCTCTTGGAGCTCAGATTCATGAGATGGTGGGAGGCAGTGTGTCTGTAGACAATAAACTAAATAAATCAGTAAATTACGGAGTCTTGTGGCTGCCATAACAAATCACCCACTTGGTGGCTTACAACCAACAGAAATGTGTTCTCTCACAGTTCCGGAGGGCACGCATCTGAGCATCACTGCTATCTCTGCCTCCATCTTCAGGTGGCCTTCTTCCCTCTGTCTCTCTGTGTCTCCTCTTCTCATAAGGACATTAGTAATTGGACTTAGGGCCCACTCTAAATCAAGAGAGCCTCATCTTGAGATACTTAATTATATCCGCAAAGACACTATTTCCAAATAAGGTCACATTGTGAGGTTCCTGGTGAACACGAAGTTTGGAGGGAGACACTATTCAACTCACTGTGGCCATATGCACAGGTTCTAGGGGTTAGAACATGGACATTTTGGGGTACCACCATTCAACCCACTGCAAACATATTAGAGATTTGGAGAAAAATAAAGCAGGGTAATACAGAAGAGGGGCCCTGTGGTGGGATTGGGAAGGCAGGCCGAGCATTCAATAGGATGGTTAGGAAAGACCTCACTGAGAAGGTGATATTCAAATAATGACCTCAAGGAAGTGAGGGGGTGACGCATATGGCTATCTGAAGGAAAAGCATCCAGGCAGAGGGAACAGGTAGCACAAAGGCCCTGAGGCAGGAGCGTGCCCAGTACATCTGAGGAATAGGAGGCTGGAGCAGAGTGAGCGAGGGCTAGACTGGTGGTAGGGTGGGATTGCTGGGGACTTGCAGGCCACACTTAGGACTCTGCCTTCACCCAGAGGGATATGGGAGCTGAGGCAGAAGAGAAACTTTGTTTTCATTCTCACTGCAGAGCTGAGCGTAGACTGTCTGGGGCCACTGGCTGAAGTGTAAATGCCCACTCCCCCGCCCCGCCAGGGCTGGACATGGGCAGCACGCCCTCCACGGCTCTGGGGTGGCTTCCCAGGACTGTGTCATAGACAGGCGCCTCCGATCCCCTGCCACTGGACCCCCCGCCTGCCCACAGGGCTCAGGTTTCTCCTCATCAGCTGTATCCACCAGAGCTTGGGAAAGTCGGCTTTCCAGGAAGATTTCATCATTTTCCATTCGGAAAAGTTTGCTGCTCCCACCACTCCCTCCTCTACTCCCAAGGCTGAGAAACAAGCACTGAGACTTTCTGGAGCTCAGAAAGGCCCATGGGCTGGGGCAGGTGAAGCTTCCAGCCTGCCTCATGGCCACCTGCAACCAGAACCACCCCATTCCCCAGCTGGCCAGACTCCCATCTCCTGGGGGATCCTCACCTGCCCCCACCCCATGCTTGCCCCCCATGGGATTCTCTGTGGACTCCCCCATCATAGTCTTCTGCCCTGGCACCTCTGTGGCCTGCTAAGGGGGAGGCCACCCCACCAGGCAGAGAAGGCACTGGAGAGAGCTGCGAGAGGAGGGAAGAGGGCTAGGCTACCCACCTCCAGGACTCTCTCATGAAGGCAGAGCCACTGATGGGAACCAAGCACATGCCTTGGCTTCTAAGGTGAGTGGAAAATTCCCTTAGCGCCTCTGCACCAGTGTTTTCCCCTCACCTCTATTGCCATTGTGGGATCTGTCAACAAATATAGAGTCTGTCAGTGTTTGCAGAGCCTACCAGCGTTTGCAGAGCCTGCCTGGTCACAAAGCCTATTGTTATTTGCTGAGATAGTTTCTTTCATTGCTCCAGGGGGCCCCACCCACTGCACAATGGTGACCAGTAAAGTTTCCTCTCTCCCTCACCCCTACCCTGCCCCACACTCCTCCCTGAGGTCTCCCCAAGTATCCACAAGGCATTTCCCCAAAGGCCCTGAGACTTAGACCTACAGACACCCCACAGCAAATCCACACACTCCCCATTGGACCTTCACTCATGAGCCCTGTATAAGCCAAGGTGTGGGGGGCCAGATGGGGCTCCAACCCCAAGAAAACAGAGAGGCCACCCCCTCCTGAGCTCAGGCCTGAAGGAAAGCATAATTTGAAGCCAAGCGGAAATGAACCTCTGTCATTTTGTAGCTATGGCATTTGGGCATCCACTCGAGTTTCTGAGTCTCAGTTTCCTCATCTATAAAACAGGGATGCATCAAGGCATATGGCTGAGGTAAGCTCAGCTGAAAGAAGACGGAGAGTCAATTGGCTGCCAGTGACACATCTAGTTGTGCCAGGCATGGGGCTCAGTTCATCCGCAAAAAATCTTCCAAGAGGTGAAAGAAACCCCAGGCTTTCCTGATATTAGCTCTGAGAGGTGAAAATAAGTCTATATGAGTCTGAGCAGGGACTCAGCTCACCCTGACCCTGACAGGGCAGAAATGTGTCAGGAACTTGGAGAGGGCTGATGTGGAAGCCCTCAGCCATTAACCCTTCTCCTCTGGCCATTCTCAATGTTGCTTTGACAGTGAGTGCAGGCGGAGGGATAGCTCTCCCTTACTGACTGTGAGCATGCTGAGGAAGGGGCTGTGTGTTCCCCTCAGACTGGGGCTCCCTGAGGATGGGGCCAAGTCTCCCCTCAGACTGGGGTTCCCTAAGGATGGGGCTGCGTCTCCCCTCAGACTGGAGATCCCTGAGGACAGGCCATGTCTCCCTTCTGAGACTGAGGCTCCGTTTGCTCTCAGCCCCTAGGCTCTCCAGCTGTACTCCTGTCTCACGGAACAACCACCCAAGAGAACAGGGTGATAGGGTCTGCTGAGCAGAAGTGCACAGGGCAGGTTGCGGGTACTCCTGAGGAGGGACGTGCTGATAAAGGGTAATCTCCCTGAGCACTTGGCTCAGGATAGACAAAGGCTGCAATCAGAGGGTTCTGTTTCGAGCTTCCAGCCAACTGTCTCTATCAAGTGCCTGCTGTGTGCAAACCCACTGACAGGTACTTTGGGAGGACCAAGAGGACTTATGCACGGTGTTTGAGCTCTTGGGAGAGAGGCTGATGCCTGGTAGGGGATGCACAGACACTCAGGGCTCCTGGGAGAAGAAAGGGAGTGAGTTCCTCAGTCAGGCAGTCTTCTCAAAGGAGACCCTGTTAGGGTCCAGTTTAGGGCAGCGGTCAGTGGCTTTGGAGCTTTGGGCCTGGGGGAGCTCCTGAAGACCCTTTTCCCATCCTGCCACCTCTCCCCCTCCCATGCTTATCTGGCAACCTTGCTCCATGTTTTCCCTGGAACATGTTCTTCCTGCTCCCCTCAGCCCCTACTTAAGGTTAAGCCCTCTCTTTTGCTTCTGTCCAGCAAGTCCAAGGCTGGGTACTAGGGCGCAGGGGAAGGAGCTTGCTCAAGAGCCCGTGGAGGGCCCCTTGGGAGCCACCTCCTGGCTCCTGAGCCTAGGAGTGTCTAGGAGCATCTTACAAGAAGCGTAGATGATGAGGTGTTCTAGAGAAGGAAGGGGGAGCCCAGGAGGAAGCTGTCTCTTCCATCTTCTGCCTCCATGCCCAAATCCTTTAGAGGGAGCAGGTTCTGTAACCCATCCAGCAGTGGGCTCTCACCAAATTGTCCCATTTCCTCTCCCCTCTCAGTAAGGTGAAACCAACTCATTCTCTTCTCAGCCCTGCCCTGGGTTCTGGAGCAATGAGGAACTGGGTATCCTCAGTTGGGGCTCCCCACTCAGCCCAGCAGGGCAGAATGGGCCCTGAGGGGCAATGATGATAGGGAAGGTGAATGTGACCCATCCTCACAGATCCCCAGTCCAAGGGGAGACGCAGCCCCATCCTCAGGGAGCCCCAGTCTGAGGGGAGACACAGACCCATCCTCAGTGGGCCTCAGTCTGAGGGAGACACAGCCCTGTTCTCATGGGGCCCCAGACTGAGGGGAGACCCAGCTCTGCCCCTTCAGGGCTGGTCTGACTTGACCTTCAACGTCTCAATCCCTATTCAGGGAGTGATGACCAAGAGGTCACCTGAGCCACCTCCTGTCTTAAGTCAGGGTCCTTTCACTCACCCCATGAACTGAGGACAGAACAGGCATGGGACAGGAAGGAGGCCTAGAGACCCCTGATCTAACTGGCCACTGCTTGGCAGGCCCCTTTGTTGTCACCTGTGGGTCCCCAGACTCTCCCAACATCCTGCTAAATAGCATTTCTCTCCATTTAGGAGTGACCCCCGGGAATGGCCTTGCCCTGTCCCGTCAACCCCTTCCCTTGCCCCAGACACTGATAGTGGCTGAAAAGCAGGCCCATGGGGTGAGGGAGTAAGGGAATCCTGATAAGCTGACCTTCCTCAGCTCCTGTTTTGGCTGAGGCAGGCTGGTGGGCTGTTTGGTCTGGTGGGCCCATGGTGGAGAGGGTCCCCTGTGAGGTAGGGGGTCGCAGGCTCAAGGTCTCACTGGGTTGAGACAGCCCATACCTTGACAGGAAGGCCAGGCATGAGAGCCCTGCTGAGGTTCCTTCCGCCAGGACATGGCCCCTCTCTGGCCCATCAGGACATCCACCTCACTCCATGGTCACCATCCCAGGAGATAAGGGGCTCCCCTGAGCCTCCCTCACAGCTTCTAGCACCCCACAGGGTCCCTCGGGTCCCCGTCACTCTCCTGTCCAGAAACCTTGCCCCAGCAAGGAAAAGAGGAGAAGGTAAGAGTTGCGTCCCCACAGGAAACTGAGGCACAGAGACTGGCAGAGACCTCCCCAAACCCCATCTGCCCACTCCTCAATGGTAGTGTGGTAGAGTGATGAAAATCTGGGGGACCGATTGGGGGAATTGAACATGAGCTGCATATTAGATATTGCAAACTGTTTTGTTCAATGTAAGAATGGCATGCTGGTTTATATAGAAAATTTGGTTTATTTTTTAGAGATGCATTCTTAAATGAGTAGAGGTGACATGCTATATGTCTATAATTTACTTTTTAATATTTCAGCACAGAAAAGATGAAGCAAATCTGGCAAACAAAATGTTCATTATGCTATTCTGGTAATTGGTACTTGTAGTTTCGTTGTACTGCTCTCTCCATTTGTCTGAATGTTTAAAATTTCTCATTAGAAAAAGACAAATGCTGTTCTAACCTAGGTTTGAATACCAATTCTACTTCTTTGCTGTGTGACCTTAGGCAAGTCACTTAACCTCTCTGGGCCCCATTCTCTTTAAACACCACTGTTGTGATGTTTAAACACAGTAATGGATGGGGTGCACTAGTACAGTGCCTCAGACATAGTAAGTGCTCAGTTAAAAATGGTTGTTTTTTATAGCCTGGGAAAGTAGCTCATGCCTGTAATCCCAGCACTTTAGGAAGCCAAGGCAGGAGGATCTCTTGAAGCCAGGAGTTTGAGATCAGCCTAGGCAACATAGCAAGACCCCATTTCTACAAAAGATAAAAAATAAAAATAATAGAAAAGGGTCATTATTTGTGAAATGAATGGAAAAGGTGTCTGTGCTTGTGTGTGTGTGTGTGTGTGTGTTAGAAGGAGTGGCTTCTCAAACTCTCAGCCTCAGTTTCTCAGCCCTCAGGAAGCAGTAGTTAATTACTTGGGTCAACAGCCACACCCTCAGTCCCTACTCCATGTCACGGGCTGTGATGGGTGCTGGCAGAGGGGAAGGATTTGGGGTGCAGGGCCCCTCTTCACAGGACCAGTGGACACTAGTTCCTTAGAAGGAACACTGAAGTTAGTGGAGCCCCTCCTCATTTTGCATCCAGCCTAGGAACAGAGCAACTCCGTTTGGCCATGTGCAGTCGCCAGCTTTGGGGACAGGCAGAGCTGAGGGGCTGCCCCCTCAACACCCCACACAAAGGAGCAGAGCAGGGAGGAGTGAAAGCCCCGTCCCGAGGACAAGGGCAGTGGGGCATGTGCCGGTAACGGGAGAAGGCCAGCCCTTTCTTATTTTGGGAGGCAGGAGGCAGCAGGTGGCTGGCTGGTGCTGGGACATGTGAACCCTCCTGTCGGGGGCCATGTGGTCAGCAGCAGGGCAGCCTGGCAGTGCCGGGCTCAGCCTAGGCCCCACATGAGCCCATCAGCCAGACACATTTGTGGCCACAGAGGGAGGGAGATCCAGTTTCTCCACAAGGGCATCCTCTGTAGCACAGCTTGGAACTGGGGGAAAGGACACCTGGCACCTGCCCCACCCCCATATTCCCCAAGGAAGCTAACTCCAGGGACCTGAGTGTTCGGAGGAACTCCCAGTCTGAGTGGGGAGATGCAATCTTTATACCCCAGGAGTTTCTAATCCATGGGAGACACAGCCTCTGCCCTGAGGCAGCCCTCAGTCTGAGGGAGAAAACACAGACCTGGCATCAGAGAGCTCCAAATCTGAGTGGAGAGGCCCATTCTGAGGAGGGGGTTGGCCACAGTGAGGGCACGGGGGCTGCAAGGGCTGGAGCACTCCATTAGGCTGGTGGAAGCCACAATGTTGCAGGTTCCTGCAGGAGCCAAGTTATTTTGGGTGGGCAGGAGGAGCAGGCAACTTTCCAGATTAAAATAGCTTTCCCTGGGTGTCATTCCTGAGACGTGTTCAGATCCCAGCAGCATGCTCGTCACACGGTTATGTTCCTCCTGTCCCTCCCAGTCGGGTGGGCAGGGCCAGGTTGGCAGTCCTGCCCAGGCTGGAGGAGGTAGGAAAGTAGAGATGAGCCTTGCTTCCTAATCAGGGCAGCACGGAAATGTGAATCCAGTCTCCGGGGCCACTGAAAGCTGCCCACCACTTGCCCAACTCCTTCTAAAGGGCCTGCAGTTCTAAGAACAGGACACAGTCTGAGCACTGCACGGTAGCGCTCACCCCCTCTTTCCCCTTCGCCATTCCTGCAGCTCTTGCCTTCTTCCATGGGCCACCAGCTCCAGCTATCTCTGATCCCTGCCCCCATGAACTCTCTGCCTTTCCTGCCCTCCCCCACCCACCACACAGAGGAATCCAGATGCCTTGCACACGTGACTCCTCTGAGCTGGGCAGAGGACCCTGGCCAGGCCCAGACAACATAAATACATCCTGAGAGTTTACATTGTGTGGGCCATGAGTACACAGCAGTCGGCCGGCTGCTGCCCCTGTTTACCCCTGTTTATTCCCTGGGGGTTCACGGACAGGGCGCCACCGTAGGAGGAGGGTGAGGGAATCCTTGGGTGGCTGCAGCTGTGTGGATGTCAACGTACTAAGAACCCCAGGAAAGCTTGTAGGCCTCACAGGCCACTCCCTCCTACCACGTCCCAGCTGCCCTCCCTGTTCCAATGAAGATGCCGTGATGCACGTGGGAGTCTGAGTACAGAGTGGCCTCCCTGAGTCTGTGGTTGGGGGGCCCCCTGGCCGTCCTTCCCCTTGGCCCTCAGCCCTGCCCCAGGAACCCAGCTCAAGCTTTCGTGGATTTTCTGAGGTCAGGCCAAGCTGGGCCTGGCTTGGGTTAATCATTATTCATGCTGTCTCTGGAACTTTTCCAGGATGTTTTCATTTTCTGAGCACTTCTGATCTCTCAGCATCTTCCCCACTGGCTCTGAAAAGCAAATTCTGCTGGGATTGTCCATTGTGTGCATGGGAAGGTTGAGGCCCAAAGGGTATGCCAGTCCTGAGTCCCACCATAGCTGTCTGCGGTGCTTGCGTTCAAAATCAGTGAGAAGCCAGCAGAGATGACTGCCTCATAGTGACCCTGCACAGAGATCCACTTTACAGATGAGAAACTGAGGCTCAAAGTGGTTCACTGACTTGCCCACAGTTACTCAGCTGGTGAAGTCGCCATTCAAACTCAGCTCTGTCTGGCTCTAACTTCCCTGCATGGTCCTTCTCACCCACAGCCCACCTCTTACCCAGAGAGCTCAGATGAGCAGGCAGGGAGACAAGACGGTTTTCCAAAAGCTCCACCCTTCCCTAAGATATTTCTATTGGAAAGCCAGAGTGCATTCATTCCTGTGAATTCTTTCTCATTGGTAGTGTAAACTCCTGTGCCAAAAATTGGTGGGGTCGGGGTCGGGGGGGGGGGGGGGGGCGGGGGGAGAGACTAATAATAATAATAATAAAAATAACAAAAGCTAATGTTTATTGAGCACTTGCTGTATGCATGCTTCTAGTCTAAGTGCTATATAGTAAATACAATATCTCACGGAATCCTCACTACAACTCTGTAAGACATGATATTATTCAGTCCTGTTTACAGCTGAGAAGACTGAGGCACAAAGAGGTATGGTGACTTGTCCAAGGTCAGGTATCAGAGCCAGGATTGGAACCCAGAGCCACTGTGCTGTGTGTAGGAGATCTGGGTGATGACTGACTTTGCAGAGTAGTTTAAATAGCATGGTTGTGCACAGAGGCACACACACAGAGCAAATAGTGAGGGGACAGGTGAAGCTGAGCCACGGTGTCTGGGAGTAACGTGAGTAGTGCAGGGTGGATTAGGGAAGGGTTCCTGGTGGAGATGGGATGTGTGGCAGGGCTTAAAGGATGTGAGAGATATAGACCATGCCCAACAGTGTGGGGGCCTGGGGCAGGATTATCCACAAAGAGTCACCCACATGACCTGAACATAGTAGGTGTTGAGTAACTGTTATTGGATGATTGGTGATAGCAACATGGTGGTTGTGATGGAAGTAGCAACAGAGGAGGGAGTGGTCTGATGGTGCTGGTGGCAATGGTAGCTATGTCAGTGCTGGAGGAAGTAGCGATGACGGTGTGACAGTGGAGGTGTTAGGTGGTGTTGGTGATGAAGATGGGAATGGAATTATCAATAAAGGCAAGAACATAGACACCTTTTACTTTACCAACCTGTACAATCCTTTGCAGCAGACACCAGCCTCACATATTCTTAATCCTCACAGCTACCTTCAGGTGGTATCCTCATTTTACAAACGATGACACTGAACCACAAGCAAGTCAAATCCTGCTTGTGCAAGGTCACAAGGCCAGTAAGTAGCAGAAACCCGATTGGCTCAGGCTCTCTGCCTTCAGGGCCAGTGGCTCTCAGCTTCCTCCCCACTCGGAGGGAGGGCAGTGTCATGATGCCATGGGTGGGTATCAAGGCGAGGGCATTCTGCACTCCCAACACAGCAGGCTCAGCTGTGCTCGGTTTGGAGGAGTGGGGTGGAGCAAGACTGAGTGAGAGCAAATGCAGTTCTAATCCTGGCCCCACCACCCATGTGCTGTGTGACCTTCTCTGGGCAGTGGCCAAGGTAGATGCCAGCTGCCAGGTGACAGCAGGCCTGCCGGGCAGAGCCAGTGGAGCCTGGCAGGAGCCACACACACCAAGGGGATGAAGTCAGGGGTGAGAAATAATCTTGGAGTCAGAGGAAGGCTTGCTCTGGGTGACATTCCTGGAAAGTTCTGCTCTGATTGGCTTGAGATTGGGGTTTCTGCATAGGCCTTTCCAGTCAGGAACAAGTTTATTAATAAACCCTGTGTCTGCCCCCTGCCCTCACCCTGGGGAAAAGGCAGGGCTTCCTGGAGCTCCTGGGGTGGTGAGTTCCATTGAGGGGGACAGGGATTGAGCCCTTTAATGGAGTGCAAATGCCCTGCAGCTCCCAGATGACATGCTTCTGCCATAGACGCGGGGGCTTAGGAGAAATGCCAACAGGAGTGGGTGGCATGCATGTGAGCACATGGGTGTGCAAGCATGCATGAATGACTGCACGCATAGCGAGGTGTGTACACATGAGTTCCTGAACAAGGTTATCAGGTTATCACGGTAATAATAGACTCCTGGGGGCTCCTGGGTGTATGGGTATATATGGATTGGCCTGTAAGAATGTAAACCTACGCTAGGTGTGGTGGCTCACACCTGTAATCCCAGCACTTTGGGTGGTCAAAGCAGGAGGATCTCTTGAGTTCAGGAGTTCAAGACCAGCCTGGGCAACATAGTAAGACCCCCTTCTCTACAAAAAAAAAAAAAAAAAAAAATTGTTAAATTAGCCAGGCATGATGACACATGACTGTGTTCTCAGCCACTCAGGAGGCTGAGGCCGGAGGATCACTTGAGTCCAGAAGGTCAAGCCTACAGTGAACTAAGATTGTGCCACCGCACTCCATCCTGAGTGACAGAGTGAGACCCTGTCTCTAAAAAATAAAAATTAAGAGTGTAAACCTGTGTCTCAGCTGCTGGTGAGTGTATTCTTCATGTGCCCTTGTGAGCACCTAGGTGATGTGCGGGCGGCTGTGGGAGGAGGACTGAGTCTGAGGGTTGCCAAGGCCCTCCCAGGCACTTCCCTCTGCAGCTCATTAGCACCCAAAGCCTAAATTTACTGCATTTGCTCCCCCACCCGTGGGCTCTGACCTCATTAGGCCCCTGCTCCTTTCCTCAGACAGTGGGGCTGGGAAGGAGGGATGGCTCCTCTATCCGCAGTGTAGGATCCCTTCAGGGAGGAGGGAAAGTCCTGGGGGCAGGGGCAGGGGAATGCCAGGGCACAAAACTTAATATAGTCACAGGGCAGGCCGAGGAGGATGTTGTCTCCTATTACACCTGCCACCTGGCCCCCATCACATGATCAGCTCTTGCTGGCAAGTCATGGGCAGAGTGAGGAGCATCTACTCCTGGACATTGCAGGAGGCCGCACTCCACTCTGCCCCCTCCACAAATGGAGCCCTTCTCCCAGCTGATCCTCCTGGGAAGGGCAGGGTCCAGCCAGCCCTCTGCTCAGTGTGGCTCTGGCATGGATCAGCTGGGTGGTCCTGACCCCCAGTGGACCTGGTCAGGAAGGGAGGGAAGCTGTGGGGACATCCCACTGATCTTAGCATGGCCACCAAGGGACAGCTTCCTCTGGTGCATACCCTCCCCCACTTCCCTTTTGGTCAGAACCATGGCCCCACACTATGGCATTCCTGTAGGCAGAGCCCTAGGCTAGAACTAGGGGTGACAGCCAGGGTGAGAAAGAGCAGGGGTAGCCAGGTCAGCAGCCCCTCCAAGACTCTCCAGGAGACCAGTGTGGATGCAAAAGAAGGCAGGTTCAAGGCCAGCTCCTCCTCTAAGCCCCTCCTAGATAGGGCTCAGACTGAGGGGAGACACAGCCCTTACTCAGGGAGCCCCAGTCTGAGGGGAGATGCAGCCCTGTCCTCAGGGATCCCCAGTCTGAGGGGAGACGCAGCCCCGTCCTCAGGGACCCCCAGTCGGAAGGAACTATCATGCTACTTGTCCTCTCTTGAGTTTCTTGTGTAACCCTGGGAGTTTTACTCAATATCTCAGAGCCTCTGTTTTCTTGTCTGTGTAATGGCAACATGGCCACACACCTCAAAGATGTTTGGTTCATGCCAGTCAGATCACAAAACCTGAGTAAAATGTAGCTATTCTTTTTCATTTGGAGTTTTCTTGTGGAAGAAATCATCGCATTTAGTCTTTCTTTGGAGAAGCCAATTGCAGTGGGATCTTGTGTACCTCCCAGTCCTCTCCCAAAGACTAATGTCATGATGGTCTGGCTGTCTTGACACACCTGGCCTTCCCAGGCAGCCCCAGGCTGGACATTTATAGTCAACAAATGTTATGGAAAGTCAGCCATACAAGAGGCCCCAGGCCTGAGGACACCAGTGCAGCAGGGGTCAAGGCAAGCCCTGCAGCCACCCACCCCAAGCCAGTTCACTCCACAGCTATGGATAAAGGGGGGAGGAAGGCTCCCCCTTCCTCTCACTAGCTACCTGCCCCCCACCACTTGTCTGTTGACTTGGGGGACCCTCGACAGCTTCAGAGACTGGCTTCAGGGTACCTGGGGGATATACCCTCTCAAACCTGCAACTGTCAATGAGGATGGGAAGCTGCCAAGAGGTATACATGTGTGTGTGTGTCCAGCCCTGTCACAACTGAAGAGTGGAATTCCCTCCCACATGCACTGAACGATGATACCATACATGGCTGTCCCAGGGACCAAGCCTTTCTGTCCCTGGGACAGAGGGCCTAGAGGGCCCAGACTCTAGCTATAAATGCCTCCAGAAAACAGTCTGGTGGCTTCTGGTCATTTGCTTCTTAGGTACTTTGTAAAATTTCTTTCTTATTGAGATGTTAGATTTGTGCATCAAATTGTACAAATCGTTAAGGGTGCAGCTTGGTGAATTTTATGTAATGCCCACATAACCACCACCCGGTGCAAGCACAGAATGTTTTCAGCACCCCAGGAGGTTCCCTGAAGCCCCTCCCAGTCAATTCCACCTTCCAGAGGTAACCACTATTCTGACTTCTATCCCCATAGATCTGCTTTGCCTGTTCTTGAATCTCATGTAAATGGAATCATAGCATATGCACACTTTTGTGTCTGCCTCATGCTGTGCAATATTATGTCTGTGAAGTTCATCCATGTTGCTCAAGTAACACTAGGTTTTCCTTTTGTATTGCTGAGTAGTATTCCATTAAGTGGATATGCCACAGTTTATGTACCTATTCTGGGACATTTAGGTTATTTCCAGTTTTTAATTAATATGATGCAAGCAGACACAGCATTCCTGTACGTTTTCTGGTGCTCCTAAATATGGCAACCCAAATCTTGAGAGCAGATTTTGAGGGCAACGCATGGTTAAGAACTCCAGGGAAGAGGAATTAAAAATGACTGGGCTCCTGCTCTGGGCCATGAGCTTTTGTGGATCCACTGGACCAATCACTAAGGAAGGAAGACAGAGAAAGAGCAGCTCCCAAGGGGAACTCCTCTGAGCTCATCACTGAGCCTGGAGCCAGCCGTGTGTGTGTGTGTGTGTGTGTG
The DNA here is from genome assembly GCF_028858775.2 of Pan troglodytes. NCBI lineage: Eukaryota > Metazoa > Chordata > Mammalia > Primates > Hominidae > Pan > Pan troglodytes. Next base: position 49,892,967 of record NC_072403.2, read on the forward strand.
TGTGTGTGTGTGTGTGTGTGTCTGATTGGATTTGTTGCCGGGGCTGCCATAACACAGTACCACAGACTTGGTGACTCAGTAGTTTAAAACAACAGAAACGTATTCTCGCACAGTGAAGGAGGCCAAAAGTCTGAAATCAAGGTGTTGGCAGAGTCTGTTTCTTCCAGAGGCTCTGATGGAGATTGTTCCTTGCCTCTCTCCTTGCTTCTGGGGGCTGCCAGCACCTTGGTATTTCTCGGCTCGTAGCTGCATCACTCCAATCTCTGACTCCATCATCACATGGCCTTCTGCTCTGTGTCTCCATGTCTCTGTTTTCAAATCTTTTTCTCCTTATAAGGACACCAGTCACTGGATTTAAGCCCACTCTAATCCAGTAAGGTCTCATCTTAATTTGATTACATCTACAAACACCCTATTTCCAACTACGGTCACATCCCCAGGTACTGGGGGTTAGGACTCCAACTTATCTTTTTGGTGGGGATGGGGGGGCACAATTCAACCAACAACAGTGGTTATGGCTGTGTGTCTGTGTGTGTAAGACTGAGTGTGCATGAGTGTGTGTATTAATGTGTATACGCGTGAGGGGTAGTGAGTGTGTTATGCGCATGTGCTTGCGAGAACATGTCTGCGATGGTGTTTCTCGGTGTGCTTATGTGGCTGTGGGCATGTACATATGAGCATGTGTGTATATGTGCTTCTGTTTCCATGACTTGGAGACCCTGCTGGATGAGCTGAGAAGGGCAGCAAGGCAGGACGGTGGCAACAGGTTGAAGAGGTGCTTGGGGCCAGCCAGGTGAGCAGGCAGGCCTTGCCTCATGAATCTGGAAGAGTAGCTGGTGGATACAGACTCTGAGAAACAAGGACAAGGATGTTTGTTGAGCTGGGGTACAGGCTGGTAGGCCCAGGCAGTAGCTCCTGACAGCAGTGCCTGTTCCCAGGTCTTCTTTCAGGAATATTCCTAGAAACCCCCTCCACCCATGCTCCTGACCCTTGCATCCCATTTGCCTGGACAGAGAGGCACTGCCTGACTCCTCCCTTCCCAGGAATAAAAGTCAGCACTCAGTTACCTGTTGTGCCAGCCAGGTAGGGGCGGGGCAGGTAGCCAGTCCTTCCCTAGACCCACCCCCAGCCTAGTCCAAAGTAGCACCCAATCACCCATCCCTATGCCCTGCCATGCCTCTCAACTTGCATCTTGCACCTTGGCTGGGGCTGGACCCCAGAAATCAAAGAAAAACGGGGGGAGCATGTAGCAGTCAGGTAAGGTCCAGAATGAGGGCTTCTTATCTCCCTAGGGCAGCTCTCTTAGGCAAGCCCACCATCAAGTGACAGGATATTGGGAAGGTCTCCTCATAGTAATGTCAACTCAGGGCCTGCTCTGAGCCGGGTTATCTCATTTAAATTTCACAATCAGGCCAGGTGTGGTGGCTTTTGCCTATAAGCCCAGTATTTTGGGGGAGTGAGAGGTGACAGGGTGCTGGCAGTCCTCACAGCCCTCGCTCACTCTCGGCGCCTCCTCTGCCTGGGCTCCCACTTTGGCCACACTTGAGGAGCCCTTCAGCCCGCCGCTGCACTGTGGAAGCCCCTTTCTGGGCTGGCCAAGGCCGAAGCCGGCTCCCTCAGCTTGCGAGGAGGTGTGGAGGGAGAGGGGCGGGCGGGAACCGGGGCTGCGCGCGGTGCTTGCGGGCCAGCGCAAGTTCCAGGTGGGCGTGGGCTCTCGGAGCAGCCCGCCGGGCCCCAGCGGCCCTGGGCAGTGAGGGGCTTAGCACCTGGGCCAGCAGCTGCTGTGCTCAATTTCTCCCCGGGCCTTAGCTGCCTTCCCGCGGGGCAGGGCTCGGGACCTGCAGCCTGCCATGCCTGAGACTCCCCCCAGCTCCGTGGGCTCCTGTGCGGCCAGAGCCTCCCCGACGAGCGCCACCCCCTGCTCCATGGCGCCCAGTCCCATCCACCACCCAAGGGCTGAGGAGTGCGGGCGCACGGCGCCGGACTGGCAGGCAGCTCCACCTGCAGCCCCGGTGCAGGATCCACTGGGTGTAGCCAGCTGGGCTCCTGAGTCTGGTGGGGACGTGGAGAACCTTTATGTCTAGCTCAGGGATTGTAAATACACCAATCGGCACTCTGTATCTAGCTCAAGGTTTGTAAACACACCAATCAGCACTGTGAATGCACCAATCGACACTGTACCTAGCTACTCTGGTGGGGACTTGGAGAACCTTTGTGTCAACACTCTGTATCTAGCTAATCTAGTGGGGACATGGAGAACCTTTGTGTCTAGCTCGGATTGTAAACGCACCAATCAGCACCCTGTCAAAACAGACCACTGGGCTCTACCAATCAGCAGGATGTGGGTGGGGCCAGATAAGAGAATAAAAGCAGGCTGCCCCAGCCCGCAGTGGCAACCCGCTGGGGTCCCTTTCCACATTGTGGAAGCTTTGTTCTTTTGCTCTTTGCAATAAATCTTGCTACTGCTCACTCTTTAGGTCCATGCTGCCTTTATGAGCTGTAACACTCACCGCGAAGGTCTGCAGCTTCACTCCTGAAGCCAGCGAGACTACGAGCCCACCGGGAGGAACAAACAACTCCAGACGTGCCACCTTAAGAACTGTAACACTCACCGCGAAGGTCTGCAGCTTCACTCCTAAGCCAGCGAGACCACGAACCCACCAGAAGGAAGAAACTCTGAACACATCTGAACATCAGAAGGAACAAACTCTGGACACGCTGTCTTTAAGAACTGTAACACTCACCGCGAGGGTCCGCGGCTTCATTCTTGAAGTCAGTGAGACCAAGAACCCACCAATTCCGGACACAGGAGGATCGCTTGAGCCCAGGAATTCAAGACCAGCCTGGGCAACACAGCAACACTCCATCTCTACAGAAGTTGTAAAATTAGCTGGGCGTGATGGGGCGCATCTGTAGTCCTAGCTACTTATCCTAGCCTTGGCGAGAGGATCACTTAGCCCAGGAGGTTAAGGCTGCAGTGAGCCATGATTGCACCACTGCACTCCAGCCCGGGTAACAAAGTCAGACCGTGTCTCTAAAAATAAATAAATAAATAAAAATAAAATAAATTTGACAACCAAGTTTAAATGGTGTTCTCATTATTCCCATTTTACAGATGCAGTCACTGGGGCCCCCAAGAAGTTAAGTGATCTGCCTAAGATCACATGCCTTTGTTTATATGTGTTGGAATTTTTCAATTCTCTCCGGAAATCCACATCCTCCACCCCCAACCCAGACTCCAACACAACTGCTTCCACCACGGCCCACCTGCGTAGCCCACACATATCCCTGAAGTGCAGACTTCCTCCCATCCTTCCCCAGGAAGATTCCCTGGTCTGTGGGGTAGCGAGTGTTGGGGTGGTCTCTCCTTCCCTCCCATGCTTCTAGATTCCTCTGTAGGGTCCCGGTTTTGTTTTTGGTGTGGCAGCAAGCTCACTGCCTTTTTGAGTACTGTATGTCAGTGAGTTTGCACGCACACACCTGGAGGAGGGATGTGTGGGCATGAGGGGTATCTGGGCAAGTGGGCTTACTTGCCCACCTGGGGCACATGTGGGTACAGTGCAGTGGAGCATACATTGCCTAGATTGTAACCGTGTGTGTGCCTAGACACAGGCAAATGAGCCCATGTGGGTGTTCATGAAGGGCCTGCCCCCTGCATGTCTGGGGGTCTGTAGAATGAGTCCCCATTTCTCTCCCCTTCCCAAATAACTGCCACCATCTTCAGTTCAGACTCCTGGGCCCCAGGTAAGGGGCTGGTGAAAACCGCCTCTGACTGGGGACAGAGACACCTGAGTCTTAAGCCCCACCCAGGCTGCTAGTGCCCTTGAGCAGGCATCACCCCACCCAGGCAGCGGGAGTGTCCTCACCCAATGGGATAGGGTGACATGGGGGAGGAGGTTTGAAGCGGGGAGAAGGCAGCGAGGCTTTCAGCTCCCTAGATGGGAGGCTCATTACCCTAGCACTCAGTAGGTTGTAGGGAAGGGGGACTGAGCCAGGACTTGGCACTGACTACAAAGGGTAGGGGCAGCCCCCAGCACTCCCGCCGCGGCAGGCCAGGGGAGGGGCTGTGACGTTTGGTGGCCTCATGCAGCTGAGAGGAAGTAGCTAATTGCCAACCTGATGACTGGCGGCTGAGGAGTGGGGTGATGATGCCACTGGCAGAAGCAGGCGCCCTGGCCCAAGGAGGAGGCCCTTCAGCAACGGAGTGGGCCTGCATTCTGCGGAGGGTGAGACTGAGGTGGCTGCAGTCAAAGGAGAAGGGGGCAGGGGTTTGTTGAGGCTGTGACCGTGGGAAAGCGCTTCTCCAGGGCTTCCCTCAGCTTCAAGGAGAAAGAGTTCAGAGGCCCTGAGGGGATGAAGGGACTTGTGAAGGGGCTTCAGGGGGATGGGTTGGGGGGAAGGAGGTTCCTATTCTTACTCCCCTTCTGCCTATGCTCCCCCAATGTTCCTGTCTCTCCCCTCCCCCACCTTGGCCCCCTCTTTGGCCCCTGTGGCCAAAGTTGTTGAGGAAGGAGGGAGTAGATGGAGGGCTCTTTTCACCAGAAGACCCCCAGGCACAAGCAGCCCACCTTACCGATGGTCAGAGCATCCAGAAGAAGTGGCGAGACTTCAGCTGTCCTCAAAGCAGGAAGACAGAGTATTTCTGGCAGAAAGAACAGCACAAGCAAAGGTTAGGCAGTGGGGTCTGGAGAGGCTGGTGGAGGACTGGGGCTTGGCTTCAATGGTTATGAGAGGAGGTGGGCAGGATGTTCTGTACCAAGGGCCACACTGTCCCTTCCTGGAAGAAACAGTGGGTACCCAGCACCCAGAGCTTCTCCCACATGCTGGCCACCGCCTCTGGCCCCAGTAGACCTGGCCCTCAACTGCCTCAGCAAGCCTCACAGGTTGGGGACCCCACCCTCATTATTCTCAAGTGCATCAACCCCGAAGGACTGAAGCCCCGAGTCCCAATAAACAGGTCCCATCCATCCGTAGGCCAGTCCGCTGGGCCCCTAGCACCCTCTATGGGCAGGAAGCAACACTAATGGAGGAGGAGCCTCCAGCAGCCTGGGGTGGGGTGGGGGTGGGAGAGTGAGACGTGAGGGAGGAGACAGACTTGCCCTCTAGGAAGCGGACAGACCATGCCTCAGGAAACCCCAGTGTCACAGGTCACAGACACTGACCTTGAAGCGTTACTCTCATGGGTGAAATTTAGCCCTGTCCTCAGGAAGCTCCCAGTCTGACGGGGGACACATATAGTGCTCTCAGAGCTGCCTTCTTTAGGGTGAAACTCAGTATCTGGGCTTCAGGAAACTCCCAGTGTAAGGGGAGAGACACGACCCTGCCCTTAGGGATCTCTCAAATGAGGGATACCCACTGGACTTTCGGGAACCATCAATCTGTTTCCAGACATGGATTAGACATTTCAATGCCTCAAGGGCTGCCAGGAAAAAAAATACAAGACGTCCAATTAAATTGAATATCAGATAAACAACGAATAATATTTTAGCATAAGTCTGTCCCATACAATATTTGGGACAGACTTACACTATTTAAAGTATCCAGTTTAACTGGAAGTCTTGTGTTTTTATTTGCCAGATCTGGTAACCCTAGGTGCCTCCAGTTTGAGGGAGGAGAGAGGACACCCCCTCCACCCCGGACATAGGAAAGCAGGTAAACACCTCAGCGTGCTCCGGAGGGCAGGGGTGGGGCAGGAGGAGAGTCCTGGGGCTCCGGCTCGCGGCAGTTTAAAATTCCTTCCAGGCCAGAGCCCTAATCCCTCGGTGCACAATGGCCGCCTTCTCCCCCGCCGCCCGCGCCCACGCCCTCCCCCGCGGGGCCGTGGCAGTGCCACCAAGGGCCTCTTTAAGCCCCTTTGAAGCCGCGGAGCCCCGCGCCGCGGGAGGCCCCGCCGCTATGCCAGCTATGCCAGCTATGTCCCTGCTGCCGCCGGCCGCCACCGCTCCCCATTAATGCTGGCTAATCTGGCTAATAAATAAACTCCCCTCCCAGCCCCAGCCCCGCGCCGACTCCTCCCCGCCCCCGCAGAATCGATGTCAGGGCTCGACTAGAGCAAGCGGCCGCACTCCACCCCACTCCCTCGAGATGTAGCTGACGTTTTTTCTTATGGCTGCCCTAGGTCTGTAGCCCGTCTGGGATTCTCGGGGAGACGTGGGATTTGGGAGGTCTCCGCCTAGCCACTGCGTTTGCCTTCCTCTTTTCCAGTCCACCTGCGCACCAGGGGCAGGACACGTGGCTGGGTGCAGACGCTGGCCCGGATGTCGCGGAGGACTCGCGGGCCGGTAGAGCGCGCGGCGGCGGCGGCGGGAGGAGACGCAGGTCACGCCCCCTTCCCACCACCTCCCGCCGCCGACGGGGCGCGCGCGCCGAGGAGCCCGGGACAGGTGACTCCTAGAGGACTGCGTCTGCGCCTCCCCCGGCGGGAGTCCCTTCTTCGCGGCCTCTGCCGCCCCCTGCGTCCCCTCCTGGGCTTCCGAGAGTCTGACTCAGCCAAGCCGGCATCGCTTCGCCTCCTACAACACACCCCGAGCGCGAGAAGAAATTACAGGATTGCAGGGGCACGGCTAATGCGCTCTAATTACCCACCGCCGCTGTCATCCGCGGCGCTCCGCGGCGCTGGGCCAACGCGCCGTAATTAAGACGCCGCTCCCCGGTCCCGGAACCCTCCCTTCGCCACCCCCACCCACCCACCTCGCGGTCCCCAGGACCACTGGCTGCCGACTCCTGCCGCCCTCTGGGACTGGCCCTCAGTCCCAGGAGAGCTATGAGGCCTCACTGGGGGCAGAACTTGGGGAGACCGAAGCCGGCCCTTCCACTCCCCTAAACCTACAGTCCTGGAAGGTCTCTGCTGGAAGAGACTGGGAGAGTGGGGAGGGGCCAGGGACCTATTTCGTTGACAGAAACACTGAGGTCTATTGGAAAGTTAGCCTTCAGTGGGAGGAGTGGCAAAGGCACGCAGGGCAGCAGTACCCCCGTTTGGCACTTGAGGCACGGAGAAGGGAAGGGAAGTCCGCCCAGCCAGAACTCCCAGACCCGCTCGTTTAACAGTGGCTTTATGAGCAGCACGACGGACTCCCTCCCCTGGCGGGGAAATTACCTTCCTGCGAAGAAAGGTGACATCCCCGCCACAGACAGGGAGGCCCCGCCTACTGGCCAGCTGTGGCCTGCTGGTCACAGGGGAGCTGGTGAGGAGTGAGGTGGCTCTGGCCTCCCATGTCGGGTAGGGTGAGAGAGGCCCTGAAGATAGAAGCCAGGCCCGAAGGCCAGAATTAAAGGGGTAGCTTGGCCATCAGCTCCTTCCCCCAAAACCAGGCTCAGAGCTCTCCTCTATCAGCAATTCTTTCCTGAGGTCCAGGGTGTTGCAAACTCATGGCCTTGGGCCACGTTTTACCTTCAGTGAGGTTTTGTTTGGCTTGCAATGAGTACATGGGTTTTAGGTTGAATGTGAGAGTCTGCAGACGATGTGGGTTCTCCGACTGCCCTCCCAGTGAAGGTGGACCTCTGATTTAGACCGGCCCGCTGGGCCCGTGCCTTCATCCTTTTCCTCAGCGGCAGGATCTTAGTCCCCATGATTGCTGCCCCTTTGTGGTCTGCACGTTTCTTGGTAAGGGTGCCCAGTCAAGTGTCTCTGGGAGCCCCCTCTTCTCTGTCATCGTCAGGCTCCCCACTTGCAGTGGCCGTGGTGGCTGCACATGCTCCCGGATACCCCTCCAGCACTCCCTTTTGTCATCTTGAGTTTCAGTCCGTGACTTGGGTGACACCCTATCTTCTCCATCAGGGATGGCAGCTATTTTTCTGCCATGAGACTAGAGGTTGCTTGAGAACAGGAAATTGGATCTCTCCCTTCAGGCTGGGATTTCACTAAGGGCTGGAGAAGTGGGGAATATGGGAGGTTTATCTCCTATCACTGGGAGCGCTCTGAGGGCAAGGCTGTGTCTCCAATTCAGACTGATGGTTCCCTGAGGATGGGGCTGTTTCTACCCTCCGACTGGGGCTCCCTGAGGGCAGGGCTGTGTCTCCGATTCAGACTGATGGTTCCCTGAGGATGGGGCTGTTTCTACCCTCCGACTGGGGCTCCCTGAGGGCAGGGCTGTGTCTCCGATTCAGACTGATGGTTCCCTGAGGATGGGGCTGTTTCTCCCCTCCGACTGGGGCTCCCTGAGGACAGGGCTGTGTCTCCCCTCAGCCTGGGGCTCCCTGAGTCAGGGCTGTGTCTCCCCTCAGACTGGGGCTCCCTGAGGACGGGGCTGTGTCTGCCTCAGACTGGGAATCCCTGAGGATGGGGCCGTGTCTCCCTCAAAGTGGGGCTCCCTCAGGACAGCGTTGTGTCTCCCCTCAGACTGTGGCTCCCTGAGGACGGGGCTGTGTCTCCCTCAGACTGGGGCTCCCTGAAGAAAGGGCTGCTTCTCCCTCAGACTGGAGCTCCCTGAAGATGGGGCTGTGTCCCCCTCAGACTGGGGCTCCCTGAGGACGAGGCTGCATCTCCCCTCAGACTGGAGCTCCCTGAGGGCAAGGCTGTCTCCCCCCTTCAGATTGGGGCCTCCCCCAGAGGACAGGGACTGTGTCTCCCCTGGGACTAGGTTCTTTGTGTCTTCTGCATCAGACAGATTCCCATGAGGACAGGGCTGTCTCCCCCTCCAACTGGAGCTCCCCGAAGGCAATAGCCTCTCCCCTCAAATGGGACATTTGCACCCCACCCCACCCTCTGGCTCCCATGGCGCCCAGGCATTCCTCCCAGGACACCATTTGTCACGCTTTGATGAATGAAACTTACTAAGAATAACTCAGTCCTTGTAGACTCTAAAGGACAGGGGGAGGGAGAGGGAGGAGGCTGGTGATTGTGGGGGTGCTGGGGGAGGAAGGACACAATCCATTTATTCAATAGCATTTCCTGAGTCCCCAGCTGGGCACTGGGGGAGACACAGTGAGTGCCACAGAGCCCCCTACTGTGCCATTTCTGCCACTGACTGCCAGGGGTGTCCACAGGACCCCTGAGACAGAAAGTTCAGGTCCCTGCTTCAGAGCCTCCCCACCCCAGCAGTCATTACCTCAGGGCCAGCCAGCCCCCTCCATGCCAGTCATGAGCTCCCTCTGCCCCTCCCTTCAGTGGAGGGGAGACTTTGAAATCAGGTGCTTGGGGTGGGGGCGCTGCTCCCAGTGGGGGTGTGAGGAACCTGGAGGATGAATCCCTGTCCCCCGCCCTCCCCCTACTCTATTCTTCCTTACCCTGCCCCTTTCCACTCCAAAACCTCAAGCCTCTGGTTCACATTTGAGTGACCTTTCCAAAGCAACTGTTCTCAGGGGGTCCTTGGGAGCCGGGAGGCTGTGACCTTAACCCACTTCTTTGGACAGTGCCTTCCTGGCACTCCGCCCCCACCTGCCACCTCCTGAGAGGAACATTTCGGCTGGTCTTGGCAAAAACATCAGTCTATGATCCAGGCAGCCTGGTACAGTACCAGCTCTGCCACTGACACCACTGTGACCTTGGGAAGCCATTTACACATATGGGTCTCAGTTTCTCCATATGTAAAATGACTTTTGTTTAGTTTTCCTGATTTTCAAACCTTTTTTTCAAACAGTGAATCCTCTTGTTTAAATTGTAAATCATGTGGCACCTCTGTTCTCTGTGGTAACATAGGAAAAAGGTTGGGGGTTCTTTGGTCAAAATAGGGGTAGGCTTCATGCCCCAGCGGTTAGTCCATGACACACGAATGCACACATACGTGTGCACACAGATCAGCTCCTAGGCACTGCAGAGTCCACTTCACAAACGTATGAACTCTGAAATCCTTTCCTGCTCAAACATTCTGGGACCCTGACAGGACCGGGAGCTCTAGAACCAGGGGTGCCGACAGCTCTAAGGAGGAGGCTGTGATTTCAGACCCCTGGGCCTGGGGCTGGGGCTTGAGCCAGCAGGAGTTCCTTTCCACATTTGGGTCCAAAGTCACTGCCTGGGCAAACCCTCACTGCTCTCTGCCCTCCCCACCCATCCAAGCCAGAGGTCAGATAGGCTTGTCTGATGCTGAGCCCCCTTAGAGGGGTGGCGGGGGCCAAGTGGAGACAGAGTGTCCTTCCTCAGTGGGGAGGGGCAGCAGGTTGGGTGGCAGGCTCTGGGAGTTCTTCTCTGGAATCCCTCTCACATGCCTCGGAGGAGGGTCCGAGTGGTAGGGTGGGAGGGCCAGCAGGGCCCTGCAGTGGCTGAGGGCTGGGGGCTGACCCCAGGAAGCCCAAGGCGGGCAGCATAGGTAGGGGAGACTCAGGGAGCTGCACCACTCCATCCACAAGTGTGAGAATATGATGCCAACAGGGAACGCAGGTAGGACAGGGCCCATCAGACACTGATGACAGGAAGGCAAGAGTGAAGAGAGGAGCAAGTACAGCCCAGGGAAGAAAAAAGTCACCAATAAGAGGCAGGCCTAGGCCTGGGCTCCCAGCTTGGGGCAGCAGAGCAGATCCCTTCAAGGGAGAAACCACAGATATGCCCCAGCCTCTCCTTGATGCTGTGAGTCAGGGGTGCTTAGAAAGGTTCGTGTTCAGTTCCAAATGCCCAGGGTCACCACGAAGGAGGTGCTGCCCCCTCCCCTGCACCCCAAGCAACCTGCATCTGCATGGCCCTGGAGAGGCCATTGCTCCTGATTTCCCTCAGGAAACATGGCCAGAGAGCTGCTGTGAGAGTTTTCCCCGAGTCCCCACCTCCCTGAGATGTACAATGAGGGAAGGGAAGAGGTATCTCACCGACTTCTGTCCTTCCATCTCAAACAAAGACACACACACACACTCTCTCTCTCTCTCTCTCTGTCTCTCTCTCTTTCTGGCATTTGTCCCCAGAGAGTGCCTAGAGACTTCACAGCCTTGGCCCTGGAAACCCCTAGACAGCCGCTATGTTGCCAGGCACGGCTCTGGGCACTGAGGCTACAGCAATGAAAAAATCAGCCAAGTTCTCTGCCTTCATGGTGCTCACATTCTAGGCAGAGAAAGACAGATGATCAACAAGTGAAAAAATCATAAAGCTCAGGTCATGGTGTGGCAAGTATTAGAGTGGAGAGCGATGGGGTGGGGTGGGGGCGCTGTTTTATATGGGGTGGTCCAAAAATATCTTGGTGAGGTGGTGACATTTGAGTGGAAACCTGGACAGCAAGAAGCTAGTCGTGCTTTGGGGTCAAAAGGACTCCAAAATTTCAGTTTTTTAAACAGAAAACATGTGTTTACCCATAAACATTAAAGAGCAGGGAAATTAGAACTATGTTTCTGGAGCACCTATTATATGTCTAGCACCGTGATGGAAAATTCATAGACATCATTTCCCACCGCCCTCTTCAGAACCCTGTGTGTCACATAGCATTGTTTTCATTTTACAGATATCAAATGAGAAATCCATAGAGATTATTTCACACATTTAATAAGATTTATTGAGTATTCACCTCTGAAAACACTGTAATAAATCCCATATGGACCCTGCCCTCCTAGAGCCTACAGTCTGTGACAGCGAGGAGAAGGGTCAGGGAGGGCTTCCTGGAGAAGCCCATGTCTAAACTGAGCCCGAAAGGATGAGGAGGGGGTGACAATTGAAGTGAGTTGGCGGGGCCAGAATTTTAGGCAGAAGGAGCAGCCTGCACAAAGGCCTGGAGCCTGGAGCACACGGCTCCCTGCAGTTATAGCAGGGAAGTGAGAGTCGTGCAGGATGGCCCAGCCTGGAGCGGGAGTGGGGCAAGCTAAGGCTGGGGGGTTGGCTGGGGCTGGGCAAGAGGGGCAGGGTAGGTCTGGACTTCCTTCATGGGAGACCATGCTACGAAAGGGTTATAAACAGAGAAGTAGCAGGGCCAGGTGTCTCTTTAAAAGGCTTCCTGTGGGGGCTGAGGCAAGGAGTGGGCTGGGGGCTGGGAGAGGGGGTGTGGCACCAGCAGCAGTGAGACTGGTGGGCAGAAGTAAAGGACTGAGGAGGGGGTCCTGGCCAGGTTCCTGAGGAGGCTGGGGTGGTGAGTAGGACCCTGCAGGCAGGGTGGATGAGCCACTTGGTGTGGCTGTTAGGCGGGGCAGGTGAGTGGAGCCCTAGCCAGAGCTCTGATGACCTGGCTACCTCCAAGTGACAGGGTTACCAATGGCAAAAGGTGGATGCCAGCCAACAGCAAGGCCTATCAGGTGATTCCTACAGGCTCACACACTGTACCCACATGTACACACAGGTGTGTGCACACCACACAGACACACAAATACACATGCATCTGGCCCCACTCCCCCATCTGTATTGATAATGGGCTGGGAAGGGGCACGGGAGCTGGGGCAGAGATCACAGAACAGCAGCACCTTGCTTAGCTCAAGCCTCAGGCCCTGTGCACCTCTTTCTGGAGCCCCAGGGCAGATGCCATTCCATAGCTCAGGCCTGTAAGTCCCCCAACTCCTCATATTCCCTGAGAACCTGCTTGTAGGTACCTAATCTAGGATAAGCAGACTCCCTCCTGGTCACATTAACAGGGAATGCATCCCTAAGCTTCACAGCCAGCAGCAGAATCCAGACTCAAACAGACCCTGATGGGTGGAGGGAATAGGCCATACCAGAGAGATGAGCATTCACAGGACCAGCGCGAGGACGCGAGCTCAAGGTGAGACACTCAACAGCTCAAACACAGTCTGGGGGAGGCCACACGTAAGAACAATTTGTGTGAACATTACTGGGAGGAGCCTTGCCCCTCAGGGAGCAATGAGCGTGCAGACTTGGGCTGCACTAATGGGAGGGCTGAGTCCAACCAGAGAGGGGCTGCTCCCTGGGCACCAAGCTGGCCAGGCCCTCCTGGAGCAGTGGGTCCAGACCTGGGGACCTCCTCAAGGGGACAGTGACAAAAAGAGTGACAGGGTGAGGAGGAGTCCAGAAACCCCATCATCTAAGGAAGTGCCACAGGGGTGTTTCACCTCAAGAAAGAAAGCCCTTTCTGTGGATGCTATCCCACTTTTACATGCTCTACCTGATGCCTCGCCCTGGTCTTGGGGTTGCACTTAATAGAGGCAGCTTTGCAGGTACCCATTTGGTTGATCTGTGGTGCCTCCCTAACTAGGCTGTAAGTTGCGTGAGGTCAGGGGCTGTATATGCTTTTTACCATTGTTTTCCTGGTGCCTGTCCCATACTGGAAGCTCAATAACTGTCTATACATGGAAAGAAGAAGGAAAGAGGGAAGGAAGAAAAAGGAAGGAAGGAAGGGAGGAAGAAAGGAAGGGAGGAAGGGAGGAAGGGAGGAAGGGAAGAGGGAGGAAGGGAGGTAGGAAGGAGGGAGGAGGGAAGGAGGGAAGGAGGGAGGGAGAAAGGGAGGGAGGAAGGGAGAAGGGAAGGAGGGAGGAAAGTGGGGAGGTAGGAAGGGAGGGAGGGCGGAGGGGAGGAGAAGGGAAAGGGAAGGGGGGAAGAAAGGAAGAAAGAGAGTTGAGCATGCCTTGAATGCTCTGAAGGCTGCCATGCAAAGGAGGGTTAAACTGGTTCTCCAGGAGCAGAAGAAATGCCAGCAGAAGGTGAACTTAGGGAGTCAGTTTTTAAATCACCGACAGTAGGAAATCTTAAAAGTCAGATGGTCACAATGTCGATTGGATGATCCTAAAAGACTACGAGCTTCTCAGGAATGAGTTTAAGCAGAAGCAAAAGTAGTGCTTCACAGAGGTGCTGTTGCTTCAATGAAGGAACCAATGAATGGTGAGTGAATTAATTAATGAATGAAACTTTACCACTGAATACTACAGAGAATTTCACATGCTGGACAGAAGACTGGAGACCTCTGACGTTTGTCTCAGAAGTGAGTCTGTGAGACTGGCGCTATGCCAGACCCCAGGTAGGCAACGAGCCATGGGCCCTGTCCTCAAAGAGCCCAGTGAGAGACGCACGCAGCACACGCACAGAGGCAGAAAACACACTTTGAATCTCTCTAGCAACCCCAGACAGGTCATGCTGGAAGACATTCATAGCAGTGCAAGGAGAAGTGTCTTGAGAGAAGCTCAGCCCTGACTCCGCTCCCCATACCTTCTCAGCTTTCTCAAGGAGGTAACTTTCTAGAACCCCCTTTGGGCCACTTTCCCAGGGGTGACCCTTTGGCACACGTCTGTCCTGAGGTCGTGGCCTGTCTGGCAGCCTCCTCCTCAGGGTTAGGAGTGGGGTTGGCACCTGGCCATCCTGCAGAGGCCAGGGGTAGGTGCTTCAACAGCCCCAGCTCTGGGACATGTGCAGGTGACCTAGTTCCAAGCCCCCACTGGCAGGTTCAGAAGCCTGAGACATATGGCCAGGCCCTGACCCCTTGCCTGCAAGCTTCCTAAGAGCAGGGATCATCTCTTACCTGCCTCGGTCTCTCAGTGCTGGCACAGCATGGCTACTCAGTGTATGTGAGCTGAGTGGCAGAGTGCCAGGGCTGGCAGAGCTGCCACGAAAAGGGGTGCTGTGCTCAGGGAGATGGAGATGGGGTGCCTTCCTAGTAGGGTGCAGTAGCACTAGGCAGGGACTAGGAAGAGCATGCAAGTCCCCTGGGCCCCCTAAGGCCAGCACCGGGTCAGACTTGTCTTCTCTCCATGTTCAGGGTCTACCCTGTCTCCAGCAGCCCCACTGTGGCTGGTGACCTGTCAGTGACTCACAGCCAGCTGTGGGCACAGAGTGGAGAAAGTGGCCTCCAGCTGAGCTCATGCACTAGCAATTAGCCCTCTACACCTCCTCACCATGGAGAGCCTCCCAGCTTCCACGCACGCACGTCCCAGGCTGCCCTTTCCCAACCGCAGCGTGGCTCTTGTGCTTATTTTAGCCTGATGAAGCCTCTTGAAATGTCAGAGCTGCAACCAACCAAGCTAGGGATCATCCAGTTCAATCCTTTCATTCAACCAGGGAGAAAATGGGGATTCAGAGAGGGAGTGAGAGATGCGCTTCAGGTCACACAGCTAATTGGTTGTGCAGCCAGAAATGAACTGCAGGCTTCCGGAGCCCAGATCCAGCTGTCCTTAACTCTAGGGGGCAATGTGCTTCAGGTAGCCCCTCACCAGACTTCTGGAGCCACTGGAGCCAGCACACATGTGTTTGAATCCTTCTTGGCCACTTGTCAGCTGTGAGACTATGGGCAAGTTACTCAGCATCTCCAGGCTTCTGTTTCTCCACCTGTAAAATGAGGATAACAGTGGCATGTCCCTCCCAGTTTGGTGTGAGGAATGAATGAGTTCATATATCTGAGCTGCTAAAAGCAGTGCCAAGCACATAGCACACACTCGAAACACATTAGCTGACATTGTGTAGTCACCAAGACTTGGTCCCTGGTGTGGAAAGTTTAAAAATTCAGTTTTATGTGTTTGTCCATGGGTGAGCAGATTCTGGGAGACCAGCCATATAACCAGACTTCTGGAAAACTGGTGGTGCTACTGTGGGGACAGGTGTTGCTGTCAGAAAGACCCACAGTAGACACAGAAACTGCCTTCCACTTTGGCAGTCACCATCTGAGACCCACAGATTGCAGACATCGAGGCAAAGGCAGTTTGGAGATTCTCAGGGCTATTCAAGCTCGGTGAGCCTGAAGAAGTGCCCTTCTGAACTCAAGAACTGGGCCTCTGTTTGTTAATCTGAAAAATAGGGGAAATCATAGCCTTGGGCTCACTGGGTGGTTGCAGGCATTAGATCAGGTGGGACAGTACCTGAAATAATCCTTTCTAGCCTTCCTCCTCCCTCTTTCTTTGTCACGACCCCCATCATCTGCTTGAGGCCAGTTCTCTCGATTCAGAGCTGCCTCCCCACGGGGCCCAGTTGGATAAACACTGACAAATTCTTCCCCTTCCAAGTTCCTCTTTTCCCAGTCACCAAATCTCTGATACCTCACACCAGATGAGTTATGGTCCCAGAACATGTACAAGATTGGGGTGTTCTCATTCCAACCCTGGAGATCCTTGTTGAATGGATGACTCAGTGAATCAACAACTGCAACGATTCCCAGAACTTCCTGAAAACTCACTCTGAGCTCTTAACATTGGGCAACACTCTGGTTTCCCCCAGAGCCCCACCACAAACCACCTCTGAGGAGAGGCGGCTCTGCAGTTGCCTCATCGCTCTTTGCTGCCCTTCATCATGCTCATTTACACGAGAACTTTCTCTGCCCTTACTTCTCCACCACCCAGTCTGGACAACCAGGTGTGTTTGCATTCTCCCCAGCAGGAGGGCAACACAACCGTTCTGCTGTCCATAACCACTGCTGGCATGCCTAGTGGTTAGTCTTGAGCCCTCTCCATCTGCCCAAGTCACAACTGTCCCCCTACCCACCCCACCCAACTTCCTATGATTGCCTGCATAGGACAACTGACTCTTCTTGCTTGCTATTCCAGCTCCACTAATAGCCCATGACCCCCTCTTAGCCCCAGCCAGCCCCACCTGTAGAGTCCTGCTACGAGTGAGCCATTCCTCCCCAGGGGCATCACCTATTCGCTGCATTCTGTTCTTCAGGACAGACTGGAGCTCCCCAGACAAGAAGGCCTAACGGGCTGGGAGCGGTGGCTCACTCCTGTAATCCCAGCATTTTGGAGGCCAAGGCGGGTGGATCACCTGAGGTCAGGAGTTCAAGACCAGCCTGGCCAACATGGCGAAACCCCGTCTCTACTAAAAAAATACAAAAATTAGCCAGGTGTAGTGGTGGCGCCTGTAGTCCCAGCTACTCGGGTGGCTGAGGCGGGAGAATTGCTTGAACCCAGGAGGTGGAGGTTGCAGTGAGCCGAGATCACGCCACTGTACTCCAGCCTGGGCGACACAGCCAGACTCCATCTCAAAAAAAAGAAGGCCTGAGCCATTTGAGAGTTCATGCCCCTTTGAAGGCTGGGAATCTGAACACTAGTTCTGCCCTCAGGAGCCAGGATATGGCCTGGGCATCATCTCCAGCTTGGTTCCAGCTTATTCCCCACCATTGGCCCGCTGTCCAGCCCTCTGCATGTTTCTGGGCCACCAGTGGTCCCTACACGCCAACCAGAGGATTCCAAGAGTATCTCACCTGGAAGATCCTAAGGAATCACCCAGTCTAGTGGAGATGGTCTCTAGAGTGTTTGAAAATGTTTTGGAGTCTTTTTCATTGTAATAGTGATTAGAGATGTTCTGGCATTGGGTGCCCCAGGCCGGGCATGCTAGATCCCACAATGGACAAGGCAGTTTGCATAGTGAAGCACTGCACCCCTATTCTCCTTGGAGAAACACCACTTCTAGTCCAAAGTACTTCTTGTACAGTTGTAGAAACTAAGAGCCAGGGAGGATAAGGTACTGGCCCAAGATTACGCAGCAAATTTGTCTCATAGGTATTCTAATAATGAGGATCCAAGAGTTCTGTTTCTTGGTGATTTCAATGGTATCTAGCCTCAAAATCCACTAGCAGTCACCAAGTTTGGGGCATGATGGGAGAGATGAAGACTAACGTGAGGCATTGGGAAGACTTTGTAGAGGTGTCATTTGGGCTAAGCTTTGAAGGATGACTTGTGGACCTGTCACTCTCGAAAGTGGGAGAGGGCACAACAGACAAAATGGTCAATAGTGGGGAAAGGACTAGAGCCTAGGAGTGAAGGTGGCTGAGGAATGAGCACAGGCTTTGGAAAGGAGAGCAGTGGAAGATGGAGGATGAAAGGAAGGTGACCTGAGGCTAGATCACAGGGACTTTGCGTGTCAAATTGAGTATTGGGGTTGGTTCCAGGACCCCTGTGGATACCAAAATCTTGGAATGCTAAAGTTCCTTATATATAATAATGTAGTATTTGCATATAACCTATGCACATCCTCCTATACACTTTAAATCATCTCTAGATTACTTATAATATCTAATACAATGTAAATGCCATATCAATAGTTATTATGCTGTACTGTTTTTATTTGTATTATTCTTATTTTGCATTATTTTTTGTTGTTTTTTCCTCAAATATTTTTGATTTCCAGTTGGTTGAATCTACAGATATGAAACCCACAGATATAGAGGGCCAGCTGTATTTTGAGGCCAAGTTATCAGGTGCATACAAATGTAGAATTATTACATCTTCATGGAAAATTGAACATTATATCATTGTGAAATGTCTGTATATCTAGCAATGCTCTTTGCTTTAAAATCTATTTAGTCTGATTTTAACATAGCTGCACTAGCTTTTTGTTTTTGTTAGTGTTACATGTTTTATCTTTGACTTTTACTTTATCTCTATATTTCAGGTACATCTATGTACAGGCTGTAGATAGATTTGGATTCTTTTTTCTTTTTATGAGACAGGGTCTTACTCTGTTGCCCAGGCTGAAGTGCAATGGCATGATCACACCTCTCTACATGCTCACTGCTCACAACAGGCATGCATCACCACGCCCAGATAATTTTTGTATTTTTTGTAGAGATGGGTTTTCTCTATGTTGCCCAGGCTGGTCTGTAGCTCCTGGGCTCAAGTGATCCTCTCACCTTGGCCTCCCAAAGTGCTGAGATTATAGGCATGAGCCACTGTGCCAGATTTGGGTTCTTATCCAAAATAAGTCTGAAAATCCTTGCCTTTTAATGGGAAAAAATAGTCATTTTATATACAATGGAATTACTGTTTATTTGGACTTAAACCAATACTAAGTGCTATGTGTCCTACTTACCTATGCTCCTTTTTCTCTCCTTTCTTTGCCTTCTGTTGGAATTATTTTATTTAATTATCCCCCTTTTAAAATATAATTTTTTAGTAGCCACCCAGAGATTACAGCATGCCTTTTTAACAAATCCTAATGTTAATAGATTCTTTTACTCTCCCCAAAATAAATTCAAGAACCTTAAAAACCTTAACTCTTCCCAAACACCATTATTATTATTATTTATATGTAGCATATATTTGCTATTTATCCACATGTATACCATTTTCATTGCTCTTTATTCTTTCTTGTATCTCTATTCTTCCATTTAGAATTATTTTATTCTGCCAATAAAATGTCCTATTAATGCAAATCTGCTGGTAATTCATTGTCAGTTTTATTTTTCTAAAAATATATTTCTTTCACCTTCCTTCTTGAATACTTTTTTCTGGGCATTAAATTATAGGCTGCCCATTTTATTTTAGCCCTTGTAACATTTTTATTTATGATAAGAAATGTATATAGTCATGCACCACAAAACAACATTATGGTCAATAACATACAACATACTTAACAGCAGTCTCATCAAATTATAATGGAGCTGAAAGTTCCCATTGCCTACTGACATCGCAGCCATCATACGACATAGTGCCTACTGACATTGCAGCCATCATACGTCTTAGTGCAGCATGTTAGTTATGTCTTTGTAGTGATGCTGGTTTAAACAAACCTCCTGTGCTGCCAGTCACATACAAGTATTGCACTTAAAATTATGTACGGTACATATTTGATAATGTTCATAAATGACTGTGATACTGATTTCTGTATTTACTATACTATACTTTTAATCATTAGAGTATAATCTTCCTACTTACTAAAAAAAAAAGTTAACTGTAAAACAACCTCAGGCAAGTCCTTCAGAGGTATTCTAGAAGAAGGCATTGTCATCAGAAGAGAGGACAGCTCCATGTGTTATCAGCCCTGAAGAACTTCCAGTGGGACAAGGTGTGGAGGTGGAAGACAGTGATATTAATGATCTTGACCCTGTGTAGGCCTAAGCTAATATGTGTGCTTGTGTCTTCATTTTTAACAAAAAACTTTTAAAGGTTAAAAACAATTTTGACAGAAAAAAAGTTACAGAATGAAAGTATTTTAAAAGAAGGTATTTTTGCACAGCTATAAATGTGTTTTTGTTTTAAGCTAAATGTTAATACAAAAGAATCAAAAACTTTTTAAATTAAGTAGCCTATAAAGTTAAAAAGTTACTGTAAACTAAGGTTGATTTATTACAGAGGAAAGAAAAATTTAAAAATAATTTTAGTGTAGCCAAAGTATACAGTGTTTATAAAGTCTACAGTAGTATACAGCAATGTCCTAGGCCTTCACACCTACTCACCATTCACCCACTGACTCACCCAGAGCAACTTTCAGTCCTTTAAGCTCCATTCATGGTAAGTGCCCTCTGCAAGTGCACCATTTTTTATCTTTTATGTTGCATTTTTACTGTACCTTTTCCATGTTAAGATATGCAAATACTTACCATTGTGTTACGATTGCCTATAATATTCAGCACAGTAACGTGATACAAAGGTTTGTAGCCTAGAACCACATAGCCCAGAATAGTAGGCAATATCATCTATATTTGTGTAAGTACACTCTATGATGTTCACACAATGATGAAATTGCCTAATGATGCATTTCTCAGACACATGACTATATTTGGTCTTCATCCCAGTTTCCTGGCACACAGCTCCTAAAACCTTTGGAATTTCTTAAGTGATAAGTATCTTTTGTAGCTAATGAGATATCTGGTGACTGGGGGCTTCTGGATAGCCTCAGGATGGGGCTGGTTGCCAGGGGAACCAACCATGTGATTAGTCTTGTAATTTTCAGACCCCCGCCCCAACTTCTGGAGAGGAGAGAAAGGCTGAAGGTTGAGTTGATCACCAAAGGCCAATGTCGTGATCAATCATAAAAACCCAAAGGGACTGGATTCAGAGAGCCTCCAGATTGCTGAACACATGGTGGTTCCTAGAAGGTGGTGTGCCTGGAGAGGACATGGAAGTCTACACCCCTTCCCTCATACCTCGCTTTGCGTAGCTCTCCCATCTGGCTGTTCATCTGTATCTTTCAAAATAATTCTTTGTGATAAATTGGCAATAGTAAGTAAAGTGTTACCCTGAGTTCTGTGAGCCTCTCAAGAAATTTAATTGAACCTGAGGAGAGGGGAAACCCCCAATTTAAAGCCTGCTAGTCAGAAGCATACCTTGCAACCTGGCACTTGTAATTGTCATCTGAAACGGGAGGCAGTCTTGTGGGACTGTCCTTAGACCTATGTGATCTACATTAACTTCAGTTAGTGTCAGTATTGAATTAAGTTAGTGTCAGTATTGACACTCAATTGGTGTCCACTAGAGAGCTGATTGTTGGTAGGGAGAAATCGCCACATATATGCCAGAAGTGTTCCATGTTGAGAAAAACACTTTGTTCTTTTCCATTTCATATGGGGCTCTAAAGAATTCCATCATATTCTGGCTTCCATTGTTTCCATTAAGAAATTAGCTGCGTGACTAATTGTTGCCCCTTTGAAGGTAATCTGTTTATTCATCTAACTATTTTAAAGATCTCCTTAGCTGGGTGCTGTGGCTCAGGCCTGTAATCCCAGCACTTTGGAAGGCTGAGGCGGGTAGATCACTTGAGGTCAGGAGTTTGAGACCAGCCTGGCCAACATGATGAAATCCCATCTCTACTAAAAATACAAAAATCAGCTGAGCATGGTGGCGCATGCCTGTAATCCCAGCTAATTAGGAGGCTGAGGCAGGAGAATTGCTTGAACCCGGGAGGCGGGCAGATCACGAGGTCAAGAGATCGAGACCATCCTGGCCAACATGGTGAAATCCCGTCTCTACTAAAAATACAAAAATTAGCTGGGCATGGTGGCGCATGCCTGTAGTCTCAGCTACTTGGGAGCCTAAAGCAGGAAAATCGCTTGAACCCAGGAGGTGGAGGTTGCAGTGAGCCAAGATCATGTCACTGCACTCCATCCTGGGTGACAGAGACTGTCTCAAAATAAATAAATAAATAAAAATTTAAAAAAATAAAGATCTCCTTATCTTTGATGATCAGGTTTTAGTTTTACTCTGATAGGCTTAGGTGCAGGTTCCTTTTTATTTCTCTTGCTTTAGGTTATTTGGGCTTAACTGAGTATATGGATTGATATCTTTCATCAGTTTTGGAAAGGTCTCAGCCATTATCCCTTCATATATTGTTTTTGCCCTATTCTCTTTCACATTCTAATTGCTTTCTCTATGTCTTTTAGACTCTCTTCTATATTTTTCATTCTTTCACCTTTCCATGTTTCATTCTGGATATTTTTTTCTCTTTTTTTGAGATGGAGTCTCACTCTGTCACCCAGGCTGGAGTGCAGTGGCATGATCTCGACTCACTGCAACCTCTGCCTCCTGGGTTCAAGCGATTCTCCTGCCTCAGCCTCCCAAATCGTTGGGACCACAGGAATGCACCACCACACCCAGCTAATTTTTGTATTTTTAGCAGAGACAGGGTTTCACCATGTTGGCCAGGCTGGTCTCGAACTCCTGACCTCAAGTGATCCACCCACCTCGGCCTCCCAAAGTGATGGGATTACAGGCGTGAGCTACTATGTCTGGCCTGGATATTTTTTCTAATCTAGCTTCTAATTCAGTAATTCTTTCTTCAGCTATGTTTCATATACTTTTAAACCTATCCATTGAATCCTTAGTCTTGGGTATTATAATTTTCAGTTCTAGAATTTTTATTTTTTTAACAAAGTTTCAATTCCCTGCCAAAATTCCCAAATCATGTCTATTTCCATCATGTATTTTTATCTCCTTGAACATAATAAGCATTGCTGTTTTTTTAATTATAAAATCTGCATCTGATAATTCCAACATCTAGAGCCCCTGCTGTATATGCTTTTATGTTTGTTCATGTTGTCCAGTCTCATGTGTTTGGTTTTTGGTGTTGGTTTTGGTTTGTTGTGTGTATGTGTGTGTTTTATTTGTTTTTTTGTGAGTTGTTTTTGTTTGTGTGTGTGTGTGTGTGTTCTGGACATTGCAGGTGCAAAGTTGTTTGTAGAAATTATCTGACACCAGGATGACATCTTCTTCCAGAGAGGATTTGCAAGACCTTGAGGGCACTAGCAACATTGGATCGCCTTAATCCAATTTCAGGAATTGAGATGAGTCTAAGCAGAGCGGCAGTCACTGTAAGAACCTGTCTACTTCCAATTTATCCTTAGTCCTCAGGCACAGCCCTTTGGGGTCTCAATCCAAAGCAAGGAGGTTTACCAAATACTCCTCTTGGTAGGCCTTGTCTCATATCCCCAGATCCTCAAAAGCGCTGATCAACCTTTCAACCTCTCAGTCACTCACTCCCTCCATTCCCAGAGGAAAAGCATTTAAAAGCCAAGCTCAGCCAGGTGCAGTGACTTAAGTCTACAAGCCCAGCAATTTGGGAGGCTGAGGCAGGAGGATCACTTGGGCCAGGTGTTCCAGACCAGCCTGGGCAACATAGCAAGACCCTATCTCTACAAAAAAAAAATTTAATTAGCTGAGTGTGGTAGTGCACACCTGTGACCCCACCTACTCAGGAGGCTGAGGCAAAAGGATTGCTTGAGCTGAGGAGGTTAAGGCTGCAGTGAGCTGTGATCACATCAGTGCACCCCAGCCTGAGCAACAGAGTAAGACCCTGTCTCAAAAAAAAAAAGCCAAGCTCACCTCCCTAGTCTCAGTCCTCTCCATATCCTAGCTCAATAATTGTCTGCTATCTTGTTTGTCTTATTAGTGCTCAGATGCTTCAAATGGTCTGGTGTTGTGGTGGTAGTGGTAGTTTTTTTAAAAAATATATAGCTCTTCTAGTTGCCCTCAGCAAGAAGATTGATCACCATTACCTAGTCTGCTGTTACTAAAAGCAAGCACAATGATGTGCAGGAAGTTTCTGAGACACAACCATGTTAAAAAAAGCATTTTGTGTTTTAAAGCTAACAGTTTACACAACACAGATTAACACGTCAAGGATTGTCATAACAGAGTTTATTTTTCTGAGTTAAAAAGTTTCAAGATTTATACGATTTATTGACTTTAATACCAAAGAGGATGAATCAGGATAATAGACTTAATAAGAGCAAAGTTAAATGGTGAACTGGTTTCATGTTTTGAAAATAAAATTAGATTCTGTGTTCATTTTTAAGGACTCATGACCCAAGAGAACTGACAACACTGGTGGGAGTTTCTAGGAAGGGGAGAGGAGCCAAGGGCTTGCTCTGGGGTGATGGGGAGGAGCAGGCAGATCTTGGAAGAGTATGGTGAGTTCAGCACTAATGGCCTTCATCCAACATGCTGAAGAGTCCAGCAGGAGAGGCGTCAGGAGCCAGGGGTGGGGTTCTAGCTGGGTCAACTAATGGACAGTGAACCAGAGAAATTGACTTGGGAGCTGCTTGTGGCCAACTGGAATTGGAACAAGGGGAGCTAAACCACTCTGATGGCGAGTGCACAGAGAGAGGAGGATGCCCTCAGAGCACCAACCTTCAGGGGCAGAGGGCTTGGTGAGGGATCCCTGAGGGGAGCAGAAAGACTTTCAGATGATGAGAGGTTGAACCTGCTGGGAAGAGGCTCTTTGGAAGTCTTGCTGGCCCTAGAACCAATTTCCCCCAAGAAGTTGAGGCTGAGAGGAGGAGGCCTCTGCTGACTTGGTGAGCGCAGTTTCCATAGGGTTTGGAAACAGAAGGCTGCTGAGAGGGCCTAGGAACAAGTGGGAGGTCAGGAAATAGAGGCAGTGTGTGTAGACTTCTTTTTTAGAATGCGTGGGGCTCTGAAGGAAGGAAGGAATTGAGGTGGTGATTCAGGGAAGAGCTAGTGGGAACAACTGGAGGAAGTTTGTGGGCAGAAGGGAAGGCTCTTGGGCAGACAGAGGGGCTAAAGAACCCCATGAAATGAAAAAATCGGAGGGAGTCAGTGCCCACCCTGGGTAGCAGTGTTCAGATCCCTACACTCCACAATAGCTCCTGTGAATCCCATTTTTCCGACGAGGAAAGTGAGACTCAGAGAGGCTGACTTGCCCAGGTGACTGCTAGAGAGAGATAGGCCTGGGATGGACACCCAGGTTTGTCAAGTTACGAAGCCCATCTCTCAACCTCTGCCCCCTCTCCCCGTGCTCATCATGGTTTCAGGGTTTTCCATGACTGTGACCACCCCCGTCACCACTACACTGTCACCGTCATCATGCCCACCGTGGCCTCCACCACTATGACCACCTCCATCACTGTCCACCCCACCACAGTAATTACACTCACCAATACAAGATTTCCTGTGCAGGGCACATGCAGTTTCTGTCTTTAGGGGTCTCCTATTCTGAGAACATGCAAACAACAGAACAGGCGAGCAGAGACAGTCAGCCAGAGCCTCTGCAGCATGCGGCTGGCCAGGGGCTGTGCTGGTCCTATAGTCAGGCTTGAGCTTCCAGCTTCTTTCTGAGGAGAGGGCATGTCAGAAACTGGTTTTGCCATTTGCTCGTCTTTTCCCATGGCAAACTCCATGGGCCTCCTCCATCACCCATCCTCACCCCACCCCAAATCCTCCATTCATTGTCTCTGAGCTGAGAAAATTAAACACATTTTTTCCAAGGGAAAATCCTTAGGGAAGGGAGTGTGTGCAGAGGGATTAGGGGCTGGGCTGAGGCCCAGCCATTCTTGGTCCTCCTCCGAGACTCTTGGCTTCCTGCAGGGACATGCTCCCCACTCACCAGGGCCCCCTTCCCTCCCCCAGCACCACCACACCCCTCCTTGACACAACCAGGGATGGGAAGCCCAGGAGTACGGCCTGAGCCTGCCACCTCCATGTCTCACAGGGCAAGACCCTCCCTAGAGCTGCCCACAGGCCCTCTCCACCAGGCCTCAGGCCTGGAGAGAGAGAGGTCTGGGATATAAAAGGGAGATGAAGTGGGGATGAGGCAGGCCTGGGGATGCTCAGAGAAAGTTTCCACGCTGAGCAGCTTGTTCTGAGCCACGCTGCCAATTCCCCCTCCTCACTAATCCCAGGATTAGAGAAAGTGGAGTCCGGGAATACAGGAGCCAGAGTCTGGGGATGGACACAGTGTGGTGAAGGGAACCAGACAGGCTTGCAGTGGAAGCGCTGCTTAGCCTGTCACATGCAGCCGCTGTGTGGTCCAGACAGGCCATTGACCTCTCTGAGCCCCACGCCCTTGTTTGTCAAGTGAGCATCATTTAGATAGAGTACGTGTCAGCTGATGTGTTTGGGAGGCAGTGGCTAGTTGCATTGGCCGTTGTTGTGAGCTCTAAGTGCAGGAAAGAGGGGTTAGGAAAGTGTGTGGCTATTTCTTGCCCCTCCAGACATCACCCCTGGCCTCTTGAGCCCTGGAAGGCCGAGCTGCTCACTGGGGAGAACGTGTGTTGGCATCAGGATGGCCGGGTGGGACCTCCGCTCCACTGTGTGAGCCCGCGATGACTCATCCTCACCAGGCTGCCATTTCCAGGTTGCTATACCAAGATGCCTTATAGGCCTGCTTCCAGGACTGAGTGAGAGTTAGCATAGGCAAGGGTCTAGCCCAGTGTCTGTGGGTGTCTGCCTCACTTCCCTTTTTCCTTGGTCTGAACCCAGTGAGTCCAAGCCACTGATTCATTCTCTGTACTCACAGGGGCAGACAGAGGTCCCAGCAGTCCTTATCTTGCCCTATGTTTGCCATACCCACTTGCTCCTCTTCCCCAAAGCCATTTTTACCTGTCACTGTCCTTGCTCAGGAGCCTAGCATAAGCTCCCAATTCTCACAAACCAGGCTTCTCAGCCTGGCATTGAAGGCCCCAGCATGCCCGCCTCCAGCCCCATCCTCTCTGACTGTCTCACCAAATGTTCCTCACCCCAAGCTCTAACGTGGCCCTGGCTGACCTCCCGCCTCCCCCGGTCCCCACAGCACTCATGCCTGCCGCCTCCTTCCTCTGTCCTCCCTAGACTTCCGAGCTGGGCCCCGCCTCATTCATCTTTGAGTTCCTACGGATGTAAAAAGTCACAGACAAACCAAATCTCCAGCAGCAGCAGAGAAGAAGCCTATCAATAACAGGCCATAACGCAGTTATCAGGCGGATTGGCTTTGGGAAAGAAGCAGGTAATCGAATCTCCCTTCGGGTGCCATCTGTCTCCATTGCCCCTGCCTCACCCACTGGATGCCCACCTGCGTCCGGCGGCCAAGCCAGCGGGCCTGGCGGTAATGCAATTACATCATCATTCCATTAAAGGGAGCTTGGGTTCTTTGGGGACAAGGGGAAGGGTTCCAGAAGGACAAGCAGGAGAGGACAAGGACAGGGTCAGAGGGAAACAAATGCAGGAGCGACACCCACGGCCAAGATAGATCTGGAAAAAAGTGCAGAAGAGTATGCTGTTCTCAATATTCCTGTTTCTTTTGAATTCTTACCCATACCTTCTCCCTTTCAAGTTTCTGGGACTGCTGCTTTGTGGGAAGGTCCCTAGCACATAGAAGGTGCTGAGACACATCAGCCCAGACTTTGGCACCAGGCTGCCTGGGACGGAACCCCACCCTGTCCCTGGCCAGGTGTATGACCTGGGGCAGGCTAGTTAACCTCTCTGTGTCTGAGTTGGCCCCTCTGTAAAATGCAGATGGTGAGAGCAATAGTGGTAGTGATACCCGTGTCACAGCTGGCTGTGAGGACTCAACGAGTTAATCTAGTAAAGTCTTAGAGAGGGTCTGGCCTATGGGACTCCCACATGGTCATCCATTCAGGTGGGATGGCTGCTCCTAGAGGGCTCCCTTCAGGGGCGGCCAGAACCCTGCCTGTGTACAGTGAAATGGTGCAGGGATGATCTCTTTACAGTGGGCAGTGGCCGGCAAGAACTGAGCTCCACTTCTAGGATCATAACTGAGCCCTATTCCTCACTGTCTGTCACAGGGGCCGTGTAGGGACAGCAGGCAGCTGGTCCCTGGGCTTCAAAGCCAGCCCATTCCTAGAGCTTCTCATTCCACTGGTATGGGGTGAGACCCAGGCATTGGTAATTATTTCAAACTCCCCAGACAAGGCTGACAAGCAGCCAAGGGTGGATACCACCACCTCTGGCCTGGGAGACCAACATGAGTGTGGTGATAGTGCCTGGCAGAGAACCAGCCAAGAGAGGTCAGCAAGACCAGGAAACACAGGCACCTGAGGACCCCAGACCCTCAAGGCCACCAACCTTGAGCAGGCAGCAAAGGGTGGCATGGAGTCTCTGGCTGCCAATTTCTCATTCAATTATTCCACAGATGTTTACTATCTGCCTGGTCGGTGCTGGGGCCTGGGCAAGGCCCTTGGGCTCCAGAAAGGCGAGACGCAGTTCTGTCCTTCAGGCCACAAGGTCTAGTGGGGGAAGCAGTGGCAGTCCAGAATAAGAGCAGCAGCTGCTGGGGCACAGTATACCCTGAGAGAGCTAGAGCTGGGGATCACGGGGCACGTATACGGATTTTTGACATTGACACTATACTGAACATACTCTTAGCATTCGTATTTTTCAGCAATAACTTCCCACCTTAATAAACAGTCATGCACAATAAGATTTTTCAAGGCCACATCGTATCACACCACGTGGGTGCTGTAATTTATCTAGCCCTCCCTCTGCTGCTGGATATTTAGTTTTTTCAGAGGCATCACTGAGGAGGGCTTATTTTCCTTGCACAATGAGATGCACAAAGGTGGCAGCAGGCTACTGCTGATGTTACAGCCGTGTGTGCTGCCATCCACAGCCCAGGCTCCCTCTAGCTTTCTGCCCCTCCCGCCTGAATTTGTGGCTTCCTCCTTCTTGCTCAGAGAACGGCTGTTGGACTTCCAGCCATCACATCCACGTTGCAGGCAAGAAAAGTGGGGAGAGAGAAGAGCAGAGCATGCTGCCTGCTGAAAACTCCCCCCTTTAAGCAAGAAAACCATACAGTTGATCCTGCAAGGACATGCTCCCCACTCACCAGGGCCCCCTTCCCTCCCCCAGCACCACCACACCCCTCCTTGGCACAACCAGGGATGGGAAGCCCAGGAGTACAGCCTGGGCCTGCCACCTCCATGTCTCAGGGGGCAAGACCCTCCCTAGAGCTGCCCACAGGCCCCCTCCACCAGGCCTCAGGCCTGGAGAGAGAAACATGGCCAGGGCCATGTCTAGGCCCACCCTAGTTGCAAAGGAGCCCGGAAAGTCTAGCCTTTGCTGGGCACACTGCTGCTGCCCTGAAGAGAGCTGGAATTGTATTAGGAAGGAGGGTGGGGAGGAAAAGCAGGCACCTAACACCGTCTGCCACCTTGATCCTATAGCACAACAAACTGAATGCCTTATTGTGGATACGCAGCCTGGGAGGCAGTGGGTCCCCCAGGCACAGATTATCCCAATAGAGGTTAGCTGATGACTTTGCCAGAAATGTCTTGGCGAGGATTCAAACAAAAGAAGGAAATCAAGAGGCTCCACAGCTCTTTTTGGCCTTAGGGCTTTGGGGGAAGAGTCCCACACCCTTAATTACGTTATTCTATAACTTGAGTTTAACGGAGAAAGTATGATGAATTGGAAGTCACAGGTTCTAACCTCACTCTACCTCTCACTGTGCAACCTGTAGCAAATTCTTAAATTTTCTGAGCCTCAGATTCCTCTGCTATAAAATGGGAATAAAGTAACTTACAATTATTTGTGATTAATATGTGCTGGACACTATGTGAATTATTTACATGAATTATCTTACTTAATTCTGACAGCTCTATGAGATGGTTGTTACTATTTCCCCCATTTTACAGACAAAAAACTATGGCACAAAAAGGGTTAACAGTGAAACAATGCTCTTCCCCACCCCCCTCAAGCATTATTGACGTATAGTTGACAGATAAAATTGTATATTTTTAAAGTGTCCAATGTGATGATTTGATATATGTATATATTGTGGCAAGATTCCCGCCATCAGGTGAGTTAACACATCCACATCCCTCACGTAGGAGGCAACATTTATTGCCACTGCAGCCTCCTCTCTGCCAGAATCTGGTGGAGTTAACTGTGACACACATGTGAACTGTGACATGCTTTACAAATAGTCCATGTTGGAGCCTTCTGTGCTGCCTTAGGACTGTAGACTAGAAGAAAAATAACAAATTCACTTATTCATTTAAGAAATATTTCTCATTCAACTGCTACACTCCAGTACTCTCTTAGGGCAGATATCAGTAACCAAACAGAAAAAGCATTTGTCCCTCAAAGAGCTCACATTTTAGGCCAGGCACGGTGGCTCACGCCTGTAATCCCAGCATTTTGGGAGGCTGAGGAGGGCAGATCACGAGGTCAGGAGATCGAGACCATCCTGGCTAACACGGTGAAACCCCGTCTCTACTAAAAATATAAAAAATTAGCCCGGCATGGTGGTGGGTGCCTGTAGTCCCAGCTACTCGGGAGGCTGAGGCAGCAGAATGGCATGAACCTGGGAGGCAGAGGTTGCAGTGAGCTGAGATCGTGCCACTGCACTCCAGCCTGGGCGACAGAGACAGACTCATCTCAAAATAAAATAAAATAAAATAAAAAAACTCACATTTTAATGAAAAGAGACACAGAGGAAACAAAATCATTGAGTTTATGTTGATACATACTTGATAGATGGTGATACATGCTATGGAGAAAACTAAAGTAGAAAAGGAGAGTGTTAGGATGACTAGGGGCTGCTATTTTAGATGAAGGGGTCAGAAAAGGCCCCTTCTGTGCAAAGGGGACATTTGTAGGAAGCAAGGGAGCCCATTACATGGACACCTGGGGAAGGTGTCCTAGGCAGCGGGAACAGCTGGTGCAACGGCTCAATGTGGGCACTTGATTGGGATGGTTGAGAAACAGCAAGAAGGCTCAAGTGGCTGGAGTGGATTGGTGGATTGAGTGAGCCAAGAGTGGGGAGAGGAGGTCAGGGGGCAATAGGGTAGGGGCTGGTTAAGGTTTTGTGGCCACTATAAGGATGTCGGCTTTTGCTTGAGGAAATGGGAGCCACCAGCGGGTTCTGAGCAGAAGGGTGACATGATCTGATCTGCTTTTAATAGGATCACTCTGGCCACTGCTGAGAATTGGCTAAGCAAGGGGGCAGGCAGGAAGACCAGTTGGGGGCCATGCAATAATCCAGCTGAGAGAGGTAGGTGGCTTGGCCCAGGTGGTCATGGTGAGTGGGTGAGAGGTGGTCAGATTACGGATGGTTTTTGTTTTTGTTTTTGATAAGGAGTCTCACTCTGTCGTCCAGGCTGGAGTGCAGTGGCGCAATCTTGGCTCACTGCAACCTCTGCCTCCTGGGTTCAAGTGATTGTCGTGTGTCAGCCTCCCAAGTAACTGAGATTACAGGTGTGTGCTACCAGGCCCAGCTAATTTTTTGTATTTTTAGTAGAGACAGGTTTCTCTATGTTGGCCAGGCTGGTCTCGAATTCCTGAGCTCAAGTGATCCATCCACCTTGGCCTCCCAAAGTACTGGGATTTCAGGCATGAGCCACCACACTTGGCCAGATTATGGATGTATTTTGAAGATAGATAGAGCTGATAGGATTTACTCATTGATTGGACAAAGGGAGTAAGGGAAAGAGAGACAGAAGTCAAGAATGACTCCGAGGTTTCTGGGTCTGAGCAAGCTGGAGGAAGGAGTTGTCATTTACTGAGAGAGGGAAGACTATGGGGAATGAAGATTTGGGAGAGAAGATCAGACGCTCAGTTTTGGACATACTGATTTTGATCTTCTCATTAGACCTCCAGGAAGAGATGTTAAGCAGACAATTTGAATACAAAGTCTGGAGTTCAGGGGAAAGTCTCAGGCCTAAGATATAAATGAAAGGGTCATGAGCATATAAATAGTATTAAAGCAATGACAGTGACTTAGTTTACCAAGGGAGTAAGCACAGAGGTGACACAGAAGATGTGCCAGTACTGAGCCCTAGGGCTTTCCAGTGTTCGGAGGTTGAGGAGACCAAGAAGGCACAGCCAGAGAGGTGGGAGGAGAACTGGGAGAGGGCAGTGTCTTGGAGGCCAAGAGAAGAAAACACAGACGACTTATCTAGAAACAGCCATAAAAGCTTTCAAAAAGTTAATGCCCTTTAACTAAAAAATGCGCTTCAAGAATACATTGTAATTAAATACTCCTGACTGTGCACACAGATTGATGGCCAAGGATGTTCTTGACAGTGTGGGTTATAAAAGTGAAAAACAAAAAACCACCTGAATGTCTAACGATGGGGTCTTGGCTAAATAAATTAGGATACATCCATGTGATGGTACAGCCGACAGCCAGGAAAACTCACTTGTTTTTTTTTTTTTTTTTTTTTTTTTGAGATGGAGTCTTACTCTGTCACCAGGCTGGAGTGCAGTGGCACGATCTCAGCTCACTGCAACCTCTGCCTCCTGGGTTCAAGTGATTCTCCTGCCTCAGCCTCCCAAGTACCTGGGACTACAGGCATGCACCACCACGCCCAGCTAATTTTTGTATTTTTAGTAGAGACAAGGTTTCACCATGTTGGCCAGGATGGTCTTGATCTCTTGTCCTAGTGATCCTCCCACCTCAGCCTCCCAAAGTGCTGAGATTACAGGCGTGAACCACTGCGCCTGGCCTGAAAACTCACATTCTGTGGAAAATTTTAAGACTCCTGAAAGACCTGCATGCAGGTTTGTCTTCATGATCTATTATTAAGTGAAAGCAAGCTGGTTACAAATCATTACAGTCAACAAGGTCTCTGTATCAGTCAGTTAAGAACATGGGAGCCACTCTAGGCATTGCAAGCAGAAAGGGATTTAGCCCTGGGAATTAGTGTATACAAAGGTGTGGAAAGGCTGGCTTGGTTTCTTTGCTAGCTTTTAGGGTGTTAGGAAGTTGCTGAAACCACAAGATACCTGAGCCTCTAGCACCAAAGCAAAGAAAATGCCTGGAGGCTTCTCAAAAATCTCCTATCTGCTAAAGCCCACACAGCTGCCCACAGCTGCCACCAGGAAAATATTATGATTTATGCTTATTTTCCATCTGCCAAATCTTGTGAAAGTGCCTCTCATTGGCTGGCGAGGATTCTGAGGATTGTAGCTCCCTGGCTTCCAGCCCCTGCTGGCCAGGGAAGCATAGGTTAGGGGAGAGAAATTATATCAAGTTGCCAGCAGACAATACTGCACACTTTACAAATATTTCCTTACAAAGATAATGTGCCTGGAGAAAAGACTGAATGCATAAATGCTGTGGCAGGCCAAATAACATCTCCCAAAGATGTCCACACCCTAATGCCTGGAACTCGTGAATACATTATGTTACTTGTCAAAAGGGAGTTTGCATGTGATTAAGGTTAAGGACCTTAAAATTGGGATATTTTCCTGGGTCATCCAGGTGGACCCCATCTAATTGCATGAGCCCTTAAAAGCAGAGAACATTCTCTCTAACTTTGCCTTCTGCCGTATCTCCCATCTTCCCCTTTTGCCACATCTCTCTTTTGCTTCTAGCATAGTTTGGAAAGGATCCCTCCAAGTCTGAGGATCGCTGGTTCTAGGGAGGGGAGGGCAGGGGCTGTTGGTGTCCCTAAGCTGCTAACACCAGGTGGTATCTGTCCAAAGAAGAGGCTTTTCTATGGAAATTGCATTGTTTTTCCAAAAATCAGTCATCTTGCCCTCTTGGCTCAGCCTCATACAGCACATCTGGGATGCGTTTACTAGAAACTTCCCCCGGAGGCCTGAGCCTGGTGCAGAAATTGAGAAGACTGGAAATGAGTAAGACTCACGCCAGGGCACTTAACAGGATCCACCAGTGGCACCTACTTTTCCACAGGAAGCCACACAAGTCAAGAATCCACCGTGATTTTGCAAGATGGCTCCAGGGAAAGCCCTCCTGGGTTGTGCCTCAAATGCCCAAAGGGCTCCTCATTCTGCCATGCACCCCACCTCATTCTGAAGGCCTAGCCCTTATTGTGTGTGCACATCCAACCTCCAGGGCCCATCTTGCCTCTTTCTATCCAAGTCCCTGCCTTTAGTGCCTGCCCAGGGTCCTGGATCCCCCAAGGCTGGGACCCGCCTTGCTCTTGCCTTTCTTGTCAGAAGCTGTACTTCTGTCCTTAGCCCCAGTCTGATGGCAGGAGACCCTTCCTGCTGACCAGCCTTCCCACTATATTCCCAGTCTCCCATGGCTGGGAAATAGGGTTGGCTTCAGTTGTCCCTACTGGGATGCACCAAAAGTAGCAGGAAAAGATTCAAGAACCCTTTAATGCTCACAGCTTCGTCAGCATCCAGACGTCGTTCAGTCCCCTGCCTCCAGAGCAGGGTGTCCACCACTCACTCTTGCTGGCCTCCTGTCAATGGCTGACCATGCTCTTCTCACTTTGCCTAAAACTTAGTTTACCCCCACACCTGTCTATATGCTCTATTTTCTCTCCTGATGAAAGAGGGGAGAATGTGTCTATACTCACTCAGGTATACAACACAGTTACAAAACCACCTTCCTTCCTCTTAAATGACTGCATTAATTAAAGGTTTGTAGGCCTGGAAGATGCTAAGGTTCTAGGTCAAGGAATTTCCTCTTCTGTGCTCCTAGAGCTGATAGTTGTAAGGAAAGGAAGGGCAGCTCAGGGAGGACATCTAAAGGGCCCTCTTGTCTCCTGGTTACCTGGCCTCAGCACATCACCCACACCCTCTGCCACTTCAATCCCTGCCCAGAGGGGACACTGGAAAATCCCCTCCCTCCCTCCCTCTAACCCTCTCCTCTCTCCAACAAGCCCTGGGCACAATGTTCACCCAAGAGTGATGATGAAGTCAGCCAGGTTCCTAAGAAAGGGTCATGGCCAGAGGACTTCGAAACTGCTTCAAGAAATGGAGGGAGGGTGCCGTGACTTCATATGTTTAGGATCAAAGAACAGTCCTAGGGATGCTGGAGGAGATAGGGGGGAGGACGGGGTCACTGCTTTCAGAAGCTGCTGCATGAAGGCTGCATGCTGCAAATGTTAAGAAATAGCCATGCCAGGCTGACCTCTTCCTGACCTCCTGCCACCTTCAGGGCTCTCCTTTAGCCTCCCTGTCCTAGTGTAAGAGTAGCCACCTGTGCCTGCATTGAGTCCACTAGCCTGGGAGAGGCCCAAAGTTCTGGATCATGCCTCCCTCAAAAGACTGGGGCTCAAGATAGTCCTGAGGGTGACAGAGGTGCAGGGCTTCCTCAGGGGGCAAGCAGAAGAGTCCTGGTTTTCTTCCAAGGACCCCTGCCCCCTGCTGTTCAGTCCTCTCCAGCCTTCCTCCCTTCCCCAGGCCTTCTCATCCCCCTGCTCGTCTCCACATACTCTGTCAGCCTTAAGGAGGCTCTTGTGGATCCTCATTCCTTCGGGACAGGAGGCCAACAGCTACGTCCTGAGCCTCAGCTCTTCCCTGGCCATGCCCCCGCCTCACACCTCCAGCCCTGATTTTGTGCCTCTGCTTCCAAGGGAGGAAGATGAACGACGGAGGAAGTTCTGAGTTAAGGAAGGGAGTATTGATGAAAGCTGTGTTGACAAAAGAATGTGTCAAGACTAAGTATGATTCTTTCCAGAAGTACAAGAAAGCCAAATTCTGGGAAACTCAACATAACCTACTATATTAACATGTAAAATAGATTAATTTTCCCAACATGCTTAATGGGGAGACTCTCAAAGCAGTCCCGTTAAAGTTGACGTCAGCTCTCCCCATAAACTATCACCATTAGTATTTAATATTGTTCTGCAATTACTTGACAACGCAGTTAGATGAAAAATAAAATAAGAGGTATAAATATTGTAAAAAGAAAGCAGTTATTATCGTTGGATGATATTACTCTATACTTGGATATTCCAAGAGAATCAGCTAAAGAACTTTTAGTAATATCAGGAATTTATCAAAGTGGCTAGTTTAAAAACAAGATTTCCTAAATACAAGAAATAACTAATAAAAGAATATGGAAAAACATCCCATTAATAAGGTTAACAAAAACCTAACATAAAACACATAGAAAAAAATGTGCAGATACATGGAAATAGCTGTAAAACCTAAATGAGGGACATACACATAGACTTGAATCGATGGAGAAAGACCTTTTTCTTGGATTAAAAAGTCAGTAATATTGTAAGCATGTCAGTGTCACCATAATTAAACTATAAATTCAGCATACTTCTGTACAAAATATCAGCTGCTTTTGGGGGATAATTTGACAAAATGATTACATACAAATTCCTCTGGAAAAATAAATATAAATGAATAGAACATTCCTGGAAGGAAAAATAAGTAAACTAACAAGGAAAGAGTAGCACTATAAAACATTTTTCAAAAATATTATACAGCTACAATAATTAAAATAGTATGGGACTGGTGCCTGCATACAGATCAATTGGAAAGAATAAAACAATTTTAAATAGGCCCAAATAAACATGAGAATTCAATTCAATAAATTGAGATACTAGTCAGATATTTGGATCAAAAATAAATAAATCTGGATTCGCTACATCACTCCTAATATGGACATAAATTCCAACAGGATCAAAGATTTAAAGAAAGGAAAACATTTTAAAAATAGTCATAAAAGTGCCAGAAGAAAATATGTGTAAATGTTTTCATGAACCTGGGATAGCGATTTTCCTAGTCATAGAACAAAACAGAAGTCATAACAAAGAAGATTAACAAATGTACCTACACAGACATTCAAGGAAAAAGCTCCATAAACAAAATCAAAGGACAAAATAAGAGAAAAGTACCTGCAAGATGTATGACAAAGTGCTAATTTTCCTAATTTAAAATAAGACATTTTTTAAAACAGTAAGAAAAAGATTAAACAATCCAATGGCAAAATATAGGCAAAGAATACAAACAGGTCATTCACAAAAAACACAACTGGCTAATGAAAATATAAACAATGTTCAATCTCACTAATCATTTTAAATGCAAATTAAAACAAGATCTAATTTTTCATTTATCAGATTGACGAAGATGAAGAAGGTGATACTATACAGCGTTGCGGAAGACGTGGCAACACAGGCAATCTCATGCAATGCTAATGAAATGAAAATTAGTACACTCTGCCGCAATTAGGCGTTAGCTATTATATTTTATTTTAGTTTAGTTTATTTTTTGAGATAGAGTCTCACACTTGTCGTCCAGGCTGGAGTGCAGTGGCACGATCTCAGCTCACTGCAACCTCTGCCTCCTGGGTTCAAGCAATTCTCCTGCCTCAGCCTCCAGAGTAGCTGGGATTACAGGTGCCTCCCACCACGCCCGGCTAATTTTTTTGTAGTTTTAGTAGCGATGGGGTTTCACCATGTTAGCCAGGCTGGTCTTGAACTCCTGACCTCAGGTGATCCGCCCGCCTCAGCCTCCCAAAGTGCTGGGATTATAATCGTGAGCCACTGTGCCCGGCCTGGCATTATCTCTTAAATTTTAAATGTTCTGGCCAGGTGCGGTGGCTCATGTCTGTAATACTAGCACTTTGAGAGGCCAAGGCGGGCGGATCATGAAGTCAGGAGTTTCAGACCAACCTGGCTAACATGGTGAAACCCATCTCTATGAAAAATACAAAAATTAGCTGGACGTGGTGGTAGGCATTTGTAATCCCAGCTACTCGGGATGTTGAGGTAGGAGAATCGCTTGAACCCGGGAGGCAGAGGTTGCAGTGAGCCGAGATCACGCCACTGCACTCCAGCCTGGATGACAGAGCAAGACTCCATCTCAGAAAAAATAAAAATAAATAAATAAATAAATAAATAAATGTTCATATTCTTTGACCCAGCAGTTTAACTTCTAGGATATTATGCAACTGCCCAAAGATATATGTACAAAGCTGTTCATGGCAGCATTGTTTATAATTTTTAAAAAGGGAAACAAATCACAGCTTCATTTATAGGGAGGTGGTTAGGTAAATAATAGCACATCCACAGAGCAAACTACTCTGCTGCTATTGAAAAGAATAAGGGGCTGGGCATGGTGGCTCATGCCTTAAATCCCAGCACTTTGGGAGGCCAAGGCAGAAGGATCAACCACTTGAGACCAGGAGTTTCAGGTCAGCCTGGGCAATATAAGAAGACCCTGTCTCTATTTAATAAATAAATAAAAATAAAAAAGAATAAGGAAGCTTTATGTATATACCATCATGGAAGGAAGTCTAACATAAGTGAAAAAACAAATTGTTAACCTTACGTGTAACATATTTTTAAAATAATATGTTTTAATCATGCCTGGGCCCATCCACTTCTCTTTGGAGGTCCCTAAGGAAGCTTAATACATAAAAACAGTGGTAAAGGCAGGCAAAATATCACTTTAATACTCACTGGGGTTCTGGCCTCCAGTGGGCAGGACAAAGGCCCCTCTGACAGTGCACACAGAAAGGATCCAGTGGTTCCTGGGGCTCCCTCTACCTTCACATCCTGTCACTCTGCCTGGGCCCAGATCCTCCACCTTGCCGTGCATGCACACAGGGGCCACTGCTTGACTCAGAAGACCCCCACCCTCTAGTGGCTCTGGAATCTCTTCCTTCAGGGTGTGAAGGCCAGGGAGACAGGCAGGGGAAGGGGTTGACCCACCCTCTGGGGTCAGAGGTGCTGAGCCTCCCGGATGCAGGGGGTGGACCAGAGCCAGGAATTGCAACAGCTGGCCACGGGGTTTGTGGGTGAGTGGGCAGCCTGCTGTGGTGAGGAGGGGAAGGATTTGTGGGAAACATGGTTGGCAGAAATAGCCAGGATGGCATGCACCGGCAGCCTCTGGGGAGGGGACCCTTGCCCTCAGCCAACTCCCTCAGGGTCCATCCTGGGGCATTGCTGGCCACCTGGCCACCCTACAGGCCTTGAGTCACTTCCT
The DNA here is from genome assembly GCF_028858775.2 of Pan troglodytes. NCBI lineage: Eukaryota > Metazoa > Chordata > Mammalia > Primates > Hominidae > Pan > Pan troglodytes. The sequence continues at coordinate 49,931,334 of NC_072403.2, forward strand.
GTGTTTTTCTTTCCCCCCAGGTAGGCTCTTGACTCACAGCCCTCCTTCTCTTCTTCCTGTCCTTCTGTGGCTCAGGGCGCAAGGACAAGACCCACCTGAGGGTCAGGAGAAAAGTTAGGGGAGCTTGGCTTGGGATAGGTGCCCTCCCACCCAGACCTCTTACCTCAAAGGTTACCTCAGTCAGTCAGTCCCCTGTGTCCAACCCAGCCCAAACAGGGACTCACTGAGTCCCTCCTAACTCCTTCCCTCAGAGAGAAGGGCTGGAGTGCTCAGACCTCCTGTCTGCAGCTTCAGCAGCTTCTGCCTTCTCTCCCAGTCCTGTACCCTAACCCAGCTCTCACTCTCTCGCATTACAACAAACTCCCTCAGGAGTTCCGTCTTCTCAACAAATATTTTCTAACTGAATCAGAGTCAAGGTAAATCTCCAGAGTAGGATCACAGGGCCAGCTGGTTGAGCAACACAGAAGCAGAGTCCTCTCCACTGGGGACACTTTGGTACTCATGGTTGGTTGTCTACTCAGCCTCTGTCCCCACACCCCTTTCCTCCTTTAAAACCCAACCCTCTCCGCCTCCTCCACAGTAACGCCCTGTGCCTCACCAACCAGTTAGCGAAGACTCATTCTCTCTAAAGGAATGGGTATGTGGCCTAATGTTGGCTGATGAGAACTCAAGAGTAAGTTTTCTAGGGGCACTCCAGGGAAAAGTTCTCCTTATTTGAAAAACAGACCTTGAGAAAGATATGGCCCCTCTTCAACCTCCAGGCATATTATGTCTGGATGCGATGTCTGGACTTTGAGCAGCCACCTTACAAACATGAAGGGCGCTATAGCACCTGAGAAGCAAATCAACGCGCTGAGGATAGCAGGGCAGAAAAACAGACAGAACCTGGATCCTTGATTATGTGATAGATCCACTCAATTACCCTCCCTAGACCCACGGTCCCTAGGGACTTTTCTCAGGAAATGAAAACTTCCTGTATTGTCTAAACCATTTTGAATCAGGGTTTCTGTTACTTGCAGTCAAAGAGCCCTGAGGATACAGCTAGATATTTGGCAAGTATGGATGAAGAAACCAAATGAGTAGTTGTGAGCAAGGAGGGTGCATGGCCTGAGGAAGGAGACCACATTTCCAAACCTCTGGCTCATGTTTAGCCTCATGACATGAGACCAGGCCAGCTGGATGCTGAGAGAAGCAGGAGGAATTTGGATTGTGTGTGTATAAAGATGTAAGAAACAAGAGCTGGAGTGAGGGTACCTCTGGGAATCTGTAGCTCAGGTGTGGTGAGGGAGAGATACAGAGATGTTCATTACAGCATTGTTTACTCATGATTCCAAAAAGAGTGGAAGCAACCCAGAGGTTTATTTATAGAGAATTGATTAAACAAATGTTAGTATGTCCATAGAGTGGGAGCTGGGCATCAGCAGAACCTCAAAAGAGGAGGCACCAGCCAAGTGGGAGCCCTGGATAGGGTCGTGTGGTCCACCAACTGTGGACCTCCATCGAGCACCAGGTCTTCTCCTCACCAGCTTGGAAGGAGGAGCCTTTGGCCAGGCTCCTGGTTCAGTTCCTGTCACATATTTCTTTGCATTATACATTCCATTCCCTGACTCCGCAGTACAGCTCTGACTCCCCAGCACTGCCACTCCCTTCTCAAGGGCAGGGACTCCCTCTTCTGTGTCTCAGGGCTGCCCTGGGCTAAGCATAGTGGTTGGGGCCTGATTACATAGGATCTAGGAGGAAGACAGCTTCTGTTAGAGGTAAGGGAGGAGGAAGACTGTCTAGAAAAAACAGTCAGGAAAGTGGAAGGGCCAAGGTTTACTGAGCAGGACCATTGCTATGGAACCAGGAGAGGGACAGAGATGGGAGGGGAGGAGATGAAGAAACAGACTCTAGATGGAGGGCAACGGAGCTAGGATGGGGACAGGAGAGCCAGAGAGGAGATTCAGCCCCTACAGCACCATGGGAGGGCACCCAACTACAAGCCACGGTAATGCATTTCACCCCCAACCCAATGCCGACACACATGGGTGTGCAGAAACTTGAAATGAACATTTCGCAAAACTACACTTCCCCCTACAACATGTAAAGCACTCTGTTTTCTATTCTATTCTACTTCATGTTTTTCAAATGCTGGTCACAACCTACTGTTAGGGTTGTGACCAGCCAGGGACAAAGTCCGTGAGGAGACCAAGCACAGGCATTTAGACTCTTTATAGCAATTTTTTCTCTTGAATCCCACAATACAAAATCGGAGTTTGGGCCAGGCGCAGTGGCTCAAGCCTGAAATCCTAGCACTTTGGGAGGCTGAGGCGGGCAGACTGCCTGAGCTCAGGAGTTCAAGACCAGCCTGGCCAACATGGTAAAACTTCGTCTCTACTAAAATACAAAAAATCAGCCAGGCATGGTCACAGGTGCCTGTAATCTCAGCCACTCAGGAGGCTGAGGCACAAGAATTGCTTGAGCTCGGGAGGCGGAGGTTGCAGGGAGCGGAGATCGTGCCACTGCACTCCAGCCTGGACAACAAAGCAAAACTCTGTCTAAAAAAAAAAAAAAACTGTACTTTGTCTTATTTTATCTTTCTAATCATTTCTTTGCATTATACAATATTATCAGTTTATGAGAAATTGGAATTTTCTGTGAGACAGAGTCTCGCTCTGTCGCCCAGGCTGGGGTACAATGGCGCAATCTCGGCTCACTGCAACTTCCACCTCCTGTGTTCAAGCAAGTCTCATGTCTCAGCGTCCCGAATAGCTGGGATTACAGGTGTGTGCCACAACACCCAGATAATTTTTGTATTTTTTAGTAAAGATGGGGTTTCACCACGTTGGCCAGGCTGGTCTCGAACTCCTGGCCTCAAGTGATCTGCCTGACTCAGCCTCCCAAAGTGCTGGGATTACAGGCATGAGCCACTGCGCCCGGCCGACAGATTGGGATTTAAAAAAAAAAAAAAAAAACTAGTCGTTCTTTCAGGTAGCTTGAAAAGCACTGTGTTGGAGGATACGGGCCCTGCCTAGCAGCTCACAGTCCAAGATGGAAAACTCCTCTGGCCTTTCCACACTGGGGAGGAGCCTGCAGGCCTGCCTTCCACAAATGCCCCCTTCCCTGCCTATCAGAATCCTCCAAGGCTCAGTTCAACGCTATCTCTCCAGGAAAACTTCTGAGATGGCACCCGCCTGCACTCGCTGTTGCCCTGGAGCTCTCACAATACACTGCCTGCACCCCTTTACCCTATTTCATGTTCTCGTCTGGGTGGCCGTCAATGGACCTGCTTAGCATAGATTCAGGCCATGGGTCTGACACAAGCACAGTTTTGCACATAGTAGGTACATCAAAGGTAAGAGAGAAAGAGGAGCACAGACAGGGTGGGAAAAGGAGGGAGATGGAGGGATGGGCGCTATGGATGGTCACCAGGGATGGGAAGTCTGAGTCCAGGTTCTTCTGACACCGCAAAGTCAGAGGAGGGCCATAGGTAGAAATCCTGGGTGTATCCTAGCCTAAGTGGTTCAAGGAGGGGAGCAGCGTAGGGTGCCCACTGGAGCAGGAAGAAGGGGGTTGCTCTGAGCCAGGTTTCCCCAGGCACCATGGAGCCTGTCCTGAGGAGGGAAACAAGAGGTGGGTCTGGGGAGAACTGGGCGGGGCCTGGGAGCTATTAAGTGTTTGCCTCAGGGGAGGCAAAGCGGGGAGCCCTCTGAAAGTGGTGCTGGGGGATCTTCACCGAAAGGGCAGAGAGTACGCTAAACCCAGGCAAGCCCGCAAGAGGTCATTTCATCCATCTTCCTGCCTCCATCCCAAACTCTGGTAGCAACATCTGGACTTTCCATCCTAACATGCCCTGGAGCTGGGACATACTGACTCCCTTGGATGGTTTGTTTCCCTCTGCCCTGGAAGCCCCTGCCATCCCCACATCATTTTGACAGTGTCTTAGGTTTGAAATTTTGCTGTGTGACCTCAGGCAAATCAGTTGACCTCTCAGAGCCTCAGTTTCCTCATCTGTTCAATGGGGATAATAGCACTGGGGTGCTATTGCGGGAACAAAGTGAATAATGCATGGGAAGTGCCTGGCAGGTGGTGGGTGTTGGTCAGTACCCCCTCTTGCCCCAGGCTGCTCCCTGGGACGGCACTTAGCCAGGAAACTTGGATATCATGTAGTGTGTCTGCTGTGGGTCCAGCAGTCTGGCAGAGCAAGGAGGAATGGGCTATCTGAGATGGACAGTGGGTAACCAAAGAAGGCCTCCAAGAGGAGGTGAGTTGCAGACAGGAACTGATGCCTGAACTATGGAGTAAAGAGAGAGCAATCTTCCCACGTGGGAGACCTGATCTCTGCTAAGACTCATGAGAAAGAAAAAGCTGGGGTAGGAACACAGGGCAGAACAGCCGGGCCAGTTCCTGGAATGGGGAAAGGTGTGCGGAGGGGACAGCTGGCAGAAAGGGCCACCGGGAGCCATTTCTGAGGGTCAGCAAGCCTGGCATGCTCCTGGCCCTGCTCAAGACGGTGACGAGTCAGCAGGGAGGAACTCCCACTGAGCCAGGTGAGCGGCCCTGGCCTCAGGAGTGAGGCTGCCAGCTTGCCTCCAGGAACTGGCAGCAACCCTGGCAGGGACTGGGGCAAGGGCCTGGGGAGTGGAACAATGTGCTTTGTGTGCGCTGGCCATGGTGGGGCTGGCTCTTGAAATTTCCCTAGAATAAGCTGGAGCCCAGGGGCAGAGCTAGGGCTGCCTCTGCTGAGAAAGCCTAACCCTGCAGTCTACCCAGGGCGACAGGAGCCCCCACCCCAGCCCTCACCCCTCCATCTTCAACCAGACCCTTCACAGCCTGCCCCACCTTGGCTCAACCAGTAGCTCCTCCACACTCATCCACGCCCTTCACTCCCGCCTGGGGCACATGCACCCCCCTGCACCCTGTGCTCAGTGCATGCACCCCCCCACCACACACACACAGGCAGGGGTCACCCAGTGTCCAGTGGGTTTATGGAGAGACGGGGTTCCCCTTGTACTAGATAGTATGAAGAAACCATGATGTGGGGGGCAGAGAGCGACAGACACAGAGAAAGACAGGAGGGCCCGATGGGAGAGTTACGACCAGAGAACAGGACAAGAAAGAAGAAAGGAACAAAGAAAGGGGTAGTAGAAAACAGACACAGAAAGACAGAGGCAGTGAGGGGAAGGACCTCAGAAGAAGAGCAGGACACTGTCCTGGGGGTTCCTGGGGCTCTGGTGGTGGGCAGTGGTGTGCTCTGCCCTCAGCCCTACAAGCCCCCAGCGCCCTTGGTCACCCACTCTGGGCCTGCCACCAAGATAGTTCCTAAACTCCCTCCTCTTCTCACAGTTCCCTCCCCCGGCCCTGTGTCACGTTCAGGTAAAATATTCAGGCCTCACCCACCACTTCAAGAGGGAGGAAGTCCTGAGCTCCCAGGGCCAGGCCCTCGGCTTCTGCACGGTGCTCCACACAGCTGTGTAGACTGCAGGGCCCTCTGACATCTGTCCATCCCTGGTGTAAGCAGACCTTACTTGAGCCCCAGGCCTATTGACCCCCAGGGACAGCATCTCTACCACTCATTCACAGGAGCCCCCAGAATCCAGCCAACATAGCTTCATTTTCTCCCCAAAAGGCATTGCTTGCTTTTTGGAGGAAACACTCTTCCCGGCTTTCCAGGCCTATCATGCCACCCCAGGACCACTGACTGTTTCCGTTGTCCTCGCCTCTTCTCTAGGAGCTCATTTCCTCTGCATACTCGGAGATTTTCATCTCCTGCCTCCTTCAGATGCCCATAAAGAGGGCAGGCATACCCAGTCTGGCTCAGGTACCCGGGGAAGCTACTGACTGGCCAGAGAAGGGTCTGGTCTCCTTCCTCCTTTGTTTCTTGCCTCTCAACCAGTCCCCTCTCCATGACAAAATATTGTCTTCAGTCCCACCAACAGTTTGGAGGTGGACATTTTGCAGGGGAGGCTTAAACCCTAACTACTACATGCTCTTCACCTTCCCTCAGCTGGGTACACAGGGTTTCCCCCTTAGGGAAGCAACTGTATTGCCTCTCTTCCAGAAAATTAAAGCCACCCAGGACTTCAGTGCCAGGCCCTTTATTATGAATTCCTCCAACAGGCCTGGAATGAAAGCCAGGCTGCTGACTAGGGCCGGCCCTCCAAATCCCCTCGGACCCTAACAAGGAAGAGAGCTATCTTGCACAATGCCACTTGCCAGGCCACCTGCAGCCCCACAAGTCCACCTCCTCATTCTCGTTCCAGGGCACTGCCAGGGGCCATCAGAAAGAAAGAGGGCTAGGGATGGGAATGGAGACTGAGCCCTACAGGTAGGGAGGGCAAGGGACTGAAAGAAAAGGAGAGCAAGAAGGAGGGAGGGGAAGACCGAACCAGAAAAAGATGTCGGGGGTGGGGGTTGGGGTGGGGTGGGATCTGTGGAGAGAGAGTGGAAGAGAGAAAGAGATGGGGAGAGAGACAGGGAAAAGAGAAATAAGAGTCATGGTAAGAAAGAGACAGGAACAGAGAGAGCCTAGGCTTCTCCTGGCTTCTCTAGACCTCTCCAGTGGGATTTAAGACCTCAAGCAATCCTGGAGATCAAGATGGAGGCTTGGCCTGCAGCTTGAGGATCAAACTGTCTCCTGGAAACTACCCCCATGCCCTGGACCCAGCCTCTGTGGCCCAGGACAGTAGTGGGGACAGGTTAAGGCTAGGGAGTGCCTTTGCCAGGCACTGGGAAAAGACACTGCAGGCCCCAAATTGTGGTTAATCTCCAAGGACACGCAAGAATGCAGCAGGAGAGACTAGGATTAGACAACAGGGAGAACTCGATGACAGCTAGAGCCCCGGGATTCATTCCCTGCAAGGGCAGGGAGGTTGAGGGGGCAGAGGAGGAAGGAATCTGCAAGGAGGTTGCTGACGTCCTCCTGGAAGGCTAGAAATGAAGCTCAGGCAGCCCAGTCTTCTCCCACCTCCCTCCACCCCCAGCGATGAGTCAGGGATTCCGCAGAATGCTGAATTCCTGTCTTCCTTTGGGCAATGATACTTGACACTCTCCTGGGTTTTCTCTCCTGCCACAGAAGTAAAATCTTCAACCATTCTCAAGGACTTCTTTCTCCTCAGCTCCCCAGACAGGCCCCTGCTTTCCTGTGAGTCACTGTATCTTCAAAGCCCCTTCCTGCCTCAGCCTACCTCAATAGCTCTCAGGCTCCTGGCTTTGCACGTGTTGTTCTGTCTGCCTGGAACACTCTTCCCAGAACTAGCTTCTTCTCATCCACCAGAAACCAGTTTAGATGGCACCTGCTGAAACAGATCAGCTCACAAAGGCCCGGCACAATGCCTGGCCCACAGAAGCATTCCTGAGTGCTGTAAATGAATGAACTGTGAATCAATGAATACAGAAGATTCTGAGGGGCAGAAACCACATGCCCTACCCTCAGGAAGCCCACGATCTGATGGTGGAGACTCAGCCTCTGCCTTGGAACCCCTCAGTGAGCAGAGCTGTGGAACTCAAAGAAAGGAAAGCCTTGCCTGGTGCCTGCAACCAGGTTCCCTCTGAACTTCAAGGCAAGGAAGTCTTCTTCTATGGTCAGAGCCCAGCCCACACCTGCTACAAAGGCAGGGCCCAATAAACATTTCTGGGAGGGAGCAGAGGGGAGGGGAGGGGAGGGAAGGGGAGGGGAGGGGAGGGAATGGGAGAGGAGGGAAGGAAGACATCTCATGGCCCTTTGGCTTTTCTTTGAGGGCTGCACTCTGGTCAAGAGGCTCCCTGGTGACCAGGGCCAACTGGCCCTTTCCATCAGAGCCAGGCACTGGAGAGCACAGTGTGGGTGCTTGCTCCATATTTGAGAGCAGAATAGAGCTGGAGGACTCTGGGCATCGAGAAGCCAGGCCCCAGGCCCCAGCGACAAGGCTACCTCAGTTTCCAGACCCACAATGAGAGCAACCAGAGGAGGGAAGGGAGAGGAGGCAGGCTGCCACAGGGCCAGGAAGAGGCAGCTAAGGCGGTGTGGGACCCACCTGGGGTGAATGGATGGCTGAGCCTCCAGGGTGGCCTCAAGGGTTGCAGGGGAGACCAGACAGGGCTAAGGGTTGCAGTCCTGGTGGGATCTGAGCCTGGGGAAAAGGGAGAAGCTGGGGAGGAATCCTTCCACCAGCCCTTCAAGGCGAGCAAAGCCCCCTGCACTCCCCCAGCCCCAGCGAGAGCAGCTGGTTAGTGGATCAGGATCATTGCCTCAGGAAGGCAGGGGAGTTTCTGTGAATGAATCTTTTCCATGCTCAAACCAAAACCTAAGTCCCTAGCCCAGCAGGCAAAGCTGCCACTTCCTCTCCAGAACAGCAAAGACCTAAGGCACTGGGAAGAGTCCTGCCACTTGGGGCACCTCCCTTCAGGCCACCCTGGGGGTGGCTGCTGTGGCAGAAGTGGAGGAGAGACAAGTCAGGATGGGAGACTTTCTCCTGAGCTGACCTCTGTGTTCTGCTGTGATATCCCTGCCCCAGGAGACAAAGTGCCACAGAGGGTAAATAGTAGGGGTGGAATTTAAACCCTGAGAAAGAGAGCAAAAAGTTACAGACTTCCTGGGTCTATGCAGGGATAAGAGCTAAGTGCCAGGGAATGAGTAAGTGCTGAGGCATGAAGCCAGGGTTAGTGGGTCAGTGACCCACCCCATCCACCTATTCCTTAGCTGGCCATCATTAGGGAAATGATGTATGTATTTAACCAACACGTACATAGTGCAAGGTAAAGCACAAATACCTAACAAATATTAATTCAGTGATCCCCCAGAACAAACCTAGGAAGAGAGCACTATTGTCATCCCCAGTTGCAGATAGGGAAACTGAGGCCCAAGGAGGTTACCTGACTTGCCCCACATCACACAGCTGGAAAGTGGCTGAACCGGGATTCAAACCCAGACATGATGCTGCCCCAGTTGAGTCTTGCTGCTGCCATGATTTCAAGGCCTGGAAGGGGTCAGAGAAAGTCAAAAGTCAGGAGGCCAGCATCAGAGTAGGGCAAGGACCTCCCCCAGCAACGGCCAGAGCCTGAGAGAGCAGCTGATGTAATTGCACCCCTTGTTGCGGGGGTGGGGAGTTGGCCCAGGCCCAGGGAGTGGCCAATGGCAGGGCCCCTGCCTCCCTCAGCTTGCCAGGGAGAAAAGGAACCCCTCCAGGGTATTTCTATTATCTGGAGGAGAAAGTGAGGTGGGAAGAAAAGTTGGCTGGAAAGCAGACTCAACTTGCAACTTGGTTTAATAACCAAATCCCAGTTCTCCCTGTGAGCCAGGGCTCCCTCCCACTGTCCCCTCCAGAAAAATCCAGGCCAGGCCTGGGTCTGGGAACAAAGAAGCCTGTCCCCACAACCCCCCCTCCCCCAGCTCCCAGCTCCCTACTAGAGCCCCAGAAGTAGGGTCCATTTCTCCTGGAACCTGCCATGGCCCCTCCAGGCCTCCAGTCCCACTCTGGCTGGTCAGGTGGAGAAAACTCTTCCCGAGCTCAAAGAGAAGAGGAGGATCCCAGAGATGGGTGACTGCATTTTCCACCCTGAATATGAGACTGTGTGGGTTGGAAAAATAAACGGCACTGGTTGGGGAAGGGGGAGTGAACTGTTTGAATGAGGGCTGTCCTGAGAAATGCCGGTCATGTGGTCCTTGGTCCAAATGAAAGGTCAGAGCACCCACTGCGCAGTCAGAATGGCTGGGGAGCGGGAGGAAAGGGGAGGAGCAGAGTGGGCAGTCCTCATACACACTCACACACAAACATTCACATACATCTTCACACACACCCACGCTCACACACACATATATTCATATACACATTCACACACATCCATATGCGCCGTCACACACACACATATTCATATACATCTTCACACATACCCACGCTCACATACACACACACATTCATATACACATTCACACACATCCATATACACCTTCACTCACACCCACACACACAAACATTCATATACATCTTCACACACACCCACGCTCACATACACACACACATTCATATACACATTCACACACATCCATATACAGCTTCACACACACACACACACATTCATATACATCTTCACACACCCACGCTCACATACACACACACATATTCATATACGCATTCACACACATCCATATACACCTTCACACACACATTCATATACATCTTCTCACACACCCATGCTCACATACACACACACATATTCATATACACATTCACACACATCCATATACACCTTCACTCACACCCACACACACAAACATTCATATACATCTTCACACACACCCACGCTCACATACACATACACACATATTCATATACACATTCACACACATCCATATACACCTTCACTCACACCCACACACAAACATTCATATACATCTTCACACACACCCACGCTCACATACACACACACACATTCATATACACATTCACACACATCCATATACACCTTCACACACACACACACTCATATACATCCTCTCACACACACACACATCCATATACACATTTACACACACCCACACTTATACACATTTACACACATCCATATACACCTTCACACACGCCCATACACACATACACACACATTTATATACATCTTCACACACACTCACACACATTCATATACACACACACGTTCATATACACATTGCCACACACCCACTCATACACACTGACACACACTCATATACATCTTCACACACCCACACTCATATACACCTACCTACATTCACATACACACACTCACATACACATTCACACACATTCATATACATTTTACACACACACACATTCATATACACATTCTCACACACCCACACAAAACACAAAAACATTCATATTCATAGACACATTCACATACATCTCACACACCCCACACACTTACACACACACATTCAAATACAGTCTCATGCACACACATTTATATACATATTGTCATACACACACTCATACACACTCATATACGCTCATACATTTATATACACATTCTCACACCTCGACACACTCACATGCACTTATCTATACACTCATACATGGAGACACTCAGATACTTAGATACACACAAACACGCAGACACACACTCCAACACTCCTACACACATACATTCACCCCCCTCACACACTCACACATGTATATACACTCACATCCTGAAGCACACTCAGACACACATACTAACTCTCAGAAACACACTTATCCCTCAGAGGGGGTAGGACCAGCCTAGGAAAGAGTCCTTCTGGGAGAATGGCATGGCTGGTGACTGCCAAGGGGTAGGCAGAAGCCTAGGACTGGGCAGGGAGCCCAAGAGTAGGGGGTGGTGCTGTGGGCCACTGTGCAGAGGCCAGGACTGTGAATGAAATGGGCACTGCTCCTGCCCCCTCCCAGGCCTGCCTCTGGCCAGGCCAGCCTCCATCCCGGCATTGTCTCAGGCATCTTGGGCAGGGTTCCCAGAGCTGGCTGAACCAGGGGCCTGGCCAAACAGCCCTCCCCTGCCCTCCCATTCCTCTCTTCTTGCAGGGAGGGGGTGGGAAACCTTCCCCATAACCCTGGCATTTCACCCCCAGCCCACACAGGTGGCTTTTGGAGAAGCTCAGGTGCCAGAACTTGACCTGAAAACTCCAGGTTCCACAACGCCCCCTGCTTCCTCCCCAGGCCAGGAAGCCTTGGAAGTCCAGCCCCCACCAACCTGTCCCCTCAACTATGACATTCATTTCTTTTTTTTTTTTTTTTTTTTTTTTTTTTTTTTTTTTTGAGATGGAGTCTCGCTCTGTCACCCAGGCTGGAGTGCAATGGTGTGATCTGGGCTCACTGCAACCTCCGCCTCCCAGGTTCAAGCGATTCTCCCACCTCAGCCTCCGGAGTAGCTGGGATTACAGGTACCTGCCATCATGCCCAGCTAATTTTTGTATTTTTGTAGAGACGTGGTTTCACCATGTTGGCCAGGCTGGTCTTGAACGCCTGACCTCAGGTGATCCACCTGCCTCGGCCTCCCAAAGTGCTGGGATTACAGGTATGAGCCACCACGCCCAGCCCCTGACATTCATTTCTACCACATCCCAGGTATCCCATCTGCTCTCCTCCACAGGCTGAGTTTAGTGCAGGGCAAACTGTCTCCCTCCCCACATCCCCCACCCAAAGCAATGGGAACTACTGGCATTTTAGTCTTAAAGGCCAAATGAATCACCTGTGTGCATGTGGTGTGGGCAGGAGGGGCAGGCATTAGTAGATTGATTTGAACCAGTTCCCTCTTTGAGAACTGGCTCTCTCCTGCCCTCTCCAAAATGTTCTCCACCAACCCCTCAACATGCAGTCCTGGCAGGGTGAGTCCCACTTCTCCCCATTGGTGCCAGAGAGCTGAGCCACCCTCACAGTGGCTGTGTCCCAGCCAAAGGAAGGGACCCTATGGGCAAGAAGACCAGCCATCATCCGGAACCGGGTGTCCTCCCTTAAGGGGACTTGGGCAACACCCTTTACAGGACCTTGTAGGGTAACAGCAAGAGGATCACCATGCTGTCCTCACAGGGCTTGCATCTGGGAGGGGCTCTTCCTCGTCTTGGAACTGAGCCTGGACAACTGAGGTGCCCTCCAACCTGTTCTCTACCTGAGCCAAAGAGGTTTTTTCCAAAACACAAATCGGATCCCATCCAGCCCTTGCTTAAAACCTTTCAAAGGTTTCCCAGTGCCCTCCGGATAATTCCTTAATGCAGCACAACACGCAAGATCTGCCATTGCACCTCGCCTCCTCTTCCCCTCCCCATGTCATGATCCTCACCCATTGAAAGGAATGCCACCCCTCTCCCAGTTCTGGGATGCTCACCCCCACTCCCAGCTCACTCATCATCCTGCAGATCTCAGCTCCACCTCTCCTGGAAAGTCTTCCTAGATCCACCCCCGGGTCTCAAGCTGAAGCCTCCTCTCTGCTCTAGGGGACATTGTATCTCTTCTGTCCTGGCACTGATCACAGTGTGTTGAAACAGTCTGTTTGCTCCTCAGCCTTCCCATCTCAACCAGGAGCTCAGGAGGGAAGGGATACATCTGTCTTACTCATCATTAAGCTCCTAGCCCCAAGCACAGCACCTGGCACAGAAGAGGTGCTGGATAAACTTGAATGAATGAATCGATCAATCAGTCAACAGCACATCACTACCCAGGGCCATTTTGCACACCTTCCAGGGCTGGCCTGAGGCAAGCACGCCCACACCCCTCTGCTCACGCCCCTCAACCCACTGCTTCATATGGCACGGTAAGTCTGGCTCCCCACCCTCTGGAGAGAATCCTCTGTATAGACCCCTTCCCCTAACCAAGCCCCACCACCTTCAAGGAAGGCTGAGCTCTAATCCAGGACACCACTCCAGGAAGTCCCTGACTGCCTCCACAACCTCACCTGCTCCAAACTCCTACAAAGCCTTTCACTGGGGCCACCCTTTGGCTTATATCACAATGTACTTTTTTGGGTTCACTGTCCGTTCCCCTAAGGCTCTTGGCCTCCCATGAAGGCTGGGGCCCTGGCAGACAGAACCAGCAGGTGCTACCTGGGCTGCACTCTGAGGCAGGCCCTGTGCTGGGTCCTCTAGAAAGATAGGCCAGCCTGGCCCTGCTGAGAACTCGGGATGGAGCAGGCTCGGGAAGCCAGGGGTTCTACTGTTTCCTTTCGCACCCCAGGCCCTGCTGGGGACCAGGACCTGGAAATGAACATCAGAGGAGGAAGGCCTCAGTGTGGAAGGGTATCAGCCAGCAGGCAGAATCCAAGGAGAGGAAAGAGCTAAGATTGGGCCATCAGAAGCCAGACTCCCAGTCCTGGGGCAGGAACCCAGGGGGGTCAGGGAACAGTCCCAGCAGAAGAGAAGGTGAATGGGAAGCTTCCCTCCATCTGCCTTGGCTGCTGCTCAGCTGGGAGAGGCTTCTACAGAGGTGAAGGACTCACTAAAAGTGTAGGGCTATGTGTATGTCTTCCCCAAACCCCTGCAGCAGTTCACCAGCCTCTTGGCAGTGGCGCAACCAACCCCCTGCCCAAATCACCAATGCTCTCGGTACCAATCAGCAGAGGTTAGATGCACGCTGGCCTAGTGCGTGCTGGCCCCTGGCAATGGGCCAGAAGTACAGAAGATTTGGTGCTGGCGTGACCGGAAGACTCTCTGCACAGACATCCTCACGACCCCCTCCACACACAAACACATTTTCAAGCTTAAGGATGGGGCTTGAGAAGGTGGTCCATTTCCCCTGGGCAGCCATGAGATGGGGACTATGTCCCTCACTCACACTGGGCCATCCATGCTGATGCTGGCCAGGAGACCCACGTTAGCTTCTGACTTTGCCATCAACCTGCTGGGTAACCTCAGATAAGCCCCATCCTCCTCTCTGTAAAGTGGGTGCAATAATCCCTGCTCAACTCACCCCACAGTGTTGCCATAATGATCAGATAAGGTTGTGCCTATGAAAATGCTCAGCGAACTTTAGAATCTACAAAATGAAATGTTTCTGATTATCATTCTTGTTGTTATTATCATCTAAGGAAACTAACTCTGCTGCCTTATTGAAATACAGTAGTTTCATCTCCCTTCGAGATCCCCTTGCTCAGCAACCATCATGGCTCCCCTTTGCCTACAGGACAAAGGCCACATTCTGTGGTCTAGATGTTCATCTGGCCTAAGCCTACTTTCCAGTTTTATCTCCCTTGCCTTTTAGTCTCACTGGTCCTTTTGGAGTTCCCCCGGCACATTTTTTGTCTTTCTGCCTCCATGCCTTTGTCCATGCTGTTCCCCCTCCTGGAACGCCCTCCCCCATTGCCACCTATGGAATTTAACTCCATCTTTCAAGACCAAACTCTCTCTCTCAGCTCAGCCAGAAGTGCTCTCTCCTTCTCTGTAAGGGACGTGGCTTTCATCAAATGCCATGACACTTTCTGGCACAGAGTTAGTGCTCACAAAATGAAAGTTGCAATGACCACGCCCTGCACTCTAAACACTGACTCATTTCATCCTTACTACAACCCCATGGTTGTGTACTATTAGCATCCCCATTTTCCAGATAGAAAAAATCAAGGTGTAGAAAGGCTAAATACCTTGCCCAAAAGAGCATCAGACCAGGGCTTGAACCTGATCAGCTGACTTTGGAACTCGTATGTGCCTCTAATCATGAGGAACTGCACCATGTCTGCTTATTCAGTTTTGCTGTCCCCTGCCCAGCCCAGGGCCTGGCTTGGAGCAGGTGCTCAGTAAATATTTGCTGGCTTCAGCACTCATTCCTCAAGCCTCCTGTGCACAGTCATCTCACTGTCCTGGGAGTCTCTTAAGGGCAAGGCCCAGTGGCTGGCTCAGAGGGGTCCCAGGAAACGTGACCAAATGGCTCTACTCACCTGCATATCCATACATGTCCTCATGCATCAGAGTGCCAGACTAAGGCTGGAAGAGATGGGGCCGCAACCCTTGGGCCAGCAGCACGAGGCTGTCTGGTAGCACACTTGGTGACCAAGTTGGCTGCTGGACAAGGTCAGAGATTAACCCACCCTCTGTGGTCATGACAGGGTGTCAGGAGAGCCCTGAGCAGGGTGGGGAGGGAAGCAGGAATAACTCTCAAAGTCTGAGTGCAAGGGGCTCTAGGAACCACCTAACCCAATTATTCACTCCCATTTAACAGATAAGGAAGTTGAGGCACTGGAGTTGGAATGACTTGCTCGAAGATGAAGAGCACAGAAAAGGCTTGCAAAGGTGCCAGCATTTCTGGGCCTTTCCTCCTCATCCTGTAGGTGGGCACGGGCCCCCTCCTCCCCCTTGGAGAGCTTGATAGTTACCCCCATGTAGCCCAGGAACCAAGAGGCCTGAGCTCTTCGGTGATCTCAGCCCCAGAGAAAAGGGTGCCCTCAGACAGCTTTGCTAGGCTGCTGTGCCCAGCCAGCAGCAGCCCCTTCAAAGAGAACAGGGAGAGAGGTTGGGAGAAGGCCAGCCACTAATTGTGGAAAATAAATCAGAGACATCTAAACCACACAGTTGAAGAAGGGCCAGTTGCACACAGACATGTTTCCTTTTGTGTTCTTGCTCACCAAGTTTAATTGTTAATTGAAAGCTGGGAGTTATATAAGTTATGGGGATAACAAAGAAGGAGTTGGAACAAGCTGTTGAAAATTACCCACTTGCTGAGTGGTTCGTGAGGCGAGGAGGGGTCTCAAAGCAGCTGACCCCAAGAGGGCAACCAGAACAAAACCATCCCCTAAGAAGAACTCTCTCCATCTGCAGCCGCATGATTCCTGGAGCTTAAGAGCAATGAATGTGTGTTCAAGCTGCTGATTTCCCATGAGTGCACATGGAAATTCAAAAGTAATGCCATGATATTGATTATCAGTTTAATAATCAGACAAAACCTCCCACATATCTGACCCTGCGCCACTTGTAAGCAGGGCTGTGTCTCCCTCTCTGAGGGGGATCCCTGGGGACAGGGCTGTGTCTCCCCTTAGACTGGGGCTCCCTGAGGACGGGGCTGTGTCTCCCTCAGACTAGGACTCCCTGAGGCAGGGGCACGGTTTCTCTATGAAATCAACCTCACCTCACCAACCTGGGTTGATGAACCAGAGACCTGCAGCCACCTGTCACCATTGGAAAATGTCAGGACACACCCTCATGTCAGAGTGGGAAGGGTTAAGACAGGGCTTGGAAACTGCAGTTCTCAGGAACACCTTTCTCATCAGCCAGCCCTTCCTGTCCTGACTGCTGCCAGGACTTAGATTGGCCTCTGATGGGTTCCAGCTGACAACTAGGCCTCCTGCATTCTGACCCTCAGGCAGTGGTGTCCTGTAATGACCCACCACGGGTATTCCCAGCCGCCTGAGCCAGGGAGGGCTGGCATTAGGATGGAGTGGGATGCAGGGAGGGAATGGGCAGCACTGCCATGGGGAGGAAGCAGAGTACAAGGGAGGGGACGCTGGGGCCTGAGGCCCTGGGACCTGGGGTAGGAGGAGACGGTGGGGCCTGGGGTAGGAGGGGATGCTGGGACTTGGGGTAGGAGGAGACAGTGGGGCCTGGGGTAGGAGGGGACACTGGGGCCTGGGGTGGGAGGGGACGGTGGGGGCTGGGGTGCCAGAGACTCCCTCTGGCCACCTGGCCCTGTAGCCTGGAAGCCCAGGGTGGGGTGACATGGGCTGCCCTTCCCACATGGGCTAGTTTCTTTTGCTGCCACCAGACCCAGGGAGAGGCCTCCTTATAGCCTCCAGCCTGGGCAACAGTCCGTGGCTCTCCTGAACCCCTCTCAGCCATGAGTCATTCCCAGCAGTCTGCATGAGCCAAGGCAGCAAACCCCATCCCACAGCCTGCAGAGAGCCTGGGACAAACTGCATGACCGGCCAGATGCAGGTGCCCAGCACAGGAGCATCCAGCCTGGTCTGGATGGGAAGACTGAATCTTGGATCTTCAGAAATCCCGGCTTTGGTTTCCCAAACACTGTCTCTTCCCCACCCCCACCTCCCGGCTCCCTCCTTGCCCGGCTCACTGGGATTGTGGTGCATTTCTCATCTTTACCTTGTCTCTCACCCAGACCTCCTCGAAGCATCCTCGGGCCCTTCGGGACTCAGCTCAAATATCTTCCACCCTGGAAAGTCCCCTGTTCACCTTTTCACACCCTTGGCTGCATAGGCCCGCACCTCTTCCTTGTTAGACAGGGAGCTGCAAAGAGCAGCCGGGACTCCATTTCATCCTTTTCTGTCCCCTAACAGTCAGAGCAGCGCCTGGCCCATAGGATGCGCTCGTGATAGTGTTTCCAAAGACGGATCCAGCCAGGAGTTAGCTAAAACCACTCAGACCCTAATAACCAATATTTGCTGGTCCCAGCTGCTGACAAAGTCCCAACTATTCCTGGACAGGCCAAGGAGGCTCTCTGCCTAGTACAATGACCTGCTACAATGACCTGGTATCACACTCCCCAAGGACCACACGCAAATGGCACCACTGATGTGCCTGAGCCTTCAAGGTGCCTCAAAGCTGTATAGTGGTGTGTGGTAAAAAGCAGAGAAGGCTTCTTACTCCCCTTCTGTTCCTCTCTGAGAACATCCAAAACAGAGCTGCTGTGCCCGGCATCTTTTAGAAGGTTAGAAGACAGTGTGTGGTCAGTGTGGGGGACTGATTTCAACATCATTCCACCCCCTGCTGTGTGCCTTACTGGCCTGCAGAGACAGGAAGAGCCAAAAAACTACATTTCCCAGTCTCCTCCCCTGCTGTTGGGATTGGGATATAATTCGGGTTTAGCCAATCAGATGCACGTGCATGAAATTTGGAAGGCTGTGCTTCTGCAGCGCCAACTGCTTTCTGGGAATAAGAAGGGGTGTGTGGTGTTGTTGTTGTTGTTGTTGTTGTTGTTGTTTTGCTGCAGTACGGGCAGAGGGGGTCAAGAGGAGAGACACAGTGTGTCTGGCTCCTAGCATGGACCCCAGCAGGTGCAGTGTGGAGCTGGCAGCAGTGGCAGCCTCCTGATCACACTGCAGTGTGGTTCTGGGGCTGGTGACCTCATGATTGCCAAAGAGGCAGCAGCTCCCTTGGTGGCCCAGTTCTGCAGTGTGACTTTGAGAGCTGTTCCTGAAAGCTCCACCTCAAGCCTATGTCTTCGACCCTGCCAATAGTTGTGTAGCCATTTCATACTCTGTGATAAGTCCCTTTCACTTAAACCAGTCAGAGCAGATTCTGTTCTCTGCAACAGAATCCTGATGGACACACAATGCTTTATATCCTAGTCCTATACAGAGCCACACAGCTCTTGGTAGCAGACTGAGACTGGGCCCAGGGTCCAAGCTCCTTGAATAAGGCCTGACTGTGCATGTGTGCACGTACCAGGGAGGCAGGGGGCTCATCCGGCCCCATCCTCCCCTGGCCCCACAGCGGGCACTCACAGAATTCCTGAGGAGAAGACAGGGAGAACCCAATGCCTGTGGAAGTTTAAACAGCAGTGTGTGGGCTCAGCAAGCACGCCAGGGCTACCTGGCTAGGCATGCTAGGGGCTTGGAGCAGAGTTCAAGTGCCAGGGAATGGAGCCGATCTGTAGGTTTGGACAGAGGAAGTGGAGGCTGGGATGGTGGGCTTCCTGTGGCCTGCTCTCTTTCAGACCCAGATATGAGTCTACCAGGGAGCTGGGCCAGAGCAAATCCAGTGACAATCATCAGCCTGGCTTAAAACGGCCCTTGTCCTACGACTGTCCACCTGACTCTCTCTTCCCTTTGAATAAGTTCTTTTCTGGGAGTTTCTTTAGATCTTATGCATGTCTGAATTCCATCCAAGGAAGGTAAATAGATTCTCATTTCATCTCTCAACTCTGATCAGTTAGTAGTGACGACCTGGACCAGTATATGAGAAAAAGTGTGAGGCTACTTCTGGACTCGGAAGGGGAAAGTGCTAGGATTGGCTAGTGATGCCTACCGTGGGTGCAGAAGCAGATATTGAAATGTGCATGCTGTGTGATCGCTTACATATTTGAGGGAGAAATGAACAAAGGTGCTTCCTGCTTAAGGCAGACTGGGATTCATCTAGCCATACACTCCCCAGACAGCTCCTGGCCCTGATGCCACCCCAAAGGTTCCTGATACCACCCACCAATTTCCCCAACTCAGCATTTGTTCACTGGCGCATTTTATCAACTATTTCCAAAGCTTACTGATTCCTTTTCCCCAATGTAAGCTCTCTCCAACTCTTATAGTCCCCTACCCTGTGCTCCAGGTTCACACTAACTCTCACGCCCACCGGGGTTCTGATCTCTTGGGAGCTGACCTCAGGAAAGAGCTGAAGCTGATAGGGACTGATTCCTTGAACTAAAGTAAGTGCAACCCCCTCCAGGAACATTCCTGACCTCTCAGGCTCCCCACAGGCCCTCCCTCTGTGGTCTTGCTCACTGTCTCTGGTGCCCAATCAGTGCTGGGCACTCAGTAAGCGCTTGATAAGCCTGTGGATCAGTGAGAGGATACTCAGAAGTTTGGGAGTGACCTCACCAACCACTGGCTTCCCTTTTCCCATCCTTGCCTCCTGCCTATTCCCGTACTCAGATACCTTTGTTGACACTGACATTTGGCTTCCCAAATCTCCAGGAAGCCTGCACGCAATGGGGCACCCTGCATCCCATCTGAGTCACCACTGAACCCAAATCTGGCCTGCTGCAGAAGCTAGCTGCTGGGTGGGACAGAAAATTGTGCCCTTTGAGGGGCTCTCAGGCTCCCCTTTGAGGGAAGGCAGCCATCTCCTGGGCACTGCAGAGGTCAGAGTGGGTGGTAAGCCATTTTTCAGGGAAGAAAACAAGCTGAGCCTACCCCATGACATCCCTACTCGGTTCTTGCTCACCCGCCACACTGTTTCTGCTAAAGGAAAACAGATGGTGTGGTTAATTGGGATGTCTTAGTGGGCTCTGGTCCTCATTAAGGCTGAGGGTGGGGACAATGAGTGATATACCAGGTCATAAACAGCGGCTCAAGGGGGCAGGTGCCCTGATGCTTACAGCCCCAAGGACTGAGGGAGTAGTGGACAAGGCCACTGGTCTTGGGCAATGGGATCAGGCTGGAGTCCAGCCTCTCCCTGATCACTGGGCTCTGAGCCCAAGGCAGAGCCCAGTGACAACTCCTGGGGGGTCCAGATGCTCACAGCTGGAGAAAGTGAACATTGACTGGGGTGGCAGTGTGGGGCCGGGTGAAGGCAGCAACTGCGGAGGAGCAAAGAAGCCCAGGGAAGGGTGGGCAGGAGCTGCTGGAGTCAGAGAATGCCCTAGAGGCAAATCTGGGGCCTGCCTCTTCCCGCCAGAGTACCAGAGCCTGACTCAGATAGCCCAGCCCCAGAACCCCACAGAGGGACATGAAGGGAAGGCACAGCCATCCCTCTCTCCAGGGGGCCCCATGCTAGAGAGAGGCAGTGGTTAAGAGCCAGGCTATCTGGGTTCAAGCCCTGGTTTTGCCAATCACTAGCTATGTGATGCTAGGCTACTGCCTCAATCCCTCTGTGCCTCAGTTTCCCTGTGAAATGGGATAACAATCCCCCTAGATAATTGCAGTCGTTAATGAACTCAGAGCAGCACCTGGCACACAGTGCTATGTGTTCCATTTAGGTTATTATTCTTAAGGCAAGAATCCCTGTGTTGGTGAAATGTGGGGGATACTCACTCCTCCCTGTCACCAGCAACAGCAGAGTCTCCTGGAAGTGTCTCCTTGCATAACCATCCTTCCCAACCTCTGAATCACCTCCCTCACCCCGCCAGCATCCCCAAGTGATGGGAGGGACAAGGGGTCCAACCGAACCCTGCCCAGAAAGTGAATGCGCCAGATGCATATTTTTATTTTTATTTATTTATTTTTTTGAGACAGAGTCTCACTCTGTCGCCCAAGTTGGAGTGCAGGGATGCGATCTCGGCTCACTGCAACCTCTGCCTCCTGGGTTCAAGCAATTCTCCTGCCTCAGCCTCCTGAGTAGCTGGGACTACAGAAGTGTGCCACCACACCCAGTTAATTTTTTGTATTTTTCAGTAGAGATGGGGTTTCACTGTGTTGGCCATGATGGCCTCGATCTCCTGACCTTGTGATCTGCCCACCTCGGCCTCCCAAAGTGCTGGGATTACAAGTGTGAGCCACTGTGCCCGGCCGAGCCAGCTGCATTCTGAGGACAGTAATTATTGGGCACCTGCTGTGTGCCAGGCCTGATGCTGATGTTTTATCTGCACTTGCCCCATTTAGTCTTCAAGGTAGGTATCGCTCTCCCATTACACAGATAAGAAAGCTGAGGCCTAGAGATGAGTGTCCAAAGTCACCCAGAGAGCAAACAGGGAAGCTCGGGTTGGAATTCAAGACTCCCATCCCTCAGAATCTGTGATCTTTCCACAGGAGCAGGGTGTGCTCCTTGGCCGTTAATGTCACAAACACTGGGGGGGCTTTTTTTTAATGCAGCATCCTAAGACCCTCCCTAGAGCTAGAGAAACAGAGTCTCTGGGTGGGATCCAAGAGTCTACCCCTGAATAAAATAGCTGCCTCTGGCCTTGGACCTCCTTTAACCTAACACAGCTCCTATTGCAGACAACTGGACCCTGAAGAAGGAGAAAGGAGATGGAGCCCAGTCAATCTGCATGCTTACCTCCAAGGGGATGGATGCAACACGACTTCTGTGCCCCCTTCATCCCCAGGATCCCTCGCTCTCTCCTGGTGCTTGGGCCCCAACAGGCAGAGTGGGACAAAGGAGGGCAAGGAAACATCTCCAATATGTTTTCCAAAGCACGGTGGGTGAGAGGAGCAAGAGGGTCAATGGGGCCTACCTCCTCTGTCCATTGAGGGATGCAAGTGAAATGCGGAGGGACTGATACCCTGGACAGTACCCAGGGACTCCATCAGCTGGGGGCGGAAGACCAGTTCTGGGGGTGGGGGAGGTTCTTTCAGACTGGCCCTGCTGCCTGCAGCACAAGGAAGACCCTCTGTCCACTCCTACATCTCCCCCAAACCCCCATGGATGTGATTGGACAGCCGCCCCAGGCACTCTGTGCTGCGGGGGCAGCAGACGCTTGGTCCTCAGTGAGGAGTGGAGAGGGATCAGCATACATCACATCACACTTGGCACAGCCCCCATTGGTGGGCAGCATGCCACCGTGTTGGTGAGCTGTCTCCCTGCAGAGCCTTCACAGGCGGCAAGGGAGGGGCTTCCAGGGGAATCACTGCCTATCAGGAGTGGCACAGCCCCAGGAAGCCCCCCGGACCATCCCTAGTTCCTGCCTTGCCTGGGCCCAACCGGAGCTGGGCTGAGGAAGGGAAAAGGGAGAAGGGCACTGGGGCTGGGAGATGAATTCCAGGCTGGGCCATGCTGGGGACCTCAGGCCACAACCAAGGGCTCGATCCCAGAGGGAGAGGCCTCCCACTAATCATATTCAGGTGACTGGAAGCTCTGAGGCTCTGGACCCTGCTTCCTGGAGATGTTAGGGAGGAGTCCCTTGGCTCTGGGCCAGTCCACAGACTTCTCCCCAGAGGCCCAAGGGCTGTTGAGGGGGGGATAGAAGACCCACTATCAACTCCCACGTCCACCCACTCCCAAATAATGCCTCAGTCTACAAGAAGCCAGGTCCCATAGAGTTGAGGGAGCTCACAGTCTGAAGGAGGAGACACTTCCTGCTGTCTGGGATCTGCCAGTCTGAGGGCAGAGACGTAGCCACTCCCTTCCAGAACATCAACCTCCCAGTCTCCTCATAGTCTCCAAACAGGACTAACACTCTTCTGTCATCCCTTTCATCCTGATCTCAGTCCTTCCAGACTCAAATCACTGCCCTCCTCATCCTCAGAGCCTTCCTGGATGACCACACAGCCCCAATCCTCCACACTGGCACTCCTAGAGCAGTTAATTTGGTGGTGGACAGATAATTCCTAATGGCATGCAAAGAACTCACATTTCCTAGGCACCACCTGTACCAGAGGCCTGGTGGCAGGACCTTGATCATGCAAACATGACATATGATCCAGGCATGCAGGGAGCTTCCAGTTCAGGAACATTAGGATGGACCAAGAAGATACAGTGAACTGTCAGTTAAACATCATCTTTTCCCAGACATTTCTGTGTGTGTGTGCGCGCGTGCGCGTGCGTGTGTGTCCCCAGCTAGGCTGGGACTTTGTTAGAGCAAGACAGGAACTGAGCTTAAATATCAGGCCACACCCCCATCTAAACTAAGTCCCTAGGATATTCTCCCAGAGCCCCATGTAATTTTCCCTCTTGGCACACATTACAGTTTGTAATTCTTTTTGGTGTGACTATTGCTTTAAGACTCTCCTTTTCCAGGCTCTATAAGAGCAGCTGAGTCCATGGCTTCACCCGTGTATCTTGAGCACCTGGCATATTTGATGACTGAATGAATGATTTGAATGAAAGCACCACATTCCTATTCATGCCCTTGCCCCTAGCACACAACCTGTAGGTGCTCAGTGCTCAGATTTGGCAGGATGGCAAAGTAAAAAGAAGCCCATCTTGCCACAGCTAGGAATTCAAGGTCAACCCCAGAGCAATCCCAAGGCAGTTCATCAAGGAAGACTTCCTGGTGGAGGAGGACATGGACTGAGGACTTTCAGCCTCACATCTGTTCTTCCAGTTCATCATCTGTTTCTGGCAGGAACTCCTGAGGACAGAGGTTACGTCTGGGTCTCAGGGCCATCCCCAGCACACCCCCATTCAAGCTGCGCATGACCTGCCCCACTGTCGACAGCCAGCTGTGACTCACAACTCCTGAGCCTTTCCTCTTGGCCAGAGATCGTGGAGTAGATATTACAGTAACATTACTAACCACAAGTAGAGGCGGTGACCGTACTTACGCTCAGAGCACCTCCCCCCACCCCTGAGACCAGAGCAATGACCTCACACTCATGTTCGGCAGCAAGCACGGACAGTCCTGCCCGGAGGCAGGGGGATGGCCCACATGGCCCTGGTCTTCCGGAGAAGCCCAGCGTCTGGCCTCTTCCCCTCAGCGCTGGTCACATTCTCCCCACCTTCCCCTCCAAGCAGCCCACCTGGGGTAGGTGCTGAGTCCCCTGCTGCTGCCTCGCCTGGGTGAAAGCAGAGTAAACAGTCCCCCTCTCCCCCGCCTCCCTGGGGAGGGCTGGAGGAAAGAAAGGGAAGTGACAAAAGCTGCCCTATCCCTGTCCTTCCTCACTGCTGGGTCTAGGACACTTATTCTGGGGAAAGTGGCGTCTGAGGATGTGGCTGCAGTGGCCAGTTGCTGGCGCCAGCAGAAATCCCCAAGCCCGTCAGTAGACTCTGTTCAGACGCGTTCGCTGACCATGGCACTGAGTAAGTGCTGAGGAGACACCTGAGGACCCAGGTCACGCCCCTGCCTGCCCTCTCCTCCCAGACAGGCCCCTCCTAGGGCTCAGACCATTCCAGTTCCTCTTGTCAGACCCTGAGAAGGCCCAGGGCCTCCACCCCTACAGGGAAGGCTCAACAGGAAAGAAAGAAACACACAGGAACTGGGCTCAGAGCCCAGCTGCGTGCTCTTGGGCAAGTTACTTAACCTCTTTAGGCCTCAATTTCTCAACTATAAAATGGGACTAAGACTAGCTGCCTGTTGAGCTGTTGTGAGATAAGTGAGTGCACTGGCCTGGATCTGCAGACGGTGGACAACAGCCAACGGCAGCCGGATATGGCATTGTGCTGCTGCCTTTAGCAGCTCCAGGCAGTAACTACTGAGTATCAGGGAAGAACTGAGACCTCAGAGAAGGGAGAGAACCAGGATTGCTTGAGGCAGGGCGTTGGGAAGGCCCCACTTACCCTCTGGCAATTGCAATCTAAAAGGAACAAAGAGGCTTTGTGGCAGATCCTGTCTCCTAATATCCATTCCTCGTTTATTTCCCAACTTTTAGCCAGACCCCCATGGAATAAAGACTATACTACCCAGCTTCCCTTGCAGCTAGGTATGGCTAGATGACTGAGTTCTGGCCAATGGAATATAAGTGTGTGACTTCTAGGAAGCTTCCTTGAAGGGAAGGGGCATGTCCTTCTTCAGGCTTTCTTCTTCCTTCCTGCTGGCTGGGGCTCCAGCAGCCATCTTGGGCAATGAGGTGACCCTGGAAATGGAAACCACACCTAGCAGGTCAGAAAGATAGAAGGAGTCTCTGACCACATCCCAGAAATATTTTACATGAGCAAAAAATTCACTATTTATCTTGTGTAAACCAAAATTTAACTGATACAAGCTTCTCCTCTGGTGAAATAATCTCGACTCATGTGTGGCTGGGCAGAGTAGGATGGATGAGGTGTCTAGAAGAGAAGAGTTACCAGGGGTGTGATGTCCCCATCCAGGAGCACTTCCTCCTACTTGCCCTGTGAGGTCAGGAGGAACCCTGTTGGGAGGACTTGGCTCCAGGAGGATGGATGGATGGATGGATGGATGGATGGATGGATGGATGGATAGATGGATGGAAAGGAGGGAAGAGCCCAGGTAAATGCATGAGATGAGGAGAAATACCTAGGAGGAAATACCCTGGGAAAACACTTCAGATGACAGAGAGCCAGGCTAGGGGTGTGGGGATAGCAGAACAGGATGGCCTACCTGACTCACTGCCCAAGTCGGACTCTCAGTTTTCCCACCTGTGCTTTGGGAATGGGCCTTATCGCCTCACTCAGGGCCAGCGTGAAGTGATTCAAAAACCAAACCAAAACTAAACAGAGAATCAGTGTAGCATTAAATCCATTGTCAGCCCAGACAAAACCCTTCTCTGTGCCTGGGATTCCTATAAAGTAAGGATAACCGTGGACCCCACCTCACCTGGCTGTTGTGAGTATTCAGCGAAAGGGCTACTGTAACGTGCTCATCACAGTGTCTGGCACAAGGCAAGTGCTCAGTAAGCAGTCAGTGCTATTATTGCTGCTGTTGAAATCCTGCCCTGGGGTGTGAGGAACAAGAAGCTGCCACTTGATTGGTCTGTGGCATGAGTTAGGGAAAGAAACCTGGACTCCTCACTCCAGAATAATATCTCCAGCGCTTTGGGGACCGAAAGGACCAGGTAATGCCTTGGGAGCACCACCCCATAAACACACATCAGGATCCTGACGGCATAAGATGGAATGGGGGTAGTAGGGAGACCTGGCAGGGTGGGGGCAGCCAAGGCTTAAGTTTTGGTACCACTGCCTGGGACCCCTGGAGGGACAGCTGTCAGGTCAGGCCCTGACCCCCAAGCTCTCCTCCTTGGCCAGGCCAGGTCCACATTTGGTCACAAGAAGCTGGCAAGAGGCCAGACAGGGCCACAGAGGCCATGGAGAGGGCAAACACAGGCCCGACGGAAAGGGGGAATAAATCGGGCTTGTTCTGCCTGGGCAAGAGCAGGCTCAGGGGTGACATCAACGCCATGATAAGCAGTTAGATGAGTTAATGCCCAGGGATGCTTTTCCTAAAGTTCCCCAGAGAAAGTTGGGGGTTAAATGATGAGTGTGTTGGCAGATTCGTACCCTCAAAAAATTACGAGCGTGACCACTGTTAACAATGAGCAGGGACTTTAAGAGGAGAACTAAGGAGCTGTCATTTCTCTCTGGAGAAGTGAAGGAGAAGAAATGATCTTACATTAAAGTAAACATGATTCCGGATGACCTAAGGGAGAATTCTGACTGCCCATGACATGAGCTCTCTGTGCGCAAGGAGCTGTGGACTGAGTCCAGAACTGAATAGGGCACACAGCTTCAGTGGCCTGTCCTGAAACCCCAGCACAGCCTCCAAGTTCTGGGCTTCTGTTCCCACCTGTGTTAAATCAGACAAGGTAACAATTATGGATAGGGATTTAGGAATCATACAGAGATCAGTTTGAAGGCACTTTGGACAAGTTACCTAACTTCTCTGTCCTTTGTTTCTTCCTCTGTTTGGAAGAAAAAAAAAACAGAACTGGGTGCAGAGGGTTGCTGGGAAGATTAATTCAGTGGATGCCAGCTTAGAGCCTGGCACCCAGGACGAGCTCCATAAATATTCTGTAGTGGGGCTATTTTTCTCCTGTCTGGGCAGGGATTGGACAGTATCTCTTGAGTTCTTTTCAAGTCTAGAATGCCTTGACTCCACAGTCCTGTGACTCACTGATTCTGCTTCTGGGGTCTGAGGACTGGGATGAGTTGGTTGCACAGCTCTGCCCTGCAGGGCCCAGGCCCAGCACCTGGACATAGCCCAGCCTATAGTCTGCACCATTTTATTTCTACCAGTGGACTTCGCCTTGCCCATCATGTGCCCTCAGCCTCATGGGCAGCCTTGTGGCCACAGGTGGCCCTGCCAGCTGTCCCTGACCTCTGCTCGGCACCTTCACCTGGAGCAGGGCAGTGCAAGCCCCTCCGGCTAACTCCTTCCTCACACCTACGTTCCCCTGACAATGTCACATGCTGTGCAAGTTGGCAGGGCCAGAGGGGCCACAGATGCCAACACAAACACCATTCCTGTGGAGGGAGAAGAGCCCATGGGTGTTATTTTTAACCTGCTGATTAGAGGCCACAGCTCTGCCCCTGGGAGTCCTGGGACTAAGGGCTCTGAGGGGCATGTGAGTTGTCAGGCCTCACCTCAATGACTCCCAAGGGTATTGGGCTGCAGAAACCCCAGCCCTTCTACCACTTTGATGGAGAAGTGGGAAAGGGAGACACAGATCAAGACATGCCCCATCTTGCCCACTGGTTTCAACTGGGGCTGAACCCAGCCAGGAAGAGCAAATGTGCCACGAATCACAGAACATTAAACCTAGAGATGGGTCCTCTCCAGTCCCTGCGTTATACAGATAAGGAAACTGAGACCTGAGGGAGGAGGCCCAAAGTCACACTGCTGGTCAACACTAGCTTCCTACCCCCTTGCCCACCTGTTGTAGACCTGGAGTTTGACAAGGACATTTCTATAACTCTCCAAGGCCACATCCTGGGGGTCACCTTGCTCCACCCTCTGTCCAGGTGACCCATCTTGCCTCTGCCCTCTCCCCAGTCTGCCCTACCCCAATGGGCTGAGCTTCTGACAACCCCATGATGAGGGCCCCAGGCCCTGGCTCACCCTGCAAGGACTTCCTAAGTGCCCAAGCAGTGCCCCCTAGAGGCCAGTGGCAGCACTGGTCAGCACAGCGGGCAGCGCCATCATGGCTGGAGGCCCAGGCGAAGACGTGCAGGCCAGGGCGTGCCTGTGTGGGGGGAACAGGACCGAGCTTCTGCCAAGGGCCCGCTGCCGGCTGTTGCTGAGCTTGTGCTCGCCAGAGGGGTGGGGGCGGCAGGCAGACAATGGACCCCATGGCCCAGCCTCCTGGCCTTGGCCCCTTGAGCTGGGCAGGCAGCCGCTGGCCAAAGCAGCCGCCTCCATTGGTCCCTCACGTAGCCCACGTCCTGCCTGCTGGGTGGCCCTTATCACCGGGTACGTGCCAGAGTTCCACATGCCCACACTCCACAGTGGGGAGGGGACTGGGGGCCCAGGAGGAATGGGACCAGTGGGAAGTTAGGCTTCCTGTTTCCCTGCATCCCATTCCCAAAGAGGGGCTTGAGCAGGCCCTGAGTACCCCTTGATGAGTCTCTCGTTCTCAGAGAGATCTTAGCCGCATCTCGCCAAGTCCCAACTCTCAACAACTGTTCTCCCCTTGGACTGAAGGGGTTGGGTGGAAGAGAAGAAAGAAAGAGGCCAACAGCTTCATTTGAATGTTCTAGGTCACCAGTTCACAAATACCAACTGTTCCTCTTAACAAGCTTATACAAGAAGTAGTACTATACTATGCTTATTACTATCTGGGGAAACAGGCACAGAGAGGTTGAGTGACTTACCCACAACCATACAGCTGGTAGGGACAGAGTCAGGATTCAAATCCAAGCAGACCGACTCCAGAGCTAAACCACTCCTCAACAAAGCAGGGTCGTGACTGGCTGGTGCTCAGCCCTCTACCCCACAGAAATGATGGCTTTGGGGTCAGACAGACATGGGCTCAGGCCTGGAAATGCATGCTCTAGGGCCAGTGAAGGCCCTCTCTGGGCCAATGTTTCCTTACCTGTGAAATGGGTGCAGTGATGCAGTGAGGAAGGTACAGCCACATGTGCCTCACTGGTGGAAGCTGCTGCACAAATCCTCCTCCCCTTCACCCAGCAGAGCTCAAAGCCTCCTTTGACTGAATAATTAGAATGTCTTCTGCCTCGCTGCCTGAAGCCCACCATCCCAGCCTCCACTTCCTCTGTCCAAACCTACAGAGCGGCTCCATTCCCTGGCACTTGAGGTCTGCTGCAAGCCCCTAGCATGCCTGGCCAGGTAGCCCCGGCACGCTTGCTCAGCCCACGCACTGTTTAACCTTCCACAGGCACTGGGTTCTCCCTGTCTTCCCCCCGAGGAAGACTGTGAGTGCCCACTGTGGGGCCAGGGGAGGATGGGGCCGGATGAGCCCCTGCCTCCCTGGTATGTGCACACATGTACAGTCAGGCCTTATTCAAGGAGCTTGGACCCTGGGCCCAGTCTCAGTTGGCTACCAGAGCTGTGTGGCTCTGTACAGGTCCTTTCACGTCACTGGGGCTGTTTCCTCATATGTCAAATGGACATCTACATCCCGGCTGGTAAAGACACAGTGAAGCCACATCTGGGACACACCCCTCCCAGAAAACTTCCTCGTGATTTCTGCTAGCAGATTAGGACTACAGCGTGTGTGGGCAGGGAAGGGATCTGGCTGGGAGGACAGGAGAAATGGACATAGACGTCAGAGAAGGCAGGAAGCAGAGGGGTTTCCCCACCATGATGAGGCTGCCCAGGCAGGGGAAGAAAGGCCATGGGGGCTGAGTCACTGGCTGTGTCTAATCTGCTGCCTTCCCAGCCACTGACAATGAAGTGACCACAGGCGGATCACAGGAGATCACAGGAGGGAGGTGGCCAAACAGGACAAGAAAGGGAGCTGCAGGGACTCTAGAGGAAGCAGCCTGAGAGGCAAGGCTCAGCCCCTGCCCTCAGAGGGACCCTGAGCTGATGGGGTAGCAGACACAGCTGCTGCCTTCAGTGAGCTCCCAGTCTGACGGGGGAGACATTCTTTTCTCTCAGGAGAGAAAGGAGCTCTGCCTTCAGGGAACTCCCAATCTGACAGGGAAGTTTCATCACTTTCTGCCTTAAGGGAATTACAACTGTGACTGGGGACTCAGCCTCTGTTCGCAGGGAACCCCAGCTTGAGGTGTCTATGTCTGAGGGAGCAGGTGCCTGAGTGAGCGCTGTGCATTTGTGTGTTGACACCCTTCCTGGCTTCCTTCAGACCCTCCAATCTGATGGGAGAGACACAGCTCTGCTCTTAAGGAGCTCCTGTAAGATGGGGGAGACATAGTCCCCACATCAGGCGGCCACTAAAATGAAGGGGGAGACTTAGCTCCTGCCCTCTGTCCTCAGGGAGCCCTGTCTGCCCCCACGGGCACTCAGGTTAAGCATGCATGTGTGTGCACATGGGAATGCAGGCAGGCCCTGCTCTAGCCCTCTCAGGCACCACTCCCCACCATGCCCACCTGAGAACTCCTCAAAGTAAGGAAGGAGAATCCTTGTTCGCGCCCAGGCTAAGGGGGCTTCCACAGAGGGGCTTCTGGGAGCCTAGAAGACAGAGGGTGGGGGAGACAGAAGTGCTACCACATCTAGGGTGGCTGGGCTCACTGTCCTGAACAGCTGAGCTGCATCTGCCTTCCTCATCTCCAACTCCTGATCCCTGATACACCCCAGCCTCACATGTCCGCTGAGACGCAGTACATGGTATCTCCCACACGTATGCGCGGCTCCAGCACATGGGAGAGGGTGGCTGGGGCTTGGAGCTAGAAGGAGCCTCTTCTTTTCCTCCCCCTGGCCCTCATGTTGCCTTTCACACACCCACTCTGGGTGATGGGAGGGGAGTGACCAGTCCACCCCGAGTCACTATGACTTGGTCTCCCCACCTGGAACCCTCATACTCGGTTCACAGTCTCCATGAAGGGACAGTGAGCAGACAGGGAGTCAGCGGGGAGGAGGC
This sequence comes from Pan troglodytes, assembly GCF_028858775.2. Classification (NCBI taxonomy): domain Eukaryota; kingdom Metazoa; phylum Chordata; class Mammalia; order Primates; family Hominidae; genus Pan; species Pan troglodytes. Next base: position 49,962,714 of record NC_072403.2, read on the forward strand.
CCACAACAAGTCGGGAGCTCCAGTTCACCCACTCAATTCCTTCCTAGGGCAGGAAACCTTCAGGAGAGCAGAGGACGGGGCTGGGTGGGAAAATAACATGCAAGGGAGGAAGCAGGGAGCACAGGGCATTTCCCCTCAAGTGGGAGTTCCCCGAGGGCAGGGCTGTGTCTCCCCTCAGACTGGGGCACCCTGAGGACTGGGCTGTGTCTCCCCTTAGACTGGGGCACCCTGAGGACCGGGTTGTGTCTCCCCTTAGACTAAGGCACCCTGAGGACGGGGCTGTGTCTCCCCTCAGACTGGGGCTCCTTGAGTCAGGGCTGCGTCTCCCTCAGACTGGGGCTCCCTGAGTCAGAGCTGCGTCTCCCCTCAGACTGGGGCACCCTGAGTCACGGCTGTGTCTCCCCTCAGACTGGGGCTCCCTGAGTCAGAGCTGCGTCTCCCCTCAGACTGGGGGTCCCTGAGTCAGGGCTGTCTCCCCCCTCAGACTGGGGCTCCCTGAGTACAGGGCTGTGTCTCCCTCAGACTGGGGCTCCCTGAGGATGGGGCTATGTCTCCCTCAGACTGGGGCACCTTGAGGATGGGACTGTGTCTCCCTCAGACTGGGGCTCCCTGAGGATGGGGCTGTGTCTCCCTCAGACTGGGGCACCTTGAGGATGGGACTGTGTCTCCCCTCAGACTGGGGCTCCCTGAGTCAGGGCTGTCTCCCCCCTCAGACTGGGGCTCCCTGAGTCAGAGCTGCGTCTTCCCTCAGACTGGGGCACCCTGAGGACCGGATTGTGTCTCCCCTCAGACTGGGGCTCCCTGGGTCAGGGCTGTCTCCCGCCTCAGACTGGGGCTCCCTGAGTACAGGGCTGTGTCTCCCTCAGACTGGGGCTCCCTGAGGATGGGACTGCGTCTCTCCTCAGACTGGGGTTCCCTGTGGACAGGGCTGTGTCTCCTTCAGACTGAATTCCATGAAGACAGGCACTGTGTCAATCCCATCAAACTAGGTCAGAACTAGATCTCCTTTAGCATCTAAAACAGGCAACTCATCCACCATCCCCAATATCATCTGGGGGTTTTCAGACTGGGTGGGGTGGGGCATCTACTTCCCACCAGGCCACCCTCCTGAGGAAGGACAATCATGCTTACTGGCAGGGGCTTCTTCAGTGAGCAGCCTGTTCCCAGTTCACCCACTCACCCCTCTGGGTGGTCTCTCCCACAGTCTAGCCCCAGTCTCTCACGTTAAATCACCATGGGTAGCTGGGCAGGCGAGACCCACAGGATGTGTGGGCAGGGCCTGCCTGGGCCTGGTGGGGGGTGTATAGCTGAGAGCACAGGCATTTTGTAGCATGATCTCATGCCCACTGCCCTCAGCTAGGGGCTCTTCAGGACCATTTGAGCATGGGGAGTGGGCAGACAAGCCTGGGCAGCTATGCCCGTGGCCTGAGGAAGCCAAGCTTGGCAGGTTCCTGCTTCCATGAGTCCAAATCAGCACAGGAAGTGGGTCCCAACACCATTAGCTTTCCCTTATCCTATGCTGTAGCCACCTGGATTAGCAGAGGGAGAGGCCTCCTACCCCAGTGGGTCCCTGTGAGGGGGCAGCCCGACCTTACAGTGTATACATTTGGTAGTGAAGGAAGCAGGAAACAGCTGGACAGGCCTGGGAATCCCTCCCCACTCCCTAATCACCTTTCAATAAGAGGAGCTGGGCTTTCCCAGCCCTCTATCCCCCACTCCTCCCTGCCTCCTCTTGACCTCCTGTGCCTTTTTCAGGGAAATAAAACACAGAGCCATGTGGAGATTGGGGCTGGACTTCTGTGCTCTCCTTTTTCCATTGACAACCCCATCTCCAGGCTGGCAGGATCAGAGTCGGTGCCTCCCACCTAACACTGACAATTGGGCATTGCCATGGCTGAGGGCACCCTAAGATATCAACCCCATTACACAGATGGGCAGACTGAAGTCTGAGGCTGTCACAGAGTCAGGACAGATCATGTCTTGGAGGTGATGCAGCCAGGCTTGTGGTCAATACCCACTCTGCCTGAGTCAGGGTAGCTCCTCTCTCGGCCAGACTGCGAGCTCCCTGAGCTCAGGGACTGGTCTCCAGCTTCCTGAAAGGGGTTTGCTGGGTAGGATTGAATGAGGGCATGCTATGTACTGACCTGTGCTGGTCCTGGGGTGGGGTTCTGTGTCCCCATCAGCCTAGCCAGTTTAGCTGCAGGGCCTCCTCACCTCTGGACCCTTCCTTGGCCACAGGTCTCCCTAGTTAGTTCCTGGAACCCAGACTTTCGGTGCCTGGGGAGGGAGGGTCTAGGGTGGCATGGGCAGCTGTGCATCCAGGCCAGAATGGGCCACCTGGAGAAGTCCCCAGGGCCTGGTGCAGGAGCCCGCTCCCCCAGCTGGCAGAAGGACAGGTGGAAGCCCACCTGCTGTCCCCTGCTTCTGGGTCCCAGTCAGTTGGCTGAGCCAGGCCCAGCTTGGGCAGGTTCTCCCACATCCAGTGCCCCCTCCCCCTCACCCCACCCTGGCCTGATCCCTTTTTCAAGTACAGTCTTTGCTCCAGCCAGATGTCTGAGCACAGTCTTGTTCCCAAGAAACCCATGCCCTGCCCCACAATCCTACTCATCCTGCCCTCTCTCCCTCCTGTCCCCATAGGAGCCATCTCCCCAGGGCCACTGGCTTACCACACTTCCTGCAGCGCTTTGACCCTCTAGGAGAGCAAGCCCCTCCCCAGTCCAGGGAAGGGTCTCAGCAGAGGCAGCAGGGAAGGGGCAAGGATCCAGCTTCCCCAGTAACCTAGCATGCCTCTGTCTTCCAGCAAGTCACCAAACCACTCTCCTATCTGTCCCTATTGTCAGCCTATCCCATCCCTCAAGGCAGCAAGTTCTTAGGTTGGCTTCCCACTGTGGGGGCAAACACGCGGCCTCACTCTTACTGGAAGCCAAGACTTGCTCCAATTGGGCTCGGCAGGAGAGAGTTCTCAAGAAGCCCAACCCTCAAATACATACTCTGTAACCTAGATGGAGGCTCTCACAGAACCTGCCAGATGCAATCACTAACCCTGCTTTACACACCTAAAGGTAGCTTTTTAAACTTTAAAAAATTTGTGATAAAATACACAAAACATAACATTTACCATTTTAACCATATTTAAGTGTACATTTCAGTGGCATTAAATACATTCACATTAAATACATTCACATTACATACGTTCACATTACATATGTTCACATTGTTGTGCAACCATCAACACCATCCATCTCCAGAATTCTTTTCATTTTACAAAATAGAAACTCTGCTCATTGAACACTAACTCCCCATCTCTCCAGCCCCTGGCAACCACCATTCTACTTTCTGTCTCTATGAATCTAACTACCTTAGTTACCTCATTAAAGTGGAATTATACAATATTTGTCCTTTTGTGATTTGCTGATTTCACTTAGCACAATGTCCTTAAAGTTCATCCCTGTTACAGCATGTGTCACAATTTTCTTCCTTTTTAAGGCTTAATAATATTCCATTGTATGTATGTACCACATTTTCTCTCTCCATTTGGGTAGCTTTTTTTATTTATTAACTACTTTTTTTTTTTTTGAGACGGAGTCTCGCTCTGTCACCCGGGCTGGAGCACAGTGGCTTGATCCCGGCTTACTGCAACCTCCGCTACCCAGGTTCAAGCGATTCTCCTGCCTCAGTCTCCAGAGTTAACTACTTTTTAAAAAAACCAAAGTAATATATTCTCGTGGCAAAAAGTCTGAACAGTTCAGAAACACATAAAGTGAAAAGTGGACTTTTCCATCCCTTCTCACTCTGGTCATGGACAGCCTTTTCTGGTGACTCTGAAATTTTAGAGGCAGAAGGGCTAACTGGTTTTTATCCATTTTTTACATATACAGTGACATACTCCTCATCAGTACTTCTCAAACATGAGTATGCATCAGAATCATACAGAGAACATGTTAAAACCACAGACTGCTGGGCTCCAGCCCTAGTGTTTCTGATCCCGTAGTTCTACGGTGGCCCAAGATTCCAGGTTTCTTTTTTGTTTGTTTTTTCAGACAGGGTCTCTCTCTGTCACCTGGGCTGGAGTGCAGTGGCGCCATCTTGGCTCCCTGAAACCTCCACCTCTCAGGCTCAAGCGATCCTCCTGCCTCAGCATCCCTAGTAGCTGGGACTACAGGCTAATTTTTTGTAGAGAGGTTTTGCCATGCTGCCCAGGCTAGTCTTGAACTCCTGGGCTCAAGCAATCCTTCTGCCTTGGCCTCCCAAAGTGCTGGGATTACAGGCATGAGCCACTTCAACTGGCTGAAGATTCTGGATTTCTAATAGGCTCCATGCCCATGCTGGCAGAGGGCACACCCTTCATGGAGTAGCACCACCCAAGCAATGTCTTGCCACTTGCTTTTCTACTTAGTGAATATCAACACACAACCTCAACCTCACTCTTTTCAACCACTGCATACTATTGGTGTTTGGATGCATCATAACATATCCAATCCGTGCCCTATTAATGGACTTAATGTTGCTTCCAGTTTTTCAGGTTTGGAAGCAAAACTGCAATGAACACACTTGTATGTATACTTTGAACACTTGTGACATTTATAACAGTGCATCTGATAAATTCCTAGATATGGAACCCTCGAGTCCATGGTTTGTGAATTAATTCTTCTCATGTATACTGCCAATCCCCTTCACAGGTGCAACTGTCCTCCCCCCCAGCTCTGAGGATGTCTGTGTCCACACAGTGAGGGGTTGCCCATTTTAGTTGTTGTCAATCAAATTGGCGAAAAGAGAATCTTCTCATGTCTTCATTTTGATTTCTTCTATTTTGACTGAGGGTGAGCATTTTCACCTGCTTGTTAACCATTAGTATTCCCTTACCGGTTTATGTGCTTTGCCCATTTTTCTATTCGTTTTTATTTTCGTTATTGACTTGTAAAAACTCATCGGTCATCTATGTTAAAAATATTTTTCCAGACGGTTGTCTTTAGAATTCAGGATATTACATTAAAAACACATTTTATTTTCAGAGACGGAGTCTCACTGTGGTGCCCAGGCTGGCCTCAAATTCCTGGGCTCAAGTTATCCTCCCACCTCAGCCTCCCAAGTAGCTGGGACTACAGGCATGTAACACAACACCCTACGTCATATTTTAATACAGCCAATTTTTAAAAATTATTTCCCTTTGTGACTCCTAGGTTTTGTGTCAAACTTTCCCCAATCCAAGAACATACACTTTTAGACTTTCGGATGTTTTCTTCTAGTAATTTTATGGTTTCCTTTTTACATTTAAATCTTTACTCCATCTGGGATTTATTTCAGAATAAGAGATGAAGTGGGGAGCTGGATTTCTTTTTTTTCCCCCTTAACAGCTAACCAGTTGTCCAATTTGATTGAATAATTCATCTTTTCTCCTCTGATCTAAAATGTCACTTTATCATATATTTAATTTCCATTTGTTCACGGGTGTGTGTCTGGCCTCTACTCTGCTCCTTTGATCTGCCTGTCTGTTCCTGTGCCAGTACCCAACTATTTTATTATTGGAGCTTTCTACAACATTTTAGTAGCACTAGTCGTCCCTTATAATACTTCTTTTTCAGGACTTTCCAAGCTCTTTTTGCATGTTTATTTCTCCAGATGAACTTTAATATAATTTGTCAAGTTCAAAAGATCTTGTTGTTTTTCACATCTTCCAACAGATGTGATTTTCGGACGTCTCAGCCCACAGCCAAACAGAAACAAGTTGAGAATAGGGTGGGTTTGGTGGTCTGCCTTGGAGGCAGGCAAAGTGATGGTAACAGAAGTGATAGTTTATACGGAGAGAGTTGATGAAGTGATAAAGTACTATAAAAGTAGACACAAGAACTATGAAAATGTAGCCTTCATGGAATGAGCCGTTGGTGTGGGGCCAAAAAAGGCCTTGGATTTTCACTGTATTACAACCAGGATACTGATGGACCCTTGTAACCACAACCCTGAGTCATGAAGACTCACATGTTCTGTAACCTCTGATTAAAAGCCCGGAAAGCGTGTAATATCCACTAGTGATTCCTATCCAAAATATCTCTTTTTAAGGTTTCAGATATTAATGTCTGGAAAACTAGTATGAAATGGTTCATTCTTGGATGGTGACATAAACATGACATGTTACTGGCCTCTTTACAGTTTTCTCAAAGCCCACCTTCAAATTCCAAGGAGCTGCCAGCTCCGGGATTTGAATTCACTCTATCCATGGAAACAAAGCTGAGGGAAATGTCCCCAGACTTTCAGCCAGTTCAAACACAATAATAAAGAAAGGTTTATCTCATACATGCCTCCAACATATGAGGCATGTTATAGGCAGATTATATTTTAATCCTCAACAGCCCCGCTGGGTGAATGCTGTACTCCCATTACACAGAAAACTGAGGCTCAGAGGGGTCAAACAACTGGGGCCAGTTTAAGTTAGTACGTGACAAAGAGCTCTCAGCTACCTCCACCTGCACATTCCACAGACCAGTCCCCTTCAGTTCACTCCCACAGGGAGGTTCAAAACACCACCGACCCCATTCAGACATCCCTTTGCAAGGCCCTGCCACCTGTCTTGCCCAATGCCCACCTAGCCAGGAGAGCCAGGATGCACAGTGGGGAAGGTGGAGTGAGGTGCCAACGTAGCCCATCCAGGGAAGGAAGACAGCCCCCCCCGGCCACCCACTTGCCAGTGGCCCAGGTGGCAGGCCAGCCACTTGCCAATCCCCTTCCTGATCAGGGATTCAGGAAGTGAAGAGAGTGCCCCTGAAAGTCTGGAGACACCTCCAAGATGAAGGCCCTGCCTGCCATAGCCTGACACAGCCTCCCTGTACTCCCTGGGTTGTCCCAGGACGCAGACTCTGTGCTTACCATACCACACCTTTGTCAGTGGTGTGGGCAGGGCCCAGCAGAGTCCTGGACACCCCAGGGAGTAGGAGCTGTGCAGGTGACATAGGAGGGGGTGAAAGGGAAATGAACTCCCTTGGGAGTTCCCCATCCCAGAGGAAATAAAAGTCAAAGCACTCCTTTGTTTTTTCTTCCCAAGCCCTTATAAGGGGCTTTATGGGGGCTTGCCTAGGATTGAGGTGCAGCAGAGGCGGGCGGGTGAGGGCCTCCAGGCTGAGAGATCCTGGGGCAAAAGTGAAACTATATGGTCATGAACACGGGCATGTTCTGAACTCTGTAAACCCCTAGCCCAGGACCTGGCTGACTGTACCATCCGTCACCCGGCACCCCGTAACAGAAGACCCTACTACGCGCAGAGGACAGTACTATTGGGGTGGCAACTGAAAAGGGTCCTGGCTGGAGGCGGGGTTTGCTGGAGGGGTAACAGAGCGTGCGCGGAGTGGAGAGGGTACGGAGGCTCACCGCCCAGCATCCCCAACCCCGGCGCTCAGAAGAGCGGCGCGCTCCGGAGCTCGGCGCGCGCGATCAAAGCCGGCGCCGCACGCGCACGCGCGCCCGCAGCCGCTCCCCCGCCCGCGCGGCTCCGGCTCCCGCGCGCGCGCACTTGAGGCCTCCCTTGTGCGTCTCCTCCATTCGCTACGTGCAGAATGGTCCGTCGGCAGCAGCTGCAGCGCTGGGTGGGAGGGGGAGGGGAGGGGGAGGCGGCGCCCAGGTCTCGGGGAGGGGCCGCGGCGGCCCTGGAGATAGAGGGGTGGGGGCGAGGGGGTGGGCCCCCGCAGCGGGGAGGACAGAGGGAGAGTCCGGGTGGGCTCGATGCTCAGCCTTCCCCCTCCCCCGCTCCCGCTTCTCTCTGCAAGGCCATTACGGCCATCTCCCGGCCTGAGCCTCCTGGAACCAAGCCGACCAAGAGGGGTTTTCTCCGTGTTGTCTCGTCCCCCAAGCCCAGAATCCAGACCCAAGAAAGAACCACTCCTGCTGACCCCTCCTCCCGCTACCCGTCCCAACCGCATTCCCAAGCTTTCGTGGAGGTGACCCAACAGCAAGCACTTCCCCACTCCGCCTTTCATGGGGTGGGGTCCCTAAGAGGTACTGCAGACTAACTCCCCTTTTCATCTCTTATCCCACCTGGAGGAAGAGGCATGGCCAGGATGGACACCAGAGCACATTTCCCAGCATTTCCAAGGGGAAAGGGCAGCATCTCAGCATGCAGACTCCAACATGGCCACAGAAAGGTCGAGTGGCGCAGAGGAGCAGGCTGCTGCCCAGGCCCCTAGGGCCACTTCCAAAGGAGTGTGACCACGACTAGGTTGCTGTGGACTCACTCGCATTACAGGGCTGCGCCCTATACACCTGTTTGTAAAGGGTCCTCCTAGAATGTAATGGTGAGGGACCACCAAGCGGTGGACCAAGGATTCCAAACAAACCAGCTCCCTGCCTTGCCAGGAAACCAGATGTGGCCCAGATGTCCATAGCAGTTCCTCCCACAGGGTGGGACACCAGCTATTCTGTGCAACCCCTCCCAACCCTTCTTCCAGGGTCAGGGAGGAAAGCTGGCAACCTCCGTTGTCCCTTCCCATTTGGGTTGCTAGAAGGGAGCAACTCACTCATCCTCCTCTTCCTGCCAAGAGCCACCTTACCTCTCCAGCAGCCACCTAGGTTCAACCTGTGGTCTAACCTCAAGCCCTCTGCTGACAGGTTAAGTCAAGATCGCCGGGAAGGAAGGCGTCCAGTTTCATTACACACACATACGTACACACACACCCGACACCGACCCACGCGCCTGGGCTCTGCACAGTGGCTAGACCCCAAAAAGCCGATTATCCTGTTCCCTCCGTGGTGGCCTCAGTCTTTTGGCGGCGCCCTCTGCTGGCCACTAGGAAGTGCAGGAAAAAACAGTCTGCCCATAGACGCTTGGTGGATCTGGGAAAGGGGACAAGAGGCAGAGAAACAAGTGAAAAGTGGGAGCTGAGAGCAGCGCTGGGCTGGCCACAAACAAGCGAGGCATGGTGACGCCTTCCTGGAGGTGGGGAGTTTTGAGCCAGCTTTCCATGGGCCTAGGGAGACAAGCCGAGCTGGCAGATAGGGGCTCAGGACACCCCAGGAGTGGCCCTTCCTGTGTGCTGAGCCCTATCCCTGTCCTGGATGGCTCATACACCCACTAACTCATATGGCTGCTGTGCCCTGCTTGGGAGTCCTTCCTGTCAGCCTCTATTGGGGTGGTGGGTGGGGAGGAGCAGCCATGGAAACCCTGATCCTTCTAGTCATAGTCTGGCTCCCTGGGGCTGTGAGAGGTGTCCCCAAAGAGAAGCCTCCAATTGACAAACCTCTGCCCCACCCCACCCCACATACACAGAGGATGGCCCAAGCCCAGGTCCCTGGCATGGTGGGGCAGGGGCCTGAGTCACAGCCTGGCGTGACCCTGCCCAGTCCCCAGGAGTGGCCAGCTCGTCCAGAGGTGAGACCCAGGTCAACAATCCATCAGTCTGCCTCCTGCCACCAGGTATCCTCCCCATCACGTCCTACACGTGGGGTGGGCCAGGACAGTGCTGGGCAGAGCTAGTGTTGGGCCTGTGCCTGGGGGCCACCAAGGGGGCCCGGAGGAAAGAATGGAGGGGTTTTCACCTCCTGAGCAGCAGGAGGAGCCAGCTGGGGTTAAAGACAGGAGGGACTGGTTGGGCCTACAGGCATTTGGAGTCTCTCCCTGCCTGCTGGGTGAGGGAGGCAGCAGGTGCCAAGAACTGCTAGCTTCTAGGACCTGACCCTCAAGTTGCTTCTCCTGCTGAGGGGCTTCTAGGGTCACCCTCAGGGCCTTGACATCTGCACACATCTGCACAGGCCCTTCACCAGGGACTTAGCTCCAAAGGCAGCTCCTGCTCCCAGCCTTCACAGGCCCCCCTAGGGCCCAAGTCCCCAGACCCAACCTCAGTCTGCAAGCTGGCCAAGTCAGAGGTCCTGGCTGCCTGGACCACTCCCAAGCAGTAAATGGCACTGTGGGCTTCCTCCATCCTGTCTTCCCCGCCCCACTTCATTGATTCACTGACTTCCAACTTACTGGCCAGGCCCCCTTCCAGACCCTGCCTGGATGAAGAGGACTCCCAGAAGCAGTGATTGAAGGCCTAGGAGGATACAGAGAGCCAGGTGCTTTAATTGGAGGTAATTAGTTAATTTACTCTGAAAGCAATGGGGCAGGGCGGGGACAGGGGGAGGAGAGGGGAGGGGAGGAGGTAGGGGGCTGTGACCTAACTGGGCTCAAACTCTCAAACTCTGGTCAGCCTCCTTCTGGACCACAGCAAACCTGTGTGTACCCACCCACTTAGGAGACCCTCTCCTGGGCCCCAGGTCAGAGCAAGACCCAAAGTGGACTAGGGTGGCTCTGCAGAAAAAGCAGGTGCCCTGGGGTGGTGGGAACAGGCCTTTTGAGGTTAGGGAGGTGTGGACTGGCATGAGGGAATTGGAGAGGTGCAAGGAGCTCTGGGATGGGAACTGGTCCCTCTCCTGTCACGTATAATTCCATCCCTCCCAAGGTCATTGCTGTCACCCAAGTTAGGGGCCCAGCCCCCTCCTTTGGTCAGTGAAGTCCCAGGGCAGCCCATTTTAAATACAACGGGGCCTGAAGGCTAACTTCTGTCCTTCCTGCTTCGGGAAATCATTCCAATAACCGGGAAAAAGGGGGGCCCGAGGACAGAGCCCCTGCCGGGCCCCAGGGGGCGTGTCGTCGGCTCCTTTGCGTCGCCGGCCGGCGGCGTGGCGGGGACTCTGGCCGGCAGCCTCCCGCGCCGTCCGGAGCAGCTGACCCGCTGGCGGTGGGCCAGGTCGCGGCGGGGCCTGGAGGCAGCAACGTGCGGCGCGGCATGTCGCGGGCGCCGCGGCAGGGAAATGTGGGGGCGGGCCGGCGCGCCCCCTCTCCCCCGCCTACGCTGGCCCATTCATAAAACCTGCAGGCGCTGCCCGGCCTGGCAGCCTTGGTCTCCTAATTGCAAACTCATTAAGGAGTTTGCATCTCATTTGCATGGAAATCATTTCCTGGCCCTAAACAGAGAAACTTCCCGCCCCTCCACCAGCCCCTCTCTGCCCTGCTTTACCCATGCACAGTCTGGGAGAGGAGAGGGGGCATATCTCTGACCTGCGCCCCTTCCCTGGCCTCACCACCACCCTCCCACTTTAGGAGTTGGGGAGGGGATTGGCAGAACACCCACCCAGCCAGGAGCCCTGCCTGTGCCCCAGGTGAGCCGGCCCTGCCCTAGTGGGTCCAACTGAGGGGAGGTGCCTGCCAAGTCATTTGCCCCCCGGCCTGGCCGTGCCCAGGGAAGGGAGGAGGCGGTCGGCAGTTGGCCCCAGCAGCTGGTTGTACCTGGCAGGAGGTGGGTGAGGCTTTTCGTGCCCAGCCTCACGTACGTGCCCTGCCATAGGCCGTGCCCCCACCCCCACACCCCTCACCCCACAGAACAAGCGCCTAGTGACTGCAGAAACAGACACTCAGTCATGGCACACAAAGGCACCCACACCAGGCCAGCCATCATGGCTGCCCCCCTGGCAGCCACCCTGGAGGGCAGACAGATGCCTTCACAAGCCATTTTGTCTTTCTCCAGCTTGGTGCCAGGACTGGGGGTGGGGGAAAGGGTTTCTCCTGAGACTTCTCTGAGTAAGGGGGCCCACAGAGGGGTTTCCTTATGTACCCCAGCTGTGGCCTCTTGCCTCCCCTCTCCTGTAACCCATGTTTACAGAGGCCTCCAAGTGCTGTACCCTGCATGAGGACCTGCCCAGGCGAGGGGGTCACAGGAGCCTCCAACCCAGGAGGGGAAGTGGGAGATAAAGCCCCTAAGGAAGGGACACCTAAGTGACTCCCCAACCAGGGTCTGTCCTTCGTGTCCCAAGTGTGTGTAGTGGAGGGAGTGCTCCCCAATTTCCTGGGGGTTGAGGTGGGGCGGTATTCTAAACCTTTGGAAATGGAATAGAACTACCTAAAGTATATGAAATTAGATACTACTTGGGACACTATGTCTTGGTTCTGTATGTCCTGGGACAGTGTAAAAAGTGATCACAAAATTTTCAACATCACAGTCTAAAATAAAAACCTGCCTCTTGTCTGCCTCCTCAGACATAAACCTGCTTACGCTTCCCATCTGCCCACACTCCCACCTGCTGTATCTGAAGTTTCTCCCTTCCTTTGCTAGGGCATAAAGGGGTGGGCAAGGATGTTCTGGAACACTGACGACACATCCGTCCTGAGTATGGCTGGACTGACCCTACCCTCCCAGCTCCTGGAGCAGTTGGGTTCCAAGTGCCATATGTGTGCGTGGTTCAGGGGTGCTGGAAGAAAGTTTTAGAATGCCTATTTATTTTTCATCTAATCCTTTTTTCATTTAGTGTGAGTGTGTTTTACAAGGTAAACTATATAAAAACATACTCATCTGACAGGTGCGTACTCAACAATCTTTTTTATTGCTAAGGGCACATGATCAAAAAAACTTCGGAGGTCACTGGCCTAGACTTCAGGTGGGGCAGCTGTGGGCAGGGGATGGCTTGTCTTGTCCATCTAAGTATCTAGCCTGACACATGACTAGTTCAGAGCCTGGCAGGGAGCAGAGGTCAGGGACACAGTATTGAATGAACAAAGTCCACCCCTAGAACTGACAGATGAGGAAACTGAAATAATTCTGGGGCGGGGAGATTGCTCAGAGGAGGACATGGGCAGGTTGAGAGAGTCTCCCCTCATTGCTGCTATGTCTGCAGCCTGCCCGTGTCCAACACCCAGCACCCACACAAACCTTACTTCTACCCACCCCAGGGAGCACAGCTCCCTCCTCTGCCTACCGGCAGAGTGGCCACCTGTCTTGAGCGTCTTACTGGATCCTGATTAGCAGAGCCAGACAGGGTTGTCACCTGCCATATCCCTCTACGTGGCAGAAAGTCTGTTGCCAGCTTTGTATCCTAGAACTCTCTGGAAGTCAATCTGGTGTAGGAGAAAGAATTTAGGCTCCAGACAGGCATCAGTCCTCATCCAGCTTGGTGACCTTGGGCACAACACATAACTGGTATAAGCCTCAGTTTCCCAATCTGTATCTTGGGACCAATATTTGTACTTACTGTACAGAGTTGTTGTGAATGTTGAGTAGCCCACTGTGTGTATAGGCTCTGGCATATACTAGGTGTTCAGTAAGATTCCTGTCCCTCTGTGTGCAGCAGGTGCCCCATGAAGAATCTGTTGAATTGTGATTTGACATCAGCATGGGAAGGAGAATTCCGAAGGCAGACAAATGAGCCTTTGCTCCCTCCTCTGCCTGCTGGCACGGTGCCCACCAGTCTGAGTTCTGTCCTGCACCTTCCTGCAGAAATGAAGCAGCCACTCTGGCAGCCTTGGGTCCCCTCCAGGTTCATCCACTCTGTGGTGGGGTGTCCTCCTCCTCTTCTCCCTTACAGCTCCTTTCCCTTTTTCTGTGCTGCCTTCACTTCAAGCATGAGCTGAGGGTGACTCCTGGTGGCCATTCATATAACTGCAGAATCCTGACCATTGTCATCGCCATCTGGAAGTGCATGAAGTCGAGTGTGCAAGGAAGCCATTCTTCACACTTTCCCTACACCTCCCAACTCCCTGTCAGGGCCCTGGGGAGCCTCAGGGGTGGCCACTCCCCGGGGACTCCACCCTCCGAAGTTCCACCTCTAAGGGCTTCACTTGCCTGATGGGTGGGGACGATCAAGGAGGCCTCTGCCCAGATCCTGCAGCACCAGGCCTGGCTCCAGGCAAAAAGCAGGACAGTGGCTACTCTTCCCTCAAGTGCCACTGAACACTTTGCAGGCATCATTTTGTCCAATTCTTATCACTGGAGCCCATTATCACAAAGAAGAAACCAAGGTTAAGCAACTTGCCAAGGGTCACACAGCTCCTCAGTGCCCAAATGGTGAAATGAATACAGGTGACACTCAGTGGGACACCAGACCAGCCCCTGGGGGACAGAAGAGGCCTATAGGAAGGAGCCTGCCATGGGGTTAGAAGCCTCAAATTCTGACCCGACCTTGCCCCAACTAGTGGGGTGGCCTCCATCAAGGGCCTCTGCTCACTGAGCCTCAGCCTCCTCGATGGCACCATGGGGCGGAGGACAGAGCAGGATTCTCAGATTGGCTGTACATGGGAATCACTGGGAGGATTTTTCAAATACCCATGTTTGCCCAGCCCTGACTAAGGAAATCAAAATTGGTAGGGGTTGGCTAAGACATAGGTAATTTTAAGAAAATATTTCTAGGTGATTCTATAGGCAGCCAGGGTTGAGAATGGGTCCTCTAGGAGTTCCCCATCTTCAGACTTCCCAGCCCTCTAGAGGTCAGCTCCCCAGGGCTCCCCTCTGTCCTAAGGGCTCTCCAGATAAACTTTTTTTTTTTTTTTTTTGAGATGGAGTCTCACTCTGTTGCCCAGGCTGGAGTGCAGTGGCGCAATCTCAGCTCACTGCAAGCTCCGCCTCCCGGGTTCACGCCATTCTCCTGCCTCAGCCTCCTGAGTAGCTGAGACTACAGGTGCCCGCCACCACACGCGGCTAATTTTTTTTGTTTTTTTTTAGTAGAGGCGGGGTCTCACCGTGTTAGCCAGGATGGTCTCAATCTCTTGACCTCGTGATCCGCCTGCCTCAGCCTTCCAAAGTGCTGGGATTACAGGCGTGAGCCACCGCACCCGGCCCAGAGAAACTATCTTAGCTTGTCTACCCAGACCCACAAGAAGCTGCCTCCCAACCACCCAAGGGGACATGGGCCCATCAACCCTTTCCAGAGCGGGCACAGTAGGCTTGAGACTCTTGAGTCTCTGACCCCCAGCCTGGCCTCTGGGGTGGGGGGAGAGAAAGTCATAGGGAGCTTAACCTCAACAGGATGAAGGCGCCATAATTAGGGTCAGGCGGTTGGCTCAGCCTGCGGAAATCCCCAGCTTAGTAGGGATGGGGAGTGGCACTGCAGCCTGCGGGAGGGTTCAGGGCAGAAGTGAGGGGGCAGGGGGAGCCCAGGCACATGGAAACCCAGGACCTAGGCCCCAGTTGCATCCTGAGAGGGCCCACTGGGGGCTTCTCAACACAGTTCACTCCCTCCCTGGGGTTGCTGAACCCCAGGGAGGGAGGGAAAGGCTGACCAGCCCCCCAACCCCAGAGACCCTACTGCTCCCTCAGGCTGGGGTGCATCAGGATCATCCCCCTACCCCAGCCTTTGTCAGGAGGAGGAGGGCACCGGTGGGAAAAGGCTACGTGAGTGTTCCCAGGGCGACCCAGGCTTCTCTCCTGACTGTAATCCTCAGGCCTTGAGAGAGGGATCGCTTTCCACTGTGGAATGTAACAAAGGGGACAAAATGGGGCAGGGGAGGGGGGCAGAAGCCAGGGAGGGAAGCTTGCAGGGTGGTACTTTTAGCCCCCAAAAGGCCCTGAGCAGGAGGCAGCTGCACAGAGAGAACCCCCCTGCCCCCATGACTCCCTGAGCCTGTCATCCAGCTCACCCCAGGGCACAGGGTCTCATCCTGGGTTGTCCAGGTGTCCCCCTGCAGACTCCTGCCATGAATCCCAGTGCAGGGGGATTTGGATGATCACCTTTGCCAGCCACTCATTTTGCAGGGGAGGAAATGTTCCAAGAGATGAGAACTAGCCAAGACCACACAGCACCAGAACCACTCCCAGAAGCCCCGGCTTCCCCAGAGACTGCTTCAGTGAGCCGGCAAAAACTGAAGCCTGCAGCCTCAGGAGTTCCCACACACACCTAGGCCAGAATCCCTCTGCCCCGCAGCAGGACACCCCTCCCTCTTGCCCTCCAGGGTCATGGGCTAGACATGGCAAGGTAAGCAGAAGGCAGATGCATACTAGTCCACACAAGCTTGTGACGGCTGGGACTAGGGGCCAACCTAGTGGCTCCCACGTTGAGAATCAACGCCAATTCCAGGAAGCCTTCCCGGCTAACCCCCAAAAAGCTGGCAATACTTCCCTCCCACAACACAGCCTTGGCTCTCGAAGGCTGTCCTCTCCCCCAGCCTCACTCTGACTCATCATGTAGGTCCCGCATGGGCCTCAGTTCTCCTGGCCATGGGCTCTCCCCATACCTTAACCTGGGAACCGTTGTGGGCAGGACCATGTGGGACAAAAAGGTCCTGTGCCCAACCCAGCACCAATCACAGGGAGGCCTGGGGATAAGCAGGGGCTCTTGGAAAGGGGGCAGAACTCAGCTCAAGTCACAGAACCTGGGAAGGACCTTCAGTGGAAAGCCGCTTCAAATGTCATCTGGGATGAGCATGGTGGCTCACACCTGTCGTCTCAACACTTTGGTGAAACTGAGGCTGGAGGATTGCTCAAGGCCAGGAGTCGAAGACCAGCCTGGGCAACATAGCAAAACCTTGTCTCTCTGTGTATTTTTTTAATATTAAAAAAAAAAATTTAAGGTCATCTGGTCCAGTCCCTCGTGCCTCCCAGTTGGGAGGCATTGAACTTCTCAACACTGCAGAAACAGGCATCTCTTCATATATTTAGTCATTCAGTCATCCATCCAATGAACCTTGCCCAACTATCTTCTACATCTCTGCAGCCCAGGCAACCCAATCCATTCTCAAGGCACAGACTAAATCCTTACCAAATAGAGTCAAGGGTCCATCTATTTCCTCTCCTGGGCCTAACATGGTGCTAAGTGGAAGTAAAAGGTGCTGATCAGCAACGGCCGCCCACCTTTATGTTGCACGGTGGCATTCTCACCTGGCTTGCACATCACCAGGTGATGTTCATTTCAGACTCAGCCACCATTCCAGACAGGTTGGCCCTCACTGGCAGATGGGAAGCTGAGGCTGAGCAGGTGAAATGGTCTTGCAGCTGGAAGAAAGGTAGGGCCAGGACTTGGCCCAGGCAGCTAAGCTCCCAGCCCCAGATTCATTTTACACACCCACTCCCAGCCCTCCACCAGCTTGGGTTTCGTGTGGAAACAGGATTTCCCCCGGGGGAATGAAAATTTGATTTTGGCCCCTAATTATAAAAATAATAACAGTGAAGATGGATCAGAGGCCTGCTGGTCTCAGTGCTGTGCTGATTTTGCTAAATGCACGGGTGTCAAGTGTTGCCCACAGAACCCCCCACTCCTCCTTGGGGCCAGGCTCACAATGCCCTTGGCTGGCACAGCTGCACATGCAGACACACACGCACGTACACACATGCATGCATGAGTCCCTGCACGTCCCAGGAGATGTGTCCCACCCCCTTCATTCCCCTCTGATAACCCAGCAGCTTCCAGCAGGACAGACACGTACCCTTCAGGCTGGCCACGTCAGGCACGTGCCAGACCAGCTGCCAGGGCCCAGAACCTCAGGCCTGCTGGGCTCTAGAGGGTGACTTGCTCCATAGCTGACCCTGTTCAACCTCAGGAAGGATGATAACTCTCCGTGATGTGAGGGATGTGAGACCCCACCCAAACCCTCTGCGGAGTCAGTGTCCATGCAAGGTAGGGTTTAATGAGAAGCCTCAGGGAGCCCCCCAGCTTCCTGTGGGCACCCAGCCCCTGCTGGAGTCCTGGGGAGAGTGGGCATACTCCGAGGAGATGCAGAGAAACAAGCAGAGGCTGAGGTGGGGCCAGCAGGGCTCCAGCAGGAAAGGGGGTGAATCTGGGAAGGGTGGAGGTAATAGAGACGCAAGGAGAGGGCTTGGCCGAGGAGTGCTAACTGGGTAGTTGGAATTTAAGAAAGAGAAGACCCGTGTGACCTGGGAAGAGATTAGGAAATGGGCTCTAGAGCAGGCAGCACTGGGTTTGGATCCTGGCCCTGCCACTTATAAGCTGGGTGACGCTGGGCAGGTGGCTTACCCTCTCTGAGCCCCTCCATGTCATCTGCAAAATGGGCATACTAATAGCACCCAGCTCACAGATTGTGAGAAGAAAACGAGGTCCTCGGTGTAAAATGCTAAGCGTTGTGTCCGGCACACAGAGCCTGCTCAATTCACGGTAGCTGTTCTTTGGAAAGTACAGAGGCTCTGAGAGAAAACCCTGAGAAGTGAGCCACAGCCTACCCTGTGGGCTGTTAGAAAGGGGGTCCACATGGGTGAGAGGCAGCAGAGGGGCTGGGGCCAGGGACCAGGGCAGCCTCTGTCCTTGTCACTCTTGTCTTTGAAGGGTATGACAGGGTGAAGAGGTAAAGACAGCCACTGCTGCCCTGCTGGGGTCTTTCCAGAGAAATTGTGAGGGTCCTGGGGAGCTTTTCTCCACCCCATGCCTGCATCATTCAGATGAGGGGGCCAAGGGCCACAGAGGAGAAGAGACTTGCCCAAGGTAACTCAGAGAGTGAGGATAGAGGTAGGCCTGCTAAGCCCAAGTCAACTTCCTTTTCCCTGCTCCTGCTCAGAAAGAGAAGCCAGGGGCCAAAGACCTAGAAACCACATTCCCTGGGAATAGAGATGCAAGACTCTGCTCCTGTTCCCATCCAGGGCTTTGACTAAGACCTTGCTGAGGCCTGGAGAACTCTCATGCTTCCTCTAAAGCCCAGACCGAAGACACCTCCTCTGGAAAGCCCACCCTAACCGGTGATGGCTGTCCTGCCAGATGGCCAAGCTGTGTTCTGCCAGGACAGGCTCGTACGCTTCAGGCTGGCCATGCCGGGACGTGCCAGACCAGCTGCCAGGGCCTGGGGCCTCTTTTGAGGCTTTGACTTGGCCCCCACCCTGGTTCGTGGACCTGTTATTTCCCCATGCTGAGCTTCAAGGTTCTGAGGCCAGAGACAGGGTCCTAGTCAAGTTTGAGGCCTCAGATCCAACACCATGACCCAGCCCAGTGCTTTTGTGCATGGAATGAAGGAATCCTGACCATGCTGGGCTGAGACCTGCCAGGGCAAGGGCCCCAGGAGTAGGCACAGGGCCCTGGGGCATAGCCATCCTGCCCTGGCCTATCCCTGCCCCATGCCTGAGCCCTATGCTAAGAGCAAGTTCCTGTTGCAAGCTGTACCCTGTCCCAGACACGTGGCATTTACCAAAAGGGCAGAGACAGTGAGAAGGGCCTCCCCTGTGCCATCCACTCACAAAGGGGCTGGAAAGGCCAGCAAGAAGGAGAGGAGTCATATTTCAAAGGGCTCTGAAGATGTCACAATGACGGCAATGCTCACCACCTCAAACCGCCCAAGGAGCCATATCCAGACTAGACAATATAAGAAACAGCTGCAGAGCAGCAAGAGGACAGCAACCCTACCCCAGAAATGGACATGAGAGGTAAACAGACAATTAAACAATTGAGGCCAGGAGTTCGAGACCAGACTGGGCAACATAGTGAGAATCTGCCTCTTTAAAAAAATGTTAAAATTAGCTGGGCAAGGTAGGGTAGTGTGTGCCTGTAGTCCTAACTACTGAGGAGACTGAGGTGGGAGGATCACTTGAGCAGAAGTTGAAGGCTGCAGTGAGCTATGATCACACCATAGCACTCCAGCCTGGGTGACAGAGTGAGATCCTGTCTCAAAAAAAAAAAAAGAAAAGAAAAGATGCTGAAAATCATTATACATCACTCTACCTCTGGTAGATGGGAAAAATTCGAAAGCTGGATAAAGCCCAGCATTGGTGGGGATGTGAGTGACAGCCCCATCCCCACAGGGCATGTACTAGGGGAATTTGGCAGCTCATTCATAGAGTGGGTGGACAGGAAAATGTGTGGCTGCACATCATAGGGTTCCATGTAGCAGTTGGAAGCAACAAGGCTAGATTTTATTTTGATTGATTGATTGATTGACTGACTGACTGCACTCCGTCACCCAGGCTGGAGTGCAGTAGCATAATCATAGCTCACTGCAGCCTCCAACTCCTAGGCTTAAGTGATCCTCCCGCCTCAGCCTCTCAAGTAGCTGGAACTACAGGTGTACATCACCATGCCCAGCTCAAGGCTAGATTTTATACAGTGTTGACTCAATGAGATCTATAACACAATGACATTTATCAAAGTAAAAAGAAAAATACGTGCTTACAAAAGAGTAATGCCCACCTGCAGGAACCATACAAACAAAGGCATCAAAGACAGTAAAATGGGGAAACAAAAGAAGGGTGTGAGGAAGGGAGGAAAGGAATAAACACCAAACGAGAAAGGTCAGTGATGCCAGTGAGCCTGCCATGGCCTGAGTAACACTAGCCACACCCCCGGTCCACACTGAGGACCACATCTGAGGTCCACAGGGAGGAACAGTCCCCAAGGTCCTCAGCGCAGGCTCAGGTGGAGCCAGGAGCCGCTTCCATGAGGGTCAGATCTGGGCCTAACCTCAGAGCTTGCCCCTCCCCACACCCTCCACAGCAGAGGAGGCTCTTGGCCAAAGTCAAGCTGCTGTACATGCAGGGTCGCGCCCACCTTGGGCCCCTTTTATGCCCTGGAAGTGGAAGAGGACAGACCTCAAACTAGAGCAGTGATTCTGCCCTGAGCTGGGTGCCAGGAGAAAATGGGAAGCAAGTCCTCACTCTTACAAAAGTTCCTGGGAGGTCAGGCGCAGTGGCTCATGCCTGTAATCCCAGCACTTTTGGGGGCGAAGGCAAGAGGATTGCTTGAGGCCAGGAGCTCAAGCCCAGCCTGGCCAGCATATTGAGACCCCCATCTCTAAAAACATTTTTTTTTAATTAGCTGGATATGGTGGCTTGCATCTGTAGTCTCAGTTACTCAGGAGGCTGAGGCAGGAGGTTGATTTGAGCCCAGGAGGTCCAGGCTGCAGTGAGCTATGATCACACCACTGCACTCCAGCCTGTGTGACAGAGTAAGACCCTGTCTCAACTTTTTAAAAAAAAATTCCTGGAATTCAGGTGATTTTTTTTTTCTTTAAGGAGAGTCTTTATCTTTAGACACACATTTAGAAAAATCTGTGAAATGATATAATGTTATAAATGTGCTTCAAAATCTAGGTGTGGTGGCAGGGGAGAGGGGGCAAGTAGGTGGATGAAACCAGCTTGGTGATAAATTGATAGCTGCTGAGTCTGGGAATGAGTGCGTGGGGTTCATTATACCTTATTCTCTATTTGTGCATGTGTTTCAGAGTTTCCATAATAAAAACTTCAAAAAGAAAAACTTCCCAGTAAGAAACTCTCCCATGTGAGGGGACTAGCCCCTGACCTCAGGGAACCCCACCCAGTCTGCCAGGGGACACACAACCCCTGCCCTGCATCTTCTTAGCCTGCCTCGGCTGGCCAGGGGCCACATTATAGGACACAGCCATGGGGGTCCTGACAAATGCTCAGCCTCGGACCTGGCCTTATCACTGAAGCCAAGGGTCAGGCACTGGAGCCACATCTGAGCAGACCGGGTTCTGGTTCCAGCTCCACCTTGCACGTGGCCTGAGGCACCTCACCTGAACCACACCTGCCTGGATCCAAGTCCTGGGTCATTATCAGTGAGAAAGTCCTCCTGCTCTTATTGTGGCTGCTCCTCTCACCGCCTCTGCCTCCACGTCTGTATGATGAGGACTGGAATCACCAGGCAAGTTTGCAGATTAAATGAGGCAATGCTCAGTGTGCACTCAGACAGAGCTGCCAGGACCAGGGGAGGGAGCTGGCCAGGGTCATACAGCCAGCTAGTGGCAAAACTGGGTTCTTCACGGGAGCAGGGCACCGTGCCAGCTGCCACTCCCATCCCCCACCATGAGGCCTTCAGGCCAGTGGACAGCATGTCTTCTTTCAGAGTCTGAGGCCGTGTCCCTGAGACCCTGCCCTCCAGCCCCAACTCCCATTCCAGGAGCCTCTGACTCAGGAGAGCACCAGGAAGCCTGCGTGGGCCAGATGCAAGCCAGGAAGGACAGGGCTGGGGAAGAAGGAGGCAGAAGCCTCTATCCTGCCCTCCCGGAACACAGAGGTATCCAGGTACATCAGTCTGGGAGAGTGCACCCAGACTCAGGGACTCTACCAGGAGACTGCTGGGTGACTCCTAAGTCAGGAGTCTTAGCCTTGCCTGGCCTTTCCTTTAATTAACAATAATAATAGTCAACATTTGTATACCTCCTACTGTGTACAAGGCAGTGTTCTGCTTTAGGTATATTATCTCATTTAATTCTCACAACAACCCTAAGAGGCCAATGCTATTATTGTCTTCATTTTACAGATGGGGAAACCTAGGCAAAGAGAGGGTAAGTAACTTTCCCAAAGTCACTCAGCTTGCACACAGCAGAGCTAGGATTTGGCCCCAGCCAGCCTGCCTTGAGTTTGTGCTCTTACCCACCCCAGCACACTCTCAGACAGCATGGCCTGGCTTCTCCTGAGCCAGCGCTTCTGATTCCCCCTGGGGTATAACAGCTGATACCCTGTTTATACCACAACACCTGGGATGGGAGCTTCACCCAGGGGTGGCAGTGCTAGTACCCGGGCAGCACTCCCACCTTGTCTCTTACTCGGGAAAGCAGAGCAGAAGGTAAGCGGGAATAACGCTATCAGAGGGATGGGTTTTTAACTCATTATTTTCTCTTCTTCTTTTTTGTTGTTGTTGTTGAGATAGGGTGTCACTCCCATCACCCAGGTTGGAGTGCAATGCCACAATCTTGGCTTACTGCAACCTCCGACTCCTGGGATCAAGTGGTTCTCCTGCCTCAGCCTTCTGAGTAGCTGGGACTACAGGTGCATGCCACTGCACCTGGCTAATTTTTGTATTTTTTGTAAAGATGGGGTTTCTCCATGTTGCTCAGGCTGGTCTCAAACTCCTGGCCTCAAGCAATCCGCCTGCCTCCGCCTCCCAAAGTGCTGGGATTACAGGCATGAGCCACCGTGCCCAGCCTCCTTCTTCATTTAAATCACTCATAAAAAGTTAACCAAGATCTGGGCCAAGTGCAGTGGCTCAAAAATATATATACAAAAAAAATTAGCAGGGCATCGTGGCACACTTGTGGTCCCAGCTACTCAGGAGGCTGAGGTGGGAGGATTGCTTGAGCCAGGGAGGCAGAGGTTGCAGTGAGCCGAGATTGTGCCACTGTACTCCAGCCACTCCAGCCTAGGCAACAGAGTGAGACCCTGTCTCAAAAAAACAAAAGAAAGTTATCCAAGATCAGCAACAAAGTAGTCATGAAACACCCTTACAACCAGTCACAGCAAGGCCCTGGAGAATCTCTTTCATCTACTGAATGCAAGCAGCTGGGGCATCCGCTCCCAGCTGAAACATGCTGAAAGAGGAGTGGATAAGAGCACAGGTCTCAGGGTGGGTGCTGCCACTTCCAAGCTGTAAAACCCTGGACCACAGATTAGTTCACCTCTCTGGGCCTCAGTTTTCCCATCCGTAAAGTGGGGTGATAATAGCATCTCCTTGCAAAGTTGTTAGAAGTTTGTTTTTTGTTTTGCTTTTTTTTTTTTTGTTTTCCTGCCTCAGGTTTATTTGTACAAATGGCAGAGGAGGACACCAGCCCCATGCAGATGGCAGCCCAGGGGCGTCATACTAGTCCTTCTGTCCTCATGTTGGCGGACAGAGATCTCTACTCTGAAACCTTTGTAGGGGCCTGGGCAGCTTTGGGAGCCTGAGCTGGAACTGAAGCTGGAGCTGCAGCCTGGGCCTTGGTTTGGTCCTTGGCCTTGGCCTTTGGCCGGCACAGCCTGAGCCCCTTGGCAATGCAGGCACGAGCACGCTTCCCAAGCTTGGGGAGGGCAATGTAGGCAAGTCAATCGAGCTTGCGGCTGACACTCTTCGGGATCTTGGGCTTAACCTCCTTGGGCTTTCGAGGACCTTGATAGCCTCAGCACGTGCCCTCATGGCCTCGGCATTGTTGGCCTGCATCTTTTTTAGGCCCTTCTTGTTGTGCTTCTTGGCAAGGTGCATGCTCCTTAGGAACTTGGGGTCCACCCCATTAAGACATTTGTATCTTTGTGATCGGGGTTTCCTGATGCCATTTCTGTGCCATTTTGGGGACTGGTTGTGTGTGTTGTGGTTCTTGAACGTTGCCATGTCTGCACCTTAAGCCGCAGCTGCTAAAGCACCTAGAACCGGAAAAGCTAGAAAGTTTAAATGAACTAATGTATGTAAAGCATTCAGCCTAGGGCCTGGCACATAGAAGGTGCACAGCATGGGCTATTAGCATTACTACTGTGATCAGGACCACCCCAACCAAGTCATGCGCTCTTTTGGGGGAAGGAACTGCATCTTATTTATCTTTGTCTATTTGAGCATTTGCCATGGGCTTGGCACACAGTAGGTGCTCCATGTCTTAGATCAGGTTCCCCAGAAGCAGATCCTGAGATGAGGATTCATAGCTAAATGATTTGGGAGTGCTCCCAGGGAAACTGGAGAGGGACTCGGGGAGCAAGACAAGAAAGTAAGAGGCCAAGAAGGGTGCAGATTCAGGCAAAATTCTGCAGAGGGTGACTTCTGCCTGATCTCGCAGGGGAACTTGGGAGTGTAAATTACACCTCAGGGTTGTCCTCGCCCCAGGCAAGGGAGCTGGGACCTCACTCTCCTGCACCTCAGTCATTGGCTAAGGGCCACCATGGAGGGGATAGATTTCCAGGCACTTCCCATCATGCTCCAGTAGCAGAGGGCAGTGCTGAGAGACCACCTAGAAGGGAAGGCACCCAGGGGCCAGGAGGGTCCATGAAAATGGAAAAGGGGTGGAGGGGACCTGCCACCTTCCATAAATGTCATCCCAGCCTCTGAAAGATCACAGTTCCCCAGGAAGTCCAGGACAGTGGAGGCAGAGTGGGCAGAGGGGACTGCCAGGCCGTGGGAGCAGCTCTAACTTACACGTTGGTCAGAGCCGGGAGGTCCTTTGAGCGGCCAGCCTCCCTACCAGCTGACAGGGGCAGGCCTGGGACTGCCTGAGTTGGTCTTAAGAGCCCCTACTATGTGCCTGGCGTAGATGCTGAGTTCTTCACATGATTTTCTCATTTAACCCTCACACCACCCCTAGACAGATGACTCTGAGGCATGGAGGCATGGCATAGAGAGGCCTTCCTGTGACCCCCCAAAGAGCGAAGGGCAAAGATGACTGATGTCATTAAGAAATGCAAATAAAAACCACAATGAGCTATCATTTCACATCCACTAGGGTGGTTATAATAAAAAATCTTTAATGAAACATAAGTGTTGGTGAAGATGTGGAGAAATGAGATCCCTCACACATTGCTAGTGGGAATGTAAAAGGGTACAGCTGCCGTGGAAGTTTGGCAGTTCCACCTTAAGCTAAACACAGAAGCACAACAGGACCCTGAAATTCCACTCTTAGTATAGACTAAAACAAATTAAATACACTTGTTCAGACAAAAGCTTGCCCAAGAATGTTCACAGCAGCACTATTCACAACCCCAACAGTGGAAACAACCCCTATGTCCACCACTGATGAATGGATAAACAAAATGTGGTATATCCATACAATGGATTATTATTCAGTCTCATAAAAAGAAACAAAATACCGACACATGCTACAACATGGATGAACCTTGAAAACATTATGCTGAGTAGAAGAAGCCAGACACAAAAGGCCATATAGTGTACAATCCCATTTATAGGAAATGTTCAGAATGGGGAGATTTTTAGAGACAGAATGCAGATTGCTGGCTGCCAGGGGCTAGAAGTCAGGGACTGAGGAGCGGTGTGGAACTGGGGAGTGGTGACAGTCAAGAAGCATTTTCTTTTTTTTTCTTTTCTTTTTTTTTTGAGATAGGGTCTCACTCTGTCACCCAGATTGGAGTACAGTGGCATGATCTCCGCTCACCACAGCCTCAACCTCCTGAGCTCAAGCAGTCCTCCCACCTCAGCCTCCCAAGTAGCTAACTACATGGGCACACCATCACAAGAACTCATTTTTGTGTTTTTTTTTTTTTTTTTTTTTTGCAGATACAGGGTCTCCCCATGTTGCCCAGGCTGGTTTTGAACTCCTGGGCTCAAGCAATCCGCCCGCCTCAGCCTCCCAAAGTGTTGGGATTACAGGCATGAGCCACCGTGCCCAGCCTGCACAGCATTTTCAATGTACTAAATGCTGCTAAATTATACACTTTTTAAGGCCAGGTGCAGGGCTCACGCCTGTAATCCCAGCACTTTGGGAGGCCAAGGTGGGCGGACTGCCTGAGCTCAGGAGTTTGTGACCAGCCTGGGCAACATGGTGAGACCCCATCTCTACTAAAAACACAAAAAATTAGGCAGGTGTGTTGGCACACACCTGTAATCCCAGCTACTTGCGAGGCTGAGACAGGAGAATCACTTGAACACAGGAGGCAGAGGTTGCAGTGAGCCGAGATTGCACCACTACACTGCAGCCTGGGCGACAGAGTGAGACTGTCTCCTAAATAAATAAAACATTTTAAAATGGTTAAAATGGCAACTTTTATGTGTACTCTGCCAGAATTCTCTTAAGTTAAAAAAAAATGTGAGTTTTGAACCTCCCCTCCAAGGGCCTGGGAGCTGCCAACACAGAGTCAGCCACAGTGTTTCCAGATGGACAGAACGAATCAAAAAGATGTCTGCCAGACACTATGCCAACAGGAAGATGGGACTCAAGTTGTTTTTAAAATTTTTTGTGCCTTGGCCTGCTGGAGAAATAAAAGCTCTGAACTTGAGTTCACACAGGCCTGAATGTAAATGCTGGTTCCACCACTGGCTGTGTGACCTTGGGCAAATCACTGAGTCTTTCTGGGCCTCAGTTTTCTCATCTGTAAAATGGAGATAAGCAGCAGCTCTTTGTTAACTCATGAAAAAGCCCTAAGCGTAGTGCAGGAACACAGTAAGGACCAGCAAGGGTTGGTTTCTTTCCTCCCTCTCCTTTCCCCACACATGCCCTTGACATTTATCCCAGCCAGATTTCACCTGTACAGACACCCTCCCGGGAGGCTGTGCACAGAGCAGCACTTGTCGAGGTTCTCTGATGGACCCTGCCCATGGGATGTTTACACTTTCAAAGAGAAAACGAGTTAATCCACAGAAAGCCTAAGTGATAGAGGGGACTGAAGAATTTCTAAACTAATCCAGGAAATATTCTGGACTAATCCAGGAAATATTCAGGCCCTTTCCCTCCAATCACGCCACCAGGCCAGCAACCTGCTTCAACACTATCTCCCTTCACACGCATATGCTCTCCAAACTCCTAACCCAACAATTCCCAGGAGCTGGTTTCTGACCTTGTTCTCCCCTGTCCATAGCTCAAAATGTCAGCATAAGAATGCTGTTCGGCCTTTCTAGGGAAGAACTATTCTTGTTTTCAATTTTTGGTATTAAAATATTCATTTTTTAGGATACAATAGTAGGAAACTAATTTTTTACCTATCCTTTGTCCTTACTTGACAAAATAAGATGCCATGAACCTTTATGCCAGTTCCCAAAATGACTTTTTGAAATTTTATTGATAAATCCTCAAATCTGAGAGCACAACACTGTGCTCCCTAACCCTAATCTCCCTCTCCCAGCAGGGAGTGAATCCTGCTTCATTTGCTCAGTGAGCACGAGGAAGGCACGGGCCCTGGGGTCCATCCCTGCCAGGCCACTCCTTGCAGCCCTCTCTGTCATTCCCACAGTAGCAGACAGGCAACAGCATTCCCTCTTCCCAGCATCGCTGATGCCAGGCTGGGTACCACAACCTCTGCATACCAATGGACTGGTCCCTACATCCTGATGCCAGAGGAGGTGGGTAACATTGAGCCATCACACTCACCCAATTACCAGACCTCTGGGTCAGCTTAAGAAGGGATGGAGTCCGGGCGCAGTGGCTCACACCTATAACCCCAGCACTTTGGGAGGCCAAGGAGGGTGGGTCACCTGAGATCAGGAGTTCAAGACCAGCCTGACCAACACGGAGAAACCCCGTCTCTACTAAAATTACAAAAAATTAGCCAGCCATGGTGGCACATGCCTGTAATCCCAGCTACTCGGGAGGCCGAGGCAGGAGAATCACTTGAACCCAGGAGGCAGAGGTTGCGGTGAGCCGAGATCATGCCACTGCACTCCAACCTGGGCAACAAGAGCAAAACTCCATCTCAAAAAAAAAAAAAAAAAGAAGGGATGGTCTGTGTTCAGAGAGCAATTTTCCTCGGAACCAAATGAAGCTTCATCAGACTGTGTGGACCCCACTCCGCCTGAACAAGTCACAGCCCAATCTCCCCACTGAGAGGGGCCTATGAGCATCGCTGTGTCCTCTTGACCTTCTCTAAGTCTCTCGGGTTTGACCAGACCATTCTAGGTATTGTCCTACCACGCAGGGTAATGCGAAGGGCGTGGCCAAGGTCCCTAATGCTACAGCCAGTAATATACCCCAAACTCTCCACTCAAAATCCTGTCTTGGGCTGGAAAGCAAAGTAAGTGGCAGAAACATGAGGCCACCCCTGGGCATTCCCACTCTGGGAGATATCAGGCTCAGCCCCACATGTAACCTGCGGCATGTGTTAGAAACCATCAGGAGATCACCAAGGGCTGCTAAGGGAAAAGGTTGGGGAAGACAATGACAGGCAGGCAGGCAGCAAATACAGGCTAAGTGTTCACTATGGACCAGGTATACTGCTCAGGGTCAAGAAAGCAAAAATGAGGAGGACATGATGCCCTGCCCTGAAGGGGCTCACAGATGATCAAGTGTGGCTTGGAAGAAGAGGAGAGGCCAGGACTAACACATATCAAGTCTGTTCATCTTCTGAGTTCCCAGAGAAAAGAGCCCCACACTCACGGAGCTGACAACCAAGCCAGAAAGTAGGGAAATTTCAGGTTGGGATAAGCCCTAGAAGAAAATAAACAGAAAGTAAGATGAAGCAAAACCAGGCGGGGGATTTAGAGAAGGTGGTTGCAGAGGGCCTCTCTGAGGAGGTGACATTGGAAATGAGGTGGAGAATGGAATAAGAAGGAAACATTCCAGGTAGAGAAGGGCAGGTGCAAAGGCAGGGATGCAAGAAAGGACTGAGAATGTTCAAGGAGGGGCAGGGACGTTGATGTGGGTGAGATGTGGAGAGCAACAGGAGATAGGAGGCAGGCAAGGCTTTGCAGGCCTGGTGAGGAATCCGGGTTAAATATGAGCATTATCCCCATTTAGTAGATGAGAAAACCGAAGCTCAGAGGTTAAGTAACTTGCCCAGGGTCGCAGAGCTGGTGAGTAGCCAAGCTGAGATTCCATCATACAGTCTGGTAACAAAGTCTATGTTTTCTTTCCTCTACTCACTGAACAGGAACTGGCTGGCTGTGACAAAATGTGATAACTGTTAAGTGATTAACGACAAGTGGTTTATGACAGAAGCCTGGGGTGGGGGGACACAGTTTGCCGGGGAAGTCTTCATGGAGGAACTAACTGGGTCCCTAAGAATGAGGAGGATTTTGCCAGGTGGAAAAGTGGGGAGGACGAGCGCTCAAAACAAGGAGAATAACTTGAGCAAGGCCAGGGATGTGGAACATGAGGCCTGGTGGGAGCTGAGAGGCAATGGAGTTGCTGAGAGTAGAACTGGCGGGAGATGGGCGTGGAAGGCAGGGTGGGCCAGACCAGAAGGGACCCTGAATGCCTACCAAGGATGTCTACATTGAATTTCTGGGCAACGAGGAGCCAAGGCAGGTTCTTCAACAGGCTGAGCTGTACTGTGCTTTATAAAGATGACTGTGATGCAGGAGCCTGGAGAGGCTGGTGTGTGGGGAGGGGCAGCTAAAATAAATGGCCAGAGGCTGCAGAGAGAGGTGGGGCAGGACAGGGCCCGTCAAGCCCCAGAGGTAACCAAGACTGAGACGGAGTTTCACTCTTGTTGCCCAGGCTGGAGTGCAATGGCGCGATCTTGGCTCACTGCAACCTCTGCCTCCCGGGTTCAAGCGATTTTCCTGCCTCAGCCTCCTGAGTAGCTGAGACTACGGGCGTGTGCCACCACACCCAGCTAATTTTTGTATTTTTAGTAGAGACAGGTTTTCACCATGTTGGCCAGCTGGTCTCGAACTCCTGATCTCAGGTGACCCACCCTCCTTAGCCTCCCAAAGTGCTAGGATTACAGGAATGAGCTACCATACCCGGCCAAGAAAGTATTTTTACAGACCCCAAGAATGGGGTGTCCAGCTGGGCATGGTGGCTCATGCCTGTAAAATCCCAGTACTTTGGGAGGCCGAGGCTGGCGGATCACCTGAGGTCAGGAGTTCGAGACCAGCCTGGCCAGCATGGTGAAACCCTGTCTCTACTAAAAATACAAAAAATTAGCTGGGCGTGGTGGCAGGAGCCCGTAATCCCAGCTACTCGGGAGGCTGAGGCAGGAAAATCGCTTGAACCCAGGAGGCGGAGGTTGCCGTGAGCCGAGATGGCGCCATTGCACTCCAATCTGGGTGACGAGAGCGAAACTCCGTCTCAAAAAACAAAAAAAGAATGCAGTGTCCCCAGCCCCAGGCCCCGCCCTGCTTCACCCCACCTCCCTCCGCAGTTTGGCCTGGGTCCATGGCTGGAGTCCCTTCCTAGCCTATAGCCCCAGGCCCTGCTGCAGTGACCCCCATCAGCCCAGGGCATTCTGTTCATGCCCCATGACTCTCATGAAGGATGAGAGCAGGGTGCTGGCTTTACAGGAGTTGGGTGAACCTCAGATACTGAGAGTGGACAACACTTACACAGCCCTGACCCAGAAAGGGGACCTGTTTTAAGTGCTTTATTTTGACTCACTTCATCCCTACAAGGTAGGTACTATTACATTCCAAGGAGGGGAAACTGATGCACAGGGGACTTGCCCAAGGGATGTGAACCCTGGCAGTCTGGTGCCAGGGTCTGTCCTCTGTACTCCGCCTCAAGGTAGTCATTGCTCTCTCTAGACTCTGAGTGTCTCTACCTGCTCTCCTCTCTCCTCTTTGCTTTCACAATGATCCTGCCAGATGCTCTCTTTCCTGCCAGAAGGGAGGGCTACATGTGAAAATCTGGCATCAGAGTCTCAGCCACTCCCTCCTCAGGAACCACCTGCCTGCCTGCCATAGCAGGCGGTGAAGAGCCAGCCCTGACATCAGACAGCTCCTGGAGGCAGGCAGGCCTGTCTGAACCCTCCTCCCTGCTGCAACAGAAATGGCTACCAGCCCCACTGGCCAGGCCTACAGCAGACTGTGCCTGGCCCCCACTTGACAGGCAGTGCTCACCTCTCACCTCTGCTCCGGGGTCCCAGCTGAGACAGCACCTGCCCAGGATGTCATGGTGCCATAGTTGCACCAGCTCCAGGACCAGGGCAGCTGAAAGCCCCTTTGCCCACTAGATGGCACAATGTGCACAGAAATGTGGGTTGACCGCTTGGCCACCCTTTCCACCTGCAGAGGAACTGGATTTCACCACACTCTGCATTTATCTCATCTTTATTCTCATTCCTCATCCTAACCCATAGCCAACCATTTGTATGTGTCCTTGCAAAACAAGTGCATGTATTTTTTAGTTTCACAATTAGTAATGTATATATATATATATATATATAAATAACACACACACACACATTATAGATATATTTCTTAATTGTTTTTGCTCAGCACTGTATTTTTAAACCTCATTCATGTTGCTGTGGGCACATTTAGTTTCTGGTGGGCACCTTCCACATTTATTTACCCACTCTGAGGGCGACAGGCACCCGAGTTCCCTCCAACACCCCAGCAACCCTGCCATAACCGTCCTTGACAGGAACCGTTACAGCTCGGCCTGAAAACCTAAGAAGCGGAATTGCCAGGTTACAGGGCATGCAGCGACTTCATTTGGCACAGTACTGCCAGCCAGCTCTCAACCCACCCAGTTCTTGGAGGGTTCCTGGGGAAAAGACGCCCAGCCTCCTAGGACTAATCAGCCTAGCACCCCTTCCTGTGGGGAGGGGCCCCAATCCTTTCTGCTTGGGCCCAAGGGAGATGGAGAGCCAGTGGCCTCTGTCAAGAGCGTCTTGCAAAGGTAAGACCTTAAGGTCCTACATCTCCCCTGGGCATTTTTTTTTTTAAGTAAAGGGCAATGGCTGGCCTGTTAAATCCCCCACATCCCTCTCTTCAGGAGCCTGATTACAAAGCCCATTCTTTTTCTCCCTTCTCCTCCCACAGAACTATCCAGGTTTCCTGCATTTTCCCATTTCTCTTCCTCTGCCCATCCCTTCCATGTGAACACCCTACACTTACTAGCTATGTGTCTGTGGACAAGTTACTTGGACTCTCCCTCTTTGTCTATAATATGGAAATAAGTAATATCATTACTAATAATAGGCACACAGGCATAATCCCTCCCTGGCCTCTGCACACAGCCCTCTCTCTAACTCAATGCTGCCCCACTTCCCACATATATTTAAGCAGCTCAAGCTCCTCCTCCCCCAGGAAGTCATCCCTGATTGAACCAGATATAGTCCCAATGTCCTTAATCCAACTGTCACCTACTAAAAGCTCAAGTGATTATTTTTGGCTGAAATTTGAAATAACAATAATGGCTATGATTGATATGCTGAGCACCTACTATGTGCCAATAATTCTATGGCCTACTCCATATCCACACAAGAGCCCTGGAAGGCAGACATTGTCATCCCCACTTCTCAAATGAGGAGGCTGAGACTCAGAGAGTAAGGTGACTTGCCTGAAGTCATTGGCAGGTAATTGTCAAGGTCAGGACTGGAATACAGGCTTGTCTGATATAAAAGCTCTACCCCACACCACCTCCTTCAGAATCCCTTCCTCTTGCCCTCATTCCCCCATACACATGGTATGTGCATTGCATTTTAAAATTATTTGTGATTTTAAGTACACAAATAGTAGAGAGATATAGTCTCTTTATTAAAAAATTAAAGCACTACAGAGCTGTGTCACCTTTGACCAGGAACCTTCTACCTCCCTCCTCCCCAAAGGAACTCCCACTATTAGCACTGTCTTGGGTATCATTCTTGTGCTTTTTTGCCTTTTTTTTTTTTTTTTTTTTTTTGAGACAGGGTATCTTGCTCTGGTGCCCTGGCTGGAGTGCAGGGAATGTAGTGGTGTGATATCACAGCTCACCACAACCTCTGCCTCCCAGGTTCAGGTGATCTTCATGCTCAGCCTCCCAAGTGGCTGGGATTACAGGTGCACACCACCAAGCCCAGCTAATTTTTGTATTTTTAGTAGAGACGGGGTTTCACCATGTTGGCCAGGCTGGTCTCGAACTCCTGGTCTCGAGTGACCACCCACCTCAGCCTCCCAAAGTGCTGGGATTATAGGTGTGAGCCACTGCACCCAGTCCCATAAATTTTTCTGTATTTGTAGGAAATAATGTTGTTAAGTGATTTTACATAAATAATGTGTGTGGGGCCGGGCACAGTGGTTCATGCTTGTAATCCCAGCACTTTGGGAGAACAAGGCGGGTGAATCAGTTGAGACCAGGAGTTCAGGACCGGCCTGGTCAACATGGCGAAAACGCGTCTCTACTAAAAATACAAAAATTATCTGGGCATGGTGGCCTGTGATCCCAGCTATGCAGGAGGTTGAGACACCTTGAACCCAGCGTATGGAGGTAGAAGTGAGCTGAGATTGCACACTGCACTCCAGCCTGGGTGACAGAGTGAGACCCTGTCTTAAAAAAAAAAAAAAAAAAAAAAAAACCCACAATAATGTGTGAGGTATATCACTCTTCAACAGGCTTTTTTCCATTCAACAATATGTCCTGGAGAGCTACATCTATCTATACCTACACCATCCTTTCTTGGAACAGTTGTGTGCTACTCCATGGCACACATGGACTTTGCTTATTTACCCAGGCCCCTACTGATGGCTATTCAGATTGTTTCCAATTCTATTAAAAACAGGCTGAAAGGAGTATGTACAGACCTCTCTGGGCACTGTGGTATGTGCTCTGTGCAGGGCATGGACAGTCATCTCTTCTCATCTGTCACATTGTTAGCAAACACCTCTCACAGGGGTTCTCAACTTGGGAACCACTGGAGGTTTCAGGGGGACCTCAAATCCCTGAAATTGTACCCAGAGTAACCTATGTATGCCTCTGCATATATGCACTATCTGGGGAAAGGGTCCACAACCCTTAGCAAGTTTCAGGTTTTCGAAGGGCCCATAAAAGCTAAGAAGTACCGACCTGTATTAACTTTCATACCTTTATGTTCTGGCTCATATACGATGTTATGTGCTCAAAAGGACAAGCTGGGCAACATAAAGCCTCTTCTCCCCCTTGTTCTGTCAACAAGGATTCCATCTAGTGCTGAAAGAAAGGACCTCTGGAGTCAGACCCAGGCCTAAATCCTGGCTCCATCCATTACTATGCAATTTGGGGCAATTAATTAACAACCAAGCTTCAGTTTCCACAATACAAACTGAGGTGAGTAAAACCTGCTTCATAGAGTTGTTGTAAGGAGTAAACAAAATCCCTTGCACCAAGCATCTAGCAGGCACAGTAGGTACTGCTATGCACCTGTGCCCTTGGTTTCCTTAAGTTCTGGCCAAGAGCTTTAGGCAACTGGGACCTTCTCAAGGGCAGGGACAAAGGCTCACCCAGAGTCTGCAACCCCCTTGAGCTCTGAGCCTAAATCTGTCATGGACAAATTAGGAGTGAATACACTGAGAAGAGTCCTTGTCCAGGCTCTCCAGGTCATACCACAGCAGTGCCACTAGGAGGCTGCAGGACAGGCCCTGGGACTGGAGAGACTCTGCAGGAGCAGCTCTGACTGAAATAGTGTGTGCATGCAAGTGTGCATGTGTTGTGTGCTCATATATGTAAGTGTGTGAATGAGTATGCATGTCTGAGTATGAGCCTGTGTCTGAGTGTGTATGTGTTGGCATGTGTATGTGTGTACACGTGGGTTGGGAGAGGCAGAAACCAAAGGGAAGACAGGGTTTCCAGAGAGGCAGCAGCAGCCCTGGCTTCTCCCCTTGAGTGTCCAGGCTGCTGGAACAAATATTCCATTACCTACTGTGTGTTAAGCACTGCTCCTGTCCTTGAACTCACAGGAAGACAAAAACAAGACAGTTAGGTTCAAGCAATATTTCCAGGTGCCAGCATTGTTCTAGGCACTGGGGATACAAAAAGACACATTCCTTGCCCTCCACCAAGGTCAGACACGACACACCCCTGGAGTCGGTGGCACTTCACTGAGTAGAGCCCTGTACAGGGCACCCAGGAAGAGCTGTGCTCAAGACCAGAAATTGTGGAGAAAGGCATAGTTGACCCTGTCCTGGGCAGCAAACCCTTTGAGAGGGGCCACATCCCCTACCCTGCCGACTCAGACCCAAAATATCTCCAGCCACCTTCTCTCCTCCCTCACTTGGCCACCAAGCAATGCTGGACAGAACTCTTCTCTGTCGGGGGAGATCACGGGGCATATCGCCTTCAGTACACTGATAACCCTTTCTCCATCCTCACCTTCCCTCTGGCGCTGGCCCCATCTTTCCCCTCCCACCCTTCCCCTCACTCCCAGTAGACAACCCCCCTTTCCCAACTAACATACAAGCTTACCTCTCTGAGCACCCAGTCCCCCCACCAGGCTCAGGGAATGAGGTGCCCTTTCGCTTGCTCAGATTCTCCTGCTTCCTGCTCTGCTGGGGTCTCCTTCTATCAGTCACCACTGACCCCCACCCCGACTTCCACTCACAAACCACCACCAACTATGGTGCAGTGGCACTGCAGCGCGGTTAGGCAGCCCAGCGTCACCGTTTCCCAGGCCTGGGACCTTAGACAAGTTACCCCACCTCTCTGAGCTTTGGTTCCTGTGCCTGTAGCACAGGGCGAAACCCAGTGATGCTGACAGAACCTACCTCATGAGGCCGCTGGGAAGATAAGATTATACTGGGCACATAAAATGCTTAGGACTGGGCTAGGAAGTGTTTAGTGAATGTGATCACTGCTGCTGTAAGCCCCTGACAGCATTCACAGTATCTGAAGGGCACAAAGCCTCTAGTAGATGGTCAGAAATAGCGTCCAGGGATGGCATCAAATAGTTGTTTACTTTCCCCATCAAATCAACCTTCGTCCAAGTCAGATAAGCCCCAGGGGTCCCCCCAGGGGTCTCCATGCAGAGCCTAGGCTCTCCATCAGGCAGCCTGATCCCAATTCCCTGGGTCTGGGCGTCACCGGACAGCCTTCAGGGTAAAATGCAGACCATACTAGTGGGCCTTCTCTTGCTGATGATATTGATCTCTTAGTAACTTACTGTGCCAACATATTCTTACCAAAGACCCCCTCGAAACAAGGGGAGAACCACCTGTCTACAAGAAGAGTTGCTCAGGTGTCTCCCATCCTAAAATCCTTATGTCGACCTCCAGTTACAGCCCATCTCTCTCCTTCCCTTCTCAGCCAAGCTTCTTGCAGAAGTCACCTGCACTTCCCCCTTCTCACCCCACCACAGGCTGCCTGACCCCACTGCTTCACCAGTGACGGCCTGTAGCCACTCCACCTGTCCCTCCACAGGCCTCACTTCATCTGTTGAGGTTGACCACTTCCTCTTGGAACATCGCCTCCCTGGCTTCCAGGACTCCACTTCCCCAGTCCTCCTCCCATCTCCTTGACTGTCTTCTTGACTCCCCACCCAGCTTCTTCCTGCCCACCTGCCTCCTAAACATCGGCTTCTCCAGCGCTCCACCCTGGCTTACTGCGCCTCTCTCCCCAGCCTGTCGTTGGGTGACCTCATGATTAGAAGCACCGTGCATTTCTGAAGCCTCTCAAGTCTCTCTCCCTCTATTCTCACCCCTGACCTTATGTTTGGTGTACCGTACTGTCAACAAAACACTTGCAACTAAACAAGCAGAAAAGAATTCCCTCCCTTCTCCTCTCTCCCCTGCTAAGATCCTGAACTCCATAAAGAGCCCCATCCATTCCACCAAGTCAGAGCCCTAGAAGGTACCCTCACCTCCATCCACCTCCAAACTTTCACCAGATCCTGCCTATTCCACCTCAGGGGAAGTTTATCAATTGAGTAGCCCAACAGGTTTAAGACTGCAGGTGCAGGGAGGCATGGATGCGCTTTATTTCTTGGACATGGCTCAGAGGAGGGGCAGCTCCAGAGCACAAGGGCAGGGCGAGAGGCAGCACAGGCCAGCAGGAGAGAAAGCCCTGTAGCCCAGATCACACACAGTCTCACCAGACCCCCAGCTGTGCATTGGCTGCTGCAGGCATCTCCCCTCCCTGCCTCAGCCCAGGCCTCCACCAGTCAGCAGCTGAGCTGGCCCAGCTCCCCTCCACAGGAACAGCCTGCAGCTTGCCCTGTGCTCACCCCCAACCCCCTACCCCATTCTCCTTCACTATGAAGTTCCTCTGAATACAAAGCCCACCTCTCAATAACCTATCCCAAGATAATTTTGTTGTGCTAACTTGAATTTCTGAACTCCCTGCCCTGTTTCCCAGCATGGTCCTTTCTCTATGCCAAGCTACTTCTACCTACTAAATAGCTATTTTCCCTCAAATCTTTCTTAACTCCTGTCCTCCATCTCTGCCTTGCCTTACCAGAGTATTATGTTGTTTTGTTTTGTGTTTCTTTTTTTTTTTTTTTTTTTTTTTGAGACGAAGTCTTGCTCTGTCACCCAGGCTGGAGTGCAGTGGCACGATCTCAGCTCACTCAACCTCCGCCTCCCGGGTTTAAGCGATTCTCCTGTCTCAGCCTCCCGAGTAGCCAGGATTACAGGTGCATGCCACCACGCCCAGCTAATTTTCGTATTTTTGGTAGAGATAGTTTCGCCACGCTGGCCAGACTGGTCTCAAACTCCTGACCTCAGATGATCTACCTGCCTCGGCCTCCCAAAGTGCAGGAATTACAGGTGTGAGCCACCGCGCCTGGCCATCTCTTGAATTTACTGAATTCCCTGCTCCCTTCCTGGCCCCTCATACCATCCCTTTTAGAGGGGTTCTTTGCACAGCAGCTGAGTGATCTTAATAAATGTCCAGCTGGGATGGGGAGCCACTGGCCAGTTAAAGCAGGGCAGTGACAGGGTTAAAGTCCCAGCACCTAGTGCAACCTATGTAGCCTTCCCTGGCCTGGCCCGTCAGCTACCTCAGCCCCACTGCAACCCTCTAGGTACCTCAAACAGCTGGTAGGTCCCGGCACATCCCATCCGGCATCACACCTCTGGTTTTGGCTGGGATGAAAGGGTATTCCCACTTCAGCCTGTCACTTGACTAACTCTGACTGTCCAGCTTCCAGGCTCTGGGCATCTCCTCAGGAAGCCTTTCTGACCCTCCTGGGTCAGTGTTGCCACAGCACATGGGCTCCTGTCACCTGCTGCAGGAGGCAGAAACTGCTCATGGATCTGTCTCCCTTCCGAGAGCTTCTCCAGGGCAAGATCCATATTTTGCCCATCTGGGCACACACAGTAAATGTTTGCATCAGTCAGCGTCCAAGCAGGCAACAGGGGGCCACTTGAATTGGGATAACGTGAGGAGAATTTAACAAAGGGACTGTTTACAAAGGTGTGAACCAGTACAGTGGGTGCTGCAGTGCCCTGACGCCAAGGCCCCAAGAGTGTAGAGCACTGCCTGAGGGGCTGTGACATATGACTGAAGAGTGTGGTCAGCCCTGCAGGAATGGGAGCCCGCTGATGCAGTCCATACAGGTCAGCCTCCTGGGGCACAGGGCAGGGTGGAAAAGGGTGAGAGGGACCCCGAGGGACAGATTAAGATGTCCAACCCAGGGCTCAATGTCAATTGAACAGAACTTCACTGATGAGACACCCTGAGCAGGGTTCCACAGACCGACCACTTCTCCAAGGAGAAAACAACATTCCAGGCCAAAGATGTGCCAAGGCTCACCTGTGGGGTCAGCATGGCTTATGCCGGTGTAAAGGCAGCAACAGTACCGACAGGGTTGGAGAAGCAATGAGCAAAGTCGAGGTCTCCAAGTGGGACAAACCCCCGCCTCCAGGTTGAGAGCACCGAGTGAGCAGAGTTCCTCCGCCAGGCTGCAAGGGACTTCCTTAGCTTGGGTTTTCCAGATGAGGAACTGGGTCTGGAGGTGAGTGATGGCCCTTTGTGGGGATGGGGAAGAACCCACGCTCTTTCTTCACTTGATAACTCACTCAGCAAACATTAAGAACCCACTTGGAAATGGGTGTTAACAGCTCCAGGGTGAGCCAAGACCCAGGAAGCCCCCAGTTGGCCAAGTGCAGAGAATGAAGACTGGCCCATTTCCTTGGCAGAGTAGATGACCAAGCTGTGGAGTGACAGGAAACAGTGGTGTTAAATAAGGCCAGGAGCCAACCTCCAGCAGGAAGCACTGACCTCAGCTTGGGCCGGAAGGTGGTGACCTAAGAGGCAACTGGAAGTAACTACAAGTATCCACAGTGGTCATCCAACAGATGCTTCCGGAAAACTATTTTAATAGCTGAGGGAAGGCACATTACCAAGAAATATTTCCACCACAGGTCAGTGCAGCAGAAAAAGCAGAAGAAATGCGGTCAGGTGGTCCTGACTTCAAATCTCAGCCTGCCACTTGACTACAAGTCCCTTAACTCTTCTCAGCCTGGGTTTTCTCACGCATGAATCAGACACAATAATCACACAGCATCATTGTGAAGACTTGGAAGGGAATATGCAAAGTGTCCAGCACAAAACTGGCATAAAGCAAGCCCTCAATAAATTGGTTTCTCTTGTCTGTTCCTACTACCATGTGCCACAGACCAAGGCTGAAAGAGATGTGGTTTCTACCTCCAAGAGCTGCCTCCGGTGGGCAGCCAGATTGTCGCAAGAAGTTGGCAGCATGCCAAGACCAGGTCAGAGCCCTGGATTGAAATGTGAAGTTCCAGAAGGAAAAGGAACAGCACTGCTGCTGTAGGAGAATGGACAGGACTTCGTAAAAAACAAAAATGAGGCCAGGCGCGGTGGCTCACGCCTGTAATCCTAGCACTTTGGGAGGCCAAGGCAGGTGGATCACCTGAGGTCTGGAGTTTGAGAGCAGCCTGACCAACATGGAGAAACCCCGTCTCTACTAAAAATACAAAATTAGCCGGGTGTGGTGGCGCATGCCTGTAATCCCAGCTACTCGGGAGGCTGAGGCAGGGGAATCACTTGAACCCGGGAGGTGGAGGTTGTGGTGAGCCGAGATCGTGCCACTGCATTCCAGCCTGGGCAACAAGAGTGAAACACCGTCTGCAAAAAAAAAAAAAAAAAAGAAAAGAGAAAAGTAGGACAAACCCAAAAGTGACTCCAAAGTTGTAAGATTTGTAAGGCAAGAAGGTTGCTGGTGCCACTGCTAAGACAGTCCTGAGAGGTAAGGGCAGAGGCAGAAACCAAAGCTCTGAGAAATGTGACCAGCTAAAGTGACCTGAGATGCGAGCCAGTGGTGGAGCCCAAGCTAAAGCTTTGGCCTCAACCCCCCACCCAGAGCACTGCACATGCAATCATGTGGACCAGTTCTCCCCACCTCACTCTGTGAGCCAAATGGCCCCAGTCCTCCAATGGCCTTGACTGCTGGCCTCAACCCTTCAGTAAACTGCAGCCTTTCTACATTTTCCAACACCTACTCCAGCTTTAGGGCCCAAATCATGGCAATCGGCAGATAAACAGTGATCAAGTGCATATCTCCATGGATTGCAATGTGGCTTCATTCCTGTAATTCTACACCACTATTTATGAACCATTGGCTCACTATGACTCCCAGATGCTCTCTGTCCTCCTTATACACAACAGGTCCCACCTAGTCTCACCCTTAAGACTGTCAACACTTGGGGCCAGGGAGTTCTTTGTTGTGCGGGCAGTCCTGCACATTGTAGCATGGCCAGCAGCATCCCTGGACTCTACCCACTAGATGCTGCCCCCAGTTGTGACAACCAACACTATCTCCAGACATTGCCAAATGTCCCCAGCTGAGAACCACTGCCTTATCTCTTGTACAGCTTTTTTTTCCCCCTAAACATGAAAAGTAAAAATACATGCCAGCTTAAGCGGTTATAGACATCATAGAATATCTTAAACTGGAGTCATAAACCGGAGTTTAATGGGGAAACAGGAAACACTGGGCATCTGGCCAGTGTGGGTGAAGCCCTTGGGATAAGGATCTATGTGGAGATAGGCAACTCTGTCCACCATGGGTCCTTGTAGACACTCCATAATGTCTTAATTTTTACCAACCCCTATACTAGATGTCTATATGCAGACTCCTAAATTGAGAATACAAATTTTAACTTTTCAGCTCTCATATTTTTGTGCATCTACTAAGCATCAGCGATAGAACTATGAACAAGACAGAGACTGCTCCTGAGCCCATGGGCTTGCCCAGTTTCAAAGTGCTGTAAGAAGTGCTATGCTGAGGACCAACAAGGCTCAGCCTGGGCCCCACAGAGGAAGGAAAACACTGGCCCAACTCTACCACTTACTTACTGTTTCCTATCTTTAAAACAGGGACACCAGCCCTACCTACTACTCAGAGTTGTTACCAAGGCCTGGAGTCACAGAAGTTCTAGGCTGGAAGAAACTTTCTAGGACTAAAAGGTGAAGGCACTGCAAACTGGAAAGTGCTGCACAGAGGTAGAGGTCTGCCAGGGGGGTTCAGAAATCACATGGATCCCAGTGAGGAAGCACCTACTCAGAAGAAAAAGCAGCGAGGTGGGCTCTGAAGCTTTCAGACCCAGTGAGGAATGCAGGGGTCGGAGAGGTTTCAGACCACAGCTCACAAGCATCCTGCCTCCCTCTGACCCAGCAGCACCACATTCTCCAACCACCTGGTCCACATGCCTTGGGAAGTCCTGCTCCTCAGCGCAGCTGAAATTCTCTCAACTCCTCACAAGCAATGCTGCTTCCTGCCCCTCAGGCGGGACAGGTATGGCCCCATTCAAAAGTATTTTTCGGGCCAGGCGTGGTGGCTCACGCCTGTAATCCCAGCATTTTGGGAGGCCAAGGTAGGCAGATCACTTGAGATCAGGAGTCTGAGACCAGCCTGACCAACATGTTGAAACCCCATCTCAGCCAGGCACGGTGGCTCACGCCTGTAATCCCAGCACTTTGGGAGGCCGAGGCGGGTGGATCACAAGGTCAGGAGATCGAGACCATCCTGGCTAACACGGTGAAACCCCGTCTCTACTAAAAAAACACAAAAAATTAGCTGGGCGTGGTGACGGGCACTTGTAGTCCCAGCTACTCAGGAGGCTGAGGCAGGAGAATGGTGTGAACCTGGGGGACGGAGCTTGCAGTGAGCCAAGATAGTGCCACTGCACTCCAGCCTGGGCGAAAGAGCAAAACTCCATCTCAAAAAAAAAAAAAGAAACCCCATCTCTACTAATAACACAAAAATTAGCTGGGCATGGTGGTGGGCACCTGTAATCCCAACTACTTGGGAGGCTGAGGCAGGAGAATCGCTTGAACCCGGGAGGTGGAGGTTGCAGTGACCTGAGATCACACCATTGCACTCCAGCCTGGGCAACAGAGTGAAACGGTGTCTTATGTCACAGTCAGATGCAGTGAAAAGAGCTGGACTGGGCATGAGAAAACTCAAGTTCTAGTCCCAAATCTGTTACTCTCATATGTGAAATGTGGGTGGCTCCTCAGCTCCCCAAGTCGACATGGTCATCATGAATGGTCCAAACCACAATGG
The DNA here is from genome assembly GCF_028858775.2 of Pan troglodytes. NCBI lineage: Eukaryota > Metazoa > Chordata > Mammalia > Primates > Hominidae > Pan > Pan troglodytes. The sequence goes on from NC_072403.2 coordinate 50,004,926, forward strand.
TGGGAATCCACTTCAGCTTTGTTTTGAAATAAACTGTTCTGAAGCTATAGGTGAGTTAACTCCAACAAAGCCTTGCCCTCAATTATGGGGACCCAGCCTGGAGAAACAAAATCCAGAGATAACCTTGAAACCTAATTTCAGACAAGGATTTCATCCTTCTTTACCTGCAAACCTTTTACCAGACCTGGCTGCATAACTGATGAGTTAATGCAGTTGGTTGACAGGATGCTAGTAGACACACGGACAAATGAAAGCCCTGCTCCCTGACCCATGTGCACCTGCCTCTTTGCAGACATCAGCCATGGCCAGCCAGGAAGGGCACTGGGTTAGCCTGTGGGGATGGGGCAGCACAGCCCACTCCCTGCCTGGGAAACCCACTGGAGGCCAGGTATAGTATCCCTTGAGAAGGCCAGCACCCAAAGGTCTCTCTTTCTCTCCTCTTCCTGTGCTGGGCAGCCCCCTGAGAAGTGGTGCCAATCAACAGGGAGCTCAGTGGGGAGCAGGGAGAGCAGCTGTGATCACACACTGGATCATCAGTCCAGATCGGCCAAGAACTGTCTCTACTGAGCATGTAAACACTTGGCCTCAAATCAGTTGCCAATCAAGGTTTCATAATATCCAAAGGTATCACAATTATTCAAGAGTTCTTGTGAAACTCCCAAAATAAAATAAGTTTAATTTTCATTTAAAAAATGCCTGCAGCATGTCTTATGAAACAGCCTGCCATAATATCAAGCAAATGACAACAGATTACTGTTCCCAAATCTAGCTGGGAATCACCATCTTTATACTGAAAGTTGAGAAGCAAACTCATCACCACTTTCAGCTCAGGAAGCCCAAATAATTCAGAAAATTACTAATATTTGGCAAAATAATTCAGCAAGAAGGTGTCGAAAATGCTGGAAAGAACTGAATTGTGATCCGTTACCATTCTCCCGGTGGGAAAGAATGAAACAGAAGTCCCATGATTTTAAGTATGAATTACAAAATTAGAGGAAGAAAAGGCATGCAGCTGCTGGTACAGATTTGAATTTCAGTTAAGCATTTGAGTCCAGTATCATACAATTTTTGTCAAAAACAAGATTTCTCAGCCACTGAGAAAGAAAATGAAAGACCATGAGAAGAGGCCAAGAAAGGCAATGAGAGGCCTGAACAAGGACACTGAGGAGGCTGCGCACGGCGAGGTTGGAGCGGAACAGCCTTGGGCTCCCACCTGCACAGTAGGATCTCACCCCCGGATTGACCCCAGCCCTGGCCCTCCTCCACACTCTTGACACAGGAGGAGGCACGCCTCCAGTGAATTCTGCCTCACAGTGGCTGCTGCCCTCCTAAGTGCAAGGCTGGGCTTGAGAATTTCAGGGGAGAAACTCAGTGGTGAGTGCTTCTCCGCAGCTGCAGCAGCTGGTACTTAATGGCTCTTAATTTCCCTGCTTTCTGTGCTACTTCCCAAAGGCACACAGAAAGTGGACTGGACTTCTGTGCCAGAGGTGACTAGCTTCAGGAGTGCCGATGGTGGCAAGGCCTCTCTGCACATGCTTTGGTCAGGTCCCCCCTCACCTCATCAACAGCCAAGAGCACATCCCTCAATGTGGCTGGTCCTTAGGAGTCACACCCACTGGCCAGAGGTCCTGAGCACCAAGCCCTCAAGCAATAAGCTCCCAACTCCTCCAGAGGCTGTGGCTAGTTAGCAGCAGGGTTCCATCTGGAACCCAGGTCTCTGACTACAGTAACTAACCTAGAGCTCTTTTCTCACATTTCTTCAGCAGTTATCTAGCAGAGGCAGTAGGATCACGAGCAGAGCCAGCCACTTCAGCAAAGAAAGTGTGATGAAGTCCATGAACCCAGAGAATATGTCAGGGGCAGATTCTTAAGGGCACAGAAAACAACAAAAGCAAGTTTATATTCACAGGGAAACATAATCTGTGATTATAAATATTTTATGGGCAAAGAAAGCAGCACTGGCTGAGAGACTGGAGGGAGAGGGTGGACAGCAAATTAGATTCCAGCCTGCAAAGTGATAGGGCAGCTGGAAAAGCAGCAAAGCCGAGGCTATTCTGGGCTGTGCTGCGAGGGCCTGCGTCACAGGCCCTGGCCACAGTCTTTGTTGAAACCACAGCCTTCCAGCGGTCAGCACAGAACACCTTGGGGAGAGGGTTTAAGTCCAGGAAGACCAGAGGAGGGGACAGCGAGGACAGAGGAGAGTCATCTGAATGACTCTGGTGAACCTCAACAGCAGGGAGGCAGGTGACGGGAGGCAGCACCCTGCAAGCACGTGAAAGGAAGACAATTCCTGCTGACTAAGGGCAGAGGAAGAAGTGAGGCTGACCCCAGAAAGCAAGCCACCTGAGAAGCCAGAAGGCAGCTTGGGTCAAGCTGCCCCAGTGAGAGCAAAGGTCCAGCCCTTGAGCAAGTGGTGCCAGGCTAAGAACAATTCCACCCTCCCTTTGCCTCAGGCCAGGGTTCTCTACCTCCCACAGCCTTTAGGAAGTAGCACAGAAAGCAGGGACATTCAGAACCTGCTGAGCACCAGCTCCTGCCACTGGAGAGAACCAACACTGGCAAAGCAGGCCCTGGTTTCGATGATTCCTCCTCTTTGGCCACATCCAACCACTGCAGCAGAGCATGTCCTTCCAGAGGGCCAGAAGGAAAGGATATTAGCTCCTAAAATACCCAGAGTACCTTGAATCAGGCTTAGTCAGAGGAGCCCTGGGGAGCGATGTGCTCCTCCAATGGAAGATGTAAAACTAAGAGCCTCTGCCTCATTGCAGTCAACGCTCGGTGGGCAACGGGCTCCAAGGTGTGCCCACAGAACTCAGGAAAATCAGAACATCAGCCTCTAGAATCACAGCTAGTAAGAATCAGGTCAAGATGGAGTAGACTCATCAATTACGAAAGGAAGACCCAATGATGTTGTGGGAGGACCCTGGGTTGGAAGTCACAGGATCCAGCTCTGAGACCAGCTGTACCACTTCATAATTGTAGAACCTTGAGAAATCACCTCTTACCTCTGAAACTCAGTGTCCTCAGTGTTATTCCAATTTAAGAGATTTATATCCAGCTACCTACTCAACATCTCTTCAATGTCTCAAAGGCGCCTCCATTCAGCTTGCCCACAACTGCTCTTCTTCCCTAATCCTCCAGCCTAGCTCCAAGTTCAACACAACCAACCATCCAGGCATAGAAGCCGGAAACCTCAGACCCATCCCTGGCCTTTCTCCATTAGTATTCCCCATTACTAACCCATTACCAAGTCAACTCCACCTCCTAAAGATGCCCACTGCCCTCCACCACCATCCCGGTCCATATTATCACCTCGCATATAGTCTATTGCAAAGCACACACTCATCCATTCTGGCCTCCCTGAGGAGCTCTCTGCAGAGCAAATCTAACCATGTCTCCCCTCCCACCAGCTTTATCCCACTTGCTAAATTACTCTCCAACAACATCCCAGTGCCCCCAGTATGAGGAAAATCTTCCGAGGGCTCGTAAGGCCCCACTCCTCTTTTGGCTTCAACCCACACCATGTTCCCTCTTGTGGCTCCAGCCACACTGGCTTTTTCTTCTAGACCTGGCATTTATCCCATTCCCTCCTGTCACAGGGTTTGTGCACATGCCCTTCCTTCTACCGGCAACATCTCCTCCTCTTCTCTCACCTAGCTAATGCCTATTCATTTATTTCACTGTGAGTGAAGTGCACTAAAGTATACAGCTCAGTAAGTATTTACAGATGTCTATCTTCATGGAACTCCCACACAGATCTAGATTTAGAACATTCCTGAGACCCAGAAGTTTCCCTCTTTCCCCTTTCCAGTCTGCACCTTCCCTACCCCCCAGGTAACCACTACTGACTTCTATCACTGTACCTATTCGGACTGCAGCTGATGCAATCCTTCCTCAGGGAGCTGCCTCTGATCCCATTGAAAAACTCTTAGCTCCTTTATCACAGACCCTTGCTACACTTGGGACTTTGCACTTGTTTGAGGAATTGATTCATGTTGGTTTCCCCTGGGACTCTATAAGCTCCAGGAAGGCAGGGGCCACACCTGTTTTTACTCACCTTTGTTTTTTCAGTGCTGACCCATGCAGTCGTGACAATAGGAAATAGCTAATTCCTATTTCTAAAAGTATCTATTGAGTGTTTTGTGTGTTTTTTTTTTAAAGAGACAGGTCTTGCCATGTTGCTAACGCTGGATTCAACTCTTGGGCTCAAGTGCTCCTCCTACTTCAGCTTCCTGAGGAGCTGAGACTACAAGCATGGGCCACCATGCCCAACCTGAGTGCTTATTATTGCCAGGTTATCATTCTAAGCACTTACAGGTACAAACTCATTTAATCTTCACATCAATTCTATCAAGAAGGACCATTATTACATCCCCCTTTTACAGATAAGGAAACTGAGCCACAGAAAAGTAAAATAATTTGCCTACAGTCATTAAGTGGTAGAGTCAGGATTCAAACCCTTACAGTCTGGCTACAAGAGCCTGTGTTCCTAATTATTATCCTACTCTGACTCTCAGAAGCCACTGTGATTAGTTACTCATTTAATGAGTTAACTACCTAAGGTATTCTAAATGAATAAATAAAAAAGGGCCGGGCACAGTGGGTCACACCTGTAATCCCAGCACTTTGGGAAGCCCAGGCAGGCGGATCACAAGGTCAGGAGTTCAAGAACAGCCTGACCAACATGGTGAAACCCTGTCTCTACTAAAAATACAAAAATCAGCCGGGTGTGGTGCTGCATGCCTGTAATCCCAGCTACTCAGGAGGCTGAGGCAGGAGAATTGCTTGAACCCGGGAGGCGGAGGTTGCAGTGAGCCAAGATCGTGCCACTGCACTCCAGCCTGGGTGACAGAGCGAGACTCCGTCTCAAAAACGAAAAAAAAAAAAAAAGAATTTACAAATAAGTTGATGAGGTTCCACTAAAGAAACTAAGGGAGCCTCTAAATCTTCCCATGCAGACCAACAGATGAACGAAAGATAACTGTCACTGAATCACTTGCACAGGCCCAAGATTATGTCATCTGCAAAATGTAAGAATGTATCCATTTCTCCAGCAGTCCAGGAAGGAAGCTCTGCTACTGGGCACAGAGGAGTGTTCCGGCAGACTATCCAGAATAAAGAAAGGATTACTGTCTGGGCTTTACTGCTGCCTAAAAGAAATGTTCACTAGATTAAATCAGCCTCTCTGCTCTTATTCCATGCTAACCCGGTCATCTTTATAACCATTTAAAGCCTCAAGCCCACTAATACAGGAAGAGGATATTTTGGATGAGAAAAATAAAAACAAATATCTTTTGGTTAGAGCCACGGTACATTTATAAATTGGCATTTGGTGTGTACCTCAGTTTTCCAGGGCCTGACAGTCCTGGATGAACTTACAGGGTCCAAACCAGAAAAGCAAGGGCTCAGACCCTGGCACCAAGGCTGCTCCATGTAAAGAATGCTACCCCGTGTGGCCAGACTTGGGTAAGCCACCTTTCAACTGCTTCAGTGTAATTTATTTTCCCACATCCCAGAAAGCTCTGGAAAAACACATAAATGAATACATTTATTCTCTCACAGGATACTACACTGTTACCCAGTGTGAAGGGAGCAGCCATGTGGCTCCCAAGCTCCCTTAGCAAAAGTGTGGTTCTCAGAACTGCTCCATTCACGAGTCCTGCAACCAGAGGCCTGGGCTCAACTCACACAAAGTTCTGAGCAATGGCCAGCACCTTGGAATACTCGCCTTCCCGCTTGCGCAGGCTGGTGGGGATGGGTGTCTTAATTCGAGTCCCCACAGGGTTCCCATTGTCCTCAATGAGGACCACGTTGTTGGAGTCGAATCTGGGGGTCATTCGGGGGCCAGGCATGCAGTGCCCCACAATGAGCGCCTTTTTCTTCTGTCCCTTGATGGCCAGTAGTATCTGGTCGCCCACCTTGCCCACTCCATTCTTCTTATAGACATGGATGCAGCGAGGAGCCCGATGGTATGGGCTGTTCCCCAGGGCACTGTTGTCCACCACTCGTACCCGCGTCATCTTCTGAATCGCACTCAGACTCCCAGTGGTGCTGGTGGGAGGAAAAAAAAAGTCTGCAGTCTGTATCTCTCATGGTCAGGGTGCACAGGCCTCTGAGAGGTCAAGGCTAGGGAGAATGTACATGTCAGCAACACACACAGAGCAGAGTGCTGTCCAGGAGCAGCAACAGAAAGTCAGGACTTTGTGAAGACTTATCTGTACCCACAACAGTTTCCTCACAATTGAGAGCTTCTGCTGTTGTGTCAAGGTCTCGATTTGGATGGGTTTTAAAGAGAACCCAATTTTTCTGTGACAATGAACTTCACAGCAGCCATAACTTAAAGCCTTTGCTTTCCAAAAGGACTCTGAGGACTTAAAGGAATCCCTTATGGGCTAGGCCTCACCCACTGCCTATCCTGAAAAACCTGCTTCCCCAGAATACACCATTCCCTAATTTTATTTTTTTTTGAGATGGAGTCTCGCTCTGTCGCCCAGGCTAGAGTGCGGTGGCGCCATCTCAGCTCACTGCAAGCTCCACCTCCCGGGTTCACACCATTCTCCTGCCTCAGCCTCCCAAGTAGCTAGGAATACATGCGCCTGCTGCCATGCCCAGCTAATTTTTTGTATTTTTTAGTAGAGACAGGGTTTCACCGTGTTAGCCAGGATGGTCTCGATCTCCTGACCTCGTGATCCGCCCGCCTCAGCCTCCCAAAGTGCTGAGATTACAGGCGTTGAGCCACCGCGCCCGGTCCCCTAATTTTCTTATTTACATGTTGCTCGGAACTAGAAGATATGGGTAAGTTTACTAAGGGAATTCTCTGACACAACATACCAGAAACTGGTAATAAGTCAAGGTAACAATCTTCTGTTTTAATACATTTTTTCTCATTAGAAAAAAAAATTTTAGAGAGTACTTATTGAAGACAGACAAGGTATTATTAAGCATGCAGATTACAGTGGGATTCCTATTTTCCTGATGCTAGCACCTGATGCTGGTGTTTCCGCAGGGTAATCCTAGGACCTCTTCTCTCGTTTTTTATGCCTACTCTGGGCAATCTTACCCATTAGCATTGCTGCCAACTAGTAAATTCCATCTCCAGCCCCGCCTCTCCTCTATATTCTAGTTCTATATATTTCCACTCTCCTCAACTCCCTACAACATGCTCTATAGATACTGCAAACTCAGTAGGTCCCAAACTGATCTCACTGCCTCCCCTTGCAAACCTCCTCCTGCTGCTACACTTCTTATCTAGATAATGGCTTCTCCAGCAGCACCAGAAGCCAAGCCATAAACCTCTCTCCACCAACATGAACTGGCCACCAAGTCCTGTTAATATCACCCCCTAAGCACCTATGTCCTTTCTCTCCAATCCCGCCAACAACTTCCTTCATTTAGCAGCTCACTTTCCTACACCAAGACTGTGACATTAGTGTCCTAGTTGGTTCCCTTTGCACTTCACTTTGCCAACAAAGAGCTCTCTTTAGAACATAAAAGTGATGCTACTCCCCACCATCTACACTGTCAACAACCTTGTCCCAATTTACCTACCTTCTAAGGCTACACATCCTACCACTCTGGGCAGGAGAACCAGGAACCACTTCCCCAAGCACACCCTGCCTCCCAATTCTCCCTGGAGGCCTAGACAGGATCTGCCCCCACCTCCCTTTTGAAAGACTGCCTCCACTCTTTCTCCTCCTCTTCCTCCACTAGCAGCTCCTATATGAAGCCTTCCAAAGCACTGTACAATCCTCTATTATAATATTCTATCACATTTTCTTAGAGTTACTTATTTTCAAGTTTGCTCCTGTGGCTGACAGTGAGAATTCTTTCAGGACAGAAAGCAACTCTCTTTCATCTCTGTATGGCCAACCCCAGGCGCGGTGCTCAGGAAATGCCTGTGGGATGAGGGCATGACGGGGCCAGGAGGCATGTCTGCCAACGAGTGTGCCTCCTGTGCTCTCCTGGCTTAGCATCTACAAGGAGGGGAGGGTGTCACACTTCTATCATGCTCAAGTTCTTGGTAATAAGCATGTATTATTTTTGTAATTTAAAAAATTCCGTTTTTAAAAGGATTTTAATGCTCTAGGGGAATGATAGGGTTGAGAGATGTCAGATTCACTGTAAGAGTCTTGCAAGGACTGAAGAGTAAAAGCTTCCACCATATGCCATTCCCCGTCACACTTCTAACAGCAACATCACCTCTTTACCTATCCCCCATCCTGTGACCAGACCAACCAGGCCAGCTCAGCCTGATCACTTTAGCTTTCCCCAACCCCATGCCCACCTCCCTGAGTTTTTACTCCTGTTCTAGTCACCATAATACCCAGCCCTGATAGGAAGCTTACACAAAGACACAGTTTTAAGAACTTAATGGGAAAAGTTACCTGAAACAGCGATGGCTCAGCGCTCTGCTTACACAGGTGAAGGGGCCCCAGAGCCCAGTAAAGAAAGCCATGGGATCCCAAGATAGATCCTGCAGGAAAAACGAGAGGGGGGAAAAATTGGTTTCTAAGTCAGAGCCCTTAAAGCCAGTTTTCTTTGGGGACTTGTGTGGGAGATGGCACTTCCAGCACAAGATCATTAGTCACAAAATATAAATCTTAGTGGTTAAAGGATACACAGATGATTAGACAGAGCTGTAGCTCCGATTTTGCTGATTCACATTCTAACTCTGGGGTTGGAGAGGGAGAATGGCCCACAACAGCTTCTGCTATAAAAAAATACAACAGCACAGAGAATGCCTTCCTTATTATATCACTTCCACAGGCAGGAGGAAAATATGAGCCCTTGGTTATAAACCCAGCCAGGGACTTCTTCTCGAGTCCTCCATAGAGGAAAAACTGCACACTATTGCCCTTTTTGATATTCATATGCCTTCTGAAACCAGCACTTTAACTCCCTAAAAGAAAGTAAATTATCTAAGCAGCCACCCAAGTTGTCTATCACTACATCACCTTTCCCCCAAATGTAAAGGCCAGAACACCTGTACAGCTCAAGGCCAGCAAAGCAAAGCCAAAGGCTGCTCTTGCCAAGTCAAAGACCAAAGTCTTTATTTGGGTCAGTCTCCCAAACAACACTGTAACATGGAAAACTGACCTACACCATACTACAGCTGAAAGTGGGCTTTGGGAAACCAACTTGAAGAGTTACCTAAAAGAGCAAACACCAACCCAAGACTTGTGACTCCAGTTTTCAGAATCTCAACCCTGTTGCTCCCTAGCACTAACAAATATGGAGGCTGCCAGTGCCCTGAAACACCTGAACATCACTTCAGAGCATGCTTCAGAAAGGCCTGTAGCCAGCTGCAAAACACACCTGTTTTTCCACCCAAACGTTTGGCAGCAGAGGTGCCCATTCAAGAGGTCTGCCGAGAAAAGCCTCTACATTGTAGTATTTACACACAGCTTTGCTATGCACAAGTTCAAACCACCTCAGATAAGATTTTATTTAATAAGAATGTTAGGGTGGGGCAGGGGAATCCACTCCTCCCCAGGAATACCTAGACACTCCATACTTTCTTTTCTTTCCTTGAGACAGGTCTTGCTCTGTCACCCATGCTGGAATGTAGTGGTGCACCTGCAGCTCACTGCAGTCCCGAACTCCCCAAACTCAGGTGATCCTCCCACCTCAGCCTCCCAAGTAGTCAGGACCACAGACACGCACCAGGACGCCTGGCTAATTTTTTGTGTGGTTTTTTTTTTTTTTTTTTGTAGAGATGATGGTCTCACTATGTTGCCCAGGCTGGCCTTGAACTCCTGAGTTCATGCAATCCTCCCGCCTCAGCCCTGTAAAGTGCTGGGATTATGGGTGTGAGCCACCCACCACACCTGGCCTTTAAATGCTTATTAACTATAATTTAGCCTCAAATCCCAAACTTACTCCCAAATGTTTTCCTTAAGACAACCCATGAAGCATCAGCCAAAATGTAATTATGATTAGAAAAATCAAATGCAAAAGAAGGCAGCTAATGTATGCAACTACTAACATCTGACACACAGAGAATCACAGACTACCAAATGAGACTAGCTTTACTTTTACTGGTGAGATGACCCTGGACAAGTAACCAAACTGTTGAGCTTTGGTTTACCATCTGTAACACAGGGATACTAATAGTATCTGCCCCCAAGGTAGTTATGAGGATTCAATTAGATAAGCCATGCAAAGCACCTTAGCACAGTGCCTGGCACTCATTACCTATTAGCTATCATCATCATGATGTCATATATCATTTTAAAGATTAGAAAATTGATATACAGGCAGATTAAGTGACTTGTGTAGAGTCCCACAATTAGTCAAGGGCAGAAACAGAACTGGATCCAGGTTCAGTCCAAGAGTGTTCCAACCGCACTCTGCAGCCTTGCTCTGCTATACCAAAGCTCATTTCACAGGAGAGCCCTGGGTGTCAAGCAGCTTTAAGGGTCATTTGGCCTCTTTCTGTGTTCTTTGTTTATGAACACTTATCAAATGGTTACAATGTGTCACACAGCAGGCTAAGTGTCTTACATTAACTATCTCATTTAAACCTCATGGCCGGGCACGGTGGCTCACGCCTGTAATCCCAGCACTTGGGGAGGCCGAGGTGGGCAGATCACCTGAGGTCGGGAGTTTGAGGTCAGTCTGACTAACATAGAGAAACCCTGTCTCTACTAAAAATACAAAATTAGCCAGGCGTGGTGGCACATGTCTGTAATCCCAGCTACTCAGGAAGCTGAGGCAGGAGAATCGCTTGAATCCAGGAGGTGGAAGTTGCGGTGAGCCGAGATCGCATCATTGCACTCCAGCCTGGGCAACAAGGGCAAAACTCCGTCTCAAAAATAAATAAATAAAATAAACCTCAAAAAACCCTATGAAATGGGTACAATTATTATTAGCCTCATTGTTATACACAAGGAAATAAAGCCCAGAGAGGTTAAATAACTTGCCCAAGGTCACATGGCTAGGAATGACTAGGCTGAAATATGAACCCCAGTTGTGGGCTTCCTAAACCCATGCTCTTACTCAACAGAGTAAACATGGCAACTTTAATTTAAATATTAATATTTTACAACTATTAAATCATTCCTGTTCCATCAAGAATACTGACGTCAGCTGGGCGCGGTGGCTCATGCCTGTAATCCCAGCACTTTGGGAGGCCAAGGCAGGCGGATCACTTGAGGCCAAGGTCAGGAGTTTGAGACCAGCCTGGCCAACATGGTGAAACCCTTCTCTACTAAAAATACAAAAATAAGCCGGGCATGGTGGAGGCCGCCTGTAGTCCCAGGTACTCAGGAGGCTGAGACAGGAGAATCGCTTGAACCCATGAGGCAAAGGTTGCAGTGAGCCAAGGTTGGGCCACTGCACTCCAGCCTGAGCAATACAGTGAGACTCCGTCTCAAAAAAAAAAAAGAATACTGACGTCACATGCACATTTTACTCACAGCCAATTCAGTGCTTGCTGAATCAACTGAAATGTAGACACATATCAGGTGAAAATTATTCACTTTAATCTAAGTTTTGAAGACAATTTGTAGTGTAGGAGGCAAGAAGAGATCAATACTCAGAGCAATAACTAAAAACTGGCAAAAAACAACAAAACAAAACTTCTGAAAAGCAGAGTCCTTCTGGTCCAGGCTGCAGTTAACTCAAATCCCTGCCAAGCTGTTCCCATCTGATGCTGGCAGGCCCTTGGCTCCCTGAGAGAGAAGAGTGTCCTGAACGACTCCACAGAACCCTCAAGATTAACCCAGCACCACCCACATTCCCTCTCCCGAGAAGTGCAACTCCCTGCCTCTCAACACCGCACTGCTTCCTCAAGAACACTGACATTAGTCCAAGAACTGCAGAAGCACTTAAGGGCTTCCCAGAACTTTCCTGACTCAGGTATCATCACAAAGCACCTCCCTACACTCTGTAAGGCTGTCAGTGCACAAACACAAACTCAGGCCTCCTCTCTGCACCTTGCTCACAAGCCATCTCCACAACCAACACTCATCTCTGCCCAGACAAATGTGACCCAGCTCCACAAGCATCTCCTCCACAAAGTCTTGTGTCAAACGGCAGCATCAATTGCTACCCCTCCTGAACACTGGGACATCCTTGTGCCAGTGCAACTCTCACTGAACCAATATTCACTATCCAAACACCCATAATGAGTAAATTTGTATACTTTGAGATAAGGCCGATGTCCTTTAACATTCTATTTCTTCCCACTCACTATCCAAAATTCAGAAACCAGATATTCTGACAACATGGCATCTGAACGTGCTACAGGAATTCAGGAGCCACACAGACTTCGATGGAAAGGATTACCTGTACTGCCCTCAAACCCAAGAGTGATATATTCATGTCTCCAGGAAGCACTTCCCAATTCAGTGACTTTTCACTAGCTTTTTAGTGGATCTGATATTGACCTCTAGACCTAAACCCAAAGGACTCAGACATCAAATGGCCAGCAGTTAGCATTCCTATGAACTTGAAAGCACAAAAGAATCAAATATTCACTTATTGTATATATGTCCCTTATCCCTCCAAAAAAACAAACTGTTATACCCTCCTCTTCCACCCTAGCAAAAGACCCCAGCCAGTCCTGATAACAGTAGGAGTGCAATAAATACTTGTTGAATAAAATAAATGAGGTAGCCAGGAGAAAGACAGATCCCCCATGGCTCTGACGGAGGGAAATCCAGAAACGGCAGAGCTCTTATCTGTATTTTTGGAATCAGGACATGTCAGGCAAACATGCTGTAAGAGAATGATGGTGCTAATCATGGAGGATTAGCCCGTGCTTTGTTTCCAGGCCCCCTGGACTCACCTCCTGGGCCTGGTGCCTACACTGCCCACTATGGAAAATGCCTGATCCCACCACTAAAATAACTGTTTCAGATCAGGGAAGAGCAATGGAGGCAGCAATTTACTTCAAAGCAACTTTGATGGACCCTGATATTATTTCCTAGCATAAATCCACCCTATGGACACAGACCCTGAATCACTTCAGACCTAGTCTATATATAATGGTTGTTTTACAAGCAATGTCACTCTGGATCTTGTCCACAGGAGACTGACTTCAATGACAGTTCCTTCTCTACAACACTCTCACTTAGAGGAGGACAGGTATTTGGAAAACTTTGGCGCCAGAGATGGCATTTCATGCCACTTCCTGGTCAGCACTAAGTATTACCCTCCTGTTTTAGAATATGAATCACAACTTCTCCTTAAAAAGAGCTGGGGTGGGGGGTGGGAAGAGAGGGTGGGTGGAAGGAAAAGAAAAAAGAAATTCATACAATCTAAGCCATGCTAATTTTCCATCTTGCTTTAAGATCTCCCTTCAGTTGTAGAGGCAAGGGAGGACTATGGATTTCAACGGAATACGGGGGAATTGCCATCGCCCTACAGATCCCATTGGAATGTATGCTCTGTGAGAGCAGGGACCAGCCCTTGCTCTGCTCAGTGCCAGACACTCAGTGCCCAGAACTGTGCCTAGCACACCTACAGCTTAGTGACTCTCTGTTAGGTGAACAGAACTGATTTATGACTGGGCATAGTGGCTCACGCCTATAATCCCAACACTTTGGGAGGCCAAGGCGGGCGGATCCCCTGAGGTCAGGAGTTTCAGACCAGCCTGACCAACATAGTGAAACCCCATCTCTACCAAAAATACAAAAATTAGTGGGGCGTGGTGGCACGTGCCTGTAGTCCCAGCTACAGCCCGGCTGAGGCAGGAGAATCTCTTGAACCTGGGAGGTGGAGGTTGCAGTGAGCCGAGATCACACCACTGCACCCCAGCCTAGGCAATAGAGTAAGACTCTGTCTCAAAAAAAAAAAAAAAAGAACTGATTTATAATTCAACCTCCAGCTCCAGAGAGGCTCCATTTCAGTGGGGTTGGTGGTTTTTCTTGTGCCCTTCACCCAGGCTCCCAGTGACTTGGGAGAGCCTCATAGGCACAGAGAGCTCTTTCCCCCCCGCCTTTTTTTGGAGACGGAGTCTTGCTCTGTCGCCCTGGCTGGAGTACAGTGGCGCCATCTCAGCTCACTGCAAGCTCTGCCTCCCGGGTTCACACCATTCTCCTGCCTCAGCCTCCCAAGTAGCTGGGACTACAGGCGCCCGCCACCAAGCCCAGCTAATTTTTTGTATTTTTAGTAGAGACGGGGGTTTCACTGTGTTAGCCAGGATGGTCTTGATCTCCTGACCTCGTGATCCGCCTGCCTCGGCCTCCTAAAGTGCTGGGATTACAGGCATGAGCCACCGCGCCCTGCCAGAGAGCTCATTTTTAGCTACTCTGAGTTGGAAGGGCAGACACAAAGACCCTGTACCTCTGATGCTTTGTGGAAAGCTGGAAAGTACCATTACTTTAAGTTTTGAGGATCAGCAAAATATAATTAGTATCACAGATCTATATATAATTACACATTGTTTCTACCTAAACAATTTCAATCTTTAGGTGCCTGGCCGGTTACATTTTAAAGACCTTTCAAAGAAAATGGCCTCTAAGTAGTACTTAGATATGACAGAAAAAGGAGAAAACAAAAAGTTCAGCACAATCACAAATGAGCCTTTAAAGGAGGTTCTGCTAGTATGTAACGGACGGGAAAAGAGACACTGAGAAATCAAATGGAAAGCCCAGACACAAAAAGGACAAACTCTGTCAGTGTGAGGATATAAATGTCCTTCTTAATCAAAGTAGGAAAAGCAAAGGCCTGGCAGCTCTAATAAATCAAAAACAAAAAGGAATTCTTGGGACCCTCTGTCCTGTCATGCAAACACAACCCCTCCCATCTCAGGTTTCTCCTCAATCATTCTGGACCAGTAAGTACTTTCATTTGTTGCTTACAGACTCATTACTGTTTTTGCTGCCCAACTATTTCCTTTTAGGAAGTTTGGTGTGTGCGTGGTTTTGTAACCTCACACAATAGCCACAATAGCATGTTATAATTCTCAAAGTACTTTCACACAGATCACTTTCTTTGAAGATTTCAGTCCTAGCACCCAATGGAAACAAAGACAAACAGGAAAGACCAACAGTCTGCAAGGGGGCTGAATCTGCTAAGGATTTTAAATAGTTCTGCAGGCTCCACAGAGTTGGAGAAACGAAGACAGAAATGCTAAGATTTGTTGGTTGACTCGTCCAAGGTTACAAGGCAACAAGGCCCAGACCAGAGCCCAAGGCTGTTTTTATTAAACACTGCGCAATACTTGCACAGTGAAGATGCTGCTTTAGCCACTAATAAGCTTCATGGATACAAATAAATGTTCCACATGCAGGGCAAGTACACCTTCTCCTTTGGCAAGGCTGCAACATAATCTTTAAAAAACTCAGGAAACAAAAAGCCATCTCTTCATTAAATATCTGCACTACACTCAGGACAGCCTCGGACCAAAGCTAAAGCTGATTTTGAGTGGTCTGCCAAGATGTGAGTTCTCACAGCAGCACTATCAATAAGTAAAGTATCCCTCAATAGCATGATCGGCTGTTTCCACCACAGCTACCACTCAGAAAACCCCATTTCTCAACCCCATTTCACAAAGGGAAAACATGTCTAGGGTTCTTGTCCTATATTTGTTTATATAACTTATGCCCCACCTTGTTGCAAAAGTATTTAAATTAGGGCGTGGTGGTTCACACCTGTAATTACACCACTTTGGGAGGCTGAGTGAGGAGGAACACTGGAGCTCAGGGGTTGGGGATTGCAGTGAGCCATAATTTCAGCACAACACTACAGACTGGGTGACAGAGCAAGACCCTGCCTCAAAAAAAAAGTAAGCAGTAGTACTTAGATAGATCTGACAATTCTCAATTATTCAAGATGGTTTTTCAATGTGTAGATTTGTATATTTTATCTACTCCAGTTTTGCTCCCCCTCCCATCCCTACCTCACAAGTGTACAAACATCTATAATCCAGATATAAATTTGTAATATTCTTCATCTGGTCAAACTCAGGAAAAACTGCACAAGTCAAAGTAAAATTCTACTGAATCATATACATAATTCCCTTCCTATTAGTACCTCCATTGGGCTAGGTTTAGGTGGGCTCCAGGTTTATTAAGATGTCAGATAGGCAGGAGAGTAGTGTGAAAAAGTTAAAGAATGGGGGTGGGAGGGTGCTGCTGATGGAAAGCATATATCTCTTTCACTCCATCCTCCCCTTCTCTCACACCAAGTCTGTGGCCCTGGAATCACTTGTCCAGGTCTCAACGACTCTCTGTCAAGCAGAGATCATATTGGGAAAAGCAAAGAGGTCTGGAAATGGAAGTGCTTTAGCTTCACTCATGTAAGGGATCATTTTAATGTGGACAATCCTTCTCTGAATTATCCAGTACAGACTAGATCTGCAGGATAAATAGTTTGTTTACCAGATCCTGGCCAGGAAGAGCAAGCTTGTTCCCTGATTCTCAGGGCAGCACCATAGGTGCCTCTTTAAGATCACAGCCCTGAAAGTGTTTTCAGTTTAGAGTGGACATGGTAAATTACTTCCTCTCTTTTCTAACACATAAAAGATTTTTTGAGTTTTTAACAGAGGGCTCTCCTACTCTGAGTTGTTTCACTGGTGAATGGTAAGCTACTTTACTATGACCTTTTTAAATATTCAGCATATTACCTGACCCAGAACAACATTTCTGAGATCTGAACTGCAGTCTTCTCTTGCATACTAGTTGTCACTGTAAATACACATGTAAAATCATACCAGGGTAAGCTACAACCCAGACAAACCATGAGCCTATAAAATAGAAGGCTAAACCATATCCTGCTTTTCGAGACCCCCCCTACAGCCCTAAGAACTATCCAAGTAACCTGACAGTAGGAAAATCCACCTTAGGTGTGCCCAGGCATGATAATCCCAAAGACATAAATGGAGCAAAATAGGTTTTAAAGAATTCTTGCAACACTGAAGACTAGGAGCTAAGGAGAGTCTAAATAACCATGCTCAGTGCCCAACCACCTGAAAAGTGGACTCCAGGGAAATTTTGTTGTTGTTATCCACCCCGCCCCAAGGGAAACATTTTATCTTTAATATTCAGGAGCAATAATAAAATATTTTGGCCACTGTTCTTCAAGGATTCCACAAGGCACTTAATTCTCATGTCAGGCTTTCTGAAATGCTTGCCCTGGAAAGTGTCACTTGATGGCTCACACACTCCTTGAGGATTAGGTGCTGACCCTAATTAGGCACAGGCAGAAATAGTTCAGGAATCCACATGCTCAGATTCATAACTATACTTTTTGTAAAAAATAAAAACATATAAAAAATGCCTTCTGGCTGGGCAAGGTGGCTCACGCCTGTAATCCCAGCACTTTGAGAGGCTGAGTTGCGTAGATCGATTGAGGTCAGGGGCTGGAGACCAGCCTGGGCAACATGGTGAAACCCTATCTCTACTAAAAATACAAAAATTAGCCAGGAGTGGTGGCTCGCGCCTGCAGTCCCAGCTACTCGGGAGGCTGAGGCATAAGAATTGCTAGATCCCAGGAGAAGCTGCAGTGAGCTGAGATCGCACTGCTGCACCCAGATCTCCCCAGCATGGGCAAGAGAGACTGTCACAAAAAAAAAAAAAAAAAAAAAAAAAAAAAGCCTTCTAGTGATCCTCAGAAATCCAAAAACCAGACAACTATGGCTCCCACTTCCATTTTTCAGATATCCATTATAATGCTATTTGACCTCAAAGAGAATTTTATTGTTCCACACAAGCAATAGATTACACCAATTTCACAACTCCCAGAATCCAAACCCACAAAGACCCTTCCCACCAAGCACTTTACCAAAAACGGGCTTCATCTCCATCTTCCTTTCTGTCACAGTTGAAAAACTGCCCTTCCTAATGAAGCCAACCAACTTCTTACCTCAATAAAATCCTTGTTTTTCAGTAGCACGTACAGTATTTCCAGTGATGAATAGTGAACTGTCTTTCGTCTCACACAGTAACCTCCGTGAAGAAGATCCACCTTGCTCTTTACTGTATATTCCTGGCATGCTAACTGCATCCTCACAGACAATTTTAAGTGACTGAAAACTCAGGCAAAGAAAGGCAAGAGGGCAAATAGAAGGGCACAGGAGACAACGCTTTTCAAATTTTTCTCACTGCGACCTACAGAAACACACTGTAGAACACCTAATACACTCACACGTGTGTGTACACCTGAAGTGTCAAGAAACAGTACCCTAAGTGCAACACCCTCTGATATTTTCTATTTCATTTTAAGTGGCCGTGATCTACTAAACTGATTTCCAACTCACCAATAGGATTCAGTTTGAAAAACACTGCAATAAATCAAACCTTACAGTTGCATTCCACAAGCTACTAATGCACTCTTGAAAATCCAGCATACAGCAGAGACGCTGACCAACTACAAGATCCAAACCCCCCAGGTGGGCAGTGTCCTTCTGTTCAGCAGTGGCAGTTCCCCACCACCACCAGCCCTGAGAGTTAATTATCTCCCAAACTCCCAGAGTTTCCCAAGTAGCCTGAGGTGTCTGTCATATGCCCTTTTAACCTCTTTATAAATTCAGTCCCGTCCGTCTCTTACGGTGGCAAAGTTCATTTATCGTCGGCTGTGGAAAGCAATACTTCCTTTTTGTCCCCTCCAGGAACCAGAAATTAAATGACCAGGTTGGTGCCCGTTGTGCCTTTATGATCTATTTGTGTGGGTGATATATAGAAAGAGTCTCAGTCTCTCCCTTCATCTTTCCAGTCTTAATCACTGGTAGATGCAGTCTCTGGTGAAATAAGAAACCAGGGAACCCCCTGGCCTGGGGGAGGGCGCACTCATCAGCGTTGACAGAGTGAAAGCAAAAACTCAATCCTCACACCACAGAGGCGTCTGGCTAACTCATCTCCAGACCCAAGTTGGGAAAGGGGAGGGGAGCGTGGAAAGCGGAGAAGCCGGAGGAGACGCTCCGGAGTGACCAGCGACGGCTGAACGCAGCCCGCCCTCCCCAAGTCGACGCCGCAACCCGGGTAAAGCAGGTGAGCGCCGGCCACGGACTTGGGGGTCGCAGAAGCAGCCCACGGAGAGCGGAAGGGAGGATGATCCGGGTAAGGGGCCTCCCCTCCCCGTCGGGACCCCTCCCACTGACGCTCTGCCTCCCACTCTGGCCTCTCCTCACTCACCCCGGGGAGTGGGCCTCCCCTACTGGAGAGAAAGGAAGAGGAGAAGGAGGGAATGAGGACTTAACGCCCACCCCTGCCCCCCACCATACCGCTCTCGCCGCCCGGGAAAATCCCGCCGCGGGCCCCACCAGCCAAGCGCCGCCTTCGCCCCACGCGGCCTCTCCCTAGCGCCTGCGCGCTAGGCCCAGCCCGGCGGACGCGATCTGAGAGTGCGCGCGCGCCTTGCGTGCGCCGGCGTGCGGGGCGGGACCTGCGGGGCTCCGCCCCCTCCCCCTCCCTCCTCCCGCTCCCCCTCCCCCATACACTGCCGCGGCCGCCGCAGGAGCCCGGAGCTCGAGCCGCCCAGCGACTCCCCCTCCCCCTCCCCCAGCCCCGCCCCGCCCCAACCCGGGGCTCCGAGCCGGAGCCGAGTCTGCGCCTGGGGGTGAGTACGCGACCCTTACCCAGCCCTCGCTCTTTTCTTCGAAGATCCCACCACCACCCAAAGAAAAAACCTGGACTCAGCTGCGCGTCCCCTCCCTTCAACCTCCTGCGGGACCCAGAGGTGCCCGGGCCCGCGGGACCCAGGGGTGGCGCGCGCTGCCCCCAACCCCGCACCATCCCGAGGCAAATGTGAGTCCTCCAACCCCTGCCGGAGGTCCAGATACGCGCCGCCGGCTCTCCCCAGCCCCGGGGAGATCCCAAAGGGTGGGACCCCCGCCCCCGGCCCCCGAGTGACACTCTTCTCCCACCTGCCCGGTGCAGGTGCGCGTCCCCTGCGCGACCCTCGGGGGTGCCAGCTGCGCCCCGCCTGTCCGCCGCCGTTTGGGGAACTAGCCACCCCCGCCCCCGAGTTTTGGACCCCGGGGTCGCCAAGTCCGATGCCTTGTGTCCCTTTTATTTTTTCTGCTGCTCCCGGGGGCGAGTACACCCGAAGCCGGCCCGGGGTAGGGGCTCGGGCTCGGGCAAGGGCAGGGTTCGCAGGTGCTGGCACGAGGCCGGCCGCTGCCCCCGGCTCTGGGGACTGACTGGTCGGCGGGCTGGAGAGGCGGCCGGCCCCGGGAGCGTGTCCTCTCCTTGCGCCCCACACAGTGCAGTTCATTCATGAGCCGCCCGGGCCTGCGTTGGAGGGTGCGGTGGGGAAGAGATTCAGACGCGAAACCGAGAGTGGGGCAAAGGCCCTGTTGCGGGGAGGGGGCGCCGCTTTGTCCCTCCTGGCTGTCTTGACCGCCTAAGGCGGACAGTCCCAAAGCTTGGCACCTTGTTCCCCAGAAAAGGAAAGGACGCTTGGGAAGTGGGGAGGAGAGGTCAGAGGGGCTGGCTGCCCTTGGGGCGCTGTGCTGCCCCCTGCCTGGGTCCCCTGGGCAGAGGTCTGGCCGCTCGGGGCAAGCCTGAGCACTCCACTGCCCTGGGGGGCTGGGGCTTGCCTACCCATTACCAGTCTGCAGCAGCCGGGGAGCAATGAGGCTGTGCCCAACACCTGCTGAAGAGGGGCCCATCCTGCCTCCCAGGCCAGGGTGAGGTGGGGAGTGGGAGTGTCAGCCAGGCTTCAAGTGGGGGTGTGCTGGCAGCATGATTGTCCTCCAGGGCACCAGAGGGTCCAGGCCTTGGCATGCCCCAGGTGGCACATGCTGGGGCCTGCTGTTGGCTCACTCAGTGCAGTCTTGGCCTGTGGGTGGATGGGGACATGGCAAGGCAAAAGGCAGGCAGTGGGTAACTAAGAACCCCCTTGGACATCATTCAAGTTCCCTCCAAGTATAGTAGAGTCTTAGAGACCTGGGTTCAAATTCTAGCTCTACTATTCTTCAGCTGTGTGACCTTGACAAGTTACTTAACCTGTCTGAACCTCAGTTTTCATTAAAAAGTGTTTATGCCTATAATTCCAGCACTTTGGGAGACTGAGGCAGACAGATCACTTGAGGTCAGGAGTTCGAGACCAGCCTGGCCAACATGGTGAAACCCCATCGCCACTAAAAATGCAAAAATTAGCCAGGCATGGTGGCACACACCTGTAATCCCAGCTACTCAGGAGGCTGAGGCAGGAGAATGGCTTAAACCTGGGAGGCGGGGGTTGCAGTGAGCCGAGATTGTGGCACTTCACTCCAGCCTGGGTGACAGAGCAAGACTGTCTCAAAAAAAAAGAAAAAGAAAAAAAGTGTGGTTACTACCACCTCCTTACAAGTTTTATCATGGGAATCAAACAAGGTAACAGAAGTAAAGAGCTTGGCATCCTTCCTGGTAATTGATCAATAATGGGTTATCATCTCTGAACTTCTGACCCATTACTCTCCCATGCCTCCACCTCCCAGGCTACCACAGATGAATGGGGTATGTTCAAAGAGTGAGAATATTCCCTGTCACTCAGTGGCAGAGTCCCTAACACAGTGTAAACCCTTAGGTCTAAATAAGAAGCCCAACCTGACTGAGGGGCTCTGTTATATTTCTATCATGTTACATTCTGTGTTTTTATCTTATTTTTGTTTTTACCAATTTTCTTTCTCTAAACCAACCCCTTTTATTCCATACCTTATTAATAACAATAACTAATTCCTAGAGCCCATTATATGCCTTGAACTATATTAAGAGCTTTACATAAGTCATCTTGTTTAATCCCCAGAACAACAACACAACTGGATTATTGTCCCATTTTACAAATGAAGAAACTGAGGCCCAGGATGACTTGTCCCATTTTACAAAGGAAGAAACTGAGGCCCAGGGTGACTAAGTAATTTTCCCAGGTTAGAAGCCTGGTCTGTCACATCCTAGAGTCTGTGCTTTTAACCACCAGACTATGGTGCCTGTCCCCTATGCCTGCCTCAGAACCTGAAATCACAAACCCAAGGCCTGAGTGGAGGGAAGCTACAAGCAAGAGGAAAGGCAAGCAGGTAGAAATAGGGTATGGCATTTCTCCAGAGTGGTAACTGACTGCCTCCGGCTCCCTGGTGGAAGTGGCTCTTGTTTGCAGATAACTCTGCAAAGTGCAGTGGTTAAGAGCATACACTCGAGCCAGGCAGCCTGGGTCCTTATCTGGGTCTACCACAGACTGGCTGTGTGACCTTGAGCAGCTCATATACTCTCTCTGTACCTCAGTGTCCTCCTGGGGTTGTGATGGGGAGCAAATGAGTTACATTTGTAAAGTGCTTAGAACAGTGCTTGGCACAAAAGAAGAGTTAAATAAACATTTAATACATGTATTATTTTACTACTTTTTTTTCTTTTTCTGTTTTTCTTTTTTCTTTCCTTTTTTTTTTTAGACACGGTCTCTGTCTGTCGCCCAGGATGGAGTGCAGTGGCATGATCTTGGCTCACTGCAGCCTGGAACTCCCTGGGCTCAGGTGATCTTCGCACCTCAGCTTCCGGAGTAGCTGGGACTACAGACATGCACCAGCATGCCCAGCTAAATTTTGGTGGTGGGGGGTGTCTTTTGTAGAGACAGGGTTTTGCTATGTTGCCCAAGCTGGTCTCGAACTCCTGGGCTGACGTGATTCTCCCACCACAGCCTCCCAAAGTGCTGGGATTACAGGTGTGAGCCACCATGCCTGGCTTTTTTTTTTTTTTTTTTTCCCTCGAGACAAGGTTTTGCTCTGTTGCCCAGGCTGGAGTGCAGTGGCATGATCATGGCTGACTGCAGCCTCCAACTCCTAGGCACAAGGTATCTTCCCCACTTGGCCTTCAAAAGTGCTGAGATTACAGGGGTGAGCCACCCCACCCTGCCTACTACTACTTTTTTTTTTGAGATGGAGTCTCACTCTGTCGCCCAGGCTGGAGTGCAGTGGCGTGATCTCGGGTCACTGCAACCTCTGCCTCCTGGGTTCAAGTGATTCTTCTGCCTCAGCCTCCCGAGTAGCTGGGACTACAGACGCATGCCACCACTCCCAGCTAAATTTTGTATTTTTTTAGTAGAGACAGAGTTTCACTGTATTGGCCAGGCTGGTCTCGAACTCCTGACCCTGTGATCTGCCCAGCTCGGCCTCCCAAAATGCTGGGATTACAGGTGTGAGCCACCGTGCCTGGCACCTACTACTACTTTTATGCTCACTTGTGGATATATTCTTGCCTTTCTCTCTGAAGTGGGTAGGGGTAGAGTAAGGATATTTGTATCTCTTTGTTACAGATTGGAAGACTGAGACTCAGGTTTCGTAGTAACAGAGCTCGCTTCCATCTTCCCCTCCTCCCCTCAGACCACATGGCCTTGCTTTGATCCAAAGCCCTAACTTAAATCTTGCCCAGTAACTCCACTGAAAAAGCTTATGTCACTCCTGTAATCCCAGCACTTTGGGAGGCCGAGGTGGGCAGATCATGAGGTCAAGAGATCGAGACCATCCTGGCCAACATGGTGAAACCCTGTCTCTACTGAAAATACAAAAATTAGCTGGGCGTGGTGGCATGTGTCTGTAGTCCCAGCTACTCAGGAGGCTGAGGCAGGAGAATCCCTTGAACCCAGGAGGCAGAGGTTGCAGTGAGCCAAGATCGCGCCACTGCACTCCACTCTGGTGACAGAGCGAGACTCCGTCTCAAAAAAATACACAACAACCCCCCCCAAAAAAAGCTTATAAGTTATAGCTCTCCAACCCCCACCATGCACACACTCCTTAATGGTAAAATAAAAAAGTTATCTAGAAATAAAATGCTCCATCACTCTCTGGACACACCTCAACCAAAACCTCAATATCAGACTAGAGAAACTGGGATATAGCTGGTGCAGGCACCTCGTGGAGTGGAAGAACTGCCACCTCCCATCCCCAAGGTATTCTGCCTCAATGTCTTCCCTCTTCTCAGTTGCTCAGCCCAGTGCTGGCTTTGAGAGCAGCTGCCCTTGATGAAACTCAACCCAGCAACCCCACCCCCACAATTAAAAGCTTGGAGCAGCCCTGTCAACTGGCAGAGCTGCCAGCCCAGGCTCCACCCCTTACCTGTCCTGTCACTGTGCAAGTTGCTTCCCCTACTGGGTTCCTGCTTCCTCCCTGTAAAATGGGGATAGTGATGTGAGTGTGCCCTGCCTTCCTCCCATGCAGGTGGGAAGATTAATGCTGTTGTGGAGGGGAGAGTACTTTGTGACCCTAAGGAGGCGGACAGCAGAGGAGCATGGTGATTTCAGTTACTAACCATCTAGCTAGATCCTGTCCACCCTGCTGGGGCCACTTCATGTAGAAGCTTCCAAAATGCTCTACCTTTCTTTGGTGTGGAGAAGACAGGAGTTGATAGGAATGGTACTCCAGGGCTTGTTCTCATTTCATTCTGATCTGATGGAGCCTTGGAATTCAGAGAGAGAAACAGGCAAGGGGTGGGAATAGAGTGTTGAGATTGCTGGAGTACATTGGAGTTGAGAATTGAGAAAGGGGAACTAGTTAGAGTCCCCCCAACCCAAGATACCTATACCTACCTTTAACCTCCCATAGTGCCCCAGGGTTCTGTGCATCTTATGTTTACATACCCAGGCTCCCAGACACACCCATGTTCACACCCCCACTTCGAAGCCAACAACTCCCTTCATTTCCGTGGACTGCCATGCAGTCACCTAGCTCCTCCTGGACACAGGTCCACACATCAACACACATTTACATACCTGGACACACACATTTCCACAGCACCCACAAGTTCTCTGGCCTGAGAACATTTAATGAGCATTTATAAAGCTTCCATGGTCTGCCGAGTCCTGTTCTAGGAACATCAGAAAAGCACCGTGGTGCCCTGAAAATCATTCTAGCTTTAGAAAGAAGGTGAGCTAGGTTTGAGTCCTAGGTCCCTCATTTTATTAGCAGTGTGACCTTGGGAAAGTTACTTAACCTCTGAGGCCCTGTGCCCCCACCCTAAAATGTCAATGACACTCAATTCAGGATCGTCGAGGATTAAATGAAATCATGTAATATATTATTCTTGAAACTGAGGGCACTGGACAAATGGTACCTGATACAATTACTAAATTAGTGTGTTTTTAAAGGCAGCTTGGACTGGAAAAGGGAGAGGCATAACACACCAGCACACACTCCTTTAGTCTTCGTAATCCAGGCTTTGCAGAGACTCCCTGGGACCAAGTGAAACACATAAACAACTCCATCCTCCCCTCCATCTGAGGGCTTCTGCCTCTTGCCCTGTGGTTGAAGTGTTAGGAAGAGGCAGGTGAACCCCTCTGAGTCCCCCTGGGGGCTAAGGGACGCTGCTCCCGAAGTTGCAGTCACTGTTTCTAGTTTTGTTGTTCTCTTTGGTTTTCCTTTTTCTTCCCTGAGGACCTCCTCCCCCGCTCCACAGCCCGCCCCCGAGGCAGAGCTTCAGTGTTGTCAGCAGAAGGGTCCCCCAGGGACCCCCCAGTAAAATGGGTGGGGCAGTGCTGCATCTGCTGAGGCCACACTTCTCCGCTATCCTGGGATCCTCCCCAGGGCCCCACTCTGCTCTGTCCCCAAGCACTTTGAGAACCCAGGCACTCAGGCTGGCTGTCCCTTTTCTCCTCCTGCCCACCCCATCCACTCTGAGCATCAATGCAGCCGGCCAGTTGCAGGGAACCAGGCAGCACCTTGGCTGCCCAGGCAGGCTAAGAGGCCCCCACCCACTCTCCCCTCCTTTGCCAGTGGAAAAGCTTGCCGTAGGGCATAGCTTTCCCAGCCTTCCCTGCTTCAGAGGCAGGAGCATGGCACTCTGGGAGTTGTAGTGCTCATAACAGTCAGGCGATCCCTGTGCAAATAACTGGAGAGAGGAGAACGGTATGGGGAAGAGAAATGAGAATAAGCAGGAGTGGCTAGGGCCAGGCAGGTAACTCAAACCCAGAAGTCCTACTATTTACTTGACTTCCTACTCTGACCCATCGTCGAACCTAAGCCAGTTATATTGAGTTCAAAACTCTAACCAAATGAAATCATGCCATTTTTTCTAATAGGCATAGAAAGAAAAGATCAGGATGAGGCAGCTGGCTCCTGACCCATTCTCCCCTGACGTGGAGACCCCTCATCTTACCCTTGAGTCCTCAGGCCTAAGACCCCTCCCTGTCTTCCCAGACTCAGCTCCGCCCCCTGCCCTAAGACAGAGAGAATGAGAGTGTGGGGGTGGCGGTGGCAGGGAGGGATTTAGATAGATGTCAGAAAATCACAGATACCTTCCAGCTTAATGAAACCAGCCTCCCCAGTCCAGGCCTGGCATCTAGACTGAGTTCCCCAGACCCAGGGTGGGGTCATGGCCAGAGAGCCAGTGAAGGTAAATCCATGTGACTCAATTCTCCCCTCCCTAGGCCCTTATCTCCAGAGGCCAGAGCTTCCATCCACCCAGGCAGCCTGGTGATCTGTCCTCACTGCCCCCTCCCCACGCCCACCCTACTGGGCCATGAAGGGGATGGGGGCAAGCCCAGCTGACTGCTCCACCCTCTGCCCAGGAGGACCATGCGGCAGTAGCAGCCATGCTGCCCTTTCTGCTGGCCACACTGGGCACCACGGCCCTCAACAACAGCAACCCCAAGGACTACTGCTACAGCGCCCGCATCCGCAGCACTGTCCTGCAGGGCCTGCCCTTTGGGGGCGTCCCCACCGTGCTGGCTCTCGACTTCATGTGCTTCCTTGTGAGTGCCTGCTGCCACCCCTTACCTTGGCATCCATGCCCTGTACACACCTGGCAAACACTTCCAGCTCTAACCACTCTCCCACCTGCCCCTGGTTTCCCAGGCTTAAGCAGGAGGAGTCCCCATCATCCAGCCCAAGCCTCGCCTTTGACCATTCACCCAAGCCAGGGTCATCCCCTTCTTAGACAAGATTTTGGACCCTCTGCTTCTGCCCCCTAGTCCAGCAGGTGGACAGCCTCTGCACTTGCCAACTGCCCCCTCTTCCCTCAGGCACTGCTGTTCTTATTCTCTATCCTCCGGAAGGTGGCCTGGGACTATGGGCGGCTGGCCTTGGTGACAGATGCAGACAGGTAAGGGTCTGGGACCCTCCCTCTAGCTCTCCACACACACATCTTGTTCCACACTCCTCAGGAATAGGAAGGAGCCAGCCCTCTCTCATTCCCCTTTGCCGGGGGGATGAGAAGGGACTAGCCCCAATGGGGGCATGAGGGCCCTAAGTTGGGCCCCTGTTCCTCACCTGTCCCCAGGGACTCTCCCCCACCCCTGCTAACCCTGTCTGTTCTCTGTCCCCAGGCTTCGGCGGCAGGAGAGGGACCGAGTGGAACAGGAATAGTATGTGGGGCACCAGCCCCCTCATTCCCACTAAACCAGCTTTCCCTTTTCTTCTCTCACGCTTCTCTTCTCTTCCTGCCAAGTTGCTGGTTTCTTTTTGCAGTTTTCTCCTCTGCAGGCTCATGTTTCGGATTAACGCAGGCGGTGTGCTTTGCAGAGCAGGGGGCTCCCCAGCTTGTCTCTGCCTCACCTCCCCTTCATCTCTCCCTCTGGCTCCCTGCCTGGGAGAAGTCCCTCCCTGTGTGCCCCTGCCTATGCAGCCCTTGTTGGCTGGAGGGGAGGGGCTGTCCTCCAGGAAATCCTCAGCACAATCATGTAGAGACAAGATTGGGTGTCACCAGCAGCTTCTTGTCCGCTAACAGCTAGTTCTTCATATTCCAGGGTTCCCTGCCCACCTCTTCTGGAGGCCTGGGAGGAGGGCTGCCCAAGGAGCCCCCCAGTCTGGGCTTTTTTGTCACTTTGTCATCTCTGTCTATAGGATTGGAGTTGGAGTTGTAACAGCTGTTGGAGTCAGGGAAGAGGGAGGGGAGCGGAGGGTAGGGTCCCACCCAGGAGACCTTCCAGTCTCCCCAGCCCTTCCAGGTTCTCCTGGTCCATCCTTTCCTCCACCTCCTCATTGCTCTTTGCATAATGTTGGCTCCGTTGCCCGCCCCCGGCCTCTGCCAGTCAACTCTGGAACTGCAGGGCCCTCTGGCATTCTCGCTTCAGCCTCCTTAGGGAGATGATGAAGATTACCTCCTCCCTCAAGTCCCCACTGCCCACCATCAGTGCCCACCTCCGCTCCCACCCTGAGTCCCCCTGAAAGGAAGAGGCATATTTGAGGAAGCAGGGTAGAGGGCAGTCATTCCTCTCTGCTTCAGCCTCTGCGCTTCCTGTGCCTTCTGTGCCTTCTGTAGCCCTGGAGCTCTGGAGCACTCAGCCCAGCTTCCGGGGGGCTCAGACTCACCAGGCTCTCTGATCTCTCATCTCCCTCACCCCCAGTGTGGCTTCAGCTATGCACGGGGACAGCCATGACCGGTATGAGCGTCTCACCTCTGTCTCCAGCTCCGTTGACTTTGACCAAAGGGACAATGTGAGTGCCCTCCCCCCAAACTTCTTAGTCCCCCACCCCACCCCCAGGGCACATGGGCTGAGAAGTCCCTCACTTTCAGTGATGTGGAGTCAGGGATGCTGGTTTGGCCTCCTCCTCAGCAAAGAAAGTGATTCAACCAAGGAGCCACAGGATGACCCCCCAGGCCCTGAACTCCTGGCTGCTGTCCTCTATGTCACAGTCTCCAAACTAGCACAGCCCTAACATTCATGAATTCCCAACTTTGTTTGCCATAAAGAGTTTTGTGCCCACTTCTGCTGATTAATCCTAAGGCCACCTTTTTTCCGTAGTCATGGTTTTAGAAATAATAATAAGCCCTTGGCTCACGCCTGTAATCCCAGCACTTTGGGAGGCCGAGGCGGGAGGATCACAAGGTCAGTAGATGAGACCATCCTGGCTAACACGGTGAAACCCCGTCTCTACTAAAAATACAAAAAATTAGCCAGGCGTGGTGGTGGGCGCCTGTAGTCCCAGCTACTTGGAAGGCTGAGGCAGGAGAACGGCGTGAACGCGGGAGGCGGAGCTTGCAGTGAGCTGAGATGGCGCCACTGCACTCTAACCTGGGCGACAGAGCGAGACTCCATCTCAAAACAAACAAAAAAAGAAATAATAAGCCCTCCAGCCCTGCCTAGAAAAACAGAATCTGTCATGTTGCTCGGAGGTTGCAGGTGGGTGGCCCCTGGCCGTGTGGGGCCGGTTGACCTGCTTGTGGATTGGAGCTGAGTGGCAGTGGTCCGTTTCAACAAGGCATATGAATGGCAATTCATAGCAGACTACAGACCCCTTTCATATCAGACCTAACACACAGGTGTTACCTGCCTGGCTCTCCATCATTAATTCCATGAGGGTAAGGAGCCTAGTCAGAACTCGAATCCTCAGACATGGTGTGGCCCTGGTCAGTCCCTCTTGGGCTGCAAGTCCTAGGGGTGGCAGCTCTTCCAGCAGTCCCAGCAGAAGATGGCCTTCAGCTTCCTGAGTTGGACTCATACTGGTAGGTGGCAAAGTTGTCACATCTGCTAGCCAGAGGTGTCCAGATGGTCCCCAGACTCAGGTGATGTTGGCAACAGGTAGCATGGTCCTGAATCACAGCCGAAAGGCACCTTTCTACCCCATCCTGTGTTATGTCTGGACCTTCTGCTGGATGGAGTTTGGGGCAGGGTGCCCTCTGCGCAGCCCTCCCCTGAATATCCCCATTCTCTGCCTTTACATGCCTGGAGGGTGGAGGGGAGAGGTATCTTTTTTTTTTTTTTTTTTTTTTTAATTTTTCCCTGAGACAGAGTCTTGCTCTGTCGCCCAGGCTAGGGTGCAGTGGTGTGATCTCGGCTCACTGCAACCTCCGCCTCCTGGGTTCAAGCAATTTTCCAGTCTCAGCCTCCCAAGTAACTGGGATTACAGGCGCGCACCACCACACCCAGCTAATTTTTGTATTTTTAGTAAGAGATGGGGTGTCACCATGTTGGCCAGGCTGATCTCGAACTCCTGACCTCAGGTGATCTGCCTGCCTTGGCCTCCGAAAGTGCTGGGATTACAGGCGTGAGCCACCGCACCTGGCCGGAGGTGGGGAGATACCTTGCAGCTCATAGTGACCCTGGGCTTTTGTCCTTCTAGGGTAGACTAGAGGATAAATAGCTAGAATTCAGGCAGCAAGGCCCTCTTCTCTGCTTTTGGCAGCCATGTTGCAAACTTATTAGCCGGAGGTCTGGAGGTCCTGCTAACCTTAGAACCCCAAGCCCCACCCATCCCACCCTGGCCCACACAGCCACAGGGTATTTGCAGAAATCTGTAGATCTGGACGTGAGGATTCACAGATAACCCTGTTTAGTGTTGGTCTTTTTTCTTTGAGGGCTGAGACCTTCCCTCTCTCTCTCCCTTTTTGGGTATAAGCTAGTTCTGAGGGTATAAGGATTTTTTTTTTAGTGAGGGGTGTGGAAGCTATGCCTGGAGGTAATTATGAGAATGGGTGGGACTTGAGGGAGAAGAGAGGTTCGGGTTGGTGGGCTGGGGACTCCCGCTGACAGCCCTCTGTTCCCCCAGGGTTTCTGTTCCTGGCTGACAGCCATCTTCAGGATAAAGTAAGTGGACCATCTTCAAGCTCTAAAGAAAGAGAGAAACTTCAGAACCTGGCATCTCCCTACAAAATTCAGAAGCCAGCAGCTTTCAGGGCCTTAGCACTCCTCGCCAGCACAGCACCCTCCTCCCTGCTCTCAAAGGCCAAGCCTCGGGTGCCTGAGCCTCTGCTGTACCCTGAACACTCACTTGACCCCATAATCTCCTCTGTGACCCCCTGCCGGCCCCCCCCCCCCCCCCCCGCTTCTCTCCCTGCCCCGTCCCACCTTGAGGGAGGGGGTGGAGCCCCTGCCTCAGCCTCTGTGCAGCCAGTGGGTGGGGGCAGCAGTAGGCTGGGAGCAGCCAGCCAGCTGCAGGCAGAGCCTGTGTCCAGCAGGCAGAACTCAGGAGATCCAGCCAGAGTCCAGCAGGCAGGCAGTGAGCGCTGAGAAAGGCAGGAAGCCGGGACAGGTCAGCACTGCCGCCACCCACTCCCCCAGGCCTCCCCCAGGCCTCCCCCAAGGGTACCCGGGCTTCACTACGCCAGGCTCAGCCACACCCATGAGGTGCTGCTGCCCCTCCTCCCGTCCTTCCTTCACTTCTGCCTCTTTCACCACTCCTCCTCCTGCTGGTCCTCCTCCTCTCTCGTCTTCCTCCCTCCTCAGATATTTCTCTTTTTTCTTCCCTTTTCTCTGCATTCCTCATTTTTCTTCTTCCCCTTCCTGTCTCTGCAGTCTCTTCTTTCACCTATTTTTTCCTTCTAGCCCTCTGCCTTCATCCCTCCCCTTCTCCATGCATTTCTCCTTTTTCTCCCTCCCCCTCTCTTCTCCCTTTCTCCCCTCTCCCTTCACAGAAAATAGGGGACCAAGAAGTCCCATTTCAGCCCTATACTACTGCCAGATCAGCTGGAGCTAGGGTGGGTTTGGGGTGGGAGTGGGTGAGGGCAGGCAAGTTGCAGCCCCCTTCTTGCCCTGGTCCTAACCTAATTCCTTTGTCCAACCCGTACGGCTGCAGGGATGATGAGATCCGGGACAAATGTGGGGGCGATGCCGTGCACTACCTGTCCTTTCAGCGGCACATCATCGGGCTGCTGGTGGTTGTGGGCGTCCTCTCCGTAGGCATCGTGCTGCCTGTCAACTTCTCAGGGGACCTGCTGGGTCAGTGAGGGCCAGGACGGCTAGGGTGGAGAGAGGATGGGGCTGGAGGGGATGTGCCCTGACCCCACCATCATCCTCTCCCTCTTCCCACCCCGCAGAGAACAATGCCTACAGCTTTGGGAGAACCACCATTGCCAACTTGAAATCAGGGTAAGATGCGAAGCTGGTCGGCCAGGCCAAGGTCTACGACCAGAGTCTGGGCCATGATGTGGGACAGGGAGGAAAGGCAGCTGCGTTGATGGGAGCAGAGGCTACAGGAATGGCTGTGGGTCCCTGAGGGCTTGGGTTGGAGACAGAAGAGGGAAATGCCTGCTGAGGATCCCCCAAGGATGAAGAGGATACAGAAGAGGAGGGTGAAATCTCAGGAACCAGGGAGGGCCAGCTGGGGCAGTTGGAGACACTGTAACCAGTGGGTAGGGCGTAGAAAGGTGACCTATCAGGGATATTTTCATTGGAATCGAAGAATCTTGGTGTCTAGGGGATGTGGGATGTGGGCCTGCCTTGTGAGGAGTCAGTGCCAGAAGGCTGGTGGCAGTAGAGGGCCCTGTCTGTATCAAGGGTTTAACACTGACAGGCTAAGGTGTCTCCTCTGAGTGTGTCCTAGCCCCAGTGGCTCCCATGTATCCTCTCTGCTTCTCCCAGGAACAACCTGCTATGGCTGCACACCTCCTTCGCCTTCCTGTATCTGCTGCTCACCGTCTACAGCATGCGTAGACACACCTCCAAGATGCGCTACAAGGAGGATGATCTGGTGCGTGGAGCAGAGCCCAGGTCCTGCCCCATCCCCAGCCTCTTCCCTTCCCTTCCCTTCCCTGCAGGCCTCTTTTGTCTCAGCCCCAAGAGGTGTCAGCTAGGTTTGAATGCTGGCACAGCAGCTCAGGAGCTCCCATCCTGAAGTTACATAACCTCCCAAGCCATGATTTTCTCATCTGTAAAATGGAATAACAACAGTACCTCCCCCAAGGTTGTGGGGAATGCACAGAAACAGCTGTGCTGTGCTCAGCACTTGGGGAAATAGCAGTGGCTGATCCTAGGATAGTAATATTCCTTCCCCTTCTACATGCACTCATCAAGCCAGAACCAGACACCTACTCCATGCCAGCCACTGTGCTGGGTCCTCAGGGTCTAAGGAGCTGAAAGTAGTACCCCCTTCTGCCTCTATAACCCCTCAAGAGCATGGGACGGCGTAGCTCTTTTGTTAGGCTCACTGCCTGATTTCTGTTAGAAACACTTCCCTGCTTTCCCTGGGACCTGGCTTATCCATAACTAAGGCCTCCTCCCACCCCATCTGCTCCCCTCTGCTCACCTACTTCTCTACCCACTCAAAACAAAGCCTCTTTCTCTAGTGCCCCCCACCCCTCACATCCCCTGGCTCCACTGGGGTCAAGCCTCAGAAGGCAAACCCACTCCCCTGTCACCCAGGTGAAGCGGACCCTCTTCATCAATGGAATCTCCAAATATGCAGAGTCAGAAAAGATCAAGAAGCATTTTGAGTGAGTAAGCCACGCTTCCCCCTACCCTCAAGCCCTGCTGCAGAGCCTTCTCTGCCTTTGAACTCTAAGAACATCCTTATACCCTAGCCTGGAGCTCTGCCGTGGGTGGGATAGAGATTAGATCCAGGAAGAAATGTCCAATTCCAGGGTGGTTTAGCACTTGGGTCGGGTGATAGGCCCCTTTAAGAACAGGAAAAATAAGACAAAAACCTGAAGAGTGAGTCATTCAAACCCCCTACCCCCAAACCTCCTCCTGGCTCAGACTGGGTCATAGGTTGTTGACCCAGGTCCATTGGAGTACATATCTTCTTCAAAATTAAAAGCAGCATTCTGGAGTTTGTGTGCAGCCATGACAGGGAGAAGCTCCTTGGTTTCCAGTGGATTCCAAGGAGTCCAGGAGAACTTGAACTGTGTATTCTCTGAGGCTTTTTCAGCTCTAGAATTATGTTTTGGGGTGGGTAGAGCAGACTGATGGCCAGAAACTAGAGAAAAACTAGGGAACTTACCTGGTCACCCCATGGCTAGGGATGCACCTTGGGGTGCAGCTCATAGGGTGGGGAATCAGTGAAGGGCCCCTCCATGGGGGTGTGTAGGGACAGTCTGTATACCACAGGATTAGGGCTACTCTCACACAGGCATCTGTTCACTCAGCAAACTTTCTCAAGTGCTGTTAGTCATAAGTTACTGTGGTGGGCTTTGGGACTGTAAAAAATGAATGAGGCCAGGCATGGTGGCTCATGGCTGTAATCCCAGCACTTTGGGAGGCCAAAGTGGGCAGATCACTTGAGCCCAGGAGTTGAAGACCAGCCTGGGCAACATAGCAAGACCCCATCTCTACCAAAAAATACAAACTTAGCCAGGTGTGGTGGCGTGCGCCTGTAGTCCCAGCTACTTGGGAGGCTGAGGTGGGAGGATCGCTTGAACCCAGGAGGTCGAGGCTGCAGTGAGCCCTGTGCACCACTGCACTCCAGCCTGGGTGACAGAGCAAGACTCTGTTTCAAATGTTTCAAAAAATAAAAAATAGAAGAGGCCAGGCACGGTGGCTCACACCTGTAATCCCAACACTTTGGGAGGCCCAAGATGGGAGAATTACTTGAGGCCAGGAGTTCAAGACCAGCCTGGTCAGTATAGTCAGACCCCATGTCTTAAAAAAAAAAAAAAAAAAAAAAAATCACTGAGGGCCGGGAGTTTGAGACCAGCCTGGCCAATATGGTGAAAGCCCATCTCTACTGGTGAAACCTCGTCTCTACTGAAACTACAAAAATTAGCCAGGCATGGTGGCGCGTACCAGTAGTCTCAGCTACTCAGGAGGCTGAGGCAGAAGAATCGCTTGAACCCAGGAGGCAGAGGTTGCAGTGAGCCGAGATCGTGCCACTGCACTTCAGCCTGGGCGGCAGAGCGAGACTCTGTCTCAAAAAAAGAAAAAAAAATCATTGAGTTCTCAGGGGGTTCATAGTATGGCAATCGGCTTTAGGAGCTAGTCCAGGGTCTGATCAGAGATTGCTCTGAGGTCAGTCTGTGGTCAGAATCAGGAGCTGGCCAGTGGTCATGATAAAGGACGTTGGTGGTCTGGATCATGGCCCAGACTGAGGTTGAGATTTGGGCTCAGTCTACCATCAGAATCAGGGTTTAGGCCAGGTGTGGTGGCTCATGCCTGTAATCCCCTTGAGAAGATTGCTTGAGCCCGGGAGTTCAAGACCAGCCTGGACAACATGTTGAAACTCCATCTCTACAAAAAATATAAAAATTAGCCAGACATGGTAGCATGCACCAATAGTCCCAACTACTCAGGTGACTGAGGTGGGAGGATGGCTTGAGCCCAAGAGGCTAATGCTGTGGTGAACTGATTGCACCACTGTACTCCAGCCTGGGTAATAGGGCAAGACCCTGTCTCAAAAAAGAAAGAAAGTAAAGAATCAAGGTTTAATCTGAGGTCCAGACCTGTCAGTTGGCTAGAAGAGTTCACTCATTGTCCTGGGTCAGGCCAGTGTGTGATCCAATCAGAGATAGTGTTTGGGCAGGATTGAGAGTGAACATCTATCTGGTCAGGGTCAGATTCCAGAGCCTGTGTTAGAAGATTAAGGACTGGTGTGTGATCAGCATTAGTAGATGGATACTCTTTCATACTACATGCAATTATTGACAACCTTCTATGTGCCAGGCACAAATAAATTAGAAACAAGCCCAGCCCTTATACAGGCTATAAAACAGCAGTCAAAATTAGATCATTCTTGTCAGTATGAGAGAACTATTTGGGGTCCTATCTGAGGTTCAAGCTGTCATCAGCATTAAAGGGCACTCTGGGTCAGGATTAAGGACAGTGTGTACTCAGAATTAGTGACATCTTTTTTTTTTTCTCATACCATCTTTTGTAACAATGAATTAGGTGACATCTTAATATTACCATCCAGCTGGAATCAGTTGTCAGCTTGTATTGAAATCTGGTGTTTGTTTTTGTTTTTGTTTTTTGATACAAATATCTAGTGAGCACCTGCTATGTGCCTGCTTGGGGAGGAGCTGGGGGTATAGCAGTAAACAACAGAAGACCTGCCCTCATTTGCTTTCATTTTAATGGGGAGGGGTGGACAGGGACCAGATGAACTAGTAATAGAGACTGTGTCAAGAAGGGGTAGGTGCTAAGAAAACCACAGCAGGGAAGCAGGCAGGGTAAGAGGGGTTGGGAAGGGTTGCTATTTCTGATGGGATAGACAGGGAGGGACTCTGACAGGGTGGCATTTGAACAGAGATCTGAGTGAACCCTACTAGTCAACTGTCTATTCATTCAGCCCACATTTATCGTATACCTACTATGTGCTTCATGCCTGGGAGACAGAGTATAATCAGACCTGATCAATGCCCTTGGGAAGCTGAAGATCCTAGTTGTGTTTCAGGGGTTGGTCTATAGTTTTGTTTAGGAGAGGTCAGCCTATAAGCAGGGGTAAGGGAGACTCTAGTCCTAATTGGAGTTTTTTGAATCACTGGGATGAGCATTATGGAGTAGCCATTTCATTGATCCGCTCATTTACCACATGTGTATTGAACACCTGCTATATACAAGCTGTTGGGACAGGGCTGGGTATATGGTGAGGACTAAGAGACAGCCCTTGAGCTCATTGTCAGGATTAGGCAGGGCTTGTGGTCCAAGTCTGCAGTCTGTCTGGATTGGAAGACTGTCTCAGCACAATTAGGAAATATCTTGCATGCAAATCAACGGGCCTGTGTGGTTGGATTTAGAGGATTAGAGATGAGTTTAGTGAGAATGAGAGCTCACCCTTCCAAAGGGGAAACCTCAAATGGTTTGAGGAACAATATCAGAGGAAAGGTCTCTAGCCTCCTGGGAAGTACATTTCAAGGACCCTATCCCAGATTTAAGTTTCTAAATTCTCATGGGTTTATGAGGACTATCTTAATACTTTAGAACAGTAACTCATGCATTCAATACTTGGTGGTCTTTCATTTTAAAAAAAACAATTTTTTTTGAGACAGAGTCTCACTCTGTCTCCCTGGCTGGAGTGCTGCAATACAGGGGTGTGGTCATAGCTCACTGCAGCCTTGACCTCCTGGGCTGAATCGATCCTCCTGCCTCAGACTCCCGAGTAGCTGGAACTACAGGCACTCACCACCACACCTGGCTAATTTTTTTTTCTTTTTTTAGAGATGGGGTCTCACTATGTTGCCCAGGCTGGTCATGAACTCCTGGCCTCAAGCAATCCTCCTGTCTCAGCCTCTCAAAGTTTTGGGATTACAGGCATGAGCCACTGTGTTCAACCTAAATATTTTAATAAAATATAAAAATATGGGGACTCAGTCTAGATTAAGGATTAGGATCAAAGAACAGTGCGTGATCAGATTTAAAAACGAACTACTGGCCAGGTGCGGTGGCTCAAACCTGTAATCCCAGCACTTTGGGGAGCCGAGGTGGGTGAATCACAAGGTCAGGAGTTCAGGACCAGCCTGGCCAAGATGGTGAAACCCCATCTCTACTAAAAACATAAAAATTAGCCAGGCGTGGTGGCATGTGCCTATAATCCCAGCTACTGGAGAGGCTGAGACAGGGGAATCACTTGAACCCAAGAGGTGGAGGTTACAGTGAGCTGAGATTGCACCACTACACTCCAGCCTGGGCGACAGAGCAAGACTCCGCCTCAAAAAAAAAAAAAAAATCTATTAGGCTAGGTATGGTGGCTCATGCCTATAATCCCAGCACTTTGGGAGGCCAGGGCAGGCCAATCACCTGAGGTCAGGAGTTCGAGACCAGCCTGGCCAACATGTTGAAACCCTATCTCTACTAAAAATACAAAAAAAAAAAAAAAATTAGCCGGGTGTGGTGGCACACACCTGTAATCCCAGCTACTCAGAAGGCTGAAGCGAGAATCACTTGAACCTGGGAAGCGAAGGTTGTAGTGAGCCCAGATCACACCACTGCATTCTAGCCCGGGTGACAGAGTGAGACTCCGTCTCAAAAACAAAACAAAACCAAAACAAAAAACAAAAAGAAACTATTCCCGCCAGCCATGGTGGCTCACTAGTGTAATGCCCACACTTTGGGAAGCTGAGGCAGGATGATCACTTGAACCCAGGAGTTCAAGACCAGCCTGGGCAATACAACAAGACCCCATCTCAGAATATTTGAAACAAACAAACAAACAAAAAAATGAACTATTCCTTCACTCAGCAAGCATTCTTCAAGCCCTGCCGGGTACCAGGTACTAGTGAGTCAGTGCCAGTTTCTCTCTGGTCAGTCTTAAGTCAAGGTAAGGATGAATCTGGGGTCAGGGTTAGGAGGTCAGTCTTGGGTCTGGGTAACAGGTCTGGGGTCAGTCTTTGGCCAGGGTGGGCTTAAGGGTCAGTCTTTGGCCAGGGTTACAGGTCAGTCTCACCCTGGTCAGGGGTCAGGATCAATCTCTTGTCTGTCTTGGGCCAAAGTTAGAGATCATTTTGTAGACTTGGTTATGGGTTGGTCGAGGTCAGTCTGTGGTCAAGGCTAAGTGTTGGGCTGTGACCAGGTCTTCTGGGAACAGGATTAAGGAAGTATATAGCCTATGACTAGATGCAGTTTCTTTCAACCTAAAGGTCACAGCCCTGGACAGGAATCAGACCATAGCCCTGGCTTCCCTACCTGCATGCAGTATGTCCCTACACATCCTGGTTTGTTAGCCCAGCCTGCAGTCGCACAGTGCTCAGGCCTTCTGCTCCCACTTCCCCACTCAGATAAGCATGAGGAGGAACTCCAAAGCTTTATTCTTGGGGAACTCTCAGTTTTGTAGACTAAGAAAAAGGCAGCTTGAATTGGAGATGTGGGTTTTTTTGTCTTTTTTTTTGAGATGGAGTCTCGCTCTGTCGCCCAGTCTGGAGTGCAGTGGCACGATCTTGGCTCACTGCAACCTCCACCTCCCGGATTCGAGCAATTCTTCTGCCTCAGCCTCCTGAGTAGCTGGGACTACAGGCATGTGCCACCACGCCCAGCTAATTTTTGTATTTTTAGTAGAGACAGGGTTTCACCATGTTGGCCAGGCTGGTTTCGAACTCCTGGCCTCAGGTGATCCTCCCGCCTCAGCCCCCCAAAGTGCTGGGATTACAGACGTGAGCCACCAAGTCCAGCCAGAGATGTGTTTCTTGAAGGTGATGGGGTCATGGATGAAAGTCAGGGGCAAGTGGGTGGGGTCCCTGCACAAGATGATACATGGACTGTGTTTCAGGGAAGCCTACCCCAACTGCACAGTTCTCGAAGCCCGCCCGTGTTACAACGTGGCTCGCCTAATGTTCCTCGATGCAGAGAGGTAAGGGACTGGGGGCAGAGGAGGGTGACACCAAGGGCCCCCTGCCATTGTGGAGGACATCTTGGCTACCACACAGGCTCCCCTTCTAGATTTTTTCCTAGGGCATTTGATTTTAATTCAACTCGTTGGAGTGCCTGTTAATTCAGCTCTGGAAAGAGCAAGGCCTGGAGGTTAGAGTTTGTTGTGAGGGGAAGGGGGGCCCATGGTCCCCACTGCATCTGAGGACATGCCCTTCTTTGGCTACAGTATGAGAAATTTAGGTCAGCCTGCAGGAAGAACTTCTGGCCCTCTAGGGATGGGTGGGGAGACCTTGGGATGTGGCCACATCTGAAGCATGTATCCTAAACAAGAACAAGACAGCTCCTGTCCTTGGGGAGTGAGCTAGATGACCCCCAAGCTGAGCCAGCCCCAGCCCCAGATGTAGGTGACCAGGCATCTGGGTCCCACAGGAAGAAGGCCGAGCGGGGAAAGCTGTACTTCACAAACCTCCAGAGCAAGGAGAACGTGCCCACCATGATCAACCCCAAGCCCTGTGGCCACCTCTGCTGCTGTGTGGTGCGAGGCTGTGAGCAGGTATGACGCGGGCTGGCTATTGAGTTGGGAGAAGCGGGCTGGCTGTTGAGTCGGGAGAAGTTGGACAGGTCCTGGGCAGGCAAGGCTGGGGCCCTGCCCTCAGTGAGTCCCCACCTGTCCCTGGAATCCTTGAAGCCTCAGTTCCCACTGTTGGGTTTGTCTAATGTCCCTACAGTGACCAGGTTTTCAAACCTCAAATTAGAAAATGTCAGCCAAAAGGACAATGTTGTGCTGTACCCACTGACTCTGGGGACTTGAGCAAGTTGCTTACTGCTCAGTGCCTCAGTTTCCTCATGGGGTTAACGTACCCACCTTATGAGAGTGTTGTGAGGGTAAAGTGAGTAATACATATAAAAAAGCTTAGAGGTGCTGGGTGCGGTGGCATATGCCTGTAATCCCAGCACTTTGTGAGGCTGAAGCGGGTGGATCACTTGAGCCAGGAGTTTGAGACCAGCCTGGGAAACATGGCAAAACCTGATCTCTACAAAAAATACAAAAATTAGCCAGGCATGGTGCTGCACACATGTAGTCCCAGCCACTTGGGAGGCTGAGGTGGGAGGGTCACTTTAGCCTGGGAGCTTGAGGCTCCAGTGAGCTGAGATTCCACCACTACACTCCAGCCTGGGCATCAGAGCGAGACCCTGTTTCCAAAAAAAAATGCTTAGAGGAGCAGTGCCTGGCTTGTAGGAAGCCCCAAGTCAGCGTGGGCTGGATGCTGCAGGCCCCAGCCTGGCTTTCCAACTAGAGGCCCTGTCCCTAACCCTCCCACAAAGGTGGAGGCCATTGAGTACTACACAAAGCTGGAGCAGAAGCTGAAGGAAGACTACAAGCGGGAGAAGGAGAAGGTGAATGAGAAGCCTCTTGGCATGGCCTTTGTCACCTTCCACAATGAGACTATCACCGCCATGTGAGTCCCCAACTCGGCCCTCGGCCCTCGGCCCTCGGCCCTGAGCAGCCCTCCAGGGCTCCCTGACCCCTGTGCTCATGGCCTTCTGCCAGCAGTGTGGCCTCCAGGTGGGCCTGTGGTAACCAGTGCCCATCTTTCTAGCATCCTGAAGGACTTCAACGTGTGTAAATGCCAGGGCTGTACCTGCCGTGGGGAGCCACGCCCCTCATCCTGCAGCGAGTCCCTGCACATCTCCAACTGGACCGTGTCCTATGCCCCTGACCCCCAGAACATCTACTGGTGAGCAAACAGGTGTCAGGGCAGGCTTTCCAGGGCCTGGGATGGGCTCAGTAGGTAGGCGGAGGAGAGGGAGTGTCTTGGTGTCACTGGGGGCCAATCCTGCCCTTGGTTCCTGGACTGACTGGTTCCCCACCTTGCCAGGGAGCACCTCTCCATCCGAGGCTTCATCTGGTGGCTGCGCTGCCTGGTCATCAATGTCGTCCTCTTCATCCTCCTCTTCTTCCTCACCACTCCAGCCATCATCATCACCACCATGGACAAGTTCAACGTCACCAAGCCTGTGGAGTACCTCAACGTGAGGCCCCATGCCCCTGTCACTTTCCACGCTGGGTCACAACACACAGATACCAGGCCCTGATCCCTCTTCCACTTGCCCAGCCCAGCCCGTTCTGCTTGTTCCAACCCCATGCCACCAACCAGCTCCCAAAAACCCCTGTGTGCACTTCCCTTGGGCTCCCTGCCACCTTCCCCCTCAGAGAGGCCACCCTCAGGTGTGCAACACCTGGAGAAACACCCAGGGAAGAGAGAGAGCCTGCATTTAGTCCTGATCTCAGAGAAGTCCCCTTCCCTCACCCCTCAGTCTTTCTAACTGAAAAAATGGAAAGGTTCGACTAGATCAGTGGCTTTGGACTTGGATTCTGATCTCTTTATCGGTGTGAAACCCAGTGTGGAAAAGCAGGGCTGCTCCGATGACAGTAGGGTGGCATGCATGTCTGCCTGGCCTCCCCTCACCTCTCCTCCCACGCATAGAGCATACCTCTTTGGAACCTCAGAGTTTGAAGAAGGACAGTTTGCAAATCACTTGGAGTGATAATACCATAATAGATAAGACCCAGACTGCATGGATTCAAATCCCTACCTCATGGCTTGCTAGCTAGGGAAGCTATTGAATCTTTTTTTTGCCTCAGTTTACTCATCTGTCAAATGGGGTAACAGCATTATTGTGAGGATTAAGACATGGAAAGTACATCAGCAGTGCTTAGAACATAGTAGGTGTTCAGCAAATGCTGACTATCAGTATTATCCACCCTGGGGTTATACATATGGCCCTGGCCCCCACCCTCACCCCAGCCCTCCGGATGTTCTGGACTTCCAACATGGGAGCCCTGAGAGTTGTGAGGCCCAGGGCCCAGCTGGGGAGGAGGCACATAAGCAAAGCCACCTGGGCCCCCTAGACTGCCCTGCCTGACGCCCCCCTGTGCCCTGCTGCAGAACCCCATCATCACCCAGTTCTTCCCCACCCTGCTGCTGTGGTGCTTCTCGGCCCTGCTTCCCACCATCGTCTACTACTCAGCCTTCTTTGAAGCCCACTGGACACGGTAAGGTGCCTCCACTCACACCACAGCTCGCTGTGGCCTGCCCTCAATGACCCATCCTCACTGGGCAGCACTTTGCCCTTCAGGCTCCTGGCCCTGGGCAGTCCCACAGCTGGTAGGGAAGGGGTAGTGCCCAGCACCCTCACCTTGGGAGGCCCACCCTTCCCAGGGGACACTCCTTGGACATTGTCCTTGTTGGGGGAGCAAGTCTGGGGCCTGGGCTCACTTGACCTGTACCGTTCCCTGCTCCCCTCCCTCCAGCTCTGGGGAGAACAGGACCACCATGCACAAGTGCTACACTTTCCTCATCTTCATGGTGCTGCTCCTACCCTCGCTGGGACTGAGCAGGTGAGTTGAGGAGGATGGGTCAGGAGCCAGGGTAGGGGGACTGCAGGATAGGGAGAGGAGAGCAGTTCAGCCTCCCTACCTCCCCTACAAAGCAAGGGGCCCAAGATGGGAAGCCTGGCCACCCCCAGGCCTCCTGAGCTACCCACCCCATGTCTGGGAGTCTCCCCAGTGGCTCACAGAGGAGGGACTTCCCCTCCCCTGGTGTTCTGCACCACTCCAGCTCCCACCCCATCTCTCCTCTGCTTCCCTCCAGCCTGGACCTCTTCTTCCGCTGGCTCTTTGATAAGAAATTCTTGGCTGAGGCAGCTATTCGGTTTGAGTGAGTGACTGGGGCCCCTAGGGAAAGAGACCAGACAGCAGGGGTGGGTATGCTTGAGAGACATTGCCAGCCCCATGGGAGGGTGCAACAAAGCTTCCAACTCCTGGAGGGGGCAGAAGAGAGAGGATCTGGCGGGGTTACCCCAAAGGCACCCACAAGGTGTCTTGGGTGTGTATACATGGTAGAAGTCCCTGGGGTCTGTGTTGGTGTTCACTCTCTGGTAACCTGTTTGGATGCTAAGATCACCCTCAAGGTATATTTGGGGCTTGGGGCTCCACATTCTGGTAGTTTCTATGGGGGTGTCTTGTGCCCATATTCTGGGACTAACTGTGGGCGTCTCTGGAGTTCCACTTGGGAGGTTTGGGGAACCATCTCTAGGGAGGTCTTGGTGATACTTAGGGAGTGTCTTGGAGGCTACTAGGGGTATCCCTGAAGGTCTCTAGAGCCCATATTTTTGGGTATGTGTAGGAGGCTCTTGACCTTGTAACTCTGGGGGTGTCTGTGGGTGGGGAGGCTAAAGGACTCACACTTTGGGATGTTTAGCGATACAAGTTCTGGGAACATCTCTAAAATTTCAGGCTTTTATTCAGAGATGTAACTGTGGAGTT
Organism: Pan troglodytes; assembly: GCF_028858775.2. Classification (NCBI taxonomy): domain Eukaryota; kingdom Metazoa; phylum Chordata; class Mammalia; order Primates; family Hominidae; genus Pan; species Pan troglodytes. Next base: position 50,048,055 of record NC_072403.2, read on the forward strand.
CTGTATGGGCATCTTCTCTGGGAATCATGTGAGGATATATTGAAGGTCATGCACCATGGCTGTGGGCACAAACTCTAGGGGTTTTGCTCTAGGCCATCTGTGGTGATCTTTGAGTCACACTTGGGGCATCTCAGGCACTGATAAAGGTTCCTGGGCTCCCCCAGAGATGTCGGGGGGAGGGTCTCAAAGCTTGTTTGTGGAGGTATCTGAGGCTCATGTCACACTCTGGGGGTAACTCGAGTTATGGTCTAAGTGGGGGAATCTTCTGGGTGTTCCTGGGGCTGTCAGCCTTTGGGTTCTTTGAGGGTCTCACTGGGTTGTCTTTGGGGGTCCTGGACAGTTCTCCCCTGAACATTCTAGCAGCCTTAGGTGGTCTTGAGCACTCTCTCCATGGGTCTTTATGGGGCACAAGTTCTTGGAGCTGTCTGTTGCCACTCTGTATGTCTCTGGGGGGAACAGGGCACAGGTGCTTGGGGCGCTAAGCTGGAGGTGTCCACATGGAAGAAGCATGTTGGTGGTGGAGGTGTTGGGTGCTGTAGTTCTGGCAGTGGGCGGGCGGCCACCGGGTCACCCCAAGGGTGCAGTGCTGGAGCACCTGGTGCCCGCAGGTGTGTGTTCCTGCCCGACAACGGCGCCTTCTTCGTGAACTACGTCATTGCCTCAGCCTTTATCGGCAACGCCATGGACCTGCTGCGCATCCCAGGCCTGCTCATGTACATGATCCGGCTCTGCCTGGCGCGCTCGGCCGCCGAGAGGCGCAACGTGAAGCGGGTACGGCCGCCTGGGGCAGCAGCGGCCCGCACAGCGCCCCCTGGTGGCCCAACAAGAAACAGCAGCCATCGCGCTAGGGTTGAGGGGCACAGGAGGGCTGAGACTTGGGGAGTACAGTTGACTCACGGTGGATCCGGGCCATCCCCTTCCCATATCTGGGGCCTTCGTATTCTGCCATGGGTGGACATAGGTAACCCTGAAGGCCCCTGCCAGTTCTGACAGTAGCATTCTATGATGGGAGTTGGGGAGATCTGGGTCCCTAGCGCTAGGGTCCCTCTGTCTTAATAAGAGGGCTCTGGGCATCCCACTCTCAAGTCCACCCAACTCTTGCCCCCTACCTGCCAGGCCCCGACCCTTGAAGGCCCCTCTCGTGCCCCATCACTGCAACCGCCCTGGCCCTCCTCTCGGCCATAGCCCCTCTCTCCATCTGCTCTGCCCTACCCTACCCTAGACATTAGGTCCTGTTCCCCATGGCTTCTTTTCCGGCCCCAGAGGTCCTGGCTCCCTTCCCCCTCCCTCCTTCCCTGCCCCTCTGGTCAGTCCCTGCCTCCCTGAGCCATCCTCCTGCCCGTCTCCCCCCCAGCATCAGGCCTACGAGTTCCAGTTTGGCGCAGCCTACGCCTGGATGATGTGCGTCTTCACGGTGGTCATGACCTACAGTATCACCTGCCCCATCATCGTGCCCTTCGGTAGGCACCGCCGCGCCGGGACCTGGGCCCTGCTCGGGGGGACCCAGGACTTCACCCTCTCCACTCTAGGAATGCAGGCCACCCCGAGTGGACAGGGCCCGGCTGGGAGACCGGCCCCTCGGGGCTCCCGCCCGGTCCCTGGCTCAGTCTGGGGCCTGGCCTATGGGGAGGAGGGGGAGAGCCATCAGCTCAGGCCAGACCTAGCTGGCATGTGGGCCCCAGGGCAAAGTCACACCAACATGGCCATACTTACCCACACCTGTGCCTTCCCTCAGCGGGATGTGCTTGGACACAGATCACATACGTGCTGACATGTTCACACACACACTCCCACACAGGCATCCATGTGCACACTTTTACACCACCCTGTAAACTCAGGAAAGACTTGGATTCCAGGGTAGGGTGGGTCCTTGCCACTCATGGAGATAGTCTGCTGTATCTGAGCTATGTGACTTGGCCAGGTCTCTCTTCCTTTTTGAAGTTTAGCAAAGTTTCTCTTTAACCATCACCCCTACTGGTAGCCTCTACTTTCCTCCCTAATAACATCCTAACTCCTTAACCAACCCTCCCTGGTTATTGAAGGCTCCAAGTTCCCAAACTAACTTCCTTGTCCTCATTAGAAACTCCCTATCCCTCAGCCTCTGGGGAAATAGAACTTGTCCCTTAATTTACACGTATCTGTTTAGGGACAGGGTTAGAGAAAAATGATATGGGTTTTAAGAAGATGCTTGTTGATTCAAATGACTAGATTTCCAATAGTAGAATTCCTGATGAGGAGTGCAGAATGAGGGGTTGTAGCGGAGGAAGCTGAAGTTCTGTGATCACGCTGGGGCATGGGGCACTATCCCGTCCTGGGGCCCGGGCAGGAGGAGGGGGCCAACCCTTCAGCACTCTCAGGACCAGAACAACCTGTGACAGACACACAAAAGGTTCGGCAGCACTGGTTCCGAGGTCAGGGCCCATGTGGCTTCCCTTAGGGCTCATGTACATGCTGCTGAAGCACCTGGTAGACAGGTACAATCTCTACTACGCCTACCTGCCGGCCAAGCTGGACAAGAAGATCCACTCAGGGGCTGTGAACCAGGTGGTGGCCGCGCCCATCCTCTGCCTCTTCTGGCTGCTCTTCTTTTCCACCATGCGCACGGGTGAGGGATCCCTACCCAGGGAACGGGGGGTGGCGAGCAGAGTGGATTCCAGCCAGAGCAGGCCACAGGAGAAGCCACATGGCTGGGGGTGGCAGGCAAGGGGCCTGGGAGAGGCTGGGGCCAGTCTGTAGCACCTGGGAGAATGAGGACTGCATTCAGAGGGTATCAGAAGCTGGGGTGGGGAGGCCCACAGGAGATAGCAACCCCATTCTTTGCCCCCCAACACCAGGGTTCCTAGCTCCCACGTCTATGTTCACATTTGTGGTCCTGGTCATCACCATCGTCATCTGTCTCTGCCACGTCTGCTTTGGACACTTCAAATACCTCAGTGCCCACAACTACAAGGTGTGGGGCAAGGGTGGCAGGCGGATGGCTGCGGGCAGGAGCTCAAGGGGAGGAATGCAGAGGGCCACAGGGCTGGCGAGGGCTGAGGGCAGCGCCAACAGGGCCAAGCGGGCGTGGGGTCATGATCAGGGCTGAGGACATGCCCCCACTTCCTGACTCATTCTGGGCCCCTCAAGATTGAGCACACAGAGACAGATACTGTGGACCCCAGAAGCAATGGACGGCCCCCCACTGCTGCTGCTGTCCCCAAATCTGCGGTGAGTGCCCTCAAGGGGTGGGAGGGGCCTCTGACAGACTCAGCCTCAAAGCCCAGTGTTCCCTTAGTCCTGCAGAAAGGGGAACCTGTGCCAGACCCCATGGGGGCGGGAAGAGAGCTGGTCTCCCTGGAGGGCTGCCCCCGCCCCCCAGGGCCCTGCCCACTCTGCTGTCCTACATGCCCTGGTGTTCCCACAATCCATGAGGGGCAGCTGTTCACCTTGCCCCCATTTCCTCTCCTCCTTCAGAAATACATCGCTCAGGTGCTGCAGGACTCAGAGGTGGACGGGGATGGGGATGGGGCTCCTGGGAGCTCAGGGGATGAGCCCCCATCATCCTCATCCCAAGATGAGGAGTTGCTGATGCCACCCGACGCCCTCACGGACACAGACTTCCAGTCTTGCGAGGACAGCCTCATAGAGAATGAGATTCACCAGTAAGGGGAGGGAGGGGCCCTGGAGGCCACATCCTGCCCCACCCCACCCCCACTCCCACGGACACTAAAACGCTAATAATTTATTAGATCTAAAGCCCCTTCCTCCCCAGCCCCTGCTTTCATTAAGGTATTTAAACTTGGGGATTTCACTGCTCTCCCCCATGATGGAGGGAGGGAGGGAGCCCCCCAACCTCAGTGAGGAGAGCCCCGAGCCGGCCCCGGGGCAAAGAGGGGTGCAGAGGGAGTTCCCCCAGATCAGTACCCCCCACCCCTCCCCAGCTAGTAGCATGACCAGGAAAGGGTTAATGAGAGCCAAGAGGAGTACCTGGTGCACCTGGTGCCGGTGGCTGGAGACCTGGGGGGCAGGTGGATCTGGGGCTGTTCCCCCCCCTCCGTTTTTTCCACCCCACAGTTCCTCCTGGGATCTGGCCCTCCAGGGAAGTGGAGCCTCCAGCCCCTAGGGGATGCATGAGAGGGGAGGGGGTGCTGAGTGGGAGGAAGAGTCAGGCTCAGAGCTGGGGTGGCCTGGGGGTGGGGGTGGGCAAGGCTGACACTGGAAAATGGGTTTTTGCACTGTTTTTTTTGGTTTGTTTTTTTGTTTTTTTTGTTTGTTTGTTTTTTTCCTTTAAAATAAAAACAAAGAAAAGCTCTGAGGCAGGTGTCTGACTTGTGCTGCCCTGGGCACCTGGGCCAGGTCCCCACCCTCCTATCTGGAGGGCCTGTTTGAGGTCCCTGCATGACGCTGGGCAAGGGACTTGTTCAGAGTCTCATTTCTGTGTCACTGAGAGGAGAGAGTGGGGCTGGGGAGAGACTTAAGGGATATCTCAGAGGCAGGAAGGGCCCCTGTGCCCAGGTGGCCACCATACCAGCCTCGCCCACTCTGATCATTCCCCTGAGTCCCTGAGCAACACACATGGGACAGAGATTCAGGGAGAAAAGGTCGTGCAAAGCCACAGGGTCCATGCTGGGCCAGGACGAAGGCCCTTCTGAGCACCTCAAAGTAAGCCTGGCGCCAGCCCATCTGTCCCTTCCCCAGGAGGGCCTGATCTCCTCAGTGAGAAGCCCCCTCCCACCCTCCAGTCAAATCTTACCCATTCTCCAAGACCCAGCTCAAATTCACCTTCTCGCCAGGCACGGTGGCTCACGCCTGTAATCCCAGTACTTTGGGAGGCCAAGGTGGGTGGATCACTTGAGTTCAGGAGTTCGAGACCAGCCTGGCCAACATGATGAAACCCCATCTCTACAAAAAATACAGAAATTAGCTGGGCATGGTGGTGCACCCCTGTAATCCCAGCTACTTGGGAGGCTGAGGCATGAGAATCACTTGAACCTGGGAGGTGGAGGCTGCAGTGAGCTGAGATCATGCCACTGCACTCCAGCCTGGGCGACAGGGCAAGACCCTGTCTCAAAAAAAAAACAAAAAAAAATCACCTTCTCGAAAAAAGGTCCTGTGACTGCTGTAGCTCACCCTGCAAAGGCCCACAGAGCCATGTGGTGCACACCCACACACATGTACACACAGCAGGTACTGCATGTACTGTAGGAGGCCTGCATTCCAGTCCTTATTCTGTCACTAAATCACTTTGCAACCCTGAAGAAAAGGAAGAAAAAGGAACTCTTAGAGGGAAGAAAAGAGACCTCAGAGGAGGAGGAGAACCAGGTTCCACAGAAGTCAACAGGAACCACCAACAGTAGGAACAGCAAACACAGCAACCCTGATAAAGATTGCCCAGGCGCCAGCAAGGAGCAGGAGCAAAGAGCGCCCAAGGTCCAGCCCCAGGCTGCAGGGAGCTGCGGCAAACACAGCTTGGAGGGTCAGTGTTTATGGGCGGGCTGTGGGTGGAGGATGGGCCAGTGACAGTGGAGGTGAAAGTTGAGGCCTTGGTCCTGGCCTCAGCCTGCCTATGTATGTCAGATCTGCAGTTGTGAAACATGAGCTCCCAGGTAGAGTCCCCAAAGTCTTGGGGCCAAGGGAGTGCCTGCTGGTGGTTGGACAAATATTGGCATGGCTTTGAAAGGAGCACCTTGGTTGTGTGAAGGCTTCCCGGTGCTCCCGAAGCCTGTTTTCTGTATGGATGGGCAGGCACACCACCGCCATTTGCCTGGCAAGCCCCCTTGTCTGCAAAGCATGGCCTGGACAGACCTCAGCCCCCACCTCTGGTTAGCCGAGACCCTCTCATTCCTCATCTGCCCAGCATGCCTTCCCTTTCCTGCAGGGCCTGAAGTTCAAAACCAGGTTCCAGCATTTCCAAATGTGAAACTCCAGATAATGCCCAAGCAGCACACTGAGCAAGAGTCCTGAGGACAGCCCTTCCCCAGGGTGGGAGGCTGTAATAGAGAGGAACACCCGTGCCCGCCTGCACCCTACCCCTGGCACCTCGTCACAGAGTTCATGTCCAGGCAGATCACATTAGAGGCATCCAAGAGGTGCAATAGTGGAATCAGGAGTGGGCAGGGGAGACCACAGGATCCCCAAAGACCACTTCCTCCTTTCACAGCTGGGGGCAGCAGAAGATACGGATAAGAGCTAAAGTTATGGCTGGGCACAGTGGCTTATGCCTATAATCCTAGCGCTTTGGGAGGCCGAAGCGAGTGATCACCTGAGGTCAGGAGTTCGAGACCAGCCTGCCCAACATGGCGAAACCCCATCTCTACTAAAAATACAAAAATTAGCTGGGCATGGTGGTGGGCACCTGTAATCCCAGCTACTTGAGAGGCTGAGGCAGGAGAATCGCTTGAACCCGGGGGGCAGAGGTTGCAGTGAGCCGAGATTGCACCACTTCACTCCAGCCTGGGCAAAAGAGCGAGACTCCATCTCAAAAAAAAAAAAAAAAAAAAAAAATCTGAAGTTATTAGTTTAAATCCTGGCTCGACCGCTTAACAGCTGTGTGACCCTGGGCAAGTTGCATCATACCTCTAGACCTCACTTTCCTCATCTATAAAATGGGAATAGCAATGTCATGGCCTCTGGCTGTTTTAAGGATTAAATAAGTAGGAAGTTCTTAGCCCAGTGTTTGGCACATAATAACAAACCATAATTAATATTCTCGTAGATGAGGAGATTGAGTCCCAGAAAGGAGAAAGGGGGAGGGCTCGCCCAAGGTCAGCTCCTGTATCAGAGCTTGGAACAAGGTTCTCTGATCCCATTGGGTGCTCTCACACCTGTTCTGTGCCTGATTAGCACCAGGCAGGGCTGAGGGGCACTGGGATGACCTTGACAGTCCCTGTCCTCAGCCATCATACACTCCAGAGAAGACTGCACTCTGGAGCAGAGTTCTTAGCTCAGAGCATTCCCACTTTCCAGTGCAGAGGCAGGACATGTGGTCAGACCAGTGGCCTAACCATGCCAGACTGGGGCTAGGCAAAGAGAGTGTTGCAGGTGGAATCGTGTCCCCCAAAAAGGCATGTTGAAGTCCTGGCCCCCAGTACTTCAGAATGTGACCTCATTTGGAAACAGGGTGGTTGCAGATGTAATTCGTTCAATTAAGATGAGGTCATACTGAAATGCATGGGACCCTAGCCCCATATGACTGGTGTCCTTATAAGAAGAAGAGACACAGAGGAGGGTGCCATGTGAAGACAGCAACACAGGAAAAATGCCAGGTCAGTGAGAAAGGGGGTTTTGGGAATGAGAAGCCTTTCTGGATGTAAAGGTCAGGTTGGTGTGTCAGGGACAACCCCTTCCCGGAAACCTTGGGCTGAAAAAAAGGGATTGGGACCTACCCTGATGGGATGACCGTGATACAGTGAGGACAGCCAGGCTGGTGGAGGCTGTGCAAGGCAGGGGTGCTGGGTCATCTGTCCCTAAAGCGGGTAGCCCTCAGCTGGGTAAGGGGCTGGGTTACTGAGAAGGAGAAAAGGGAAGGCAGCTGTTAAACGGGCTGCTGACCTAGGAATCCCACTGCAATGAGAGAGTTCTGGGGGGAGGGTCTCTTCTCCCCCTCCCACCAGAACCTTCAACTGTCAAGCACCGAGCTAGCCACCAGCATGCTGTACTCCCCAGGTAGGCACTCATGGGGCCTTGCCCCACTCCTGTACCTCCTGCAGGCTAGAGCCTCCCCCCAGGGGAGGAGCTGTGTCCCGCATCAGACTGGGTTCCCCTTGAGGGTACAGACAGTGACTCTTCCATCACACTGGATGCTCCCTAAGGACAGGACCTGGGCCTCATTCTCAGACTGTTTGGGGAAGGATAGGCCACTGGTGGTCAGACTGGGTGGTAGGCCGGGCAGGAACTCTTTCTCCTCTCCACTGACAGTTGGAGTTGGGGAGAGGAGAGGGGCCGGCCATCCCACTGTCATGGCTGCTGGGGAAAAGGGTTTGTGTGAAAAAGCCCACGTAGAGAAGAGAACTTTAGGGAACAGAGAGAACCTCTCCTAAGCCTGGAAAAGCAGGTCCCTCAGCCCAGGAAGATGAGCTCCTCAGGGTGGCAGGGGCAGGACTACCTGAGGCAAGCCTGGGACCAGACTCCAGGAGACGGGGGAGAGTGGGCTGGGGGGAAGGGGAGGGCTGGGCAGAACTGAGTTGTTCCTGTGGGGCTGGGGTGCACAGAGGGCAGCCAGCCTTGGCCAGCAGAAGGTCAGCCCTGTACCTCACCCTCAGCCTGGGGCACCGTGAGACCATGGGCCCCTAGACCCAGCCTCCCAGCTTCTCAGGCCCTCCCTGTTTACCTGACCCTAGGAAGTTTAGGCCTAGCTGGTGACCCCAAACCCAGTCCTTGTTCTTCAGAAGTGCCCTGAGCCCAGGAGTTCAAGACCAGCCTGGTCAGCATAGCAAGACCTCATCTCAAAATATAATTTATTTATTTATTATTATTACTTATTAGTATTTATTTTTTTTTAAAGTTCCCTGACACAACATCTTAGTTTTTTTCCCAGTGCCGGAAATCAAACTGTCCTTAAATCTATAGTCCCCTAATAACAATGCATTTAGAAAATCACTGAGAGAGGCCAGGCACAGTGGTTCACGCCTGTAATCCTAGCACTCTGGGAGGCCAAGGCAGGTGGATCATCTGAGGTCAGGAGTTCGAGACCAGCCTGGCCAACATAGTGAAACCATGTCTCTACTAAAATACAAAAATTAGCCATGCGTGGTGGCAGGCGCCTGTAATCCCAGCTATTCGGGAGGCTGAGGCAGGAGAATCTCTTGAACCCAGCAAGTGGAGGTTGCAGTGAACCGAGATCGTGCCACCGCACCCCAAGCCTGGGCGACACAGCGAGACTCCATCTCAAAAAAAAAAGAAAATCACTGACAGTAGATTTTAAGTGTTCTCACCACAAACAAATAACAAGTATGTGCAGTAATGCAGATATTAATTAGCTCAACTGAGCCATTCCACAGTGAATACATATTTCAAAACACCATGTCGTATACAACAGATATATGCTTTTTTTTGTCAATAAAATAAAACAGATTTAGTTAAAAACGATCTGGCCGGGCGCAGTGGCTCACGCCTGTAATCCCAGCACTTTTGGGAGGCCGTGGCGGGCAGATCACGAAGTCAGGAGATCGAGACCATCTTGGCTAACGCGGTGAAACCCTGTGTCTACTAAAAATACAAAAAATAAGCCAGGCATGGTGGCGGGCGCCTGTAGTGCCAGCTACTCGGGAGGCTGAGGCAGGAGAATAGCGTGAACCCAGAAGGTGGAGCTTGCAGTGAGCCAAGATCGCTCCACTGCACTCCAGCCTGGGCGACAGAGTGAGACTCCGCCTCAAAAAAAAAAAACCCAAAAAACAAACAAACAAAAAAAAACAAAAAAACAAAAAAAAAGATCTATAGGTTCTCAGTCTGATGGAGGAGACAGGATGTGCAGCTGCAGCAGAAAGCTTCCTGTCCATTCATGCCTTTTAACATGCAGCAGCCCCTGCTTTCCACGCAGTTTCAGTTACCCGCTGTCAACTGCAGTCTGAAAACATCAGGATATTTTGAGACAGAGAGACCACATTCACATTACCGTTATTGTATTGTTGTATTTGTTATATTTTATTACTTGTTATGGTTAACTGCTTACTGTGCCTAATTTATAAGCTAAACTTTATCATAGGTATGTACATAAAGGAAAGACATAGTATTGATATATACAGGGTTTGGTACCACCCACAGTTTCAGGTGTCCACTGGGGGTGTTGGAAGGTACCCCTAGGGATAAGGGGAGCTACTGTGTTGCTCTGGCCATCTGTCTGTGCTTCCCACAGGCAGCCTTGGTCTGTCTGTCTCAGCCTACTCACGCTCCTAGCCCATGTGACAGCTTGGATCTTTTGCCCTCTCTAAGGGGATATTTTCTTTTGCGTTTTTTTTTTTTTTTGGTGTTTTTGTTTGTTTGTTTGTTTTGAGATGGAGTCTCACTCTATTGCCCAGGCTGGAGTGCAGTGGCCCAACCTTGGCTCACTGCAACCTCCACCTCCCGGGTTCAAGCGATTCTCCTGCCTCAGCCTCCTGAATAGCTGGGACTACAGGCATGTGCTACCATACTCAACTCATTTTTGTGTTCTTAGTAGAGACGGGGTTTCACCATGTTGGCCAGGCGGGTCTTGAACTCCTGACTTCAGGTGATCCGCCCACCTCAGCCTCTCAAAGTGCTGGGATTACAGGCGTGAGCCACAGTGCCCAACTTAAAGACATTTTCCATGACAACTGTGGTGGTGTGGATAGATGTGTCAGTCCTTCCTGCAAGTCAGAGCTGAGTAATGACCTCACACCCTGGGGACTGGGTATGCAGCTTCGAAGCAGGGTTTGGGGGCCAGACAGTGAGAAATGGCTTGTTGGGCTGGGTGGTGACTAGGGGACAGAGGGCTCTGGGGAAATGAGACAAGGGAGTTAAGATGGAACCTGAATTGCCTTGGCCTGCCCTCTGATGTTCTTTCAGTCTTCTCAAACAACAGCATCTTCCCTGGTCCTTCCAGGCCCCCAGGAGAGCTCAACACCCTCAGTCCTCGGAGCAGCCAGGGTAGAGGCTGCCTGGAGTGACTGCACGGTGGAAGGGCATGGAGTGGTTTGCCTTATCGTGTGAATGACCTTAGATGATTCGCTCAACCCAGGTTTGTCAACCCCAGCTCTCTTGACATTTTGAACTGGAAAATTCTTTATTGTGGAGACTTTTCTCTACACTGAGGGGCGCCCAGCAGCATCCCTGGCCTCTACTTACTAGATGCCAGTAGCTCCCCTGAGACCTGCCCCAGTTATGACAACCACCACTGCCTCTAGACATTGCCACCTGTTCCCTGGGGGCCGTAATCACCCCGGGTTGAGAACTTCTGACTCAATCTGTCTGTGGAGGCCCTGGCTTCCACCCAGGTCAGATGGGAATAGTTATCCTGATCTGCCAGCTTCACAGATAGGGATCAGGGGCTGAAACAGAAGTGTTCAGCTCTCCCCTCTCAGGACTGCTTTCCACCCTTCCCTCGGAACCCTCTTCATCTGAAAGGGGCTCCATTGTTTAACCCCGCCCCCGCAGCCCCCCTCACAGTCTGTTTGAATAAAGACACACATACACACACACACACACACACACACACACACACACCTGTAATCATAGCCCGAGGGGGTGAGGGAGCTTCCATTACCATTTCTAAGATAATCCCAGAGGGCTTGGGTTAGAAGAGACAGGGTTTGAGGAAAATGGAGGGAGAAAAGAGCGAGGAGAACTCCCAGACTCTGGCTCTACCCACCCTCTTCCCTGCTTCCCAGCCCTGATGCTTCCAGAACCAGGACGTCAAAGTGCACCCCACCCTCAGGGGAATGGGATGTGCTTAGAATAGGGAAAGGGGGATAGTCATTCCCCCACAGAACCTCCCTGATGATCCCATCAACCTGGTGGCCCCTTTTCATGGCACTTTCTCCTGTCTTTGCGGCCCATGGAGCTGAACCTGGGGGAGGAATCACATGGGAGGGTCTTTTCCACGCTCCATGTTGGGGGTGCATTCACTTTGACCCCTCAGTACCAGCCCAGAATAAATTCTCCATAAAACATGCCTAACACGAGTTAGGGTTTGCTCTCAGGAGCTCAAACCAGTGGCAAAGACAGACAAGCACACACATGACTCCAATATTGGAGTAATATCACTAGTATCATTAAATCCTATGATGGAGGGACACATATGTGACACAGAGCATGGGCCATGTGATCCTAGAAGGAGCTCAACAAATACCAGTTGACAAACTAGGTCAGTGGGGAGAAGGTGAGTAACATTTTCTGAGCACCTGCTAAACTCCAGTCTTTTTCACACGTTGCATTCTTCAATCCTGAAACACCCTCGCAGGTAGAATGCAGCAGCCTCTATACACAGGTGAGGAAACCAAGGCTCGGGGAGGTCAAACAACTTGCCCAAGGTCACACAGCTAATTCTCTGGCTCCAGTGCAGCCTAGGGCATTAGCTCTGCTAAAAAGGGACAAGCCACCCCTTTTCCAACACCTTTATCCATCCTCAACACCCCCTGTCAGCTGCTCCACACAGGGGAAGTGACTTCACAAAGACCACACACAAGTTGCAGTACAGTGGACAAAGGGGCCACACCGAGGCCAGTTGACTCACTTATCCCTCTCCAGCACAGCCATGGCTCCTCACCATGGCGACCTCCCAGCAAGGCAGCGAGCCTGATGGCTGAGAGCATAGAGCAGCCTGCCCTGACTCTAATGCCCACTGAGTCTGAGGAATTTCAGCCTCTCTCTGCCTCAGTTTCTCTGTCTATAGCAGGGAAGTTATAAGAGTAAGCCTAACCAGTGGGGTTGTTGGGATGATTCAATCAGCTAATGCACATCGGGTGTTTAGAATAGTGCCAGGCATGTAGTGAGCCCTCAAACGCTGCTAACTATTATTATTTTTAGAAATGCTATATAAGGGCTCACTACTTATAACTGAGGCAGGATTCCTAATATCTTCTCATCACAAGCCGAAGGCTCTATTGTCATGAGCCCTCAAATGCTGCTAGCTATTATTATTTTTAGAAATGCTATATAAGTGCTCACTACTCATAACTGAGGCAGGATTCCTAATATCTTCTCATCACAAGTTACAGGCTCTATGGAGAAGCAAAATTCAGGATCCTGAGTCTCCTCAAGCTTATTATTTTTTGTTTGTTTGTTTTTGAGATGGGGGGTCTCGCTTTGTCACCCAGGCTAGAGTGCAGTGGAAGGATTATGGTTCACTGCAGCTTCCAATTCCCAGCCTGAAGTGATCCTCCCACCTCAGCCTCCCAAGGAGCTGGGACCACAGGCACATGCTACCATGCCCAGTTAATTTTTTTTAATTTTTATTTTGTAGACACAGGGGTCTCACCATGTTCCCCTTGCTGGTCTCGTGAGGCTGAGGGGGGAGGATTGCTTGAGCTCAGGAGTTTGAGGTTGCAGTGAGCCATAACTGTGCCACTGCACTGCAGCCTGGGGAACAGGGTGAGACTCTGTCTCAAAAAAGTGTATCTATTTGAACACTTACTATGTACTCAATACAGCAGCAGGAATACAGCAGCAAACAAAACAGACAAAAATCCCTGCCCTCACAGGCTTTCACTCATGAGGGAGGTAAACAATAAACAAAATATATAGTATATTGGGGTTGCTGCAGGATAGGGAGTAGGGGAGGGGTGGAAGAGAGAAAACATCTATGAACAATTAACCACAATACCAAGCAAGGCATCTGTTCATTCATTGCAAGCATTATTGAGCCAGCATTTTGAAACTCAGTAGTATACAAGGTGGCCTCACCCTCTCCTCTTGAGAGCTCACAGCCTCACAGAGGAGGCAGACAGGTCAACTCAGGGAAGGCAGGTAGTGATGGGTGTCCTAACAAAAGTGTAGGATGCTAGTGCAGCCCAAGTTCTGCGCGGACACCACAGGGGAGGCTTCACAGAGGAGGCAGCATCAAGCAGGCACTGGGAGGCTGAACAGGACTTTTTCCCAGTGGACCCAGTGTGAGCATGGGATCAGGAATGATTGCAGGCAGAGGCACAAGGATGGGAAGAGGAATGAGGGTAACCTGTGCAGAAAGGGGTGGGGCCAGATGGCAGGTGGAAGCCTGGTTTGGGTTTGTCATGCTAACAAGGGAGAGACATCTAAAGTATTGGGGAGGGGGAGCAGTATGTATAATCAGGTTTGCATTTTATTTTATGTTATGTTTTATTTATTTATTTATTTATTTTTGAGACACCGTCTTACTCTGCCACCCAGGCTGGGGTGCAGTGGCGCTCTCTCAACTCACTGCAACCTCCACCTCCCAGGTTCAAGCCACCTCCTGCCTCAGCCACAGGAGTAGCTGGGACCACAGGTGTGCACCACCACACCCGGCTAATTTTTGTATTTTTAGTAGACACGAGGTTTCACCATGTTGGCCAGGCTGGTCTTGAACTCCTAGCCTTAAGTGATCCACCTGCCTCAGCCTCCAAAAGTGCTGAGATTACAGAGGTGAGCCACCATGCTGCCCCAGGTTTGCATTTTCAAAATCTCAGCTAACACTGTGGAGAACTAGCGGGGGAGGAGGATGTTAGAAGAAAGGGGCCAGTTAGGGAATCATTCTTCTGGCCTAGATTTTTGCTATTTAAGGTTAATTTATTGAGTGAGTTTTGTGTCAGAAACAAATGCAAACACTTTAGAATATCACCCATCTCACAGGTGGAGAAGCCAAGGCATGGGGAGATAAAGTGATGTTTTGGGAGGCCTCCCTGTGAGGGGATGCTTGGCTTCCAGTCCTTGCTTACTGCACTGGATATGGCTCTGCACAGGGGCAGCCCCTATCGCGGGCTGTGTGGAGGAGGACAGGAGAGATGCTAAGAGGGTGCAGTAGACAATGCAAGGGACATAGTGACAGGGTCTGGGAAGATCCCCAGCTCTCTGGCTAGGTGGAGGGAAGGGGAGGATGAGGTTGAGGAGGCTGCTGGAGGGACTGTCTCTCCTGGGGCACAGAGCTCAGGAGAGCTGCTTGGACAGACAGGGTCTCCCCAAGTCTGGAACACTCAAGAGGGGTCAAAGGGATGGGTCTGTACTGGGAGTAGTGGGCCCAGGGCTGGAGGGGGCTCTGGGGGCTGGCCTTATCCTGCTGGCAAAGCGATGTCCTGAAAGTTTCCGGAAGCAGTAAAGGGTTCAAAACCTCACTCAAAGGGAGTTGGTGTGGTGTGTGGTAGGGGGAGCATATGTGATGAATTGGAGAGGGTCTTCAGGAGACAAGAGGCCATTTGAGGTCTGGGGGTTGTCTGAAGGCCCTGGCCTCGGACAGTGATGGCAGCAATGAGAAATTAGGGTCCTAGGAGGGGATGCTCTTATGAAGGACTCCATGACTGTTTTGATGTGGGATGCGGTGTGTTGGGATCTTGGGGGACCAGGAGAACAGGGGGTCATTATAGGACCTGAGGAAATCCCAAGGAGGTACTCGTGTGGAACAGGAGAAGGGGTTTGCTTGGGGCAGTGGCAAGAGGAAGGGGGATAAGTTCAGCAACAAATCGTCTGTCGATGCCTTTGTTAACAGAGATGGGGCGGGTTCTGCCAGCCTTCAGGCTGAGGAGAAACACTTCCCTTCAGGAGGCTCAGCATAGAGTGAAGGTTGCTAGCTTGGTCCAGGGTCTGCAGTACGGACTTCACCCCGTGCCCAACCCTCACTCTGTGACCTCGGGCAAGCTGCTTAGCCTCTGGGCCTCTGCTCCCTTTTCCAGTAATCAGGGTATTGCAGGTACCCCCTTGTAGGGCTGGCGTGCCTGGCACAGAGAAGGTGCTCAGTGCTGTCAGCTCTGCTGTTATAACTAGTCTCCTGATTCTGTCACTCAGGGGAGGAGGAATAACTGAGACCTCCTGCTCTTGCTTCTGGGGGACTCACCCTTCTGTGGGCTCAATCAGGGTCTCACCTCTAAACAACCCCAGAACCCTGCTGCCCTCCCTGTAGCTGCGCCCCAACCCACTTCTTTTCCTCATTCTAAAATCTTCCTACACCCCAGCCCCAGCTGGGCTCTGTTTAACTTTAGACCACAGCCTTCCTCCCCTCCTCCCACTCTCTTTCTTATTCTAGGGCCGAGTCTTCTGGAGTCAGCAGAGAGCCTGGATGGATCACAGGAGGATAAGCCTCGGGGTTCATGTGCGGGTAGGACTGCAGACTCGTCGTGGCTCTGTGGCCTCCCTTTTTCTTCCTCTTCCTTCACTCTCTTCTCTTCCCCTGGGCCTGCTAGTGGGGGAAGTCAGTCGTGTTGTGTGGGGATGGTGGCGGGGGGAGGGGAGGCTACCCTCAGGAAGGGATGTTGGCAATTTGCAGTCCCCCTGGGGGCGGAGGTGTGGGCAGGATGTCCAGAGTCCCAAGCCGCCTGGCAGGCCCGGGATCCATCAGTCAGCCTGACTCGACTCTTACCCTGACACTCGCCCAGTGCCACCCGCTCAGCCATTACCTGACCCAGCCCAACACCAGCAGCCCTTCCCTCTGCCCTCTGCTCTCTACACTCCATTATTTCCACTCTCCTTAAAAGAGCAGCATCTAGGCCGGGCATGGTGGCTCATGACTGTAATCCCAGCACTTTGGGAGGCTGAGGCAGGTGGATCACCTGAGTTCGGGAGTTCGAGACCAGCCTGGCTAACATGGTGAAACCCTATCTCTACTAAAAATACAAAATTAGCCAGATGTAGCAGTGGGCACCTGTAATCCCAGCTACTCGGGAGGCTGAGGCAGGAGAATCACTTGAACCTGGGAGGCAGAGGTTGCAGTGAGCCGAGATCGTGCCTCTGCACTCCAGGCTGAGCAACAGAGTGAGACTCCATCTCAAAAAAAAAAAATAGCAGCATCTGTTTAGATGGTCTGGAGGCCATTAAAAAAGAAAAACAGCTTTATTTAGAGACAATTCAAATACCCTACAGTTCACCCATTTAAAGCGTACCATTTGGCTGGGTGCAGTGGCTCATGCCAGTAATCCCAGCACTTTGGGAGGCCAAGACTGGAGGACTGCTTGAACCCAGAAGTCCAAGACCGGTCTGGGCAAGATAGTGAGATCCTGTCTCTACAAAAATTAGAAGTTAAAAAATCAGACAGGCGTGGTGGCACACACCTGTGGTCCCAGCTACTCAGGAGGCTGAGATGAGAAGATAATTTGAGCCCAGGAGGTCAAGGCTGCAGTAAGCCATGATCAAGCCACTGTACTCCAGCCAGGGCAACAGAGTGAGACTCTGTTTCGAAAAAAAAAAAAACCAAAGGATAATTCCAAAGTACAATTCCAGCTGGGTGTGGTGGGAGTACAAGACCAGCCAACATGGCAAGACTCTGCCTCTTAAAAAAAAATGGAAAAAAACCCAAAAAACAGAGTGTATAATTCCGTGGCTTTTAGTATATTCGCAGTTATGCATCCAACACCACAACCAGTTTTAGATTGTTTTCATTATCCTCCCAAAGAAACCCCATACCCTTTAGCCAACAACTTCTAATCTCCTATCTCCTTAAGCAACAGGCAACCCCTAATCTACGTTCTGTCTCTCTCTATAGACATTTTATATAAATAGAATCACGCAATACGGGGTTCTTTCTCTTTTTTTCTTTTTTCAGATGGAGCCTCACTCTGTCGCCCATGCTAGAGTTCGGTGGCACCATCTCAGCTCACTGCAACCTCTGCCTCCTGTGTTCAAGCAATTCTCCTGCCTCAGCCTCCAGAATAGCTGGGATTACAGGCGCCCGCCACCACGCCCAGCTAATTTTTGTATTTTTAGTAGAGACGGGGTTTCACCATGTTGGCCAGGCTGGTCTCGAACTCCTGACCTCGTGATCCACCCACCTTGTTCTCCCAAAGTGCTGGGATTACAGGCATGAGCCACTGCACCAGGCCAATATGGGGTTCTTTGTGACTGTCTTCTTTCATTTAAAAAAGATATTTATTTATTTATTTTTATTTATTTTTGAGACAGAGTTTCGCTCTTGTTGGCCAGGCTGGAGTGCAGTGGCATGATCTCAGCTCTGCACCTCTGCCTCCTGGGTTCAAGCGATTCTCCTGCCTCAGCCTCCCAAGTAGCTGGATTACAGGCATCTTGCCCCCACACCCGGCTAATTTTTTGTATTTTTAGTAGGGACAGGGTTTCGCCATGTTGGGCAGGCTGGTCTCGAACTCCTGACCTCAGGTGATCCACCCACCTTGGCCTCCCAAAGTGCTGGGATTACAGGTGTGAGCCACCACACCCAGCCTGTTTATTTATTTTTTTTAGAGACAAGGTCTTGCTCTGTCACCCAGATTGATGTGCCATCACATCTCATTGCAGCCTCAAACTGCCACAGCCTCGAACTCCAGGGCTCAGGTGATCCTCCCATT
The DNA here is from genome assembly GCF_028858775.2 of Pan troglodytes. NCBI lineage: Eukaryota > Metazoa > Chordata > Mammalia > Primates > Hominidae > Pan > Pan troglodytes. Next base: position 50,065,946 of record NC_072403.2, read on the forward strand.
TCAGCCTCCTGAGTAGCTGGGACTACAGGCACACGTCACCATGCCCAGCTAATTAAAAAAAATTTTTTTGTCGAGATGAGATCTCACCATGTTGCCCAGGCTGGTCTCAAACTCCTGGGCTGAAGAGATCCTCCCACCTCAGCCTCCCAAAGTGCTGAGATTACAGGAGTGAACCACTGTGCCCAGCTTATTACATTTTTTAATTGCGTTATTTGTCTTTTCTTTTCTTAAGCAGAGCCCACTTTTACTGATACGGGAATGGTGGCTCACATAAACCACAGCCGGCTCAAGGCCAAGGGCGTGGGCCAGCACGACAACGCCCAGAACTTTGGTAACCAGAGCTTTGAGGAGCTGCGAGCAGCCTGTCTAAGAAAGGGGGAGCTCTTCGAGGACCCCTTATTCCCTGCTGAACCCAGCTCACTGGGCTTCAAGGACCTGGGCCCCAACTCCAAAAATGTGCAGAACATCTCCTGGCAGCGGCCCAAGGTGGGCACTGGAAGGGAGGCATGGACTCATGGATGGAAGGGAGCTTGTAGTGATCCCTCTATCACTTTTAGAATCTTCAACCCCCCACTACCCCATTCTGACCCTGGCACTAGGCCCCACCTTCATCAGAGCTGGGGACAGTTCTGAATATGCTTAAGCCAAACCTCCTAGGTAACCCTAAGGAAATCACCCACCAACCTCTGCTATCACAAGCTGCAGCTATGCCAAGTTGGTCCTGTACCCTCTCCCTGCCCCTCATATCTGTTCCCCTGGAACTTCAAGGTGGGCATCATTCCCCAGCAAAAGTGGGAGAAAGGTGGGGAGGGGGTGTCCTGGGCCCCCTGAAACCTTTATTCCTTCACTGCAGGATATCATAAGCAACCCTCTATTCATCATGGATGGGATTTCTCCAACAGACATCTGCCAGGGGATCCTCGGTGAGTGGGGCACAGGAAGCTGGTCTCCACTTGGGCAAGAGGATTGGGGGAGGGGTGCCAGGGTGTCTTTTGAAGCTTGGAAACAGGGAGCCCTGAGGTCAGACAGCCTGCTTCTGTTCCCCTGTCCCTCCTCTTCTGAGGAGATGACAGTGAGAACACCGTGCATTCTTCCTGCCCCTCCCAAGTCTGGATGCCAGACCCTGCCTGCTGCAGCCTGGGTCTTGCGGGGGGAATATTAGTTATATTTGATTACATAATAAATTACCTAGGACTTAGCAACTTAAAAAAAAAATTTCTTATCTCACGGTTTCTGTGGGTCAGAAATTCAGAAGCAGAATCACTGGATGGGTCTAGTTCAGGGTTTATCAGGAGGTTACAGTCAAGACGTCTGCAACCTGTGATCATCTGAAGGCTCGCCTGGGGCTGGAGGGTCTGCTCCTAGGAGGGTGCACTTACATGGAAGGAGCTCTCAGGTCCTTGCTGGCTGTTGGCAGGAGGCCCCAGTTCCTCACCACATAGGCTTCTCCATGGGGCTGCTTGAGTGTCCACGCAACGTGGTAGCTTGCTCTTCCAAAGCGAGTTATCTAAGAGAGAGGACAAGGAGGAAGCCATAATGCCTTTTCTGACCTAGTCTCAGGAGTTGCACATCATCACTTCCACCATATTCTATTTGTTAGAAGCAAGCACTGAATCTGGTCCACACTCAGGAGGAGAGGAATTAGGCTCTACCTTTGGAAGGGAGGATGGTCAAAGAATTTGTGGAAACCACTACAGGTGCTAGAACCTGATCAATCTGGGGTATCAAATAGGAGGGCAACGGGGTCTACTCAGCCCACTCTCACAGGGCTCCCATAGAAAGCCCCAGGGTAGATCTTTCTCCCTAAGTCTGGTCCCGTTCAAGGGTTTCTTCCAGATCCCTCGCTGCCTCTTTAGGGATAAAGCCAGGGTGGGCTTTCTCTGAGACCGAATTCTGTCCCCTTGGGGCAGAAAAAAGGGCAAGGTGTGGGCAGAGCAGAGGCCAAGGAGACCTTAGATCCCAGGGCCGCTGCTGTGGCTGCTGTGGCTCAGTAGGCTGGAGGGACAATGGGCTGGAGGAGGGAATTCACTTCTCCGAGGCACTCTAACAGTGAGGGGGATTGGAGCGCCCTTGATATTCCTCTCTCCAGGCAGCCAAGAGGCCATTGGTAATCATAGAAACTTTCTGCTCCCTCAACCTCAGCCTGGCGTAGGATGCCCAGCACCCTGCCCCTGGACCCCACCCAGCAAGGGCTGAGATGCCCAGGAGACAGGTGGCAATGGAGGTCTGTAGTGCTCATCTCCCATAGGATTCCCTTTAGCCGAACTTCAGGCCAGGGACACTGCCTCATACCCACTTCAATGCCTAGCTCCAGGGACCCTGCTGGGGCACATACTGAGCCCTGGGTCCCCAATATAATGTGGGTGACATGAGGGAGAGACCTCTTGGGAACTTCGTAGCCACACCAGTCTACTCACAGGGTGCAGGAAGGTGACTGGATCTGTTGGAAGAATGTGGAGAGTATTGGCTCTGTCTCAAAGAAAGCAGGTTACTGGTCAGGTGCAGTGGCTCATACCTGTAATCCTGGCACCTTGGGAGGCCAAGGCAGGAGGATTGCTTGAGCTCAGGAGTTCAAGACCAGCCTAGGCAGCATAGTGAGACTCTGTCTCTGCTTATATATAAAAATTTACTTTAAAAAAAAAATAGGTTCCTAGAGCCTGAGGCCAAAAGTACCTCTTTTCCAAACTCAAGAAAAACAAAAGCATGTGGCTCTCACATAACAGAAAAGGTACAGCCAGGCACTGTGGCTCACACCTGTAATCCCAACACTTTGGGAGGCCAAGGCTGGCAGATCTCTTGAGGCCAGGAGTTTAAGACCAGCGTGGCCAACATGGTGAAACCCCATCTCTACTAAATATGCAAAAATTAGCCAGGTGGGGTGGCGGGCCCCTGTGGTCCCAGCTACTCAGGAGGCTGAGACGGGAGAATCGCTCGAACCCAGGAGGCAGAGGTTGCGGTGAGCTGAGATCATGCTATTGCACTCCAGCCTGGGTGACACAGCAAGACACTGACTCAAAAAAGAAAATGTACAGAAACTCACCTTACTAGAGTCTCTCTGCCTTCAGTTTCTCCCTGTTTACCTCCTTCCTGAACACTCTTTAGTGGGAGGGCTGAGGGAGGGTGCCTCTCTGCCGGGGGGGGTGAGAATGGGGTACAGGGTCAAGTTCCTGCTCCCCTAGGCCTTGGATTCTGAGGCCCACCCACACATATGGGGTTGCTCAGGGGTGGCAAAGCCCTGCCTGTCTTTCCAGGGGACTGCTGGCTGCTGGCTGCCATCGGCTCCCTTACCACCTGCCCCAAACTGCTATACCGCGTGGTGCCCAGAGGACAGAGCTTCAAGAAAAACTATGCTGGCATCTTCCATTTTCAGGTGAAGGACAGTGTGAGAGCCACTGTGGCTTTGTGGGGGGCGGGGGAAGAATCATATATGCTTTGAAGTTTACCTTCTTTCCTTTTGAAAAATAGCATTTATTAGGGTGGGTTTTGGGCTAATTATCAGAGAACTATCTGCCCACCAAAGAAATCATGTAAGCTAATTTTTTAAGTCCCCAAAGAAAATAGTTGTTAGCAATTTGTGGCTCTTTCTCCCTTCTCCTTCTCTTCCTCTCCACTGTGTGTGTGGGTGTGTGTGACACTGGTAGTCTCTGTCACATAATTTTTGTAATCTGCCCCTTTGACTTAGCAACGTGTGGACAAATTCCCCTCTGGAGACCGTGGCAGAAGCTGGAGAGGAGGCGGGGCCGGGCTCAGGCTTTGGGTTGCCTTTCCCTCTCTATTCAGTGATTCTGGAGAGTGGAGCCTCTGACACTGGCGTGTCATCAGGTCTGGCCACTAGGAGGCGCCTGATGATAGGGTTCCCACGCAAGGGGTGTGTGTTTGCTACCCACAGATTTGGCAGTTTGGACAGTGGGTGAACGTGGTGGTAGATGACCGGCTGCCCACAAAGAATGACAAGCTGGTGTTTGTGCACTCAACCGAACGCAGTGAGTTCTGGAGTGCCCTGCTGGAGAAGGCGTATGCCAAGTGAGTGCTGGGAGCTGAGGAAGGGGGCTTGCCTTGCCTCTGTCTGGACAGCTGGAATCAGGGGGAGGGGAGGGGGTAGCAGGACATCCCTCCCTCCCCTCACCTCCATCCTAGAGCCCAACAGTGCCTTCTCTGTGCCCACAGGCTGAGTGGGTCCTATGAAGCATTGTCAGGGGGCAGTACCATGGAGGGCCTTGAGGACTTCACAGGAGGCGTGGCCCAGAGCTTCCAACTCCAGAGGCCCCCTCAGAACCTGCTCAGGCTCCTTAGGAAGGCCGTGGAGCGATCCTCCCTCATGGGTTGCTCCATTGAAGTAAGCAAAGCATGGTCTCACCTCAGGGCCTTTGCACCTGCTGTTGCTGTCACCCAAAAGGCTCTTCCCCCAGTATTTGCATGGCCAGCACCTTCTCATTCAGTTCAACTGCCCTTTCCCCAGACTAGCCTTCCCTACCTCCCCGTCTAAAGTCGCCATCCCCACCCTATTTACTTTCTTTTTGTTTTTTGTTTTGTTTTGTTTTTTTTTGAGACAGGGTCTCATTCTGTCTCCCAGGCTGGAGTGCAGTGGCAAGATCTCGGCTCACTGCAACCTCCACCTCCTGGATTCAAGTGATTCTCCTGCCTCAGCCTCCCAAGGAGCTGGGATTACAGCCGTGTGCCACCATGCCTGCGTAGTTTTTTGTATTTTTAGTAGAGAAGGGGTTTTGTCATGTTGGCCAGGCTGGTCTCGAACTCCTGACCTCAACTGATCCACCCACCTCGGCCTCCCATAGTGCTGGGATTACAGGCATGAGCCACGGTGCCCGGCCAGCCCTGTTTACTTTCTATCTGGTTTTTACTTTCTCCCCAACATTTATTGTGACCTGAAATTATCTTGCTTATCTATGTTTTCACTCATAGCCCATCTTCTCCAGATAGTACTCACATTCCATGAGGGCAGTGACCTTCTTTGTCTCATTCACTGCTGGACCCTGGAACTTAGGAAGGAGCCCAGCATGCAATAGGCACCCAACCAACATTTGCTCGACAAAATACATGAACCCAGGGTGCTACATATGACCCTGCATTCTTGGCATTTATCCCAGAGAAATGAAGACATGTCTCCAAAAATGTTTGTACACAAATGTTTACAGCAACTTTATTCATTATAGCCCCGAAACAGGAAACAACCTAGATGTCCTTCAATGAGTAAATGGTTAAACAAACTGTTTATTACACACCGTGGAATACTACTTAGCAATAAAAAAGAACAAACTATTGATACTCAGAGAAACTAGGACAGATCTCAGGGGAATTATGCTGAATGAAAAAAGCCAACCCTAGCCAGGTGCAGTGGCTCATGCCTGTAATTCCAACACTTTGGGAGGCTGAGGTGGGAGAATTGCTTGAACCCAGGTGTTCAAGACCAGCCTAAGAAATATAGTGAGACCTCATCTCTACCAAAAAAAAAAAAAGAAATTAATTAGCTGAGAAAAAAGAAAAAAAAAAAGACAATCCCCTCCAAAGGTGGTTACACACTGCATGATTCACGATATTCTTTTTTTTTTTTTTGAGACAGAGTCTCACTCTGTCACCCAGGCTGGAGTGCAGTGATGCGATCTCGTTTCACTGCAACATCCACCTCCTGGGTTCAAGAGATTTTCCTCCCTCACCCTCCTGAGTAGCTGGGATTGCAGGCACCTGCTGCCATGCATGGCTAAGTTTTGTATTTTTAGTAGAGACGGGGTTTCACCATGTTGGCCAGACTGGTCTTGAACTCCTGACCTCAGGTGATCCGCCTGCCTTGGCCTCCCAAAGTGCTGGGATTGCGGGTGTGAGCCACTGTGCCTGGCCTTAAATGACATTCTTGAAATGACAAAATAATACAAATTAAGAACAGATGAGTGGTTGCCAGGGTTTAGGGAGGGGGAGTCATGAGAAGAGATGGGTTTGGTTATAAAAGGGCGACTCAAGGGATGCTTGTGGTGATAGAAATGTTCTATATCTTGACAGTGGTGGTGGCTACATGAAACTACACATAATGGAATTGCATACAAAAGCACACAAAAGTGAGCTCTTGTAAAACTGGGGAAATCTGTATAAGGTTTACAGATTGCATCCATATCAGCATTCTGGGCTGGGCACGGTGCCTCACACCTGCAATCCCAGCACTTTGGGAGGCTGAGGTGGACAGATTGCTTGAGCTCAGAAGTTTGAGACAAGCCTGGGCAACATGGCAAGACCCAATCTCTACTAAAAATACAAAAATTAGCTGGGCATGGTGGCAAGAGCCTGTAGTCCCAGCTACTCAGGAGGCTGAGGTGAGAGGCTCGTTTGAACCTGGGAGGTTGAGGCTGCAGTGAACCGAGATCACACCACTGCACTCCAGCCTGGGTGACACAGCGAGACCCTGTCTCAAAAATAATAATAAAGCCGGGTGCGGTGGCTCATGCTTGTAATCCCAGCACTTTGGGAGGCCGAGGTGGGCGGATCACCTGAGGTCAGGAGTTCAAGACCAGCCTGGCCAACATGGTAAAACCCCATCTATACTAAAAATACAAAAAATTAGCCAGGCGTGGTGGCGGGCGCCTGTAATCCCAGCTACTTGGGAGTCTGAGGCAGGAGAATCACTTGAACCTGCGAGGCAGAGGTTGCAGTGAGCCGAGATCTCACCACTGCACTCCAAGAGCAACAAGAGCGAAGCTCTGTCTCAAATAATAATAAATAATAATAATAACAATTTTTAAAACGGTCTAGTTTTGATATTTCCCTGTAGTTTTGCCAGATGTTACCACTGGGGGAACCTGAGTATGGGATACATGGGATTTCTCTGTATTATTTGTTACAATTGCATGTGAATCTGCAATTATTTCAAAATAATGATAATAATTTAAAAGTTTAGTTTAAAAAAATTAACCTGGAGAGCTCGCCCCTTCCTTTGGGTGCCCAGTCCAGGTCCTCCATGCCCTCCATGCCCTCCATGCTCTCCCTCCCTCTCTGTTCTGTAGGTCACCAGTGATAGTGAACTGGAATCCATGACTGACAAGATGCTGGTGAGAGGGCACGCTTACTCTGTGACTGGCCTTCAGGATGTGAGTCCTGAGAAATGCGCCCTACCCCGAGGACCCTGAGAAGGAGGAGAACGTCTCCCTGACCCCATAACTCTGACCTTTAACCACCCCCGCCCACCCAGGTCCACTACAGAGGCAAAATGGAAACACTGATTCGGATCCGGAATCCCTGGGGCCGGATTGAGTGGAATGGAGCTTGGAGTGACAGGTAGGTGTCCCCAACCCAGGTGAGGGGTGGTCGGAGGATACAGCAGGCGGTGCCAGGTGGACCGACTGGTGTCCCATCTAGGAGAACAACCTGTACAACAGGGCAAAGCTCCTCCCTCTAGATTCTCCATCTAGCTCCGCACCCCAGCAGGCAGACATTCAGGGAAGAGGCAGTCCCCTGGAGAGGAAAGAGGTGCCACGTGACCTCTGCCCCTCTCCTTCCACCGCCCATCTCTGCTCCAGTGCCAGGGAGTGGGAAGAGGTGGCCTCAGACATCCAGATGCAGCTGCTGCACAAGACGGAGGACGGGGAGTTCTGGTCAGTGTGGCTTGGGGTGGGCTTCTTACCACCACCCCAGGCCCTGGTCCTTCATCTCCCTGCTCCGCTCCTCTCTGTGCCTTGGATGGGGAGGCTTGGGGTGGTTGTGGGGGGTGGTTCAGGGAGAGGGAACTGAGGATGCAAGTGTGCTGCTGACGGGCTCCACCCCCACCCCACCACAGGATGTCCTACCAAGATTTCCTGAACAACTTCACGCTCCTGGAGATCTGCAACCTCACGCCTGATACACTCTCTGGGGACTACAAGAGCTACTGGCACACCACCTTCTACGAGGGCAGCTGGCGCAGAGGCAGCTCCGCAGGGGGCTGCAGGAACCACCCTGGTGGGTGAGGGGGTGAGAGGGGAGGGGGTGTGCAGGGAGTGAAGGATGGGCCACGGCTCACCATGAAACCAGACCTGGGGCATGAGTCACCGGAGTCAGGGTCCATGAGGTCAAGGGTTAGTCAGATTTCACAGCCCCTGTGGAGGAGACAGCTCCAGTGTGGCTGGGGAAGCTCGGTCCACCCTGGGAAGGGCGTGGCCAAGGGAAGCCCCCGTATAACCATGCTGACCCACTTCCGCCACAGGCACGTTCTGGACCAACCCCCAGTTTAAGATCTCTCTTCCTGAGGGGGATGACCCAGAGGATGACGCAGAGGGCAATGTTGTGGTCTGCACCTGCCTGGTGGCCCTAATGCAGAAGAACTGGCGGCATGCACGGCAGCAGGGAGCCCAGCTGCAGACCATTGGCTTTGTCCTCTACTCGGTGGGTGCCTGGCTGGTCTCCCCGGCCACTCACTCTCCCTCACCTGACCTCACTCCTTTCTTTCTTTCTTTTTTTTTTTTCGAGACAGAGTCTCACTCTGTTGCCCAGGTTGGAGTGCAGTGGCACAATCTCCATTCACTGCAACCTCCGCCTCCCCAGTTCAAGTGATTCTCGTGCCTCAGCCTTCCCAGTAGCTGGATTACAGACATGCACCACCATGCCCAGCTAATTTTTGTATTTTTAGTAGAGACAGGGTTTCACCATGTTGGCTAGGCTGGTCTGGAACTCATGACCTCAGGTAATCTGCCTGTCTCGGCCTCCCAAAGTGTTGGAATTACAGGTGTGAGCCACCACACCCGGCTGCCTGGCCTCACTCCTTTCTCCCCAGGGCCACTTCCTGCCTGGGAGAGGGACAGGCTCCAACAGGCTTCACAGCCCTGATTTTTTTTTTAAAGACAGGATCTCAATCTGTTGCCCAGGTTGGAATGCAGTGGCGTGATTACGGCTCACAGCAGCCCTGACCTCCCAGGCTCAAGCAATCCTTCCACCTCAGCCTCCTGACTAGCTAGGACTACAGGCGATTGTCCTGCTAGTTTTTTTAATTTTTTGTAAGATAGGGTCTCACTATGTTGCCCAGGCTGAGCCCTGACTCTTGAATGGTGCTTTGTGCTTTTCAAGCCAGAGCCGGCAGTTTTCTCTTCACAGATTTTATCCTTTGTGCCAGGCATTGTTCCAAAGGTCTTAGGAATACTAACTACTAATGCCTTTAAGGAAGCGGAAGGAGCCTGCGGGCCAGAGACATGAAGTCACTTGCCCAAGCTCACACATCCAAGGGTCAGAGGCCAAGCCTGTGTCCTGATTCCCAGGCGCTCTGAGACTTTTCCACACGCCCCGCCTGACAATCCATCCCCCTTGTCTGCCCCACCAGCAGTACTCACTCCAGGAGCCAAGAGAAAGCCCTGATAAGCATTTCCCAAGCCAAACCATGCTTTGCAAAATTCTCCACATTCTCCAAAAGAATGTTGTTCATTCACTTGCATTCCCTTATATAAGCAAGTATTTATGGAGCATCTACTGTGTGCCAGGCCCCTGTCCAGTCTCCAGGGGTTCAATAGTGAGCAAAACAGACACAAGCCTTGCCCTACTCTTAGGGCCATTAGTCCACCAGGCTAACAGACTGGTGCCTCAGGATAACATTTTTGCTGGGGGAGGTGGCTCATGCCTGTTATCCCAGCACTTTGAGAGGCCAAGGTGGGAGGATCACTTGGAGGATGCCCAGAGAATTTAACACCAGCCTGGGCAACACAGCAAGACCCTGTCTCGATAAAAAAAAAAAAAAAAAAAAATTTAGCCAGGCATGGTGGCACACACCTGTGGTCCCAGCTACTCGAGAAGCTGAGGTGAGAGGATCACTTGAGCTCAGGAGGTCGAAGCTGCGGCAAGCCATGATCACACCACTGCTCTTCAGCCTGGGCACAGAGTGAGACCCTGTCTCAAAGATATCTTCAAGGTTAAAAAAGCTCAGGAAAGACTACTGCAGCCTGAGCTCTCCGGTGCACACAAGCACACTGAGGTGCTGATAAGCCACCTCTGCAATAGAGCAACCTGTTTAACTTGGTTTAACTCACATTTTTACAAACTTATTTGTCCTCGATCCTCAATTTTAGTAATCTTCTATTCACTTCCTGCAGGATATGAGTGTTCCACGGAAAAGCAAAACACTGTCCTAGATTTTTATCCTAACCCTTTCACTTTTCAGCCATCTGAGGTTGGACAAATCACCTCACATCTTTGGGATTCTGTTTCCTTCCCTTAACCTGGAATGATAAAAATCTACCTTGCATAAACTGTACTTTCCTATCCAAAGCTGAAGGAATTTTTTTTTTTTTGAGACAGGGTCTCACTCTATTGCCCAGGCTGGAGGGCAGTGACATGATCGTGACTCACTGCAGCCTTGACCTCCAGCTCAAGCAATCCTCCCACCTCTGCAGCAGAGGGATTGTTAATGCCAGGACCTTTGAACTGTCAGAGCCCGTGCCCCACTCCACCACCAGTATCCCAGTGCCCTTAATACCCCTCCAACAACACACACACACACAGACACACACTATACACATCCCACTTGGCTTCTGAAGGCCTGAGGCCCTTCACCACCCTAGAGATCTGACTCTCCTCTTTCTTCCCTTCCCAGGTCCCAAAAGAGGTACAGAAGATAAAGATGTGGGGCTTGTTCCTGGACACATACCCACTCCACCCCTGGCTGCAAGTGGATTGGCAAAGGGTGGAATTTGGCGAGAGGCTCTGGGGGTCACTGGGTTAGGATTCCAGCCCTCTTCAGGGCTGGTAGGGGTCGGGAAAGGAAGAGACCCTGTTGGAGTTGCAGGCCACTTAGATGGTGTCCAGGCCAGGTCAGTTGGTGGTGGCACCTACCTCCAACCCTGCCTGGCCAGGCTGTTCACCCTGGGGGACCCTCCCTCCCTAACCTCCCATGCCAGTCCTGTACCCACTTCCAGGATGCATATAGTTTCAGAACATTCAGGATGTCCACTTGAAGAAGGAATTCTTCACGAAGTATCAGGACCACGGCTTCTCAGAGATCTTTGCCAACTCACGGGAGGTGAGCAGCCAACTCCGGCTGCCTCCGGGGGAATATATCATTATTCCCTCCACCTTTGAGCCACACAGAGATGCTGACTTCCTGCTTCGGGTCTTCACCGAGAAGCACAGCGAGTCATGGTAAGGGGCTGCAGCTCACTGCTCCAAGGCCCGCCACCCAAGAGCTGCAGGATATCAAGCTCAGGGAGCTGCTGTCGGGTCCTCCCTCACTTTGTCCCTATTTTACAGTCAGGGAAACTGAGGCATGAGAAGGTGAAGTCCCAGTTAGTGGCAGAACCAGAACTAGAACTAGAACCCATATTCCATGGAGCTGCCCTATATTGCTTCAAAGATGTGACATGACCCCCAGAGCACCCCACTGAAACCCCCACCTCCCTCCCCCTGGTAACTCTTGAGCTTTCAATCATTTTGCCCAGGGAATTGGATGAAGTCAACTATGCTGAGCAACTCCAAGAGGTGAGGGGAGACTGTAGGGCTGGGGGTTGGAAGGAAGCTCCTGGGCCTGTGAAAGAAGTTTTCTGACCAGGTCCCTTTCCTGCTCCCCGGCCCCCAGGAAAAGGTCTCTGAGGATGACATGGACCAGGACTTCCTACATTTGTTTAAGATAGTGGCAGGAGAGGTGAGCAGGCCATGGGCGGAGGGCTGACGGGAGGGGGATGAGGGGCTGGAGGGGCCCGAGTGGGGTTCACAGTTCCCCTTCCTAGGGCAAGGAGATAGGGGTGTATGAGCTCCAGAGGCTGCTCAACAGGATAGCCATCAAATGTGAGTCTTCCGCTCCTGCTGCACACGACCCCTCCCCCATATTTTGTGCCCCTCTTGATCACTCCCAGTGCCCCCACGATACCTCATTTACCCTGTCTCTCCTTTCTACCCCTTCCCTTCCTCACAGTCAAAAGCTTCAAGACCAAGGGCTTTGGCCTGGATGCTTGCCGCTGCATGATCAACCTCATGGATGTATCCTCCTGTCCAGTGCTCTCTTGGCCCTGTCCCCTGCCCACAAGCCTGGCCCAGAGATGGCCACCCTGGGCCAGCCACATCCTCCTCCCTGATGGGGATTAGGCTCTGGGGTAGCAGAAGATGCCAGTTCTTCTGGCTGCTACAGTACCGGAACCCCAGGGCTTGTGTGTCCCCTCAGGAACCCCCGCTGCTTCCCTATCCCCTGGGATGCCTTCTTCACTCCCTTCTCTGATGTCCTTGACCACCTTCCAGAAAGATGGCTCTGGCAAGCTGGGGCTTCTAGAGTTCAAGATCCTGTGGAAAAAACTCAAGAAATGGATGGTAAGAGGCACTAAAGGGGCAGCCTCCAGGGGTGAGGAAAAGAGGGTCTTAGGAGAGATGGAACTAATGAGGGGAAGCTAGAACCCAAGCCCTAACCACACACACACACACACCCAACCACACCACACTCACACACACACATACACTCACATACAGACACAACCACACCACACACACACGAAAAGGGTCTGTGTGTGTGTGTGTGTGTGTGGCATATTACCCAGTCAAAATATTTTATAACAAGTATAGCTCAGGTATCATCTAGTCATGAAGGATGCACACAAAGAGCGCTGGGCAGGGCACCAGTGCCCCCCGACAACCCATGCTTGGAATTAACCCTTAGGTCACCAGATGATAGGAATATCAGGAGTGGGCCAGGGTTGGAGGGGGGCATGGGGTCTTAGGCCACTGCTGTGAGCCAACTGTCCTAAAGTATTTCTTTCTTTTTTTTTTTTGAGACGGAATCTCACTCTGTCGCCCAGGCTGGAGTGCAGTGGTGCGATCTCTGCTTACTGTAACCTCCGCCTCCTGCCTCAGCCTCCTGACTAGCTGGGATTACAGGCATGCACCACCACACCCAGCTAATTTTTGTATTTTTATTAGAGACGGGGTTTCGTCATGTTGGCCAGGCTGGTCTCAAACTCCTGACCTCAGATGATCCGCCTGCCTCGGCCTTTCAAAGTGCTGGGATTACAGGCATGAGCCACCACGCCAGGCCTCAGTATTTCATTATTTCAACCACCATGCCATGCACGTGGCCCTACCATATCTGTCTGTCTCTTCAGGACATCTTCAGAGAGTGTGACCAGGACCATTCAGGCACCTTGAACTCCTATGAGATGCGCCTGGCTATTGAGAAAGCAGGTGGCCAAGGGTCAGGAGTGGGCCTTGGGGCAGGGAAGAGGATGGCAGTGTCCAGAGGCCCAGACTTTTCCCCTCCCCACTTCTCTCTCTCTCTCTCAGGCATCAAGCTGAACAACAAGGTAATGCAGGTCCTGGTGGCCAGGTATGCAGATGATGACCTGATCATAGACTTTGACAGCTTCATCAGCTGTTTCCTGAGGCTAAAGACCATGTTCAGTGAGTTAGGCATCTACCCACTCCCCAGCCTGGGCCAGGGGCCGCGGGCCCTTTCCCAAACACCCACGCTGATGGGTGCTGCTCCAGATCCCCTCCCCCTTACAAGGCACACATGAAATGGGTTCAAAGCCCAGCTCCGCCACTTGCTGGCAGAGGTGACTTGAGCAAGTCACTTAAACTTTCTGTGCCTCCATTCCCTCCTCTTTAGAATGTGGATAATAATAGTACTGCCCTCAAAGGACTGAGGTGCAGGTTAAACCAGTTAGTCTATGGAAGGCAATCAGAACTGGGCCTGGCTTCTGGTGAGGCTATGTGAGTTGCTATCATTAATTCCCCACTTGGCTAGGGGATTTATGTGGGGAACAGCCAGGAACACCTGGTGTCGCCCCTTCCTACCTAGTTGGGAGTGGTTCTTTCGGAACACTGACTTAGCACTCAGCCCCTCTCCCCCGCTTCCTCTGTAACGCAGCATTCTTTCTAACCATGGACCCCAAGAATACTGGCCATATTTGCTTGAACCTGGAACAGGTACTTGGAGAAGGGTGGGAAGGAATCTGCAGGATTGCACCTGCCTGCCCCTCAACCCCACCCCCACCCAGCTCTGATGTCCCTGGGCCAGCATCCTGCCCCCGTCTCTTCCCACCCTGGGATCTGCTTCCTGTCTCCACAGTGGCTGCAGATGACCATGTGGGGATAGAGGCGCTGTAGGAGCCTGGTCATCTCTACCAGCAGCAGCAGCAGCAAGGTTCTAGCCCAGGAGGGTGGGGTGCTTCTTGTAGCCCTCAGCTCTCCGGTCTCTGCTGATGAAATGGGCTCCAGGTGGCAGTGCCTGGGTCCCAGGTGCCGTGTTTACTGCAGCAGTGGGACCTCCGTGCCCACTCCCCCAGCTCAGAGGCTTTCTCTTTTTTCCCCAACCCGGCTTCTGATGGCTGGCTTTCTCCCACCATCGCTCTCTCAGAGTATATTTTACTAAAGAGTAGTTGATGCTTCCCCAGGGTCCCCCTGGCTGGGGAGGCCAAGAATACGGAAGGGACTTGTAGCCCGTTTCTTACCCTCCATGCTTGCTGTCCTGCTCACACCTACCTGCTGACCACCCATCCTGGCACAGCCTCTGTTTTCCTCCCCATCTGTGGATACTATTCTAATAAATAGCACATGCCATTGGCTTCCATGTCTCTGTGTTTTTATGCCAAGAAAAGACTGGCGAGGGTGGAAGTCACTTACCCAGGACCAAAGGATTGGGTAGCTCTCAGCCAAGGGTGATAGGGAGCATATAGAAATGTGCAGTTGTCACAATAACTAGAGGCCATAGTTGGCGTTTATGGGCAGTGCCAGATGCTAAGCACACAAGTCCCTCCCTGTGAAGAACTGTGTGGTGTGCCCTATGGTGGAGCGCCTCTACGGGGGCTGAGCCAGGGCTGGCAGGACTCTCATCTGCTGCTTCAAACTGGGGTCCCCAAAGGTGGCACTGCAGGAGCCTCAAAGGTTAAAAATCTGACACCTGCAGCCAGCAGGTCACATAAATGAACGAACCTGCCGGGCGCGGTGGCTCACGCCTGTAATCCCAGCACTCTGGGAGGCCAAGGCAGGTGGATCACCTGAGGTCAGGAGTTTGAGACCACCCTGGCCAACGTGGCAAAACGCTGTCTCTGCTAAAAATACAAAACTTAGCTGGGCGTAGTGGCACGCGCCTATAATCCCAGCTACTTGGGAGGCTGAGGCAGGAGAACTGCTTGAACCTGGGGGGTGGAGGTTGCAGTGAGACAAGATCATACCACTTCACTCCAGCCTGGGTGACAGAGCAAGACTCTGTCTCAAAAACAAATTAAATAAATAAATGAACAAATCCTCCTGGTGTGGGACTGGGAAGGCTGAGGACTGTGGCAATAGGTGAACTCATTCCTGCCTTAAAGGTGTTCAGATTCAAATCATTATTATTATTGTTAGAAATTTGTTGCCTGTCCACTTACTAAAACCCCCCTTAACTATCCTCCACCTCATCCAGAGAAGCTTCTTCTTTTAGAAAATCAAGCAAAGCAACTAAGCCAAGACATGTTAAAAAAAAAAAAAAAAGTATGAAAAGAAAGCTGTAAGGAAATACAAGGGGAGGGATTGTTAGATATGAGTTCTAAATTTCTTTTCAAAGAATTAATATGTCAGTATGTTCAATTCTTTGCCTTCTATTTTTAAACTTCACTTCCTCGTAAAGCAACCTTTTCAATTACCTATTCCACCCTGACTCATTCCGATCACCTGCTCCACCCTAACTTATTCCAATCACCTGCTACCTGCTCTGCCCTGACTCCCACCAAAGCACTCACCCTGTCAGTCTCTTTAAATTAGTCAATCAGAATTAGTTTAGTCTGTGCGGTCTAACCCTAGCCAATAGGGGAACGACACAGCAGCAGGGGCCACGTGCATCAGGGATAAGAACCCCTTCCCCTCCCTTGTCCAAATGTGTGCTCACCATTGTTCCATCTATAAGGGCGCACCCTTCTATATAGAAGTAACTTGCCTTGCTGAGAATTAAAAAGAAAATTAAAAAAAAAAAAGAAATTTGTTGCCTGTCAAGCTACTGTCCTTGCAGGAGGCATGGAAGAAACACTTATTTCTGGGTCCACCTGTTTTTGACCTCGGGGTCTCTGTCCCAGGTGCCCACACCCCAACCCCAGCCCCAGCCCCCTGCAGTAGTGAGAACACCCAGGCCACTCACAGCAGCCCCTAAACTGCACTTCTCCTCCTATCCTTCGAGAGCCCTCCACAGCCTCCCCTTCTGGTTTCTGGCAGGGACACTGGAGCCCAAGCACATGTGCTTCTCAGCCTCTCAGGTAGAGACAGCGCCGCCAACTTCCCCTAGATTAGAGATCTGTCATCCCCAATGAAGCTAAACCCTTCCTGTCTCTGTGTACCTGTGCAGCTTCCTGGGGTCGCTAGCTTCCTTCCACATGCACTAAACCCAGCCCTTGTGTGCTTAGTGAGGCAGGTGGGATTCTGATCTTCCTTAATCTGGTGACTGATTGTCTGCACCAGCCCTGGCCCCTGCCTTCTTTGTGACTTCAAAGACTAAAGCTAGTCTGCCTGGATATAAAGCCGCCTTCCCTCCATTATCACCACCCCACACCGCCTTCAGAGGAATCGTTTCCTGTCCTGTCAGCCCTCCCTGCTTCCTCTCCGTCTCCAGTCCTGCCTGAAAGAATAGGTCACACTCTCTTTGGAGCCTCTTTGAAAGACTGTTCTCCCACTTGTCGTCCTCCCTCTCTCTCTAAGAGATGGCAGCCACCACCTGCTCTCCACAGAGCTTCTCTGAGTGATGAGCAAAAGTCCCCAGAGACAGCAGGGAGAGGTCAGTGAGAGCCTCAAGCTAACAGGTCCATGCTGGGCATGGTGGCGCATGCCTGTAATCCCAGCTACTCGGGAGGCTGAGGAGTTTGAGACCAGCCTGGGCAACACAGGGAGACTCCATCTTTTAAAAACAAAAACCTAGCAGGTCCTTTGAGACTCTGAGAGGTCCCGGGCAGTCCCGATTGGTTCTGGGAACCCTAGGAAGATGCTGACCCCACCTCTTGTTCCATGGCCTAGGGTGAAATGCTGCCAACTTCAAGCCAGGATGGAAAGGAAGCAGAAAACTCTCAAATCAGGACTATCCCTTCCGGTTTGTAACAAAGCTGGTTACTCACGAACACTCTGTAAACATAAAATGAAGCAAACTTCACATAAGTAGAGAGTTTATTTGGGCTAAACTTAAGGATTGTAACCCTGGAGAATAGATTCAAATTATTCTGAATATACATCCCGATTAGCAGCAGTTACAAGTGGATTTTTAGGCTGGGTACAGTGGCTCACACCTATAACCCCAGCACTTTGTGAGGCTGAGGTGGGCAGATCACTTGAGGCCAGAAATTCAAGACCAGCCTGGCCAACATGGTGAAACCCCATCTCTACTAAAAATACAAAAAATAGCCAGGCGTGGTGGCACACGGCTGTAGTCTCAGCTACTCGGGAGGCTGAGGCATAAGAATCGCTTGAACCCGGGAGGCGGAGGTTGCAGTGAGCTGAGATTGTGCCACTGCACTCCAGCCTGGGTGACAGAGTGAGACTATCTCAAAAAAAGAAAAGAAAAAGTTAGCCAGGACTGGTGGCGCACACCTGTGGTCCCAGCTGTGTGGGGAGCTGAAGTGGGAGGATCACTTGAGTCCAAGAGGTCGAGGCTGCAGTGAAATGTGATCATGCCACTGCACTCCTGCCTGGGTGACGGAGCGAGGCCTTGTCTGAAAAAACAAAAAGGTTTTTGTTTTGTTTTGTTTTGGGGTGTGTGTGTGTGTGTGTGTGTGTGTGTGTGTGTGTGTGTGTGTGTGTCTGTCAGGGCCTCTCTTTGTCACCCGGCTGGAGTGCAGTGGCACAGTTTTGGCTTACTATAACCTCTGCCTCCCGGGCTCAGGTGATCCTCCTGCCTCAGCCTCCTGAGTAGCTGGGACTACAGGTGCACATCACCATGCATGGCTAATTTTTGTATTTTTAGTAGACACAGGGTTTCACCATGTTGGCCAGGTTAGCCTCAAACTACTGACCTCAAGTGATCTGCCCCACCGCCCACCCCCCCGAGCCTCCCAAAGTGCTGAGATTAAAGTCATGAGCCACTGCGCCTGGCCCAAAATGCATTTTTAAAGGTAAAAAAGGGCTGGGCATAGTGGCTCATGCATGTAATCCCAGCACCTTGGGAGGCCGAGGCAGGCCGATCACGAGGTCAGGAGTTCTAACCTGCCCAACATGGCGAAACCCCGTCTCTACTAAAAATACAAAAAATTAGCCAGGTGTGGTGGTGGGCACCTGTAATCCCAGCTACTTGGGAGGCTGAGGCAGGAGAATTGCTTGAACCCGGGAGATGGAGGTTGCAGTGAGCCGAGATTGCGCCATTGCACTCCAGCCAGGGTGAGAGCGTGAGACTCCGTCTCAAAAAACAAAAAAGAAAAGAAAAGAAAAGAAAGGTAAAAAAGGAGGACAGTGAGTGGAATGATACAAAGTAATTTGTTAGGAATTCTCACTGGTTTTCAGAAATAACATTGATTAGTTATTGGCTATAGTGTCTGGTGTCCCATTATTAGGATAATTTATAGCTACTTGTAGAAATAGCAAGCAGTTTCAAGAGATGAATACATAACTTAAAGGGGAGTGCAGGGTATAGGGTGCAATTGTGTGTCATGTTACTGTCTCTCTGGGTCTGATAATTAAAAGGATTTGCATTCCTCAGATAAAAGTTATTTTTATTTTATTTATTTTTATTTTTTTGAGACAGAGTCTCTCTCTGTCGCCCAGGCTGGAGTTCAGTGGCGCGATCTCAGCTCACTGCAACCTCCGCCTCCCGGGTTCAAGCGATTCCCAGGCCTCAGTCTCCCAAGAAGCTGGATTACAGGCACCTGCCACCTCACCAAATAAAAGTTATTTTCTTTTCCCAACAATTTGCATAGTGGCTTAAGGTGAAGATTCACGAGCTATGTGTCTTTGGGCAAATTATTTTACCTTTCTAACAGAGTGTCCTTTTGAATCTGTCAATTAGAGGTGACAATTCCTATCTCAGAGGGCTGTTGTATGGACAACTGCGATAATGAAAGTGAAGCACTTAGGCATATCATTCTTTTTTTAAAAAACTTTGATATTATCTATAATAGTAAAAAAATAAAAAAAACAAATTTTCAATTGTGAACATGTTATAGCCAGGAGTGGTGTGGGTCATGCCTGTAGTCCTAGTTACTCGGGAGGCTGAGGCAGGAAAATTGCTTGAGCCCAGGAGTTCAAGGCTGCAGAGAACTCTGATCAAACCACTGCATTCCAGCCTGGGCAACAGAGGGAGACTCTGTCTCAAAAATAAATAAATAAATACACATTAGATGTTACACACAATAAAATATCAAGCCATTGAACTAAATAACACAAATGGCATGAGGGTTATGACATACAGTTGAATAAGCAAGATGCATATTAGATTTACAATAGTCCTTGACATTAGTGTTTACCATTTGCTTGCATTAAATATTATTAGCAATGGCTATATACAATGTTATTTAACATTTGGAAAATGAGGCACACCATTCTTCTAGTCCCTTCAGGCTCCATTTCCATCCAACTTCACTGCAACTCCATCCCAGCTCAGCCTTAGTGCCCTGGGAGGCCATTCCCACTATGTCCTTGCTGTCTCCAAGGGACCTGTAACCACAGGCAGGCAGCCCATACTTTCTAGTCCCTTTTAGTCCTCTGCTCATAAAACCAGGTGGCTGAGTTTTGCTGGGAATGGGCACTAAACCATGCTGCCTGCATCCTCCTGATTCATGCTGGTTGACCTCGATGGAGGCCACGTGGCAAGCTAGATTTCTTCTCCTGATGACTGACTGCCATTCTCCACACCCACTGCCCTGATTTCCCCCAGACCTCTCACTACAGCCTTCATTTTTACTGCAAAGAATGAGGCTACATCAGAGAAACAGCCTCAACCCCACTTCTCTTCTCCCTCAGAATATCTTCGCAGCTTCATCCTCTGGTCTCTGAGAAAATTGGGTCCCAAATGTGCTTGAAAACCATGGAATGCCATGCAACAGAAGCAGCAGACTAGATGCCACCCAGCCACAGCTGTAGAGCCTGAGAAGATGCTGAGTGAAGAAAAAGTAAAGCAGGATGAGCTCATTAGCTTCTTTTGTTTTTTTGTGGTTGCTTTTTGTTTGTTTTGTTTAGGCACAGGGTCTCCCTCTGTCGCCCAGGCTGCAGTGCAGTGGTACAATCATGGCTCACTGCAGCCTTGAACTCCTGGGCTCAGGTGATCTTTCTGCCTCACTCTGCCATGTAGCTGGGACTATGGGTGCACGCCAACATGGCCAGCTTTTTTTTTTTTTTTTAATTTTTTGTAAAGACAGTCTCACTATGTTGCCCAGGCTGGTCTCAAACTCCTGGGCTCAAATGATCTTCTTGCCTTGACCTCCCGAAGTATTGAGATTACAGGCATGAGCAACTGTGCCTAGCCCAATAGCTAGCTTATTTTTAAAAGCAATTTTAAAATATATATCTTGGAGATATTTTTCTATTAGTATATAGAGAGCTTCCTTTTTTTTTTTTTTTTTTGAGTTGGAGTTTTGCTCTTGTTGCCCAGGCTGGAGTGCAATGGCGCCATCTCGGTTCACTGCAACCTCCACCTCCCGGGTTCAAGCGATTATCCTGCCTCAGCCTCCCGAGTAGCTGGGATTACAGGCACCCGCCACCATGCCCGGCTAATTTTTTATATTTTTGGTAGAGACTGGGTTTCACCATGCTGGCCAGGAATGGTCTTGAACTCCTGACCTCAAGTGATCTGCTCGCCTCGGCCTCCCAAAGTGCTAGGATTACAGGCATAAGCCACCGTGCCTGGCCGAGAGCTTCCTTATTTTTTTTATAGCTGCATAGTATTGCACTGGATTAAAGTCTCATTATTTAGCCGTTCTTTGTTGACAGTTTTTTCCAATCTTTCATTATTATAAATAGTGCTGCAATAAATAACACTATACATGTTATTTTATCCCAGTAAAATATTTTTATACAATAAATTTCTAAAAGTAGGATTATTGGGCTAAAGAGTATGTATATCAGTAATTCTGAAAAAAAGGAAATTCCCCTCTATAAGGGTAATACTAATTTGTACTCCCACAAGCAAGATAACAGACTGCCGTTTTCCCCTACAGACTCATAAACACCGTGTGTGGGCAAGTTTTTACATATTTCTAATCTGGTAGAAGAAAAATGGTATCTCAGCATAGCCATAATTTGCATTTCTCTTACAGCAAATGAGATTGAGCAACTGTTCATTTTTTGCTTTTGCTTGCATTTTATTTTCTATGAACTATCTCTTTATATTCTTTGGGAACATATATGTTATATATATGAAATATATATTATATATAACATATGGTATATATGTTACATATATGTGTATATATAACGTATGTTATATATTAAATATAGATAATATTATATGTAACATATATGTTATATATATGTTCCCAAAGAATATAGAGTTACATATTTTTTATATATATATATATATATATTTTTTTTAAAGGTCTCACTATGTTGCCAGGCTGGAGTATGGCAGCTATTTACAGGGGGGGTCATCAGGCACTATAGCCTGGAACGCCTGGGCTCAAGTGATCCTCCTGCCTGAGCCTCTTGTCCTTGCCCATTTTTGTACTGGACATTTTTTTTCTTTTTCTTTTTCTTTTTCTTTTTCTTTTTCGAGACAAAGTTTTGCTCCTGTTGCCCAAGCTGGAGTGCAATAGTGTGATCTAGGCTCACTGCAACCTCTGCCTCCCATGTTCAAGCGATTCTCCTGCCTCAGCCTCCCAAGTAGCTGGGATTACAGGTGCCCACCACCACGCCTGGCTGGCTTTTATATTTTTAGTAGAGATGGGGTTTCACCACCTTGGCCAGCCTGGTCTCAAACTCCTGACCTCAGGTGATCAGCTCCCCCCAGCCTCCCAAAGTGCTGGGATTACAGGCGTGAGCCACTGTGCGCAGCCCGTTTTTGTTTTTTCTTATAATTTTTTTTTTTTTTGAGACAGAGTCTCACTCTGTCTCCTAGGCTGGAATGTAGTTGCGGGATCTTGGCTCACTGCAGGCTTTGTCTCCTGGGTTCAAGCGATTCTCCTATCTCAGCCTCCCGAGTAGCTGGTATTACAGGCACGTGCCACCATGCCCGGCTAATTTTTGCATTTTTTAGTAGAGACGGGGTTTCTCCATGTTGGCCAGGCTGGTCTTGAACTCCTGACCTCAGGTGATCTGCCCACCTCAGCCTCCCAAAGTGCTGGGATTACAAGTGTGAGCCACCGCACCCGGCCTCTTCTTGCTCTTTATCAGTGCCTCTGTGTGTGTGTGTGTGCGCGCTTGCGTGTGTGTGTGTGTGTGTGTGTGTGTGTTTATTTACAAAGTAATTACAAAATAATTGTCTTAAACTGACTCCATCCCTGTGGGAGTCTGTAACTGCACTTTCCTACCTGTTGGACAGCTCTCTGAGCTTATTCTGTCTTCCAAGGAAGGTGAATGAGGTGCTGACGTGGGAATCTCCAAGTTCCCATCCTGCTCATCCCCACAACAGCTTCATTCTCTCCTTGACCCCCCTTCCCCCACCCACTTTTCTCTTGCCCCCCATCCACTCCCTCCAGAGACGTCAAACGCTAGGTTTCACAGGGCTTCAGAATCCTGTTGGGAACCTGGATCATCACCTCATTGCCCAAAAGGGTCCTGGTTTCCCTGTTTCTGTAAGTGACACAGCCAGGAAGGACGTCCAGGACTCGCCTGAGCATTGTGGCTGGCTGACGCCTCAGGTCCGCTAAGCATTTCCTGAATTCACCCCACTGTCTGGCTCCCGTCTGCTCCTATTCTTCCTCACCTGGACCCTAACCCCCTCCCTACAGCATGGATAGAGGGGCTGTTTGTCACATTCTACCCATTCTTCATTCCCAGGACACCCCCTCTTTTCTTCTTGGAAGCCCTCCTCTCTCTCTGGCCACTCCTCCAGGCCTCGGGTTAAAGCTCCACCCTCCAGGAAGCCAGCTCTCACTTTTCACACATTGGCCAAGTGTCCTGGACTCCTAAGGTGCAGGCCATTTCTTTTTCTGTCTTGTAATTTCCTGTTTCCTCCTGCCTCTCCTACTGACCATATCTTGAGAGCAGGACTGTCTTTTTCTCTGATGTACTTCGAGAGCCTGCACAAGAGTGTGTTGACTAAAGCAACCAATGGCGGTCCCAGCTAACGTGACCGCTTCCTATTTTGAACTTCAAAGCTCTCCATCCAGGATGCCTCTTAAGGGCCAAAGTGCCCCAGCTGGAATTGGAACCCTCCCAGGTCTGATGCGCAAACTTTTTTACCTTGACTGTCTTCCTACCACCCTTTTCTGTCACCGAGGCCTTCTCTGAACTTCAGTTTACTCATCTGTCAAGGAAGAGAACACTCAGGGGAAAATTATAAGGGCCAATTGAACCATATACTTGTAAATAATAATAGGATAAATGAATATGAGCTATGGGATATAACAAAGAGTGCTACTAGTCATTGAATATTTACATTGTTATGTTTTCTTTTTCTTTTTTTTTCCATATAGAGTCTCGCTCTGTCACCCAGGCTGGGTGTAATTCCAAAGTGCTGGGATTACAGGTGTGAGCCACTGCACCTGACATGTTTTCTATACCAGGTACCATTCTAACATTCAACCTGTATTATGCCCTTAATCCTAACAAATTGGCTCCATTTCACAGAAAAGTGAACTGAGGCACAGAATGGCTAATGACTTATTTGCCTAAGATTCCACACTGGCAGTAGAGGAGCTGGGATTTGCACGTGGGCAGCATAGCTCCAGAGTCCATTTGCTTAACTATCACCCCATATTGTCTTTCTATGAAATAATACTATTACTATTATTTGGTCTCAGAGCTGCCCTCTCCACCTAAAATGAATCCAATCACACAGCCGCTCTCTTCTAGCATGATTCTAACTCTAACAGTAATTTCTGGCCAGGCGCGGTGACTCATGCCTGTAATCCCAGCACTTTGGGAGGCCAAGGCTGGTGGATCACCTGAGGTCAGGAGTTCGAGACTGGTCTGGCCAAAACATGGTGAAAACCTGTCTCTACTAAAAATACAAAGTTAGCCGGGCGTGGTGGCACACACCTGTAATCCCAGCTACTCGGAAGGCTGAGGCAAGAGAATCACTTGAACCCAGGAGGCAGAGGCTGCCGTGAACTGAGATCGTGCCCTTGCACTCCAGCCTGGGAGACAAGAGCAAAACTCCGTCTCCAAAAAAAAAAAGTAATTTCCATAGGTAGAGTTTTGTGCAGGTACCCACTTTCTTGGAGATATGTTCAAAATGTAGCAGCTCTTTAAAAAGAACTATTCCAATATTTTCTGTTCTTTGATATATATGTTATCAGATCCAAATAGAATACTCATCAGGTGAACTAAACACAGAGAAGTTTAACGACATCTGTTGTCATAATTGGTATGGACTTGCCTTTAGTGGTATTGAAAAATGTATTTTCCCCAAACCCACCATTCCAGGTCCTCATCACTCTTAGAATGAAGTCTCTAGTCCCTTCCCTCATATTTCCAGAACTCTCTTATTAAGAGGAAGATGGGGCAAGGGGGGAAGAAAATAGGCTAGCCTGGGCAGGGGCATCCACTGGATTTTCAAGGAGCAGGAGGAGAGTGATAAGCAGAGCTCTGCTGGGCACCTGCAGTCCTTCTGGGCCATGATGCAGGGGGCAGGCTGCACTCCCAGGATTGCCATGGCATGGCGTGGCGTGGCAAGGTCACCCCCAGCCTCCCTCTTTGCCCATCCTGTTCCACTCCCTTGATGGCAGCCTCACCTCCAGCAGGATCCCTCATCCCTGGCACAAAGAGCCAACTCCTGCCTATGGGGGCTGGAGAGGAAAGGCAGGGTGGAAAGGGGTCAGCTCTAGACACCCAAGGAGACACTGAGGACAGAAAGGAGGATGCTCGGGGACAGCTGGAAGCAAGAGGCCTGCCTGCCAGCACCGCACTCCCTAACTGCCAGGCCACACTGCCTCGACTTCTGGGGAGCCAGAAACTTGAGGGAGGTCGGGAAGGAAAGGGAGGGAAAAAGATGGAAGAGAGTTTGGGAGATCTAGAGAAAGACTGCAGTGGTTAGGGAGACCAGTACATGTTTCACACCATGTTACATAGATGGTGTGCAGAATAATAATAAAATACAGAGGATAGCAAATAATAAACAGAATACTGCCGTATATTCGCCACCAAGATTAAAGTATTAACAGTTTGTCTTATTTCTTTCCATTTTCTTTTTATTTATTTATTTATTATTATTATTTTTGAGACAGAGTCTTGCTCTGTCGCTCAGGCTGGAGTGCAGTGGCACAAGCTCAGCTCATTGCAACCTCCTCCGCCTCTTGGGTTCAAGCAATTCTCCTGCCTCAGCCTCCCGAGTAGCTGGGATTACAGGTGCGCACCACCAAGCCCAGCTAATTTTTGTAATTTTAGTAGAGATGGGGTTTTGCCATGTTGGCCAGGCTGGTCTCCAACTCTTGACCTCAAGTGATCTGCCCACCTCTGCCTCCCAAAGTGCTGGGATTACAGGCACAAGCTACCACGCCTGGCCACTTTCTTTCTTTTTTAAAGGAATAACACATTACTGAAACAGCTATAGTCTCCTCCTGTCCCTGTGGAACATCGCCGTCTCTGCCCGTTCTCCCTGAAAGGGAACCACTCTCCTGAAATTCTGTCTTTCCCATCTATGCTGTAATTTTTTTTTTATGTGCGTGAGAGACAGGGTCTCACTCTGTCACCCAGACTGAAGTGCAATGGCATGATTGTGGCTCACTGCAGCCTCAACTTTCCAGGCTTAAGTGATCCTCCCACCTCAGCCTCCCAAAATGTTGGGATTACTGGCATGAGCCACTATACCTGGCTATGTTTCTACTTTTACTACATGGATATGCACCCACAAAAATATATATTATTGTTCATGTATCATAAATTCTTACAAATATGTAATTTGGCCCATATCCTTTTGCCATTTGGTTTTATTTTACTCACGTTATGTATCATGTTTTTGATACTTATCCCTTTTGATACATGAGATAGTACTTTCATTTTATCTGCTGTATTCTGTTTTATGAATAAATCTAAATTTACTTTTCTATTCTCCTATTCATGGACACTTACGTTGTTTCTCATTTTTTTTGTTATTATAAAGAACATGAAGGGACAATTTTGGTTTCTTTTTTTCCTTTTTTTTGAGACAGAGTCTCACTCTGTTGCCCAGGCCGGGAGTGCAGTGGCATGATCTCAGCTCACTACAACTTCTGCCTCCCAGGTTCAAGCGATTCCCCTGCCTCAGCCTCCTGAGTAGCTGGAATTACGGGCACCTGCCACCATATCCAACTAATTTTAGTATTTTTAGTAGAGACAGGGTTTCACTATGTTGGCCAGGCTAGTCTCAAACTCCTGCCTCGGCCTCTCAAAGTGCTAGGATTATAGGCAAGAGCCATCACTCCCAGCCTGGACATCCTTGTACATGTCTCCGTATCACATCTATGGGAGTTTCTCTAGAGCCACCCCTACAGTTTAGAATTGCTGGGTTCCAGGGAAATAATAAACATGCAATTCCAGGTTTATCAGATAGTGCCAAATTGCCCTCTGAAATCATTGTGTTATAAACTCTTTCTCTAGGCTGGGAGCAGTGGCTCACACCTGTAATGCCAGCACTTTGGGAGGCTGAGGCTGGCGGATCACCTGAGGTCAGGAGTTTGAGACCAGCCTGGCCAACAGGGTGAAAGCCCATCTCTATTAAAAGTACAAAAATTAGCTGGGCGTGGCGATGCACACCTGTAATCCCTGCTACTCAGAAGGCTGAGGCACAAGAATCACTTGCACCCGGGAGGCGGAATTTGCGTCACTGTACTCCAGCCTGGGCTACAGAGTAAGGCTCGGTCTCCAAACAAACAGGACGGGCGCAGTGGTTCATGCCTGTAATCCCAACACTTTGGGAGGCTGAGGTGGGCGGATCATTTGAGGTCAGGAGTTCAAGACCAGCCTGACCAAAATGGAGAAACCCTGTCTCTATTAAAAATACAAAATTAGCCGGATGTGGTGGCACATGCCTGTAATCCCAGCTGCTCAGGAGGCTGAGGCAGAAGAATCGCTTGAACCTGGGAGGCGGAGGTTGCAGTGAGCTGAGATGGCGCTATTGCATTCCAACCTGGGTAAGAAGAGCAAAACTCCGTGTCAAAACAAACAAACAGGTTGGGCATGGTGGCTCATGCCTGTAACCCCAGCATGTTGGGAGGCTGAGGAGGGCAAATCACCTGAGGTCAGGAGTTCAAGACCAGCCTGACCAACATGGCAAAATGCCATCTCTACTAAAAATACAAAAATTAGCCAGTAATCCCAGCTACACCAGAGGATGAGGCAGGAGAATAACTTGAACCCAGGAAGCAGAGGCTGCAGTGAGCCGAGATCGAGTCACTGTACTCCAGCCTGGGGGACAGAGCAAGACTTCATCTCAAAAACAAACAAACAGGCTGGGCACGGCGACTCACGCCTGTAATTCCAGCACTTTGGGAGGCCGAGGCAGGCGGATCATTTGAGGTCAGGAGTTCGAGACCAGCCTGACCAACATGGTGAAACCCCATCTCTACTAAAAATACAAAAATTAGCTGGGTGTGGTGGCAGACGCCTGTAATGCCAGCTCCTCCGGAGGCTGAGGCAGAAGAGTCGCTTGAACCCAGGAGGCGGAGGTTGCAGTGAGCTGAGATCATGCCACTGCACTCCAGCCTGGGGGACAGAGTGAGACTCCGTCTCAAAAAAACAAACAACAAAAAAGCACCACCTCTCCTTCCAATACCCTATGACTTGCCACTTCTCAGGAGTATGATGTGGTAACTCTTTCTGGGTATAGTTTGCAGTTCTGCATTGTCAGGGATAACTAGCTTTTCACATTTATGGATTACTTACTCATGTTTCAGGAGATTGCCACCTCTGATCCTTTGTTTCTTTTTCTGTCATTTTCTTATTGATTATATTATATTATGTTTTAATAAAGACAGGGCCTCACTATGTTGCCCAGGTTGGCCTTGAACTCCTGGGATCAAGTGATCCTCCTGCATCACCCTCCCAAAATGCTGGGATTACAGGGGTGAACTACCACTCCTGGCCCTATTGATTATAAAAGTATGTTACTTGTAATTGATACTAAATATTTTTCAATTATATGGACTGCAAATATCTCCTTCCAGCCTGCGGGGGATTGTCTTTTCACTTTGTAGTATCTTTTGTAGTATCAAAAGATCTCAACTTACTATTGAAGCTAGGTGGCTCATGCATAGGAGTTTATTATACTATTCTCATAATTTAAAAAATTGCCATAACAAAAAGTTTGTAAGAATCTATACAACACATAATTCTCTACTATCCCAAATTCCTCTTTTTTTTTTTTTTTTTTTTTTTGAGATAGAGTCTCGCTCTGTCACCCAGGCTGGAGTGCAGTGGCGCGATCTCGGCTCACTGCAACCTCCGCCTCCTGGGTTCATGCCATTCTCCTGCCTCAGCCTCCCGAGTAGCTGGGACTACAGGTGCCCGCCACTACCACGCCCGGCTAATTTTTTATATTTTTAGTAGAGATGGGGTTTCACCGTGTTAGCCAGGATGGTCTCGATCTCCTGACCTCGTGATCCACCCGCCTCAGCCTCCCAAAGTGCTGGGATTACAGGCGTGAGCCACCGTGCCCGGCCTATCCCAAATTCCTAAAGATCTGTGCCTATATTTAATTTAATTTATTTACTTATTTATTTTTTTGACAGTCTTGCTCTGTTGCCCAGGCTGGAGTGCAGTGGCGCAATCTCAGCTCACTGCAACCTCCACCTTCCAGGTTCAAGCAGTTCTCCCACCTCAGCCTCCCCAGTAGCTGGGATTACAGGCACCAGTGCCTATATTTTATAGTTTGACTTTATACATTTAGATCTCTAATGCCACCAGAATTTTTTTTTTTTTTTTTTTAAGTTTTGGTCTGTCGCCCAGGCTGGATTACAGGCGTGCACCACCATGCTCAGCTAATTTTTGTATTTTTAGGAGAGACAGGGTTTTTCCATGTTGGTCAGGCTGGTCTCAAACTCCTGACCTCAAGTGATCTGTCCTTGGCCTCCAGACGTACTGGGATTACAGGCGTGAGTAACCACGCCCGGCCCAGAATTTATTTTTGTAATTGATGTGCCAGAGGATCAAATCTTATTTTTCCTTTTGGGGATGGCCAACTGTTCCAGCCCTATTTCTGACCATTTTTGTCCCCTCACTGACCAGCAATTCCCCCTCTCCCCTACATGTTCTTGGATCTGTTTCTAATCTCTCTATTCTGTTCCTTAGTCACTGTGTCTATTCTTGCATTTTGCCACACTGTTTTCATTCCCATATTACCAGATTGGCCAGATTGGTATCTATAGGGCTAGTGCCCTCTTATTTTTGTTATCTTTCTTTCATTATTTATTTTAGAGACAGGATCTCACTCCAGTCACCCAGGTTGGAGTACAGTGGTGCTATCATGGTTCACTGTAGTCTAGACTTCCCAGGCTCAGGTGATCCTCCCACCTCAGCCTCCTGAGTAGCTGGGACTACAGGTGTGTGCCACTGTGCCCCCTAATTTTCTTTTGTATTTTTAGTACAGACAGTTTCATCATGTTGCCCAGGCTGATCTCGAACTCCTAGGCTCAAGTGAACTGCCTGCCTCGGCCTCCCAAAGTGCTGGGATTACAGGCGTGAGCCCCCGCGCCTGGCCCCCCTCTTCTTTTTCTTCTTCAGCATTAACTTGGTTATTCTTGGTCTTTTTTTCCCATATAAATTTTATTTTATTCTTTTTTGAGACTCCCATATAAATTTTATAATCAGCTTCCAGAAAGACAAAAAACACAGATTGGTGGATTCTTGGTCAGAGTTGCATTGAATTTCTAAATTAATTTGGGGGAGAACTAATTTTTTTTTTTTTTGAGACAGTCTCTCTCTGCCACCCAGGCTGGAGTCCAGTGGCATGATCACTGTTCACTGCAGCCTCAATCTCCCGGGCTCAAGCCATCCTCCCACCTCAGCCTCCCAAGTAGCTGAGACTGTAGGAGTAAGCCATCATGTCTGGCTAATTTTTGTATTTTTTGGTAGAGACTGGGTTTTGCCATGTTACCCAGGCTGGTCTCAAACTTCTGGGCTCAAGCAATCCAAGCGTCTTGGCCTCCTAAAGTGTTGGGATTACAGGCATGAGCCACCGTGCCCGGTCAGAACTAACATCTTTATAACAATTATAGCCAGGCACAGTGGCTCATGGTAGCCTGTTCCTGTAGTCCCAGCTACTCAGGAGATTGATGTGGGAGGATTGCTTGAACTTAGGAGGTCAAGGCTACAGTGAGCTATGATTGTGCCACTGCACTCCAGGCCTGGGAGACAGAGGAAGAGCCTACCTCTTAAAAAAAAAAAAAATTATAACATAATACTTTACTGACCATTACCTTGCCTCATTCACTCAAATATTCGAATATTTAGGTCTTCTTTTTTGGTTTCTCCATAAAAAATTTGTGTCTCCACTGAGGTCTTGCCTAGTTTTTTTTATTTTATTTATTTTTTTATTTTTAGACAGAGTCTCGCTCTGTCACCCAGGTTGGAGTGCAGTGGCACGATCTGGGCTCACTGCAACTTCTACCTCCCGGGTTCAAGCAATTCTCCTGTCTCAGCCTCCCAAGTAGCTGGGACTACAGGCGCCTGCCACCACACCTGGCTAATTTTTGCATTTTTAGTAGAGATGGTGTTTTACCTTGTTGGTCAGGCTGGTCTCGAATTCCTGACCTCAGGTGATCCATCTGCCTCAGCCACCCAAAGTGCTGGGATTACAGGCGTGAGCCATCGCGCCTGGCCACCAGGTTTTTATTAGATTTTTTTCCCTGTGGCATTGTGGTTTTTGCTGCTTTCCCTCCCCACATCAGATATGCTAGGCATGTCCTTCCTTACCTTCTCCTCAAGCTCCTCTGTCCACCCTCATCCCTCTCACAGTCCAGGAAACAGCTGTCTCCTGCCCCAACAACTGACTGTTCCCTCTGAGGCATTGCCAGAGAGGGTAGGGCCCCCACCTCCCACCCTCAGGGTCCTGTCAGCTGAGTGGGGGGTGGGGGGCAGTGGGCAACAGCTGTTGCAGTGGGGACAATGGCTGTATTCTATACAAGCTCCTTTCCTGGGCCACCTCCTCCTCCCTGGCCAGAACAACTGTTCTTGTGGATTGGGGAATCCCATCTGTCTGTGCTAGCTACTCTTTCAGGCAACCTCCAACTCCCTGGCCCATTTTGCTCATGTCTTACGGCATATCCAGTGTGTGTCCCACTGCCCGGTCGCCTGTGCATGGGTCTATCATTGCCTGGAATTGGTGGGCAGAGGAATGATGGTCATGGATAAAGGACCATCTCTCCAAAGCGCATCACCTCTTCTTTCAGTGGTCACATTCAGGCCCTAGCTCCTCACTCAGGTAGGTGGTTTCTGGCCTGTTGTCCCAGGCAGAAAGGCACTATGATTATGACAGGGCTGAGCTCCCAGTTCCTGGGCTAGAACTCTGCCCATTCCCCACCCACACTGCCTATACCTGGCTGGCTCTGGTTCCTGGCCCCAAGGTCTCCCCACCTGCTCCTTGGTAACATCACCCCTTGACACTCCCTGCCCTTGATGAGGCCTCCCTGGCTCCTTGTCAGAACTCCTTGTTTAGGGATCAGAGCTGTCCTCAACCTCCCACAAACAGGAAGGGTCCCACACCAGTGCTGATTTCCCAGAGGACAACAGGCCAGTGAAACATGACAGAGCGAGGGGCCACAGCCTCCGCAGGCCTCCCTTGATTCTTCAAGCATTAACAGAGCCCCAGCCTCTGATCTAAGTGCTGCCCACGAGCAGCAGGGTGCCTTGCATCAGGCCTCCAAGGAGCAGCAAGTTCTCCGCTGGCCTCTGACATAAGGGTGGAAGGAAGGAAACTAATATTTATGAGACACCTACCTAGTAGCCAAACTCTGAGCCTCACATTCTCCTCATCTCTTTATCTGGTCAGCTGTAGGTATTATTATAATTCCCATTTTAGGGAGGGGGACCACCCCATAGCACAGCTCCGGAAGGTGCCACTCTCAACTCCCGCTGTGCAATATACAGCCTGCTCTGGCATCCAGAGGGGCCCTGAGAGAGGGTCCCAGAGCCAGCATGTGGTTCCAGAGCGACCAACTCAGAAGCACCTCCAGCCAACTTCACGAGCTGGGACCCAGACACGTGTTTTTAATGCAAGTCATGCGGAGGCAGTGGCCTGTCGCAGCATGCTCTTGAGCGCCTGGGTGGAGACATGCAGAAGGGGTGGGAAGGTAGGACTCTCGGTGCCCATGGGTCTGGCAAGAACCCATTAGCTCTAGTGCAACTCTTGCTATCATTCCTGCTTTCCCCATCTGCTGTCTGTCACTCTGGTGGCTCTTGGTGTGTCTGTCCTCTTCACCATTGACCCAGAGCCTTGCACGGGCCTTCACACAGTTGGCACGCAATGTATGTTGTCATCTCTGGCCCGATTAACTGATGCCTGTGTATGGGCATCATCCAGAATGTTTCTGGATGGCCCTGGGCATCTGGGGAGTGGACCACAAAGGCAGATCCCAGGGGCCACTTAGTGCCAGCCCACAGTCCTCACCTTCACAGGTTGGTATCCAGATACTCTCTTTTTTTTTTTTTTTTCAATTGACCTTAAGGAAACAGGAGATTTGGTCAGTTTCCTCAAAGTTGCCTGCAGAGCATGGGAGGCAGAGGTCAGGGCAGTACAGGAAGGATCCATGACACAAGGCTAAACTGGGAACTGGAAGAAACCGCTCCCTGGCGGCTTTGTTGCTGACGAGGATGGTTATTTTTCCAGGAATGCTGAGGAAATCCACAGCAGCTTTAGTGTTCCCGCCTTGGAGAAAATGTCTGGGGCAGGCAAGGGAGGTGGGGTGGAGCTAATGGAGGTGAGGATGGGAAGGTGGTGGAGAGGGCAGTTAATCCCAGGAAGGGTCAGGGGTTAGAGAGTAAACTAAGACTGGATCCATTCCTTGGAGCCAGCCACTGCCCCTCCCCCACCTCCCTGCCCAAACCCCTCTGGAGTTCCCCATTGTTCCCAGAGACAATAGCTAGTTTCCTTTACCTGCCTCATCATCCCAGTCCCCAGGAATCTCTCACTCTGTTTACAAGAGGCAGCGGTGGGGTAGGAGTATCTGGGCCTCACCCCAGGGTCCAAGGATCTCACCGCTGGAAGATCCCACAGCTATGGAAACTGAGGCTGGGAGGAGTGGGATGTGACTTAGCCAAGGTCACAGCAACCACAGATGTGGGCCAGTGCTTGGTGGGGCCTCCACGGTTCCCCGTGGAGTACGCACTTTTGTGGTTCTCAGAGGGAGCCATCAGGGCCTGCCGTTCCTCCCCTCGAGACTCTCTCCAGCTGTCTGTGCAGCCCAGGGGTTCTCACACACATCCTGGGAGTGTGTTTAGATCAGTGGAGCCCTGGAACCCAGCTGCACAGACTCTGGGGCAAGCAAACCTGGGTTTGGATCCTGCCACAGAACCTTCATTTATTTGTTCCATAAACCAAAAAAAAAAAGTGTGTGAGACAGATCTCCATCAACTTAGCGGTTTATTTTGCCAAGGTTGACGATAAGCCTGGGAAAAAGAGACAAAAGTTACAGAAGGCTCTGTGGCCTGTCCTTTTTCCAAAGAGAGTTTCAGGATTTCCATTCTTAAAGGGGAAAGAGCGGCAGGAGGGAAAAGAGGAACAGTCCATTACTGGTGAGATTCAACAGAACTTGGCTTTAGGGTGAGGACTTTGGAGCCCACAAGGAATTCCTCCTGAGCAATTTGTGAGAAAGGTCACCTGGGGAAATATGCGGCCTTCCATTGCTGCAGCTGTCTGTTTAGGAACCAAAATAAGGCAGTTTTTGTGTGACTCAGTTCCCAAGCTTAACTTTTCCCTTTGTGAGTTTGGGGTCTCTTTTCCTTTCACATTTCTTACAACATTTTTTACTAGTATTTATTGCCAAGCACTGGGCCACAACAAAATAGTTCCTACTCTCAAGTCCCTTCTCTCAAGGAACTTATGTTTTATTTATTTATTTTTATTTATTTATTTATTTATTTTTGAGACAGTCTCGCTCTGTCGCCCAGGCTGGAGTGCAGTGGCATGATCTCGGCACGCTGCAACCTCTGCCTCCCAGGTTCAAGAGATTCTTCTGCCTCAGCCTCCTGAGTAGCTGGGATTACAGGCATGCACCGCCATGCCCGGCTAATTTTTTGTATTTTTAATAGAGACTGCGTTTCCGTGTTGGCCCAGCTGGTGTCTCAAACTCCTGACCTCAGGTGATCCACCCGCCTCGGTCTCCCAAAGTGCTGGGTTTACAGGAGTGAGTCACTGCGCCTGGTGGAACTTACGTTTTAGTAAGGGAGGCAGATAACCAACATGATAAGGAAGTAAAATATATAGCATGTCTGACAATGATTTAGCAGAGAGGTAAAGATAGTAGAGGAAAGGATGGCAGGGCAGCTGGAGGTGGGGTGGAGTACATTTAAATAGGATGGTTGGGTAATATTTGAGCAAAGATTTGAAGGAGGTCACAGATGAAGCCACGTAGATTTCTGGATAAAGACCCTTTTCGTAGGTGCTTGAGCCTGAGTAGGGGCTCAGGACACACCACTCCAAAACAGAACTGCCAGTGACTAGACTATGCCACCCCAAAATATACCTCTTTGGGATATTGATTATTTCAAGCTGGTTATTTTAAGAAACTGCAGACATGGGAGTTGCTCTGAAAAGCTGTTCTTTTATAAAGGAAATCTACATTTAACAAGGAAATTTTCACGGGAGAGGGTATCTATATCAGGAAGAGATTTACTCCAGACAATTTTTATCACCTGAGAGACTTGTATCTACATAGCAAGGCACCCTTTATTCACCACCCATTTCCTCCCCCGACCCTCCTATGTCTCCATCACCCCTAGAGGCCCCAAACCCCTATTGTGTAGCTCAGGATAGTACATAAGCCTTAATTTTTGGGTTGTTTCTTGGGGTCTTATATTTTTGTGGGACTCCTGTGCATACATATGAAATTAAAAATGTTTTTCTCCTGTAAATCTGTCTATGTCAATTTAATTCATAGACCTGCCAAAGAACTTAGAAGGGTACCAAGAAGCAATATTTTTTTCTCTTCTATAGTTGTAGAACCCCAAAACTCAGTTTGAGTACCTGATGTGCAGGAAGCCAAACAGTGACACATCAGTGCTTCAGAAGAGAGAATGGTTTATTTGATTTGGCCAACGGGTGAGCATGGGAGAGACAAACTTTCAAATCTGACCTGCCTTTGAACATAACTGGGGGCTTTTATAAGTAAGGTAGGTTGTGGGAGGTGATATTCCCCGGTGATCAAAGCTGCTAACAGCCCCAGGTCGATCAAACTTTCTGGATGCCTTCAAGGAGGTCTGCATGACCTAGAGATCATCGTTCTTTGAAAAAAAAAAAAAAATTCATTAGTCTTGCGGGCAACCCCCCAGGGTCAGGGTATGAAGTTAATCAATTATTAGTGACTAACCTCTACCAAAATGACTATGTATAAGCAATTATCCATTGGAAGAGGAAAAGGACAAAGAAAAAGGAAAATAGCAGTGGTTCACATCTATAATCCCAGCACTTTGGGAGGCTGAGGATGGTGGATCGCTTGAACCTAAGAGTTTGAGACCAGCCTGGGCAACATGGAAAAACCCTATCTCTACCAAATAAATAAATAAATAAATAAATACAAAAATTAGCAGCTGGGGGCGGTGGCTCATGCCTGTAATCCCAGCGCTTTGAGAGGCCAAGGTGCGTGGATCACGAGGTCAGGAGTTCAAGACCAGCCTGACCAACATGGTGAAACCCCATCTCTACTAAAAATACAGAAATTAGCCGGGCATGGTGGCGGGCGCCTGTAATCCCAGCTACTTGGGAGGCTGAGGCAGGAGAATTGCTTAAACCCAGGAGGTGGAGGTTGCAGTGAGCTGAGATCGCTCCACTTCACTCCAGCCAGGGCAACAGAGCAAGACTTCTTCTCAAAAAAAAAGAAAAGAAAAAATTTAGCCAGGCGTACTGGTGCATGCCTGTAGTCTCAGCTACTTGGGAGGCTGAGGTGGGAGGATCACTTGAGCCTGGGAGGCAGAGGTTGCAATGAGCTAAGATCACACCACTGCACTCCAGTCTGAGAGACAGAGCCAGACCCTTTCTCAAAAAAAAAAAAAAAAAAAGAATACCTCATTTTTGTTGTTGTTGTTGTTGTTGTTGTTGTTGTTGTTTCTTTTTTAGTAATATAGGCTCTGTTACAAAGGGACCTTACTGTCTGGGACCTGCTAGCTCCAGTACTGCCACAATGCAGGATTCCAGGTAAGATTCTTATCATATTAGGCTCCTAGATCTCTGCCTGCAGGGTATGGTCAAAGTGAGATTGGTAAATGTGTCTTTGGTTTTGTTTCTTCTCTTTATTTACTTATTTTTTATTTTATTTTATTTTTTGAGATAGAGTCTCACTCTGTCACCCAGGCTAGAGTGCAGTGGCTCAATCTTGGCTCACTGCAACTGCCGCCTCCTGGGTTCAGGTGATTCTTGTGTCTCAGCCTCGGGTAGCTGGGATTACAGGCGCCCGCCACAACGTCCAGCTAATTTTTGTATTTTTTTAGTAGAGACGGGGTTTTGCCGTGTTGGCCAGGCTGGTCTAAAACTCCTGGCCTCAAATGATCCACCTGCCTCGGCCTCCCAAAGTGTTGGGGCTACAGGCGTGAGCCACTGCACCTGGCCTGTTTTTCCCCTTTCTGAATTTAGATTAACAAGATAAAACATTTGTGTGTTCTTGTGTAGCACACTAGGGTTTGGGGTTTTTTCTTTTATTTTTTGGTCTAGTACTTGTTTCTGATCCCTTGCCTCCTGGGGATAGTCATTTTTGTTTGTTTGTTTTTTGCCTCTATCTTTTGTGTCCTTTGTCATAAGGAGGAGAATCATGGAATGAGGGTCTCCTTTTGTCTTGTTTTATGTCTTGATGGCTTGGCTTTGTGACCAGTGAGGGTATTCTCTGTGGTCTCTGCCAGCCAGGGGTGCAAGTGTTGGCTTGCATCAGGCAGCCAGTCTAACAGGCTGGGAGCCCGAGACATGAAGTGACAGGAGCATTCTCTCCGTGTGGCCTTGCCAGCTCTCGAGGTGTTTGTCTTAATAAGAGGTCCCAGTCTATAAGGGGCCTATGACCTCTCAACCTCCATTGCTTGGTTAGTGCTGGGAAAGTCCCCTCCAATTAATGCCTGCCCAGAGAGAGGACAACTGCTGTCAAAGATGAGCAGATTAGCAGGTTAATGACTACAGTCGTCCCACATTCCTTGGCAAACCAAGATTTCATTTTCACAAACACTATCCTTAACTGCCTGTGACAGGGAAGGTCTTTACTTTTTTTTTTTGAGACGGAGTCTCGCGGTCTCCCAGGCTGGAGTGCAGTGGTGCGATCTCCGCTCACTGCAAGCTCCGCCTCCCAGGTTCACGCCATTCTCCTGCCTCAGCCTCACACCCACCACCACGCCTGGCTAATTTTTTTGTATTTTTAGTAGAGATGGGGTTTCACCGTGTTAGCCAGGATGGTCTCGATCTCCTGACCTCGTGATCCACCCGCCTCGGCCTCCCAAAATGCTGGGATTACAGGCATGAGCCACCGTGCCTGGTGGTCTTTGCTTTCTTTGGCTGTCTCTGGGACTGAACTTTTTGGATCATAGGGCTGCAACTTCTGCATCCACATCGGGAATGCTATTTGTACCCACAGGAAAGATTTTTTTTTTTTTAGGAGTTTCACTCTTGTTGCCCAGGCTGGAGTGCAATGGCATGATCTCGGTGCACTGTAACCTCCACCTCCCGGGTTCAAGCGATTCTCCTGCCTCAGCCCCCTGAGTAGCTGGGATTACAGGCATGCACCACCACGCCCAGCTAATTTTGTATTTTTAGTAGAGCGAGGTTTCTCCATGTTGGTCAGGCTGGTCTCGAACTCCCGACCTCAGGTGATCCGCCCACTTCAGCCTCCCAAAGTGTTGGGATTACAGGCATGAGCCACTGTGCCCGGTCAGTAAAGATTTATTCTAAGCCTGGAACGTTTCCTCTGGGGCTTTAAATGAAAAAGCTTATTGGTTCGAGTCACTTCTGGAATAAACAAATTGGCACTATTTGAGAAAAAAAAATTGATCAAGTGCAGTGGCTTACACCTGTAATCCCAGCACTTTGGGAGGGCGAGACAGGTGGATTGCTTGAGCCCAGGAATTCAAGACCAGCCTGGGCAACATGGCAAAACCTCATCTCTACAAAAAATACAAAAATTATCCAGGCATGGTGGCGTATGCCTGTGGTCACAGCTACTTTGGAGGCGGAAGCAGGAGGATCGCTTAAGCCTGGGAGGATCGCTGGAGCCCAGGAGGTCAAGGGTGCAGTGAGCTTTGATCACACCGCTGCATGCCAGCTTGGGCAACAGAGTGAGATCTTGTCTCAAAAAAAAAAGAAAGAAAGAAAAAAACATTTACAGCTCTCCTCCTAAACAACTGTCTTATTAATACCCATGGGAAGATCAAATTGAAAAGAGGTATAAAGGCTAACCTTGGGAACTCCCTTAATGAGATCAAAAAACAAGAACACAGAAATCAGTTAGAACTAAGTTGAAATCCAAATCCACCATAAATCCCCTTCTCTACCTTCTTATACTCCTGTTTACCCCCAACTCCCTGGCCCTGGCCCTCCAGAAGATCTCTCGGATCTCTAGACCCCCTAAACTGCCCTCCTCAAAATCTGGCCTCACTTCCTCAGCAAATTCCTTAAACTCCCCAAGCTCCTCCAGCTTCCCCAGAAAATTCCTTAAACACTAGGTGCCTGTTTTAACTTCCCTTTCCCTGAAAGAATTACAGAGAGCACTGGTCTCCAGGCCTGGGACATATAGGTTGAGTTACTTTGGCAGAAGCACCTAGGGTGAGTGGCAAGGATCACTTTGCTGTTCCTTAAGGCTCCCATTGCCAGAACTCTGCAGTCAAGCTCTGCCCACTTCAGGGGACTCCCCACTCACCTTTATGCTCCCCATGCTGTGTCTGCCCTTTCACCAGTTCAGAAGACACAGCACCTCTCTACACAGTGGCAGATCACCTAGGAATAGGCCCTATGAACTAATCCCTCTTCCCACTCAGTCACTAAACTTTAGGCTCTCCTGCTCTCTCTCACTCTCTTTTTTTGAGACAGGGTCTTGCTCTGTCACCCAGGCAGGAGTGCAGTGGCATGAGCTCAGCTCACTGCAACCTCTGCCTCCAGGGCTCAGGTGATCCTCCTGCCTCAGCCTCCTGAGTAGCTGGGACTACAGGCGCACGCTGCCACACCCAGCTAATTTTTGTATTTTTGGTAGAGAGAGGGTTTGGTTATGTTGCCCAGGCTGGTCTTGAACTCCTAAGCTCAAGCCATCTTCCTGCCTCAGCCTCCCAAAGTGCTGGGATTACAGGTGTGAGCCACTGTACCTGGCTTCCTGCTTTTAAAGGACTCAGGGACCCCCAAAAGATTGATCTCTGATAACAGGCAAATAGTCCCCAGATTCATTCTCGGAGCCATGGATAGCTATTGATTCACCAGCCTCAGCCTCCCAAAGTGCTGGGATTGCAGGCACCACGCCCGGCCAAAATCCCATGTATTTAACTTGTAGGTTTTTGCTTTCATGATATTTGCTCAACATTCATGTGCTGTAAAACAGTTATCAGGGAAACAACTTGATGATGGCTAGCTTTGTCTAATGTTTCATAAGATTTTCATGCATAATTGTTGCCCAAGCATAATTGTTAAGAACAAGTGACTTAAATATATGTAAGTAGGATAAAAGTTTTAAAATATACCTTTTGGCAGGCTGCGGTGGCTTGTGCCTGTAATCCCATCACTTTGGGAGGCCAAGGCAGGGGGATCACAAGGTCAAGAAATTGAGACCATCCTGGCCAACATGGTGAAACCCTGTCTCTACTAAAAATACAAAAATTAGCTGGGCGTGGTGGCAGGTGCCTGTAATCCCAGCTACTCAGGAGGCTGAGGCAGGAGAATCGCTTGAACCTGGGAGGTGGAGGTTGCAGTGAGCCAAGATCGCGCCATTGCACTCCAGCCTGGGCAACAGAGCAAGACTCCGTGTCAAAAACAAAAAAGTATATATATATATATTTTTATTATTTATTTATTTGTTTATTTATTTGAGAAGGAGTGTCGCTCTGTCATCCAGGCTGGAGTGCAGTGGCACGATCTCGGCTCACTGGAACCTCCGCCTCCTGGTTCACGCCATTCTCCTGCCTCAGCCTCCCGAGTAGCTGGGACTACAGGCACCTGCCACCACGCCCAGCTAATTTTTTGTATTTTTAGTAGAGATGGGGTTTCACCGTGTTAGCAGGGATGGTCTCGATCTCCTGACCTTGTGATCTGCCCGCCTTGGCCTCCCAAAGTGCTGGGATTACAGGCGTAAGCCACCGCGCCCGGCCAATATATATACCTTTTAACAGTAATCATGTTTTGTTTTGTTTTGTTTTCGTCATTTTGGAGACAGGATCTCCTCTATCACCCAGGCTGGAGTGCTGTGGCTTGATAATAGCTCACTGCAATCTCGAACTTCCAGGCTGAAGTGATCCTCCTGTCTCAGCCGCCTGAGTAACAGATGTGCACCACCACTCCTGGCTGATGGTTTTATTTTTATTTTTGTAGAGACAGGGTCTCCCTATGTTGCCCAGGGTGGTCTCCAAGGCCTGGGGGCCTCAAGCGATCTTCCTACCTCAGCCTCCCAAAATGCTGGAATTACAGGTGAGCCACCATGCCTGGCCAATAATTATGTTTTATAATATGTCTGTTTAAAAATAATTTCCCAAATCTCTTCGGTAACTTACTCTCTTAAAGTTATACTAGGTTAAATTAAGTGATGGCTATTCATTGTATATCTAGATCATTTCCCAACAAGATAAAATACTGAAACATTAATTGCTGAACATAAGTTTATCTACTTTTGTCTTCTTATTATAAAGGAACTAGAGATAGTTGGGTCTGTTAGTAAATATGTCCTTTGCCACTTCAAAATTGTACTATGGGGCAGGGTACAGTGGCTCACGCCTGTAATCCCAGCACTTTGGGAGGCTGAAGCAGGAAGATCACGTGAGGCCAGGAGTTTGAGGCTCCAGTAAGCTATAATCATGTCACTGCATTCCAGCCTGGGCGACAGAGCAAGACCCCGTAGTAGTACTAGTTACTCATGAGGTCAAGGTGGGAGGATCACTTGGGCCCAGGAGTTTGAGGTTGCAGTGAGCTATGATGGCTCCACTGGGCAATACAGCAAGACCCTGTCTAAATAAATAAATAAACAAACAAGTAAATAAAAGCACATACTTCTAGAAATTATAAAATGATGTATTTATAGATTTGTCATTCTACGAATGCTGCTGTAACAGTTTGTAACTGCTTACTTCCTAGTTTTCGCTAGAAATTAAGGTTACTAAGGGTTAAGAATTTTAATTAATATGTGTAGTTAAAACTAGAAATAATAAGGGAAACAAGTTTGTATGCAAAATATACAAGAAAACTAATGCATATTTCGGTTAGGAAACTTATAAGGTATAAGAATTTTTGGGGGGTAAAGGAAAATATTAATTTTGTCTAGTTTGGAGGTTATTTAAGGTTGTTTCAGAATGAAAGAAG
This sequence comes from Pan troglodytes, assembly GCF_028858775.2. NCBI lineage: Eukaryota > Metazoa > Chordata > Mammalia > Primates > Hominidae > Pan > Pan troglodytes. The sequence continues at coordinate 50,107,569 of NC_072403.2, forward strand.
GAAATGGGGAGGTGCATGGGGAAAGGGAAGGCATTGCTCAATGAGAGCAAAGCTATAGCTAGATAGGAGAAATAATTCTGGTGTTCTACTGCACAGCAAGGTGACTATAGTTAATACAATGTATTATATATTTCAAGATAACTAAAATACATTATTTCTTTTCTTTTTTTTTTTTTTTTTTGGACACGAAGTCTCACTGTGTCGCCCAGGCTAGAGTGCAGTGGTGTGATCTCTGCTTACTGCAACTTCTGCCTCCCAGGTTCAAGCAATTTTTGTGTCTGAGCCTCCTGCGTAGCTGGGATTACAGGCACACGCCACCATGTCCAGCTAGGTTTTGTGTGTGTGTGTGTGTGTGTGTGTGTGTGTGTGTGTGTGTGTGTGTGTGTGTGTGTTTAGTAGAGAAAGGGTTTTGCCATGTTGGCCAGGCTGGTCTCGAACTCCTGACCTCAAGTGATCTGCCACCTCCTCCCCCCGAAGTACTGGGATTACCCGTGCGAGCCATCGTGCCTAATCTAGAATTTCTTTTTAGAGACAGGATTTTGCTATGTTGGCTGGGCTAGATTTGAACACCTGGGTTTAGGCAATCCTCCTGCCTCGGTTTCCCAAGTAGCTGAGACTATAGGCATGTAGCACTATGCCTGGCTAAAAGAGAGGATTTAAAATGTTGTCTACTGGGTATGGTGGATCATGCCTGTAATTCCAGCACTTTGAGAGGCTGAGGCGGGAGGGTCACTTGAGCTCAGGAGTTCAAGACCAGCCTGGGCAACATGGCCAAACATGTCTCTACTAAAAATACAAAAATTAGCTGGGCGTGGTAGCGTGTGCCTGTAGTCCCGGCTACTGGGAAGGCTGAGGTGGAAGGATCAGCTGAACCCAGGAGGCTGAGGCTGTAGTGATCCATGATCATGCCACTGCACTCCAGCCTGGGTGACAGAGTTAAGACCCTGTCTCAAAAAATAAATAAATAAATAAATAAATAAAAATTTTAAAAAATAAAGTACTGTCACCACGAAGAAATAATAAATATTTGAGGTGACATATAAGCCGATTATTCTGATCTGATTATTCCATAATGTATACATGTATTGAAATATCACTTTGTATCCCACAAATATAAACAATTATTTATCAATTAAAATAAAATGAAACAAAAAAACCTGAATGGATATAGAACATTGGGAGAAAGAGAATTTTGTATAGTCAAACTGACTAAAATTTAATGAATTTGTTTAAAAGGTTTTACAAATTAGCCTTAATATAAAAAAATACGCTTATGCAAAGCTAGAATTTGGGCTTGGTGGCTCATGCCGGTAATCTCATCCATTTGGGAAGCTGAGGCAGGAGGATCACCTGAGGCCAGGAGTTCAAGACCAGCCTGAGCAACATAGTGAGAACTTGTCTCTCCAAAAAAAAAAAAAAAAAACAACTTGACTGGGCACGCATGCACCTGTAGTTCCAGCTACTGCGGAGACTGAGGTGGGAGGATGGCTTGGGCCCAGAAGGTCGAGGCTGTGGTGAGCTGTGATTGTACTCTAGCCTAGGAAACAGGATAAGACCCTGTTTCTAAATAAAAATAAAAATAAATGAATAAATCAATAAATGACAAGGTTTTCTAGGAGCTTTTGTCAGCTCTTGAAAAGAGATTGCTGGCTGTGCGCCGTGGCTCACGCCTGTAATACCAGCACTTTGGGAGGTGGAGGTGGGTGGATCACGAGGTCAAGAGATTAAGACCATTCTGGCCAACATGATGAAACCCCCTCTACTTAAAAACAATACAAAAATTAGCTGGGCGTGGTGGCGCATGCCTGTAGTCCCAGCTATTCGGGAGGCTGAGGCAGGAGAATCACTTGAACGTGGGAAGCAGAGGTTGTAGTGAGCTGAGATCACGCCATTGCACTCCAGCGTGGGCAACAAAAAAAGAAAAGAAAAGAATAAAATAAAATAAAATAAAATAAAATAAAATAAAATAAAAGAGATTGCAAAAGGTTTTTCTTTACCTTTTTTTTTTCAGACGGAGTCTCGCTGTGTCACCCAGGCTGGAGTGCAATGGCGCGATCTCCACTCACTGCAACCTCCACCTCCTGGGCTCAAGCGATTCTCCTGTCTCAGCTTCCCAAGTAGCTGGGATTACAGGCACGTGCCACCATGCCCAGCTAATTTTTGTATTTTTAGTAGACAGGGGGTTTCATCATATTGGTCAGGCTGCTCGAACTTCTGACCTCAGGTGGTCTGCCCGCCTTGGCCTCCCAAAGTGCTGGCATTACAGGCGTGAGCCACTGCACCCGGTCTCTAGTATTGTTTCATAATGACAAGCGATCCTATTTAATCAAGAGTTTTAAAGATTTTGACATTTTTTACAACTTCCCAAAATTAAATTCTAAATAAATTTTTATTTCTTTTTTGAGGCAGGGTCTTACTCTGTCACCCAGGCTGCTGTGCAGTGGCATGAACATAGCTCACTGCAACCTTGAACTCCTGGGCTCAAGCAATGTTCCCACCCTAGCCTCCTGAGTAGCTGGGACTACGGGTGTGCATTGCCATGCTCAGCTAATTTTTTTATTTTTTATTTTTTTGTAGAGACAGAGTCTCACTATGTTGCCCTGGCTGGTCTTGAAATCCTGGGCTGAAAAGTCAGAACCTTTGGCTTTAACTCTGAGTGAGATGTGAGCCATTGGATAATTTGAGCAGGGAAAGGATCAGATTCAGCTCATGTTTTATAAGCATCATTCAGGCCACTGTGTAGAAAAGAGAAACAGGAACATCAGTTAGGTGGATACTTCAATGATTCTGGCAAGAGATGATGGATGTTCCGATGAGGGAAATCACACTAGTATCTGACAAGTGGTGAGATTCTGAAGATTTTGAAAGTAGAGCCATCAGGATTGGCTAATGTGGGTAGTGATCTATAATAGGAAGAGAGGAGTCAAGAATAACTTCTAAGATTTTGGCCAGGGTAACTAGAAAGATATAAATTGCCACTTAGAGATGGGAAAGCCTAGGGAAGGAGAAGGAGCAGATGTAGAGGAAGATCAGGCTGTTTATCCGCTGTGAGGCTTTAGGTGAGTTGCTTAACCATCCTGATCCCCAGTTTCTTCGTTTGTACAATGGTTATAATAATTGCTCCCCTGCAGGGTGGTGGTGAGAATTTTGTTTGTTTGTTTTTTGAGATGGAGTCTCACTCCGTTGCCCAGACTAGAGTGCAGTGGCATGATCTCGGCTCACGGCCACCTCTGTCTCCCAGGTTCAAGCAATTCTTCTGCCTCAGTCTCCTGAGTAGCTGGGACTATAGGCGCATGCCAGCACCCCTGGTTAATTTTTGTATTTTTAGTAGAGATGGGGTTTCACCGTGTTGGCCAGGCTGGTCTTGAACTCCTGACCTCAAATGATCCACTCACCTTAGCCTCCCAAAATGCTGGGATTACAGGTATGAGCCACCATGTCTGGCTAGTGGTGAGAACTGAGCGAGATCCTGAACTCAGAAGCTTGGCATATGTGTGTACCCAATGCACCTGTCACCCACAACCCTACGATAGCACAAGGTCATCATACCTTCTCCGGAAGCAACTGGAAGGAGAGGAAGACTCTGCCTGTGAGTCTATACTCTCTAGCTCCTCTCTTCTGCTTCCTTTAGGTAGAAGTGGGACAGGCCTTTTTGACCTGGTAAGTTTTCTTTCTTTAGGGTCTTACATGCTGATGGAGATGATGATGCTAGTGGCGGCTGGTGGGGATGATGACAAATGCTCATATTCCCAAGGCCTTGAGGTTTACAAAACACTTCATGGACAGTATCTCATCTGATCCAGCAAGGCAGGAATTATACTTATTTTATGAAGTAGAAGAATGAAGTATTTATAAAACCAAATAGGTTGAGTGCAGTGGCTCACGCCTGTAATCCCAACACTTTGGGAGGCAAAGGTGGGAGGATCTTTTGAGCCCAGGAGTTAGAGACCAGCCTGGGCAACACAGTGAGACCCCTGTCTCTACAAAATAAATTTTAAAAAGTAACCGGGTGTGGTGGCGCCTGCCTGTGGTCCCAGCAACTCGGGAGACTAAGGTGGATCACTTGATCCTGTGAGGTTGAGGCTGCAGTGAGACATGATCTTGCCATGGCACTCCAGCCTGAGTGACAGAGTGAGACCTTGCCTCAAAAAAATAATATAAATAAAATAAATAAAAATAAAAAGCAGGCTGGGTGTGGTGGCTCACGCCTGTAATCCCAACACTTTGGGAGCCCAAGACGGGTGGAGCACCTGAGGTCAGGAGTTCGAGACCAGCCTGGCCAACATGGTGAAACCCCACCTCTACTAAAAATACAAAAATTAGCCGGGCATCGTGGCGGGTGCCTGTAATCCCAGCTATTCAGGAGGCTGAGGCAGGAGAATCGCTTGAACCTGGGAGGCAGAGGTTGCAGTGAGCCAAGATCATGCCACTGCACTCCAGCCTGGGTGACAGAGTGAGACTCCGTCTCAAATAATAATAGTAATAAATAAAAATTAAAAACAACATAAAACCCAGGCTATAAACCCAAAGAGATATACCCAGCTATCTCATAGAATTTCATTTAATCTGAGGGAGGAAAGCAGGTGTAGGAGAGGGTCTTGAAGTAAGCATCCAAGGGGGAATGCCACCCAGCTGTGTCCAGCTGTGCCCAGCTAGGAGATAGACTGTGCCTCTACTTTTCTTCCCCCAGGAGAGGGCCCACAGGGGCCTGCTTGGGTCCTAGTCTCCCTGTCTCAGCCACTGAGCATGCCTGGTGCTCAGGTGTGTGTGCAGTCTGCAGACTCACTGCTTCTGAGGTTTAGGCAAGTGGGTCTCATATATTGTCCTGTTCCAGTTACTCCTTCCAGTTACTCCCACTTACTGAGGCTATAGCGGAGAGGACTGGAGCCCAGAAGAGTCAATGTTCTTAAGGAAACACAATTAGAAAGTGCAGTCTGGGCTGGGCACGGTGGCTCAGGCCTATAATCTCAGCACTTTGAGAGGTCGAGGCGGGTGGATCACTTGAGCTCAGGAGTTTGAGACCAGCCTGACCAACATGGTGAAACCCTGTCTCTACTACAAATACAAAAAAATTAGCCTGGCATGATGGCACACTCCTATAATCCCAGCTACTTGGGAGGCTGAGGTAGGAGAATCGCTTGAACCCAGGAGGCAGAGGTTGCAATGAGCCGAGATCCTGCCATTGCACTCTAGCCTGGGCAAAAAGAGCAAAACTCTGTCTCAAAAAAAAAAAAAAAAAGAAGAAGAGAAAGAAAAGAGAAAGTGCAGTCTGGGTTCCAACTCGAGGGAAATCCTGCATATGTTCCCTTCCCTCTCCTCCCCCTAGACTGGGAAGTGGGGGCCAGCCCAGCTGCCCGCTCCCCTCAATATACCAGGTGCCAGAACACAGCTGTTTCTTCATTGTTCCCCAACCCAGGCGGACTGTAATTGGTGGGGCAGAGCAGGGCGGGGCTACCCCTGTGTTGAATCCAGTGGGGCTATCTCCACTCCAGGCAAATCCAGCCAGAGACTGATTCTGAGCAGCAGTTCTGCCCGGTGAGAGCTGCCGCGGATTGGTGGGGGTAGGGGACTGAGAGGTCAGGGAGTGTTAGGTCAGGGTGGATCAGGAGCCCCAAAAGAAAAATTAGAATTGCCTGGAGAAGAACTCCTGCTAGACTGAGGGAGAAGGGTTAGGGAACTCCAGGGGCATGGAGGCTGTGCAAGAGGAGGGGGTGACTAGAGGAAGGGAGGGGCCAGGGAGCAGTAGGAATGCCTGGAGCTGGGAATGGCAAGCTGTAGGTCTTGGTTTACTCTTGCCTTGGTTCAGTCTCCCCATCTATGCTATGGTGAGAACCTTCCTGCCTCAGCTGCCTTGCCAAGAGAAAGGGCTTCATGAAAGCAAAAATGACCTACAAACTGAGGTCAGGAGCAGGAAGGTGTAAACTGAAGGGAGGGGGAACTCCTGCCCACCCCATGTCCTTGCCAGGTGAGGCGGAACCAGGACATGCAAGCCTAAAGTCTGTGTTGTCTTCCCAGGCACTGACTCACTGGCCCTGCCATGCCCACGCCACTGCTCCCGCTGCTGCTTCGATTGCTGCTGTCCCGCCTGCTGCTGCCTGCTGCCCGCCTGGCCCGCCAATACCTCCTGCCCCTGCTGCGCCGATTGGCCCGCCGCCTGGGCTCCCAGGACATGCGAGAGGCTTTGCTGGGCTGTCTGCTGTTCATTCTCAGCCAGCGACACTCGCCAGACGCTGGGGAGGCCTCAAGAATGGACCGCCTGGAGAGGAGGGAGAGGTTAGGCCCCCAAAAGTGAGGCCACAAGTCCTGGCAGCAGCTGTATCCACAAAATGCTTTCTTTTGGAGTAGGATAATCCTGGCACCAGCACTGACCAAAGCCTGCCCAGCGGACAGAAGATATAGTGAGGGTTGTGCATGAGAGGGATCTGCCACAGACATGCCTCTCCACTCCTAACAGAAATGTCTTTCTGGAAGAATGCCTTGCATCTAGCACAAAACTGATTATTGCCCCTCTGTCCTCCAGCAGTTCCTCCCAAAGACCACTCCTAATCACCTCTGGCCTCAGGCGGGAGGGGAACTAACACCCACCCACCCCTGCCCTCCCTGCAAATGGGAACATCAAGGTTCCCAGTGCTTAACTGAGGGACAAGTGACAATTTAGCAGAGAGGCAAGATTTGAATCCAGACCGTCTTCCAGACTCAGGACCTACCTTAAAATAATATCTGCGTTGCCTATGGAGGCAGACCTGCCTGCAAAGCCCAGCACTCAGCAAGTGCTCAATAAATATTTGATTTGAATTCTTTCCATGGCTTTGAAAGTCTAATCACCCAGACTGCTGCTCTGCAAAACAGTTTAACCTGGCCTGGCAGTTGGTGGGGGTGGGGGAGAGGAGAGATGGACAATTGTACAAGGGTTTATTTTGCTACCTATTCCATTGTGGTTTCAGTCCTCACAGCCTGGAAGTTGTTTCCCCCTGCTAAGTTTCGGTCAGTATGTCACACTGTGACCCAGAAATGGCTTGAGTCCATCTAGGAGGAAGTTTGCCTGGCTAGCTCACAGTAGGGAGGAAAATATCCTCCAGCGAGTTTGAGGACTTCTCAGCTAGTGGTGGTGGGAAGAGGGGTGATACGTTTGCTAAGAGACTGGGTGGGAGGCCACCCAGGGAGGCAGTGCAGAAATGCATCCCCTTGAGGGTCATCCCACCCTAGAAGAGACTAGGGTTGGGTGAGTTGCCTTAAGAACTGACTTCATCATTTCCTCCTCCCTAGTGGGAGGCCCCTCAGGGGTCAAATAAGAGCCTCAGAAGAGTCAACATGCTTAAGGAAACACAGTTAGAAAGTGCAGTCTGGGCAGGGCGCGGTGGCTCACGCCTGTAATCTCAGCACTTTGGGAGGCCGAGGCAGGAGGATCACCTGAGGTCGGGAGACCAGCCTGACCAACATGGAGAAACCCCGTCTCTACTAAAAATACAAAATTAGCCGGGCGTGGTGGCGTATGCCTGTAATCCCAGCTCCTACGGAGGCTGAGGCAGGAGAATCGCTTGAATCCGGGAGGCGGAGGTTGCAGTGAGCCGAGATCGCGCCATTGCTCTCCAGCCTGGACAACAAGAGCGAAACTCCGTCTTAAAAAAAAAAAAAAAAAAAGGGTTAGACACATTTGCATCCCAGCCTCCGGATAATTTGCTTATTGTTCCCAGGCAATAATCCTCTCTCTCTGGGTGACTGTTGGGCTCTATCTAGGTTCAGACGAGGACAGTGAGGAGTACAGGATCCAATTGGGATTCCAGTCCCCTCCCCACACCCGTCAGAGGGCTTGGTTGGGAAAGAAGTGAGCCCGAGCTATGCGCCCCACCCCCAGCCCTGCGGGGCTTTCTGCCTGCCACACGCCGTCCCTGCTCACTACCCCATCGGTTTCCTTCGGCAGTCTTCAAAGCCAGTGCACGTGCTCCCAGGTCTCAGGGAGGCGACCTAGGGGGAGGGGCAGAGAGAAGGGGGTCCGAGCCCTTGGGCCCCTAACCCCGTCCCTTTCCGGAGCCTCGGGTGCCCAAAGGCGCCGGCCGCTAGTCCCAGGCCCGAAGGGCCCCTCCCACTGAGTCGGCTCTGGTCTCCCCGCCCCTGAGCCGCGAGGACTGGACGCAGCCGGCTGCGGAGCTCTGGGCGGGCGCTGGGGTCGCCTGTTGCAGCCTCTCTTCCGCCCGGCGGCCCACACCGGTCAGGCCCGGCGCGGGCTGCGCTCTCCAGCTGTGGCTATGGCCCCAGCCCCGAGATGAGGCGGGAGAGAACTAGGGGCCCGCAGGCCTGGGAATTTCCGTCCCCCACCAAGTCCGGATGCTCACTCCAAAGTCTCAGCAGGTGCGCGGGGCGGGGCCGGAGGACCTGGCGGGGCGGGGTGGGGTGGGGGCGAGATCTGCGCCGTTCTCACGCTGCCGGGCGGGACAGGGGGCCAGTAGGGGGACCTGCTGGGCTACAGTGTCTCAGGGGAGTCAGAATCTTTGGTTTCTGGATGCGGGGCCACTTTTCTGGGCCCTCGAAGGCCATTATTAGATGACTGCCTCCCCAAACTCCCCAGCCACTTACAGATGTCCCAGGAACATAGGGTAGGGGGAAGAGGTCTGGAAAATTAGCCTAGAAGACCAGCCCAGACCTAACTGAACAAAGAATTTAGTCTTCTCGAACCCCGAGCCAGTACCCACCCTGTGAACACACCTGTCTTTACTTTAAAAATCTTGATGTTTTATTCATCATGTAGTCTTTAAAAAAAAAACAAAAACCGAGTCTCGCTCTGTTGTTCAGGTTGGAGGGCAGTGGTGCGATCACAGCCTACTGCAGCCTCGACCTCATGGACTCAAGCCATCCTCCCACCTCAGCCTCCCAAAATGCCAGGACCACAGGCATGCGTCAACATGCTCAGCTAATTTTTTTTTTTTTTTTTTTTTTTTAAGAGACAGAGTCTCCCTGTGTTGCCCAGGCTGGTCTTGAACTCCTAAGCTCAAGTGATTCTTCTACCTTGGCCTCCCAAAGTGCTGGGATGACAGATGTGAACCACTGCACTTGGCATCATGGAGTCTTGATTTGTAGACATTGCATTAAAACTTATTTTGGTAAGGGCTGGGCGCGGTGGCTCACGCCTGTCATCCCAGTGCTTTGGGAGGCCAAGGCGGGCGGATCACAAGGTCAGGAGTTCGAGACCAGCCTGACCAACGTGGTGAAACCCCGTCTCTACTAAAAAAAAAAAAAAAATACAAAAATTAGCTGGGCGTGGTGGCACGTGCCCGTAATCCCAGCTACTCAGGAGGCTAAGGCAGGAGACTCGCTTGAACTCAGGAGGTGGAGGTTGCAGTGAGCCAAGATCACGCCACTGCACTCCAGCCTGGGTGACAGAGTGAGACTCCATCTTAAAGAAAAGAAAAAAAAAAACAAACTTATTTTGATTACGTTAAAATGTATCTTTGTTTGTTTGTTTTTTCAGACAAGGTCTTGCTCTGTTGCCCAGGCTGGAGTGCAATGGCAGGATGATGGCTCACTGCAGCCTCGCCCTCCCGGGCTCTAGTGAACCTCCGGCCTCAGCCTCTGGAGTAGCTGGAACCACAGGCTCGAGCCACCATGCCTGGCTAATTTATTTTAAATTTTTTTGTAGAGATGGGGTCTCACTGTGTTGCCCAGGCTAGTCTTGAATTCCTGGGCTCAAGTGATCCTCCCACCTCGGCCTCCAAAAGTGCTGAGATTTCAGGCATGAGCCACCACTCCTGGCCTAAAATTTATCTTGATTCATGAGTTTTTTGGTTCCCCCTTACATTTTACACCCCTGGCAAGTGCCTCACTGGCCTCTCCCTAGTCCCAGCCCTGTCACAAGGCCATGGAGATATAGTCACAAACACAACTGAGAACACAGACAGTCATGAGACATGTGCTGGTTACCAACCCCCAGGCCAAGCAAACACAGTTCCAGCAAACACACATGACTTGTTGGTGACAGCTGAGAGGACACATGCCTGGGGAGAGAGAGGACTGTGTGTGAGGTGGTGAGGCATGCATGGGGCCTGCCAAGTTGGGGAGGGAGTCTGGGCCAAGCCACGGTCCCATATAGGGTGGTGAATAAGGTGTAGAGTAGAGGTGCAGCAGGACCAACCCTTCCCACCCCACCCCTTCGACAGGGACCTGAGGGAGCTCAGGGAGGGAGAGAAGCCAGAAGACCAGGCAGAGACTGAAGAGAGCTGGCAAGGCCTGGCTAGAAAAACTCCAGGCAAGGCCTGTGTAAGTTGGGGCTCCCAGGCTGTCCAGCAGGGGGCCCTGGCACCCAGCAACCTCTGCTTGGGAGGTGGCTACAGAGGGGTGTGGGTGTTGGCTAGGGGCCCAGCAGGATGGATGCCAGATGGACTTCTCTCCAACAATAACAGCCCTGGCTGTTGCCATCCACCAAGCTGGCAGGGCCCCAGTTTGGGTGGGGAGAGGAACCAGCCTTTCCCAGTCTGGCCTGAGACCCTCACCACTTCCCTCCAGTTTTCTTCCACCTCCAGCCCCCTCTGTACACAACTGCAGCCACTGGCCACCAGCCTTGCCATGCCTGGCAGATCTTCTGACCACTAGCCCTGCCACCCCCACAGACCCAGAGACCAGGAAAGGAGGGTGGGGAGCAAGGAAGGGGGCCAAGGCAGAGGGGAGAGGAGGGCTAGGAGAGGAAGAGAGAGAGACTGGAAAAACATGAGGGCAGGAATTAGGGGGTTGTGGACAGACATGAAGCCACTCTCAAGTCATGGGGCTGTGCCTAGAAAAATACCACCTAAACCCATCTTCCTGCCCTCTGGTTAGGGCTGGCGGGGATGTGGGGGATGGGGGTGGGGTGGGGGAGGGTTGGGAAGGAATATGTGTGTCATCTCTGTGGGGCATGGAAACAGAAGGCTGGGGACACCCATTCTGGAGTAGCTTGGGGAGAGCCACTGACAATAATTAGAAAAGCCACCTCTCTCCTTAGGGCCCTGTCTGTTTCTCTGGGGACAGGGTAGGACTACCTTATCCCTATGATGTGAGGTACTGCCAATTGTTAATCAGTGTCTGTGGCTTCTCTAGGGGACAAGCCCTTCGGGTCAGTGGGCATGGGGTGGGCAGCGTGGGTTGGATTTTCTCCTCAGGACCTTTCCAGCCTTAGGATCATCCTCTAGCACTGAGTACTGCTGGAAGGGCAGGGAGTGCCCCCCACCCCACCCCATTTATTGCCCGAACAAAGAGAGGGCCTCCCTCCCCCTCCCTTGGAGGGCCTTGCTGGACCACCCCTCAGCACGCCCACACCTTCCTCCTTAGCTAGTGGAAGACGTACTCAGCAAGGCTTCCGCCTCTCAGGATGGCTGGGACAATAGGATTCACTGAGGATATAAGGCTGTTCCTGGCTTTTTCTCTTCCCATTCCCACCTGTGCCTCAGTTTTCCAAAGTGCTGGATTTAGAAAGGGTGAATTATGAGGGAGCTGGAGGGCTTTGCCCCGTCCCCCTCCGCGCGCACACACAAGCACAGGCAGAGGCTCATACCCCCTCCAAGTCAAAGTTGTGGGTGGGGTGGTGTTTGCGCGTCTGTGGCTGGGACTGGATGTGTCAGGGATGGGAAAACTCATCATGCTGGTCACAGAAAATGGGCGGTGGGGACAGAAGCAGTTTTGAAGGAAAAGAAGAGGAGGGGGACTGAAAGAAAGAAGGGGGCGTTGAAAGGGAGGGCGCTGGGAGGAAAAAGGTGCAGTGTGGAGGAAGCGCGGCGTGGGCAGGGCTTGGGAAGGGATAACGGAATATCTGAGGTGGAGTGGGCCGTGGGGCGTCGGGGCCGGTCTGAGCAGCCCCGGGTTTAGGTGGTATTTTTCTAGGCACAGCCCCATGACTTGAGAGGGGCTTCATGTCTGTCCACAACCCCCTAATTCCTGCCCTCATGTTTGTCCAGTCTCTCTCTCTTCCTCTCCTAGCCCTCCTCTCCCCTCTGCCTTGGCCCCCTTCCTCGCTCCCCACCCTCCTTTCCTGGTCTCTGGGTCTGTGGGGGTGTGTAAATGGAACAGTCCCGAGATGAATTTTATGGGAGTCTGCGCAGGTCCTTAATGTGTGGCTGTACCCTCCAGCCCCATGTACCCCACACGATGGACAGACAGCCTTGGTGTGGCAGGGCCCAAAGAGGTCCTATCTACCGAAATAACACGACCAGGCGGCCCTGGGGGCGCAGGGGCTCGGGGTGGGAGCGGCGGAGCGCGCGGAGTCGCCGCGGGGTGGCAGGGGTGGGCCGGGGGCGGGGCCGCGGGCGTCGGGGAGGTGGCAGTGGGCGCAGGGCGGGGCGGGCTCAGCGGAGGGCGGGTTTGAATGTGCCCCGGCGGGAGAGGGAAGCTGCAGCGAGAGCGCGCGGATCTCAGCGCGGGAGCAGTGCTTCTGCGGCAGGTGCTGCCCGGGGCCGGGGACTGGGGACTGGGGACTGCCGAGGCGGAAGACGCCGCTGCCCGCCTGCCACGGAGGGCAGGGAGGCCCGGCCTGACGGCTCCGCAGCCCGGAGAAGGGACGCCGGGTGGGGCCCCAGTGCGGAGCGTGCGGAGCCGCGCAGCACGTGGCGCGCACGGGCCAGGGAGCCTGAGGACCCTGCGGGGACCGGGACCCAAGCTGGGCTGGGCGGCCTGGCTCCCGGGCCTAAAACAGGCTGCGGTCACGTTGACCTCCGCAAGGGGCAGGCGAGTGGACGGGTGATCCCCATCGATCTGGTCGGTATCAGGGAGGGGCCGTGCCGCTGACTGCGCTGGCGGAGGGGTATGGGGATGGGGATGGAGGCTCGCGAGCGGAGGTGCGGGGCTGTCTCTTTAACCCCGGTCTTTTACTGGCTAAACTCGTATCCCTGGCGTCTCCTTCCTGCGCACGTCCTCATTTACTGATTTACTGTGAGGGTATATGAGAGGGTGAAGACACACAGTCCTCGGCTTCGCTTACCAGGAGAGAGCAGTCGTAGGGCAAGGCTGGCTCCAACCCTGCCCTCACACCTCTAGGGGTCTCTCTGCAGCCCTGTGGTAGTCCCTTTGCCTACTCCTCTCGGTGGCCTCCAGACCCTCCAACTTTCCTCCTGCTTGTGTAAGCTCCCCATGCCAGGATGTGTGTGATGGGGCGGGGCTGAGCTGCCTGACACTCAAGTCAGGCTGGGAATGATCTTGGTCTCCACCTCATTTTTCCCTTTAGTTGAATCAGAGTTCCCCCCACCTCCCAGTCTACAGGGCTGAGAAGCAGCTTTTATACCTCTCTCCATTCCAAAAGGAGCTTGAACATTTAATATGGATTCTAGCTCCTCCACTCACCAGCTCTGTGACTTCAGGCAAGTGACTCAACCCCTCTGAACCTCAGCTGGCCCCATCTATTCAGTGCTAGTACTAGCTTAGGGGTGGTTGTGAAGAAAAGACAAGAGATCTGCAGGTAGTGGCTAGCCCCATATGAAATCCTGGGAGTGGAGAATTGCAGGAGAGGTGTTGGGAGTCTGGAGGCAGGGAGGTACTCAATTTGGTGGCTGCTTTCAGGGGCCCACCTCAGCAGGCCAAGGCATAGTTGGAGGGACACCAGATGCTCTGAGCTGGTATCAGATCCCTGTTTGCCGCTGGGCAAAGGCAGACAAAAGCAAAACACGAAGGCTGGCCAGCTGAATGTTAGGATATGGGCAGGAGGAGAGGGCTGGAGTTGAATTGTGCCCAAGACTGGTATGGGAACTCCTGAGAACAGAGAGAGCAGGGGTGTAGCAGGGGGCCAGGGAAGAAATAAATACTTCTTCTCTAAGCCTAAGCCAGTTTTACCCAGGAGAACAGGAGCTATTCTCCCCACCCTAGGCCCCCATCTGCTTTGAAGCTACACCTGCTCTTAACTGCCAGGAATCTTGCCTGTGGGGTGGAGTACAGGGTATGCGGGTATGAAGTAAGAACCTAGAGGAAGAGTCCCTACTACCTAATAGAAAACCTGAGACCTAGGCAGGGCTCAGTGGCTCATGCCTGTAATCCCAGCACTTTGGGAAGCCAAGGTGGGTGGGTCACCTGAGGTCGGGAGTTCGAAACCAGCCTGGTCAACATGGTGAAACCCCGTCTCTACTAAAAATACAGAAATCAGCCGGGGGTGGTGGCAGGAGCCTGTATTCCCAGCTACTTGGGAGGCTGAGGCAGGAGAATCACTTGAACCTGGGAGGCAGAATTTGCAGTGAGCCGAGATCATGCCATTGCACTCCAGCCTGGGCAACAGGAGCAAAAACTCCGTCTCAAAAAAAAAAAAAAGAAAAACCTGAGACCTGAGGCTTTCCCCCACCCCCACTCCAGTGATGCCCTCTTGCCTTCATCTCTCTAGAAAATGTAAATATGATTATTCACCCCTCGTGCCTAGGACAGTGCCTGGCTAGCATGCACAGGTCCTCAGTAAATATTTGTCGAAGGCCTGATTGGAGGAATCCTTCTGCCTCCATCTGGAGGTGTGGGGCTGAGGGGCTGAGGAGGACCTCTGAGAGCTTGGAGTTTCCCTGGGGAGGGTTGAGAGGAACTACAGGGAGGTGGGAGAGCCCGTGGAAGGTCTCATGGTGCCCAGCTGCTTCTGTTTGTCTGAGTGGGGCCAGAAGCAATGCTGCACCTGCGAGAGCTCCCCTGCTGAGACTCCCTGTTCTCTTATCTCCCGAGCGACAGGGGTGGCTTTTTATCTCCTGGGTGTGCTTCTGCTTCTTTGCTTGCAAGGCTTCTCAGAATGGGGCCCCATGAAGCCTGAGGGACTCTCTCCTGATATGCCCTGTGCCACCTTTTTCATTCTGGATCCGCACCCAGGAGCCCGTGGACAAGGCCCGCTGCCTGAGCCTGAACTAGGAGCCCCTCCTAGGGACTGCCCAGGCTTGCTCTGCTCTGACCCTTCTGCTGGCCAGTCTGGGCACCTGGTGAGTGCCCAGAAAGGGAGGGAAGGGAAGCTGTCCTTTCATCCCAAACAGCAAGGCCTGGGCCCAGCTAGGCCTGAGTGTGGGGAATGTGTCAGTGCACATCTGCCTGGCTTCCCATGCCACCCAATGGGAAAGCTGTTTAATCTGCTGGTGCCAGGGGGTCTCCCCCTACACAAATGGGGAGCAGGAGAGGGACACTGAGGCAGAAGGATAGGTGCTTTGGGATCCACCCCTCCAATCTTCTTTTCAAGGTCACTCTTAGAAAGGGGAAGCGGACAGGAGCCTGTGACAGAGAGGAACTAAGGGAGGACTAGGTGACCCTGGGGTCGGGAGGGGGGAGGGGGAAGGGCTGTGCCCCCACATCCATTATGAAATATTTTCTTGGAAAACCGGCCAGCAACTAGGAAGCCCCTGGGCAGTGGCTGGAAAGAAAGGTTAAGGTGCCAACAGCAGAGAGACTGGAATCTGGGTTGCCTTCAGGAGAGGACAGCCCCACTCTAGCCATGAATCCAGGGGCTCCCCAGGGAGGGTGGAGAGACCAGACTTGCGGAGAGGGGCCTGGGGAGCCTCTGGTTTGACCTCAGTCATCATCGATGTTGTCGCAGCTGCTGCAGATCTGCCTGTTCTGTGTCCTTCCTCCTCCTCCCCCGACCTCTTTGCTGTGTCTCCTCCATTTGTCTCCCTCCTTCCCTTGTCATCACTGTCCCTGACCCCTCTCGTCCTCTTGCCTGCCTTCTTTGACTGTCTTTCCCTCCCTCCCATCATCTTTCCTCCTCCTTCCCTCCTGCTCTCCACCCTCCTGTTTCCCAGCTTATAAACTGCTTCGGCTGCTGGATAAAAATAGCGGTGGCAGCGGCCAGGCCGGGAGCCAGGTAGAGTCTGAGGAGGCAGGGGGCCGCGCAGGACTGGCCTGCTGGGCCAGGGGGCTGGGTGGGGGTCAAGTTGAGTCGTCCTGAGGGGCAGGGTGCAGAGGGGGTCTTACTGGACTCCTCCACTGGCCTGTTCTGTCAGCCCTGCCCCCTCTCCCCCTAAGAGCCTGAGGAGGCCTGTGGCAGGGCCAAGACAGGGCCTTACACTGTTCCTGCCCCTAGCAGGCCCCTGAGGGAGGGAGCTGTCAGCCAGGGAAAACCGAGAACACCATCACCATGACAACCAGTCACCAGCCTCAGGACAGGTAAGGGGTAAGGGGCTGGGCTGTGGATCCAGGGAATGGGTTTTCAGGGAGCTGGGTGTGGTGTCCTTTGGAATTGGGGGTTGCCATTGCTGGCTGGCCTTCCAGCCAGGTAGCTATGAGTCAGGTCTGCATCAGGGGCGGGGACCCCCTGTGCCTTGGCTGGGTGCTGGCTGGGGTGTCTGCGGGAAGGGCAGGGTGCGTGGGCAGCAGTCCTTCCCTGGCCTGTCTGTGTTTCCACTGTTGCTCTCCAGCCAGTTAGCGGCTTCCGGCTCCTCCCGCCACCACTGTGGGGAGATACTTGGCTGCACCCCTCCTTCCAATGCACATCTGGCAGAACTGCCCTGGGGCCTCTGCCTTAGATGACCTGGCCCACCCTGGTTCTTGATCTGATCTTCCTCTCAATTCCCTGCCTCTGGAGCCTGTGAACTCCCAATCAAGTTAGACTTGCAGTTATGACTGTGAATATGTATTTTGGAAGAAGAGGCTGTAGCTTAATTCAATTTCTCAAAGGGATCTGGGACCCAAGAAGGCTGAGGAAGTGATCCCTGAGATCCAAAGCTCCTTCAAAGCGTCAGGCTCTGTCCTGCCCTCCAACTCAGGCCCCAGAAACCCATCACGTCTGCCCTACCCACCCCATCTCCCTCCTGTGCCAAAGGCTATGAAACTAGGCCACTTTTGCCTGTGGGGGCTTTGAGCATGTAGCTTAATCTCTCTGGGACTGTTTTTCCACCTGTAAAATAAGCTAAAAGTATCTACTTCCCAGGAAGTGGATCTAGAAGTAAGGGAATTTAAGGAGGCATGGCAATAAGTCTAGGCCCCAGGTTGCTTCCCTGCCTCCTGTGCTCCATTCCCAGGCTGCCTGCCCATTCTGTCCCCACCTCCGCTCTCCTGTGGGCAGTTCCCTGAAGGCCTCGCCGGCTCCATTTGCCTTATTGCACAGCTCAGTCATTTCCCAGCGTACTCCCCCCCACCCCGATCCTCTGTCCTATGTGACTTTGGGAGTTTTTCCTTCTGCTCTGGGCCTCCGAACCAAGCCTTTAGCTTCTCCAAGGGAAGCATGTATGTGAGGGGGTTGGGGGGGCTGCAGTTGCATTAACTCAGACCTGCTCACGTGGTGTGCTCACCACGCCATCCCTGTATGAGGCCTGCCAGCGGTCCAGGCTCCTGCACTCTGGCCAGGCCTGTCTTCTCACTGCCTTGGGCTTTATCCCTGCCATCTCTGAAGAGAGCTGGTGTTGGCTCTGGGGAGGGTGTGCAAACCCAACTGGAGATCTA
This sequence comes from Pan troglodytes, assembly GCF_028858775.2. NCBI lineage: Eukaryota > Metazoa > Chordata > Mammalia > Primates > Hominidae > Pan > Pan troglodytes. The sequence continues at coordinate 50,124,909 of NC_072403.2, forward strand.
CATGGGCCGGGCTGGGGTTACTCAGCTTTCAGGCAAGGCCTATCTGGGAGAAGCTGGCGTGACCCGGAAGGGCCTTGAGGTATAGGGCTTGGGGCATTGCCCTGGCCAAAGGTGGACAGTCCTTATTTACACCCTGAGGCCCAGATGACCTCCAGTGGCCCCATACCTCCTGGCCTGCCCTGGGTGGTATGAACTACAAAGTTCTCTTTGGCCAGGAAGAAAACAGCTCTAAGGCCCTCTCTTCACAGAGGCCCTGAGGCACCCTGCCCACCTGCCCTGTAGGTCCAGAATAGTATGGGAGTTTCTTAACTTCAGAATCCTCTCTGGGGAGTAACACAGTCCCTGACCAGACAGCATAATTACTTCCAGCCTGCCTGGTGGGAGTGGAAGACACTTGCTGCTTGCTTTCTCACTCATCCACCCACCCCCTGCCCTTCGGCAGGATTTCCAAAACCATCTCCGGATGTGTGGGTCACACTGGTTCCCAGCCTGCAGAGTCCCCCGAGCCTTCCAGGGCTGGTAACCATGGTCCTGTCAGCCATGCCATTCAGTCCTATGACCCTGACCCCATCCCCACCCCAAATTCCAACGAGCAATGTACCCTTTTCTCCCCCCACACCCATAAGAGGACACATGCAAATGGACACAAACACAGACGCCCTGTGCCCTGGGACCTAGAGAGACTGACGATGGACAGGGGCTTTCCTGGGGCTCATTGTGGAGTGGGGCAGGATGGTGCGTCATTTGGCCCATCTTTCCTCCTCCATTGCAGATACAAAGCTGTCTGGCTTATCTTCTTCATGCTGGGTCTGGGAACGCTGCTCCCGTGGAATTTTTTCATGACGGCCACTCAGGTGAGGCTGGAGGGACTAGGCTCCATGGGGCAGTGCCCACTGTGCTTGCAGGATCTGACTCTGTGCTGGTAGGCACAGGGAAAGAGATTTCAACACTCCTCTCTGCAACCCCTGCAGTATTTCACAAACCGCCTGGACATGTCCCAGAATGTGTCCTTGGTCACTGCTGAACTGAGCAAGGACGCCCAGGCGTCAGCCGCCCCTGCAGCACCCTTGCCTGAGCGGAACTCTCTCAGTGCCATCTTCAACAATGTCATGACCCTATGTGCCATGCTGCCCCTGCTGTTATTCACCTACCTCAACTCCTTCCTGCATCAGAGGTGAGTGCCCACCCCCTCCCCAGCCCCCAGCCTGACCCTCACTGTGTCGTGCACCCCCTTGGCTGAGCCCCAGCTTTGCCCACTTGTCTCTGCCACCCTTGGCCTCTCCCGGCAGGATCCCCCAGTCCGTACGGATCCTGGGCAGCCTGGTGGCCATCCTGCTGGTGTTTCTGATCACTGCCATCCTGGTGAAGGTGCAGCTGGATGCTCTGCCCTTCTTTGTCATCACCATGATCAAGATCGTGCTCATTAATTGTAAGCTGGGCCAGGAGGGGGCCTATGGGAGGAGGCATGCCCAACTACCCCCACTCTTTTTTCAGACCCAGCGTTAGCCAGAGAGAAGCCCAGCCTCTGCCTGGAGAGAGTGGATGCTGTGAGCAGCTGGGATTCAGAGGCCTGAGTGGGCCTGGACCAGGGCTGGGAGGGGGCAGAGAGAAGGGCAGCTCAGCCTCAAGGCTCACCAAGAGTAAAGTAGGAATGACAGGGATCTGTCTTCTTGGGCACCCCCAACCACCAGCCCTAGCTCCCCTGCTCATGCCCACCCTGTTTCCCCAGCATTTGGTGCCATCCTTCAGGGCAGCCTGTTTGGTCTGGCTGGCCTTCTGCCTGCCAGCTACACGGCCCCCATCATGAGTGGCCAGGGCCTAGCAGGCTTCTTTGCCTCCGTGGCCATGATCTGCGCTATTGCCAGTAAGTCCGGCTATCTACCTGCCCAGTGCCCTGGTGTGGTGGGGAGAGGGGATGGGGCCTGTCTCTGATCACTGACACCACCCCAGGTGGCTCGGAGCTATCAGAAAGTGCCTTCGGCTACTTTATCACAGCCTGTGCTGTTATCATTTTGACCATCATCTGTTACCTGGGCCTGCCCCGGCTGGTGAGTAAATGGAGGGAGCTGGGGTTTGGGGTATAGGGGTCTGGGGTTCCAGACCACGGGTGTTCTGAGGACAAAACCTGAAGGAGGCCGGGATTCTGGAGATTCTGCCTCTAAATCCACCTCCCCCGTCTCCCTTACTTGATAGGAATTCTACCGCTACTACCAGCAGCTCAAGCTTGAAGGACCCGGGGAGCAGGAGACCAAGTTGGACCTCATTAGCAAAGGTCCGAAGAGCCTGAGGAAGCTGGGGTGGAGGATGGTATACCAGGCGGGGGATAGCATGAGCAAAGAGAACAAAGATGAGTGCACTGTGTTAGCTAGCAGCCCTGAGCCAGAGGAGGACTGAAGGACTACAGCAGGGAGAGGGGGACAATAGGAAATAAGGGCCAGCAATGATAAAAAGGGGGCAGATCCTGGATGACCTTGAATGCCTGAGGTGTTTGGACTAAAGGCAGTGGGAAGCAATTTCAGATTCTTGAGTGAGGAGTAACATGACCTGAGGCTCCTGGGAGAGGCCAGGCCCCCGGGTCTTGAGCTGTAGGGATTTGGAGGCGAGGTCTGGGTTAGGGTTAGAGTACGGCTGGGACTGGTTAAGGAGGCGTCTACTTTCAAGTAATCCCAGCCGTTTTGGGGAATGTTTATGTTGTCTTCTGTTGCTCTGTCTTCCCCACAACTTGGAGATTTCTTCCATCCCGCAGGAGAGGAGCCAAGAGCAGGCAAAGAGGAGTCTGGAGTTTCAGTCTCCAACTCTCAGCCCACCAGTGAAAGCCACTCTATCAAAGCCATCCTGAAAAATGTACGTAGGGGAGGTTATCCTATCTTCTACCCCTTGTCCTCTTTCTCTCCTCCTTTTGCTCCCTCCCCCTGCCACCCATCTCCTCCCTTTCTGACCTGAGAGTGGTCACTCCTGGATTCTTTTGTGTGTGCGTGCGTGCCCATGCGTGCATGCCGGGGGTGGGGATTCGTGGTTCCTTTTTTTTGAGACAGAGTTTCACACTTGTTGCCCAGGCTGGAGTGCAATGGTGCAATCTCCACTCGCTGCAACCTCCATCTCCTGGGTTCAAGTGATTCTCCTGCCTCAGCCTCCCAAGTAGCTGAGATTACAGGCATATGCCACCATGCCCGGCTAATTTTTTGTATTTAGTAGAGATGGGGTTTCACCAGGTCAAGCTGGTCTCAAACTCCTGACCTCAGGTGATCCACCCACCTCGGCCTCCCAAAGTGCTGAGATTACAGGCGTGAGCCACCACGCCTGGCCTGGATTTGTGGTTCTTTAATACACAGCCACCATGAAGACACAGGCATTTGGGTGACTCTACCCCTTCTATCTAGATCTCAGTCCTGGCTTTCTCTGTCTGCTTCATCTTCACTATCACCATTGGGATGTTTCCAGCCGTAACTGTTGAGGTCAAGTCCAGCATCGCAGGCAGCAGCACCTGGGGTGAGGATGCCACAGGTTTCCAGGATGGGAACAGACAGGATCTTGAGTTGGGCTGGAAGTGGGGAAGGGAGGGAGCCTGGGTCACCTTCTCCCCGTTTCCTGGGTCCATTTGCCCTTCCCTGGGCTGGAAGCATCTTCTCCATTTTACTGTTGGGGAAGCTGAGGCCCAGTGAAGGTTAGGCTTGCTATACCTGCCTCTGTGAGCCTGATAACCACCCGTTCATCTCCTCTTCCAGAACGTTACTTCATTCCTGTGTCCTGTTTCTTGACTTTCAATATCTTTGACTGGTTGGGCCGGAGCCTCACAGCTGTATTCATGTGGGTAAGTGGAGGAAGAGGGCCCCAGGCCCCTGTGGGAAGTAAGAGTCCAGCCTGGACCCAGAGAGGGAACCCAAGAAAGTATGGTAGTAAGGGGACCATTTGTTTTAAAGTCGAGGCATAATTTATGTATAGTTAAGTACAAGTCTTAAGTGTACAACTTAATGAATATATGTATATACACATACCTGCCCAGATCGAGATGTAGAATATTTCCAGCACTCCAGAAGGCTCCACCATGCCCCTTTCAAGAGTAACCCCCTAAGGAGAACCAGGCTTTGAGGTTTCAGTTCAGGTCCTGAGGGGCCCCAGATGGATCCTTGGGGGCCTGGCTGTGCCCTGGGGTGGCGGCCTGGGCTGAGGCCCTGCCTGGTGCCCACAGCCTGGGAAGGACAGCCGCTGGCTGCCAAGCCTGGTGCTGGCCCGGCTGGTGTTTGTGCCACTGCTGCTGCTGTGCAACATTAAGCCCCGCCGCTACCTGACTGTGGTCTTCGAGCACGATGCCTGGTTCATCTTCTTCATGGCTGCCTTTGCCTTCTCCAACGGCTACCTCGCCAGCCTCTGCATGTGCTTCGGGCCCAAGTGAGTAGGGCTGGCAGGGAACTTGGTGGCATCAGACAGGATCTAGAGTTCCAGTGGGGGACATTCAGTAGAGGGAGGGCAAAAGGAGAGTCCCTGCTCCCAGAGCTGAGAGGAGAGATGGCTCAGGAGGGGCTCCCAGCTGAGGGGATAGTGACTGTGGTGGAGGGGGGCGCCAAGGTTACTTGGGTGGAGGTGGAGACAGGTTTGCAGGAAGGAGTGAAAGACAACCCCACCATACACATTCCCTCAAGGAGGAGAAGCCAGGTTGGGGTTAGGCAGCCAGGATGGGTTGATCAACAGAATGAGGTTCGACAGTCAAGTTGCTCCACCCCACCCCTCCTTCCACCCAGAGGCTCTGGGCTGGGGTACAGCCATTCTGAGGTAGCCTTGCCCTTCCTTCCCCGCTTAGGAAAGTGAAGCCGGCTGAGGCAGAGACCGCAGGAGCCATCATGGCCTTCTTCCTGTGTCTGGGTCTGGCACTGGGGGCTGTTTTCTCCTTCCTGTTCCGGGCAATTGTGTGACAAAGGATGGACAGAAGGACTGCCTGCCTCCCTCCCTGTCTGCCTCCTGCCCCTTCCTTCTGCCAGGGGTGATCCTGAGTGGTCTGGTGGTTTTTTCTTCTGACTTCTGCTTTCCACGGCGTGTGCTGGGCCCGGATCTCCAGGCCCTGGGGAGGGAGCCTTTGGACGGACAGTGGGGACATTGTGGGCTTGGGGCTCAGAGTCGAGGGATGGGGTGTAGCCTCGGCATTTGCTTGAGTTTCTCCACTCTTGGCTCTGACTGATCCCTGCTTGTGCAGGCCAGTGGAGGCTCTTGGGCTTGGAGAACACGTGTGTCTCTGTGTATGTGTCTGTGTGTCTGCGTCCGTGTCTGTCAGACTGTCTGCCTGTCCTGGGGTGGCTAGGAGCTGGGTCTGACCGTTGTATGGTTTGACCTGATATACTCCATTCTCCCCTGCGCCTCCTCCTCTGTGTTCTCTCCATGTCCCCCCATGCCCAGTTCTTACCCATCATGCACCCTGTACAGTTGCCACGTTACTGCCTTTTTAAAAAATATATTTGACAGAAACCAGGTGCCTTCAGAGGCTCTCTGATTTAAATAAACCTTTCTTGTTTTTTTCTCCATGGCTCCCTGTGTCCTCCAGCCGTGGCTTCATGCCCTGGAGTGGGTAGAGGGCTGGCAGCCTGAGTCTGGGAGATGAGCATGACCCAGCTGGGCCCTGGCCAGGACTGGACCTGGGTCCAAGGGGGAGGAGAGGGGAGTAGTCCTCTTGGCCTCAGAGGGGCTGCAATGCCCCCTGCTGGGGCCACAGGGGAGGGACAGGCCTGGAACCAGAACACCAAGACTGTCAGCCAAGACTAAGAATGGGTTTTTCTTTGCTGCTTCATTCTTTCTTTCATAGGACAGAGGATGGAGATAGCTCCCCATCTTTCCTTTGTCTTCACTGCCAGCCCCTCCACTCTGTCCCCAGCCCCAGCAATGAACTCTGCAAAACTGGCCAGCTCCTGGCCATACTCCCATACCACCAGGCAGGAAGAGGCCGAGGCCTGAGGGTTCTCCCCTACCTGGCATGCAGCCCTAACACCAAAGCTCAGCCTGCCAGACTTCCTGGGGAACAAGGGCCCTGTGTGTCTGCACAGTGAAACCAACCCTTCCCTTCTCAACACAAACTCTGGCCTAGGGAGGGGTGGGTTGATATGGAGCTATGAGTGTCTCAGTGGAGAAGGCCCTACCACTGGGACCCCCATCTCAAGAATGACCTGACTGGAAGTGAGACCAGAGCTCTGGCCACAGTGCAGCACCCCTGCAATCTGCATTCCTTACCCTCCCACAAGTCTCAGACTCCTCCCAGAAAGCAGAAGACATTCCTGAATTCTCAGCGCAGGCTGCTCACTCAGCCCTGGCCAGCAGATGGCTACAGAGTTGGCACCTTTGTCAGCGCTTCCTTTCTCACTGGAGTTTAATTTAATTGAGAACTTCAGGCCTCATTAAGGGCTGTTAGCGCATTTTTAAGGCTCTTTGATCAGCTCTGAAGCCCTAATGGGGTAGCTAAGTATACCAGGGCACTGGGAACTGAAGTTCATGTGCTATTAATCATTTGTCAGACCAGAGTATTTATCTGCGGTGCTGGAAAACAAGGTATTCCTTTTGGATCAGGCTCAAAAGCTGAGGGGTTCCCTGAGTGTCCTTCCCCCAGTCTGCAGTGCTGTTTGGCAGTGAGTCAAGCTGAACATACAAACCTGAGCTCTTTCTCGTCCTCAGTCCTCTGTTGTACCCAACCCCAAAGAACCCTATTGGTTTCCTTCCTCAGCACCAGCAGTGCCTCAGGATTCTGTATTTCTTCCTGAGGTTGCTTTACCACCTCCTGCCTGGCCCACTGGGGCTTCCAGGTCTCTTCCAGTCCATCCCACACATGGCCACAAGAATAATCTGAAAGTGAATCTAGCAGGTGCTGCTTGCTCTCTGGAGCATGCACCTGTGTCCTGAGCGTTTTCTGATCCTCCACCACCAACAGCCAGTTTGTGCAATTTCTTTGCACCTCAGAGCTTTCATAATTTTGTGACTTTTCTATCATGTTCTTATCTTACTCCAGCTATCACACTGTCATGTTTTTTAGGTTAAGGTTAGGTTAAGGTTACTCCTGTTTTGGCTTTTCAAGCTATGTCATACCTGCCTCCCAGAGGTACTTGGAAAATATTGGCTTGACAGCACATGCTTATCCCAAGGCGGAATTCATCTCTACAGTCTTCACATGCCCCACTCCAGCCGTGTGGTAGCACACCTTGCTTGTGACCCTGGGATAGAGATGGGGATGTTAAGTAGGTTCCTCTCAACCCCAGCACTGATTTGAGAGGAAAAACTATTAAGGATACCGTTCCTTTCTCCCTTCCTGTACTTAAATTGATGTTGAAGGAAATTACTAGAATATTTTCTCCACAAAATTTTAAAACACAAATGCTAAAAAATGTCAGTCTCTTCATTCTCCTGACCTCAGTGTTTTCACAGGTAAACCTGGAAGGGGTGAGGAGGTTAGGAAAAGCAGCTCCTAAGGTCTCCTGCCCACCCAGCTGCAGGGATGGCTCCCGACCCCAAGTGGGCGCTCGCAGGCCCCTGCCCTTTGGGGAGCAGGGGCCTCCTCTGGGTCCTCCACTTTGCTGCTAGCACCTTGCTGCCTGTAAGGTAGAGAGGGCTGAGCATGAAAATCCTCCAGGTATCCCTGGCTGCCCTCACTTGCTGCTGGTCATCACCTTCCATGTCACATTTCTGCTCAAAACAGTCAATATTCAGCTGCTGTCCCTGGAGTGGCTGCCATTGCAACACAGGAATGTCCCTCTTGTTTAATCTTTTATGATGAAATGTTGGGGCTTTAAAGAGTTGAAAAGCTAAGAGCCGTAGTAAATTAGCCATCCTGGAAAATAGAAATGAAGCCTCAGGTATAATCTTTGAGTCAGAATGTATCTGTATATCTATTCTTTGAGATGAATATGGAAAGACCATGGTGGAGGCAATATAAAGCCAGGGCTCAGAGAGCGTGTGATAGGAGAACCCAAAAGTTTGTTTTTTTTTTTTTTTTTTTTGGCGGTTGGGGGTGGGACGGAGTTTCGCTCTTGTTGCCCAGACTGGAGTGCAATGGCACGATCTCAGCTCACTGCAACCTCTGCCTCCTGGGTTCAAGCAATTCTCCTGCCTCAGCCTCCCAAGTAGCTGGGATTACAGGCATGCGTCACCATGCCCGGCTAATTTTGTATTTTTAGTAGAGATGGGGTTTTACCATGTTGGTCAGGCTTGTCTCAAACTGCCGACCTCAGGTGATCCTCCTGCCTTGGCCTCCGAAAGTGCTGGGATTACAGGCGTGAGACATCATGCCTGGCCAAAGTGTTTTTTTTTTTTTTGGCCCCACCAAGATCTACTGCAGCCTCCACCTCCTGAGTAGCTGGGATTACAGACGTGCACCACCACACCTGACTATTTTTTGTATTTTTAATAGAGACGGGGTTTCACCACGTTGGCCAGGCTGGTCTCGAACTCCTGACCTCATGATCCGCCCGCCTCTGCCTCCCAAAGTGCTGAGATTACAGGCATGACCGCGCCTGGCCGCCAATTAAAGTTTAACTAGAGTTAAACTATGACAGTGATTCAAAATGGTTGTAAACAGAAAAACGCAGTCACCTTAAGGAAATAGGCCTGTTTGTCCAGCAAGCCCTGCCTGGAAGCCAAGTCTTCACACACAGGAAGAGTGGCAGTCCCCAGGTCAGCCAGCAGATCTGACTCAGAGGCCAGGTTGGCAGTGTCCCCCCAAACCCTTGGGGACCAACTGTTTCCTGGGGCAGGTTGGCACTGAGGGTGGAAATGGGCAGCGCCCAACTCCCTCTGGCCCCAACCTCATCAATGGCCTTATGTCCGGGCTGGACCCCTCCAGCCCATCTCGGTATGACCTGGCTTCCTGTGTAGATGCTCTCAGGGAGAGGACGTGCCCACTCGGAGCCCTCTGCAGCCTTGGCAGTCCTGGTGCTCACTGGAAGTGAGCAAGTTGGCATTCTGGCAACAGACTGCAGGGTGACCGCTAAATGTGAGTCAGCAGGGCCCCACGAAGGCCTCTGTCCTCTCTCCTGGGCTTGCCCTGTACCAGCTGTGATCCCGGATTAGTCACTCCTCCCCTAGGCCCCGCCTCCTCGTCCTTACCAGGGGATGACATATGTGTTGACTTAAGGAAATTAAGTGCGGGAGAGCATGGATGCAGGAGGTGAGGTCCCCAGAGCTACGTGGCGCTATCAGTTACCAGGATGAGCCTCAGGATGGCCCTCCCCGCACCCCACGTTCCCCCACCTAGCCTATTCCAGGCTCCTTCCCACCTGCGTTCATTCCCCTCCCCCGCATCTCCAGTCCCCGGAAGCTTCGAGACCAAAGCCTCACTTCCCCTACTCCAGATATTTCCAGCGTGAACCACCACGCGGGTCCCTAAGCCTCGCGGACAGCCGAGAACCGTGGGGCTGGGGGCGGCGAGAGGTGCGACGGGGACCAGGCCCCTGCCCCATCCCGCCGCGAGGAGCGGAGGGGGTGATGTCACCCGGCCCGCGCGCCCCCTGGCGGGCGTCCGGCCCCACTGCTCCGCGCTTCTGCGTCCTGGCGGGTGGGTGACCAGACTGCGTGTCAGACAGACCCACGCCACTGCCCCGTGTCCGGGTGACCTTGAGCCAGGCTCGTTCCGTCGCGGCGCCACTCATCTGTAAGGCAGGGATAGTCACACTTGCCCTGACAACCGCGTGGGTCGTGAAACTTGTTATTCACTGAGATAGTGAATAACAACGCTACTTGGTCCAGCCACCCCTGTACTCAGTGTCTTACATGGCCTTATCTGATTTCCCAATAACCCTGTAAAGTGATGACTATTGCTATGCTCATTTTACTCCACAAAATTGAATCTGAAAGGTTAAAGGATGGAAAAACAGTCTGTAAGCTGCAAAGCACTAGGTAAATATAATTATATTTCTCTCTCTTCTCTCTCTCCCTCCGCTCCCTATGAGAGTTCCCAGTCAGTGAAGGGAACGGAAAAATACAAGGCATCATGTGGTGTGGCACCATAATGCAAATGTGGTCCACCTTCCTCCCCTATTTTGGACACAACTTTTGTCTTCTCTTTTCACATCCTCAGGGATCCCAAGCCTCCTGGGACATTGACCTCTCATATAATGTTGCCCAGGTGAAACCAGCAAAGTCCTTCCTGATGTCTAACCTCGGCACCTCCTGGGTGTGATCTCCTCTCCACCCAGCAGCACTATCACAGTCCTACCGTTCCATCATCTGCGTGGGGTGGAAGTGAGGCCAGTGAATGGCCCAGAAATCCAGCCCATTGAAACCTGCATGCTGAAAAGGAATGACTTCATCCTGGGACAGGCCAGGTGGCAGGCAAAACAGTCAAGTAGATCAGGGTTGTTTGTAGTGCCACCTGCCCCCTGCACTTTCCACTGGCTATAATCTGCTCTGGGATGAACTGATTTGGGGTTAAGTTTTACCTTCTTAGTCAAAAGGGGCCTGGAACACTGAACAGTGCCCAAGAGAAAAAGGGATGCCTGGTGGGCATGATGACAGAAGGAGGACAGACGTTTTGGACTAGGCTGACAATGGTAGCGAGGTAGGACTTAGTCATACCCCTTAGGCCACTGATAAATCCTTAGAAAGGTGAGACATAGTCATATGTGTATTAATAGAGCAGGTTACTAAATGTCTGATTTACAATTCAGGAGTGTCTTAGACCACAATTTCTGGCCCTTTTCTCACTGCACTCTAGTGATTTTTGTCCTTGCACATGACTTCAGCCATCAGCATCATGCATAGATCTAAGACTGCAACCCAGGCCTCTCCTACATACCCCTCTGCCTACTAGATATCTTTCCTTGGTGCCCTACAACATGCTTAAAGCTGACCTCCAACCTAGAGTGGTCCTCCATCCCTGCTTTCCCCTTAAGCCCCTACGTTCTAGCATTCTTCCTCAGATAAGGCTTATACTCCTCTTCCCCACCCCTAACTGGTCTCTCTGCCTTCAGCCTCTCTCTTCGCCAAGCTATGTCCTGTGCAGCCTTCAAGTAGGTTATATTTTTCTTGAAAAAAGGGCTGCACTCCAGCCTGGGCGACAGAGTGAGACCCTGTCTCAAAAAAAGAGAGAAAAAAGTCTCAAATACAAAAGCATGCAAGTAGTTTTTTGTGTGTTTGTTTTGAACACCACAATTAACAGGTTTGATTTAATAGATTTAACCTGGCTGGGCACAGTGGCTCACGCCTGTAATCCCAGACCTTTGGGAGGCCGAGGCGGACAGATCACCTGAGGTCGGAAGTTTGAGACCAGCCTGACCAACATGGAGAAACCCCGTCTCTACTAAAAATACAAAATTAGTTGGGTGTGGTGGCACATGCCTGTAATCCCAGCTACTTGGGAGGCTGAAGCAGGAGAATCATTTAAACCCGGGAGGTGGAGGTTGCGGTGAGCCGAGATTGCGCCATTGTACTCCAGCCTGGGCAACAAGAGCAAAACTCTGTCTCAAAAAAAAAAAAAAAAAATTTAACCAAACAACTAGTTTTTTTTTTTTTTTTTTTTTTTTTCCTCAAGCACATGTGGAGCCTTTAGAGATATTAACCACCTTCTAAAGTTTCAAACGAAGTCTCAAATACAGGCCCGGCACAGTGGCTCATGCCTGTCATCACAGCACTTTGGGAGGCCAACGCTGGCAGATCACTTGAGCCCAGGCATTTGAGACCAGTCTGGGTAACATGGCAAAACCCCATCTCTACAAAAAAAATTTAAAAATCAGCCAGGCCTAGTGGCACATGCCTGTAGTTCCAGCTACTTGGGAGGCTGAGGTGGGAGGATCGCTTGAGCCCAGGAGGTTGAGGCTGCAGTGGGCCATCAGCATGCCACTGCACTCCAGCCTGGGTGACAGAGTAAGACTCTGTCTCAAAAAAAAAGAGAAAAAAAGTCTCAAATACAAAAGAGCCAGTAACATACACACCACATTGTATGTCTACAACATAATTAAAGGGTATATAAAAAATAATTGAAAATGTAAAACACTTTTAAATTGGTCAAAGAAGATACCATAAGAAATCAGAAAATCCTTAAAATTGAATTGTAATAAAATATTGAATATTATTTGAAATTTGTAATCTATGGAAATTTATGGAATATCGTAAACATAGTACACAAGGAGAAATTTGTAGCCTTAAATCTTTATGTTGGAAAAACAGAAAGGCTGAAACTAATGTGTTAAGTACTAAAGTTAAGAAAACAGAACAATAACAACAGAACTAGGCAAGGCACGGTGGCTTACACTTATAATCCCAGCACTTTGGGAGGCTGAGGCAGGCGGATCACTTGAGGTCAGGAGTTCCAGACCACCCTGGCCAACATGGTGAAACCCTGTCTCTACTAAAAATACAAAAAAATTAGCAGGGTGTGGTGGCGTGCACACGCACCTGTTGTCCCAGCTACTAGGGAGGCTGAGGCAGGAGAATCACTTGAACCCAGGAGGTGGAGGTTGCAGTGAGCCAAGATCGCATCACTGCACTCCAGCCTGGGTGACAGAGCGAGACTCTGTCAAAAAAAAATAATAATAAAATAAACAGAAATTAAAGAAGTCAAAAACAAATATATAAATATAAGATAAGCAAACCTTTGGTGAAATTGTACAAGAAAAAAGAGATAAGACATGAAAAACAATTTTAGAAATGAAGACATACTTTATTTTTTAATGTTATTTATTTATTTATTTGAGACAGAGTCTCACTCTGTCACCCAGGCTGGAGTGCAGTGGCGTGATCTTGGCTCACTGCAACCTCCGCCTCCTGGGTTCAAGGGTTCTCCTGCCTCAGCCTCTCTAGTAGCTGGGATTACAGGTGCCTGCCACCACGCCTGGCTAATTTTTGTATTTTTAGTAGAGAAGGGGTTTCACCATTTTGGCCAGGCTGGTCTCAAACTCCTGGCCTCCGCCCACCTTGGCCTCTCAAAGTTCTGGGATTACAGGTGTGAGCCACCTTGCCTGGCAGAAGACGTACTTTAGATAGAAGAGAAATTGAAAAGATCGTAAGAGTCTGGGCATGGTGCCTCACGCCTATAATTCCAGCACTTTGGGAACCCAAGGCAGAAGGACTGCTTGAGCCCAGGAGTTTGAGACCAGCCTGGGCAACAGCACAAGACTCTGTCTCTACAGATAATTTTAAAAATTAGCTGGACATGGTGGTGTTTGTTTTTTTTTTTTTAATTTATAGCAAGTTAGGAATAAAAAGAGTAAATATGTTCAGCTGGGTGCGGGTGGCTCATGCCTGTATTCCCAGCACTTTGGGAGGCCAAGGTGGGAGGATCACTTGAGCCCAGGAGTTTGAGACCAGCCTGGGCAACATAGGGAGACCCTGTCTCTACAAAATAAAAAAATTAGCCAGGCATGGTGGTCCCAGTTACTTCGGGGGTTGAACTGGGAGGATCGCCTGAGTCTGGGAGGTTGAGGCTGTAGTGAGCTATGTACCACTGTACTTCAGCCCCCGCAACAGAACAAGACCCTGGACCCTGTCTCAAAAAACAAACAAACAAACAAACAAAAAGTTCAATGGTGAAATGTTAGAAGCTTTCATTTTCTGATTAGGAATCAGACAGGGATGCCCAGAATCATTATTTCCACTCATCACTGTTCTGCAGGTCCTAGCTGGTGCATTAAAACAAGAAATAAGAGATACAAGAATCAGAAGAGGAGAAACCAAACTGTCATTGTTTTCAGATGATATGGTTGTACCTATAAAACACCAAAACTTTTATAGACAAATTAAGAATTAATAAGCTAGCTTACCAACTTGCTGAATCAATAAACAAAAATTCAATTGCTCAATTGCTTTTTGAACTCTGGGAAACCGAAAATGAACAAAAATTTCCATTTTCTATGGCATCAAAAAAATAACAATACTAACAGTACAGTGAGCAAAAATTATGCAAGAGACTTCCCTTGTGTTCTAGTGGAATGTGAAAATGGAGGCAAAGAGATGGAGTCCATGCTGGCTGTGCAGACCTGCCCAATTGTCCAATGCATCTGAATGTCAGGCTCACTAGTATTGGAGGGTGTCAGTTCAGGGTATTCCCTCAGGAATTCAGAGAGCTAAGGCTCGTGGAACTGGGAAGGCCCAGAAAGTAACGGGACACACCTGGCAGGCACTGAGCTTAAGAGGCTGCTTGTTCTAGGGGTTCAGGGTCCACAGCTACTCTCCATGCTCATATCTCTGATGTCCTGTTACCCTCAGTTGTTTTATTCGTTCACTGAGCTTTATTTAACTCCCCTCCGTGGCCTCTGTGAACCCCAGAGACTCTGTCCAGGCTGAGTCTCTGTGCTCCCTGAAAGACTTTGCTGAGCTTTATGTAGCTTAGGGGTCTGCAAACGTTTTCTGTAAAAGGCAAGAGAGTAAATGTCTTAGGGTTTGCAAGCATTATGGTCTCTGTCACACCTATCGATTTTGACTTTATGTCACAGAAGCAGTCAAAGACAAGGGCTACGTTTCAACAAAACTTCATTAAAATTGGCCAGGCGCAGTGGCTCACGACTGTAATCTCAGCACTTTGGGAGTCTGAGGCGGGCAGATCACCTGAGGTCAGGAGTTCGAAACCAGCCTGGCCGACATGGTGAAACCCGGTCTCTACCAAAAATACAAAAATTAGCCGGGCGTGGTGGCGGGCGCCTGTAATCCCAGCTACTTGGGATGCTCAGGCAGGAAAATCGCTTGAACCCGGGAAGTGGAGGTCGCAGTATGCTGAGATTCTGCCATTGCACCCCAGCCTGGGCGACGAGTGAGACTCCGTCTAAAAAAAAAAAAAAATTCATGAAAACAGAAATTCCAATTTCATATAATTTTCCCATGTCAAAATAATATCTTTCTTTTGATTTTTTTTTCAACCATTATGAAGTGCAAAAACCCTTCTTAGCCCACAGGCCATTCAAAAAACAAGCAGCAGGCCCACCAGCTGCAGACCTTGGGTTGTTAATCCCTGCTTTAGCTGGCCACCCTCCAACAGCAGAAGGTTGGGCTGGGCCTAGGAGGTTTCATGGAGGAATAAAAGGGATCTGGGGAACATCAGTGGTTCCAAGGCTGGGAATAAGGCTTCGGACGGTGTAGTTTTTTTTTGTTTTGTTTTTGTTTTCTGAGACGGAGTCTTGCTCTTATTGCCCAGGCTGGAGTGCAATAGCGCGATCAGGGCTCACCGCAACCTCCACCTCCTGGGTTCAAGCGATTCTCCTGCCTCAGCCTCCTGAGTAGCTGGAATTACAGGCATGTGCCACCACACCCAGCTAATTTTGTATTTTTAGTAGAGACGGGGTTTCTCCATGTTGGTCAGGCTGGTCTCAAAACTCCTGACCTCAGGTGATCTGCCCGCCTTGGCCTCCCAAAGGTCTGGGATTACAGGCGTGAGCCACCCGTGCCCAGTCTGGAAGACATAGTTTTAAGCCTGTCTTTTATAACCTTCACTTCTCTCACTCTTAAGGTCAGGACTTCTTAACCAGTGGCATTTGCAGCCCTCTGCGACCTAACCCCCATCTGCAGGGCTACTTTCAACTCCTTGTGCTTCCCTTTGGGGTTCCTGAGCTATGGTTCCTCTAATGGGGCTCTCTTCCTTTCCATGCTTTCCATGTCATGGCCTGGCTAGGCATGGTCCTAAGACTGCTCCCTTTCCCAAGCTGAGCTGAGGGCCTCTGCGGCTTCTCCCATCCTCCTATGGTTCACACTTGGCTGCTGCAGCCTCCAGTGGGTTGAGGGCTCCCAGTCCTGTGTATGCATCTCTGCATCCCCAGGATCTCCACACAGTGGAGGCTTAGTGAGTGTCAATGAGTGGAAAAGGATGGAGCTTGTGGACACAGGTAGGCGGTCTCCTGAAAGGCTTCCTGGAAGAGAAAGTGGAATTTCTTTTTTTTTTTTTCTTTTTTGAGACAGAGTCTCACTGTGTCGCTCAGGCTGGAGTGCAGTGGCGTGATCTCGGCTCACGGCAACCTCTGCCGCCCGGGTTCAAGTGATTCTCCTGCCTCAGCCTCCCAAGTAGCGGGGACTACAGGTGCGCTACCACGCCCGGCTAATTTTTGTATTTTTAGTAGAGACAAGGTTTCACCAGAGTGGCCAGGCTGGTCTTGAACTCCTGACATGGTGATCCGCTGGACTCGGCCTCCCAAAGTGCTGGAATTACAGGCATGAGCCACCGCGCCCAGCCCTTTTTTTTTTTTTTTTTTTTTTTGAGACGGAGTTTCTCTTTTGTTGCCCAGGCTGGAGTGCAATGGCATGGTCTCAGCTCACTGCAGCCTCTGCCTCCAGAGTTCAAGCAATCTTCCTGCCTCAGCCTCCCAAGTAGCTGGGATTACAGGCATGTGCCACCACGCCCAGCTAATTTTTAGTAGAGACGAGGTTTTTCACCATGTTGGCCAGGCTGGTTGCGAACTACTGACCTCGGGTGATCCACCCACCTCGGCCTTCCAAAGTGCTGGGATTACAGGTATGAGCCACTGTGCCCAGCAGAGAAAGTGGAATTTCTATGCTGGTGTAACATTTGAGATTTTCCCATTTAGAAAGTCTTCAGGAAGCCGTTGAGTCTTGACACTGAAAGGATCCAGCTCAGGGGAAGCCCATCCACAGGAGTGATTCCTGCTTTGGATTTAGGTCCTAGGGGTGAGATCACATCCCTGCTCCATTTCTGGAGCAGAAAGGGAGCTAGTGCAGCAAGGACTCTGAGTAGACGGGCCTTGGGAGTCACTGAAGCCACTTCCCTGTCGACAGAATGTGCACACTGACTTTCATCCGCTCACAGGAGAGTGAGAGTTTGTGAATGCTCTCTGTGAACTGGGGAGCAGATTTTTAATGAGCTCTGCTTAGAAGGAGAGGGCATGTTAAGGGATCACGCTCCCACTGGTTTGCGGTTTTGGTCAGGAATAGAGCACCCAACGCCCCTTCTTATAGACTTCTCCCAGCCATAGGCTTTTTGCAGACCATAATGAAAGGGAGAAAGGATATCAAATCGGGATGGTGATGGCAGGCATGGCGAAGTGGACAGGGACAAAGAAGAGGAAAGCAAGGGACACCCTTTGTTCTTTGGTATTCAACACATGAACAAAACTTGTTAACGAATCGTAGACTGGGTAACAACAGGGCTGGTGAGGGAGGACGATGTGGGTGGCTGTGGGGAAACTCTTCCCAAGCATCTCAGGGGTGGGCCAGGAAGGGGAGCAGATGGACATCTACAGGGCACAGAGCAGGGAGTGGCTATTCTCTCCTGGAGGGGTTGTGGGTCCAGCAGGCTTTCGGATGAGGCCTTGGAAAGGCAAGGACAGCTTGCCAACTGGAGGGCAGGCAAAACGGCTGAGCCAGGCCAGACACGGCGGCCGCAGCTCACTGGCCAGGGGCATGGCCTAGGGGCTCTGGTGCCAAGGCTGAAGGGGAACAACTTGGCCAGCCGCTCTGTGGCCGGCGTCGTCACGCGGCCTCCAAGAGCTCCGGCTGCCCTGCACTGGTTCCCAGAGACTCCCTCCTTCCCAGGTCCAAAAGGCTGCAGGAGCGAAGTGGGCGGAAAAAAAGCGAACCAGCTTGAGAAAGGGCTCGACGTGCCTGCGTAGGGAGGGCGCATGTCCCCGTGCTCCGTGTACGTGGCGGCCGCAGGGGCTAGAGGGGGGTCCCTCCCGCAGGTACTCCAGTCTCAGTCTGCAAAAGCGTACGCCCGCAGAGCCGCCCCAGGTGCCTGGGTGTTGTGTGATTGACGCGGGGAAGGAGGGGTCAGCCGATCCCTCCCCAACCCTCCATCCCATCCCTGAGGATTGGGCTGGTACCCGCGTCTCTCGGACAGGTCAGAGCGGGTCGCGGGGTGGGGTCGCTGCAAAAACCCTGCCCCGGCCGCAGCCGGAGAGGCGGAGCCTCGCGGGGAGGGGGCGGGACCGCCGAGACAGGCCTGGAAACTGCTGGAAATGCCGCAGTGCCGCCGCCGCGCCTTCCGCCGCATGCCGGCAAAGAGTCCCCGCCAGCCCCGGCCGGCGCCCTCCCCCTACGCTGAGCTGCCCCTCAGCGCGAACCCTCCGCCCTTCCTTTACTCCTGCGAGAGTCGGGATCTGGGGCTACCCAAGGTTGGGTCCCGAATGCCAGTCCTTCTGTCGGGACGCGAGATGTGCAGGGCAGATGCTAGGAAAAAGATTGGGTCTGGGAGCGGTGGTCGGCGTGGTTAGCTGCCTCCGCTCTTTTTCGGTGTCCCCCCCCCAGCCCCGCCCTTGGGTGTGGGGACGCCTGCCCCACAAGTGTTTAGGGAGGTCAATGGGTTCCTCGCCCGTAGAGACACCGTTTATGCCAAATGAGCACTCCTCATTCCCCGCTCTTGGAGTCACGTCCTAGACGTGAAACTATGGGGCTGTGATCACAAGCAAATGTGTGGGCGGATCCGTTGCTTGGGTTCTTCCCCGCCCCCTCCTTTTTTCGGACCATGACGTCAAGGTGGGCTGGTGGCGGCAGGTGCGGGGTTGACAATCATACTCCTTTAAGGCGGAGGGATCCACAGGAGGGCGGCTGTACTGTGCTTCGCCTTATATAGGGCGACTTGGGGGCACGCAGCAGCTCTCTCGAGTCACTCCGGCGCAGTGTTGGGACTGTCTGGGTATCAGAAAGCAAGCCCACGTTGCTCACTATTACGTATAATCCTTTTCTTTTCAAGGTAAGGCTGAGATCTCCGCTAGGCTTCTTTCCCTTTAGTGCTGTATTCGTGTTGCTTTTGTTTTTTTCTGTCCTTTAGGGAGCCTTAGTCTAGATGTCGGGGTGGCTTGTGGATAACGCCCTGGATTTTTATGGGGTGAGGGTAGTGGTGGGTGAGGTCTTTTGAGTTTTCCTTGGTTTTCTCTAGTGTGTTTTGGGGGTGGGGGCTTTCTCTCGGCGCCTGCTGGCCGTAGCGAGGTGGGCTGTGGGGTTGGGGCAGTGGGCGGCTGGCAGCTGCACGTGGTGGCCGCGCGGCCCGGGACGCTGCCATTTTTGCCCCTCCACTTCCGGACGCGGCTACGGGGCTTCGGAGGGGGACCGCAGGGTGGCGGGGGTGCCCGCTCGGGTGACTCAGCACGGCCTTGTGGGACTGGCTTTGTCACCTCTCTTATCGGACGCGTTGTTAAAGCCTTCTTGGGTGCTTTGTTTCTGTGAGGGAGGGTTGACGGTGTGGGAAGAGCGCTTTCGGTCTCCAGCACCCGATACTCCCTCCTTCCAGATCTTTCTTGCAGTCCCGGTGGAGGAGGGGCGGGGAGGGGAGCAGGTTCTGGAAGATTCATGGGCTCCTTCCTCCGCCCTTCCTCGAGAGCTGAGATCGTTCTGGAAGCTTCTGGATTCTGGCGCCCCGCCCCAGTGCCCGGATGCTGGGGCGAGGGAGGGTGCACTGCGGCGCCCCCTCCTCGCGTGGTCCTGGCCGACGCATGTCCGGCAGTGACGAGTGTCGGCCTGGTGGCTACGGCCACCATCTTTCTTGGGTTTGGTCCTGTTCTGTAATTTTGTGCTGTGAAAGGGTCGTGGTGGAGCTTTTGGTTTATCGATTCTTTGTCTGGATTTAATTGCTCCTCCGGTGGGTATCGTGTGGATCCCAGGTTATTCCTCCCTGCCCTATGGGGCAGGAGTGTCCCGCCCTTGGACTGGTCTTAGGAAGACACCTCAGGGGGAGCAGTTTAAAGTTAGTGCCATTTTTATCTTAAACTAGTCACTTTGACCTCCCCCAAATAAAGAACTGTAGGTAGTGATTTTCACATTTAAATTTGGGTAAGGATTACTTGGGATCTCTAGATAGCTGGGTTGGACCAACATTATGACTTTTAAGCCATACTACCAGATGATGCTGAGGCTGCTGGTCACCATTCTTTAAGTAGGTGGGTTCTGTGACATTTGGTTGAAGAATATTTAGCTTATTTTCTTTTTCCTTCTGAATTTTCAGGCCTCCCACTTAGTGTGTAGTCTGAGATCTTTAAGAGAATGCATTTTTAGTCTTGGGAAGGGATAGTACTCCGGTTAAACCAGTCTGAACTCACTGTCTAAGGTCCTAACAAATGATATGCCCTTTAGGATTTTTAAACATGGGGCCTTAGTGTTCTTTTGTAATTAATGAGATTTTTATTTTAGATGCCTGAGGAAGTGCACCATGGAGAGGAGGAGGTGGAGACTTTTGCCTTTCAGGCAGAAATTGCCCAACTCATGTCCCTCATCATCAATACCTTCTATTCCAACAAGGAGATTTTCCTTCGGGAGTTGATCTCTAATGCTTCTGATGTAGGTGCTCTGGTTTCCACATTTGGCATGGTTTTGTTTTTTTTTTTGATACTCTAGAAGGAGGGGAAAGGAGTGGTTTGGCCTTTGTTGGGGACTACTATTGAAGGGGGTAAACTTGCAGCTATTCCAAAAAGATGGGTCTTACTCTGGCCATCTTGAACTTGAAAGGGAAGGGACTATGTCCAGAATAAGTGGGCTCATGTAACTAACTGGTTCTAAAGCCTCAAGATAGGGGGCAATCAGATTTGAGGCTGAGAGAAGTAAACCAAGATTTTCTTTGAAGATACGGGCTTTAAGAAAGCAAAAGTGGCTGAGCGTGTTGGCTCACACCTGTAATGCCAAGGCAGGAGGATCACTTGAGCCTAGGATTTCGAGGGCAGCCTGGGCAACCGCGAGACCTTGTCTCTGCAAAAAATTAAATATTAGTTGGGCACGGTGGCATGTGCCTGTAGTCCCAGCTACTTGGGAAGCTGGGGTTGGGAGGATGGCTCGAACCTGGGAAGTCAGGGCTGCACTGAGCTGTCATCCTTGCCACTGCACTGTAGCTTGGGCAACAGAGCAAGAGTCTGTCTTGGAAAGAGCAAAAGTAAGTTGCTGTTTGTATTTCCAGGCCTTGGACAAGATTCGCTATGAGAGCCTGACAGACCCTTCGAAGTTGGACAGTGGTAAAGAGCTGAAAATTGACATCATCCCCAATCCTCAGGAACGTACCCTGACTTTGGTAGACACAGGCATTGGCATGACCAAAGCTGATCTCATAAATAATTTGGGAACCATTGCCAAGTCTGGTACTAAAGCATTCATGGAGGCTCTTCAGGTATTGCAGTTCTGTAGGCACACACCATTCATACTTAACTGTGTTCTTTGGTTTTTTGCTTCTTTAAAACTCGTGATTGACTTTAAACTTGTTGGCAGGCTGGTGCAGACATCTCCATGATTGGGCAGTTTGGTGTTGGCTTTTATTCTGCCTACTTGGTGGCAGAGAAAGTGGTTGTGATCACAAAGCACAACGATGATGAACAGTATGCTTGGGAGTCTTCTGCTGGAGGTTCCTTCACTGTGCGTGCTGACCATGGTAAGTTAGCTTTTCTGTTACAAGGTAGTTGGGTTAGGATTTTCTGGGCTCACACCAGTAGCAGAAATTTTGAGCATCCTGTCTGTAAAGCAGTTCTTCACAGCAGTTCTGCTGATACTTTATTAATTGCTGGTCTCAAGTGCATATACTTTTTACCCTGTTTACACGCTTGTAATTGACTCTTCTAGGTGAGCCAATTGGCAGGGGTACCAAAGTGATCCTCCATCTTAAAGAAGATCAGACAGAGTACTTAGAAGAGAGGCGGGTCAAAGAAGTAGTGAAGAAGCATTCTCAGTTCATAGGCTATCCCATCACCCTTTATGTGAGTATGGACTTTTAAATCTTTTACACTTAACGTGCAGGATGTTTCCTGTTCTGAAGAATCTCATTGTCCCTGGCTTTTGCTTTCCCTGGTAGTGTTTTGTACTCCAAGGCTAACTTCTGTTTTTGTTACTTAGTTGGAGAAGGAACGAGAGAAGGAAATTAGTGATGATGAGGCAGAGGAAGAGAAAGGTGAGAAAGAAGAGGAAGATAAAGATGATGAAGAAAAGCCCAAGATCGAAGATGTGGGTTCAGATGAGGAGGATGACAGCGGTAAGGATAAGAAGAAGAAAACTAAGAAGATCAAAGAGAAATACATTGATCAGGAAGAGCTAAACAAGACCAAGCCTATTTGGACCAGAAACCCTGATGACATCACCCAAGAGGAGTATGGAGAATTCTACAAGAGCCTCACTAATGACTGGGAAGACCACTTGGCAGTCAAGGTGAGAAGCCTTTGCATGTTGGCTCAACATGCACATATGGAGAGGAATGAGTAGGTGGAAGAGTGTTGGGTAATAGACACATGGAACTTGTCCAACTGATAACAGAAATGTGAGAGCCATGTGATTTCACTTACTGATTACCCTGTCATAGTGAAGTGCCATCATTTCTAATGACCTCACTTTCTCTTCTTACGGAAATCTGGGTAATGTCTATTGGCAGCCTTACACATCCAGGGTTCTGATCAGAGGGGACTGTTTTCTACATACAGCTAGTACCCATCTAGATCGTGGAGGGCATTAAGGCTCAGTTTTCTCAGGAGCTGCTTGTTGTGTGTGCTCTATCCCTTAGGCTTAGGGAGGATCATTGTTCCACTTTTAGATAATTTGGTGTTGGGGCTAAAAGGTCCTCTTTTGAAATGTACCACTTATTTTTGGTTTTTTTTCCAGCACTTTTCTGTAGAAGGTCAGTTGGAATTCAGGGCATTGCTATTTATTCCTCGTCGGGCTCCCTTTGACCTTTTTGAGAACAAGAAGAAAAAGAACAACATCAAACTCTATGTCCGCCGTGTGTTCATCATGGACAGCTGTGATGAGTTGATACCAGAGTATCTCAGTGAGTATCTCCTTGGCCTAATTTAGTTGGGTGAAGTCTTGGGAGGTTTTAGGCATTCTGCTAGGATATTCTAAGGTAACAGTTTTCTGCAATACATAGTAGGTGTAAGGGTTCAGGAGGCTATTAGAGCCTTCTGTTTGAATCTGGGTACCAGGTCTGGTCTAGCTGTTTTTTACTGAGCTTTCTCACCCTGGTTGATGGCAGATTTTATCCGTGGTGTGGTTGACTCTGAGGATCTGCCCCTGAACATCTCCCGAGAAATGCTCCAGCAGAGCAAAATCTTGAAAGTCATTCGCAAAAACATTGTTAAGAAGTGCCTTGAGCTCTTCTCTGAGCTGGCAGAAGACAAGGAGAATTACAAGAAATTCTATGAGGCATTCTCTAAAAATCTCAAGGTAAAAAGGCAAATGCTTATTCCCTTTACCACTTTCTTAGTAATAACAATAAATTATTCCATTCACATTGAAAGTGAAGTTATTGTAGTTAAGTTGGATTGTTTTTCCTCTTCCCACCCTTCAAGCTTGGAATCCACGAAGACTCCACTAACCGCCGCCGCCTGTCTGAGCTGCTGCGCTATCATACCTCCCAGTCTGGAGATGAGATGACATCTCTGTCAGAGTATGTTTCTCGCATGAAGGAGACACAGAAGTCCATCTATTACATCACTGGTGCGTTGGTTCTGATTGAAGGCTTTTTGGAGGAGTGGGGAGCACAATCAGGGCTTCCTGGGAACTGGCAGTATGAGGCATTTTAGTCACTGAGTTCATTTAATTACCCTACAGGTGAGAGCAAAGAGCAGGTGGCCAACTCAGCTTTTGTGGAGCGAGTGCGGAAACGGGGCTTCGAGGTGGTATATATGACCGAGCCCATTGACGAGTACTGTGTGCAGCAGCTCAAGGAATTTGACGGGAAGAGCCTGGTCTCAGTTACCAAGGAGGGTCTGGAGCTGCCTGAGGATGAGGAGGAGAAGAAGAAGATGGAAGAGAGCAAGGCAAAGTTTGAGAACCTCTGCAAGCTCATGAAAGAAATCTTAGATAAGAAGGTCGAGAAGGTAAGCCATTCTGGGGCTAGGATATATTTTGTAACACCTTCGAGGTGGGCTCCCTCACAAGCATGTTTCTACACAATTAGTGGTTTGAGGCAGCTTATTTACTGTTTCGTGCCTTCTTGCCTCGTTCTCTTCTCTAGTCAGGTTTAAGGCTATTTTAATAAAATTTGGCACAGATTAGGCATTGCTTCAGTTAACTTCTGAGAGTAGATGAAATACCATCATTTTCTTTTTTTTTTTTTCTTTGAGATGGGGTCTCGCTCTGTTACCCAGGCTGGAGTGCAGTGGCACGATCTCTGCTCATTGCAAGCTCCGCCTCCTGGGTTCACGCCATTCTCCTGCCTTAGCCTCCCGAGTAGCTGCCACTACAGGCGCCCGCCACCACACCTGGCTAATTTTTTGTATTTTTAGTAGAGATGGGGTTTCATCGTGTTAGCCAGGATGGTCTCCATCTCCTGACCTTGTGATTCGCCCACCTCGGCCTCCCAAAGTGCTGGGATTTAACAGGCGCGAGCCACCATGCCTGGCCGATTTTTTTTTTTTGGACTGGATCTCGCTCACTGCAAACTCAAATCTCCTGAGTGGCTGGGATTACAGATGTGTGCTACCACACCCGGTTAATTTTTTGTAGACAGGGTTTTGCCATGTTGGCCAGCATGGTCTCAAACTCAAGTGGTCTGTCCACCTCCTCCTCCTGCTGGAATTAGGCTTGACAGTGCCTGTTTTCTCTTTCAAAGTGGTAATGTCAATCTAAGGCTTTTGTGATCGTCCACAGGTGACAATCTCCAATAGACTTGTGTCTTCACCTTGCTGCATTGTGACCAGCACCTACGGCTGGACAGCCAATATGGAGCGGATCATGAAAGCCCAGGCACTTCGGGACAACTCCACCATGGGCTATATGATGGCCAAAAAGCACCTGGAGATCAACCCTGACCACCCCATTGTGGAGACGCTGCGGCAGAAGGCTGAGGCCGACAAGAATGATAAGGCAGTTAAGGACCTGGTGGTGCTGCTGTTTGAAACCGCCCTGCTATCTTCTGGCTTTTCCCTTGAGGATCCCCAGACCCACTCCAACCGCATCTACCGCATGATCAAGCTAGGTCTAGGTAAGTAGCTTTGGTACTTGGTGTGGCAAGGAGTTTGTGCAACTAGTCTCTATGGATTTGACTTAATGCTATTTGGTCAAGTCTCACATGGCTTAATTTTACTTCAGGTATTGATGAAGATGAAGTGGCAGCAGAGGAACCCAGTGCTGCAGTTCCTGATGAGATCCCCCCTCTCGAGGGCGATGAGGATGCATCTCGCATGGAAGAAGTCGATTAGGAGTTCATAGTTGGAAAACTTGTGCTCTTGTATAGTGTCCCCATGGCTCCCACTGCAGCCTCGAGTGCCCCTGTCCCACCTGGCTCCCCCTGCTGGTGTCTAGTGTTTTTTTCCCTCTCCTGTCCTTGTGTTGAAGGCAGGAAACCAAGGGTGTCAAGCCCCATTCGCTCTCTACTCTTGACAGCAGGATTGGATGTTGTGTATTGTGGTTTATTTTATTTTCTTCATTTTGTTCTGAAATTAAAGTATGCAAAATAAAGAATATGCCGTTTTTATACAGTTCTGCTTTCCCTTGTGAAGTGGATGTTATCCTTCCCTAGCTGCTTCATCCCTCCAGCTCTTGCTGTTTTCATGAGCACAGCAAGTTGAGCTGGTATTGTAGTGAAAATACAGAATACCAGTGAGTCTTAAGAGTTCACACACTGAAGCTACAGGCAGTTTGGAAAAACTACCATATAATAATGCCCTTTCAGCCAACCAAAACACAGGACCAAGTCCACTGCAGTAATTTAATAAAATAAAATTATAAGAGCAAAAAGTACATTTCTAAAGTACCAAAACCTGCAACAGGCTCATGGAACAGAGCCTAGGGATCCAGGAGCATAGGAGGTGGTGGTGCTGGGCAGGGCTCTGCATCCCCTTTCCTCAGCACAGCACCATCTTCACCATCCTGGGAAAGCAGCATTGGAGCCTACACCGCTTGTGCTTTTCTCACCAGGGTAAGAAATGCAGGTATATTTGCAGAGGGGAGTGAGTCTGGAAGGTGGCAGAGCACAGCTAGGGCAAGACTTAAGGGAACTTGTGGGAGGAGTAACTGTGGAACCTACCTATGCTCTCTTGACCCCAAACTCCCCAAAACCCCTCACTGAGGACTGTCTACCCCGGGGCTCAGAATAAACTGCTTACTGGAAGATGGGTGACTTAAGGCAAAAGGGAAGGCTGCCTCCTGGGCTCCCCAATCCCCTGCTGCAGAGCTGGTCTGTGATACTGAGAAAACACCTGCATTTTGCCCTTTCAGCCAGCTCCCTCAGAGGTTACCGCAGATGGGGATGGTGGGAGGGTCCTATTTCACTTCACCCCTCAGGCCCTTTCCACCCTCAAACCTTCTGCACAGGAGACTCAACAGGCACAGCCTTCTTTCCCCGTTGCTTTAGACGGCCCCGCGCGTAGACTCTGAGCAGGAGGGCAGCAAAGACCACAGCCACCCCCAGCCCTCCCACCACAGTGACAGTGTGGCCATAGAGAAGGCAGGAAAGAAGGATGGCAAAGGCCTGGCGGAGGGTCATGATGATGGTGAAGACGGCAGCCCCAAACTGCCCAATGGTGTAAAAGATGAAGAGCTGGCCACATGCGGAGCAGATGGAGAGTAGCAGGGCATGGGCAGCAAACTCACTGTGTCGCCCCATGAAGCGGGTTCCCTCCAGGAGGGCCCCCTGTTCTAGCAGTGAGCCCACTGTGAAGAGGCAGGAGAAGAAATTGACCCCAAACATCATCTGCACCGATGACATCTTATAGGCAAACAGGGCATCCTGCCAGTTTGAGGTGAAGCTGTCAAAAGCAATATAACCTGCCAGTAAGATGAGGCCTGAGAGTGTGGTGGCTGGGGAGCTGCGGGGCTCTGGTCCACTGGATAGCAGAAACATGCTGACCCCAATGGAGATGAGGGTGGCTGTCAGGTACTCCCAGTGTTCGTAGCTGCGCCGAGACACAAGCTTTCCCATCAGCATGACAGGGATCACCTTAGAGGCCTTGGCCAGCACCTGGGTGGGGAAGCTGACGAACTTAAGAGCTTCGTATTGGCACCAGCTGCTAAGCACATTGGACAGGCTCGCAAAGGAGTACCGGTACATGGGTGCCCCATGCCGGGGCTGCTTGCAGAGAACACAGGAGAGGCCAGCCACAATCAGTGCCAGCACTCGGTTCATTAGCACCAGGAACTGCGAGTCCGTAAAGCGCTCACCCGGTGATGTGGCTGTGGCCCCATAGCTGCGGGTCATCACTCTTTCCTGCAGCACACCCCAAGTCAGATAAGACACCTGTTGGGGAAGGTAGAGACAAAGGAGACAATAAGCAAGATAATGAAAAGGTAGACAAAAATTGACCTCTCCCTCTTCAGGATTATGCCTAAGTGATTCAAAGGAAAATATACACTTTTTGGTTCCTCTGTAGAAGTTTCTTCTCCCCTCCTAAGTCTGGATTCACCTTGTAGGGAATCAACTGTGTGTGAAAAACCAATTCAGAGAGGCAAGAACTCTCAGAATTGGATATCTGTAGTTCAACATGATATTCAAGGTGGAACTAGTACCCACTGCA
The DNA here is from genome assembly GCF_028858775.2 of Pan troglodytes. Lineage (NCBI taxonomy): Eukaryota > Metazoa > Chordata > Mammalia > Primates > Hominidae > Pan > Pan troglodytes. The sequence continues at coordinate 50,152,220 of NC_072403.2, forward strand.
AAATGCCATGGGGTCAGCATGTTAGCACTCTCTCACATGCAGTACTGGGGGAAGGCTGAATGGCTCCCCCACAATTTTATCAGTGGGTTTACAGTATGTGAGACACCAGTGCAGGAAGGAAGTATAATAACGGCACAGTAGAAATCACAGAGAATAGGGCAAGAGGAGTCCTCTCTTCTGCACTAGACATCTTGAAATAACAGCATGAACTTTCAGTACCAGTGCTGGAGAGGAGAAAAGGAAGAAAGAAAAGGGCATTTCCCCCAAACACCTCAAAGATGGAGGTGCAGTGTGCCCCTGGGAGGAGGACAGGAAACACACCAGCCAGCAAAGCTCTGGGACTGGTAAAATGGAAACCTTCACAGAATCCCTGCCCACCGGCATCCAACCCAGGAAGAGGGGCTGAGCCCACCTACCCACCTGGAGCCCTGTGGCACAGAAGAGCAGCTTCAGGGCCTGCCACATCGGGGTGGTCTCTGCCGCCTCTGTTCGGGGCGCCAGGGGAACCTCATCAGAGGCCTTGGGCTCATTGCCAAACACACAAGCTTTCACCAGGGGAAAGCAGAGGCCCCTACCTGAAGAAAGCACACAAAGTCAAGCCCCAAATCTTCTCCATAGCACTTCATCTTCCCCAGAGCAGCCAGCCTGCCCTGCTGTCCGGCCTACCGACCTCCCGCCCTCTCCAAGTCATAACCCGTTTGGACTGCTGGCCAAATATCCTCCTTCCCGACCTAGCTCACTTCCCCGCCCTTTCTTCACACACCGGTCTCCAGGTAGTTCTTCCGCCTGAAGTACTGCACCAGGAGGTAGCCAGGTACCATAAAGCTGGCATAGCCAGCAGCATTCACCACAAATCGGAAGAACCATAGCTGGGTCCATGACTCCGGAGGGGCTTCGGGAGTCTCCCCACCTGCCCCTAGGGAGGGGAACGCAGCCAGCACCACCACTGCCCACCATCTGTAAGGAAAGCGGACATAAGGATTAGGGCGCAGCTCCTCATCCCCTCCGCCCTCCAGAGGGGACCACACTGGAGTAGTGCCCGGAGTCTCCTCCCCGCCCCCTCCGCTGCAGCTCCGGCCCGGACAAAGAGCCTCTCTCTCTCTCTCTCTCTCTCGGGGAGGGGGTGCGCCGGCGCCGGCCAGGCAGAGCTTCCTCCCTCCCCGGGGGCGGATCCGCCCCTCTGGCCACACAGGTCTCCTCTGTTTCCTCCAACGCTAGCCGGCTGCTCAGGTCAGAGGAAGCGCCCCTTCCCCCACACTCCCCTCCACGATCCGGGGCGTCAGGGTCCCCAGCCCCTCCGCCCGAAGCTCCCCAAGGAGCACAAAACCAAGCCGCAGCCCCCATCCCCGCTGGCTCCGGGCAGCGATATGCTGGCCGACGGCCGAGCAGCCGGGACCCCACCCGGCCCCCGTGCTGAGGCGCGGCGGTCACGTGGCCCGGGGGCTCGGTCACGTGAGCTCGCTGCTGCCCTAGCCCCCACCTGGCGTCCATGGTCCAGGCCGCGTGGGGTGGAGGGGGACCGGGGAATGCGAGTCCCCGGGCCGCGCGCCCCCTGCGCTCCCGCCGCCGCCTCCAGGAGCGGCCAGCGAGCCAGCGGCCAGCGGAAGTGCCGCGCTCTGCCCGCCTCCCTCCCCGCGGCCCCCTCCGCCCCTGCCGCGACCACGCAGCGCCCCGGGCCGCCGCCGGGCCACAGCGCCCCCGCGCGGCCCGGAGGCAGACGTGGCTTGGGTTCCGGGGACCTGGGCTGCCCCTGGGCGCGGGGAGCCCCAGCCCTGAAGAGGCGCCCGCCCGGCGCGTCCCCTGTGCTTCGTCATCGCCCTTCATAAGCGTCCCAGAGGTCATGGTGACCATTGCCATCTTGTGAACAGGACATTGAGGCTCTGCATCCCAAGCCCCTCCTCTGTTAGTTTCCCCGTTTTCTGACAGGATGAAGGTGTCTCCTTCCTTTGTTGGCTGGGTAGTAATTCTGTCCCACTTCCCATGATCTTCGAGGCTCTACATGGCCTCGCCCGCGTTCCTCGCCCACTCACTCGCCCGCTGTGAAGCCCCACTGGCTTGCTCTCAGTTCCTCTAATTCACAGGCTTTCCCCCTAATGCTCTGCCCCCATCCCTTTACTCATCCTTACATCCCAGTTGAGTTGATACTCCTCAGGCGAGGGTTCCCGGACCACCCAAAGTATGACCCTCTACCGACTCCATCCTTTTCCTTCCCACTATTCTTTTCCCTTCATAGCACCCACTGCAACTTGTAAAGACATCTTTATTTGGATGTTTATGCTTTTAACGGCTGTCTCTCTCACTGGATGAGACGCTCCAAGTGGTCAGAGACTGTGCTGGTTTATTGCCCCATGCTCTTCATGCCAGCATAGGGGTGACCTAGCAGGGCCCTCGAAGGTGAGGAATGGGGGGAAAAACGTGGAGTCAGCTCCCTTGTGCCCAGCCTCCCTGGGTTACCCTTATCCCCAGGCTCCTCCAGATGGCAACCCCCAGGGCAGTGGTGAGGGCTCCAGGGCGTGTGTCCTCTCATTCTTCCTCCTGTCCCTCCATCCCTCATCATTTCCACAGCAAGGACAAGGGTCTGTGCTGGACACAGAGAAAGGCCTGGAACTACTGGCCTCTGACCCCACCCAGCAAGGCCCTACCGTGCTCAGGGGACAATTTCCTTCTCTCTGCCTCTACCACAAAGTCACAGGGCAGGCCTGTCTAAAAAGCCCCAATGCACACAGACATGCATGCGCGCAAAACAGCTCTAGAAGGGAAAAAGTTTTTTTAACGTCTCTGCCATTTTAGTGTCATGTTACTGAAACTTCCCTTCCCCAGTGGCTCAGTTCAGAGCCTTCTGTGTGAAGTCTTTAAACAACGGTGTTTCAGGGTCCTCAACAGCAATAAGATGGGACACCTCTCAGGGTTCTTCTGCTTGCTCCTATTTCAGTCTCTTCTCACTCAGGAGAGTCCATGCTTCCTACTGGTTGGCAGTTTCAGGCTGACCCAACATGGGTAAAACAAGAGCACCTGCCATTTTCAAGAGAGGCAAACAGGCTTCACCCAGGATACCTGGGGCTTTGGGGGTCTTCCAAGAATCCCTGTCCACCTGGAAAGCTCTTCCTTCCAGACTGGCTCTCTTCCACTTGCAGTCCCTCCTCCTCAGCTCAGGACTGTACTGGCTGGCCCCAGGCTCTGGCCACAGCAGTCCCTAGGGCACCAGAAGAGCACATAGCCTGGGCCCAAACTGCAGCAGTTATGGCTCCGGCTTCCAGATGGGGAGGTGGAGCCCCGAGGATCCCAGACCCTGCCTGGCTTCAGTCGGTACACAGCAGCAGTTTCCCTGAGATCTTCAGGTCATCAAAGGGCAAAAGGACAAGGGACTGAGAAGGAGAATGGAGAGAAGCAAGATCAGAGGACATGGGAAAAGGTGACTTGGGAAAGGGGACCCAGGGAAACCTGTTGGGCCACTCCCTCCCCACCAAATGACAGTTGAAGACCATCAGGGAACAAATCTTCACACGAATCCTCAAAATAGTGGCCTCTCTGGGCTTGGCAGAGCCCTGAGGACTTAGACAAGCCTTCCTTTTCTAAGATAATGCCAGAATATCCAAGTTAGGAGGGACCCTTAGAGGTGATCCAGCCCATGGACCTGGAGTTGTTTGTTGTTGTTGGGGGGGAGGTGGGGGGGTGCTGGGTACTCGCAGAACATTTAGGTTTCTTTTTTACACTGAACATTTAAAAATAGGAAAGACTGTACAGAAAATCTGAGTTTCACCTCTCAAAAAAGTCCAAGACCAGGAAAAACTGGGCCTACACTCCTGCTTTGTAAGCCTTTGCTGAAGCTGAGTACAGAGACCCTCAGGGATGGCTCTCTGGGTTCTTACAGGCCTCACCACACCATGGTCTCATATCTGGCCAACTTCACTGATTCACTTTAACTGCAGGGTCCCTGTAAGAGTCCAAATTTGGCTCCTTGGACCAACTAAGGAAACAGGCTCAAGTTCCCACAGTTGGTCAGTGGCAGAGTCCTGGTTATACCCCAGGACTCCTGGCTCCCTGGCCCTTTCAGCTAATGACAGAACCTCTCTCTGCTATGGGTGTGCGAGGCCCTGGAGAGCAAAGCATATGCCACTTACTTCCTCAGTCAGGTCCTGGGGCGTCTCATCCTCCACATTCCGCAGCAGGGAGTCAGCACCCGCCTTGCACAGAGTGGATGAGATGCCCATGAGACCCCGGCCAGCTGCCAGGTGCAGGGGTGTGCACCCGTTCAGCATGCGGGCATCTACCTGGGCACCAGCCTGGAGCAGGAACTGTACCAGGCCCCGCTCTTGGGTTTCCACAGCCAGGTGCAGCGCTGTCTTACCACTGGTGCCCTCCTGGGGAGGAATAAGGATGTCAGCCAAGGCCCTCAGAGGCAGTGTGCTGGGCCTGGGCTCTGGATAAGGAAGTGAATGCCACCACTTCTGACTGCTGGGCAGGGGACTTGGGGATGTGTCAGGTGGGGGCAGGCCCTGGGCCGGGCAGTGCTTTGCTGGCTGTCTCACCTGCACATCAATGTCAGCTCCATTCCGAAGCAGCAGTTCCATGAGTGGTTGGTTCTTCTGAAGGGTGGCAATGTGGAGACAAGCCAGACCTGGGATGGGGTGAGAGTGAGGGTGAGGGCTGCTGATCTGCATCCACCAACTCCCTCTCTTCTGGGACCTCCCTACCACTCAGCCCCAAGGGACTCACAGCCCACTCAATGTCTCTAATCACAAGACTGTTAAAATGCAAACCCCAAAACCCCCTCAAAAGTCTAAGGGGAAAGGAACTCAAAGTTTCCACCTTTTCAGAGTCATGTTATTGAAACTTTCATGCTTCAGGGGTCAGGCTGCTGAGTGACACCCCCAAAGAACACCCTCCTCCTATACACAAACTACAACACACACACACACACATACACACACACACACAACCTGCCTTCAAGCCCAGTCTGAAAGCCACCTTTTCTGAAAAGCCACCTAAGATCCTCATGCCCCCAGCCCTTTCTCAGGGGCCGCTTCCTTCTGTGCTCCCCTGGCCTTTTTGCTCTCCTTTCTAGTCTGGACACTCCCGACCCTTGCTTAGTAATAGAGATTTCGATTCAAATTTACATTCTTCACCTCCCTCAGGGCCCTATTCAGATGTCACTGGCTCCATGAGGCCTTCCCGGACCACCCTATTTAACAATCATATCAACTCTCCTACTCCCCACATTCCTTCCTCTCACTCTGCTCTGCTTTTTACTACAGCACTTACTTCCTTTTAACATATTACATAGTTCACTTCTTACATTTATTGCTCATCTCAATCTTTCTCTATTTTGCACACAGATGCAAGTGTAGCTCCTAGGATAACGTCTGGCACATAGAAAACCCTCAGTACATTTCTGTTGAATGAATGAATCAGGTCATCTAATCTCTATTAAACTAAGTATCTTAAGGGCAAGATTTAGTTTTCTTCTCAGCAGCCAGTAGGTACTGGTTAAATTCGAAATCAAATCATCCATTCATTCATTTGGCAAAGATGTACTGAATATCTATGTGCTTACAGTGGGAGGGGCACCAATGGACAAGCTGGGACCCTCCCTTCCCCAAGAGTGAGGTCCCTATCTCCTATGCCCTCCTCATCCCACAGGCCCTTAAGACTGTCCACACCTTGCCAGTTTTGCAGCTGGAGGTCCAGAGAGTGAGATGTTCCTCTGCCTGGCTCTGGCCGCCCCTCCAGCAGGCAGCGGGCACAGGCCAAGTGCTGCCGCTGGCAGGCCACATGAAGGGCTGTGTCACCATGCCGGTCCTGTAGTGCCCGGCTGGCCCCCTTCAGCACCAGTGCCCGAACTGCGCCCGGTTGGTCCAGATGTACAGCCAGATGGAGTGCTGTCTGGAGGCACAAATAGAGGGTCATGGGGCCACTGCAGCATGCTCCCACCTCTGGGAACATGCTTGGGCTCAAGAATCACCAGCTGCCAGCATCTTCTTTGAAAGCAGCTTATAAAGGCCATAACCTGTTCTTCCAAGGAAATACTACAGAGCCCTTCCCCTGTCACACCCCTCCCCCACCAAGCTCTTGGGATCCCAATTCTGGAAGCAAGGTGAAGAAAGTAGCTCTCTGCTTTTCTTGTAAGTCACCTTAGGCCCTGGAGAAAGGACATGTAGGAGGAGAGTCTAGCCCCTCACCCTGTGAGGAGACCTCTGTTACCCCCAGGGGTTAACAGAGGAAAGATACAGCTGCAGGAGGAAAGATAGAGGCACCGGGCAGTCTCTCCCTGGCAAAACTCTCTGTTAGGCTCCATTCAGATGGCATCTCCTCTGTAAGCCTTCCCTGGCTGCTGCACACAGACACTGGACCCTATAGCAGCTGGTATGTGTCTCTATCACAACTCTTGTCACCAGGCTGTGTATTTAGCTGTTGATACAAGTCCCCCAGCCCAGGATGCAAGCATCTCAGGACAGAGGCCATGTCTTACTTGGGTCTGTCTCCTCAGTTTCTAGCTCAGTGTCTGGCATATGGTTTCCTAAGTGAGCAGCCTTTGGACTGGTATGGCTGCTGGGAATGGTTGCCAGGGCACAAACAGGTATCTGGGCATAACATTCTCTCGCCACCAACCTGGTAAAGGTTATTTTGAATGTCCAGGACCTCCTGGGGCAGCAAAGCCAGGCAACAGAGCAGCACCGCTGGGGCCTCATGAATCACTGCCAGGTGGACCAGCCTAGGGGAGCAGAGGCGGGGCTTAGAGTTAGGGCCCAGGCCAGAGGGAGTGGGTTGGGGTCTTGGAGTTAGAAGGAACACATCAAACTTTAACTAGCTACCCATAGGGTAGGTCCAGGAAGTGAGAGTGTGGGCCAGGAAGTGAGGGTTGGTGTGGGAAGCCAGGATCCTAGGGTTGGAGCTCCAAGTTCCCACTGCTGGCCTTCAGGAGGGCCTTGGCTGGGTGGGCATGTGGGCAGGGTGCTGACAGGACAACAGCCTTCCTGTCCAGCCTGCCCACACCCACTCCTCTTTGCCCTCAGGGCTCTGCCGAGCCAGCTGCAGCTCAAAGCCAAATTGAAAGCTGCCGAAGTAGTCCAGAGGGGGTTTCCAGGGCTAAGCACCCCACCACCCCAGCACACAGGAAAGAAGGAGACAGTTGCAGGGTCACCCCGTACCCCCAAGCAACTCAGTGTTACACATTCCAAGGGAGAGACACAGAAACTCTTGGAAGAGGAGCAAGGAGACAGTGCAGCATCCTGTCCTGCTGCCCTTCCCTGGGAGTCAAGAGGCACCTCTCAGATAGCACAGACCAGGTCGGGCCTAACAGAGGCCCTCCATTCCTGTGTGCACCTCCAAGAGGAGGTCTTTGTAGTGCAGAAAATGTATTTGTTGAGGGGGCCAAGAACCTTAATCTAGGGGTAATGGGGGCAGTTGGGAGGGGAAGTTCCAGTCTTGGGGTTTCCCCACGTCAGGTGGGGAAAACGAAAGCCAGTGATGGAGGGTCTAGGCCGGGACAGCTGCCTTGGGGCATTAGTGAGGGGGGTAGATTGGCTAAAAGGCCCGTCTGGGCTGGGGAGGGGGCTGCTTGGGCAGGAGGGTGGCAGGCTTTAGCAGCAGGCAGCAGGAGAGGCCCAGGAGAGTGACGGAGGGAGGGAGGAACTGCTCTGGAAATCCCCTAGGCCAGGGCCTGCTCTCTGGGTCACATTCTTGCAGCCACCTCCCTCTCTCCCCCAGTATCCCCTCCTCCCACTTCCTCTTCCCACTTCCATACCTCCCACAGCCCAGACACCTCCAACAGAGGGAGGAAAGTGCCCCCTCCTCTCTGGGGACTCGCTGGGGAGCCCGGACACTTCTCCCCTCCACACACACACCCAATCTGGACACAACACCTGCTTCTAACTAGAGATGGAAAAGGCTGGGGCTGAGAGGCTAACAAAAGACGGCAATGTCAAAAGTCCCCTCTCCTTGGATCAAAGGTCATCAGAGGTATCTTGCGTGCAGCCCCCAAAACCTTGGGGTTCTGGGCCTGAGGGCTGGTGATCCAGGCAGAGTACAGAAAGGACTGGGTCACTCCTCTCCCACCCACTGGGTCCACCAGCTGTCTTTATCAATGGCCACCCAGGATTAGGACCCTGCATCTCCAAAAAGCAGGTTAGAACAGCCACCTCCTGCCTCCCCTACTCCTATTTATATGAGCACCCTTGACCAGGGATTCCAGCCCTCCCCAACTCTATTTCTCATCCCCAGTTCCCAACCTTTCCCTCCTCTGTCAATGTTTTCTTCTTCCTGGGGGGCTAAATCCTCAACTGGCCAACCCATCCCACACAACTGCCTTTTACTTCAACTGCCCTCTGGCCCACTCCCACCAAACTCCATCTGGGTCTGGAGGAGGAAGGGTTAAGTGAGGGAGTGAGACACGACAGTTAGTGGGACTGGGGGCTCTGGAGGTAGAGGATGTCAGGGACGCTGACTCTAGCCCTCACTTCCCCTTTTTTAGCAGAGGAGGAAGTAAGCTGGGGCAGCCAGCCGCCTGTCTGTCTGCTGGGGCAAGAGTGCCCCAGCCTGGCTCACCCCGTCCTCCTGAGGACCAGTCCCAAACCTACACCCTGGTGGCACTCCCCATGCCTAGCTTCCTGGCCCCGACTGGCAACCTGTAACTGGCACCTGTTGTTCCTTGAGACAGAGCATTCTGAGGTCAGGAACTGGGAATCCCAGATATTGAGCAAATAAGGATGTCCCCTTCCCCAGCAAGAAGAAACAAAAAAACTGGACTTGGTCAGGGGAATTTTCTCTTCCTAAGGGTGGATTATTGGTAGATTTCCAAGATGCTGGCTGGGTTAAGGGTCCTGCCAGCTCTGCCCACCCCGAAATGGGAGGACAGAGATGATTCCATGGCCTAGCTGGACCTCAAAAGTGGGCTGAGAGTTAAGTCTGGAGTTTGGAAGAGCGAATGGGGACTTGATCTTCACGGGGGAGTGGGGGTGCCCGACCTGTTGCGGCTCTTGGGCAGGCCCAGAGTTAGCATCCCGATTCAGCCTAGCCCCCATACTCACGTGTCTCCGTCCTCGGAGATGTAAGTGAGTGCTTCCAGCTGCTGAGGGCTCAGCGCCCCCACGTGGGGGAGTGGCAGGCGTGGGGCCGGGTCCTCAGCCTCGGGGCCCCCCAGCAAGGACAGGGTCTCGGTGAGCGAGGAGGAGCCATAGGTGGAATCAGCCCGCTCCCCATCCGCGTCTTCCTTCTCCTGTGGTTCCTTGGCGGGCCCCGGAGGATGGGTGCAGGGCTGGGGGCTGCCGTCCGAGGGCCCGGAGGCTGGAGCCGAGGTGGACTCGGGTAGGGAGCGCAGAGAGCGCAGAGACTCAATGCCAGAGTCGTACTGGCTCTCCTCCGCCTCGTCCGGCCCCTTCCGCGCCTCCGACATGCCCGCGGCTCTGGCCGGCCGGGGCCCGGTCTGAGCAGGATCCGGCTCCAGGCTCCGCCGCGCCGCCTTTCCGGGTTGCGGGTCCGCTTGGCAGAGCGGGCGCCCGGCCCGCGGCGGCCTCCTTCCCGGGCTGTGGGGCTCCGAGGGGCCGGCGCGCAGCGAGGACAAGGTTCGGAGCGCTGGCCAGGTCCACCCAGCGGTTACTGTGGGCAGCCGAACCGCCCAAGCGGGTCCTCCTCCTCGCCCCGCCCCTCCGGGCCAACAGGGTCGCCTCACGCGGGTGGCCCCGCCCCCTCCCCGCCCCCGGCGGGCGCTTCCGGAAAGAGGCCCCGCCCCTCCGGAATCCCCCTTCCCGGGCTCTGCGTAGGCTTGGAGTCTGTGGTTCCCGGGCCTTGACTCACTCCTTCGTTGATTCATTCACTCATTCATTCATTCATTCACTCTTTCCCCCTTCCTCCTTCACTCCATTCATTAGTTCCACGCATGTACTGTTTCCTTCTTTCACTTCTATTTCTTAATTCATTTGTTTTATTTTTATTTTTTATTTTTTTGAGACGAAGTCTTGCTCTGTTGCCCAGGCTGTAGTGCAGTGGTTGATCTCGGCTCACTGCAACCTCCGCCTCCTGGGTTCAAGCGATTCTCCTGCCTCAGCCTTTGGAGTAGCTGGGACTACAAGTAGAGACGGGGGTCTCGCCACGTTGCCCAGGCTGGTCTCGAACTCCTGGGTTCAAGCGATCTGCCTGCCTCGGACTACCAAAGTGCTGGGATTACAGGCTGTGAGCCACCGGGCCCGGATCATTCATTTGTTTTAAAAGAAATATCTATTAATTGTCTGTACAAGCTGGCATCTTTGGGGGGAGGGCATGTAGGCGATGGGATGGGGAAGCACTGCTTCCTATCCCCTGCCCATTTATCTCAATTTCTCTTGCTTTCTCATCTTTCCCTATCAGTGCCCAGGGGTACGGGTAGGGAAAGGGGACTCCCATTATCTTACAGGAGCAGTTCTCCTGGGTCCTGGAAGACAGTCTCCTGTGTCAACGTCCCACATCACATGGAATTGGGCATGAAAATGTTTTTTTGGAAAGAGCCTCTTCTCAGGGAAACTGTTGTCTAAAAAGCAAAGTTGTTGTGGAGTTTCTTCTTCCTCAAAGGGTGAAACCCTGGCCTTGGGTAGTTACAGTTTCTGGTCAACCCCAGCAGTCAAGGAAGTGGGGTCAGGTTGGGGAGGCCCCAGACATGCTGGGTTGCACTCTGCTCAGGTCCCCAACACAGCCCCAATCTTAGTCCCAAAACATCTTTCCTCTTTCACTGTCCCTGGGCCTAGGAAGGCCGTGGGAGCACCCTACTACAAGTGAGCCCTAAGCCCATGCTCCATGATTTATTCCCTCATTCCTCCCCACTATTCCAAGTGCTATCAGTCTAACGCCAGCAATGCCCTTAGAGGGTTATCCCCAAGGGAACATGTAGCTTTTCCATCTCCAGCATTGGGGAAAGGAAGGTGGATGAGTGTAGACAGCAACGTTTTGCAGGGGGGAGGCCAGCTTTCCCACGGCCCTTCCCCTGCAACCTCATTTTATTCATCCATCATTCACCTACTTGACAAACATGTATGGAAGGTCTCCTGTAATGTCTGACGTTGTTCTTTCTACTGGAAGCAAAACTGACTATCACAGTAATAACCAATAACCACCCCCCATGACCAACAAAAAAATCCCATGGTCCTAAAAAAGCTCCTTGGCAATTACAGCTCAGAGTGGTTGGGATAAGACAGAAGTGAGAACAGGGTGTTGTGGGGGCACACAGTGGGGCCAGCTACTCAGTGGGGTGAGAGGCAAGGAAGCTTCCATTTGAACTGAGAATGGGAAGGGAAGAGAGATAGTGAGAGGAGAAGGACCTAGTCTGTGGGGGGTGATTGGAGGCAGAAGAGTTGGGGGAGGGCCGAGGGGAGAAGATGGCCCACTGTTCTTCAACCCCATGTAGGACCAGAGTGGGAAAGACGTAATGAGCATGAAGCCCAGTGAGGAGCCACGAGGGGAAAGGCCTGGGAAATTGAAGCATCTCCTTCCCTTGAGTCAGCATGATTTCAGATGTTCTCAGTCTCCTCCCCTGACATGTTCCTCTCCAGTCCTCAAAGCCTGCAGCAAAAGTATAGTAATAAACTCCAGACCCAGACCAACTGGGTTCAAAATTTGGCCGAGCGCGGTGGCTCACACCTGTAATCACGCCTATAAACTTTGAGAGGCTGAGGTGGGTGGATCATTTGAGGTCAGGAGTTCAAGACTGGCCTGGCCAACATGGCGAAACCTCATCTCTACTAAAAATACAAAAAGTAGCTGGGCCTGGTGGCACATGCCTGTAATTAATCCCAGCTACTTGGGAGGCTAAGGCAGGAGAATCACTTGAGGGTGGAGGTTGCAGTGAGCTGAGATCACACCACTGCACTCCAGCCTGGGCAACAGAGTGAGACTCAGTCTAAAAACAAAAACAAAAACAAAAAAATCCACACGAAATCTGACACTATCATCCCCATTTTAATGTTGGGAAACTGAGGCCCAGAGAGGTGAGTTGACTTGCTCAAGTTAAAATAGAAAGTGCAGAGATGGCTTCTCATCTAATCCAAAACTTTTACATATTTTTTAGTGGAACCTTCTTTTCTTTATCAAGAGGTAAACCACATAGGGTGGCAGTGTCTGAGCCCTCTGCAAGGATGTAAGAACTCAGGAGTGTGCAAGGACCTCCTTTTTATTCATACAGAGGCTGAATTTAAGGAAAAACCCACTTAACCCAGCCAGGTGTTTGGCTCTGAGCCAGAACAGGTGTGTGGCAGTCCCTTTTATGGCCACATGAGGTCAGCATTGAGTCACCCACTGGCCCCACTACCAGAGCTTGCACTCTTGACAGGAATCCTTTCCAACACTCCAGGAATGGGGAGGGGGACCATTGCAGTGTTATCTGAAAGGGTGACCTGGGGACTTTGACTTAGGCCACAGCATGGTTAGGGACCTGACCTCGCCTCCTCAGCTCCAGTCTTCTCTGAGGCTGGGCCCCTCGTCTTTCTCTCTGTTGTTTTCTGGTTCCCTTTGTGCCCCCACTCCCCACGTGCCCCCACTCCCCACCTCCACCCACCCCAGCTAGGCTCATCTTCAGGAAACAGGACTGGTTTCCATGGTGACCAGCCGGTCAGCTGGCTCCTTCCACCGCCCCCTCCTTCACCCCCCTTTCTTGTAGCTTCCAGGGAAGGGTACTGTGTGTGAATGGAGAAGGCAGGGGTAGCCTTTTGTCTCTTGGGAGCTCTAGGGTTGGCCAAAAAGAGCTAAACTGTCCCTCCTCCAAAGCCCTTTGAAGTGGAGACAGGAAGGCAGTGGGGGTGGGTGTCAAGAGGAAGATTATGGCGCCTAAATGGGGAGCACGAGAGGATCCTCTGTGGGTTTGGAAAGGCCAAGGTTAGGGGCTCTGCTCTCTGTGGGGGAAGGGGTTGAAACTGGAACAAGAGGGGCTGGAGTTAGCTGTGAGGCCAGCTTCCCAAAAAGCATGGGCAGGAGATGCTGGAATGAACCACCAAGTGAGATTCTGCCTCTGCCAAGGGAGTGAACCAGACCCCCGCCTCTTCTGGACAGCCGCCTTCCTCTGGGCAGGGAGAATGGACCCATCAACCTGGAGAGGACCATGCAGGCTGGATAGCTCTAAGCAATAGGTGGACAGAGAGCCACCTTCACCTCACCTGGAAAGGGAAGAGTAGTAAAATGAAGGCCGGACCAGGAGTGGGACTAGAGGGGTGGGAGCAGTGGCTCTCCTGTCCCCAACAAGGGGAAGGAACATACTGGGCAGATCAGTGTGTTTGTACCCTATCCCCCAAAATCAGACATCGAGGCTTTGCCCCAAACTAACTTCCTACCCACAAATATTCCCCATAGATTTTGAGTGGGAAAGATCTGAATTCTAGGACTAGCTCTGTGAGTGCTAGCAGGTGACCTTGAGTAAGCCATTCACTCTCCCTCTGCCTTGGTTCCCTGTGAGTAATTGGGGAGAACAGTTACTGTATGTCAAAGACTCTAATGACACATAGTAGGATTCCACAGTGACTGTGTATGCACAAGATTGATCATGCATGGCTTTTATTATATTCTTCATAATGGTTGTTTTTCATGTTCTTTTCTCCCCATTAGAATTTGTGCTCATGTTCTTTTCTCCCCATTAGACTTTGTGCTCCTTGCAGGAAGGAAACTGTGTTTCATTTCTGTACTGGGCACACAATAGGTACCCAACACCTGTTTACTGAATGGAGACATCCAGAAATGAATGAATGAATAAATGTCAGGGTCCTTCCTGCTGTGCCAGGGGATACAGGGAAAAGCAGTGTGGGGTGGATGGCCTGAAAGGATAGGCTGCCTGCAGTGGCTCAGCCTGGCCTGCTTCCTATACCTACAAGTCAGAGCCTTAGAAATTGTCCAGTCAACTTCCTCACTGCACAGATGAAGAAATTAAGGCTCAGAGAGAGGAAGGCACTTGCCCAAGGTCACATAACTCCTTAATGACAGATACAGAATTCAGAATTAGAACTCAGGTTTCCTGCCCTCCAGCCTAGGGTATTGCACACACTTCACTGCTTCTCTGGAGCTGTTCTTTTAGGGAAGAAAGATGGTTCAGTGAAGGCCAGTTCCAATGCCCTCCCCTCTGCCCTCTGTTAGTCCTTTCCCACATCTAGCTTCAATCTCTTCCCTTTCCCCCTATTCCATTCCTCTGGAAGTCTAGCTTCTGCCTTAACCCTTCACCACGCAACTGGGAGTAAGGATCTTCCCTAGGGTTCCAAGAATCAATTTCCTCTCCCCACTCCTCTGCCCTGGGAACTTGGGGGAACCAGAGATGTGTGTGTGTGTGTGTGGGGGGGGTGCTGTTGGTTGAACCTCGGGCACCCAGTCCACGGAGAACAGATGGAGAGGGGTTGCGGCACAGATTCTCCCAGGATAGGAGCGCGGGAGGGAGGTGCAGTGAGCAGGGCTGGGAGCGGGGAAGAGGTGTGGGGAGTCCCTGTTGCTTTACCCCTTCGGGGGGTGGTTATTAGGTAGGCTTGGGAAGGCGGAGTTTGGGGGGCTGGGGGCGGGGCTCGGCTGCGCCGGCAGGAAAGGGGGGGCGCGCTGGCTCCAGCTCGGCTCAGACAAAAGGCGGCGGCGGGAGCGGGCGGGAGGCGGAGCGGCGCCGCGAGGGCCTCAAGGTGACACCCGCCCCTGGCCCCGGCCCCCCCCGGCCCGGCCCCCCAGCCTGCCTCCCACCCTCAGCCCCCAGCCCCTTACTCCCGGTGCCCTTTCCGGGCCCCCTCCCCCGGCGGGGGGTGGGGAGCAGCGAGGGCCCCGCCCCCTCCCGTCCTCTCCCCAGGGCCCGCGCAGGATGCCCCCGGCCCCTGGCAGCCCCCCGGGAGGTCCTGAGCTCGACGCGCCCCCTCTACGCCATGTCCCCCCCTGGCTCGGCCGCGGGAGAGAGCGCCGCCGCCGGCGGCGGCGGCGGTGGCGGCCCCGGGGTCTCGGAGGAGCTCACGGCGGCGGCGGCAGCGGCGGCGGCGGACGAGGGCCCCGCCCGAGAGGAGGTGAGAGTCTAGGGCGCCCCTTCCCCAGGCGCGGCCGCAGCCTGGCCCCCCATCCCCCATCGCACGCGTCCCCCGCTGGTTCCGCCGCAGCGCGGCCGGCGCCCCGCACCCCGAGCCGGCCGCTGCAGCCGCAGTCGGCGCCGCCGCCCCCACCCGGCGGCCGGAGCTGTCCGCGGTGCCGGGGAAGGGGCCGCGCCGGGGGCGGGGCTCAGGGGTCCCGGGCAGGGGGAGGGGCCTAGGGGCGGAGCCTCGCGGACCCTGGGCTTATGAGAGTGGGGGCTATGCTCTCCCGGGGTGGGGACGGTGGCGGGGATCCTGTCTCACAGAGGGGGATGCTACCTTGAAGGCCAGGAAGGGCGACTTGTACGGGCTACAGAACGAGGAGGGTACCATGGGGAAGTGGTGGTGGTACCTGATCTGGGACCCTAAGGAGGTCAGATGTGTACAGGGGGGTCCCGCCTGTGGTCATTGGGAGTGTGTGTGTGTGTGTGTGTGGGTGGGGGGGTGTGCACCTCTCTCTCACGAGGCTCCTGCTGCTTCCTCATATCCCTAGTTGGGGTCCCTAGTACTCAGTCCTCTGAACCTGAAGACAAAGAGACGGAGGAAAGTACCAGGAGCACCCCCACTCCAGCCTCCCATACACACTTGTGCACACGCATGCACCCTGTACTAGGGCAGAGGCACACAAGCGGGGATGGGCCTGCAGGTAAAGCCCCTTTCAGAGGTACCCACATGGGGACAAGCACATAACCAGGTAGGCACATGTACCCTAATCTCCTTGTCCACATGTACTGTGTGCTATTTCCTAGCTCGCCTAACTATCCATACTTCTAGATCCAGGGACCGATGCCTATTACTGTACCCTTCTTTTCCACTCTTTTCCTCTCTTTCCTGGCTGGCCTCTAGGTCAGGCCTGAGGAATTGAGGGGGTAAGTCAGGATCCCAGCAGGAGGTTGTGTGTGTGTGTGTGTGTGTGTGTGTGTGTGTGTGTGTGTGTGGTGGGGGATGGGTTCCTAAAGCTAGACAGTAGAGAGGAGGGGTGGGAAAACAGAGGCCACTACAAGAAATTAAACTCAACACTCAATTAGGATGTGGCTGCTGGGGGCCAGCACCATGGTAGGCACCTAGGATGCAAAGAGAATGAAGCATGGGCCCTCAGGAGTACCCAGTGTAGTGGGGAGCCAGACATGTAAACAACTCCTGGGCCAACCCTGGGACAGAATGTGCCAGGAGCTTTAACAGACAGGCTCCAGGAGAGTACCAAAAATAATTTTCTCTTGATAAATTGCTGGGCTTCAAACGTCGTCCTCGCTACCCCGGTCCCACATCCCCTATGCCTGTCCTCTCCTCAGCCACATGCCTCTGCCCTTCTGGATACCTCCTCCTGGACTGCCTGCCGCTCAGGGACCCCAGCCCCCTCCCTCCCATCCTAGGACAAAGGGAAGGATGTCAGGGTGCAGGAGGGAGACTCACAGGGGAACCAGGGTCCAGAACATGGGGAATGAGACAGGGCCTGGGGTTCTCTGGAGGCCCTTATCCAAAGGAGGTGTTAGGCTAATTGTGAGGGTTAGGGAGGTGGATGGGTCAGAGGGGAGTAGCTCCTCTAGAACCTAGGACTGAAAAAAATCTGGAAGTGAGGGCCCCACTTGTTAAGTGGGGAGGTGATGTCAGTGGGTCCCTCCCCCTTTTCTAGAGGACCTGGAAGGGGTCTGGGCTGGGGACCTGCCTTCGCTGATGCCTGTCTGTCTGTCCTCCCCTGTCTTCCCTGTCCACATCTTCTGTTTCATTGCCATTTTTGTGTTTGTCTTCGGATGCTCTCTGGGTACCATCCTATCCATCTGTGTTTGCTGCCTGGGCCTCTATCTCTGGCTCTGATCCTTCTCTGCCTCTTGGGGTGTCTCTCTCTGCACTTTCCTGTACTGGCATTCCGGTCCCCTTTCCTGTCCTCATGGCTTGCTCTGTGTCACTTCTGTTTCTACCTCTGGCCCCTGGCTCCCATCTTGGTCTCACCTTTTCTCTCCATATCCCTGTTTCTCTCTGCCTGTTATCTCTGGTGCTGGCCTCTGCCCCTCCATCCCCGTATCCATCTCTGTGCTGGGTCCTGCCTGCTCTCACTTCCCACTCATCTTGGCCCCTCTCCCTGCCCACCTGAGCAGCAGCGTCCCATCCAGCCCTCTTTCACCAAGTCCCTCTGCCGTGAGTCCCACTGGAAGTGCCTCCTGCTCTCGCTGCTCATGTACGGCTGCCTGGGGGCAGTGGCCTGGTGCCACGTCACCACAGTGACGCGCCTCACCTTCAGCAGCGCCTACCAGGGCAACAGCCTCATGTACCATGACAGCCCCTGCTCCAACGGCTATGTCTACATCCCCCTGGCCTTCCTGCTCATGTTGTACGCCGTCTACCTGGTGGAGTGTTGGCACTGCCAAGCCCGCCATGAGCTGCAGCACCGTGTTGATGTGAGCAGTGTGCGGGAGCGTGTGGGCCGCATGCAGCAAGCCACGCCCTGCATCTGGTGGAAGGCCATCAGCTACCACTATGTCCGCCGCACCCGCCAGGTCACCAGATACCGCAATGGAGACGCCTATACCACCACCCAGGTGAGGAGCTGGTGGGGAGTGCAGGACATTCAACATGGGAGGTGGCACTTACGTGCTGCCTCACTCCCTCCCCACCTCCCTGGGGGGGAGGTGGGAGGAGCAAAAGGCAGCAGTGAGCTCCCATGAGCATTGCAACAGCAGGGCAATAGCCAACAACCATAATCATAACAGCAAAAACCGACCAGGAGCCAGGCTCTACTCTAAGTATTTTACACACATCAAATCATTTATTTAACCCTCATAACAACCCTATGATGTAGGCAGGTATTCCCATTTTGCAGATGAGGAAACTGAGGCCTGGAGAGTTTAAGTAATGTGTCTAAGGTCAAATAGGCAGTATGTGGTGGAGATGAGACTTGAACTCAAGCAATCTGGCTCCAGGATCTATATACTGTTTAGTGCTTAATGGATCTACTTAGTGATTAATGGCAGAGTGTGGTGGCTCAGGCCTGTAACCTCAGCACTTTGGTGAGGCAGAAGGATCTCTTGAGCCAGGAGTTTGAGACCAGCCCACCTGGCAGCAACACAGTAAGACCCCATCTCTATAAATAATAAAAAGAAGTAGCTGGTGTGGTGGTATGCACCTGTAGTCCCGGCTACTCAGGAAACTGAGGTGGGAGAATCGCTTGAGCCTGGGCAGTTGAGGCTGTAGTGAGCTGTGATTGCCACAGTGCAAGACCCCATCTCAAAAAAAAAATAAATAAAAATAGTGCTTAATGGCTGGAGATGGCTTCACATGCCCAGTATCATAGCATGCTCTTACCTGTTCAGTGAGGTGACTGCTACTGAGTTCTTTCACAGGTATGGACACCTAAACTCAGTGACTTGTCCAAAGTCTGCTGCTCTTAAGTGGTAGTGCTAGGCTCAATCCCAGCTTCCTGGATCTCAAGTTCAAGGGTCTAAGAGGAGGTGGGCGTAGGAAGTCTCACTGAGGGTGGGCAGGTCAATCAGCACTTTGTGGACTCGCCAGGATGAGACATATTGGGGTCCTGGAGGAGACGTTCCCAGATGCAGGCCATCTGTCACAGTATAAGGATCAATAGACAGAAGCCTGGGGCGGGTGAGAAGCAGGAAGGAGGCTGATGATAGCTACAGCGTGAACAGGCAGACTAGAGATAGAGGGGTTCTTTAGGGAGTGCTTCTGGGGAACCCATTGGGAAACACAATTGTAAAAGGGAAGAAAGAAGAAGAGGAGGCTGTTTGTGGTGATGTGGGGGCACTTTGGAAAACAGAGGCAGTGGCAAATGGATCAGGCAGGCCAGAGGGGCAGTTCATGGCCAGGGCCTGACCCCTAGAGGAAGCAGGGCTTAGTTAAAATTTAAATGCGCGGCCGGGCGCGGTGGCTCATGCCTGTAGTCCCAGCACTTTGGGAGGCTGAGGCGGGTGGATCACGAGGTCAAGAGATCGAGACCATTCTGGCCAACATAGTGAAACTCCGTCTCTACTAAAAATACAAAAAATTAGCCTGGCGTGGTAGTGGGCGCCTGTAGTCCCAGCTACTCGGGAGGCTGAGGCGGGAGAATGGCATGAACCCGGGAGGCGGAGCTTGCAGTGAGCCGAGATGGCGCCACTGCACTCCAGCCTGGGCGACAGAGCCAGACTCCATCTCAACAAAAAAAAAAAAAAAAAAAAAAAAAAAAGGAAAAAGAAAGAAAAAAAAATTTAAATGCGCACAGGTAGGGCTGGTTCTAGTCCGGTCATCACGTCTGATTACACAGAGGGCGTCAGTTGCCCTGTAAGTCAGACGGAAAGATCCTAACCAGCTCCAGCCGGCACCTAAACCAAGACAGACTTAGGGTCCGACCAGGCAACCAGAGCATAGATGGGGCGGGAAAGGGTGAGTGGGCAGAAGCGGGCACCGCTGACGGGCTCCCCGCGACCCCGCCGCCTGCCCCCCGCGCCGCAGGTCTACCACGAACGCGTCAACACGCACGTGGCGGAGGCCGAGTTCGACTACGCGCGCTGCGGCGTTCGCGACGTGTCCAAGACGCTGGTGGGGCTGGAGGGCGCGCCGGCCACGCGGCTGCGCTTCACCAAGTGCTTCAGTTTCGCCAGCGTGGAGGCCGAGAACGCGTACCTGTGCCAGCGCGCGCGCTTCTTCGCAGAGAATGAGGGCCTGGACGACTACATGGAGGCACGCGAGGGCATGCACCTCAAGAACGTGGACTTCCGTGAGTTCATGGTGGCCTTCCCGGACCCGGCTCGGCCGCCCTGGTACGCCTGCTCGTCGGCCTTCTGGGCCGCGGCGCTGCTCACGCTGTCGTGGCCGCTGCGAGTGCTGGCCGAGTACCGCACGGCCTACGCGCACTACCACGTGGAGAAGCTGTTTGGCCTGGAGGGCCCGGGCTCGGCCAGCAGCGCAGGCGGTGGCCTCAGCCCCAGCGACGAGCTGCTGCCCCCGCTCACCCACCGCCTGCCGCGGGTCAACACGGTGGACAGCACGGAGCTCGAGTGGCACATCCGCTCCAACCAGCAGCTGGTGCCCAGCTACTCTGAGGCGGTGCTTATGGACCTGGCGGGGCTCGGGACGCGCTGCGGCGGGGCGGGCGGCGGCTACGCGCCCTCGTGCCGCTACGGCGGGGTAGGCGGCCCGGGCGCGGCGGGCGTGGCTCCCTACCGGCGCAGCTGCGAGCACTGCCAGCGCGCCGTCAGCAGCTCGTCTATCTTCTCGCGCAGCGCCCTAAGCATCTGCGCCAGCCCGCGGGCCGGCCCGGGGCCCGGTGGGGGCGCGGGCTGCGGGGGCAGCCGCTTCTCGCTGGGCCGTCTCTACGGCTCCCGGCGCAGCTGCCTGTGGCGCAGCCGCAGCGGGAGCGTCAACGAGGCCAGCTGCCCCACGGAGCAGACGCGGCTGTCCAGCCAGGCCAGCATGGGGGACGACGAGGACGACGACGAGGAGGAGGCCGGGCCGCCGCCGCCCTACCACGACGCCCTCTACTTTCCGGTCCTCATCGTCCACCGGCAGGAGGGGTGTCTGGGCCACAGCCACCGGCCGCTGCACCGCCACGGCTCCTGCGTAGAGACCTCACTGTGACCTCCGGCCCCGGAGTGGCCCGCGCCGTCCTCCCGCCTGCCCCTCGCCGGACTGTGCTCCCTCTGCGACGCAGGGCGAGTCACCACGGTGACTGAGGCCGCGCGGGGGGCAGGGAAAGGGAGGTGAGGGCCGCAAGACAGGCCCGGATGGGGCCGAGACCCCCGCTGTCCCTGTACATAAAGAGACCGATGGGTGGGAGGGGGTCAGCTGCTCCCCGAGATCCCCCTGGCAGAGTCATTCTTCCAGCCCCACCCCTGAGTTCCTAAAGGGACACCTCCCTCCTGTCCAGCCCTTCAACAGATCTTCTGTTAGATGACAACCGTGCCGTGGGCCCCGCGTTGGGCCTTGTCTGAAGGGAGAGGCCCTGGCATGCGGATGGGAGATTTAGAGGCTGTGGAGAAGGGAACTTGGGGCTTTCCTTCCTTCGTGGCCTCCCTCCCCTGGGGCCTCTCTCTATGGAGGGAGCAATGGTTTGGTGACCAGCAGGCTGGATTCCAACTAGCTAATGCATTCAGCAGGTCTGAGGCTGGGGCCAGGTGTCAGCCCTAGGCCTCCATCCAACACCGTGGAAATGTTGCTGCCCTCTTCTTGGCGCTGACCCCAAGATTGGGGTTTCCTTTCTGCCGCTCCCTCCACTGTTGTTTATCTAACTGGGCCCCCACTCTAGGTCCAGAGGGACTGTGCTCACTGCACAGACATCACTCACCTTCCGCTCCCCAGTCCTGCAGAGCTGTTGCCAGGGTGCAGTGGGGAGGGGAGTGAAATGTGGAGGACTGTGTACCTCAGTCCTCTCTCTAAACTCCTCAGCCTCCCAACAGGGGCCTCCTCACCTGGGTTCTGAGTGTGTACCCCTTTTAGAGAGTGAGATGCCACCCGGGCAGCACTCGTTAAAGCTGGCCAGCACGAGTGACTAAGGGGAGAGAGCATGACATAGACCTGGGTGGCAACGGGGACCTCTGGAAGCAGGTGGGAGTAAGAGAGGAGAGGGCAGTGGAGGGTAGAGGAAAAGGACCTCCAGAGGTGGGGTGTCTGTGGGGGCGGCCTTTGCCTCCCTAAACCTGTGCGGAGGAGTGGAGTGTGCTTGTCGCTCAAACACATCTCTGGGGGACTGAGGACGTTGTCACAAGCCCCAACTGGAGAAATAATTCCAATGGCAGGGTCAGAGGCAAGCATTCTCTAAATCTTGCCCAACCCTTCCATCCTTCCCTATCCTATGAGCTGAAGCCCTGCTGTGTGTCGCAGGGTCTTCAAAGGGGCATCCTGCCACCACCCCAGGGCGCTGGCCCCACGTCCTGTTCCCCTAAAGCTCTGACACCGCCTTCTCTCCGTGTGCTCCCCCCACCACCTCCACCCTGATGTGCTTCAGTGTGCATGTCTGTGAACAGCCCTCCTGCCCTGCCAACTCCCCTGGCTAAAGTCTCCCCAGCAGATTTAGCACCCAGGGATTGAGCTCACATTTCAGGCTAGAGAGGATAACCCTTGGGCCACCCACATCTCTCACCCCTGATGCTTACTTCGCCTGAGCCATCAGAACTCCTCCTTACCCTCCTTCAGCCCCTCTCATCTTCCTTCAGCCCAGCCAGGCCTGCACCACCAACTGTGTGGCCTCCACCTATGCAACATCGCCTCTGGCTCCCCTTCCCTTCTTCCTAGGGGGGAGTGCGAGGGGCCCAAATTGTGGGGATACCATGGCCCATGGCTTCTAAAGGGTTTAGCTTTACTTTCAGGTAGAGATGGCTGAGTGAGGAGGAAGAAGAGGCTAGAGAGAGGGAGGCTTGGGTGGGGGAAACAGCTGCCCACCAGGTTTTCCTGGACAGCAGTGCCCACCTGCCTACTAGCACTGAACCTGCCTGGACCCTGAGTCTGTGCTCCTTGGGGGCCTGGCGTTTGGAGCACCCTTCTTTCCTCTGAATGGACATCTGTGAGGTACAGGTGGTGAGCTGCAGCCTCAGGCTCCATTTCTTAGCCAGCTGGCACCTGGATGTCATGCTTTGTATGGGGACAGCCTGGCCACCTCAGGGCTCCAAGGAAGGAGGAACATGGCTCCTCCTCCCTCAGGCCTGTTCCTGAGACAGAGCCTGGTCTCACAAGAGGGGAAGGGGGACCTCTATTATTATTTTTGCCTGTATTGACCATTTCTGCCTAGGTCGTCTCAGACAGCCTCATCTCCCACACATGCACAGACTTAGAGAGAAACCAATTCTTTGGTCTATTTTCTTGGTAGCTTTACTGATTGCCAGGGAAAATGAAAACCAGAAAATTAATTAATCTCTAAAATTAAACTTTACACTGAATGTTCTTGTTTCTCTAATTAGAACTTCTGCTAGCAGCTGTGGCTATACACACACACACACACACACCCTCACACCTACACGTTTGCACTCCGGAACTGTCAGAGGGTGTCAGGCACAGACAGACTCTAGGTTGCCTAGACAGGCACACACATGCAGTCACTCCCAAGCCCCCTTTGGTGCTCTGCTCAGCGCCTGCTTAGCGGAAGGAGTCCCTGGAGAGCAGGCACTCCTGGACTGGGGTTGTAGCCCATGACCTGCCCTTTGGGGACACGGTTCTGGAGGCTCTGGGCCAATGAATCAGCCCAAGGAGGACGGGCAATGGCGCTCAGCCTGAATCAGTCAGCTAGGTCTCTTGTGGCCCTGTGGGCTGATGTGATTCCTGTAGGTGTGGCCACAGGGTGGACAGCTACAGAGTGATGGGGACTCATGTAGGGCACGTGGAAGGCTCCATGTGTCCTGGGGACAAGGGCTTGTGGGGTGGGCTGGGCCTGGCTGGGGAGAAGACAGGTCTCTGTCAATTGGGTGCATCACACTGTGGCCTTTTTGTCGTGGATTTAAGCGCAAAGATTGTACAAATCAAACTGGTGGATAATAAAGTCGTGGATGACTCACTGACTTCCTGTCCCAGTGTGGCACTTCTTTCCCTCCCTCCCAGGGAAGCTCTCTGGGGTGGGTGGCAGGGATTGTGTCATCCTTCCCTGGAAGTCGTCATCTACAGTTGCCTCCCCAGAGGAGTCCACTGGGTCTGAGCCCCTGGTGTCAGCTCGTTGTCCCCTTCCCAGGTTGGGAGTTGGGGAACTAGGGGATGGCGTGGCCTGTAGAACTGGATCACTTAAAGCAGAGTCAAGCAACAGGGAAATGCATCTACAGGGATGGGGGTGGCAGAGAGAGCCAGGCATAGCCCTGCTGTAGCCAGAGGGTGTGTGTGTGTGTGTGTGTGTGTGTTTGAAGATCAAGGATCTGTTTGGTAGAGAAGAAAATGGTGGGGAGTCAGGGAGGCAGGCAGCCCCCACGGGAGAATCTGGTAGGCACAGTCCCTCAGACACCTCTCTGACTTCCCTATTCCTGAAAGAAGTTGGTCATTTGTGGGTGTCCAGTAATATCCTTTCCTTGGGCACAAAGGCTGGGTCCCTACTGCATACCCTTTCTTCCCCCATGCCAGGCTCCCTTCCCTGCCTCATGTCTCCATCCATACAACCCTTGATCACTCCAAGGTTATTCACAGTCCCTCTCCCCGCTCCCTCTGAACCAGTGTGATACTCTGCAGCAGGCATGGCAGGGGTATGAAATGAGGGATGGGGCTGGGGCCATGATCCAAGTCAGGTCATTTTATCCCACAGAGTTCTCAGGGCCATTGGCAGTGATGGTTGACATGAAGTGGCTGGGATTCAAGGCCCGCTGGCGGGCTGCTTCTTGGTTTGCGTAGAGGGCCTGGCCAATGAGGTACTCGCTTTCCTGGGCCACATCTGACAGGCGCAAGTCAAATTCCAGGAGGGTCTTGTTGTCTGACATGCCTTCCAGGAGCTGCTTCCCACCGTCCTGGGAGAAGGGTGCAAAGGAAGGGGTCATTTACATCACTACCCAGGATCTGACACACATACTACACATTTTCAGGTAGATGTGACTAAAACAAAAGTTTCACAAAACAATACTTAACCTATTTGTGACGCATGTTGACATATTCTGTTCTTTTCCATTTGAAAAATGGTAGCCAATACCCACTAAATTGACATCTCAACCCTACTAGTTTGAAAAACATGAATCTCTGGCAATGATGATAATTCCATTCCTTTGGTTCAGCCATGGGCATGTGGGACAAATCTAATGAGATGTGAGGGGGAAGCTGAGAGAGGGTGGCTTCTGGGAAGCTTCTCCTCATTCCAAAAAGAGAAGAAAAGGGAGCAGGTGTTCTCCCGGTTTCTGCCTCTGGGCATGTCCCTGTATGAGATGTCAGAACTGTGGCAGCCATCTTGGGACTGAGAGAAGCACTAGCGAGGCATTGGCCATGAGACTGGGGTGGGCAGAGCAGAGGGTGGCACTGAACCCAGGGGTTTACCAACCCTACAACCCTCTAATTCTGGTTGTGGGAGACACTGAATATTCCTCCTGCTTAAGCCATTTCTGATTAAGCTTTTTATTACTTGCAGTCAACAGCACCCCCTCTAGAAACTGTGTGTGTGTGTGTGTGTGTGCACGTGCACGTGTGTGTGCATGTATGTGCCTGTGTAGGTGAGCAAGGCTGTTCTCATGGGGAGGTTTAGTAGAGGGTTCAGTGACCTAATGGAGGGCCCTGCCCAATGGTCATCACAGCTCCAACCCCTGCTGGGCTGGGTGGGCTAGCCCCAATGTGAAAGAATTTCACGTTGGGAGGCAGAATGCTACCATTCTGTGGTTGTGACCCAGTAGTGTGTTGCAAAGTCAATTTAATGGGTCACAGAAGCATTTTAAAAAATACAATAGAGTGGAATGTAAAGGAAAATATCAGCATATATCACAAGTCATAAATTTCAATATTATGATTATGTCAGTGTTCATGTAAATTGCATTTTTTTTTTTTTTTGAGACGGAGTCTCGCACTGTCACCCAGGCTGGAGTGCAGGGGCACGATCTCGGCTCACTGCAATCTCCGCCTCCTGGGTTCAAGCAATTCTCCTGCCTCAGGCTCCCAAGTAGCTGGGGTTACAGGCGCATGCCACCACACTGGGCTGATTTTTGTATTTTTAGTAGAGATGGGGTTTCACCATGTTGGCCAGACTGGTCTCGAACTCCTGGCCTCAGGTGATCCACCCACCTCAGCCTCCCAAAGTGCTGGGATTACAGGAGTGAGCCACTGTGCCTGGTCGTAAATTGCATTTCTTACTCTCAGACTTGGTTAAGAAAGTTTTAGAAACACAGTCTATCAGAAAGGACTCAGGCTTTCAATCAATCTTGGGTTTGAATCATAGCCTTGCCACTTGCTACTGACTTGATGCCCTTGGGCAACTCACTATCCTCCCTGAAACTTAGTTTTCCATCTAGAAAGTAGGGTTAAATATACTTAGTTATATACTTAAATATATTTAGGGTTAAATACGCTTAGGGTTAATATACAGTTACTTCGGTAACTATAAGGATTAAAGGAAAAATAATAATCATTGGGATACACAGTATGTGTGCATACTTGATGCAGTATGTAGTATGTAAACTCTGTGATCTTCACAATTATCCCACAAGTACCCCTGGCAGTTGGATTCCACACCCACCCTCACAAGCCCAGAATAGGTGGCTCACCAGCCCGATGTGGTTGCAGGACAGGTTGATGCTGGTGAGTGTGGTGTTGATGGCAAGCACCTGTGACAGGAGTGTGGCAGTGGGCTCAGACAGCTCATTGCCACCGAGGTGCAGTGTGGTGAGGCACTTGTTGGTCTGCAAGGCATGGGCAAGAGCCTGGCCACCCTCATCCTCGATGCAGTTGAGACGTAGGTTGAGGGAAATGAGGTTGGTGTTGTGTGCCAGAGCGTGAGCCAGGGACTGGGCACCGGGTGCACGCACCTGGTTGTTAGCCAGGTTGAGCACACGCAGGCGGCTATGGCTCAGCAGCTTGGCAGCACCTCGTGCACCACGGTCCCCAATGAGGTTTTGTGACAAGTCCAGCTCCTCGAGGACTGGGTGGTCCAGAAGGCTTCGAATTATGATGCGTGCCTTGTCATCATCCACCTTGCTTCGGGTCAGCTTGAAGATCTGTGGGCAGGCAGAGGGTCTATAGCAACTGCCAGCCAGGGATAATCAGCCTGCCCACCTAGATCTTTGGCAAACTTGGCTCACCTAGTGTTGGCCACCTGGCTGGGTCTTGGAGGGGGCCAAGCCTACCAGCATGGCAGAGTAGTGTAGAATTGGTGGCAGGTAGCAGGGAGGAAAGATCACTGTTTATTGAGCAATTACTACATGCTGGGTATGCTGCTTGGGTCTTCCTTTTTTATCTTTTTTTTTTTTTTTGAGACGGAGTCTCGCTCTGTCACCCAGGCTGGAGTGCAGTGGCGTGATCTCGGCTCACTGCAAGGTCCACCTTCCAGATTCACGCCATTCTCCTGCCTCAGCCTCCTGAGTAGCTGGGACTACAAGTGCCCACCACCACGCCCTGCTAATTTTTTGTATTTTTAGTAGAGACAGGGTTTTACCGTGTTAGCCAGGATGGTCTTGATCTCCTGATCTCGTGATCCACCCGCCTCGGCCTCCCAAAGTGCTGGGAATACAGGCGTGAGCCACCGCGCCCGGCCGCTTGGGTCTTTCATAACCATTATCTCTAACCTTCAGCATCTCGATGAAGAAGAGAAAGTTCTCTCCATTTTACAGACAGAAAATGGAGGCTTACATTATTTCCCCAGAGTAATGCAGTGATTGAAGCAGTTGAGACAAGTTTGGAATCCAAGCCTGCCTGAGGCCTCAGCCCTCACTGCATCCTCCTCTCCCAGCCAAGATCCACCAGGGCAAGGAGAGGACCTCTTTGAAGGAGGTTGCCAGGGCAAGAACTAGGGAGACAGTGGGGAGGTGGAGAAGCAGGAAAAGGATGAGATAAAGGAATGAAGGAAAGGGGATGGGGCTGGCAGTATGAATATTGTCCATGGGAGCCTCTCCCCCTCACCTTCCCACTGGCTTGTCCCACTCCTCTCTCTCCCTTGAGACCTCTGAGTTTCTGGCCTCTCTCTCCCTACCCTTCGCTTCACTCCTTTTTATACCCCTCTTACCCAGCTGAGTCTTTTGTGTCTCTTCTCTTTTCATTGCGTCTCTCTGGCAAAGCCCTAACCCTGGATCAGCCCCACTCTCTATTTTCTGCATGCCTGTGCGCAAGCAACTGACAAAATAGAAAACATCAGCTGATGGGACTGGTTGCTATCACTGGAACCACCAATAGGCTTGTAATGCTGCATGCCAATCTAACTATATTTCTCTGGCCAAAATACCCTCTTATAATCTACAACAACTATTTCAGCTTTTTGCAGCCTCCTCAGAATTCAGGGGCCTCCTTGCTGAGCCCCCTCTTTCAGCAGGTGAACTCTCCTCTTGCCTTCTCAGTCATTGAATGGGAACCTGTCATTTTCCTGATACCAAGCACTGACTTATTGGTCTATGAACCCGTGCCTCTCTTCTACATTCATCCCCTTTCTTGCAACTGGATGGAGCCTTACACTGGTTTTAAATATATGTGAGTTATTCTGAAGGAACCCAAAGCTCTCATCGGTTATGGCTGTACCTTTTCCCCTTCGCAGCCAAGTTCTTGAAAAAGCTGATCACAGCCACCCATTCCTCACTTCCCACTCTCCCCAGAAACCACTGCTATCTGGCCTCTGCTCCTGCCACTCCACTGAAATAGCTCCCCCTCAGTGACCTCCACGTTCACTAAATCCAGTCCTCAGCTCTATTCCACCCCGTTGCTCACTCCCTCTACTTGAAACATACCCCTCCCTTGCTCTGTGACACAATGCCATGTTCCCCATTTCCTCCTCCCTCTGGCTTCCTGGCAAGCTCTTCTTCTTCCACTGAGACCACATGCCAGGCCTCTTCTTGTCTTGCTTTTGGCTCTCTCCTGTGAGACTCCATCCAAATCCAGGGCTGCAACTGCCACCTTCATGAAGACGGCACACATTCCCACATTCAATTCAGACCTCTCATCTGAGCTTCGGACCTTCTACCCAACTAACGAAATGACCCCTTCTTTGAGATGCCTCAAACTGAAACTTACACTCTTCCCCCTCAAAACTGATCCTCTTCCCACATTCCCTGTCTCTGCAAATGGTCCCTCCAGCCATCCAGCCTCACAAGCCAGAGGTCTTGCACCTCACCTCCTTCTCCTTCCTTCTCCTTCAGATCCTCCCTGTGACAGTGTGGCCAGGTGCATGCCAGACACATGTCTGCCTAAATATGTGTTGACTCTCTCCACTCCTTTGAGTCTCCACAGACACTACCCTCGCTGAAATGACCCTCACCCTCACCTGGATTTGGCAGTGATCTCCTAGGTAATCTGCATGTTCACTGCTGCCCTGCCCAGGCCATCCTCCCTCACAGACAGAGTGACCTTTTCACATGTGAAATCCAATAATGGTATCTACTTTTTTGCCTAAAACCCTTGGATGGTGTCCCAGAGCTCCTAAGGATAAAGATAGCCTCCTGGACAAAGCCTCCTTCACCCAGCAAGGCTGACCACCTCACACTCTGCGCCAGCCACACAGTCTTCTCTTTCTCTTTGAGCTGGCCATGTTCACTCTGCCCATAGAGCCTGTATGCACTGCTCCCTCTGTCTGGAACGCTCCTCCCTCTGAGACTGTAACTCGTCCTCCTCCTTCTAATCTCTATGTAAGTGACATTTGTTCAGGGAAGCCTTCCCTTGCAAGGTCAAACGCTCCTTTATAATCTCTCATAAGAGTATCTCTTCTTTATAGCATTCATCCCAATTCAGGGGTACCAGAAAAAAGTACAGGATGCCCAGTTAAAAATAAATTTCAGATAAATAAGAATGCCCCATGGAATATTCGGGACATACTTATAAAAATTCTTTGCTGTTTATCTGAAATTCAAAATTTTGAATTTCAGACAGGGTCTCATTTTGTAACCCAGGCTGGAGTGCAGTGGTTTGATTGCAGCTCACTGCAGGCTTGAACTCCGAGGCTCAAGGGATTCTCCTACCTCAGCCTCCTCAGTCTCTGGAAGACTACAAGCGTGCCTGGACCTGAAATTCACATTTAACTGGATGTCCTGTATTTCTATTTGCTAAATCTGGCAACCCTATTCTAGTGTCAATTTTATGTTTATATGATTGCTGATTAGTGCCTTTATCCCATCAGACTGTTAGCTACAGAGGGCACAAATGACAATCTTGCTCATCCTTGAATCTTCAGCACCTAGGACAGGGCCTGGAGTGCAGCTGTTTGTTCAATGAAACAAACTGGTGAACTGGGAGAGCAGCGCCTTGTTCATCTCTACACCCCCAGAACCGTGTATCTTGGTGCAGGGTGCATTAAAAAACACTTGGCCAATGAAAGAGAAGGAAATAGGAAGAAGGTAATAATAGAGGAGGAAGAGGAGGGGAGAGGGAATCTGAGAGATGCTGAGAAGGGTCGGGGGGAAGGCTGGGAGCAGACAGTACCTTGAGGGTGTGGCATGCCTTGATGGCGGCTGCCAAGGAGAGGCAGTCGCGGTAGGTGAAGAGGAAGAGATTCCACTCGAAATTCATGCCGCAGTCCTTGACATCGTACACCAGGTCCAGCTCCTCCAGGTGGCTCAGGCCAGCTACCAGATCGCCCAGTTGGTAGTGGTCAACGGTGGGCTCCTCCATCTCTCCCTCGCTGCCTGAGTCGGACTGGTCGCCCGGCCGGAGCTGGGCCGGGAGCTGCACCGGCGGAAGGAACTGATCGACGTGGACCCTGCGCACGTAATTCCGGCAGAGCGGCAGCAGGTCGAGGATCACCGCAGGGTCTGTGGTGCCTGGGATAAAGTGCTTTAGCAGGTTCTCCAGGTGCCGCTCGAAGAACATGCGTTTCCAGCTGCCGCCATGGTGGGCCACGTGGCACACGGGCCAGCGATGCATGCAGCAGCGGAGCCAGTAGTTCTCATTGTCTATCAGGTTGGCGGTCACAGCCAGTGGTAGGTCAGGGGACAGGTGGTTCAGGACCTTCTGCTGGTGTTCCGGGAGCATCTGCTTCAGGATAGGGTTTTCTTTGGGAACAGAGGAAGGAGCGCAGGGGGTCACAGTGTTGGGGGACACCTCAACATGATGCCTCAGGCTGGGCCTGCCTGGGAGCACCAGGCAGAGACCCTTCCCTGCTTAGGGGATAGACAGCCTCTGCTCTCAGGGGGGCTCAAGCGGAGGGTGGGACACAGCCTTTAGCTTTGGGATGTTCCCTGCCTGAAGGTGGACATCTCAGCATCTGTTCTCAGGGAGTTCCCAGACTGAGGAAGACTCTCAGGTCCAAATCTCAATTATCACCTGGTCTGATGGGGGATACAATCCCTGAGGTCAGAGGCTTCCAATCTTATTTGATTCATCCATTTCAAAACAAGAAATTTTTTGAGCACCTACTATGTGCCAGACACTGGAGGTAGCACTATGAGAGACTACTATGTCCCACGTGCTGGAGATAGAAGAGTAAGCAAACAGGGCTCTCCCTTTTGGAGTTTACATTCCAGTGAGGGGAGGCTGACAATAAACAAGTAAAATGAGTGAGACTGGGTGACGATAGTTGCTGTAGATGAAATAATGGCCCTGTCCTCAGACAGCACCCCATCTGGTAGGAGAGGCTGGCAGTCCATCTTTGGAAAGGATCAATATTACAGAGCACAAAATACGGAACAAACCAAGAGCCCTTACATGGCATGGAAGACTCCATCAGAGTGGAGGGCGGTTCACTTGGGAAGGCTTTCTGGAGGAGGAAGTAGATATGGCTCAGGCTGGGTTTTGCTGGAGAGAGTAGAAAAGGCAAGGAGAGGGCAGAGGCATGGAGGGTGCAGTGTGGGTGGGAGTCTGGTGGGACCTGCCAGTGGGAACAGAAGGAGAAACTGTCTTGGCCCTGGGTGGAAGGGAAGTGTTGAGTGGGTATGAGGATGCCATACGGGAGAGCAGGGGCTGCCCCAGGACCCAGCTTCTGCAGTCTTGGCTCCGGACAGTCCCCACCCACCTAGCCCCACTCTTGGCCTTCTCCTGCCCACCTAAAGCAGGGACAGACTCACTCTGGAAGTTCCTGATAATGTGCTGAATGCAGAGCTCTGTGAGGAGGGGCACGATGGCCAGTGACCACTCAGGATCCTCAGCAATGATCCGGCGCATCCGACGGATATTGGCCCTGGGATGTGGGTTCCTGGACTTTGCAGGGACTGGTGTGATTGAAGGCTTTGAGAGCTGTGGGCTTGTGCTTGAAGTGTGTCCTCCAGTGGAGGACTTGTCCTGGGTGGAGACTGAGGAGTGGCTGGGGTCCAACAATGCTGATGTCGTTACGGTATCCTGCATGCTGGAGGCTGGCAATGTAGGGGTGCGTGGCCCCTGGATGGCCTTATGACAAGAAGCTTCTCAGACTGGCAGGTCCTTGAAACAGGTAGGGATCTGGAGCAAAAGGAAGAGGGTAGAGGTTACTTTGGTGGGTCTTGGCGGGCATTTACTAAGAGAGGTGGTACAGAATAGTGCTTAACGATCAGTCCCTGGAGTGAAGCAGATCCAGGTTACCTGTGTGGCCTTGGGCAAGTTACTGAACCTCTCTGAATTTCAGATGCTGCCTCTGAGAAATGAAGGTCGCAGTTCCAGTAGGATTATTTGGAGGAGTGGATAAAATAATGCATCCAAACGGCATAATATAGTATCTGACACATGAAACTAGCAAGGAGCAGCCCCAAATTTTAGATAATAGCTCTACACCAATTACAGTAATTGCTCTGTGCCAGACAATCTTTTTAGTTTTTTATGCCTATTAATTCATGTGTCCTCAGAAAAGCCTTTTTCAGAAAAGCCTTTTTCAGATAGGCACTTGTATTATTCCCATTTTTCTGCTGGGAAACTGAAGCAGAGAGGCTAATTGACTTGCCCAATGTCATGCAGCTTAGAAGTATCACGGGTGGGTTTAAATTCAGTCTGTCAAATTCATGCTCTGAACCCTACATTGAACCGGCCCTCTGAGGGTGAGGGGTGTATGTTGCCAAAAGACACAGGTATAATAAAGAGCCATTCAGCTCATAACAGGACCCTGCACTAAGTATTTTATAGAACAGCAACTGCCTGATCCGTAGGATGGGGTTGAGAACAGCTCTGGCCAACAGAAATATAATGCAAGCCAAAATGCAAGCCACATATGCTATTTTAACTTCTTTAGTGCCCACATTTTAAAAAGTAAAGAGAAACAAGGCTGGGCATGGTGGCTCATGCCTGTAATCCCAGCACTTTGGGAGGCCAACATGGGTGGGTCCCTTGAGGTCAGGAGTTTGAGACCAGCCTGGCCAACATGGTGAAATCCTGTCTCTACTAAAAATACACAGATTAGCTGGGCAGGGTGGCAGGCACCTGTAGTCCCAGCTACTCAGAAGGCTGAGGCATGACAATCACTTAAGCCTGGGAAGCAGAGGTTGCAGTGAGCCAAGACTGTGCTACTGCCCTCCAGCCTGGGTGATAGAGCAAGACTCTGTCTCAAAAAAAAAAAAAAAAAAAAAAAAAAAGTAAAGAAAAACAGGTGAAATTAGCTTTTTTTTTTTTTTGTCTTGCTCTTGTTGCCCAGGCTGGAGTGCAATGGTGCGATTTTGGCTCACTGCAACCTCCGCCTCCAGGGTTCAAGTGATTCTCCTGTCTCAGCCTCCCGATTACAGGGATTACAGGCGCCTGCCACCACCCCCAGCTAATTTTTGTATTTTTAGTAGAGACGGGGTTTCACCATGTTGGCCAGGCTGGTCTTGAACTCCTGACCTCAGGTGATCCACCCACCTCAGCCTCCCAAAGTGCTGGGATTACAGGCGTGAACCACTGTGCCTGACCATGAAATTAATTTTATATTTAGCCCAGTATGTCTAAAATGTTATTTAAACATATAATCAATATAAAATTATTAATGTGACATTTTATATACTATGTTTTCATATGAGGTCTTCAAAATTTGATGGCTCAATGGGCACATTGAGCCTACCATTTCAATGTGGCTACTGTTTCAGAGAGTGCAGGTTGAGAGAGAAAGGAGAGGGGAACGAGACCCATGCCCTGCCCAAGGTGCCAGCACCCTTCTCTCCTCCTTCCCACTGAGAGCTCAAACTCCAGGTCCCTTCCCTTCCATCTCCCCATCCAGTCTTCCTCTAGCTCTCCCAGCCTCCCAGCATTCCAGACAGCAGTGGGCAAGTGTGGGAGGCGAGAAGGCAGCTAAATCTGGGGCTGAAGACAGAAGATAGAGGATGTGTCTTGGTCCGGGGACCCTCCCCCATTTGCCCATTCCTGCACCCTTGCACTCCTGCCCTGAGATCTGCTGGAGGAAAGCCCAAATGAGGCTGCTGGCACCTAGTTCCTCCTCCAGGCAGTTTCCCATCAGATGTGCACCCTGACGACTCAGTGCACTGGGTAGTGGCCAGTGGGAGGGAACACTCTGAACCAGCAAAGGCGTCCTTGGCAGAGGGAGGGACCAGATGGTGCTTCCCAGCCTGCCAGGCATCTCAAGGAGGAAAAGCCTGGTTGAGAGGCGGGTGGCAGGGAGAGGGATAGTGCGGGAAAGATATCTAGGTATTGTGACATCCCCTATGCAAATCAAATGCAAATTCACACACAGATTATGTCCAGAATTGTGGAATAACCAGATAGTGCTTTTTGACTAATGGCCTCTCAGAGTGTAAGGCTGGAGGGGGTTGCTGCTTAGCGATACTGGCTGACTTTGCATTTCTGGCTTTGTCAGTTATGTGCTTTGTGACCTTGGCCAAGTTACTTAACCTATCTGAGCTTCAGTTTCCTTATCTGTGAAACTGGATAATAATATCTTCCTACATGGGCTGTAGTGGAGATCCCCCTGAGATAATGGTCGGTTAATATTGATCATTGTAAAGAATACAGGGTGTGTGGAGAATGAAGGTACTATGAGGGGCAGGGGTCTGAGGTTGCAGAGACCACATCCAGGAGACCTGCTTCTTGAGTGCTGACCTGAGATGGTATCTTTGGGTGAGTGCAAAGTTTCTGAGGCCCTTCCCTATTTCCAGGAGCGATGTGAAGGGCAA
This sequence comes from Pan troglodytes, assembly GCF_028858775.2. Taxonomy (NCBI): domain Eukaryota; kingdom Metazoa; phylum Chordata; class Mammalia; order Primates; family Hominidae; genus Pan; species Pan troglodytes. The sequence continues at coordinate 50,186,811 of NC_072403.2, forward strand.
GGAGGCAGGGTGGTGTTGGGGGCTCATAGACAGTACGACAGAGGCAAAGGAGGAAGGTCAGAGGCAACAGGCCAGCCCAACTCCTGCTTGGTTTTGGCCTAAAACATTCTATAATTTCCCTTGGTCCCAGATATGTCCCTGGACACCCATGGGCCACACCCAGGGAGCAGGACCAGGCTTGGCAGGGGGAGCCCCAGGTTGCTGGTGTGCATTGCCCTGGAGTTGACTCTTTAGTCATTCCTCACAGCACCATCCAGCTTCACCATACTGGCAGGCAGTCCCTTCTCCTTCTCCTGGGGAGCCACACCTGGGAAACCCCACCTGGGGCCAGGTGGGATGCCTCTGCAATCAGGTGACTCTAGTCCCACCGTCTAGCACCTCACTTTCAGGACCTGGAGTTCTTCCTACGATCTGGTCCTAATTGGTCTTGCTGCTGTTTTGTGCCTGCAGCCTGCCTCTGGGCATGACACAGCAGGACCCATCGGGGCATGTTCCAGGGCCCTGAACCAACTTCTCAGAAGGAAGTGGCAGGGCCTCGCTCCATATCACATGGCTGCCGTGTGCATGGCTGGTATAAAAATGAGCCCCTACTACCTTCAGCCTTTATAGGAACATCCATACCATAAGGCCTGATGTCATTTTAAGGCAAATGTTGAAAAAATTAATTGCATAAGATCAGAGTTGATAATTTTCAGTTAATCATCTCTTGATTTTTTAAAAATGGATATCACAAAAATATTTTGGCAGGCAAATTATTACCAGACACACAAGATTCTTCTAAGGAGGATTTTAGTTCTAAGTGTTTAAAAAAATCTACTTTTTAAACTAACAACATAGAAAACAAAGTATATTTAAAAGGATAACGAGCAAAACTAACTCCTTGCTGCCCCGCTGTCACTGTTATGAGGATATGGAGTATGGCTCCTCCCTTGGCAGGTCGCCTTCTGACCCCTGCCCTTGGGGGACACCCTTTGGCGTGCCACTCTCTTGGCTCTCCTCCTACTTTCCGACCATTTTTTTCCAAAAGTCTTCACCACAGACTTCTCTCCCTCTGCCCATCTCTCACGTGCCAAGGTCCCTCAGAATTCCACCATGGTCGTCCACTCATTCCTGCTGATGGGTTCTAGCTTTCACCTCTTCCAGGTGGGGTTTCCCAGCTGTGACGTCCCAGGAGAAGCAGAGGGTACTGTTACCAGGATGGTGAGGCTAGGGGGTGGTGGTGTAATGCCAGACTCTCCTACATCTGCATTCCAGACTCAAGTCCACTGGGATGCTGCCTAGGTCCCTCAAACTCAATCCATCCAGATGCCGGCACCAGAAACCAGGGAGTCACCTCTCTCTTTCAGCCCTCCCGCCCCACCCCACCATCTAGTTACTGATTCAGTTTTGTTTCCCACCCAGGCAGCCTCTCCTTTCCTGCTGCTGCCTTAGCTCAGGGCCCCAGTGTCTGTCTGGATCACAGCTTCAGCTGTTAGGCATGTGGTCTCTGGCATCCAGTCTGGTTCTCTCACATCTAGCCTTCACACAGCCGCTGTGGCAGGCTCCATGTAAGCCCTCTAGCAGCTCACCACTGCTCACTGGGTAAAATCCAGCCTCCCCACCTTGGTGTGTAAGGCCCTCCGTGGCTGGACACCTTGTTGGAAATAAGCTCCTCTTTGCATCTGGGACATTGCAGCCCAGTTCATGCTGCCCAGCCCTTGCTCAAGTTGTTCCCTCTGAAATGCCTTTCCCACCACCTCAGCCAGGGAAAGGGACAATCACTGGTCTTCTGAGTCTGAGCTCAAGCACCACTTCCTCTCTGAAGGCGAGGTGCTTCTTTGTCCCTGATACCCCAAAACAACCCCTCCCGTTGTCAGACCCCATCTTTCCAGTACCTGCATCACTCCAGTAACCTGACTGCCCACCCTCTCCCCACACCCACACTAGACTGTGAGCTTCTTGAGGTGTAGGGGCCGTCTCCTCCTCATTTTTGTCTCCAATTTCTAGCCCAGTGGTAGGTCTGCTTTAGGCGAGGTAGCTGGTGTTTGGGGCGGCTCCACTGGCTTCTGATAATAGATTCTGGCCAAAAGGAGTGTCTATTGGTCAGGGCAACTTGTTCGGGGGTGGCTATCTGATATAAGCCAATCGGAGTCCTTCTTGAGATTTGTCCAAGTGGAGGGAGACAGAAGGACATATGTCCTTGAAGGATCTGGATCTCCTGCTGCTGGAAGTCATTTCTCTCCACACGTACAAGGTCTGTTTGCGGCGGGAGGGAATCAAGCCTGGGGGAGACCAGCAGAAACGATAGATAGACAGAGACAGCATCCTGGTATCTTCAATCCCCATGCCTAGTTCTGGAGGCTCCCAGAGCTGTCTGGCTCTTTGGCAGTGCCTTCAGCTCTGAGAGCTAACTTGGCAGCCTTCTAATAAGTCCCTTTGCCAAAGCTAAGAGTTGGGTTTCTACTCCTTTTGACCAAAAGGTCCTGCCCCATTTTGACCAAAAGGCTCACAGTTTGGTGAGTGAAAATATGGGAAAAATCCTCAATCAGTAGATGAAAGAGTTCAATGGGATAGCTGAGAATGGCCAAAGGCCCCCAGGTTATTACTCACAGGACCTGATTCACTCCTGTGGCCTCTTCCTCTCTTGACTACATTGAGCCTCTAGTCTCACATCCCATCTCTCCAGGGCTGGGACAGTATCAGCACCTTACAACTGTCCAGCACTTAACAGTTACAAGGTCCTTTTCAAGGTCCTTTCAGAACTATCCTCTCAAAAAAAAAAAAAAAGGCTGGGTGTGGTGGCTCACACCTGTAATCCTAGAACTTTGGGAGGCCAAGGCGGGAGGATTGCTTGAGGCTAAGAATTCAAGACCAACCTGGCCAACATAGTGAGATGCCGTCTCTAAAAAATAAAAAAAATCTTCTCATGTGACTCTTCAACCACCCTATACTGGAGCTAGGATGGGCTTTCTTATCCCCATTTTACAGATGAAGAAACAAGGAAACAGGAAATGACTGGCCCTAAAACACCTATGAGAGCTGGGGCCAGCATCTGAGGGCAGGTCTCCTACCTCTAGCCACAATACACTACCCCTCCACAGTCACTCAGTATGTCCCCCTCCCCTCACTGTTCCTGCCCTCCACTAGGAAAGAAGAAAGCATATTCTTGCTCCTTGGGAAGTGGGGAGGGCCTCCCCGGGCTGAGCGCACTCCCAGGCCTTTGGCACTCCACTAGGGGAATTTCACGGCCCTAATGTACAGTCTTCATCCCTGTTAGGGTAAATGCATTTTCCCCCTAAATGAAACAAAATTTAATATCAATACTTGTATGCCTATATCCATATGTTAACCTTGAACTGCTTTTTAAAAACATATCTCATCATTTTAGGTCAAACAAAAGCATAGTAAATCATAAAATGTATACTGACACTAATGTAGCAAACTTTTTTTTTTTTTGAGACAGAGTTTCGCTCTTGTTGCCCAGGCTGGAGTGCTATGGCGCAATCTCGGCTCACCGCAACCTCTGTATCCTGGGTTCAAGTGATTCTCCTGTCTCAGCCTCCCGAGTAGCTGGGATTACAGGCATGCACCACCACGGCTGGCTAATTTTGTATTTTTAGTAGAGACGGGGTTTCTCCATATTGGTCAGGCTGGTCTTGAACTCTCGACCTCAGGTGATCTGCCCGCCTTGGCCTCCCAAAGCGCTGAGATTACAGGCGTGAGCCACTGCACCCAGCCTAATGTAGCAAACTTTTTAAAAAGTAGAAGTTGTAATATATGGTTTCTGACAGTTTAAGTGTGCAGAAATTACATATATAATACACATGACTATATATAAGATATCAGGATATATGTATTCCACACCTTAGTGTGAATGAGTTTCAGATACAAAAAGCAAAGTTAGAAAAGGGGCAAGGGAGGCGGGATATGGTGGCTCATGCCTGTAGTCTTAGCACTTTGGGAGGTCGAGGAGGGTGGATTACCTGAGGTCAAGAGTTCAAGACCAGCCTGATCAACAAGGTGAAACCCCGTCTCTACTAAAAATACAAAAATTAGCCAGGCATGGTGGCACATGCCTGTATCCCAGCTACTTGAGAGGCTGAAAGAGGTGGTTTATAAGATAATTAGGGGGAAAAAATGAAGGTTGAACCCAGGAGGCAGAGGTTGCAGTGAGCTGAGATTGTGCCACTACACTCCAGCCTGGGCAATGAGAGCAAAACTCTGTCTCAAAAAAAAAAAAAAAAAAAAAGAAAGAAAGAAAAAGAAAGGAGGCAAGGAGAATAACCACAGAAAGGAGAGGAGGTGGGGAGTGGGTAAAGGAGAAGACAGGAGTCTGAGAGAGCTCTGCCTGTTTCACAGGTTGGTCTTAGTCTGGCCTGGCAGTCATCAGCCTGCAGCTGAGGGTGCGAGTAGGTGGCACTATCTTCCCTGGGAGCCTGCAGGGATGGGTGGATACCCAATAGCTGGGGGCCCCGGGCACATGGACAGTCCCCAAGGACCCACAGAGGGCAGTCCTGGAGGTGGCTGAAGGGTCACCTTCCTCTCCAGAGCTTTCTTTCCCTGGGGAACCTGTTGGGCCAGTCAGAGAATCCCAGAGTTTGAAGACTAGGAGCACGTTCAAGACTCCAGTCTTGAACATGGGCAGGGCAGGAATCCTGACATTCCAGAGAGGTCAGGGCCACCAGGAGTGGGTACGTCTTGTGCCACCACCTGGTGTCTCCATCCAAGGATGTGCTGCGCTCTCAGAGGGGGAAAGTGGGAGAGTGGGGACACCTGCAGTGGACTTTCACTTCTCTGGGGCCTACCTCACCAGCTTGTTTGGCTTCACATGGTTGTGTCTCTAACCCGGGACCACAGTCCCCAGGGAAAGGCCAATCCTCCTCCCCTGGGCCCCTACTCTGCATCCTCAGGACCAGGGTCCAGGGTCCTGAAATCACACACAGGGAACAACGTCTATACCAGGACATTAACTCAAAGGATTGGGTGTGGACTGCTCTTTCCATGCCCAAGCACAGGTAATAGAAAGTGACAAGATGTTCCAGTTTGGCCAGGGTTGTCCTCATTTCTGATGGCTTGAATCTGGTGGACAGGTGTTCTGGGAACCATACCCTTGGCTATATATAGCTATGATTTATTGAGAGCTCTAGGCCTTCAATAACACGTACATAGCAGGAGGCAGGACAGCAGCTGGCTAAGTACTCAGGAGTTGTGCTGCTGCCTCAAGTCAAATCTCCACGGTGCCCCCCACTATCTGTGCAACCTTGGGCAGGTCCCCACTTGCCTCAGTTTCTTCATCTATAACGTGGGGACAGTACTTAATAGTATCTATTTCATAGGATTACCCAGAAGATTAAGGAGCTAATGTGTGTGAGACATTTCATATAGTGCTGGGCCCAGAGCCAGCACTCAAGATGTGTGTTAGATATTGTAGTGAAGATGCTAGATACCTTACTACATAATTTTATTAAAATCTCAAATTAATTATTGAGGATTATTATTTAACACTATTGTCCCCATTTCACAAATGAGGAAACTGAAACTTAGAAAGCTTAAGTAACTTACTAAATGTCACTAGCTAGTAAGTGGAGAAGCTGAGGTTTTAGTTTGTGTCTGTCTAATGCTCTTACTTCCATGAGATGCTGGGGTTGCTTATAAATTGCTCCCAACTCAGTCATTCATAGCACTTTTCCAGTGGGTCTCCCACTTTCTCCAGCTCATGAGCTCTCTTGTTCACCAATATGGAGCCCAGGGTTATCCCCTTGGTGCTGACCTAAATAGTCCAGGCTCCCTCTTCCAGTTCACTGCTGGGTATAGGAGACTTCCGCAAGGCTGGACCACTGCCTGCATCCTTTGGAGGGTGCAAGGAGCCCAACAGAGTGCTGCAGAGTGGTGCTCTCCTGCCCCTGGCACATTCCCTCCACAGGAAGTCTCGGGTCTTCTCCATCCTTCCTCAGGTCCCCAGCTAAATCTAACCATTCTGGGTAGGAGCTCCTTCCACCTGCCCTAATGGGAACACGAGGAAGATGCTGTAGGGTTGCATTCTCACCTTCTTGTGCATCACAGTTCTGGTCCTCAACTGTCCCCTCCTCCCTTCCTCTTAGTGGAGAAGTGGAGACACCCGGCCCTCTTTGGGCAGACAGCGCCTCTGTGCCTGGGACACTTCCCCAGGAGCTGGCTTTGCACCCACTGCTCTGACTCCCTTTCTCTGCCTTCTCAGCCGCTCCCACCCCAGATCCCCTCAGGAGAGCCCTCCTCTGTTCTCAGGGCTCTGGGCTTTTGTCTACACCCACCTCCATATCCTTCATGCCCACCATGTCTTACTTTGGGGTAAGTCACTCCCAAGTTGGGAATTCCACTTGTGGAAGGGCAAAAAACTTTCTCCAACTGAGCCTCGGCCCGCGTGCTTGGACTTGGGCTGGGTGAAACCGCCAGTTCACTTACCACAGCCCCTGGGCTGGCCTCCTCCCAACTCCTGACCACTCAGGTCTGTTGTCTCAAAAGTGACTCCAGCGGCTCTGGAGTCTCCCACCTCTCCTCCCTACCTTCAGCTCAGACACCCCAGCAGGGAAGCTCAGCTCCAAAGGCCAGGAGTCCCTCCCCCATCCTACCTGGGGTGTAGAGGCGCTGGCTTCTCCTTGGTAACCCAGGGAAACCGGCAGTGCAGTGGGAGGTAGGGAGATGAGGAAGCTTCCGCACCCGCGGGAGGGATTACAGCCCTCGGGTGATGGGAACGGACGGCCTTTCGGAGAAGCCTAGGGCCCCAGGGCTTGGGACCGCTCTCCTCCACGCCCTACGGATGCCCCACTTTCCCCCTCTTCTTCCCATAGTCCCTCCCCTCGCCTCACTCGGATCCCCAGCCCCGGGCCAGACGGTTTGCAGACAGTGACTGTGGTGGGGAGGAGGCGCGGGGCGTCCTCGCGTGGAGGGCGTGGGGTCTCCCGTGAGTACCGACCGGCGCTTCCCCGCCAAGGAAAACGCAACCCAGGCAATGGCCGCCCGTGGGCTTCGGGCCGGTGTGGGCAGAGGACGCTAGAGGGGCTCCCGGGCCCAGCCGGCCAGAGGGGGCCCCGATAAGGGAGACCGGGGCTGGGTGTCCCCACTCCCGGAGGTCGCCTCACCCGCTCCGGGAGCCCCGGCGCTCGCCTCACGCAGAGTCCCGCGCGCCGGCGCAGGTCTTTGTCGTTGGGGACGCCCCGCGTTGCTAGGAGCGGGCCGGGCGGGGAGGACGAGCGCGCCGCTGCTTCCTCCGCTGCCGCTGCCGCTGCGCGCCAGGCACGCGGCTTACTCGCGCGCAGGGTGGCCAGGCCCGGCCTCGGGACGGTTCCGTGGAAGCGGCCGCTTTGCGGGTAGTGGGACTGTGGCCTTGCGCTATGCCCTGTGCTTCCGTGGGACGTGTCTAGGAACGGGTGGGCTTTCTGCGGGAGGCGGGGGTCGGGCAGGGCTGCTGGTCTGGAGTGCTTGTGCTCTCTTGGTAGCTTTTGTGTGGCAACGGATAGGGAGCTGGTCCAGGAAAAGCGTCTGTGGAAGATGAAGAGGGTGGACGCACCTTCTCCAAGGCACCTGTAGAAGTCACTGGAACTCCCGTGAGGCCTCCTGTTGACCTTAGGCCCTGCGGGAGGGCACCTTCCACCTTTCCCCCAGCTGAAGGTCTGGTACCAGACGCAGGAAGGTTCCAGGCCAACACAGCGCTCCTTCACACAGTCCATGCCCTGTGCCAAACTCTCTTCCAGCCCTGGCGCGACAAGATGTGGTTGGGGCCCCAGATCTCCTGGAGGGCGAGAGGGACAGACCAGAGGGACGGCTAGTAAAAAAAAAAAAATTGGCCTTCAGGAAGGGAGAGGCAGCCAGGGTGGCGGGGGTTTCAAAGGGTAGCTTTGACTTCAGCTCTGCCGAGGACTACTAGTTGGTTACCCTGGATGAACATCTCGAAGCTCTGTTAACTCATCAATAAATCAGGGGTGCCAAAACTCATCTTGGCGCTCGCGGAGGAGCTTGAACCTGGGCCTGTGGTGAGCACTGCTAAACAGGCTACTGCCCCAGTGGCCAGGATGCTGCTTTGCAAGCAGTGAGGGGCCAGGCACCGGGGATTGGGTCCCTTCAAGCCCTCACCAGTGCCTTACCAGCAAATCATCAGTGCCTTAATTAGAATGAGAAACTGCAGAAAATGTTGCCAGGCGGGCCCACGCTGCTCGAATAATTTTTACTAGACAGAATTTGGTAGCCAGGGAGCCCTTGATTTGAAGATGGATCCCCTGAGGCCCTTTCCTTCATCTAGCAACAGAGATCTAGGAACAAAGGCAGAGGTCCAAAGTCTGGCTGTCTGAGGTGGACTCATTCTGGTAGGGAAGGAGGGCTTTCCTCCATCTCTTTGCTTTCTCCTGCTTTGAAGTGCCAATTTTCAGCTTCAGCTCAGGCTTGAGGCAGGTGCTGTACAACTTGTTTTAATAAGCATATTGTTTGTCTGACCCCGCTCTCCAGCCTCATCACCTGCCCCTATCCCAGCTCACTGCTCAGTGGCACTGGCCACCTCACGGCCTCTGCATTGGCTGTTCCCTCAGGCTGGAATGCTTTTCCCTGATTTCCACACGGGTCACACCCTCACCTCCCAGCTCCCTGCTCACATGTCACCTCTTGGTGAGGGAATACCACCATCCACACTCCTGATCCCCATTCTCTATTTTCCCCCCAGACCTCATCACCATCTGACACTTTCTCCCTTCTTTTTTTAAGACAGGGTCTCACTCTGTTACCTGGAGTGCAGTGGTGCAATCATAGCTCACTGCGGCCTTGAATTCCTGGGCAAAGTGATTTTCCCACCTCAGCCTCCCAAGTAGCTGGGACCAAGGTGTGGGTAGTCTCAGCTACCTGGGAGGCTGAGGCATGAAGATTACTTTTTTTTTTTTTTTTTGTAGACAGGGTCTTGCTTTGTTTGCGCAGGCTGGTCTTGCACTTCTGGCCTCAAGCGATTCTCCAACCTCAGCCTCCTAAAATGCCAGGATTATAGGCATGAGCCACCAAGCCTGACCCTCTTCTTTTGCTTTATTTCCTGTTTCCTCCACATGAAGCAGGCTCCATGAAGGAAAGAACTGTCAGTTTAGTGCCTGCCACGTTCTCAGTTGCTCAATTCATCAACAAACCAGCAGGGCCCAATTTAAATTAGAGGTCATTGTTAATGAAAGAAGTAATAGCAAAGAAGGTCTCCAGTGCTGAAATGATTTTCACAGGATGGTTCTGTATCTTCCCAGTAGCCAGGGAGCCCTTTGTCAGTGCCCACTGTTGCCTGGCACGCAGAGCCTGTCCGAACACTCATGGCAATGAAGATGGCCCGATTTGGATCCTGGGTGGCCTTTCAGACAGTGTGAGTTCAGACTGGTCTTAGGGCACCCATATGAGGTTGCTAGGAGGGGCAAAACTACTCTTTTTTAAAGGTAATAGAACCTTCTGGAGCTTGCTATCCTCTGTGAAATAATTTATTTATTTGAGACAGAGTCTCGCTCTGTCACCCAGGCTGGAGTGCAGTGGTGCGATTTTGGCCCACTGCAACCTCCGCCTCCCAGGTTCAAGCGATTCTTCTGCCTCAGCCTCCCGAGTAGCTGGGACTACAGGCGTGTGCCACCACACCCGGCTAATTTTTTGTATTTTTAGTAGAGATGGGGTTTCACCGTGTTAGCCAGGATGGTTTTGATCTCCTGACCTCATGATCTACCTGCCTCGGCCTCCCAAAGTGCTTGGATTACAGGTGTGAACCACCACACCCAGCCAGTGAAATAATTTCTAATGTGCAGTCACAGCCATAATTGTCCATGTCTTCTCTTTCACCAAGGGGGTGTGTGTCTTTGGGCCCAGTTCTGCCTTCCCTAGCCCATGTCTCCTTGTGTCATGTAGGCCCTGGCCCAGGTGATCTTCTTTGGCTCAGCTGCTTGGCCTCCAGCCTCTAGTCCTCGCTTCAGCATGTGGGAAGGTTCTGCTGGCTCCTTCAGGGCTCCTGGCATTGCCTTTAGTCCATGTGGGTCCCTGGGCGGACCTGGGTCAGAGCTGGCTGAGGGCATAGGTTTGGGCTATACTGAGGGCAGCTTCCAGGTCAGTAGTGCTTCCGGTGCCTTGGGCCACCACTCGCGAGCCCCACGCCTTGCCCCCCATGTGGCTGCACACTGCCAGTGCCCAGGCCTCTGCTGTGAAGGTGGGCATGGCACCCTAGGAACAGAATCAGAAGAGGAAGCGATGCAGAGTGGCCCTCCCTGCCAGCATCCACTCAAGGTACCCTCAAGAGTGGAGCTGAAGGTCATCAGTGCCCCCTTCCCAGCTGGGCACATGGTGGGGCAGTCAGGTGATGAGCCGGAGAAGGTTTGGGCTGGAAATGTGTGTGGGGAGGTGTATGAACGTGAACATCTGCTACTTGTTTACAAGGGATGTGAGGCCTGGGAGGGGTTAGGAATTAAGGAATCTCTTGGTGCCTTCTGGGGTGGGGAGGGGCTGTTTTCAGGAACAAGGAGATTCCCCATCCCTGTCCTGGAGTATCCTCTTAGATACTTCCACCCAGCCTTGGCCCCTTTGTCTGGGAGGAATTAAATGTGTAAAATCAGAGAGCTGGACCAGGATGGGTATTAATGGGGGCGGTGGGCTGCTCTCCCACTTCCCTCACCTGGGCCACCTGACAGGCACACAGCACCTTCCCCATGGGCTGGGGGCTGAGTAGGAGCACAGACGTGCTGGGGGCCTGCTCACACAGCTGCCGTACCACCTTCACCAGCACCTGGACCACGAAAGACAGATGGTGAGCCCATAGCTTCCCAGACCCCTAGCTGTCTCCTGGTCAGGACTTTGCCCTCCCCAGACCCTGGAGCAGCCCGGCTTGGCTAGCACTCACTGAGAGAGACTCAGCAGAGACTGTGTCCACAATCAGAGGCCCCTTCGAGTGCCGCTCCAGCAGCTCCTGGGTTTTCTTTGCAGCCTATGGGGCAGGAAGGACAAGCAGAGGGGTCAGGCTGAGAGGCAGGTTTCCAATTAGCCCCAACTTCTGAACTAAGCCCCAGCTGAGCAATCCCCTGCTTCCCCTACCCACCCCAAAAGTCATCAGCTCTAGGCAGAGGTGGCAGGGACTCTGCCTAGGGTGGCCTCCTTTTTGGGTCCCACATGTGTCCTTCCTCACTTCCCTCACCACTTCCCTTTCATCATAGCTTCAGGCCCCTACAAATAGGTCGCTGAAGGTGAAAGGAGGAAGGTCAGAGCACAGATGGACCAGGAGTGGGCGGGAGAAAGGGGGATCCACAGTGGAGGTGCAATCAGGGCTGAATGGCACTAATCAAGTCAGTAGGCTTCCGGGGGTTCTGAGCCAGACTTGGGAGCTGGGGGAGAAACACGGTTTGAAAGAGACGGAAGTGGGGGAATGGCCTGGGTGATGGTTCTCAGCTGGCAGGAGAAGGAAGCTGCCACCACCCCGTCCTTGCACAGCCTCTGACTCACCCCCATGCCCCAGCCCTTGAGACTTCTCAGTGTATGTGCTGGAGTGTCTCTGGGCACATGGGTGCAGCCAAACCTCCTCTCACCTGTCCCATTTGCAGCTTACGGATGGCAGTGTTGGCACGCCGCTGCAGCATCTTCACTGTGGCCAGCAGCTCCCGCCGCTGCCACTGGGGCATCACAGCAGTTTCCACAGCCTATGGCCAGAAGCAGTACATCACCCCTGCCCTTCCCTGAGCCATAGTCTCTGAGGTAGGGACCAGCAGGGCCAGGGAAGACACCCACCCTGCAGACAAACATCTGGGCCAGCTGGAGCCCAACCCAATTGGAGTGCTAGGGAGAGTCTGAAGGAGTCCAGGGAGGAATAGGGGAGGGAATAGGGCTAGGAGAGGGTGGGGAACAGCTCCACGGTAGGCGTGGCCCTCACTTCAATGAGTCGTCCTATGTCCTTGGACAGCCTCAGTGCCTCCGCCACATCCCGGCTCCCCTGACTCAGCCGCTCAGTGGCCGCTTTCACTTCCTGGGCCAGGCTCTGGCCTAGCTCTCGGGCCTGCAGGGAGGGGACAGGAGGGTCAGGATTACATTCATCTCCCCAGGACAAGGCCTCTCAACTCATTACTGGTCAGGGACAAATAAGATTTAACAATCAGGACCAATCAAGGCACCAGCACCAAATAATCAAAACACATGCCAGCTGCCAATAGCTGATATGGCCACATTGGTGTCCAAGTATGAACACTGGCTCTGCTGCTGGGCACCCCTGAGCCTGAGCATGTCACCTGCGTGTGTCCCATGCACCCACTCAACCCAGAAGTCCCAGGCCTACTGGCATGCTGACCTGCTGGGCCTGCTCCCCAGTGATGGCCAGCAGGCGGGTAGTGCCCTTGGAAAGCTGGCGGTCCCCGATGATAACCAGGTCCCCTACAGCCCCAGTACGTAACAGGTGCCTGTGGGAGGAAGGAGTGAACAGAAAGTCAGGGGGCATGACAGTAGAGAAGGGAGAAGCCAGCGTGCATCTCCCATTAAGGGCTGATGGCTCCAAAGACCAAGGGAAGGGCAAGGATCCGGGGCCCCTGGGCCAGCCAGCACAAAGGAGTGACTCACGTCCCACAGCATAGCTCCACAGAGGTCTGCAGTGCGGCTTGGGAGGCTGGGTCCAATGCATGGGCCACGGGCACCCCCACTGATACCACCCGCACAGGGTCTGGGTAAACCTGAGGTCAAGAGGGGACAGGCCCGTTAACTGCCAAAGGAGAAGGATAAAGCCTCCAGGTATGCCTGAAGGAGGCCCCCGATCTCCAGCAAAAGGGCTTCCCCAACTCACCTCATCCAGAGAGCGCAGGCCAGGGACCTGGGCAGTGAGCGCCAGGGGCACCTCCTCCATGTACACAGCCTCATCCTGCCCCACGGCCTCCTGCACAGTGTTCTCCACTGCCCGGAGCTGCTCTGGGGTCAATGGGGTCTGGAGGGGTGGGGAGGAAATGGAAAGACCAACATGCAGTCAGCCCCACACCTGTAACTGATGCATTGAAACACGGTCAATGTTCACTGAGCTATCCCCAGGTTCTAGAATAGTGGCTAGCACATAATAGGTGCTCAATAAACACTACCTGAGCAGACAATTATTTTCCTTAGAAAGCTATCTGGGAGTTGGGCCTATTGGAAGCTCCAGGCCTTTCACCAGGCACCAAAAGTTAAAGAAACAGAAAAAGGAGGCTGTATCCACATGGAGCTTACAAGGGGTAGCCCAATGGAAGAGAGAACTACAGGATGGGGGGATGCAGGGGCAGGGAATAAGCAGGTGGGATGGGGATTAGCCAGCAAGTACTTCCTGGAGAAAGGATTTAAGCCAGATGTGTAAGAAGCACAGGGAGACAGGGTGGCAGCAGAGGGAGAGGGCAGCCCAGTTTAAGCAAGAATGGCTTGGATGACAGTAGAAACAAGGAAGGGGAGCGGCTGGAGGTGAAGGGAAGGCCCCTGCTGGAGGGCCTTCAGGATCCCACATCAGAGCTGGGCGAGGCCCCAGACACTCTGTAGCCTGACTCCTCACTGCTGCACAAGGAGCCCAAGGGGAAAGGACTTGCCCAGGGTCCCATAGTGATTGGGTGGCCGTGCTGGGCCTAGAGCCCAGGACTCTAAGGGCAACCCGCTCACAGCAGGCTGTCTCTCTTTTAAGCCTGTCACCTCACATGAAGCCTGTCTTTCTATGCCGGGCTCACCTGGGTGGTCACATCCAAGCGCAGCTGCTCAGGATTGAGATGCGAGCCCTGCTGCTCTGTGCCAGGGCCCAGGGTCTGCCTCAGTGCCCAGTTCAGCAGGTGGGTGGCCGTATGCTTCGCCATGCAGCCTAGACGCCAGGCCTGAAATACTTTTGTCACCCAGCGTCCTGGGTGAGGGCAGGGGGTTGGGAGAGTGAAGGGGCTGCAGGGTATTGGGAACAGTTAGGGAGGATCCTTACCTCATCCACATGCAGCTGCACCTGGTCCCCTAACCGCAGGCACTCAGGGGCTACTGCCTCATGCAGGATGAAACCTCCACAGACCTGGGCCCGGGCTACTGGGAACAGCACGTCCTGAGGGAGGGTAGTGGTCAAGGTGCCTGTAGCCTTTCCCTCCCCTTGGCTCCCACTCAGGCTTGGGTCTGCCGCCCACAGAAATCAGCCTGGGTTGTGATGGAGACTCACCTCTTGCCCTGCCCGCACCAGGTAGCCACGGTCTGAAGCCTGGCCCCCCTGTTCTGCGTAGAAGTTGGTCCTGTCCAAGAGGAGGCCACAGCGCTGGCCTTTCCCCACGGAGGCCACTGCTGTCCCGTCCTCTGTATACAGTTGCAACACCTGGGCCTCACAGGTGCCGAACTCTGCCAGGGCACAGAATGGTTATTAGTGGTGGGCAGGGGCTGGGGACGTGAAGGTGGGTCTGTGCCTGGAGGCCAACAGGCACCCCCGCTGGCAGGGGCACTTCCAGCTGGGGGCCACAGAGACCCCTGGTGGCCATCCTGGGGAATACATAGGGGCTAGCAGCAACCATCTTGGACATTCTTCTTAGTCATGGTCAGGCAAGCTTGTGGCGGCAGGCCTTGGTCCAGGCTCTCACCATAACTTCCGCTGGGTCGCAGGGAGTAGTTGTACTTGGGGCTGTCGTCAGTTGGGGGCACTCCTTGGCGCTGCAGCTCCCCAAGCGCATGGACATCAAGCCACAATCCCTGCTTCTGAACTGGCTCAGCCTGCCGTGCCCGGTGCTGCAGGGTGGGCATGGGCATGGAAGAAGTGCATGGAGAATGAAAGAATGAAAGTGGGACTTCAGCCTCGCAGGGCCCTGTCCCTGCCACACATCTGTGGACTCTGCAGCCCTTCTGGAATAAGAACTCAGGGCTTGGCTGGCTGAACCATCCATCATGTCGGCTCCTCGGGATTAGGCCTTCCTGGCCACTGCTGCCCCTGGAGGGCCCCTCTCCAGGAAGCTGTGCTGGCTTCTGCTCCTGTGTTTAGCCCATTGGCTAGTGTTGCTTTCTACGGGTTGTGGCCTGAGGTTTTAGAAACCTCCCAGGTGAGGGGACAGATCCTATCTCAGCCTCTTGATTCCTCTCAATATTCACAGCTCCTCCCCCAGGAGCTCAGGGCTGGGGAAGAGGTGTCCTAACAGAACCCAGCATGGGGTGCCACAGCTTGTACCTGGGCCTCCTCTTGGGCCAACCGCTCCAGTCCAGCGGAGTCCAGCTGGACCCCTTTCTCCTCCAGCATCAGCTCTACCATGTCCAAGGGGAGCCCCAGGTCTCCACACAGTGACAAGGACCAGGCCACTTCAGCTTTGAGAAAGAAAGACAAAGAATGTTGAGGAGGGGAGGGATTAGACAAAGAAGGGGAGAAAAATAAGGTCCAGGGCCCTTCTAACCACGCAGAAGTCACCAGATGCCAAACACAAATACCCGCTCCATACTGGGTAGCCTCAGGAGAGGGGTCACATTCAGGCTTCATGCCTCAAGGCCAGAGCTGGGGGTAGTCCAGGGTACTCCCTGGGCACACATCATTTCAAGGGAGGAGGGAAGCTCAGTCTATGCACGAAGCCAACCTAGGAAAGCAGGAGGCAGGGCTAGCTGGGCAGTGTGGACATGGGGAGAGGCAGGGTGGTATTCCTGCTGCAGAGGGGTCTGGGTATGGAAGGAGAGTCCAGGGAGAAAGGAACACTGGGAAGAGGTCAGGGGTGGATATAAGGCATGGGGCTGGCCCAGAGCTCCCTCCTCTGCCCACCTTGGTGAGTCTCAGCGAGCCCCTTGTGCATGGGCTAGGTATCCCGCTTACCAGGGAACATATCTGAAGGCCCCAGGGTCCTCAGAGTCCGATCAATGATCCGCCTACCCCGCTCCAGGGAGGCCAGGAAGGCTGCCTCGTCCTCTGACACCAGGTTGGCGATCTGAACCAGGCAGAGAAGAAGTGGAGCTGGGTCTCCTTGGAAGGAGGGTCTCTCTCCACAACTCTCCCATCAACCCCTTTCTCTCCCACTGGAATCCAGTACCTGGGCTGAGTTCCTTTGCAGTTCTGGATAAGCATCTCCCTGGGGGAGGTGGAGAGGGCTGAGGAGGTGTGAAAGGCAACCAACCCACCCCCACCTCCCCACCCTGGGCCTCCCTGAGGACACCTGCCCTGGAGGCTCAGACATATTGAGGGGCTGGGAGAAGGACTCAAATGGGGAACTGGTTTCCCTGTAGGGTGGCAGAAGGGGGTCCTGAGGTCAAAGGCTGAGCAGTTTGGAAAAGGAGCCTCCTCAAGTTCTCCTGCTTCTTGTAAGCAAGGACAGCTTTCTTAGCTTGCTGATAGGATGCTGGGCTCGATATTTAGGGTGGGGACCTCTGGGCACCCAGGCTGGGGGCACTGTCTAGGCTCAGTGGTAGGCTCCCCAAAGTGCCCAGGGAGGCCCACAGTGAAAAAGAAGCTCTGTCCTTACCAGTGTCTCCACCACTACAGGTACCAGGCTGCCTAGGAAGCCAGGTGGTGCCTTTAAGATCTCCATGGAGAAACGCACAGCTCGACGCAGGATCCGACGAAGAACCAGCCTAAAGGGGTTCAGAGCCCAGACATGAACCCCCAGCAGCTTATGGTCAGCAATATGGGGAGTGGGAAGGACGAGGTCCAGTGTGTGCTCCCACCTCAAAGCTCTCCCTCCCCCATTCCTCCTACTGGCTCAACCAGACCCACCTCTCCTGTTCCCTCCCTCCTCCACCTGAGACCCCCAGCAGCCCCTGTCCTCTCTGTAGCCCTTCCAGACTCACGGGGGACCTGACATCCCAGGGAAGATGCCATCAGAGATGCAGACACTGAGTGTGCGGATGTGGTCAGCCACCACGCGGTACGCTGTGTCTGTGCGCCCCTCGTCTGCCACCCCTACTCGGCCCAAGTAAGGGGGTGCCCTGCAGCCCTGGGAAGCAGAAGAGTCAGCCAGTGGCCCTGCCTGACCTGGCCCAGGTGGGTGCTCTTTATCGCCTCTAGAGCATCTGCCCTCAGCCCTAAAGCCAACCACATCCAGAATGGCCTTGCCAGTCCAGTCCTGGGCTGAGAAGCCTCACAGATGAGCACAAGCCAGGCCCTGCCCTCACGGGGCTCATATTTGGTGCTACAAGTGAACATATCTGTGACCATTTACTGAATTTCTACTATCAGAACTGGGTGAGTACTTGAACAACATGGCCTCGAATCCCCAAAACAGCCCATTCCAGGAGGTATTAGCATGCTTGCTTTAAAGAAGAAGAAGCTGAGGCTCAGAGGAACTCAGTGACACAAGGCTACCCGGCTCTCAAGGAGCAGATCTGAGATCTCAGCCGGGCCTGTTGGACTCCAGGTGCTCTCCACTACCTGTTCTTGCCTCTCCCATCTTTTGTGGGGGTGGGCAGGGAGGGAGAGTGTAAGCTACATACACGGAAATGCTCCAAAGCAGGGAGCTTGATTCACTTACCACCAAACCTCTCTCTTCCCCAAGCTTCTTCGTCTAACAGTCATGCCATTCACTGTGTTGCTCAAGTCAATAGCCTGGGAGCCATCTTTGAATTCTTTTTCCCCTACCCGTCATAATCCATCAGTGGTTCCTTTTGCTCCTACCTCCATGAGATCTCTCAAATCAATCTACTTGTCTCTACTTCCACTGCTATTATCCGAAGCATGCCCTGTGGTCCTTGCCTGGACCGATAATAGCCTCCCAACTGATTCCTAAGTTTCTGCTCTCATCTCCCTCCAGCTCATCCTCCACACAGCAACAGGAGTAGCCTTTTAAAAGTGTACATCAGGCTGGGCGCGGTAGCTCACACCTGTAATCTCAACACTTTGGGAGGCTGAGGCGGGTGGATCACCTGAGGTCAGGAGTTTGAGACCAGCCTGGCCAATCCTGGTGAAACCCCATCTGTACTAAAAATACAAAAATTAGTCAGGTGTGGTGGCGGGTGCCTGTAATCCCAGCTACTCTGGAGGCTGAGGCACGAGAATCACTTGAGCCCCGGAGGCAGAGGTTGCAGTGAGCCGAGATCATGCCACTGCACTCCAGCCTGGACAACACAGCAAGCAAGACTCTGTCTCAAAAAAAAAAAAAAAAAAAAAAAAAAGAGGGGTTCTCAGTGGGGAGTGTGGCATGATCTGATGTACACTTTTATTTATTTATTTTTTTTGAGACGAACTCTCACTCTGTTGCCCAGGTTGGAGTGCAGTAGCACGATCTCAGCTTACTGCAACCTCCACCTCCTGGGTTCAAGAGATTCTCCTGCCTCAGCCTCCCAAGTGGCTGGGACTACAGGTGTGTGCCACCATGCCTGGCTGATTTTTCTATTTTTTTAGTAGAGACAGGATTTTGCCATGTTGGCCAGGCTGGTCTCCAACTCCTGACCTCAAGCGATCCGCCTCCCTCTGCCTCCCCAAGTGCTGGGATTACAGGAGTGAGCCACCGTGCCCAGCCCTGAGAACTCTTCTCACCACTCTGAGAATCACGGCCCCACTTTGGACTTCGAGGCCCACAAGACTGGATTCTGCCTTCTTCTCTGTGAGACTGTTCACAAAAATGGCCCTTTCCTAGGCATATGCCACTTTAAAATGGGACTTTACAGCTGTTTCCCATCAAGGGACAGAATCCATTTCTCCATCCCCTGAATCTCTGCTGGCTTTGTGACTTGCTTCGGCCCATAGAATACAGTGGAAACAACACTGTTCTGAGCCTATGTGTCTGCTCTCTGTCTTGGAACCTTGCTGAGCTGTGATGTGGACAAGCCCAGACTAGCCAGCTAGGTGATGACAGACACATGGCCCAGTCACCCCTACTGCCCCCAAACTGACAGCCAGCCAAGCCCCAGAGGAGCTGCGGCCTCTCAGCTCACCACAGATGGATGAATGAGCTCACACAAGACCAAAGAATGAGCCAGCTAAGCCCAGCCTAAACACTAGCTCACAGACTCAGGGGGCAGATACATGGTTGTTGGTTAAGCCACAGAGCATTAGGGTGGTTATACAGCAAAAGCCAACTGACACATGTTCCTACTATATCCCATGGGATTCTCCTTTAGCTGGCTGGCCACCTTGTAGTTTTTGGCACATGTCAAGCCCTTTCTTGCGGGGCAAGGAGGGAGGGTATAAGCTACACGCATGTGGAAATGCTCCAAAGCAGGGAGCTTGATTCACCTAGCTCCAAACCTCTCTCTTCCCCAAGCTTCTTCATCTCAGTAAACAGTCATGCCATTCACTGTGTTGCTCAAGCCAATAGCCTGGGAGCCATCTTTGATTTCTCTTTCCCCTCCCCATCTAATCCATCAGTACCAAGGCCCTTGGTACCTGCTGTCCCCTCTGCCTGGAAAGAGCTTCCTGTAGCTGACTCCTCCTTTGGGGCTCAGCTCAAAGGTCATCTTCTTGGTGAGCCTTCCCCAAGCACCTTATCTAAGATTCCTCTGTACCCCTCCTTCTTCCTAGTTACTTTCACCCATGTTTACTGCCTGTTCACAATCTGTAAGCTATTACCTTGTTCTTTAACACATTTATTGATTTTCTATCTCTCATGCTAGCATATAATCTCCATGATCTCTTTCCTGCTTACTGCTGTGTCTTCTGTACCAAACACAAAGGATTTAACATAAAGTAAGCACTCAACACGTATTTTCTAAATAAATGAAAGAGGCAAGGAGTTAGGAGGAACATCAGGTAATAAGTAATGAATCCTAGTGTCTTGCTTGACGTCTTGGAATTCTTGGTTGGTTATTGTCCTCAGATGCTGAGAACACTCTGAGTTCTCAACAAAGATGGAATGCAATGGGGCTGAGGGCTGTGAAGAGCAGGTTAGAGGGCTTCTGGAAGGGAAGAGGCACTCACCTGCTGTATGGCGTTGAGCAGCGGGGAAAAGAGGTCAGTGTCATAGGTGGAGTGTTTGCCTTGCAGCACAGCCACCAGCCTTTCCAGGCCCATTCCTGTGTCCACATGCCGCTGGGGCAGGGGCTGCAGGCTTCCATCTGCCTCTCTGGCCAGGGAAGGTGTGCAAGGTGAGGCCCCACCCAGGATTACAGGTGTGAGACAGATGCCCAAGTGGAGTAGAGAAATGGAGGGGGGGGGGGGGCCCAAGGGAGCTGACAGTGGGAGGAACCAGACAATCAGTATCTTCCCCTGCCACCCTGCAATAGCAGATGATGATGGCCTTGGGGTCCTGTCCTTCCTCATATAGGGCTATCTCCACTCTCACCCCTGCTTGGGCCCTTGCCTGGGCACCAGACATCCCATCTTGGGACAGAATTCTTTGCCCCTAGAAAGATATGTCAAGGCTAGAAGAAAATCTGAGATCATCAAGTTCAACTCGTTGATCATCAAGTTCAACAGAGAATAGCAGTGACTTGTTTAAGCTGTCACAGGCAAAGACTACAATTAAATCAGTTATTATCTATAAGGTGTTGAGAATTGTGCCTGACACATGGTAAGCACCGTTTACATGTCTGTTTTCATATGAAACAGATCAAAGTCTTCTAATTGCCACCTTTCCCACTTCTAGTCAGGGATTCTTATCCTGCTTCAGCACCCTATTACCTGTTGTGTTGCATGAAGACCAGGTTCCAAAGCTCTACCAGCTGGGGGGCTCCCACCCCACCAGCAAGGTCGTAGTGGATCTCAGTACAGGGCCCACAAGGGCCAGTATCCCCCATCTCCCAGAAGTTCTCTTGTGGTCCAAAGGAAAGCACACGGCTAGCAGGCACCCTGGGGAGAAAAGCAGGTGAGTGGTGGGAGACAAGAGAGACCCAGAAGCTGGGACTCTCTCTGCCATGAGAGCCCCTCCCTCAAGTCACAGCCCAGCAAGAGGAGGAACAGGGCTGACCCCACAGTATCCTGGAATGAAATGCTAAGACTCTGAGGATTGGTGCTGGTAGTCTCCACTTTCCAGTCCTCCTGACCTCCAGGAATGAACATAAGGAGGGGGCTGACTTACCCTAAGCTCAGCCAGATGTCCCTGGTCTCCAGGTCTGGGTCCAGCCCTGCCTTGGGGTCACCATCAAAGTAGGAGATCCAGAGCCTTTCCTCAGGGATCCCATAGACCTGAGTCAGCAGTTCCCAGGCCATGTTACAAGCCTCCTCCTGCAGCAGAAACCAGCATGGGGTGGGGGGAGGAAGATGGGTGAGAGGGAGACCCCACTGAAGTAATCAAGCCACATGAGTTTAGCTCCCGACTTAAGACAAAAGCATTTCTGCTGCCATCTTGTTCCCAGAATAAGCCATGAACCATTACTGCCTCTGAGTGTTTTCCTGCCCAGAAAGCTTCCCCCTTCTTCTAAATCCTATCTTCTTTCAAGTCCCAGAACAAGTCCCACTTTCACATGAAATTCTCTGCCTACTCTAGCCTGGAGTGATCTTTAACTCCAGTAAGCACCTTAGCATTGCTATTTGACCATTTATTCAAACAACAATTTTTGAGTAATCATTAGGCAGAAAGTACAGTCTCAGCCCTTCAGGGACTTACAATCCAATCAGGGAAGTGAGGTAATTCCTGTTACACCTGCTCAACTAGCACTTTGCCTCCACATCTGGTATGAGGCCCTGCCTAAGCAGACAGTACAATGGAAACAAGACAAACTGACTCCCTTCTTGGCTGATCACTGATCCCCAGAGACTCACCTTAAAATATTCACCCCCAAAGGCCCAATTGCCAAGCATTTCAAAGAAGGTATGATGGGAAAGGTCTCGACCCACATCTTCCAGGTCGTTATGGTGTCCTCCAGCTCTCACACATTTCTGGCTGTTGGCCACACGTCGGAAGCCTGCCATCTCGCTTCGTGGATCCACGGTGCCCAGAAAGATTGGCTTGAACTGGAAGCACATAGAGTGGGGAGGGGGAGAGGGATATCCAATTTCTCAGTAGAAGGGAAATGTGGGGAGTGGGGATAGGGATGGCTGTTCAGACCGAAGGCTGACTGTGCCCCTGAGAGTGCAGTGTAATCTTGGTCTATGAGGACAACCTGGGAGCCTGGGGACAGCCATCTCTGGTGTGTGGGGAGCAGAGAAGAGGTAAACAAATCATGAACCGGAGACCCTCTGCTAGTAAAATAGGCAAGGTAAAAGAAGGAGGAATGTGTTGGGAGCTGGAAACGGGACGCTGAAAGGTGGCATCCTCCGTCTCAACTTCTTCAACCACACCCAATAACTTCAGCGTACAAAACTGAGACTCATTTAGTAGGGAGCCCAGACGGCCTCTAAGGTTAACTTATGCCGCCCCTATTTTACAGATGAGGACAATGAAGTCTAGAAAAGGTGAGTGGTTGATAAAAATCAAAAGCTTAGAGAATAGTACTCAGCAAACAATAGGTGATCAATAAATATTTAATGAAAGCGTTATCTTTATTTAAATAACGAATAAATGAAATCAGACTTCTCCCTCGGGATTCCACTCCAGCCATTTCTGGACCTAATACTCAATCCCAATCCAGAAGTTCCCAGCTCAAGCCCTCCCCAAGCCCTCCCTATACTCTGAGCGCCGTACCCCCATCACTTTACCCAACCAAGCACCGCCCTCTTTCCCCAAAAGCTACGAACTCCGCCTCTCGCTTCTTTTGCCCAATCCTGCAGCGTCTTTCTCACCGGAAAACTCACAAACTCCGCTCCCTATCAGCATGGTTCGGCCCTCACCTGGTTCATGCCCGCATTGACAAAAAGCAAACTGGGGTCGCCGCGGGGCCGCACGGAAGCGGAGGGCACCAGCCGGTGGCCATGGCGGTCCCGAAAGAAGTTCAGAAAGGCGGCCCTCACGGCCGAGGCCTTGGCTGCAGGGGGCTCCGATGAGAGCGGCCGATGGCTGAGGCCCCGCCATGAGGGCGACCTTCGAATGGCCCGCCGCAGCCTCCGGGCTGCAGCTGCCACTGACGCTGCCATCGTAGCTCCGGGCAGTGACTTTACCGGGTCAAAGAGTGACGAGGGAAGGAAGCCAGGCGTTTCCTACAGCGGCCCCTGGCGGTAGGAGGACTCAGGGGGCGGCCTCTGCCGCCGGGGTGGAAGCGATCGATTGGGTCGCTGGCAGAGTCTAGCACAGCGCCTGGCACATAGTAGGCTCTTAATTCATTCGGCATTAAGCAAATATTCATTGAGAGCCTACCATGTGCTAGGCATTGTTTTGGGCTTTTAGGGTACAAAATTGACAAAATGCCCTGCCCACTGAAATCCGTATTCTAGCAGTAATTGCTGTTGTGCTTATTAGTTTTGCAAAGTTACAGATGGGGTTGCAATAAACAGGTGTGGATTCAACTTCGTGTGTGTGTGTGTGTGTGTTTTGTGTGTGTTTTTCCAGGCTGAGGGAAGAAGGCAGAGAGTGACAGGGGAGTATCAGCATTCATTCAAGAGGTATTCAACAAATATTTATTGAACACCTAGTATGTGCTAGGCACTGTTCTAGGCATTTGCCAGTTCCCTTGGACCTTGGCATCAGACACGGCCATTTTTGCCCGTGAAGCAGGAGTCTATAGGAGAACACAGAAGCCAAACAGCATCTGCTATATTATTAATTGCTTAACATTTGGTCTTCTCATTTGCCTGGGGATCAGAGAGAATCCAGGTCGTCAAGGCATGAGGAAGCTATTGGCTAATAGCTGCAGAGATTTCACTCTCTAAGCCTTCTAATGCCCTAAGGTTTTGTGTGTTTTCGTTTAGGGTAAGAGATATACCTGTTCTAACTCTCCTTTCTGTCTTTCCATAGTAACAGCTGTGACCCTGAAGCCAACAGGCCCTTGTGGATGCAATCAGGGTGCTCATGGGGCTTCTCATGATGCCCTTGGCTTGGGAAATTAAACAGATTGGGAAGACAGAAGAGAATCTGCCAAAGCTAAAACTCAATAGAGGTTCCAGAGCTGAGGTCAGTGTGATAACTGAGAAGGCCTTAGCCATCAGGGTGGTCTCTTTTAGCCACGATTCTGTGTGTGTTAAGTTATTTGGGGTCTTTGGATTAAGTTATTTGGGGTCTTTGTATACATAGTTTCTCTGCGGAATCTACATTGGACTTGAATTTCTATAGTGGTAGTAAATTCTTAACTTTGTATTCTGACAGCACCTATAACTCCTATTCCATGATCCCCTTTTTCTCCCTTTGCCCACATAGATTAAAGGTGTTGTTTTGAAAGTGTGTTTGGCCTGTTTTGGTTTTTCCAGTGTTTCTGGAACAGAAAGCTAAAGCCAGCTGGGGATTTCTGTGCGATTGATGACTTTTTTTTTTTTTTTTTTTTTTTGAGATGGGGTTTCACTCTTGTTGCCCAGGCTGGCATGCAATAGCACAATCTCGGCTCTCTGCAACCTCTGTCTCCCGGGTTCAAGCAATTATCCTGCCTTAGCCTCCGAGTAGCTGGGATTACAGGCATGCATCACCACGCCCGGCTAATTTTGTATTTTTAGTAGAGATGGGGTTTCTCCATGTTGGTCAGGCTGGTCTTGAACTCCCGACCTCAGCTGATCTGCCTACCTCAGCCTTCCGAAGTGCTGGGATTACAGGCATGCACCACTGCGCCCAGCTGAGATTGATGATCTTTAGACAAGACTGTGAAATTATTTCCCAAACTGAGATGGGAGTGCTTTGCCATACAAACCTGGCAGGGCCTCTACTCAGTACTGACATCAACTTTTTTTTTTCAGATTTTGCCCAGAAAGTCATTGTGTTATATTAGAAACTCCAAACATGGATCTAGTGTGGAGCCATATAATTTTTTTAAAACAGCTTTATTGAAATATAATTTACATACTATACAATTCACGCATTTAAATAAAGTATACAGTTCAATGCCTTTTAGTATATTTACATAGAGTTGCCCATCCATCACCACAATCACTTTTAGAACATTTTCATTACTTCCAAATAAAACCCCAAATCCTTTAGCCATTAACCCCCAATCGTCTCATCCTTCCTAGCCCTTGGCAACCACTAATCTACCTTCTGTCTCTACAGACTTGTATATTCTGGACATTTCATGTAAATGGAATCATGTAATATGTGGTTCTTTGTAACTGGCTTCTTTCACATAAAATAATATTTTCAAGGTTCATCCATGTTGTAGCATGTACCATGGATTTTTAGAAAAATGTTTTTAGTTGCTTTCTGTTTGAAGTAGGTTTTTCTCTCATCTAATTTTGTCTTTGCCACTAAAAATGATAATTTTCTTTTCTTTAAATGTGGTGCTCTTTGGTGAATCATTAGGTTCTTTTTAATATTTCCCAGTGAAGCAAAGTGGTTCATCTAGGATTGGGACGTGTCTGTTCTGGTTTGCAGCTGTCATCTGATAAGGAAGTTAAATTGAAGGACTGCAGTTTCCCAAGATAGATGGAGGTGGAGAAAACTCATCAGACAGGGAAGTTACCAATCCTGGGAACTTCTCTGAAGGGTACTGATCCACTGTCTTAGTATTTATGGGAATTTCATTTTGAGGTTTAACATGCAAATGGGGTCTGCTTTTTGCGAGTTACTCAGCTGGGTTTTGTGAGCAACATTTGGGGTGCTCCTTTCATTGTTTAAGACAGTGGTGCTTTATCTTCCCTAGAGTTGGGATTTACCCTTATGTTGCCATTCGACCTACTTATCTTGGTAGGTTCAAGGCATCCAGCCATTCTTTGTGCTCTCCCTTTCACCTTGTTTAAAAGATGTAACACTCTTATTCTAGGAGTAGAAAGTGTCCTTTCTGATTTCCCGATTGGCTTTGAGAGCAGGACCCCAAGATCAGTGAGACATTCTGTCCTGGATTGATGGTCAGAGAAGACAAAAGGGAATTTTCACTCTTACTGAGCATGGGGAACTCAACTTTGGGAATTTCCTCTTATAAATCATAAAAACAGTCTTTTAGCGTCTAGGTTAGGAAGTCAACCTATGAGAGGTGTTTCTGATTTGATGTGTTTATTTATGGCATTGGCTTATCTGGATTGTGGAAGCAACCAACACTTGCCAAACATTAATATGCATATGGATCTCCTGCGATCTTGTTACATATGCAGACTATGATCCTGTAGGTCTGGAGTAGGTGAAATTCTGCATTTCTAGCAGGCTCCCGGTGATGCTGCTGCTGCTGCTAGTCTACTAGACCATACCTTGAGTGACAAGGGTGTAGTAAAGGACTTGTGAGGGGAGTCTGGACACCGGCTTTAGGAAACATTCTTTTGCCTGGTCCTGGGGCCTAAGACTCAGGTGCCCTTAGGTTCTCCCTTTCTCCTGGGAGGGGTGCTCACCCAGAGTAGGTGGGTGTAGCTGGGAGCTCATCGTGCTCAAGAGCGCTCGCCCCCTTCCTTCCCCCAGCTTCTTAGGGAAGTGAGGGTGGTGATTGCGTCCGCCTGTGGCTTAGAGCCGTGGAGGTTAATGTGGACCAGGGTGGAAGGGGAGCGGTTACCATGGGAATCTGGCAAAGTCATCAGGGCACGCCGATGGCTGGTGGAGCCCCCGGATCAGGAATTCAAGTATTGGTGGACCCTTGAGGGCCTCAATTCTAGAGGTTTATCCTTATGCATTAAAAAAATACTGTAGTTGCATTTTATTTATTTTTATTTTATTTTTATTATTTTTGAAAGAGATAGGGTTTTGCTATGTTGCCCAGGCTAGTTTTGAACTCCTGGTGTCAAGCATTCCTCATGCCTCCGTCTCCAAGATAAACATTTTAACTGGTTATAGAAATACCTACATAAGAAAGAAGTAGACATAGGAGACTCCATTTTGTTCTGTACTAAGAAAAATTCTTCTGCCTTGGGATGCTGTTAATCTAGAACCTTGCCCCCAACCCCGTGCTCTCTGAAACAGGGTTAAATGGATTAAGGGCGGTGCAAGATGTGCTTTGTTAAACAGATGCTTGAAGGCAGCATGCTGGTTAAGAGTCATCACCACACCCTAATCTCAAGTACCCAGGGACACAAACACTGCGGAAGGCCGCAGGGACCCCTGCCTAGGAAAACCAGAGACCTTTGTTCATGTGTTTATCTGCTGACCTTCTCTCCACTATTATCCTATGACCCTGCCACATCCCCCTCTCCGAGAAACACCCAAGAATGATCAATAAATACTAAAAAAGAAATACCTACATAACAACTTCGATTTTGCCTCTTGGCCTGGAAAGCCTAAAATATTTAATATGTGGCCCTTTTCAAAAAAAGTTTGCCAAACACTGCAATAGAGATTTTTAAAAAATCACACCATAAAACGTAGATGCAGAAAATCAACCAAAACAAATGTTGACTTGTTTCAATGTTGTTGATTCAAAGGCAGACATCTTTGTATCCACTACCCAGGTCTTGAAATAGAACTTTGCAGCCACCCCAGGGCCCCTCCATGGATTCTGCCCTGCCCCCAACCACTTTCCTTCTCCCAAAGGTGACCATTACCCTGACTTTCATAGTAATCACTGCATTTTTTTTTTTTTGAAACAGAGTTTCAGTCCTGTTGCCCAGGCTGGAGTGCAATGGTGCAATCTCGGCTCACTGCAACCTCCGCCTCCCAGGTTCAAGCAATTCTCCTGCATCAGCCTCCTGAGTAGCTGAGATTACAGGCACCCACCACCACACTTGGCTAATTTTTGTATTTTTAGTAGAGATGGGGTTTCACCATGTTGGCGAGGCTGGTCTTGAACTCCTGACCTCAGGTGATCCACCCACCTCAGCCTCCCAAAGTGCTGGGATTACAGGTGTGAGCCACCGAGTTCAGCCTGCATTGCATTTCTTTACAGTTTATCACCCAAATGTACATCCTTAGATGTTATAGTCTTGCACGTTTTTTAAAAAAGCGTATCGACTTGATATTTTAAGTCTTTTTATCAGTAGGTTCCATCTCCATCCTTTTCCTTACAGTGTATCTACTGCTTAGCTACGGAGATTTGATCTGTGGTTTCCCACAGTCTAAGTTTTTGCTGACTCCATATTCGACATTCAACTCACATTCAACATGTTCCTCTGTCTTCTCTATTTCATGCAAATTAGCACCTGGATGTGGAGATTTGATTAGACACAATTTTGAATCTCTTTGGCAAGACCATAGATGCTCCTTCACCAGAGGGTACATCAATGTATGGTTGTCTGTATTTCTGTGATCTTAGCAGCCCCTGATAACATAATGCCTATATCTGTTAACGCACTGGAAGGTGCAACATGGTGATATGTTAATTCTATCATCTCTTTTTCGTTTATTAATCGGAGTCTTTTTATGAAGAGATGCTTCCCCTAATCAATTATTTGTTAATCAGTGGTATAGTTAATGTAGAAAAGGCTACATGCTTGATTTTGCCCCCTTCAGTTATCAGTGTTCAAGATAATGAATTTGTTCCTATCACTCTCCAAAAGTGAGCTATTATTATATTTTCAGCATCATTGTGAAGTCATGGATTTCAGCCTATTTGATGGTTCCAGTCCATTGCAATTACAGTGCTGTGTCCATTAAAGCTCAAAGTGTCCCATCTTTGGTTAGTGGGAATCTTTTTGATTTGCCTTCTGAGTCCCTTTGACATGACTCTAGTAATCTTTGATAGATTCCTTGCTTTCTGTTATGGCAAGATATTTCTGGCTCGTTTTGTCCATTTTTTTGCCCCAGTCCTGGAATCAGCCATGTACAAAAGTCCCAGCTCCTTTTAATATTAGGGAGAAGGTAATTCAACACTACAATCTAGGTGCTAGCAATACTTATTGCTACTGGGTCAGTCATTGTTTCCAGATTTTTATAGAGGACAGAGACAGGAGGAATATATATTTACAGATAAAATGGTTCGTTAGAGGATTTTAAGCAGGGGAACGACATGATCTGATTTATGCTTTTGAAAGATCTTTCCACCAAGGGACAGTTGATTATGGGGGTCTTTGTGGAAGCAACAATGCCTATTAGGCATTGTTGCTGATGTTGTCTAGGAGAGAGATGATGGACAGGATTGCAGCTGTGAAGATGAGAAATGGTTAGATTCAGGCTGCATGTGAGGGTAGGGCTATATTTGCCAATGGATGGGATGCAGAGAAAGGGAGAGAAGACTCATTTCTAAGTTTATGACCTGAATAACAGTGTGGGTGGTGGTGCCATTCACTGAGACGGGAAAGCCTGGAGAAGGAGCAGGTCTGTGGAAGGGAAATAAAAAATCTGCTTTCATCATGTTAAGTTTGAAATTAGACATCTACATGGAGAGGTCATTCAGTGTTCGATATGAAAGTCCAGAGTGCAGAGGCAAGATCTAGCTGCAGCTATAGATTTGGGGGGGTACTAGCACATTGGTGGTCCTGGATGAGATAAGATCATCTAGTGGAAGATCAGGATGGAGGAAAAGAGAGGAAGGTCAGATCTTGGGTGCTTCCTGGGGACCTGGAATAGGAGATGACTGTTAGAGAGGCTGAGAGGGCAGTCAGGGTCAGGAGGAAAACTGGAAAGAGTGTGGTTGCACCAAAGCCTCCAGATGACCGTATTCAAGGAGAACGGAGTGGCCAGTGTGCCAGGTGCTGCGGGGGGTTAAGCAGAAAAAGAGTGGAGACCTAACCAATGGATCAGGCAAGATGGGAGCAGTTTCAGTAGAATGATGGGAAGGAAAGCCCAACTGGAGTGGGCAAGGAGGGGAGACAAGAAGGTGGAGATAGGAAGTATAGGCAATTCTGGAGGAATGTTTCAGGAAAGAGAAGTAGAAAAAAAACAAAACAGTAGAGGCTGGACTGGACTGTGGGCTCTAGGAAGTATGTTTATTTATTTGTATAAGTCTGCTTTGGTCATGTTAAGTTTGAAATTAGACATCTACATGGAGAGGTCATTCAGTGTTCGATATGAAAGTCCAGGCTGGAGTGCAGTGGCATGATCTCGGCTCACTGCAACGTCCGCCTCCCAGGTTCAAGTCATTACAGGCATGAGCCACTGTGCATGGCTTGTTTATTTATTTTTAAGAACAGCGACATTTGGCTTGTTTGTATGCAGATAGAAGTGATTTGGTACAGAGAAGAAGCTGATAAAGCAAGAAAATGAAAGGATTATTGCAGGAACAAAGTTTTAAAGTATTTGAAAAGATAAAATTAAGTACAAAATAGAGGGATAGGCCATTGCCATGTGCAGGAACTCTTGTTCCATTATAATAAGAGAAGGATGTAATTCCAGCACTTTGGGAGGCCGAGGCGGGCGGATCACCTGAGGTCAGGAGTTCGAAACCAGCCTGACCAATATGGCAAAGCCCCGTCTTTACTAAAAATACAAAAATTAGCCAGGCGCGGTGGTGGGCGCTTGTAATCCCAGCTACTTGGGAGGCTGAGGCAGGAGAATTGCTTGAACCCAGGAGGCGGAGGTTGCAGTGAGCTGAGATCGCGCCATTGCACTCTAGCGTGGGCAACAGAGTGAGACTCTGTCTGGAAAATAAAAAAAAAGAGAGAAGGAGATGGAGGATACTAATTCTAGTAGGTCAGTGGCTGTAGGGCTGAGGAGCAAGCAAGGGAGTACTCATTCTCTTGCACCTATTTCCTTGGTGAATATGCAGTGAGGTGTAGAGATGAAACTGCTGTCTTGAAAGAGAGAAGGTGATTTGCTAGGGATTAGCTGACACTGTTGGCTGCTCATTTAAGATTTGAGGTCCTTGATTTAAACTGAGGCTGATTAGCACAGCGGGATTTTCTCCATCCATGCCCAGCTACTGTTTGCACATTCAGAGCAGGCAGATAGTTGGGCATAATCAGGCTTTGGTCCTGCCATCCGAGTGTGATGGGGGTCAGGTAGGCATGAAGAAGGGTGCTTGCAGGGAAATGGTTAAAGTTCTGAAGCTTGTTCAGTATTTGAGTTGTAAATGCTACCCATCTTGGGGCTCATTTCATCTAATAGCCTTAGTATCCTGTTTCAAACCTTAAAACACAACTTTAAAGACATAATGATGTATATGATATGTGACTTCTCCCTCCTGCCTTTGGAAGCTTTTTTTTTTTTTTGGATGGAGAAAAGAGACAAGAGACTGTTAGTGTGTAACATCTAAATATTACGTTAAAGAAGTAGTCACTAGTTTAGCCAGAGAAAATTTTATCTTTAAGCTGACTTTACATCAGAAACAGGAGTCCAAAAGACAGGCTTTTTTAAAGGCACTGAAAGAAAAACCCGTAAACACAAAATTCTATATCCAGCAAAAATATCATTAAAGAAGACAGAATAAAATTTTCAGATAAAAACTAAGAGAGTTTATCACCAGCAGATTGCACCATAAGAGAGTTCTCCAGGCTAAAGGGAAACACTACCAGATAGGAAGTTGAACCTTTAGGAAGGAATGAAGAGTGCTCGAAATGTTAAGTTGTATGTAGATAAATATAAAAGGCTATTTTTTTCCTCGATTAAACAATATGTATTTAACCGTTTAAAGCAAAAGAATTTGACTGGGTTTGGTTGTTCATGCCTGTAATCCCAGCACCTTGGGAAGCTGAGGTGGGTGGATCTCCTGAGCCTAGGAGTTTGAGACCAGGCTGGCAACATGGCAAAACCCCATCTCTACAAAAAACACAAAAATAAGCTGGGCATGGTGGCATGTGCCTGTAGCCCCAGCTACTCAGGAGGCTGAGGCGGGGAGGATCGCTTGTGCCTGGGAGGTCAAGGCTGCAGTGAGCTGAGATCGCATCACTGCACTCCAGCCTGGGCAAAAGAGGAAGACTTCTGTCTTAAAAAAAAAAAAAATGCAATTGTTAGTTCTATTTATTGCTCCTGTCCTTCAGGATGTGTAATATGACTACAACATACAAAATGGGAATGGGAAGTTGAACCATACAGTTGCAAAGTAATTACATTTTACATGAAGTGGTGTAATATTAACTCTAGGTAGACTCTGAAAAGTGAAAGATATATTTTGTAATCCTCTGAGCGGTGGTTTTCAGAGTGTGGTACAAGAACCCTGGGGGTCCCCAAAGCCCATTTAGGAAGTCTTCGAGGTCTTCCCATTTTCAGCTATGTGTCTGTGTGAGGCTGGATTTTCTTCATATAAGTCAACCAAAACAACATATCTACAACAGATTACAGAAGCAGATATTAGAATTCATCTTTCATGGCCGGGCGTGGTGGCTCCTGCCTGTAATCCCAGCACTTTGGGAGGCTGAGGCAGGTGGATCACTTGAGGTCAGGAGTTGGAGACCAGCCTGGCCAACATGGTGAAACCCCGTCTCTACTAAAAATACAAAAATTAGCTGGGCGTGGTGGATCATGCCTGTAATCCCAGCTACTCGGGAGGCTGAGGAAGGAGAATCACTTGATCCCGGGAGGTGGAGGTTGCAGTGAGCCAAGAGCGCCACTGCACTCCAGCCTCCATGACGGGAGCGAGACTCCATCTCAAAAAAAAAAAAAAAAAGAATTCATCTTTCATGAAGCCAGAAATTGAAGACATTTACAAAAATGTAAAACAGTGCCACTCTCCTCACTATTTTGGGGAGAAAGTATATTATTTTTAATAAAACATGTTATTTATGTTAACATGTAATGGGTTTATTATTTTAATTAAATATGAATATTTTTTAAATTCCCAGTTTAATTTTAAAATTTTTTCTTTTCTTTCCTTTTTTTTTTTTTTTTTTTTTTTTTCGAGACAGAGTCTCGCTCTGTCACCCAGGCTGGAATGCAGTGGTGCAATCTTGGCTCACTGCAACCTCTGCCTCCCGGATTCAATTGATTTTTGTGCCTCAGCCTCCTGAATATCTGGGATTACAGGCGCACACCACCACACCTGGCTAATTTTTGTATTTTTAGTAGAGACGAAGTTTCGCCATTGGTTAGGCTGGTCTCAAACTCCTGACCTCAAGTGATCCGCCTGCCTCGGCCTCCGAAGTGCTGGGATTACAGGCATGAGCCACTGCGCCTGGCCTCCCTGTTTAATTTCTAATAGATATTACCCACATAGAAGCTCTTTGGGGGTTTTCAATGCTTTTTAGGAGCGCAACCTGAAACTAAACATCTGAAAATTTCTGCTTTACAGCAACCACTAAAAAAATCATGCAATGAGCAGCGCTATTCATTGTGGGGGAAACAACCCAAATGCCCCATCAGTGGATGAATGGATAAATGAAAAGTGGTATGCGCATACAATGGAATACTAGTCAATCATAGAAAGAAATGAAATCCTGATACGTGCTACAATGGGGATGGACCTCGAAAACATTACTCTAAATGAAAGAAGCCAGACATAAAAGGGCATATGTTGTATGATTTCACTTATATGAAATGTCCAGGATAGGTAAATTCACAGAGACAGCAGATTGGTGGTTTCCAGGTGCTGAGGAAGAAGAGAATGGGAAGTGTGGCTTAATGGATACAGAGTCTTATTTCGGGATGATGAAAATGTTTTAGCTCTAGATAGAGGTGGTGGTTGCAGAACATTGTGAATGTACTAGATGCCTCTGAATTGTACACTTTAAAATGCTTATTTTAGTGTTATGTAAATTTTACCTCAATTTTAAAAAGTGCAACAAAATATCATTACAAATTTAACTTTTAATTTTATTTATTTATTTTTGAGACAAGGTCTTGTTCTGTTACCCATCTGGAGTACAGTGGTACACTCACAGCTCACTGCAGCCTTGACCTCCCAGGCTCAAGCAATCCTCGTACTTCAGCCTCCCTAGTAGCTGGGACTACAGGTGCGTGCCACCATGCCCAGGTAATTTTTGTGTTTTTGGTAAAGGCAGGATTTCACCATGTTGCCTAGGCTGGTCTTGAACTCCTGGGCTCAAGCAATCTGTCCGCCTCAGCTTCCCAAAGTGCTGGGATTACAAGTGTGAGCCACTGTCCCTGGCCAAAATATCATTAAAAATTAATAGAGAAGGTGGCTCAATAGAACGGTGGCTCAAACCTGTAATCCTAACACTTTGTGAGGCAGAGACGGGTGGATCACTTGAGGTCAGGAGTTCAAAACCAGCTTGGCTATCATGGTGAAATCCCATTTCTACTAAAAATACAAAAAATTAGCTGGGCATGGTGGTGTGCACCTGTAATCCCTGCTACTCGGGAGGCTGAGGCAGGAGAATTGCTTGAACCCGGGAGGCAGAGGTTGCTGTGAGCCGAGATTGTGCCACCACACTCCAACCTGGGTGACAGAGTGAGACTCCATCTCAAAAAAAAAAAAAAATTAATAGAGAAGTTAAAATTGAATTACAAAAATTATTTAGTTAACTCAAAAAAAAGTTACAAATGGAGGAACAGAGTAACTAAAAACATATAGAACAAACAGAAAATGAATAGCAAAATGGTGGCAGTAAACCTAACCATGTCAAGAATAATATTACCCATGACCTAGCAATTCCTCTTCTAAGTATTTCACCAAAAGAAATGAGAAGAGCTATCTTCAAAAAGACTAGTATGTGGATGTTCATAGCAACTTTACTTGTAATAACCAAGAACTTGAAGCGGTCCAGGTGTCCATCAACAAAGGAATGGATAAACAAACTGTGATATATTCATACAATGAACTACAACTCAGCAATATAAGAACAAACCAGTGGTATACACACAATATACATGAATCTAAAAAGATGCTCAGTGAAAGAAGCCTTACACAAAAGAGTACATACTTAATGATTTCATTTTTGTGAAGTTGTAGAAGTTATAGAACAGGCAAACATCTTTTTTTTTTTTTTTTTTTTTTTTTCTGAGACAGGGTCTTGCTCTGTTGCCCAGGCTGGAGTGCAGTGGTGTGATCTCAGCTCACTGCAACTTCTACCTCCTGGGTCCATGCGATCATCCCACCTCCGTCTCCCAAGTAGCTGGGACTACAGGTGCACACCACCAATGCCCGGCTAATTTTTGTATTTTTTGTAGAGATGGGGTTTTGTCATGTTGTCCAGGCTGGTCTCAAACTCCTGGGCTAAAGCAATCCACTCACCTTGGCCTCTCAAAGTGCTGGGATTACAGGTGTGAGCCACTGAGACTGGCCCAAACATCTCTTTTTAAAAATCTAATTATTATTATTACTATTATTATTTTAGAGATGGGCTCTCGCTTGGTCTCCCAGGCAAAAGGGCAGTGGCACTATTGTGGCTCACTGCAGCCTCGAACTCTGGGCTCAAGAAATCCTCCCCCCCAGCCTCTGGAGTAGCTGAGATTACAGGTGAGCACCACCACACCAGGCTAATTTTTAAATTTTCTGTGGAGGCAGAGTCTTGCTATGTTCCCTAGGTAGGTCTCCAACTCCTGGACTCAAGCAATCTTGCTGCCTTGGCCTACCAAAGTACTGGGACTATAGGCATAAGCCACCTTGTCTGGTCAAGAGTGTGTACTTAATGATTCAATTTTTATGAAATTATAGGACAGGTAAACATCTATTTTTTATTTTTTTATTTTATTAATTTTATTTCATTTTACTTTGAGATGGAGTCTTGCTCTGTTGCCCAGATTGGAGTGCAGTGGCTCGATCTCGGCTCACTGCAGCCTCTGCCTCCTGGGTTCCAGCAATTCTCCTGCCTCGGCCTCCTGAATAGCTGGGATTGCAGGTACGCACCACCATGCCCAGCTAATTTTTGTATTTTTAGTACAGATGGGGTTTCGCCCTGTTGGCCAGGCTGGTTTCGAACTCCTGACCTCAGGTGATCCACCCAACTGGGCCTCTCAAAGTGCTAGGATTACAGGCGTGAGTCACCGCATCCAGCCTTAATTTTATTTTATTTTTGAAACAGAGTTTCACTCCCATCACCCAGGCTGGAGAGCAGTAGGGCGATCTAGGCTCACTGCAACCTCTGCCACCTGGACTCAAGTGATCCTCCTGCCTCAGCCTCCCGAGTAGCTGGGACTACTGGTGCGAGCCACCATGCCCAGCTAATTTTTGTATTTTTTTTAGAGACGGGTTTTGTCATGTTGCCCAGGCTCGTCTTGAATTCCTGACCTCATGTGATCTGCCCGTCTCAGCCTTCCACAGAGTTGAGATTACAGGCATCAGCCACCATGCCTGGCTAAGCAGCTTTTTTTAACTGTAGTTGTGAATGCTGGGTTTGTGTTGTTTAGGAGACCACCTTCCAGTCATGGACCTGAGATGCTTTGGTACTATGAAGGGGAAGGAAGAAGGAAAGAGGGGTTGAGATGCACAAAGAACACATCTATAATCCCAGCCCTATTCACTAAGCCGTGCGTTTGACTAGCTAATAAAGCTCATGTGGCCAAGTGTCTGGGTAGCTTTCCTGGAGGCCTCACAATTAAGAATCAGTTTTTTCATCAGAATTGACCAAGGCCGGGGGTCTTGTGTAGTGTTTTTTCCTTCCTTGAGAAAATCTGGAATAAAGAAGGTCTGTATGTAATGCTATGAAAAGATCTCCAAGCCTGAAAAGAAAAACATGCAGAATGGTGTGATTGTATGCTACTACTGCAAATAAAGGAATGAAAAACAAAAACAAAAACAAAACGTGTACTCATATTTGCTTATGTAGCTCTGGAAGGGACACATAAGAAATAATGGTGGTTGCTGGGCCCAGTGGCTCACGCCTGTAATCCCAGCACTTTGGGAGGCCGAGGCAGGGGGATCACCTGAGGTCCGGAGTTCAAAACCAGCTTGGCCAACATGGCAAACCCATCTCTACTAAAAACACAAAAATTAGCCAGGTGTGGTGGTGCATAACTGTAATCTCAGCTACTCAGGAAACTGAGGCAGGAGAATCGCTGGAACCCGGGAGGTGGAGGTTGCCGTGAGCCGAGATTGCGCCACTGCACTCCAGCCTGGGTGACAAGGGTGAAACTCCATCTCAAAAAAAAAAAAAGAAAAGAGATAACAGTGGTTTCAACTGAGATGGGGGTGGAGGCGGGGCCTGGCCAGGGGTGTGGGGTGGCAGAGAGGCTTTCCCTGTATGCCTTTTTTTGGTTTTTGATTTTGCAAGCTATATAAATGAATTTCCCATTCAAAATTAAATAAATGAAATATAAAAAGAGAGACATAGAATCACATGAAACAATGTTCTCCATGTCCTTGGAAGAAATAAGAGAGGGAAATTTTAGGCTGTGGCTTTGCCTGATTAAACATAATTTCAGTTACAAAGACGAGCACCACACTGTGAGACAGAGACTCCGCATCTTAATAAATGTGCATGAGGCTCTGCTGTCAAGGTACATTATTTTGATATTATTTTCATTTCTCTTTGCTTTGTTTTTATTTTGCTTGTTTGTTTATTCTACAGGTAAGTTTATCACTAAATCCTTTCCTTTCATAAAGATATTAAAGATATTTAGACCCCTTGCTAAATGCGGGATTTTTGTTTGCAGAATAACGTTATCTTTCAGAAGACATGCTACAAAGTCAGGTGTTATATGATGTCTGTGGCTCCTGGGAGTCAAATTGGCTCACTTACCAGAATATCTGACTTCCATCTTTCATTTGAGCTGTTAGGGAAGGAGATAGTTGTTCTGTCTTTGGTCTAGAAACCTGTGATAGGAAGCCCTTTCATGAAAAGTGTTTAATAAATTAGAACACAGAATTCCATTATCCCTTCTTGAAATGGGCCCTCTGTCTGTTTGTAAGGATGTCTGGAGAATGGAAATGTAAACACAGAATTAAGAACCCTAACTTTAATGCAATTTTCATTTGCTATCAATGTACTCCATTGTCTTTGAGATGCTATTAAAAATGCATGCAGGATGTGAGTGAGATGAAACATCAAATTCAAGTTGAATCCAATTTACAATAGCACTCCATTTCTTTGGCCCACCAGCTTCCAGGGGCTTTAAGCCATCTGGGACACAGCCCAGAGCATGGGAGTGAGCGAAAAGGGCCTCTGAGCAGCAAGAAGTGCTGCCGTAAAGTCTGAGAAGCTCAATTCAAAGGAGGGTCTTTCCCACACTCACTCAGGGCCCTTGGAATCAGTAACTTCCTTTATATTATTAATAGTAGCTACCCTTTATTGGGCACTTACTATGTACCAGGTAACGTGCTTTATATGTAATACTTATTTAATCCTCACAACAATCCAATGAGGTAAGTTATAATTCCCATTTTACATATGAAGAAAGTGAGAGAAGTGAAGTGACTTGCTGGACATCATATAGACAGTAAATAGTAGAGCAGGAATCTGAACTCAGGCAGCCTGGGGCCAGAGCCTATGCTATTAACCATCATGCTCAATGTTCCCTTCTCTCTTTTAGTTATAGAACAGCTTTTGCACAGACCACAGATGCTGAGTCTGTCTTGCTGCTGGATGTGGCCATGTGGATACATTTTTGGCCCCTGGACTAGGAGCAGAAGTGAGATGTGCCAGGTCATACAAGCTCTGCCCTTCTGCCTCTTCTTCTTTATGAGTTGGGATGTGGTCTTAGGGGTCAGAGTGAAGGGGTGGGTTGCCCCTCCACACCTGTGGGTGTTTCTCGTTAGGTGGAACGAGAGACTTGGAAAAGAAAAAGACACAGAGACAAAGTATAGAGAAAGCAATAAGGGGACCCAGGGAACCAGCGTTCAGCATATGGAGGATCCCGCCAGCCTCTGAGTTCCCTTAGTATTTATTGATCATTCGTGCGTGTTTCTCCCAGAGGGGGATGTGTCAGGGTCACAAGACAATAGTGGGGAGAGGATCAGCAGACAAACACGTGAACAAAGGTCTTTGCATCATAGACAGGGTAAAGAATCAAGTGCTGTGCTTTAGATATGCGTACACATAAACATCTCAATGCTTTACAAAGCAGTATTGCTGCCCGCATGTCCCACCTCCAGCCCTACGGTGGTTTTTCCCATCTCAGTAGCTGGAACGTACAATCGGGTTTTATACCGAGACATTCCATTGCCCGGGGACGGGCAGGAGACAGATGCCTTCCTCTTGTCTCAACTGCAAGAGGCATGCCTTCCTCTTATACTAATCCTCCTCAGCACAGACCCTTTACGGGTGTCGGGCTGGGGGACGGTCAGGTCTTTCCCTTCCCATGAGGCCATATTTCAGACTATCACATGGGGAGAAACCTTGGACAATACCTGGCTTTCCTAGGCAGAGGTCCCTGCGGCCCTCCGCAGTGTTTGTGTCCCTGGGTACTTGAGATTAGGGAGTGGTGATGACTCTTAACCAGCATGCTGCCTTCAAGCATCTGTTTAACAAAGCACATCTTGCACCGCCCTTAATCCATTTAACCCTTAGTGGACACAGCACATGTTTCAGGGAGCACGGGGTTGGGGGTAAGGTCATAGATTAACAGCATCTCAAGGCAGAAGAATTTTTCTTAGTACAGAACAAAATGGAGTCTCCTATGTCTACTTCTTTCTACACAGACACAGTAACAATCTGATCTCTCTTGCTTTTCCCCACATCAGAGTGCTAAGAAAGGTAACACCCAGGGGTGGCAGAGCAAGAGGTTGGAAAGAGCTTGGGTTCCGACCCCGTGGAGTTATCACGGATGCCTTGGACTATCTATTCCTGCATTATTACATGTGAACGAAATAAACTCTTCTGTTTAAGATGCTTTAAATCTCTGTGATAGCAGCCAAACTCACAAGCCAATGAATTTATCCCAGGGCATGAAAGAAAGGCTACTTTATATTAACAAGTCAAGGAATTATTCAAAGCATTTAGAAATTCAATAACAAACAAGCTTTGAGTCCTAATAGGGGCAACTTTAATTCTTTGGAAATATCTCTGGAAAATTCCTTAATGATGACAATAAAAGGAGGTATACTTTATTTGATGGATACAATAAAGGGAGCATGTAAATTCAATTCAGTTCCACAAATGTTTATGGAATGGCTATTATGCGCCAGGCAAGGCTGATAGAGCCCTTGCCCTCAGAAAGCTCTCAGTCACTGGGGTGTGGGGGACACCGACAGATGAGCATGCAGATGATAAGGGATGGTGGAGCACAGAATCCAGCCCCAGCTTAGGGCATCAGGGAAGTCTCTTTGGAGAGATGGCCAAACAGAGTCCTAAGGCCGAAGACAAGTTGAGTTTTCCTTAAAGAAAGGAGTACGTGTGTTTTATGGAAGTTGGAATTGAAAAGCCCATCCAGATCCAGAGGCTTCTCTCTTCCTTGAGAAACGTGATCCATGAAACTAACTAACATCGTGAGTTACCCCGTTTCCTTCTTGTTCCAAGCTCCTTGCACCCATGGGACAGGTTCTGGGGAACTTTTGGGTGGCCAATGTGCTCTCTTGCACTGTAGGTGCAATGTCTGTAGGTAAGCAGACATTACCTAGGATATATCATCCAGGATTATGAAGGGTCCTTAGCTGATAGCGTCTCTTCCTTCATCTTTAAGCAGCGATAAAAGCTGAAGGAGCAGCCAGGGGCCTTGGGGAGTTAAAACAGTGCTCACGGAAGCAGGAGCTCACTCACTCTCATCCTCAATAACAGGCAGATAGAGGACAGACAAATTATTTAACTCTGGTTGTCAGGTCTGAAGACGATGATGTTACCCTTGCCCAAGCAGGGGACTGTGGGGAATGATCAATCGAAGGTATTAGATGGCACTTGCCAGACGGTGAAAGAAAGTCAGTAATTAATTACCTTGGAGCAGTCTCACAGAAATATTGATGTCTGAAAGATATATGACATTCTCTTTTCCTTAGAGCGTATTCACTCAGAAAGAGAGTCTGGATTCTGGTAGTTGGGGTAAAAGATGGTAGAATGCAGAGGAGAAGCAAGGAAAGGTAAAGGTAGAGTAGGGTCAGTCATGAGAATTTTCTTTCCCTGAAATGTGGTTTGAGGCTGGCATCCTTGGTGTCTCACCCCAAACTTTTTCCTCACCTCTCTAGTCTCCAGAGTTAAGACCTGGGTCTGATTCTGACTCAGCCATAAGTCAAAGCCAAAATCCAGCAGTATATGGTCATGGACTTTTAGGAATATTGCCTAAAATTATATTTTAAGGAAAATTGCATTCTTTTACATAAAGAGTGTGTGTGTGTATACACACATATGTATGTATATTATGTATATACCCATATATGTGATATGGTTTGGCTATGTCTCCACCCAAATCTCACCTTGAATTGTAGTTCCCATAATTCCCACATGTTGTGGGAGGGACCTGGTGGAAGATAATTAAATCATGGGGGTGGTTTCCCCCATACTGTTCTCATAGTAGTGAATAAGTCTCATGAGATCTGATGGTTTTATAAGGGGAGATCCATTTTGCTTGGCTCTCATTCTCTCTTCTCTGCCACCATGTAAGATGTGCCTTCTGCCTTCTGCCATGATTGTGAGGTCTCCCAGCCATATGGAACTATGAGTCCATTTTTTTGAGAAGGAGTCTCGTTCTGTCACTCAGGCTGGAGTGCAGTGGCATGATCTCGGCTCACTGCAACCTCTGCCTCCCAGGTTCAAGTGATTCTCCTGCCTTAGCCTCCCAAGTAGCTGGGACTACAGGCGCGTGTCACCATGCCCAGCTATTTATTTTTTATTTTTTTGTATTTTTAGTAGAGACGGGGTTTGACCATGTTAGCCAGGATGGTCTCAATCTCCTGACCTTGTGATCTGCCCACCTCGGCCTCCCAAAGTGCTGGGATTATAGGTGTGAGCCACCGTGCCTGGCTTTCGGGTATGTCTTTATCAGCAGTGTGAAAACGGACTAATACATATGTACATGCATATATACATATATGCAGATGCTTTTCACTTGGCTTTCAACAAAGATGTATTTATCACATTTGCTTTTCATGCAAAATGTTGCGACCAAGTGAAAAAAGATAATAAAATAGAACAAATAAAATACTGAAAGAAAAAGCTCTTGAATTTTGCTGAAATGAAAATTTAATGATAAATGAGAAGGCCTCTATTTAACATAAATGTAACCCTGAATGTGTTAACATTGTCCTCTTTGACATAATAGATAAATATATTGAGCTGTAATTACTGTACATACCATACTAAGTGCTTGAATTTTAATCTAATCTCTGCCTACAAAAAAAAAAAAGAGTATAAAATTGTTTCCTGGTGTTCTTAAAAGAGAGAATTAAATTCATAACACAACCTTCTGAGCACTGTGCCCTGAGTCCTGCTTCTCCTTCCTTTATTCTCCATGCCCTTACACTATTTCATTTTCTTCATAGCACTTCTTTCTTTTCTTTCTTTCTTTTTTTTTTTTTTTTGAGACAGGTTCTCACTCTGTCACCCAGGCTGGAGTGCAGTGGCGTGATCTTGGCTCACTGTAGCCTGCGCCTCCTGGGTTCAAGTGATTCTTGTACCTCAGCCTCCCAAGCAGCTGGGATTACAGGCGCCTGCCACCACGCCTGGCTAATTTTTGTATTTTTAGTAGAGATGGGATTTTGCCATGTTGGCCAGCCTGGTCTTGAACTCCAGGACTCAAGTGATCCGCCTGCCTCGGCCTCGCAAAGTGTTGGGATTACAGGCATGAGCCACTGCGCCCGGCCTCATAGCACTTATTTCTAGCTCTCATTTTTATATTTATTTCTCTACCATATTAAAACTTGTCATTGAAGTACAACATATGTGCAGAAAAATGCACAGGTGAATTGCTGGATGCATTTTCTGGAGGTCATGGACTTTCAAAAATGTTATTTATGTAGTTGTAAAATATACATAACACAGTATTTGCCATTTTAACGATTTTTTGTTGTCGTTGTTTTTGTCTTTGAGACAGTCTTGCTCTGTCGCCCAGGCTGGAGTGCAGTGGCGCGATCTCGGCTCACTGCAACCTCCGCCTCCTGGGTTCAAGCACTTCTCCCTGCCGAAGCCTCTTGAGTAGCTGGGATTACAGGCATGAGCCACCACTCCTGGCCCCATTTTAACAATTTTAAGTGTACAAT
Organism: Pan troglodytes; assembly: GCF_028858775.2. NCBI lineage: Eukaryota > Metazoa > Chordata > Mammalia > Primates > Hominidae > Pan > Pan troglodytes. Next base: position 50,229,360 of record NC_072403.2, read on the forward strand.
TCAGTGGCACTGAGTACACTCACACTGTTGTGTAGTCATCACTGCTATCCATCTCCAGAACTTTTTCATCACCTCGACTGAAGCTCTGTACTCATTAAACATGAAGTCCCCATTCCCCTCCCCACGGCCCCTGGCACCCACCATTCTACTTTCTGCCTCCATCAATCTGACTATTCCAGATACGTTATATGTGGTCATGAGTCACTAGCTGTGACCCTGAGCACCTGACATCATGTGCCTCCTGTTTCTCTTTATTTGGCGTAAGTGTATTAGTGTTAAGCCATGTGATGACGGTCCCCAGCCAGCTACGCTGCCTTGAAGACTGTGCACAGGGATTTTTCTCTCATTTCCTGTCATTACTGTGAGAAACTGCGATGCAGCTAATGTTTCCATGTTAGACCGCGGTCTCCAGTGTGAGCAGGAGGAGCTGCCAGCTTCACAGTTAACTCCTCTTGCCCGTCACAGTAATAAGTGGATTCCTTCCACTTAAGTGGATTCGGTTAAGAGCCCAGTGGTGCTGTGAACACCATCTCTCAGAACAAATGGAAGCTATGTTTGAAGGATGCTGCTTCTACCAGTGATGATTTCTGAATTTTTCCTCTTCATCTCCTCTGAAAGATATCTTCCTAAATAGGTAGGTTTTGTATTCAAAACAGCCTCTGTTTGGAAAAAAAAAAAAAGTGTTAATTATGCAGTTCTGCTTCTTTCCTGCCATTACCCCTTCTCCTAAATCCGTTTTAGCTGAATAATCTCCTGAATCCTGTTTAGCTGAATAAGGAACATCTGGGGCTTTTAAAGGCCTTTTTCATGTGAGAGAAAGGCACATCTGTTTTAGAGTATTTCTGGAAAATGAAAGAGCAGAATGGAAATTTGACAAGATTGAAGTGTGCTGGGAGAACATGTCCACTTCTCACTCCAGAGCCTGGAAATCACGATGACATTTGGTTTGGAGGAAATGGCCAGTCCTGCAGCTGGGCCTGTCTCCCTCCAAAGCCCACAACGAACCAGCGAGCAGTCCAGTCGTCATAAATGTGGACCACAAGTTCCTCTCTGGAGCTGCAGAAGACTGAAGAGGAAGGCGTTTTCCCTCCATTTGCAAAGTAACAAGAACCAAGGGCTTCCTGACCTCATGGGTGTCTTGGAGGAACGTTGAGGATGGATGAAATTCACAGGACTCAATAATCGTTCTCCACTCATCACAGCCTCCCTGTGTTAGAACAATACAGCCACTCCCTGTGCCATGTGACTTTGCATTATCTCCCACATGTGCAGATGGAGTCTATGTGTTCACCTCACTGATTTTGAGTTTTCCCATGTGACCTGCTTTGGCCAACAGAATATGAGCGAAAGTGGCACTGCAGCAATTCAGACACAGGCCTCAAGAGACATGATGTGTTTTCACCCACCCCTCGTGTGCTATGCCATTTGACATGAGAAGAACAGGCCTTAGGGAGCTGCTGCTGATCCCTAGGGAATGACATAAATCCCAGGGATTGAACCTGGATCGGAGCTGCAGTCTGAAGCCAGGCTCAGCTGACCAGGTCTAGCCTGAAGCAGATTGATGCTAGCTGACCTCCAGACTCGTGAGTGAGCAAAATAGGTGTTCGTTGTTGTAGGACACTGAGTTTGAGGTAGTTTGTTACACAACATTATTTTTGCAATAGCTGAGTAATACAAAGGCCAAAATACAGAAGCCAAGAGTAAAAGGGCAAGTGAAGTAGGTGGCTGATGTGTGAGTCGATACGGAAGTGATGGTGGGATCTGAGCAGACAGCATGTGGGGAAGAGCCTGCAGGAACAAGGTGGAGAGGATGGAGGAAAGGAATACTGCACTGCAGCCCAACAGAGGCTGGATGGAGTGGCAGCCCCCGACCCCACACACCCCTCCTCTGTGCCTCTGCAGAGTACTGGGCCTTTCTGGTGTCTTTGTTCAGTGTTGCCAATATCCAGGAGGCTTCCAGAGAGTAGAAGTTTGACTCCTAACAGGGTCAAGATTTCCAGTTATGGGGTCAACCTGGGCTCATAGTCATGCTATGTCAATGGAACAATAATGGAAAGGTGGGGCATGTGAGATCTAAGGAGAACGCTGCTGAATGGTTATTGGCATCACTCGCTGGGAGCTCCCTAACTCTACACAGTCATTAGTACAGGGAACCAGCCCTCCGAAGCAGAACTTCCAGGCCATGTTGGTGTGAGCAGGGCTCTGAAAGGTCCTGTGACCTTGAGGAAGCTACTTAATCTCTCCAAACTCAGGCTAGGGGGTAATGGGGATAATAACAGTACCTATCCCCACAGGACTGTTACAAAGAGTCAATGCGGGGAGCCTCTGACACAATGCCTGGCACAGAGTGAAGCCCACCACTAATTAGCATCAATAGCCATGTCACCATTTCTTTTCTTTTTTCTTTTTTTGAGTTGGGGTCTTGCTATGTTGCCCAAGCTGGCCTTGAACTCTTGGGCTCAAGTGATCTTCCTGCCTCAGCCTCCTGAGTAGCTGGGCCTACAGGTATGTGCTACCATGCACAACTTATGCTGCCATTTTGTAATGAGACTGATATCTGGCGTTCAGTAAGAAATGGATATGTCTTGTTTTTCTGAGCCTAGATATTTCTTAAAAGTAGAAGGCCGAGCGCAGTGGCTCACGCCTGTAATCCCAGTACTTTGGGAGGCTGAGGCGAGCAGATCACCTGAGGTCAGGAGATCAAGACCATCCTGGCCAACATGGTGAAACCCCATCTCTACTAAAAATACAAAAAATTAGCTGGATGTGGTGGTGCGTGCCTGTAATCCCAGCTACTCGGGAGGCTGAGGCACGAGAATCGCTTGAACCTAGGTAGCAGAGGTTGCAGTGAGCCGAGATCGTACCACTGCACTTCAGCCTGGCGACAGAGTGAGGCTCTGTCTAAAAAAAAAGTCGAAGTCCCAGCAAATAGACTGTTGCACTCAGCCTCCTGAGTAGCTGGGATTACAGGCACGCACCACCACATCCAGCTAATTTTTTGTATTTTTAGTAGAGACGGGGTTTCATGATGTTGGCCAGGATGGTCTCGATCTCCTGACCTCAGGTGACCCGCCCGCCTTGGCCTCCCAAAGTGCTGGGATTACAGGCGTGAGCCACTGCACTCGGCCTTCTACTTTTAAGAAATATCTAGGCTCAGAAAAACAAGACATATCCATTTCTTACAGATCTCTCCTTGGCAATACCCTGAGCAGAAATCTGACTTCCACCATTTGTTCCTCAGCCCACGTCAGCCAACCTGCTGGCTTTTGTTTTCTTTCCCCTTTCTCTGTTTCTCGGGAAATCTGTCTATTCTTATGCTTGTAGGGGGAAAGAAAAGTGGAGGTGGACCTGAAAGAGCAGATGGCAGAGCTCAGCAGGATGCTACCTCTTGCCACCAGCTTGGGCTGTGGAAATGCTATTTTATAGTTGGCAATTCCACCATGAGCTAGGTGACCCCTCTGCTGCACCTGTGGTTTGTGAAATGGATCATATGACCTTCATCAAAACAACAGCTGGGGCTTTTTAAACCAGGAAGATCCTGTCATGCTAACTTGCATTTCTTTTCCTAACCTACCATAGAATCTTGCCCTAGTTCTGCCTTGCACTCTTTTTTTTCCAGGGGAAAATTTCCAAGGCCAATGAGCTCCCTACCTAGCCATTTTTGCATTTTTCTTAGAGTTTGTGTGGAGAAGCCCGTCTCTCTTAGGAGGCAGTCTTCCCCATTGTCTTCTAAAAGCTGGCCCTTCTGGAGGGTTTCAGTCTGTCCCTGGTCCTGGTTCAAACCTGAGTGAAGATGCAGGAGGATGTAGCCACCCTCCTCTCAGAGTTCATGATGAGCAGGGTAAGGAGATGATCTCACTTCTTCCCCAAGAACCTTTAGCTCTTTAACAACTTGCAAGAATGAAATTTCTTCTATTGGTTTCTCTCCTCCACCCTTCCCCAAGAGAACAAGCCAAATACTGTACAGTTCCTCTTGCATCAGATTTGAGTGTTTGTACTTCTTTATTATATAAATCAGTCATAGAAGGAATTGCTCTTCATAACAAAAGCACACAGTTATTGACTTCCTACCATGTGCCTGTCATTCTAAGTGACATGTATTTATTCATGAATCCTCTCAACCTTATGAGGGAAGTACTATTATGATCTCCGTTTACAGGTGAGGAAACTGAGGCTCACAGGAGCTGAATAACTTACCTAGAGTGGACAGCTGGTAAGCAGGAGTGGAAAGATTTGCGCTCGGGAAGTTTGATTCTGAAGACTGCGCTTGTTCTTATAACGTCATAATGCTTATTTTCACAGTATTGGCTGGGTTGAAGACCACAATAACATTTATTTGCTTATTTTTTCTGCAAAAGTAACAAATATTCAGCAATGTTCAGAGATTTGGCAGCCTCTTAATAGGCTCCAGTAATAGTCTGGCCTTCTGTGGGTGAATGTTCTCTTTAGAATATGGATTATTTAATGCCTCTTTGTCTCCAACTTGGAGCCCCAGGTACCAATTTCAGGCACCAGAAAAAGTTCATTCAACTTCCTGTTGGTATGCCAACATCTCCCACTCTCAGCCTAGCTGAAAGCAGCTTAACCATTTCTTTTGCTACCCCTCTTTCCTCTCCAGTTCACACAGAGACCCATGTAAAATTAGATCTATTTTTCCAAGACTTGGTGTCCTCAGGCCATAAGTCTTGGGGTGGGGTTGTCTTTGCCTCCTCTGTTTGGTTGGCTTCTCATATCCATTAAGTGCCTTCTGCCTGGCCCTCTTCCTCAGACAGCAGCCTTCCCACCTCATCAGACTAATCTCCCTAGAGCTCTAGGGTTCTAATAAGAAAGAAATGGCACCCTCCAGCTGAGTAACTGCAGGGTATAATAAAGGCACTATTTACAGAGGTGAAGGTGGGGTTTAGGAAAAGCAGCAGGGAATGGGGCAATGCCTCAGGGCTGTAACAGCTGGGAGTCACTTCTATTCCTAGGCCTGCAAGGTCCAGGAAAGGAAGCAGTCAGTAGTCCCCAAAGAGAGCTGTGTGGAGCCCACCCCTGACAGGGGCCGTGGCCCTAAGGGGAGGGGCATAGACAACTGAGGCCAACAGGACAGGAGCTAGGGGTTGAGGGGTAAATACCCTGACTTCACTTCCCTCCCTGCCTTCCTCCAGTGCCTCTATGGGATTTGGGGGGTGCAGTCCACATAGGCCAACCTCCCAGGCAGGCACAAAACAAGGTGGAGACAGTGGGAGTGGACCTGGGAGGGATACAAGGATGGGCAGCATATGCCATTTTTGCCTCATCATTCCTCTGATGAGAGATCTGCAGTGACTTCCTAGTCCATATTGGGTTAAACCTCATATTGAGGGAATTCCACTTCAACCTCACGTAATTCAGCCTTTTCCTTTCCTGTTCTGTAGAGTATAGGCATTCCACTCACAGAAGCTGGTGTCCTTACTCTGCATGTCTGTTTTATATATTACATAGGTTACACACATTTTAAAATCTTAGTCATTGATTTATGTTACTCAGAAATCCAAGTCCAAAGGGACTTTTGTGTTTCTGGGACAAGCGTCCTCCCAGGCCTCTCCCGGGCAGTCTGGCAGCCTAGGATGTAGCCCTGACAGCCTGGCCAGTACTGAGATGACAAACGGACCTGCTCATTGCTGAGGGCACATATAAGAAGGCTCTGGCACAGTGGTGAAAGCTTAGGCTCTGAATCTAAAGAGACTGGATTTAAACTCCAGCTTTGCCAGTTACGGTGGTGGGATGAGTTACTTCTGCCTTCTGAGTCTGTCTTTCCTCATTTGTAAACAGAGGATGATTCTACTAGCACTTCACTGTGGTCGGGATTAAATGAGATAACAAATGTAAAGAGATGGGCAAAGCTATCAGGGGAACTCAGTCAGGGAAAGGATTGTGTTTTACTCACCTTTAAATTCCTGTACCTAGCACAGTGCCTGGAACATAGCAGGTGTCTGGTCATTGTTTCCTGGCCTGAACTGATGGGGAGGCCCTCTGGCTATTTGGGAGCTGGCCATGTTAGTCAGTTCTGAGGTAGCAAATGCTCTCTCTCCCCCATCTGTGCCAGGCTTCTTCTGCCTACCATTGAAGGTTTCTGACGGTGGCCGTGCGTCAGTAATCCACTCAACACCTATTTCCCCAGCGCTGTCTTTATACAAGGCTCTGTGATGCCTCTTACTTGAAGTCAACAGTAGACAATCTACGAGCGCATCCTGTTTTCCATACCTGGGTTTATACTGCCCTCTGGTGCACACTTATGGGACACGCGCGTTAAATGAGGGCTTCTGGGTGACCTTTCCTTGACATTGGGGAAGAGAGGCTCCCCTATAGGGACAGCCTGCAGTGCCCTTTCGAGGAGAAGTGGTGTTTAAGACGCCCTCCTCACCCAGTTTAGCTTGTAGCTCTTGAGGCTTACCAAACTCGAGGCTTTTTTTTTTTTTTACCAATGTCTCTGACCCTAGGCAATTAAATAATACCATCCTTCTAGGCTCAAGTTTCTTTCTCCAGCAGGCACTTTTTGTCCTGCCAAGACTCAAGAGGAATGGCGTAGAGTTTATTTGAGTTTATCTTTCTCCCTCTGCTGTCTGGTTTCCTCTAATCTCTGGGCTCTTGATTCTTATGGCTGCCCCAGCTGCTCTCAAGGGTCTGGGGTTGCGGGAGCCAGGGGAGAACCAGAACCAACGGTTCCTATCCAGTGCCTGGCCCCCTGCTTCCACCCCCGCCTCACTGTCTATCATTCCTTCCCAGAGCCAAGCTCCCAGCTACTGAAAGCGAAGTGGGGTCCTTCAGGGAGAAGGAGCAAAGGGGAAGGGAGGGGGTTAAAGTTCAGCCCACCCTCCTCTGGCTTCACCATGAAACCTGCTAGAAGTATTTGTCCTTCATGATTAAGTTGAATAACATAAATTTGCTGATATGCAACTATGTTTCACCTACATAACCAGAAATTTTATATAGTTCAGTGGAAAACTTCACACGTAAACCCTGTGCGTGTTTGTGGTGGCCTGGAGCCCCAGGTTTCCTGAGCTCATTCAGACCCAGGAGAGCCAGGCTTGTGGAACATCAGGATCCCGGACTGTAAAGCTGAAAGGAGGGCCCTAAAGCTGGAGAAACAGTTGAGTTGACCTTAAGGACCTGGGACCACCGCCCCTCCCTGCATCAGGCCTCTATGTTCCTGCACAGGTGCTGCGGTAACCTCCAGGCTGGGCTTGGTTTGGGGTGCTCAGACAGGGGACAGCAAGGGAACACTGAGGAAGGCCTTCTTCTTGCCCAACTGTGCTCACCCTCCCGGCTATACAGACAAGATTTTCTGGGACCTTCAGGAACCTCAGTCTTCTGGGGACATCTAGCATCCTCCCCTCGCCTCTGCTGCTGAACTCTGGTTGTGGGGCTGCTGTGCACAGGAAGCTTCAGGTGCCAATCCTGGGAACACACTGGCCGTGCGTTGGGGCCAAGCTGATCAGAGGCAGCTCCACGGCCTTGAGAACACTTTAGCTGGCTCCAGTGCCTCGCCAAACCTTGGGCACAGCTGCCAGGGCAGGCCTGGTGTGACAGGCATCTAAAACTTGCCCAAGGAGTGAGGGCAAGGTGGCCTGGGAGGTTTTAAGCTGCAGAGTAAGGGAAGGCTTGTGAGTCACAGTTCACAGGACTCACTAAGGATGAGAAAGTTTCCCTTCTGTGATTCACTCGCCTGCCTTGCAAAATCACCTGACCAACAGATAGATCTTGATATCTTGGAACCTGGTGGTTCAGGTTAGAAACCTGGACTCTTTCCTCCTAGGAGGATGCAAGCAAGAGAGGGAGGGGCTCAGCTCAGACCATTGTAATCATCCATCCATCCACCCACCCACTCACTCATTTATTCATTCATTAAATAAATGGTTATTGAGCATTTATATGTGCCAGGCACTGTGCTAGTTGCTTGGCGTACAGCAGTGGACAAAACAGACAAAAATCTCTGCCTTCCTGGTGAGGCAGCCTCTTGAGTCAAGCCATTAATAACTAACTATGCTGTTGCCCAGCTAACATTTCTATTAAAAAACTGTTACCTCTCCTACCGTGGGATAAAGAGATAACATGTTTTTTAAACTTCGATAAGGGGAAATGCTCAGGATATGCAGCCATCCTTCTGTATCCCTGGGGTATTTGTTCTAGGACTCCCCTCCCACACCAAAATCGAGCATATCAAGGATGTTCAAGTCCCTTTTACAAAATGGCATAGTATTTGCATATAACTTATGCAAATCCTCCTGTACGGTACTTCAAATCATCCCTAGATTATTTATAATACCTAAAGCAATGTAAATGCTATGTAAATTGTTGCTATACTTTGCTGTTTTTATCTGTATTATTTTAAATTTTTATATATTTTTTAATATTTTCAATCTGTAGTTGGTCATATCTGTGGATCCAAAACCCTTAGATATGGAGGGCTAACTTTTTTTTTTTTTTGAGATGGAGTCTCACTCTCTTGTCCAGGATGGAGTGCAGTGGCATGATCTCAGTTCACTGCAACCTCTGCCTCCCGGGTTCAAGCAGTTCTCCTTCAGCACCCCAAATAACTGGGATTACAGGTGCCTGCCACCACGCCTGGCTAATTTTTTTTTTTTTTTTTTTTTTTTTGTATTTTTAGTAGAGACGGGTTTCATCATGATGGCCAGGCTGGTCTTGAACTCCTGATCTCAAGTGATCCACCCACCTCGGCCTCCCAAAGTGCTGGGATTATGGGATTATGGGCCTGAGCCACAGCCCCCAGCCATCAACTATAATCTTAAATTTTAAAAGCCCAATATAAGAGATATCTATATCTATATCTATCTATCTATCTATCTATCTATCTATCTATCTATCTATCTATCTATATCTATCTATTATCTATCTATCTATCTATCTATCTATCTATCTATCTATCTATCTATAATATGTTAACATATTTGTGCACAGAAAAAGGGTAGAGAGGAAGCAGCCCCTAAATATCAGCAGGGGTGTAAATCACTAGGGGTATATGACATACATGTGCATAGAAAAAGGACAAGGAATAACCCCTAAATATCAGTAGGGGAGATTGTATTTTCTAGGAGGGCCACAAGATCCCCTGTCCCCTGTGCTCTTCATACAGTATGACCATGATGGAGAGGTGTGATCTAAGTTCCCTCTCCATGCATTTGTGACTATGGAGGCAATACAACTTCTGCCTGGTCCTCCTGGGATGCTCACGTTGGAAACTCAGACACTGGTGTGAGAAAGCACATGGAAATGCCACACATGGGTGAACTGGCGCTAACCCTGCTGACCTCAACTGACAACCAGCATCAATCACCAGACACATGAGTGAGGAAGCTCCTCTGTGACCTCTGACTGAGACCCTGTGAGAGACCCCAAGCATGAACAGCCTAGCTTAGCCTAGCCAACCACCAGGATCAGAAATTAAAAATGAATGTTGTTGTTTAAAACAACAGAGTTTGAGGGTGATTTGTTATATAGCAATAGCTATCCAGAAAAAAAGTATTTAACTTCTGTATGGTGAGATCATGGATATTAATAATACTTTTCCATATTTTCCAATATTTCTATAATGACCATTTATTTCTCTTATAATCAGTAACAAAAGAAGGGAAAACTTGGTCTAAACACGAATTTAGGGACTTAAACTAGACTTGGAGAAAAGCTTTCTATGCAAGATTTATTAGATACTGGAAAGGATGAGGAAGACAAATTTAAGTCAATATGATGGAAAGAGTGGTGGATTTGGAATGAGGAAACTTAGAAATGAATCTGTTTTCTGGGTGACCTTGAGCAAGCCTTTGCTAAAATTTGGTTTTCTATTTTGAAAAACGCAGCTGGCTGTTTAAGGAAGATAATATCCACCAGGGCGCCTGGCCCAGAAAAGGCGCTCTGTAAGTGGTAGGTGGATCCTGTCTAATCAATGCCAATTATAACCAGGCATCTGCAAGCTTTGTGGAGGGCGCATCTTTCACTGCTACCAGAGCCTACAGTTCTAATAATGAAAATTGCCTGGAAAAGAACCACAACTCTTAAAAAAAAAAAAAAATCCAAAACCACAAAGTGGCTTTTGCAGAGGTCCTTGCCTGTGACACCGGGCCATAGCTGGAGCTCCTTGCTCCGCACCTCTCGGGAGCCTCCATCCTGTACCAATGGCCAGAGAGCCGGGGAGTGACAGACAGTGGGGCCGGCAGCCGAGCCAGGCAGGATGCGCGCCGCGTTACTGGAGCCGGTGTCCCGGCAACCCCGGAACGCGCCTCTGTGGGAGAAGCAGGCGGCCGCGGTGTCCCTTTTGCCCTAGGCTCTCGGTTCTCAGCCCTCGGCGTGCGGCGTGCGTTCGGCAGTTCAGTTGCCAGTTGGTTCGTTGGTCCGTGGAGGCCTCTGAGCACAGACCCGGGCCTCCCCTGGGGAAGGGGGTGGGAAGACCCCGAGGTGGAAAAGAAGGAGCACCTTGAGCTGGATGGGGGGTGCAGCGAGCCTGGTTCGGGCTGGGGGCGGACTCGCTGGGGCTCCCAGGGCTTCCAAACTACGAAACGCCCAGGTGGAGGGAGTGAGGCTCCCGTTTAGAGGCCAGTCCTGCCCTCCTGACTTTCGGTGGCTTGTGGAATTTGTTTGTTTTGACTGATACCTTTCTTACGAGGGTCTTTCTTTGTCTCTGGGTTGCTTCTAATATTTAAAATCAACATGGGCACAGATGAGTCCATCCATGCTCACTGGAAACGGTCCACGGGGCTGCCGTCTCCCCTCCATCTCAAGCGCGACCTGCGGCAGACAGCTGGAGAAGGTTCCAGAAAAAAGGGACTCTGGCATGACCGAGGTGGAGAGGACCTACAGTTGAGTTCTAAGAAATCCGGGCTGTGGAGTTGGTGGCCACATCCAAGTATACTACACCCGGGGGCGGGGGCAGGTGGGGGGCACCATTTGAAGTTTAGAAGGAAGCTAGTTTGGGGGCATGTAAAAAGAGCTGCTTGAATAGTAGCTTATGTTTGTGCTAACCCAAGATTTGATTAGGCAGAGAGCGCCACCAAAGCAGAGTCTCATAAATTACCTCACTGGATCTCACAGCAGTGGAGAAGTATATTACCTATGAGTAAAGGGAGCCAGAGATTTGACCTGCCCAGTGCTTGGGTTAATAAAAGGTGAGCCTGGGATTTGACATGAGCCTGGGATTTGACATGAGTCTGCCATACTTTCGAGCCTGTGTCCTTTCATCTTTCCTTTGCTCAGATATTAGTAGGTTTGTGTCATTGTTTACTGGATGGGACAGTTCAGGTGAGAATTATGAACACTCTAAAAATTAAATAATGGCTGGTAGCTCCATAATTGGTTAAGGCCGAGGAGGGTATTTGGGGGCACGTTTGCCTTTGGAGAACAGTGTCATGGCGCCGAACAGCCACAGTCTCCCAGAAAAGCTCAGAGTGCGCCTGCGCTCAAGTTCTCATTTACCTGTTATGGGTGAGTGGCCTGAGTGCTGCAAAAAGGGGTCGTGAAATATCCAGACTTTGCTGGATCAGATCTTAGCTTTCTCCCTGGTCTTCTGTATTCTGGGTGTGTGATCTCCTCATTCTCCTTCACAGTGGGGAGAAAGGAGGGAGGTACAACTTATTCCACCCAGCTATTAATATAAGCTAGGACCGTAGAGAAGGAGGAGCTGGAGGAGTTAGAGCTATTAATTGTCCAAGTGTGTCTGGAACAGCAAGGAGAAAAGGGTTCTGGGATTCTAACTTTAAGTTCCAGACCTTCCTGCAGTTTCCAGTTTGGGGTAAAGGAAGAAGCTGCTGTTTTAAGGATGTCCTAGGGAGGATCCATGTTTTCGAGTTAGGGGTACCAGAAGGGTACCAGGTCCCATACCACATTAATGAAAGACCCATGGTGTCCTTTCCTGCTGTGTAGGTGAGTCTATTCAGGAGAATACATCTGAGTTTAGCTTAACATGGAGTCTATGGATTTCAGCAAGGAAGGGGCTCCACAAACCAATTGAAGATACGTGTGTGTGTGTGTGTGTGTGCATTTTTCCATCAGAGAACCGATTGCTTTCATTACTGCTCATGGGGGAGAGGATAGAATCAAAAAACTGGTTAAAAACTTCTGTCCTTGATCCTTAGGCCCCTTGTGAAGCAGATAAGCAGGGGTGGGAAATAGTGTTTGGTTAAATGAGTATCCATGTTAAACAAACATGGCTTGATGTATTATTTTTCTCCCTGCCAGACAGAGCTATTATGACAATCAGCTGAGATGACAAACATATGAAAGTGCTTTGGTTATGTAAGGTGTTATTCCTGCCTAAAAAAAATGGAAATAATTATCCTGAATTCCACAGATGGCAATAAAGAAACAGACTTTCTTCCAAATTCTCTTTTTTCCCTTGAATTCCTTTCTGGTTACCAGAACCTTCTCTTGGCCTTTAATTACATCATTTCTTCTTATTTTTCAGTGTTTTAGAAACTTGTTAGAATTTTCTGACTTCTGGCTTACTTGACATTTATTGCACTTGAATAACAATTTTCATGATAAATGGTGAAACTTTCAAGCAGGGTGTATCTCCTTAGTGTGTTTGTCTCCCCACAGCCTTCTGAGCTAGATGGGGGAGAGGGCAGCCACTGGGAGCTGCGCGTGGAGAAGTAATTGACTTGCTCGGAGTAGCTGGATGGTACTCTATGCAGTGGGAGCATCAATATTAGTATTAGCGTCAGTATTAGTAAGTGTTCAGGCTTGCAATTCCAGCTTCTCTTCCAGCTAATCTTCTTTTACCAGGGGAGGGGCGGGGAGGCATCTTGAGGACATGTTTAAGTGTCTCCAGCTCAAGTTTGAGGTTGAGTTACCCTTAGGAAGATGCCGTAGTCAGCTTGATCTAGAGAGTGTGCTGTTTGCCAGTTTAGCAAGAGATTGCTCTTCCCATCCTTGTCCATCAGACAAGCTTTCCCCATTATAGTGGCCACAGGCCACTTTCTAGAGTGCTGCTGCCACAAAACTTTTCAAGCAAGCAAGGAAGTGTGCTAAAGTTTTAGGTGTGTTTCACTGCTCGCTGCTTAGGGAAATGCAGTACATTTACATTTTGCTCCTAACACAAACAAAAAGCTTGGGAAAGGACCCTCTCTGATACCATCCATAGAGCCAACCAATTCTTGCTTGGGTGAACTCTCAAGTCCTATAGTGGCAATATACAATTAAAATGTTTACATGCTATGAAAGGCAGCCACTGTTAAAACCTATGGCCAAAAATTACCATAAGTAAATCTTACCGTAAATACCTCAGAACTCACATGCAAGTATTGACATAGAGGACATCTTTGGCCTTGATTTCAGTTCATTCACATATGTGAATCCATTCTACATCTCCAAACATGCATTTCATGCCTTTTTCATAGATACATTTCTAGATGTAGAACTATTGAGTCAAATGATATGCACTTCTCATAGGCTTCGGAAGTCATATATGGCCAAATTGCTCTTCAGTAAGATGGGGACATTCCCACCAGCAATGATAGGAATGCCATTCCTCCAAGCTGTGCCAAACCTGGGTGTTTGCAAACGGATAACAAATAATGGTATCTCATTTTAAATTCCGTTCTTCAATTATTTGGATGGGGCCACGTACAGTGGCTCATGCCTGTAATCCCAGCACTTTTGAGGTGGGTGGATCACTTGAGCTCAGGAGTTTGAGACCAGCCTGGGCAACATGGTGAGACCCCATCTCTACAAAAAATACAACAACAATAAAAAAATAGCTGGACATGCTGGTGTGTGCCTATGGTCCCAGCTACTTGGGAGGCTGGGGTGGGAGCATCACTTGAGTCCTACGGGCAGAGGCTGCAGTGAACCGAGATCACTCCAGCCTGGGTGACAGAGCAAGACCCTGTCTCAAAAAAAAAAAAAACCCCACAAAATAACCACCCACTCCCCCAAACCCAATTATTAGGATGGATGAAATTTCCCCCAAATACATATTGGCTATTTGTATGTGTTATTTTGTTTTATCTTATTCTGAGATGGGGTCTCACTCTGTCACCCAGGTTGGAGTGCAGTGGTACGATCAGGGCTCACTGCAGACTCGACCTCTCCAGCTCAAGCAGTCCTCATGTCAGCCTCCCAAGTAGCTGGGACCACAGGTGTGCAACACCACGCCCAGCTAACTTTTTAGTTTTTTGTAGAGACCAGGTCTCCATATGTTGCCTAGGCAGGTCTTGAACTCCTAGCCTCAAGCAGTCTACCTGCCGCAGCCTCCCAAAGTGCTGAGATTGCAGGCATAAGCCACCTTGTCCAGCCTGTTTTTAAAAATAAGTTACCTGATCACATCTTTTGCCCTTTTTTTTTTCTTTTTGGATATTTATTTTCATCTTATAAATTTATAAAAGCTCAAGGAGTGTAAATTAGTTCAACCATTGTGGAAGACAGTGTGGCAATTCCTCAAGGATCTAGAACTAGAAATACCATTTGACCCAGCAATCCCATTACTGGGTATGTACCCAAAGGATTATAAATCATTCTACTGTAAAGACACATGTACACGTATGTTTATTGCGGCACTGTTCACATAGCAAAGACTTGGAACCAACCCAAATGTCCATCAGTGATAGACTGGATAGAGAAAACGTGGCACATATACACCATGGAATACTATGCAGCCATAAAAAAGGATGAGTTCATGTCCTTTGCAGGGACATAGATGAAGCTGGAAACCCTCATTCTCACCAAGCTAACACAAGGATGGAAAACCAAACACTGCATGTTCTTACTTATAAGTGGGAGTTGAACAATGAGAACACATGGACACAGGGAGGGGAACATCACACACCGGGGCCTGTCGTGGGGTTGGGGGAGGGGAGAAGGATAGCATTAGGAGAAATACCTAATGTAGACGACGGGTTGATGGGTGCAGCAAACTACCATGGCGTGTGTATAACTATGTAACAAACCTGTACGTTTTACACATGTACCTCAGAACTTAAAGTATAAAAAAAAAGCTCATAATTTGTCATGACTACTCACTCTTTTTTCTTTCTATCATGTTGTTATAGATTTTCCCCCAGTTTATAGTTTGCTATGAAAGTTTTAAGTTTATATTTAAAGAGGCATATTCAAATCTATGCCTCGTTTCCTTTATTTTGCCAGTATTTGGTATCTTCTTGGCAATAACTTCTTCACTCTAGGATTATATAAACTTTCACTTATTTTTTTCGGGTGCATCTTTAATTTCAATTTTTACATTCAAATCTGTGAGTCATCTGGATTTTCCAGTTTGGGATAAGAAAGGTTTAATTTTATTTTTATTCCAAATGGTTAATTAGTTGTTCCAGCAATATTTTTTGAATAACCCATCCTTTCTTCACCAAGATAAAATGCCACTTGTTTTCATATAAAATTTTATTCTATTTATGTTTACTATTTTGTTCTATTGATTTGTCTGTTAGGGTTTTTGTCAGTACTGTCTTGATTATTTGAACATCAGACTACATTTCATAAATTATACTCCATGGCTATGTAACCCTGAACAAGTTATTTGACATTTCTGGAGCTTAATTTCTTTATCTGTAAATTTATCTCTATTTTATTTATAATTATGGCCTTGTTTCATTTCTATTATTATTATTATTATTGGTTTTTTTGGGATGGAGTCTCACTCTGTTGCTCAGGCTGTAGTGCAGTGTGGCATGATCTCAGGTCACTGTAACCCCCGCCTCCTGGGATCAAGCGATTCTCCTGCCTCAGCCTCCTGAGTAATGGGGATTACAGGCGTGCACCACCATGCCCGGCTGATTTTTGTATTTTTGGTAGAGACGGAGTTTCACCATGTTGGCCAGGCAGTCTTGAACTCCTGACCTCAGGTGATCCACCTGCCTTGGCCTCCCAAAGTGCTGGGATTACAGTCCAGGCTTTAATATTATTTATTTGTGTTTAAAATTTTTTCTTGAACCTTGTTTATCTACATTATCAGCTTTTGCATGAAGCCATAGTTCTGATAATCTTTATTTCATTCATTTCTGCTTTTATGATTTTATTCCTTAAAATCTTTTCGGGGGGAGAGGGGTTACTCTTTTTTTTTTCTTATTTCTTAAATTGACAACTTGGCTCATTCATTTTGGAATTTATGATTTTGAACACTATAATCCATCAATTCTTGGACAGACAGTTTGCATCTTTGAAGTAGGGACTGGATGTTACCAGGTCTGTGGGCCCAGCAGCAGGTAGGATGTAGTTGTAATAATTTTTGCTGTACGAGCACTGAAGCATGTAGAACGTGTGTTCATAGCTTGGAAAAAACTCCAGAGACAGTAGAGAAGCACTTTTGTGCGGTGGCTCACGCCTGTAATACCAGCACTTTGGGAGGCCGAGGCAGGCAGATCACGAGGTCAGGAGTTCGAGACCAGCCTGGCTAAGAGACCAGCCTGGCCAATATGTTGAAACCTCATCTCTACTAAAAATACAAAAATTGGTCCTGGCGCCACTGCGCCTGTAATCCCAGCACTTTGGGAGGCTGAGATGGGTGGGTGACCTGAGATGTGGCGTTTGAGGCCAGCTTGGCCAACATGGTGAAACCCCGTCTCTACTAAAAATACAAAAATTAGCCAGGCATGATGGTGGGCACCTGTAATCCCAGCTACTCGGGAGGCTGAGACAGGAGAATCGCTTGAACCCAAGAGGCGGAGGTTGCAGTGAGCTGAGATTGCACTACTGCACTCCCGCCGGGGGGACAGAGCGAGACTCTGTCTCCAAGAAATGAATAAATAAATAAGCTGGGTGTGGTGGCATGCACCTGTAATCCCAGCTACTCGGGAGGCTGAGGCAGGAGAATTGCTTGAACCCTGGAGTTGGAGGTTGCAGTGAGCCGAGATTATGCCATTGCACTCCAGCCTGGGCGACTCTGGCTCAAAAAAAAAAAAAAAAAAGAAAGAAAGAAATGCTGCATCACTCAACTCACATTTTTATTGAAATATTAGGTCAGTATTAGGTGGAAAGTGTGGACAATAGTGATTGAGTTGAAAGTGGTTTAGTAGTCAGATTTCTGAATGTGCATAAGATTTAGGAATGCCTTAACCAGTCTATTGTGCTTATATTTTCCTTCTTTATATATGTGCATGAGTGATATGTGATTAAAATCTATAAATAAATCTAAAAGAATGCATCAATAAGTATAAAATAGAAATTCTAAGTGATAAAAGCATGTATCATACTTTAATTGGCAGCCTTTGTTCTTTGTGATACATAAAATAACGATGCTATTACAATTGATGGTGCCTTATATTCAGTGAAATACAGCATATGCATTTAAGGCCCCAGATTTCTAATTACTGCTTTAGTTGAATCCCACAAGTTTTGATGTATAGTACTCAATGTTCATTGATCATTAAGCACCTCATGATTTCCATTACAATTTCTTCTTGTATGTGAATTATTTAGAAGTGTGGTTTGAGTTTCCAAGCTTATGGATACTTTTTGGCTGTCTTTTTATTATTGATTTCTAATTGTATTGCATTGTGGTCAGAGAGTGTGGTCTATGTATTGTTGATACTTGTTTTGTGGCTTAGTATATGGGTGGTTCTTCCTTTGGTTACTGGGGACCCGTCTCCTCATCCTCACCTGCTGCTTGCCTGCCACCTCCCCTGGGCTTGACTCCATCCCAGTTACACCTCAAGCAACCAGTTGGACCTCACTGTGCTGGGGGCTGCTCTAGGCTCTAGGGCATATTCCAGAGCAGCACTTCCCACACTTGGCTGACCCTAAGAATCACCTGAGGTGCTTCTTAAATATCCTGGCTCCCAGACTGTAGGTCTGAGTCAGAGCCCTGGAGCCTGCATATTGAACAAGTACCCCAAGGGGATTCTCGTGACTGGGCAAATTCAGGAAGTTCTGTGCAGTTGGGAATCTGGAAGTGGAACTGGATAAAATACAGTGCAGTGATGGAACTAGACTTCAAGAAGGAGATTACTGCCAAACGTGAGCCTAAATGAAGAGCAGGGGTGAGGGTGGGGGCTTATTTAAAATGCAGGTTCCCAGGCCTCACTTGGAGAGATTCTAATTCAATAGGTCTGCGATGGAATTTGGGAATCTGTATTTTTAACAGGCTTCCTGGGTAATTCTGATGCAGATAGGCCTTGCGCCATGTCCTGAGAAGCCCCAGAGTGGGAGGATTTTGAAGGGAGGAAGTAGCTCAGCTGAACTTTAAGCTTTGTAGAGTAACAGGCAAAGTCCTCTTAGGAGTGAAAGGTTTGGTGATAGATCGGGACTTGATAAGAATGGAAAAGATATTATTCACTTGTGATATGAATTTGAGAGGAAATGAATAAAAAATTCTCTGAGTAGCAGTCCTGCTGATAGATGGTGGGAATTTGCATAGTTTATACTATACAGTCATATCAACGGGTTCCGCATTGGCAGATTCGACCAACTGCCCATAGTAAATATTCAAAAAGTAAACAACAAGTCTGGGTGTCGTGGCTTACACCTGTAATCCCAACACTTTAGGAGGCTGAGGCAGGTGGATTGCTTGAGGCCAGGAGTTTGAGACCAGCCTGGCCAACATGGTGAAACCTTGTCTCTACTAAAAATACAAAAATTAGCCAGGCATGGTGGCGAGTGCCTGTAATACCAGCTACTCATGAGGCTGAGGCAGGAGAATCACCTGAACCCGGAGGCGGAGGTGGCAGTGAGCTGAGATCACACCACTGAACTCCAGCCTGGGTGACAGAGTGAGACTCTGTGTCAAAAAAAAAAAAAGAAAAAAGAAAAAAGAAAAGAAAACAACAATATAACAACAAAAATAATACAAATAAATATATAACAACTATTTACATAGCATTTGCATTGTATTAGGTATTACAAGTAATCTAGAGATGATTTACAGTACAGCATACAGGAGGATGTGCATATGTTATATTCGAATACTACACTGTTTCATATAAGCGATTTGAGCATCTTTGGATTTTTGTAATTTTTGTATTGCGGGGGTCCTGGAACCAATCCCCCGTCGATACTAAAGATGACTCTATATGTGTGAAGCATGATACTGTGTAGGTGGAATAGTAGTCAGTCTAAAAATGTACTCAAGAATCAGAGAAGTTTGACTCTTATTTCTTACAATTTTCTCATAACCAGAGGTTACATTGCCATCTATTGAGCTTCAGTGCTCTATGAAATTATGCATAAAGAAATATGCGTAATCTTTTCATCAGACTTTTAATTTTTGTGGCTGGATGAGGTACATAACTGTATGAGATGATAACAGAACAAATTGGCTTTCATGAAGTATTAATAGTATAGCAGAGTGAAGATAATGGATATTCTTCTATGTCTAACACTCACTGGTTTTCAGGACTCCCTTACTTGTAACTGTGGTTGGTTGGGGAGTTATAATTCTTTTTCATTTATTCACTCAAACACTTATTGAGCACCTGCTTTGTGCCAGGCACTGTTATGGATTCTACTAAGATGAATAAGAACTGTGAGGGGAACCCACAGAAGTTTCTGAGGGCATTCTTTGGGTTGTGATCAGCATTATATTCATCAGTCTTTTTATAAACAAATCCTTTGGAAAATTATATTGCGATGCTTAATACAATGTACAGTGCTATATAGCTCACTTCAGATCCTGGGTCTTCCACTTAGTTCAGAGTAGGTGAACTGTATGTAGGGGCAAGCAGTCTAGTACAGGGCTTAGAATCTCAGGCTTTAGTGTCAGAAGAGCTGTAATCAAATATGGGCCTAGATGTTTTCTTTTTTCTTTTTTGTTTTTCTGAGACAGAGTCTCTGTTGCCCAGGCTGGAGTGCAGTGATGTGATCTCGGCTCACTGCAACCTCTGCCTCCTGGGTTCAAGCAATCCTCCCACCTCAGCCTCCCAAATAGCTGGGATTACAAGAGTGTGCCACCATGACCAGCTAGTTTTTGTATTTTTGTAGAGACAGGGTTTCACCGTGTTGGCCAGGTTGGTCTCAAACTCCTGACCTCAAGTCAGGGTGGATCAGATAAGATCCACCCACCTTGGCCTCCCAAAGTGCTGAGATTACAGGCATGAGCCACCACGCCGGGCCTAGATGTTTACTTTTTATGCGATCATAGGCAAGTTTCTTAGCCTTCTCAGCCTCAGTTTTCTCAACCATAAAATGGGGATAATAAGGAATACCTAAGCCTGTGGGTTGTTATAGGGATTAAATGGAATAATATGTGTAAGGTGTTGACATAATCTTCAGTGCACAGTAAATGCTCAATAAATGTTAGCTGTTTTAAAAATTTATTTATAATCTAGGAAACAAAATAGGGTGGAATGTATTTTCAATAATGTAATTAAATGGTGATATCTCTGTGTTACAGGTGCTAATTGCAGTGATTTTCTGGAATCTAAGGGATGTTTTGCCAACACAACACCCTCTGGCAAAAGTGTCAGTTCCTCATCTTCTGTGGAAACAGGCCCAAGTGTCAGTGAGCCTCCTGGCCTCCCCAGAGTGTCTGCTTACGTAGAGTAAGTAAGGGTCTGGTGCAGAGCTGTCACAGTTGGGGAGATTCTGACCAAGAAGCCAATAGTCTGAGAGGTAGCATGGTATGCTTGGCAAGAGCATGGATTCTGGAGCTAGACTGTGTGGGTTCAAATCCCGGTTCTGCCACTTAGTATCTGTGTGAATCTGAGCAAATTACTTCACCTCCCTGGGCTTCAGTGTTCTTATCTGTAAAATGCTGATGATAGCTTATAGGATTGTTGTGAGGATTAATTGAGTTAATACCTGGAAAGAGCTTAGAAGACTTCCTGGCACACAGCAAGTTCTGTGTAAGTGCTTGCTATTACGAAGTTCAAAAATAAGTGAAACTATATATTTTTGGGATATGTACATACATACATGGGTGGTAAAACTTAAAGAAAAGCAAATAAATGATTATCGTAAGAGTCACAATTAGGGTAGTGGTTACTTTTCCCGGAAAGGGACACACACAGATGGTTTCTGGGGAGTGGGGAAGGGAAGGACTGGCAATGTTTTGTTTCTTTTGTTTGGATAGAGACAGGGGTCTGTCTCTGTCACCCAGGCTGGAGTAGAGTGGTGTTATCTTGGCTCACTTTAACCTCAAACTCCTGGGCTCAAGCAATCTTCCCTTCTTGGCCTCTTAAAGTGCTGGGATTACAGGTGTGAGTCACTGGGCCGGGCTAACGTTTTGTTTCTTGACCAGGATGTTGGCTTTGTAATTAGTTGTAAAATTGACTTTGTGTTTTATGTACTTTCCCTGTTTATATTTCTTTTACAATAAAAAGTTTTGAAAATGCTTTTCTAATAATTTTTGTTACAATGGAAGTAATTTAAGTTTATTGTAGAAAATTTGAACAGATGAAGACAGTATTGAAAATAAAAGTCACGGCCGGGCAAGGTGGCTCACGCCTGTAATCCCAGCACTTTGGGAGGCCGAGGCTGGTGGATCACGAGGTCAGGAGATCAAGACCATCCTGGCTAACATGGTGAAACCCCAACTCTACTAAAAATACAAAAAATTAGCCAGGCGTGGTGGTGGGTGCCAGTAGTCCCAGCTATTCGGGAGGCTGAGGCAGGAGAATGGCGTGAACCTAGGAAGGCGGAGCTTGCAGTGAGCCGAGATCGCGCCACTGCACTCCAGCCTGGGCGACAGAGCGATACTTCGCCTCAAAAAACAAAAAAAAAAACCAAAAAAAAGTCACATGGCTGGGCATGGTGGCTCACACCTATAATCCCAGCACTTTGGGAGGTTGAGGCCAGGAGTTCGAGGCCAGCCAGGGCAACACAGTGAGACTCCACTCTACAAAAAAATACAAAAATTAGCCGGGCCTGGGGGTGTGCACCTGTAATCCTGGCTACTCAGGAGGCTGAGTTGGGAAGATCAGTTGAACCCAGGAGTTCCAGGCTGCAGTGAGCTATGATCGAGCCGTTGCACTCCAGCCTAGGCGACAGAGTGAGAACTTGTGTCAAAATAAATAAATAAATAAATAAATAAATAAATAAAAGTCACTATAATTTCACATCTTAGAGAATATGTTAACATTTTGATATTAGTTTTTTATATGTGCAAGTAAACATTTTTTGCACATAAAATATATATTTATTTTACAATTAAGATCATATTATATTACTCTTTTGTAAAACCTACTTTTTAAAAAGATTTATTAAGGGTTTTACTATTTTTAGAGCAGTTTTGGGTACACAGAAAAATTAACAGTAAGGTACAAAGTTCCTATGTACTCCCTGCCCCAACACATGTACAGCCTCCCCCACTATCACATCCTGCACCAGAGTGGGACATTTATTACCATGGATGAACCTACATGGATACATCATAATCACCCAAAGCCCCTAGTTTACAATAGGGCTCACTCTTGGTGTTGCACAGTCTATGGGTTTGGACAAATGTATAATGGCATGTATCCATCATTGTAGTAGCTTCTCTATTTTTATTTATTTATACATTTTTGAGACAGGGTCTTGTTCTGTCACCCAGGCAGTGGCATGATCATGGCTCACTGCAGCCCTGACCTCCCAGGCTGAAGCAATCCTCCTGCCTCAGCCTCCTGAGTAGCTGGGACCACAGATGTGTGCAACCATGCCCAACTAATTTGTAAATTTATTTTTTTTGTAGAGACAGGATCTTACTATGCTACCCAGGCCAGTTTCAAACTCCTGGACTCAAGTGATCCACCTGCTGCAGCCTCACAAAGTGCTGGGCATGAGCCACTGCTCCCAGCACATTATGGTTTCACTGTCCTAAAAAATCCTGTGTGTTCCATCTATTCATCCCTTCCCACCCCTCCCACCCCCTGGCAACCACAGATATTTTTACTGTCTCCATAGTTTTTTCCTTTCCAGAATGACATATAGTTGGAATCGTATAGTATATACCCTTTTCAGATTGGCTTCTCTCAATAATATGCATTTAAGTTGCCTTCATGTCATTTCACCACTTAATAGCTCATTTTTTCATTGCCGAAGAATATTCCATTGTCTGGATGTACCATAGTTTATTTATTCATTCAGTCACTGAAGGACATCTTATAAAGGCAGCTTTTCCACTGAGCAATATGTGGAGAGAATTTTCTCATACCTTTGAGTGTTTTTCAAGAACATGGTTTTCAATGACTACAGTGCTTGAGTGTCAGATGAATAGACCACAATCTAACCAGTGACCTATAGTTTTAAAGAGTTGCTATTGTAAATAGTGCTGTAATGCGTGTCCCTGTACATTCAGCTTTTGCCCATCTCTGGTTATATCATAAAAGTAAATGCCTAGAAATGGATTTATTCAGTCAAAGTTAAGGGAAGTTGCTCAAGTGATTCTTTATATCATAAAATCTGCTCCAAGTGGACTTGCTGCCCCCAGCACTAGACATGGAAGAGGCTGGCATAATTCTTAAGCTCTGCCTCTTTAGGTCCTCTGCAACAGGTGTATATCACTAGCAGCAGTAGTGGGACCATGTATTGGGAGGGAAAGAAAGCCCGGAATGTGAGGTTCACATCCTGTAGGATGGGGAACTGGGTGATTGCTGCCACTTCTACATTCCTAATTCCCACCTAAATAAGTCCCCTTTATCTTTCATGATGCCTGGGTTACGGAGGACCTAACTCAGTCAAAGCATGTGTAGCCGAATCTAAAGCTCCACTCTAGACATAGCCTCAGGCTTTAGATTGATATATTGAACTGCTTTCCAGATATCTCCACCTGATGTCCCACAGGCCCCCAAACTCAACATGCCTTGACTGAACTTCTCATCACCCATCCTTACAAACCAAATCCTTCTGTGTTCCTTGTCTCAGTTGATAATCTCAGTATTCATACAGCTCCAAAGGTATAGATTGACAGATCATACTTGTCTCCTGCCACTCATCCAATGGGGGATCAAGCCCTGAAACACCGTATAAGTCCATCTCTTCTACTCCATCTATATTACCATGGTCCCACTCAAGGCCCTGATCATCTCTTACCTGGACCACTGTAATACCTTCTAGATTAGTTATTTATTGGTACACAACTAATCACCCTAACTTAGTTACTTAAAACAACAAACATTTATTATCTCACATTTTCTACAGGTCAGGAATCTGAGTATAACCTAGGTGGGTGCCTCTGGCTCAAGGTCTCTGTCACAAGATTGCAATCGAGGTGTTGGCCAGAGCTGTGGGCTCATCTGAAGGCTCAACTGTGGGAGGATCCACTTCCAAGCTCACTCATATGGTTGATGGCAGGATTCACTTCCTCACAGGCTGCTGGGGCTGAGAGTTCAGTTCCCCACTGGCTGCTGCCCACAGGCTTCCCTCAGTTCCTTGTCTCTACAGAGGGCATCTCACAACATAGCAGCTGTCTCTCCTTACAAGCAAGCAGGAGTGCACATAAGACAAAGCCACAGTCTCTTTGTAACCTAACGTGGGAAGTGACATCCCATAACATTTGCTGTTTTCTCTTTGTTGAAAGTGAGTCAGTAGGTCTAGCCTATACTCAAAGGGAGAAGATTACAGGAGGGAATAAATACCAAGAATCAGGGATCACTGGCAGCCATGTCAGAGGCTGCCTGCTACACTCTCCTAAGTGGACTCCCTGACTTAAATTTTATATTCTCAAAGCCCATTCCTTTCACAACTTCCAGAGTCTTCTAACCACATGTGACCATGGTCATGTTCTTGCTTACCATTATTTAATGATATCCCATTAAAGCTTGATAAAAAAGAGTCCCCCTTCATATGAACTGCAAGTTCTCCAGATCTGTCTCCTTCTCTTCTCCACCTTTATCTCAAAAACTCCTGCCACAACCACATCAAATTTCTTCATTTCCCTGATGTTTCTTCCTTCTATGCCTTTGCTCACATTGCCTCCTTTGCTTGAAGTGGCTTCCTCCAATGCCTTGCTGTGTTCACATATTGTAGAAGCTGCTTGGCTTCCACTGACTTTCCAGTGGCGTCGTCTATGCTATTCTTCTTTTTCTGGGGAATTGATTTTCACTCCTTCCTTACCAAGTTTTTGTTTGTTTGTTTGTTTGTTTGTTTAGATAGAGTTTCGCTCCTGTTGTCCCAGCTGGAGTCCAATGGCGCCATCTCGGCTCACTGGAACCTTGGCCTCCTGGGTTCAAGTGATTCCCCCTCCTCAGCTCCCTGAATAGCTGGGATTACAGGTGCATGCCACCACACCTGGCTAATTTTGTATTTTCAGTAGAGATGGGGTTTCACTATGTTGGCCAGGCTGGTCTTGAACTCCTGACCTCAGGTGATCCACCCACCTCAGCCTCCCAAAGTGTTGGGATTACAGGCATGAGCCACTGTGCCCAGCCCTTCCCTATGCAGTTTTTAAACATTTTAACACAAGATCTTGCTATGTTTCCCTGGCTGGTCTCGAACTCCTGCCTACCCAGTTTTAATGAGTATTCTGAATAGGAGCTACCATCATCTTACTTATCTCCACGTCTTGATTGTGATTGATTTAAGGGAGAACGTGTGATCTGAGCTGAGCCAGTGAGTCCTTCCCTGAGATTTTTCACATTGGAGATACGGGTAAAAATTGGTTGGAAGACATGAGAATATGAATCTGGTCTGTCAGTGGCCTTTTTGCTCTTGTGAAGAAGCTCATCTGCAATTGGCAGAAAGGAAGCCAAGGTGTCAGGATAAGCAGAGGAGAGTGACAGTTCTGAGACATTGAACCCCAATTCCAGTTGTCCCCAGCTATACTCTTGTCATGGAAACTAACACACCTCCAAAATTGCTTATATTCTGAATCGGGGGTGGGGGCACTGAGTTATTGGTCCTACCTACATCACAGGATTGTTAGTAGGGAGCAAACAAGACAAGCAATATGAAGTTGCTTTGATGCCATTTAAATATGAGTGACGCATTGTTATGAAAAAAGATCCCGTGACTTGATAACAGATCATTGTACCTGAAAACATTGTCCAAGGCCAGGTTTCAGACGCAAAGCCATTTAAACCAGAAGTGATTGCATTTTCAGCTGACACCTATAATAGTTTGTTGTGGGCCTTTATAAACTGCTAGGAAGTTCAGCGCTAAACATAATGCTCTATTATTGTAATCATTTCAGCCTAGGTTTGTTTTTGATTATTTCTTCGTCTTCTTTATATACTTATTGATTTTTTATTTGCATTTAATGGTTTTATTAAACATGCTTTTTTTGGTAACAGATTTATTTAAACATAATTCACATACCTTAAAAGTCACCCACTTAAACTCTGCACACAACTCGATGGTTTTTAGTGTATTCATAAAGTTGTGCAACTATCACCACAATCAATTTTAGAACATTTTCATCACCACAAAAAGAAATCCATACCCTTTAGCAATCATCCCCCTGCAGCCCCATCTTCCTATCCCTCTAGTCTGAGACAACCATTAATCTACTTTTGTCTGTATAGATTTGCCTATTTCGGACATGTAATATTAATAGGATTATCAATATGTGGTCTTTGGTGTCTGGCTTCTTTCACTTAGCACAATGCTTTCAAGGTGCATACATGTTGTAATATATATCATTCCTTTCTAAAAATTGTAGTAAAATATATATGGCACAACATTTGCCATTTCATCCATTAAAAAATGTTTTTTAAAGAAATGGGATTTCACTCTGTAGCCCAGGCTGGAGTGCAGTGGCATAGTCACTGCTCACTGCAGCCTCCACTTCCTGGAGGCTGGAATGAGGTGGAGTGATCCTTCCACCTCAGCCTCCCAAGTAGCTAGAACTACAGGTGTGCACCACCACACCTGGCTAATTAAAAATTTTTTTGTGGAGATGAGGTCTCACTATTTTGCCCAGGCTGGTCTCAAACACCTGGGCTTAAGTGATCCTCCTACCTTGGCCTCCCGAAATACTAAGATTATAGGCATGAGCCACTGCGCCTGCCTGATTTTATGCATTTTTAAGTGTACAATTCAGTGGCATTAATTGCACTCATAATGTTGTGTAACCATCACCATTGTCTATTTTCAGACATTTTCATCAGTCCAAACAGAAACTCTATGACCATAGCAATAACTTGCCATTCTCCCCTCTCCCCAGCCCCTGGTAACCTGTAATCTACTTTCTATGAAGTTACCTATTCTAGATATTTCATATAAGTGGAATCACATAATATTTGTCCTTTTGTGTCTGGCTTATTTTACTTAGCATAATGTTTTCAAGGCTCACCATGTTGTAGCATGCATCACTACTTCATTCCTTTATTTTTTTCTTATTTTTTTGAGACAGGATCTCACTTTGTTGCCCAGGCTAGAGTGCAGTGGCGAGATCTCTGCAGCCTCCACTTCCTGAGTTTAAGCAATTCTCCTGCCTCAGCCTCCTGAGTAGCTGGGATTACAGGCATGCACTACCATGCCTGGCTAATTTTTGTATTTTTGGTAGTGATGGGGTGTCTCCATGTTGCCCAGGCTGGTCTTGAACTCCTGAGCTCAAGTGATCCACCTGCCTCAGCGTTCCAAAGTGTTGGGATTACAGGCATAAGCCACCATGCCCAGCCACTTCATTCCTTTTTAAGGCTGAATAATATTCCATTGTATGTGTTATGTACCACATTTTGCTTATCCATTCTTCTCTTGATGGACACTTGGGTCATTTCCACTTTTTGGCTGTTATGAATAATGCTGCAAAGAACATTCACATGCAAGTATCTGTTTGGATCTCTGTTGTCAGTTCTTTTAGGTATACACCTAGAAACAGAATTACTGAGTCTTATGGTAATTCTGTGTTCAACTTTTTGAGGAACCACCAAATTATTTTTAAACACTTAAAAAAATTAGTAAAGACGGGATCTCACTATGCTGTCCAGTCTGGTCTCAAACTCCTGGCTTCAAGTGATCCACCTGTCTCAGCCTCCCAAGGTTTTGGGATTACAGGCGTGTGCCACTGAATACCCATCTTTTCAATAAGTTTCAGTCCCCTCAAATTATGAGTAAATAAATGATATGCTCAAGGACTTTTATAGAGGAGTAGTCCCAGTTCTCATAAGCGAGGGCAATTCTAGGGTAAACTATGTGAGATCAGGCTGTAACTACCAGTTTAAGCACGTGGAAGAACCCTTCTGCTTTCTTTCCAGCACCACTGCTGACTTGGATCGGAAACTCTCCTTCTCACATTCTGATCACTCCTCTGAAATGTCGTTGCCTGAAGTCCAAAAGGATAAATATCCTGAGGAATTCAGCCTGCTTAAGTTGCAGACGAGTAAGTCACAGACCCTCCTCCACATGCTTCTGTCCCCCAGGTCTTTTCAGAAGTCTGCCATACTGTTGGCCACCATCATCGAAGGCCCACAACTGTCAAGCATTTGATGTACTTTATCTCAAAATTCACAAAACCTCTGCCAGGAAGCCATTATATGTTTTTCAAAAATAAAATGCCTTTATATAAAACCCATTAAAATACTGCAGAAAGACATTAAAATAATATAGAAGTACATAGAGTATAAAAACCCCTTCCCCAATATTTTTCAACAATATCCCTATTCTGCCCTATAGCTGTGAAGAGTCGATATATATTTTTCCAATATTTTGAAATGTGTGTGTGTGTATACATACACGTGTACATATATAGATATAAAATAAATGGGTTAGTATACAAACTGGTATAAATAGATCATGGACCTCTTTCTGTGTCAATACATATAGATCTATATGGTTAATATAGACATACCCATTTTACAGAGGAGGAAACTGAGGCTTTGAGACATTCAGTCATCCATAAAGCCACATGGCCAGGAAGTAGAGCAATGGGATCAGAACCCACACTTGCTTGCCTCGAAGCCTGTGCTCTTCTTGGATATCCCAGAGCCGACATTTCTCAAGCACCCCTAGAGCTGCTAGGGGATCTTTTATTGTTTAAAGTCACTGTTAGCCATCTTACAGGAAAAGTATCAGATGATGAAACAAAGGCACTGCAAGGTCCAGAAACTAGCCTGGGGTCTCACGACAGCTTTTCTCATTTGAAATTATCACGGGTCCATTTCCCGGTGTCACCGTAGCACATGCGTGTGCTACTGTTGCAGCCAACGCCATGTTTCCTCCACTTGAGGTGCCATGTGGATGGCACTGGCCTAGCCATTTGCTGGTTGATGGCATTCTATTTTTCCTACACCGTTATCAGAGTGAAGATTGTATCACAGGTACTTGTAAGACTGTCTCTGAGCTTCCCAATCAATACTTAACTTCCAAACATAAAGTTGGCTTTATTTTTGAAGGAGAGGGTGAAGAGGGCAAACAAAAACAAAGACGGCCTCTTAGATAGCTCTCCCCTGACTTCCCTTCCTTTTGTGTCTAGTCCCACAGAGTTTCACACTGTCTCTGATGTAGAACCAAGGGATTATACACATTAATTAAAGTTGTATAGCCAGATAGTGCCTGTGGAGTTTTCACAGCTTTTTGTCATCCAGTTGCATTATGAGGCTGGGAACAGTGCTAATGGAAGGCTTTCTGGTGTCTTGCAGAAGATGGGCATCGTCCTGAGTGGACATTTTACCCAAGGTTTAGCAGCAACATCCACACCTACCACGTCGGAAAGCAGTGCTTCTTTAATGGAGTCTTCCTCGGCAACAAGAGGTCTCTATCAGAGAGGACGGTGGACAAGTGCTTTGGGAGAAAGAAATACGGTGATGTTTCCTTCTGGGTCTTGACTGTGCAGTCCCCGAAAAACTCTCGAGTCGTGATTCTATAGGCCCTGCGTTCTGTAGCTGGGGGCAGCCCTGTAGAGTCACCATGTTCCCCTAGTGCAGCCAGGAAGACAGAAAAGTGAAGGGGACAGTTAGCAGGCTGCACGTTTTGGCAAAGAGCTCACAACAGATGCTAATCCACATTTTCTTTTTTCTCTGAATTTCATAAAATGCAAATGTGACATTTAAGTCATCAGATAAGTTCTCTCAGATACTTATTAATAGAAACCTCCATTGAAGTCTGAAGAAAAGAATTTATGTTCCAATTAGATGCTGCCTGGCATACACATTTAAATTGTACTTTATATTCTCCACAAGGAAAACATCCCATAAACCTCAGCCTGAAGTGCATGTTTTTATTTTATTGCTGATTTAATTAAAGGCTATTGAAATGAATATATATCTACCTGTGTATCTATATCTCCTTGGTTTGTAGCTCAGTGAGTTCTTTGCCCCAACCTACTTATAATAGACTTACCGAAAGACCCTCAAAAGTTGCCGAGTACCAACCGACCATTTATGACACATTTTTCTATATAAATCCCTGTGTAGGAGGCAACCATTGCTCCAGAAATAAATAGGATTGCTGTAGCAGGAATACAAAGAGAAAGAAGTAGACTGTTCTCATTTTTGAGTTTTAAAATAGACTTAAACTCACAACAGAGACAAATAGTTTTGAGAATTGAGGCTTTTATTTATTTGGGTAGAAAAATACGTAGAAAGCCATACTAAATGAGCTGGGAGAGTGGTCATTGATATGGAAATCTGTGAGGAGCCCTGCACCTTGCATTTTTTTTTTTTGTTTTTGAGACGGACTTTCGCTCTTGTTGCCCAGGCTGGAGTGCAATGGCGCGATCT
This sequence comes from Pan troglodytes, assembly GCF_028858775.2. Lineage (NCBI taxonomy): Eukaryota > Metazoa > Chordata > Mammalia > Primates > Hominidae > Pan > Pan troglodytes. The sequence goes on from NC_072403.2 coordinate 50,259,851, forward strand.
TGGCTCACAGCAACCTCCGCCTCCCGGGTTCAAGCCATTCGCCTGCCTCAGCCTCCGGAGTAGATGGGATTATAGGCATGCACCACCACACCCGGTTAATTTTGTATTTTTAGTAGAGACGGATTTCTCCATGTTGGTCAGGCTGGTCTCGAACTCCGGACCTCAGGTGATCCGCCTGCCTCGGCCTCCCAAAGTGCTGGGATTACAGGCGTAAGCCACTGTGCCCAGCACTTTTTTTTTTTTAAGACAAGGTCTTGCTCTGTGGCCCAGGCTGGAGTGCAGTGCCACCATCTTGGCTCACTGCAGTTCCGAATGCCAGCCCCCCAGCCCCAGGCTCAAGCAATCCTCTAACCTCAGCCTCTAAGTTGCTGGGACTAGAGGCATGTGCCACCATGCCCGGCTGATTTTTCTATTTTTAGTAGAGACAGGGTTTCTCCATGTTGCCCAGGCCAGTCTCAAACTCCTGGGCCCAAGTGATTAGCCGGCCTTGGCCTCTCAAAGTGCTGGTATTACAGGTGTGAGCCACTGCAGCCAGCCTACCCTGCACTCTTGAGCTGCAAGTACCTATCAAAAGTAAATGGGATTATCATAATGACCCAAATCTTAATCTTGACTTATCGCTGCCCTCCTGGCTCAAAAGTAAACCACCTTATCCTGAATTTTATGTTTATGATTCTTCCCTCTCCTTTCCTTTCTTTTTCTTTCTTCTCCTTTCCTCTTCTTTTTCTTTCTTTCTTTCCTTCCTTCCTTCCTTCCCTCCTTCCCTCCTTCCTTCCTTTTTCCTTTCCTCCCTCCCTCTCTCCATCCTTTCATTTCTTCTTTCCCTTCTTCCTTTAGGGTTTTATAAATACTGAGTAAATGCAATGATATATTTATGAAACATTTGTTGACTATATAAAATGAAATATCACAAATACTTGCGTTCTTTTACTCCACTTAAGAAATAAAATTCTAACTTTATATTTGAAGCCTCCAATATCCTCTTCCCTGAATATTCCATCTTTCCTCCCCCAACTCCAGTGGTAACCCATATTTCACATTTTTTTAAAGAAAAACTTATTAGGTAAATTTTCAAACAATAGCAAAATGAAACCCGATGTACTCATCCACTTAGCTTCAATAATGATCAACACCTGGCTAACTTGTTTCATCATTACTCCTCCTCCCAGGGATTATTTTAAAGCAAATTTCAGACATCATATTATTTCATCTCTAAATATATCATATGTGCCTCTGATAGATAAGGATTATTTTATTAACATAACCACAATTCCATATCATAATATCATATTTTTAAAATTAACAGTAATTCCTTAATATAGTCAGTGTCCAAATATCCCATTGTCTCATAAATGCCATAATTTAAAAATATTTAGTTTGTTTGGATCAGGATCCAAGTAAGGCCCACAGATTGAAATTGGTTGGTATGTCTGTTAAGTTTCTTTCTCCCTCCTTTTTTCTTGCAATTTGTATGGTGAAGAAACTAGGCCTTATCCTGCAGTATTCACTATGATCAGGACTTTGCTGATTACATTGCTTGGTATCATTTAACAGGTTCCTCTTTCCTGTGTATTTCCTGTGAAGTGGTATTTGGGTCTACAGGCTTGATTCGTTTTAGTATGATTACTTCTTAGGTGATGTACAGTGACTTCTTTAAACATCAAACGCAATGGTCTTTTTCCATTTCTTCTCTTCCTTGATCTCACTGCAGCACTTGATACTGTCAAGCTTGACACTGGACACTTCTTCCTTTGTGAAATTCTCTCCCCACTCTTTCTTTCTTTTCTTTCTTTCTTTTTTTCTTTCTGTCTTTCTTTCTTTTTCTTTTTCTTCTTTTCTTCTCTCTTTCTTTCTTCCTTTTTTTTTTAGACAGAGTCTCGCTCTGTCACCCAGGCTGGAGTGCAGTAGCGTGACCTTGGCTCACTGCAACCTCCGCCCACTGAGTTCAAGCAATTCTCATGTCTCAGCCTCCTGGGATTACAGGCATGTGCCACCACTGCCGGCTAATTCTTGTCTTTTAGTAGAGACAGGGTTTCACCATGTTGGCCAGGCTGGTCTCAAACTCCTGACCTCAGATGATCCACCCGCCTCGGCCTCCCAAAGTGCTGGGATTACAGGTGTGAGCCACCACTCCTGGCCCCCACTCATTATTTCTTGGATGAGTTGAAGTGGTAGGCTCAGGGACTGCCAACCAGCTGCCATTTTAAACTGGAATGCAACGCATTATTATATCAAAAAATCAATCAAAATATCTTTAAATAATGGTTGACTGTTATCCATCAGCCATAACCAGGATATTGGTGGAGTTCCCTAAAGGCCTAGCTGTTGCCACAGAACAAAATGCCATCTATGATTGTAGGTGGTAGGGAAATAGATCTGAAAATACAATTTTCTATTGTGTAGCTCTTCCCACAGTACAGCATATTGTATTAGTCAGAATAGGATAGATTCTGCCGCAGTAACAGTCCCTGAAATCTCTGCAGCTTAAGCACTAAAGTTTGCTCCTTTCTCTTGTAAAGTCCACTGTGGATCCAGCAGCTCTCCAGGACAGCTCCTTTCCAAGGATGCCGTCTGCTTTTATCTGTGACCTTTCCATCTCAACCTGTGGCTTCTAAGATTGCCATAGAAGGGTAAAGAGAAAATGCTGGAAGGTTTTTCACATCAGCTCCTTAAATGCTTCTTTTTAAAGTGGCACATATCATCTCTGCTCACAATCTATCAGTCAGAACATGGCTCTACCTAAACGCATCGGGGCACTGAAATGTGGGGCAGAGTAAGTTATTTGGTGAACGGTTCGCTCCCTTATATGGCTATTTGTCTCTAAATGTATGTTTCCCATTTTCTACCTCCTGAATGTCTACATCCAGGAAATTGGATGGTCTGTCTAAAAACAAACAAGCATTAGAACTGATCATGCAGTGTTATGGGTCCATCAGCTATTGATACATAGTGGCCAGCCCTTTGGGCTGATACCTGTTTTGGTGAGATATCCAGAAATTATACCAAGGCCCCATATTGTACTTAATAGCTTAAACAAACATGTTATCTCAGAAGTATTGTTTGGGAGATTTTCCCCCTAAAAGTAACACCTTATACTGACATCACACCATTGCCTCTTTTTCTTCCTCCTGACATTATCTTGTGATATCTTTTACCATAGTCTATATATATATATATTTTTTTTTTGAGACAGAGTTTCGCTCTTGTTGCCCAGGCTGGAGTGCAATGGTGCGATCTCGGCTCACTGCAATCTCTGCCTCCCAGGTTCAAGCGATTCTCCTGCCTCAGCCTCCTAAGTAGCTGGGATTACAGGCATGTGCCACCATGCCCAGCTAATTTTGTATTTTTAGTGGAGACGGGATTTCACCATGTTGATCAGGCTGGTCTTGAACTCCTGATGTCAGGTGATCCACCTGCCTCGGCCTCCCAAAGTGCTGGGATTACAAGCATGAGCCACTGCGCCTGGCCACCATAGTCTATTTCTAGGTGTTCTCCTTAGACCACCTATATCATAATCAACTGGAGAGTTTATAAAAATTACTGGTTCTGGGAACTATTAGAGATCTTCTGAAACAGAATTTCTTGGGTTAAAGGCTGCATTTTAAACAAGTTTCCTAGGTGATTTTCAGGTGTGCTAAAATTTTGGAACCACTGTTCTATAGTATATGGCATTTACTGCTTTGTAGTGTTACCTTCATCTTTACATATGTCTCCCTATCTAGATAAGATTCCCTGGGGAGAAGTTTATACCTCAGCTATATAGCAATCGTATCCTCCAGATTAAAAAATAATTGGGATGAGGGGTATTAGTCCAGTTCTGATTTCAAATAATAATAATTGCTACTATTTCTTGGGTGCTTGTTATATGCTCACGTCATTATTATTTAGTATTCATGATAACTGCAAAGTAGCCATTTGAAATAAACAGTTTATAAATGAGGTTAAAAAGGCTTAGGAAGGTTAAATAAATAGCTCAAGGGCACAGAACTAGAAATTGCAGGAGTGAGTATGAACTCAGGTGCGACTGACTCCAAAGTCCAAACCCTTCCCACCACCTCTTGTTGTCACCCAACTCTTACTTGTCAGTGCCCTGGTTTGGTATGCAAAAGGTTTCAGATGCACTGTATATTTAATTAATTAATTAAATTTTTGAGACAGAGTCTCATTCTGTTTCCCAGGCTGGAGTGCAGTGGCATGATCTCGGCTTACTGCAACCTCCGTCTCCCGGGTTTAAGCGATTCTCCTGTCTCAGCCTCCCGAGTAACTGGGATTACTGGCGTGTGCCACCACACCCAGCTAATTTTTGTATTTTTAGTAGAGACAGGGTTTCACTGTGTTGGCCAGGCTGGTCTAGAACTCCTGGCCTCAAGGGGATTCAGTATATATTTTAAACCTCCACTCTCTCTGCTTTGAATCCTCAGCATCTCATACCCAGCAGGCACTCAATGCATGGGTGCAGTTGATGTTATTTCACTACACAGAAGAGCTAATCAAAAGTGTAATACAGTCAGTTATTGAAAAGGTTTTTGAAAGAGAAAGACAAAAAAGTAAATACTCTGGTAACCCAAGAAATTCCACCTGTCACGCTGATGGCTTTTCCGAGTTAGCTAGAAGAATCTGGGTGTGTGGCAAAGATGGAGGTCATGCTTCCAGCCACGTGTCCCTGCTTCTGAGCCCAAGGGTGATGAGTCTCGTAGTCCAGGCTTATTCTCTTAGGAGATGCATCTGGTGTAAGTGTGTGGGTTGATTTATTTATTTTAAATTTTAATTTTTTAAATAGGCAATTTTAAGGACTTTAGGTGTGTGGGTTTAAATGATCACCCTACACTAGGCTGATGCCTTCCACTCCCGTGATTAGTTTCTTGTTCCCAGGGCTTTAGCAGGGGCTGAGCTGGGTGTAAGAACCTCTGCTGAGTAATCTTGCTCTTCTCCAGGAAGCCACCTCCCACTGCTGCATGGCCCCAGTCCTTGAGGCAGAAGGAGCAAGACATCCTTAGTTGGTTTCCTTCCTGGACCCAGTCAGAGAGGCAGAGCCCCAAGGACACTTGTTTCTTCGGCTTCCTAAGACTCAGGGATTCAAAGTGCACTAATGCTCAGGAATGAAGAGATTTTTAGGTCAGAGATTTTTGGATCATTGCAAAGAAACCTCTGATTCACCTTATATTTTAAACCAAAACACTGCATCTGAATCTAACAATTCTTTTCCAGGGTGAGGTAGTTATAACAACACGTTTTGGAAAATGTCCCAAATATAGGCTCATCTCCTTAAGGCAAGATAATCACAAACAGAACTTTGAGAAACTTCTATGTAATTTATAATAAAATACTAAAATATCCTATTTCCATTGTCATGCCAATACTTACAGCAAATCTGTGGATCATCTTCAGCCCTTGTATGATTTTGTTTTCAAATCTTCTCCACAGATATTGATCCCAGGAATGGAATCCCAAAGTTAACTCCAGGGGACAATCCATATATGTACCCAGAACAGAGTAAAGGCTTCCACAAAGCAGGATCAACGCTCCCACCAGTAAATTTTTCAATGTAAGTGTATGTTAATACTAGCATTATATAGTTAACTTTAAAGGAATTGTGTCTCTCTACTATACAGAAATTATATTTTAAAAGGGATAGATGTCAACAAGATGTGATTGGATGAAAATTCCTTGAAAAGCTCATCTTTAGTTAATTAATGTCTGCACACATGCATGTGTATAATTAAAATTACACACAGGACTTGGACTACAAAAAAGTGGTTGTTAATTTTGTTCCTATCTCTATTATCACAGATTTGAAAACTTTTAAATTTTCATACTGAATCAGATTGTTGGCCATAGTGACTACTCTGTGGGTGGACTTAAACTTGGAAATAAACTTAGACCAAAGTGATGGAGAAAAATGGGAGGATCATTACATTAAAAGAAAAATAGTTGGTGTATTACATTTTTTTTTTTTTTTTGAGATGGAGTCTCGCTCCGTCGCCCTGGCTGGAGTGCAGTGGTGCCATCTCAGCTCACTGCAAGCTCTGCCTCCCGGGTTCACGCCGTTCTCCTGCCTCAGCCTCCCGAGTAGCTGGGACTACAGGTGCCCGCCACCACACCTGGGTAATTTTTTGTATTTTCAGTAGAGATGGGGTTTCACCATGTTAGCCAGGATGGTCTTGATCTCCTGACCTCGTGATCCGCCCGCCTTGGCCTCCCAAAGTGCTGGGTAGTTGGTGTACTACATTTAAAATATTATTTAAAAAAATTAACCATGTGGGATATAATGATGTTGACTAAAAATGATCAAAACTAAAATCTGTGGGCCAGGCGCGGTGGCTCACGCCTGTAACCCCAGCCCTTTGAGAGGCCAAGGGTGGGGTGGGGTGGATCGCCTGAGGTCAGGAGTTCAAGACCAGCCTGGCCAACATGGTAAAATCCTGTGTCTACTAAAAATACAAAAATTAGCTGGGCACGGTGGCAGATGCTTGTAATCTCAGCTACTCAGGAGGCTGAGGAAGGAGAATTATTTGAACCTGGGAGATGGAGGTTGCAGTGAGCCGAGATTGCAGCGCCACACTCTAGCCTGGGCGACAGAGTTAAGACTCCATCTCAGAATAAATAAAATAATATAAAATCTGTGGGCCAGGCACAGTGGCTCATGCCTGTAATCCTAGCACTTTGGGAGGCTGAGGCTGGAGGATTGCTTCAGCCCAGGCATTCCAGACCTACCTGGGCAACATGGAGAAACCCCTTCTCTACAAAAATACAAAAAATTAGCTGGGCATGGTGGTGCGTGCCTATAATCCCAGCTACTTGGGAGGCTGAGGTGGGAGGATCACCTGAGCCTGAAAGGTTGAGGCTGCAGTGAGCTGAGATTGTGCCACTGCATTCCAGCCTTGGGGACAGAGTGAGACCCTGTCTCAAAACATACGTAAAATAAAATAAAATAAAATAAAATAATAAAATAAAATCTGCGGTTCTTACAGTTTTGAAGTCAATACTTGAAAATTAAAATTGGAAAACAGGACATTCTATTGAATACAATGATGTATTGATCTCTTTGCTGTAGATGGCATACCAGTTTTATGATTGCCTTTTCTGTTTTTCAGAGTGCCTTATGAAAAGAAATTTGATACATTTATTCCACTTGAGCCTCTTCCACAAATTCCCAAGTGAGTTCTCTTACCATGTTTTGTGTTATCCCATCTTTATTAAATATCGATTATTTTATTGTTTCCTTATGTGGAGGAGCAGGTAGATAACCAGGACACAGGACCCTTTTGAATCCCAGCAGGAGGGTGGGGCAGTTTGTAAGGAAGGTGTTTGGATAGACATTCTGTAGAGTCTGCAATTGGGATGGTCACATAGTCAACAGATGTAATTGACAAACTACCAGTTGCCATGTGTTGTGCTAGCCATGCACTATAGGAGAGTTCACATGGAACAAAAAGACAGGGTTCCTGATTCCTAGAACATGAGTATGTTGGGAAAAAAAGACACATACTTAAATGATTGCAACTGGGGAGAATGGTTAGAGTTTCAAGAGGCAGAAAGAAAGCTAACAGAGCACTTCTGTGTTTGAGGGAAATATCATTCCTTTAATTTCATACTTTTGCTTCACTCCATTCTGAACCTCACTTATTTACCTAAGCAGGTTTCTGACCTATAAAGAGATATTTTCTTTTCTTTCTTTCTTTTTTAACTTTCTAATACAAAACAGTCTCCTATGAGTGGGCATGTGTCCCAGGGTCTGACCCACTCTGGAGCTCAGTGGGAATAAAAACCTTTTATTCCAAACTTGAGATTTTAATGTCTTTATTATGTGCATTGTTACTTATGGCACACGATTAGGGCTTCTCATGTCCGTACTTTACATTTTTAATAAACACTATTCTAGAATATTCCAGATAATAGCAATTGCCTAAATTTCATCACTCTACTATTTTAGCTTTTGTATATTACCTTTCATATGCAAATATGTTTTTACATGTATAAACCCCAGAATACCAATTAGTCTGGTTTTCCTAAAAAGAAAGGTTTTTTTTTTTTTCTTGAAGTACAAAGCTAGCTGGGTGCAGTGGCTCACACCTATAATCCCAGCGCTTTGGGAGGCCAAGGCAGGGGGACTGCTTGAAGCCAAGAGATTGAGACCAGCATGGGCAACATAGTGAGACCCTATCTCTACAAAATATTTTTTAAAAAAATTAGCCAGGCATAGTGGTATGCAACTGTAGTCCTAGGTACTTGGGAGGCTGAGGCAGGAGGGTTTATTGAGTCTATGAGTTCGAGGCTGCAGTGAGCTACGATTGTGCTATGCACTCCAGCCTAGGTGACAGAGCAAAACCCTGTCTCAAATTTAAAAAAAAAAAAAAGAGAGAGAAGTCGATCAGCATATTCCTCTGTGCTATGGTCAATAAGACAATTGTGAGACTTGGACCCTTTCCTCAGGGACAGTCACCCTAATGAAAAAGTCTACTAACCAGTTAGTCATGGCAGAAGTGACAAAGGCTTCTGTTGCTGGATTTAGCATTTATTGTTTCCTAGATTCTCTATTTTGTTCTGTAGTGTCTAGTTTGCTGTTAGTCCTATCCAGTGATTATGTATTTCGATCTTTAGAAATTCTATTTGATTCTTTTTTATATCTGTTGTTCTTTCCTATTTTCATGTTTTCCTTAAATACTTGGACATAGTAATAGCTGTTTAAAGATTTTTGTTTGCAGGCTGGGCGCGGTGGCTCATGCCTGTAATCCCAGCACTTTGGGAGGCTGAGGCTGGCGGATCACGAGGTCAGGAGATTGAGACCATCCTAGCTAACACAGTGAAACCCTGTCTCTACTAAAAATACAAAAAATTAGCTGGGCGTGGTGGCAGGCGCCTGTGGTCCCAGCTACTCGGGAGGCTGAGGCAGGAGAATGGCGTGAACCTGGGAGGCAGAGCTTGCAGTGAGCCAAGATGGTGCCACTGCACTCCAGCCTGGGCGACACAGCGAGACTCCGTCTCAAAAAAAAAAAAAAAAAAGATTTTTGTTTGCAGCCGGGCACGGTGGCTCACGCCTGTAACCACAGCACTTTGGGAGGCTGAGGCAGGCAGATTGAGGTCAAGAGATCAAGACCATCCTGGCCAACATGGTGAGACCCTGTCTCTACTAAAAACACAAAAATTATCTGGGTATGGTGGCGCGCACCCGTAGTCCCAGCTACTCGGGAGGCTGAGGCAGGAGAATCGCTTGAATCCGGGAGGCAAAGGTTGAAGTGAGCCAAGATCGCGCCACTGCACTCCAGCCTGGCGACAGAGTGAGACTCCATCTCAAAAAAAAAAAAAAAGATTTTTGTTTGCTAATTCTATTATTTGTGTCATTTCTGGGTGTGTTTCTACTGACTGATTTTTCTCCTGATTATGGGTCACATTTTCCTGCTTCCTGGTATGTCTAGTAATTTTTATTTGGATACTGGACATTATAATTTTATATTGTTGAGTATTTGGATTTTGTTGTCTTTTTAATTTTATTTTATTTTATTTTTATTTAATTTATTTTTTTTAGATGGAGTCTCACTTTGTCACCAGGCTGGAGTGCAGTGGCGCAATCTGGGCTCACTGCAACCTCCGCCCCCAGGTTCAAGGGATTCTCCTGCCTCAGCCTCCCGAGTGGCTGGGATTACAGGCACGTGCCACCACACCCAGCTGATTTTTGTATTTTTAGTAGAGACAGGGTTTCACTATGTTGACCAGGCTGGTTTCAGTCTCCTGACTTCGTGATCCACCTGCCTCGGGCTCCCAAAGTGCTGGGATTACAGGCGTGAGCCACCGCAACAGGCCTTGTGGTCTTCTTTTAAAGAGTGCTGGTCTTTGCTGTAGCAGGCAGTTAAGTCACTTGCAGTTTGGTTTGAGGCTTGTTTTCAAGCTTTGTTAGGGTGTGTCTAAAGCAGTCTTTAGGGATAGTTTAACTCCATTACTAAGTAAGATGTGGCCCTTTTAGAGTCTCTGCAGAATACCTTGAGTGATCAGTGAGGAGTCTTCACTTTATTTGGTGGGAACTAAAATGATTTTTAGCCCTTTGTGAGCCCATTCAGTTCCCAGTCACTCTATTGTCTGATCTTGTGGAGTTCTACCCTACACATGTGTGTCTTAATATTCAGCAAAGACTCAAAGGAAGTGCTGTGTAAATTTCTTACTTTCATTTTTTTGTAAAGTTCCTTCTTCCCCAGAACTCTGCCCTGCAGCTTCCAGTCCTCCAAGACTCTCTGAACTTGGATCTTCGGCTCCTCAAACTCATAGAGAATGCCATGCTCTGTATGGGGTTGCTCATCCTGCGCTGTGGTCTTGAATGTGCCTCCAGGCAAAGCTGGGTGATTACAGGAATCTCTTCATTTGCTTTCCTTTTCTTTAGGATCACAATCCTGTGCTGCCTGTTGTCTCATTCTGAAAATTGTTATTTCATACATTTTGTCCAGTTTTCTACTTGTTTAAGTCAGGAGAGTAAATCTGATCCCCGCTACTTCATTATGGCTGGAATTATTATCTATGAATAGAAATGTTATTATCTATCATCTATTAATAAAAATTGTAGGTTTTTTCCCAAGTTATTTGATGAATCAGTTTTGTACTGCTCCATTACTGTCATCAAAGTTATTCATATCTTTAAATAGTGTAGTAATTGTGCTTGGAAATTGAAGAATGTTAAATCTGCAAATGCAACAATCCACCTGTAAAATAAGAACAAAACCTGATAACCAGAACCAGATAAAGTTGCCAAGTCTTCTCTAGTTAGTGACAGAGAGAGCCAGAATTAGAATAAAAATTAGGGAGGTAAGATTACTTATTGAAAAGGTCCCTATAATGTGCAGTACGTTTACAGGGATTATTTATTCAACTCAGCAGACATCCTTTGAGTACCGTTTATGCACTTAATCTACAGGAGAAATGGGAAGGTGGTGAGGTAATGGAGGCAGGGATCACAAAGATGAATAAGATATGATATTTGTTTCAAGGCTCATTGTCTATTGTGGGGAGAGACCACTAGATGAGTAATCATAAAACAATTGAAAGCAAATATGGTACAATGTGTACATAGAGGAAAGACATGGGGGAAGTTGAGGACATGTTGCAGAGGAGGTGGTACTTGATCTGGGTCCTAGATGAGGCATTGCAGTTAATGTATCTTCCAAGGACAAAGTATTATGGGATGCATCTATATTAGGTCACTTAATATTTATTTTTAGATTTCCACATGTGCTTGAAAAGAAAGTGTATTCCACTTAATCAGGATGGAAAGTTAGATACATATACAGAAGATTGACTTTATTGGTTATGTTGTTTAGCCCCTATATTTCCTTACTTTTGTTCACTTGGCCTAGTTAGGACTGAGAGTTAGTGTGAGAGTTAGGGTGTCTGAATATTAGCATTTCGACTATTTTTGTTGTTAATTGTGTCTTTTAGCATTATGAAAGTATCTTTATTTTTCTCATTTAATACTTTTTGTCCTAAAGTATACCTAGCCAGTTATTAAGGTTCTAATTCTTACTTTATTTTATTTGCATCTGAACTTTGCCCATTCTTTTTGCCCATTCTTTTGCTTTTGAAGCACTTTGCTTTTAGGGTAGAATTGGATTCTGCTCTGTGAGCCAGCTTGAAAATATTTTCTTTAATTCAGGTGAATTAGGCCACTTGTATTTATTGATTAGACTGATATATTTGATTTCAGTTCTGTTACATTATTTGTTACATTTATTAGGTGTACTGTATTACATTTAGTGTGAGTCTTTCAGTGTTTGATTGTTTCAACAAAGGCTGAAAAATGCTTTCTTTTGATATTTAGAAATGCTCGTGTTTTTGTTCTAGTAGTTCTTTATGCTAGTATCTTTATACATTGCTCTTAGTCCTGCTTTTCTTATTTGGGTTTCTACTATTTGGCTCGTTGGCTTTAAGTGATAACTTTGACTTTCACCAATTACCTATGTGGTAACCGTCCTCTTCGTTCTTGCAGGGACTTCCCTACCCCCAGCAGTTTTATCAGGGCATTTTGCCAATTGTGGTATATTTCTCCCCTAAAGCACGAGAATTCTAGCTTCCAAAAGATGAAAACATTTTGCATCTGCCTGCTCCAACTCATCCCAGAGTCACACTTCCTACTACCTATTGGACCACATGCAGCCCAGAAATGTCCTTTCAGGTCTCAGTGGCTCTGGGAAGACTCTGGGTATCTGCATTAGCCAAGGTCCCAGCAGAAAACAGAAAGCACACTCAGCTGGGATTCTGAAGACAGCTTAAGGAAAGGGACTATTTATGGGTGTGTGGGCAGGGTTGGGGGAACCCACATGGGAGGGTGAAGCACCCAGAGGCTCATGACAGTGGGAAGCGTTACTACTCTTGGGTCTGAGCAGCAAGAAGAGGGATCACAGTTTGCAGAACAGTAAGCGCTGGAGCTCTGGGAGAAGGGCTGCCCAACAGGAGCTGTGGCACTGCCAGAATTGGGGTGCCTTGGGAGACAGGACATCGGGGGAGGAACTAGGTAAGAAATGCCCTAATTTCTGTCCACCTTCTGATCTCCTATCGGTGCCATCAGCCAAGCCCAGCTCAAAGGTGGAAGCACGGGTGGGGACGGTGGCTCATGCCTGTAATCTCAGCACTTTGGGAGGCCAAGGTGGGAGGATCATTTGGAGTCAGGAGTTCAAGACCAGCCTGACCAACATGGTAAAGCCCCATCTCTACTAAAAGTACAAAAATTAGCTGGGCGTGGTGTCATGTGCCTGTAGTCCCAGCTACTTGGGAGGCTGAAGCAGGACAGTCACCTGAACCCGGGAGGCGGAGGTTGCAGTGAGCAGAGATCGCACTCCAGCCTGGGCGACAGAGTGAGACTCTGTCTCAAAAAACAAACAAAAAAATGTGGGCTGGGTATAGTGGCTCACAACTGTAATCCCAGCACTTTGGGAGGCCGAGGCAGGTGGATCACCTTAGGTCGGAAATTCGATACCAGCTTGACCAACAAGGTGAAACCCTGTCTCTACTAAAAATACAAAAATTAGCCAGATGTGGTGGCATGTGCCTATAGTCCCAGCTACTCGGGAGGCTGAGGCAGGAGAATTGCTTGAATCTGCGAGGCGGAGGTTGCAGTGAGCTGAGATTGTGCCACTGCATTCCAGCCTGGGTGATGGAGTGAGACTTTGTTTCAAAAAAAAAAAATGTGGAAGCACAGAGGAGCCCAGGTGATACTAGCTGCAAGGTCAGCCTCTTGGCAGAGAAGGGCTGAACAAGAGAGTCTGAGGCAGGAGCAAACGGTGAACAACTAACATATTTTATTTTGAAGCTGGTCTCCTAAATTGGAGGTCTTTTTACTTTTGGAGCACATAATTTCTTATCCGCTGTTGGTGTTTGTAAATTTTGCATCAAACTACAACTCAGGGTGTTGTCTTCTTCCCACAGCTTGCCTTTCTGGGTGAAGGAGAAGGCCAACAGTTTGAAAAATGAGATACAAGAGGTTGAGGAGCTTGACAACTGGCAGCCAGCAGTGCCCTTAATGCACATGCTACTCCTTCCTGGTGGGTTAAAGAAACTTCAAAGAATAGTGTAAAAACTGGAGGAGTCCGCCGGGCATGGTGGCTCACTCCTGTAATCCCAGCACTTTGGGAGGCTGAGGCGGGCAGATCACAAGGTCAGGAGTTCAAGACAAGCCTGACCAACATGGTGAAACCCCGTCTCTACTAAAAATACAAAAATTAGCTGGGTGTGGTGGCGCGTGCCTGTAATCCCAGCTACTCAGGAGGCTGAGGAAGGAGAATCACTTGAACCTGGGAGGTGGAGGTTGCAGTGAGCTGAGATTGTGCCACTGCACTCCAGCCTGGGCAACAGAGCGAAACTTTGCCTCAAAAACAAACAAACAAACAACAAACAAACAAACAAAACAAAACTGGAGGAGTCCAGAGAACAGGATTTTGAGAGGCTTCACAGTGGAAAGGAGGGCAGGCAAAGTATCTCCTGGAGTGGATGTGTCTTCTGTCCCGAGGTGGTCTCATGGGCAGATGTCATAGCCAAGCATTGGGGGTCGAGTGTATTGATTGAGAATTGTTAGTTTTGTAATGGAAGAAAACCTGTAACTCCATGCCTCTATCCACAGGTGCTTTGGACTTTCCAAGACAATCCTGAGCATAAACAGGCCCACAAAACATGTGCTGACTGCACTCTGGCGACCCTTTTCCAGTTGTTTTTTGTCATGTGACTGTTCTAAATCCAGTGTTTGACCCTTATGAGGAAGTGTTGTGCTTTGCTTTTTTAAAACTTTATATTTTGAAAACTTTCACATTTACATAAAAGTTGCAAGAATTGTACAACAAACACCTGCATATCCTTCACATGGATTCTATCATTGTTAATATTTGTTCAAACTTTCTCTCTCTCACAATATTACAGTTACCATTTTGCTGAACTCTTTGAGAGTGAGTGGCAGATATTGTAACCCTTTACACCTGTATACCTACATACCTCAGCATGTATCTTCTAAGGTCAAGGATGTTGTCTAACAACCACAACACAAATACCAAACTCACAGAATTTAACACTGATAAAATATTATTAACATTTAGTCCACATTCAATTTTAGTCAATTATATTTAGTTTTCTAAGGATGCCCTCAAATCAATCATAAAATACAGACATTATGTGAGTGTCTTAGCCTGTTCAGGCTGCTATAACAAAACGCCATAAACAGAATGGCTTATAAACAATAGGAATTCATTTCTTACAGTTCTGGAGGCTGGGAAGTCCAAGCACAGGGTGCTGGCAGGTTCAGTGTCTGCTGAGGGCCAGCCTTCTGGCTCATAGATAGTACCTTCTTGCTGTGTCCTCATATGATAGAAAGGGTGAGCTAGTCCTCTGGGGTCTCTTTTACAAGGGCACTAATCTCATTCATGAGGGCTCTGGTCTCATGACCTAATCGCCTCCCAATGGCCTTACCTCCTAATACCATCACCTTGGGGATTAGGTTTCGACATATGCATTTTGGGGTGGGGAGGACAAACATTTAGACCATAGCAGTGAACTTTCATTGCTTTTGGTAAAACTTTTCATTTTATTAATACCTTTTGGAATATTTCTCTAATGTTGACTTGGTACATGTCAGAAAAACATGAAGGCTGGATCTATACCAGGTAATACTATTGCCCTGTAGCTGCATTCCCCAGTTTAGTATTGCCTATCTACAATAGCCAAGCAGGGTGAGAGCTCAGTGACCACCAGTCATGAGTTTTAGGGCCTCCTGTCAATCAGACAAGAAGCAAACATTTGGAGGAAAAGGTGAAAACAAAAGCTGCCTCACAGGCTTTGACACAGTCAAACTAGTGACTCACGGCATTTTTACAGCCAATCTCTTTCTCCACTAGGGAACCCCCTTGGCTGGCTAATGAAGGCTGCAGATCTAGTCTCTCCAAAACCTTAAAGTGGAAAGAGATTGGGGTCCATGCTGAGACTCAACATGTCTATGACATGAGCATGATTTATTTCCCAAAATGTTTGTTGTCTCCAGTCACAGCCAAAGTGAATGAAGCAGGTTTAGAACACGATACATTTAGCCAGGTGTGGTGGCTCATGCCTGTAATCCCAGCACTTTTGGAGGCCGAGGCAGGCGAATCACTTGAGGTCAGGAGTTCGAGACCAGCCTGGTCAACATGGCGAAACCTGTCTCTACTAAAATCACAAAAATTAGCCAGGCAAGATGGTGGGCACCTGTAATCCCTGGTACTTGGGAGGCTGAGGCAGGAGAATCGCTTGAACCCAGGAGGCAGAGGTTGCAGTGAGCCAAGACCATGCCATTGCACTCCAGCCTGGGCGACAAGAGCGAAACTCCATCCCAAAAACAAAGAAGCAAACAAAAACCACAATGCATTCATGGCACCTTCATATGTGCCTCTAGACTAACTGGCAGAGAGCATGGTGCCTACTGCCAGCTGCTGTGCCTGACCACTCCTTGGGTTAACATCAGCATACATCCGTGCTAATCCTCTGGCCCCTGGGTCACAGGTCCACCCCTGCTCCCAACATAATAATTTAAAAAAACACCAAATAATTTTTAAAAAGACAGAGGCTGCCAAGAGATTTTCCAGGACACATTAACTTCTGAAAAGATAATAATTTTTTGTGCCTCTATTACTTAAATATAAAAAAGTCTTCTTTCCCCTAGTCAAAAACAATGCCC
The DNA here is from genome assembly GCF_028858775.2 of Pan troglodytes. Classification (NCBI taxonomy): domain Eukaryota; kingdom Metazoa; phylum Chordata; class Mammalia; order Primates; family Hominidae; genus Pan; species Pan troglodytes. The sequence continues at coordinate 50,276,019 of NC_072403.2, forward strand.
CACCCCTAAAAAAAAAAGTCGACTGCAACCACCAGGTGGGTTAGTAATGGAGGACACAATATAGAACAAAAAAAGATTCTGCAGAGATTTCCTGGTGAGATTATCTAGGTGGCACAGGAAACTGCTCTCAGAAGGTTCCCTGGTGTTTTGGAAGGAGGGAGTCCTACACCATAAATATATTAAGGAAAACAACTGGCTGGGCGTGGTGGCTCACGCCTGTAATCCCAGCACTTTGGGAGGCCGAGGCAGGCGGATCACAAGGTCAGGAAATCGAGACCATCCTGGCTAACATGGAGAAACCCTGTCTCTATTAAAAACACAAAAAAATTAGCCGGGCATGGTGGTGGGCACCTATAGTCCCAGGACTGTACTATACTCGGGAGGCTGAGGCAGGAGAATGGTGTCAACCTGGGAGGCGGAGCTTGCAGTGACCCAAGATTGTGCCACTGCACTCCAGCCTGGGCAACAGAGTGAGACTCTGTCTCAAAAAAAAAAAAAAAAAAAAAAAAGAAAGAAAGAAAGAAAGAAAAACAACCAAAATACAGTTTTAGAAGGTTTGGAGTAGTCTCTAGGTTTCAAAGAGGTCTATATAATTCCTAGATGCTGCTCTAAGTAGATATGATTTGATTCCTTTTTCTTTTAATCCAGGCCGCAAAAACCATGAGTTAAAAAAAAAAAACACACAAAAAAACAAAAAAACCCTACACAACTGTTAGATGATTGAACTTCTGGAGTTGCAGAGCTACATTTCATCCCCTGAAAATCAGGGCAGTTTTCGCTGGATCTGGTGTTCTCTGTGGGTACATCTCGATGGCCAGGCCTTATTCCACGGCACCTCAATAGCTGTCAGGTAGAGTCCCACTGCCAACTTTGGACAGCATGAGTATGTCTACATGTGTGGGGAGACAAAGGCATAGAGAAAGGCCACATGGGAAAAATATGTGCATATCATAGCTGTTCCAGCTTTTGCTTCTTTCCAGCTAGAAAGAGGTTGAACCTGTTAGATGTAAAGATCCCCTTCACCTCACTGTAGGGTCTTTGGTAAATAAAAACATGTGGGTGCAGAGGTGTGTGTGTGTTCATTTCTTACTTTCAATAACTGAAGTTCAATAGAAATAAACTATATGTGAAACTGTACAAGTAAATTTCTTAGTGTGCAATTTTACATTGCACAGAGGTATTCTAATTTTGGATCCTGAGATAAATGAAAAATGGCCTCTGTGGACATGAAGAAACATTGTATTATTCAGCTAGTGGCACCAACGTTCGAATTAGTGATCTCTGAACTCCAAGTTACCAAAATGTTAAGATAGTAGGATATTAAACTTCTAAAATTCCACAAGGAATTTAGGAATATACTGTAGGATTCCACTAATTGTCCACATTTCTAATACGAGGCACTCAGTTTGGTTAGTTTTGTTTTGTTCTTAGGCATTTTGGTCTCAAAATCTAGGCAGGTAAACACATTGTTTACAGGACTTGACTTGGTGAAGTATTTTAGAGTTGGAGTCCTTCAAGATCATGTCCCTGTCCTAAAGAGGCTTTTCTTTCCTGGCTGGGAAATCAGGAGAGAGTACTTGGGTATATAATTACCTCTACCCAGAACTGAGCCACATGCCTGATGCAGGATGGTGCACCTTTTTACGGGGTCTACGAGCCAAGTTCCCGGCACACTCTGGGAGAGGATGTGGGAGCCCATTTGAGATGACTGGTGTCCTTCCCATGCTGGGGAGCCCCAAGAGGGACTGTGGCCTGATGCCACCCTCAGGAATGGGGAGGCCACTACTGACTCACCTGGGAGCCAACACTGAGGCTCCTAAATCCAGGCTATAACGCTTACATGAAAAGTAAACATTTTGTGGTGTGCATGAAGGGTCCTAGCCTTATATCAAACAAGCAGCCAAAATATCCCAATGTCTTATTTTCTGAGGAAATGTGTCTGCCTCCACCAAATGTGGTGTGGGGGCAGCAGACGGATCCAGCTTCCAGTGGTGAAGCTGTGAGCAAGGGTATGCTTATCTGGCTAGAAATGTGTTCTTTTGTCTGGGCACAGTTTGGGCTGGAGTAAAAGTTGGGATTCTGTGAGACAGAATGGATTTAGGGGCATAGTGATACTAAATATTGTTTGTTCTTTATTTAAAATTCATTTAAATGGGAGCTCTGCATTTTTTTTTTTTTTTTTTTTTTTGAGACGGAGTGTCGCTCTGTCGCCCAGGCTGGAGTGCAGTGGCGCCATCTCGGCTCCCTGCAAGCTCTGCCTCCCGGGTTCACGCCATTCTCCTGCCTCAGCCTCCCAAGTAGCTGGGACTACAGGCACCCGCCACCACACCTGGCAATTTTTTTTGTTTTTTTAGTAGAGACGGGGTTTCACCGTGTTAGCCAGGATGGTCTTGATCTCCTGACCTTGTGATCCGCCCGCCTCAGCCTCCCAAAGTGCTGGGATTACAGGTGTGAGCCACTGCGCCCGGCCGAGCTCTGCATTTTTATTTGTCAGAACTGGCAACTTATAGTGCAGGTGGTACAAAGGAGATAGATTTGAGGACTAAGTAGGAGGTCAAGGTGGTGAGACTCTGGGATGACTTGGGAATGGGTGGGGTAAAAATATACGAGAAGGAGAAATGGCAACTGGATGGATGATGGTGTAGTTGCCAGGGCCATCTGGACCTCATGTAGCATCTTTGTACAACTAGAGAATGATGCCCTCTTGGTGGACACAGCCCTGTGGATGCACAGCTTAGTGTGCAAGCTGGATTTAAATCCCCATGTCCTTGTTGTGCAGTGAACTTCTTACACAACCATACGCAGCAGCCTTGTGCTATTTGCTGAAATGAGGCATGCTGGGGAAGTACAGTTTTTTTGGGAGGAGGTCAATGTTGGGCAATTTGACATTGAGGAACTTGTGACACTGGTGGAACTATCTAGGGTGTAGTCGGGCATATAAATCTGGGGTCTGGATATATGCATGTGAAAAATAAAGTCCCCTGTGAGACATGTATATTCTAAGCCTGTGACATGTAGATGCAGGGGCTAGATATAAATTACACAATTGGAATATCCATCCCAAACTGAGCAATGAGCTCAAAAAGACCCTCAAACCTCAGGGCCTGAGCAAAAGCAAATTCTCCTTGGGATCATTTCTCCACTTCAGGGCACAGGGGACTCCCTAGAGAACACCCACAAAGGTGAACCCCTGAGAAAGAACTATAAAACCACAATTGGTTCCACCACAAGGAATTGTCAATGGATGAAACTCAAGCCAATTTAGGTGATGTTTTCAGCAATACAACATGAATTATCAGGATTTAGGATGCTTGGAAATCATTTTGTAGCAACTTGACACCAGGACATTAGCTTTTCCCAATGCTGGTTGAGGAATTTCTAAATGGGAAGGAGGGGCTTATGGATGGCAATCTGGTGGATGGGTTGGGGCTAGAGGACCTGTCTTGAAATGATATCATCATGCAATGCATAACGACATTTTGATCAACTCTAAACTGCATATATGATGGTGGTCCCATAAGATTATAATTCCATATTTTTACTGTATCTTTTCTTTATTTTTTATTGTTTTGCAGATGTCTTTTAACAATTATTAGAAGACATTTTACTGATAAATGTTTTTACTGTACCTTTTCTGTATTTAGATACACAAATGCCATTGTGTTACAATTGCCTATGGTATTCAGTACAGTAACATACTGTACAGGTTTGTAGCCTAGGAGCAAAGGGTTATATATACCATATGGCCTAGGTGTGTAATAGACTACTGCATCTAGATTTGGTGTGAGTACATTCTGTGATGTTCTCACAACAGTGAAATCGCCTAACGATGCGTTTCTCAGAACGTATCCCTGTCATTGACACATGACTGCATTTGCAAAGCAGGACAGTATTTTTATTTAAATTATTATGCATGTTTATTTGGGGAGATGACGAAGATTGTGAGAGTCATTAATCCTGCCTCTAAACTATGCCTTGCTGTTGCCATAGGCTTTTGCCCCTAATTTTAGCCCTTTCCTGCATAGTTTCTTGGTGGTGAAAAAACTGGATGAAAGGGAAACTAGAATTTTGATTGCATTCTCTGCTAAGTAAATGTCAATCCATTCAGAACCAGCTACCCAGAGACGGGTGAGGGGTAGGGAAATGGGGACCATGCAACCTAAAAATCCTCCTGCTAACATCTCTGGTTCCCCTTTGTAAGTCGGATGGACTTCTAACCTCTTTTTCCTGAGCCAGAGTTTCCCAAATTGTGTTTCCTGAGTGTCAATGGATATATAACAAAAAAGGTTTTTAGGGTTAAATTAGTTTGGAAATGCTATATAGCAAGTCCTCATTTTTATCACTGTTAGGTTTTTGGAAACTGCAACTTTAAGCAAAAGGATGTGTCATGTAATCAATTTTACCATAGGCTAATTGATATAAACAAGAGTTAAGTTTCTATGGCATATTTCTGGTCACAAAACATCAACGAACTTCTAAACAAAGACCAAAACACTTCTAATATTAAACATTGAAATAAGTGTAAGCTATGCATACATTTAAGAAAGATTAGGCTGGGCACGGTGGCTCATACCTGTAATTTCAGCACCTTGGGAGGTCAAGGAGGGCAGATCACTTGAGCTCAGGAGTTTGAGACCAGCCTGGGCAACATGGTGAAACCCCATCTCTACAAAAAAATACAAAACTTAGCCAGGCATGGGGGTGCACGCCTGTAGTCCCAGCTACTCAGGAGGCTGAAGTTGGAAGATTGCTTGAGCCAGTGGGGTGGGGGTCAAGGCTGCAGTGACCCGAGACTGTGGCACTGCACTCCAGCCTGCACAGAGTGAGACTTTGTCTCAAAGAAAAGAAAATAAAGATTAATAAAAACAAGATATGTACTCCCGCTTATTCCAGTTCAGGGTTACAGGTGGCCGGAGCCTATCCTGGCACAAGGCAGGAATCAGCTCTGGACAGCACACAGGACACCATCCCATTGCAGGGCACACTCACACACCCCGACACTCACTCAGACTGCAGGCTTGCAAATGAACCTCACCTGCACAGCTTTGGGATGTGGGAGGAAACCAGGGTATCTGGAAGAAACCCACACAGACAGTGGCCCTGGCCTCAAGCGGATTTTTTTTTTTTTTTTTGAGATGAGGTCTCGCCCAGGGTGGAGTGCAGTGGTGTGATCATGGCTCACTGCAGCCTCGACCACCCAGGCTCAAGTGATCCTCCCATCTCAGCCTCATGGGTAGCTGGGATCACAGGTGTGCACCACCATGCCCAGCTAATTTTTAATATTTTTGTAGGGATGGGGTCTCACTATGTTGCTCAGGCTGGTCTCAAACTCCTGGGCTCAAGCAATCCTCCTGCCTTGGCCTCCCAGAGTGTTGGAATTACGGGCATGAGCCACCATGCCTGGACTCATCAATGTGATCATGAAACGATCTTGCACAAAATGATGTTATTCAAGGATCTGCTGTATTAACAAAGGAGTGTATTAGCTTCCTAGGGCTGCCACAGCAAAGCACAATAAACTAAGTGGCTTAAAACAAGAGAAATGTATTCTCTTACAGTTCTGGAGGCTGGGAGTCCAAAATCAAAGTGTCAGCAGGGCTGGCTCCTTCTTGGGGCTCAGAGGGAGAATGTGTTCCATGCCTTCTCCTGGCTTCTGGTGGCTGCCAGAATCCTTGGCATTCCTTGGCTTGGAGCTGCATCACTCCAATCTCTGCCTCTTTCTTCCCATGATATTCCCCCTGTGTGTCTGTATCTTTTTTCTTCTCCACTTATAAAGACACTACTCATTGGATTTAGAGACAACCTACTCCAGTATGATCTCATTTTAACTTGATGACATCTGCAAAGACTCTATTTCCAAATAAGGTCACATTTACAGGTAGCAGGGCTTAGGACTTGAACATATCTACTTGGGGGGAATACAATTCAACTCTCAACACGGAGAAACAGATTTTTTCATCTGACAGCTTCTTACAGGCTTTAATTTGTGACTCTGCAAGAGGGGAGGACATAAAAACCATGTTTTTTTTATTTTTTGTTTTTTTTTAAATGGAGTATTTTATGTAACTGGTGTTCTAAGGAACATGTTTGGGGAAAAATGCCTTGGGTGAGTGAGGAGACTATTTAGCAGTGGCCACTCACTTTACCAAAGATTCACAGTGACTGACCATATAGTCTGGTTGCCTAACGATAGATGCTTCTTATGGCTGTCCCTCAAGAGATTGTTGGCAGTCCCTGTGGCCTCTTTGTAAGGGTTCCCATACCTGGCTGGTGAGGCTGCAGTAGTATGGTGGGGGAGGCTGGCCAAGCAGGCCATCCTGGAGGACAGTGTGTTTGTGTTCTGATGTTTGTGGCTACAGTGCTCTGGTTTCAGACATCCTGGAACTTCCATGATGTTGCATTTTTCCGAATTCTGAAAGGGAATATACAATCTGCATGTTCAAAGGTGAAATGAGGGACAGTTGACAGGGCTGTTTTACCTGGATGAGTAAGTTGTACAATGCATGTCTCTAGGGGTGGAATTCACATAGTGGAGATGGTAGATCCAATTTTCTTGTAATAGAGTGTCCTGTTCTCAGAACACCAGTATTTTGTGACAATTTTCCAGCAGGTGGCATAAAGTGTCTTGAGGAAGGGGCACCTTTTTCTAGTTCTCACAAAGGTAACATATGGTAAAGAGGTGGCCCTGAGTGGGAGGGAGAAGCCTTCATCAACTCTTGGAATGTGAGATCTGAAAGGCCTCTGACAGAGTATTGGTCCATCTCTGGAATTGTTAGGACTCTTCCTTACAAATAACAGAAACCCAATTCCAAGTGGCTAACACAAATAGGAAACTAATAATCAGAATGCAAGGACAGGAATGCAGCTGGGACTCAGGAACATGCTGGATCCAGGTACTCTGACATGGTCAGGACTTACATCTCTCTCTTTACCTGCTTTTTTCCCTTAGTCCAAAACATGGTGGTAGACAACTCCTGGGTGTCACGTGTTGGATGTTCAGCAGTCAGTAGAGACTGACCTCCTCTATGCTCCAGTGTTAAAATCTCGAAGACCTAGTATTTGATAGCACAACAGGGTGACTATAGTAAAAAATAATTTAATTGTACATTTAAATTAACTAAAAGATTATAATTGGATTGTTTGTAAAACAAAAGATAAACACTTGAGATGATGGATACCCCATTTATCCTGATGTGATTATTATGTGTTGTATGCCAGTATCAAAATATCTCATGTACCCCATAAATATGTGTGTACTATGTACCCACAAAAATTAAATATAACAAATTAAAAAAAAACCGCCCCATTACAGGAGAGGTCCAAATGAAAACATTTTGTTTGAGTTTAACTGGCCACAGGTCCAGTGGTTTCTTATCCACCACGCAGTGGGTAAACAGCTCAAGGGCGGGCTGCCCGCCAGCATAAACCTTTGAGTGGCAAACACTACCAGGGTGGCCATGGAAAATGCCCTCTTGCTGACCATAATTGCACAGAATGTGTGTAAATAAAAGCTAAAAGGAAAAAGAAAATTCTGTAGCTCTTCCAGAAGAGGCAAACGGAGAAATGAAGAAATATAAAGAGATAGGCACTATATAAATACTAAGTACTATAAATAGGGCATTTCCCAACCCACTAAATATTTTGATATTTTCCAGGGATGGAGCCAGAGATGTTCTGGAAGGATGAAGGAGACTGCATGAGTAATTGGGGTGGGGTAGCAGAGAGTTTGCCAATCCCTACCTCACTGGGTTTTAGATATGTTTCAGTTAATCTGCCTCTTCATTTATGAGGCGGGTATTGTTAGCTCCACTTTTCAGATGAGGATACTGAGATTCAGTAAGGTTATTACCCAAACTTATGAGAAAGCCAAGATTTCACAATATTTCAACCCAACTCGACTTTGTCTAATACCAGTGCGTACCAATGGCATTATTAATCCAGACTGGGCGATGAATTAAAAACTCTGACGTGACGTTTCTGCAGGTTTCTGGAACAAGCCTGGATCACCTGGGGACGGGGTGAAGTTGGCGTTGCCCTCCTTGCAGTAATAGCTGCTATTGTTTTGCAGCAGTTATTATGGATCAGATACTGTGCTGGGTCTATGATCTCATTTAGTCCTTACGACAATCCTGTGAGGTTGGCATTACTCTGATCTCTATTCTACAGGTTAGGAAACTGAGCCTTAAATAAACTACTGGCTTTTCCTGAGTATTCTGTGAATAAATTCCTATTTCTGAAATACTTAAAAGGGCTAGATTAATAAATTAACAAAGCCTTCTTCGGAGCAACTGTGCTGAAATTCCGTACGCGTGACGTTCCCACCCTCTGCCACTCGGTGACGTCACGATCAATCCCACCACTAAGTTCCCAGCCAAGCGCTACCGCCGCTATCTCGCGAGAGCCGTAGTTTCTTCCATTCTGTTTTGGACATGCGCGGGGCGTAAGGCGCTTTGGCCAGAGTGGTTTGATGGTTTTGTGTCAGTCTTCCTACAGCTGAGCTTCCACAAGACACTTTTTCCCTTTCAGCCACCCAAGATCTCGCGAGACTTGCTATTCTGCGCCCCCTCCCACCTTGCGCATGCGCAGATCTTCAAAGCAGAAGGTCGCGCTTGGAGGAAGTGGCGGCTTTGAGTCCGGTGGCCCAAGCGCTGTTACTACTTCTCTGAAGCTCCTCTCGGCTGCTTGCCGAGACACCCTGCCGCCAAGATGCCTCGAATTATGATCAAGGGGGGCGTATGGAGGAATACCGAGGTAAGTCTCCTTTTCCCGCCGTCCGCTGCCCTCCGCTCCCTCTAGCAGCTTGTGCGCACGCGCGCGGAGGTCGGGGAGGCGACGAGGAGACCCTGTGGGGTCTGCGTGGAGGGCAGCCCGGGGGCTGACCCTCGGGGCCCTTTCCGTGTGTCCGGCCCCGTGTTGTGCGAGCGCCAGTAGGACAGGGACCGTGATGTCACCACCTGGCTACTCAGCTCCAAGCTCACTTGTTAGGCCCTGAGTGAACATTTGTTGACTTGAATACGCCCCCTCCCACCCCCACCCCGGCCCCAGGAGGAACTCAGAGTTCCAACTCAGCCAGAGTTGGTCCCCCGGGGCACCATCCACTCTTAGTCCAGGCACCACGACTCTGTCTCATACTCAGAAATAAAGAAGTTGCCGTGGCCACAACTTTGTGTCTTCATTGACTTCCTTGCAGAGGGGAAGCAGTTTGAGTGCCAGGTTCAGAGAGCCCGTTTATGCCCGCATCTCTCTGGTTATCTGTTATCAGGGCATAACCTGTCTGCCATCTCGACAGATCCCAAGGTCTATCTCTTTCTGTCACTGCCTTTGCCTAGATAGAAGCCAGAAAGGAAAAACTGGCCTAGGATAGTCTCTGTTTCCAGAAACGTAGTGGATAGTGCCATTGGTGAGCCAAAGGGCAGTAGAGTGGGAGTGAAATAGAAATTAGATTTTAGTGCGTTTTGTGTTCAGAGTGTACCGAATTTATCAGTTTCTGGAGCACATCATATCTTTTCATGCTCTGTGTCTTTTTTTCGTTACATTTTATGGCTTCTTTTTTTTATTTTTTATTTTTTTTTACATCTTTTGCCTTCCTAGCGCTTGACATCTTTCTGATCATCCTTCAAACCTAGTTCGGAAACACTTCTTGGAATCTCTGTAAGAATTAGTTGCATCCCCGGTATTCTCATGATACCTTTTTCTTCCGTTTGTTAAAACTTGCTTTGTCTTTTTGTAAGCATCACATCCTCTGTGTGGTACTGGGTAAGTTTCTTAACTTCTGAAAGCCTCAGTTTTCTACTTTTTCTAAATTGGGATAATAATACTTACCTCTCTTGAGGATTACACGAGTTAATACGTTTGGAATATTTAGATCAGAGTAGGGCACATAGTAGCCTCTGAGTAAGAGCTAGTTGCTCTTTCACCTCACCAGACAGCATGGCGAGAGGACCAGATCTTGGTATCCCTAGAACCTAGGACAGTAACCAACATGAAGTAGGTTGCTCGACAGGTGTTTGCAGAATGAATCAAGTAGAGTAGGTATCTGCTGTATCTATTTAATTGAAAATGTGTTTAAGTGTAGTTGTACTGCAACCAAGTTACAAAAAAGACAATGAAAACTGCCTCAGCTTCCACCGAGGGAACCAGACTGTTTAAATTGGAGAAGAGATGACTTCTGAGGGAGAGACAGATATAAAATCAAGTAACAGTAGGATTCCTATGCAGTGGTCAAAGCTCTGCAGTCTTTTTAAAAAGTATCTTTGATCATGGGAGATGTAGCGGATGGAGTGGGGTATCTCAAGAGGCACGTACCTCAAATCCAATGTGGGAAAAAAAGCCTAGAAGTAAAATCGCCTAAGTGCATGCATCTATGGCTCCATGAACTTTTTGTCTTTGGCTTGGCTTGCCAGGCTTCCTTGAGGTTGGTGCATTCCACATGGCGATGGGTGCCCTGGTGAAATGGTATCTAGAGACGGGGGGAAATTGGAAGGAGAGCTGACTAGTGGGGTTGGGGTAGAAATATGTAATTCTTAGGTTAGACCTGAGATGTGGATTCTTGGGTCATAGTTGGGGTTAAGGGGCTGGAGGGGAAATGCCATGTATAAACTTGAGACAGGAGGCTTGGATTGGAGAATATATTCACCAGAGTCCCAACTTGCTTCTTGAGGCCTGGATATGTCCTGTTTGATAAGACCTTTCCCCAAGGGAAAGGTAGATGTTTCAAGGTAGATGTTCAGGAAGTGTTTTTTGAGTGAGTGTATAAATGAATGAGTTATACCTTTTTGTTGTTGTTGTGTTTTTTAGTTATCCTTTTTGAAGAGAAGGACAGCCACACGTTGAAGAATACTTTTTCTTAATTTTTGTCATAAAGTAGGGTTTCTCAGATTGGGCTGTTCCCACTCCCAATTTATTGGAGAGTGTGGTGTAAGGGTGGGTAGCTGTCTTTCTAAGGGATTTCTTCTTAATTTCTCAATTCTTGGTTGCTGTTATTGTAGTTAATGAGGTTTTCATCCTTAGTCTTTTAACCTAGGGGGTGTGTATGTGCATGTTATGTGTCTCTTTCTCCAATAGCCCTATCAGAGTTAATTTAAATTTTGTCTTTTCCCACTTGGAGTTTTGTGACTGAATGTACTCTTTGGCAATTTTTTTTAGGATGAAATTCTGAAAGCAGCGGTAATGAAATATGGGAAAAATCAGTGGTCTAGGATTGCCTCATTGCTGCATAGAAAATCAGCAAAGCAGTGCAAAGCCAGATGGTATGTATCAGTTTAATAAGTGGAAAACAGAAAAGGAGCTTAATTATGATGATGGAAAATGTCAACTCTGTGAACCTTATCAAAGAAAGCAGACATTGTAATATAACAAGGCATGGAGTGGGAGATGGAAGTTGGGTGTTTGACTTAGCTGTTACTTGCTTCCTGTGTGATCTTAGGCAAGCCATTTTTCTATCCCTCTACCCTGCCCTTGTTTTCTCCCACTTAGGGATAATAATACTTGGTCCTGACTGATAGAGATGTGAGTTGTCATCTAAATGGGTTAATGTATTTGAGAGTGCTTTGTGAAGCATACAAAGTCTACTTTCAGGGACAGATGAGCCCCAGCTTGTAAATTAATTGTGTTCTAAAAGTGCATAAGTTAGCTGTTTTAGAAATTACTTGCTCAAAGAAATAAATGATAAATAATGGCTAATTTTCTAAGTAAGCCTACAGTAGTTGAGTTTCCTCATAATACAGTTGAAATATTATATATTTTATAGTTAATATGTTATATATTATATATTAAACATATTTAATATGTTATATATTATATATTAAACATATTTAATATGTTATATATTATATATAAAACATACTTAATATGTTATATATTATATATAAAACATACTTAATATGTTATATATTATATATATAAAACATACTTAATATGTTATATATTATATATATTAAACATATTTAATATGTTATATATTATATATATTAAACATATTTAATATGTTATATATATTAAAACATATAAGTCAACTCTGAACCTGTGGTGTCACTTCTTTTTTATTTTTATTTTTTGGGACGGAGTCTTGCTCTGTTGCCCAGGCTGGAGTGCAGTGGCGTGATCTCGGCTCACTGCAAGCTTCGCCTCCCGGGTTCACGCCATTCTTCAGCCATAGCCTCCCGAGTAGCTGGGACTACAGGCTTCTGCCACCATTCCCGGCTAATTTTTTGTATTTTTAGTAGAGACGGAGTTTTGCCATGTTAGCCAGGATGGTCTCGATCTCCTGACCTCGGGATCCATCCACCTCGGCCTCCCAGAGTGCTGGGATTACAGGCGTGAGCCACCGCGCTCGGCTGGTGTCACCTCTTAAATCATAGGGTAGTGGACACGTGAAGCTATTTAGGGTGTTCTTGGCATGAGTTATTTAGCACCATCCCCAAGTCATGTGGCATTAGGAAAATACTTTGGATTGTGTAAGAATGACCTAATTTCCTAGGCACTTGGTTAGGGGAAAGGATCAGAATGTAGAAATTGGCCAGGCATGGTGGCTCACATCTGTAAGCCTAGCACTTCGGGAGGCCAAGGCTGGGATCACCTGAGGTCAGGAGTTCGAGACCAGCCTGGCCAACATGGTGAAAACCCCGTCTCTTCTAAAAGTACAAAAATTAGCCAGGCATGGTGGCTACTTGGGAGGCTGAGGTGGGAGGATCGGTTGAACCCAGGAGGTGGAGGTTGCAGTGAGCTGAGATGGTGCCACTGCACTCCAGCCTGGGCGACAGAGTGAGGCTTTTTGAATGTAGAAGTTGGCTGTTAAGAGGAAGATGATTTTTAGGCTGAAGAAATCGTTCTGATTTCCGTTTGTCTTAGTGGTACCAGTTCCTGCTCTCATATTTGGTAGGACTTAAGTCCTGTTTGCCTGCCTGTCATCCAGCTAAGTAGACTGGATGGAAAAGGTGGGCTGGGTGGGGAATTAGGAAAGACAGAGGGGATGTCATAGTAGTTTTACTTAAATTTTAAAACATATCAAATGAAAGGTTATGGTGAATTTAATGAGTGTAAGTCAAATGCTTAAAGAAATAAGCCATGGTGTGAGAATCAAAGCATGAGAAAATAGTATGAAAACTGGAAACACTGTAAGAAACGTGATTTTGTATTGTCTTCCAAATATTTCAAAATTTCTAGAAAAGCGTAAATAAATAAAAACATGATAGATGAGAAAGAAGGCATATGATCATGATTCAGTGAAGTAACCTTTTTTAACCATTACTAATCTTGCATAATTAAAATAAAATAGAATGTGATGAGATGGGGAATATTGACTGGGGTAGGTGTAACCACACAGCAAATATTCTGTTGTCAAAAAGAACAGTTTTTGTAATTGAAGGATGAGAGCACAAGTCAGTGTATCCATTGTGCAAATTGGATATTTATGCCAGGTAACTGATTAATATATAAAATGATCTATTTTTAATAGGTATGAATGGCTGGATCCAAGCATTAAGAAGACAGAATGGTCCAGAGAAGAAGAGGAAAAACTCTTGCACTTGGCCAAGTTGATGCCAACTCAGTGGAGGACCATTGCTCCAATCATTGGAAGAACAGCGGCCCAGTGCTTAGAACACTATGAATTTCTTCTGTAAGTGAGTCTTCAGAAAGAGCATAGAATATATGTATATGTTCTGAAAGAGGCTGCATAAACTTTGAGTATTTTCTGTCTTTAAACTTTTAATTATGGATGTGAGTAAACCCAAAGCTAAAGCCATTGGATAATATTTTCCAAATCTCAGATGGTTGATCAAAATTATGCCTTCTGTCATATACTTCCTAAAATAATAATTTAAAAGAGTTATACAAGTCATGCATGTTCATCATAGAAAATCTGGGGAAAAAATAGTAAAAGAGCAAATAAAAGTCACCCATAATCACACTGCTAAGAATTAACTACTGGAACATTTTGGTTCTTTACTAATAGTTTTTTTTTTTTTTTTAATTTGTATGGCTGTACTGCATTTGTGATTAGGATCTGTTTGGGTTCTATTTTAGAGTGATTGAAACCAGTCACTGAAATTAGCAAATTTTAATATCATTTCTTTCAGATGAAGTGATAGTAAAAAGACTTTATGTTGTTAAAGCCCATCCATTGGTTTTTTTGGGGGAAAAATATCGTCAGAACTTGGAAATCTGGTAATTTTAACTCTAAATGGTACTGTAGTGTGACTAACTCCTATGGGCTTTTTTCTAGGGATAAAGCTGCCCAAAGAGACAATGAAGAGGAAACAACAGATGATCCACGAAAACTTAAACCTGGAGAAATAGATCCAAATCCAGAAACAAAACCAGCGCGGCCTGATCCAATTGATATGGATGAGGGTAAGTGTATGCCTTGAGGAATTTATTTCTTTGGTAACTGTAAACTCCTTGGGCCTCACTCTTTTAGTTCCTTTCTGAACTCCTCTACTTTAGAATCCCTTTTTTTTTGAGACAAGGTCTTGCTCTGTTACCCAGGCTGGAATGAAGTGGCACAATCATGGTTCACTGCGGTTTTGACCTCCTGGGCTTCAGCAATCCTCCCATCTCAGCCTCCTGAGTAGTTGGGACTACAGGTTTATGCCGCCATACCTGGCTAATTTTTAAATTTTTTTATAGAGATGGGGTCTCCCTGTGTTACCCAGGCTGGTCTCAAACTCCTGGGCTTAAGCTATCCTCCCTTTTCTGCCTCCCAAAGTGTTGAGATTATAGGTGTGAGCCACCATACCTGATCCCCAATTCTGTCAGCAGTGTTCTTATTCTAAGTATCTTTCCAAATATGTCCAGTGTTTTCTGTTATAGAGTAGTTGCTTTTTCTGAACAGCGCCACTTCATCTTCTGTTTCTTCAATTCAGTTAATTAAGTTAATTAAGTGTTACGGGGTGTGGTGGTGTGTGCCTGTAGTGCTAGCTGCTAAGGAAGTTGAGGTGGGTCGATCTCTTTAGCCCAGGAGTTGGAGGCCAGTCTGGGCAACATAACCCCTTGAGCCCAGAAGTTGGAGGCCAGCCTGGGCAGCGTAACGAGACCCTGTCTTTAAAACTGAGTAGTGTAATTCTACTGAGTAGATTTTTCAGAGGCTAGAGGTGAGCCCTTGAAGATCCTGTTTCTCATTCCTATTCCATGGAGAGAGACATCAAGTCAGAATATTGGACCTCAGTCCTCCTATTAATTACTTATTTGACTATAGGCAAGTTATTTATTCTGTGTGAGAAGGCAACCTGTGAGACGGTGATGGAGACTTAACAGTGATTCTGGGAAGCATTGAATCAGGAATTCCACAATAGAAAGTATATGGAATCAACCTAAGTGTCCATTAATGGGTGAATGGATAAAGAAAATGTGGACTGGGCATGGTGGCTCACGCCTGTAATCCCAGCACGTTGGGAGGCTGAGGTGGGCAGATCACTTGAGCCCAGGAGTTCAAGATCAGCCTGGCCAACATGGTGAAACCCTGCCTGTATAAAAAAATACAAAAATTAGCCAGGTGTGGTGGCGCATGCCTGTAGATCCAGCTACTGGGGAGGCTGAGGTGGGAGAATCACTTGAGCCCGGGAGGCTGAGTTTGCCATGAGCTGAGATCAAGCACTGCACTCCAGCCTGGGCAACAGAGCAGGAGCCTGTCTCAAAAAAAAAAAAAAAAAAAAAAAAAAATGGTATACACACACACACACACACACACACACACACACACACACACGAATACTATTTGGTCATAAAAAGCAATGAAATCATGTCACTTGCAGCAACATGGATGACACTAGAAGTCATTATGTTCAGTGAAATAAGCCAGGCACAGAGAGACAAATACTGCATATTCTTCCTCATATGTGGGAGCTAAAAGCATTGATCTCATGGAGTTAGAATAAAGTGATAGATGCCAGAGGCTGGGTATGGTGTGTGGGTGGGAGAGCGGGATTAAGAGAGGTTGGTTAATGGGTACAAACATAGATGGAAAGAAATAAGTTATAATGTTTGATAGCAGAATAGGGTGACTATAGTTAGCAACAGTGTATTACATATTTCAAAGTAGCTGGAAGAGAGGTCTGAAATAAATACTCAAGGTGATGGGTACCCCAGATATCCTGACTTGATCATTACACATTCTATGCATGTAACAAACTCTCACATGTACCCTATAAATATGTAAAGTATGATGTATCAGTTAACAGAATCAGGAATTGGATTTTCAACCCGTGTGTGCCACCTATTAGCTGTTTGACCTTAGACAAGTCATAAAATCTCTCTGAGCTTTGATTCCCTTTCTTGCGAGATGGGGAATACTAATACCTGCTTTACCTTAGCAGGGTTGTTGTGAAGCACTCAGTGAATATTTGTTAAGTTTCTAAAATGTAAAGTTTGAACATAGTGGTTCCCAAAGGCAGGCTGTGGCTAGGCTGGCTGCATCGTTATCACAGGGGGAGCATTTAAAAATAGAAATATCAGGGCTTCTCCTGTATATACTGAGTCAGTACATCTGGGGTGGTGTGGGAGGCACGGGAAGAGCACTGATCTTGGAATCTGAGTATTTTACAAGTTCTCATGTGATTTAGTTGGACAGCCTTGCATAGGAATTGTTCTAAGGCATCAATAGTGGCATGTATTATTCCATTCTATAGAGCCACGAAAAATGTATTGGATGAGAGAAATTGTTCTGAGGGGAAAAAAAAGTATCTAATGATAGCTGTTCTCTCATAATTAAATAGTTTTTACCCTATTTCACAATTTGTGCTGTGCCAGTTAGTTGATGATAATGAAGGATACAATAATTGTAGCCACTGGTTAATGAATGCTTGCGAGATGCTTTACATATTTTGTTTTACTTAGCCCTTCTCAAAATCCTTGTGAAATAGGAATTGTTATTCGAATTTTATAGGGAAACCATGCTTAGGGAGGGTAAGTACGTGACTAAGGTCACATAGCTAGCAAGTGGTGGGCCTGGTTTTTAACCTAGGTTCTTTGACTTCAAAACTCAAGCTGTTTCCATTATGCTACACCATAAAATCAGTATTTTTATGTTTTTTTCTCATTTTGAGCAATAGAGTGTCTCTTACATACCTTGCTTCTAGAGTATGTAAGAACTAAGAAAATACTTAGTTTTTCTTCTTTTAATTTTTGCAGATGAACTTGAGATGCTTTCTGAAGCCAGAGCCCGCTTGGCTAATACTCAGGGAAAGAAGGCCAAGAGGAAAGCAAGAGAGAAACAATTGGAAGAAGCAAGGTATGTGTGGATATAGGAATAAAAAGCAAAGTGTTTTTCTCACATAACAATCAACACAGAATACTTCTGTGACCAGATATGTGTTTTTTTTTTTTTTCCCCTCTCCACCAGCAATCAGGCAATCAATTCTGCAGTGGATAGCTGGGTGTCCTCTAATTCAGTTAACTCTAATACTGTCTACCTGGAGATAGCTCCAGATCTTACAGGTTGAGGACTTAGTCCCACAAGACTGAACCCCAGTTTTGATGCTGACCCTAAACCCCAGGTTATTTTGCTTGTGTTTCTGACCAGCGAGCTGGGTTCCACTGCCCCTTCCTTGGGTTCCATTCATCTGCTAGAGGACTCACAGAACTCAGGGAAACACCCACATTTACAAAGGATATTTTAAAGGATACAAATCAATAGCCCCATGAAGAGATACACAGGGTGAAGCCTGGAAGGGTCCTGAGTGCAGGTGCTTATGTCCCATTGAAGTTGGGATATGCCACCCTCCCAGCAAGTGGGTGTGTTCTTGTTCACCTTTTCGGAAGCCCCCATGTATTTGGCTGCCCACAAGTTCTCCAGACTCTGTCCTTTTGGGTTTTTATGGAGGCTTCATTAAATAGGCAAGATTGATTACATCATTGGCCATTGCTTATCAACTCAACCTTCAGCCCTTCTCCCCTCCCCTGAGGTTGGGGGGTGTGGCTGAAAGTCCCAAGCCCTCTAATCCTGCCGTGGTCTTTCTGGTGACTGCCAGCTATCAGTCAACTCATTAACATGCAGAAAGACACTTTTCACTTGGAAGAGTCCCAGGATTTTAGGAGTTGCATTGTTGGAAACGGATGAAGACCAAATACATTATTTCACAATGTGTGCTTGTCTCCATTCATAGTTCAATAATTAGTCTAGGCATCCTTAGGACCAATAAAACTGCATGATTTATTAACCCTGTTGGGTGAATAATAATTGGAATTGTCCAGTTCCTATTTTGCTAGTATTCTTTACCTTCTTTATTTCTCTGAAACTATGTTGTATTTTTTTCCCCAACCATTTCAGAATATTTATAGAAAACCATATTTTAAAAAAATTTAAGCTATGGCAGAGGTAATGCCCAGTTTATCCAGTATGTTGAGTGTGTTCTGTTGGCATATGAGAGTTTCATTTGTTGTAGCTATTTTGGAGTCAGATGACTGTAGGACACACAAGATTATGTGTCTTTTGTATGACTGCCAATTAGTTACTTTCCTTGATTGGTATTGGGAAGGCACTGGCTGTGAAACAGGAAACTTGGCTGAACAAAGAGGGAATTAATGAGCTTAGAACCAAATTTTAGGCCCTCATAGAAATCTTTATTTAAAAAGTAAATGAATATATATTACACATTGTCTTTCACCCAGGATTTTCTTCACTTTCCCCTTTTTTCCTTTTGGTTAAGTCCATGATTGATATCAGTTCTAATAGCCCAGAAACCAAGATGATGTCACTAAAGGGCAAATCTGGACTGTGTAACAGCTTATTAGCTTCTGAGATTCAGGCCCTAGAATAACCTCCCTGTCCTGTACAGTGCCCCTTGTGGCCCCCAGGTTGGCCTGCTGATTCTTCCTGACCTGATGACCAGCATTATGTTGTAATTAATGGCTTTGAAGTGCCAGGTCCTGGGATGGAGGGTTTTTTAATGTCTGAGGATGCATGTTGGCAGAGCTGGCCAATTGCTAGCCTAGAATAGTTAGCTTATTTGGGGGTATTAGCTGCTGGGGACAGTAAACAGAAACCAAGAGGAGGTACTAACTTTTCCACCATTCTTGGCCACCTCTCTATTCTGTATACTCTTCAGAGTTAAGTACTGTGAGTAAGGTTGAAAAAAAATCACTTTTCCATTTTTATCCATGGTTGTAGGGGACCAAATTTTTAGAGCCCTTTAACCGTGTGGATTGGGCCAGGGACACAGCAAATGCATATGTGAAAAATCTCCAAGTGTGGCTAGCATTGATTGCTTTAAATAAAATTTGCAGATTTTAATTTACCCTGTAATTTCTTGTAGGCATTCTTGTAGAATCTACACATCTTTGTAAGTTATATTCTAACAGGCTGGATTGGCCTCTATGCAAAGTGCAGTGCAGGGCTATTTGCTTTTAAATGTTAAATTACAAATCTACCTTGTAACTTAAAGCAGTTTTTTATTGATTATAAAAGTAACACATTTTTCCTTCTAGTATTGTTAATGTTCTCATTTTGGGACATAGGTAATATAATGCTATATGGCTTGGTTATATTCATTTAGCATTATTGTGTAAAGGTTTTCTAATGTGGATTGAAGTCCTTATTTCCATTATTTAAAGAATGAAATTACTTTAAAATTTGAAATACATTTTTCTAAACTTTTCTCTCTCTCAACATAGATGTGCATTTATGTGTATATATGTACACTAACATTTATACAAAGTTGGATCATACTGTACTGTTTTAATGAGAAGTCAGCTGTAAATCTTACTGAGATTTCCTTGTAAGTGTTGAATCATTTTTGTCATACTGCTTTTAATTTTAATTTTAATTTTTTTTAAGAGAGGGTCTTTCTCTGTTGCCTAGGCTGTAGTGCAGAATTCACTGCAGCCCTGCACACCTGGGCTCAAGCAGTCCTCTGCCTTAGCCCCCTGAGTAGCTGGATCTACAGATGCACACCACCATTCCCACCTAATTAAAATTTTTTCGTCGAGACAGAGTCTCGCTATGTTGCCCAGGCTGGTCTTGAACTCCTGACCTCAAGCTGTCCTCCTTTCTTGGCCTCCCAAAGTGCTGGGATTGCAGGTGCGAGCCACTGTGACTGGCCTGTCTTACTGGTTTTAAATCTTCTCGTCTTTGGCTTTCAACATTTTTAATATGATGTGTCTGTAGATTTCTTTTTGTTTATCTTACTTGGAGTTCATTGAGCTTACTGGATGTGTAGATTAATGTTTTTCAATAAATTTTTCAAAATTTCAGCCATTATATATCTTCAAATATTTAATTCTGCTCCTTTCACTTCTCTCCTTTTGGTATCCCTGTTCTGCTTATGTTGGTGTATTTAATAGTGCCACATATTTCTCTGAGGCTCTATTCATGTTCTTCATTCTTTTTCTCTGTTTAGATTGCATAATTGTTACTGCTCTGTTTTAAAGTTTGTTAATTCTTCTGCCAGTTAACATCTACTGTTGAGCCTCTCTAGTGAAGTTTACATTTCAGCTTTGTACTTTGTTTTGTTTTGTTTTGTTTTTTGAGATGGAGTCTTGCTCTGTTGCCAGGCTGGAGTGCAGGTGCGATCTAGGCTCACTGCAAGCTCCACTTCCCGGGTTCACGCCATTTTCCTGCCTCAGCCTCCTGAGTAGCTGGGACTACAGGTGCCCGCCACCACACCCGGCTAATTTTTTGTATTTTTAGTAGAGACGGGGTTTCACCATGTTGGCCAGGATGGTCTCGATCTCTTGACCTCGTGATCTGCCCGCCTCGGCCTTCCAAAATGCTGGGATTACAGTGTGAGCCACCACACCTGGCTACTTTATTTTTTTTTTAATTAAATAAATTTTTTTTTTCATTTTTGTTATTCCATTCCTTTTCTAACTTAGCTGATCAGCTTTGTGCTTTTGAATTTGAGAATTTCCATTTGGTTCTTTTTAAGCATTTCTGTCTCTTTACTGATATTCTCTATTTGATGCAACGTTGTTATCATACCTTCCTTTACTTCTTGGTTTCCTTTTGTTCTTGGAACATAATGGCTACTTCCAAGTTTGTCAATCTGACATCTGGTTGCACTCTCAGGCAGTTTCCGTTGCTTGCATTTTTTCTAGCATATGGGTCATTCTTTCCTGTTTCTTTGCATGTCTTATAATTTTTTGTTGGAAACTAGACATTTTAGATGATATATTGTAGCAATTTTGGGTACTCCCCCAGCCTTCATTTATTATTTGCTTGTTTACTTGTTTGGCGACTGGTTTATTTTATGTTTTTGAGACGGAGTCTTGCTCTGCCACCCAGGCTGGAGTGCAGTGGCATGATCTCGGCTCACTGCAACTTCTACCTCCTGGGTTCAAGTAGTTCTCTTGCTTCAGCCTCCAGAGTAGCTGGGATTACAGGCACTCTCTACTGTGCCTGGCTAATTTTTGTATTTTTAATAGAGACAGGGTTTCCCCATGTTGGCCAGGCTGGTCTTGTGACCTCAGATGATCCACCTGCCTTGGCCTCCCAAAGTCCTGGGATTACAGACATGAGCCAGCATGTCTGGCCAATTTTAGTCAGTCTATTCTTCCCTTACCTCCTGTGAGAAATGTGAAGCATCTGATATTGCTCCTCACAGGGTATGCTCACAGACACCCTGGGATAGCATGGTTTGGGCAGGGCTCTCTTTGACATTCCTTTCCCTGTTAAGTTTCACTGATTGCCAGCTGTTTACTGTGTTGTTTTCAACAATGTCCTGGGGCATAAGTTGCACTACAAAGTGATCCAGTCAAATTTGGGCTCCTTTGAAGGGATGCTTCCTGATATCAGTGTTTGAGATTTATTCTTACCCCAGAAGGGCTCCTCCCAGCTCTTATTCCCTGTTTCTCTCTGGCAAACTAGTAGGCCTACAGATTTGGTATCTCCATTAAGTCTGTCAAGCTTTTTCCCAACTTGCCTTTTACCAGAACTTCCACTGTTTTTGATAGTACCCTTAGGCTAGAACTTCTCTATACTCTGTTGCAATCAAGTCCTTTTGTTTGAGGAGAGATGTGGATCTCTCAGTTCTATGTCCTGCTTCTTCCCCAGGGCTCTGACAGGACATGTCTCCAAGTGACAGCCCTACTTTATTAGCTGAGTGTTTGGTGGGAAGTAGGGGATGGACAGCAGCCCAAGGTTTCCTTGGCTTGCCCTCCCCGTCCATCCGCAGCGTGGAGCCCTCATCTCATAAGCCAGGGCAAAGGCTATCAGGGCTCCAGTATTCTCAGCAGCACTGTGTCCAAAGCTAGGACTTCTGTTTGGATGGAGGAAGGAAGCCCACTTTTCAGCCACTCTTGATGGAACTTTGCCACCAGAAATACTGATGTCCTAATCCTCCTGGAATGAAAGCCGTACTACTGGGAGCTGGAGGGGAGAAGGAGTCCTGGGTTCTTGGCTGCACTTGTGTGGATTGGAATCTCCATTCCTCTGAGCTGGGGGGAAGGAGGGAGTGGGTCTTGATTTAAATATATATATTTTTCTCTTTTTTAAATTTAATTTAATTTTATTATTATTATACTTTAAGTTTTAGGGTACATGTGCACAATGTGCAGGTTAGTTACATATGTATACATGTGCCATGCTGGTGTGCTGCACCCATTAACTCGTCATTTAGCATTAGGTATATCTCCTAAAGCTATCCCTCCCCTCTCCCCCCACCCCACAACAGTCCCCAGAGTGTGATGTTCCCCTTCCTGTGTCCATGTGTTCTCATTGTTCAGTTCCCACCTATGAGTGAGAATATGCGGTGTTTGGTTTTTTGTTCTTGCGATAGTTTACTGAGAATGATGATTTCCAATTTCATCCATGTCCCTACAAAGGACATGAACTCATCATTTTTTATGGCTGCATAGTATTCCATGGTGTATATGTGCCACATTTTCTTAATCCAGTCTATCATTGTTGGACATTTGGGTTGGTTCCAAGTCTTTGCTATTGTGAACAGTGCTGCAGTAAACATACGTGTGCATGTGTCTTTATAGCAGCATGATTTATAGTCCTTTGGGTATATACCCAGTAATGGGATGGCTGGGTCAAATGGTATTTCTAGTTCTAGATCCCTGAGGAATCGCTACACTGACTTCCACAATGATTGAACTAGTTTACAGTCCTACCAACAGTGTAAAAGTGTTCCTATTTCTCCACATCCTCTCCAGCACCTGTTGTTTCCTGACTTTTTCATGATTTAAATATTATATTCTTGTGTTTCTTACCGAGTTAAAGTAGATTTTCTTGATTTAATGTTTATATATTTGCTGTATCTGCTTCAGATCCTCTTCAGAGACTTTAATTGGTTGTTTTTAAAATATATGTAATTTTCACCATTCTCCCTGGGTAGTGAGTTTATGGAGTTCCTCATGCCGTCATGCTGGAAGTTACTCATAGATACTGTTTTGTAACTTGTTTTCCATCTTTCATATTGTGAATAGCTTTTCTTATCACGAAATCATTACAGTTATAGCAACATAGGAAGATGCAAAGAAAAAAAGTAAAAATTAAATGGAATTCCACCCTCCAATGACTATCGTTATTAATATTTTGATGGACATCCTTCATATCTCCTCAGGCACATATTCATTGATAGATATGCATACAGTTCTTATGTGTTGCTCTGTAACATGTAAACTTTCTAACATTTTTTACACAGTGGTATGTCTTGGGCCTCTTTCCATATCAGAGTAGATTTATAGCCTTTTAAAAGTTTATGTAAATGTCTGTATAATATCTTATAAATTCATTTAATTTCTTACTGATAGTTGTTTAGATTGTATCCAGCTATCTACTATTATAAACAGTGCTTAGTGAACAGCTTTGTAATTAAGTCCTTGTTCATGGTGTAACTTATTTCCTCAGGCTAAAGGCTAAGGAGTGAAATTGCTGCTCAAAAAATATGAAAATCTTTAGACTATGAATGTGTATTTCTAACTTCTCTTTGGGAAGAGATGCACCAATATACTTTTTCATTACCAGTGCAGCAGACTGTCCATTTTTTGCAGCCTTGCCGTTAAAACAAAACAAAAAACTGAATGGTGTTAATTAGATATGCACAAATGGTACTTGTTAATTTAATTTGTGATTCTTTAATTGTTAAATAAAACTTTTGTCATTTTAGTTACCTGCATTTTTTGCTTTGTGAATTGTTTCCTTTTGCTCTTTTTACACCCTTTGAGTGCATTAAAAAAAAAAAACTTTGCTTAGACTGTTTATATTTAACCATCATACTAGTTGCAAATATTTTTTCCTACTATTTGCCTTTTAATTTCATTTATAAATTTTCATAGTGTTACAGTTAGAAGTTTTATATCTCAAAGCTATTCAATGTGCAGATGAGTGGATTAAAAGGAAAAAAAAGCTGTTGATTTTTTTCATTTGCCATTTATTTAATTTATATTTAGTAAGTACATTTCCATCCAGAGATAAGATATGTATTTACTTGTAGTTCCTTTTGGTTTTTCTTTTTGCCTTATTATGTGTATGTGTGTGTGCACCTTTAAATTAAAACTAGGATTTGTTTTGGTGAATGGTGTGAGGTAAGAGATTTAAATAAATATTTCTTCCCCAAATAAATAGATACTTTTTTTTTTAACTGTATGGGATAATTTATCCCTGTCACATGGCAGATGATTTTCAAAGTGATTTTGCATTCTTTTCAGACGTCTTGCTGCCCTCCAAAAAAGAAGAGAACTTCGAGCAGCTGGCATAGAAATTCAGAAGAAAAGAAAAAGGAAGAGAGGAGTTGATTATAATGCCGAAATCCCATTTGAAAAAAAGCCTGCCCTTGGTTTTTATGATACTTCCGAGGAAAACTACCAAGCTCTTGATGCAGATTTCAGGAAATTAAGACAACAGGATCTTGATGGGGAGCTAAGATCGTAAGTTGCCTTTCTCATTTTGGAAATGGAAAGGAATAGTAGGAGGAGTCTTACGAAGAGCCAAGTATTATCCTTGTCAGAGCCAGATTTTTATTATTTATTTATTTTACATTTTTTAAAATCAATTTTTTTTTTTGAGACAGGGTCTTGCTGTGTTGCCCAGGCTGGAGTACAGTGGCACAAACACGGCTTACTGAAGCCTTGACCTCCTGGGCTCAAGCAATCCTCCCACCTCAGCCTCCTGAGTAGCTAGGCCTTCAGGTGCACACCACCACACCTAGCTAATTTTTTTTAATTGTTTTGTAGGGTGGGATCTCCTTTTGTTGTGCAGACTGGTCTCAAACTCCTGGGCTCAAGCGATCCTTCTTAAAGTGTTGGGATTATAGGCATCAGTTACTGTGCCTGGCCTAGATTTTTATTAGTACAATGTGGCCTACATATGGTTTTATTTATTTAATGGATTCATCTTTCTGAGAAAATCAGGGACTGTGGCTATCATGTTTTTAGCACAGAATGGTGTTTATGGCTCTTGAGTTGAAATGCATGGCTCTCAATTGACTGTTTACTCTTTGAATCACATCTTAACTTTTATGTACATTTATGAGTAGGTTCGTTTTACTAGTGGCTGAGGAATCTGTCAAAATTGAGTGGTATTTTTAGCCTTAAAAAACAATTTTTTTTTTTTAAGACAAGGTCTCACTCTTATCACCCAGGCTGGAGTGCAGTGGCATGATCACAGCTCACTGTATCCACCTCCCAGGCTCAAGCAGTCCTTCCACCTCAACCTCTCAAGTAGCTGGGAGTACAGATGTGTGCCACCATGACTGGCTAATTTTTTATTTTTTGTAGAGAGGTGGGTCTTGCCATGTTATCCATGCTGGCCTTGAACTCCTAGGCTCAAGCTACCCTCCCTTTGCGTCCCTCACAAAGTGTTGGGATTACAGGCATGAGTCACCACTCCTGGCCCTTTTAGTCTTTTCTAGTGAAAAATTTTACCTTGTTTTTATTAAGATGAAATTAAAAGAAAAAACTTACTGATCCTTTCACTTGATGGGATAAATATACATTTATAAAATCTTTATGTTTTAGGGCATAGCAGATTTTCCCTATTTCTTGAGATTTTTAGTTTCTTTAAATCTCATATCTGAATATTGTAGGGAGAGTATTTTATGGTTGTCAAGGATTTTTTAAAGTTTTCTACTCCGTTGACCTTTCATTTCTGTTGACATGAATTGTTACAAAACAACAGCTATCAGCCATTGTAAAATAGGATTTTCTTAGATGTACTCCATTGTATTTATTCCTCAGATTAGGACTTTGCTTTAGGTAGGCTCTACAAATAAAGAGATTGAACAGGAAAACTATTCATTTGGAAGGAGTACTAAGTGGGGGAGGCAAGAAAGACACACAGAAGGGGAGGAGGTGTTCCTGGAGCTTTGAAAGACTGCTTTGAGCCTGTCTTTGGGCTTCCTAACCATGTTTAGATGTCGCTTGTCAGTATTAAGACAGCCTTTTTAAAAAAGTTGTGAACTTTAAGAATCATGACAATTTAATAACAAGTTTTAAAGGGAAATTTAAAAATTATGTTTTAATTTTATTTCTTTCATACACATTTTCCTTTTTACATACTTGTCATACTTTTTCCTATGTGCACACGTTTTTATTGAATGTATTCATAATATAGGAATAGTTTTTGTTTTGACATTATGTGGAATGTTTTGTTTATCACAATCTTCATACTTATATGTTTTAATATTTAGTACTTCAATTAGGGTACCTTATTAATAATTTTGTTGCTATTCTGAGTTTGCTTTTATCTTGAATATAGTCAGTAATGGTGTAGGGGACTACTTAATGTATATTGTTTTTACCTTTTTTTAGCTATTTTCTTTTTTTTTTTGAGATGGAGTCTTTCTCTATTGCCCAGGCTGGAGTATAGTGGTGCGATCTCAGCTCACTGCAACCTCTGTCTCCCGGGTTCTAATGATTCTCCTGCCTCAGCCTCCCGAGTAGCTGGGATTACAGGCACGCACTACTATGCCTGGCTAATTTTTGTATTTTTAGTAGAGATGGGGTTTCGCCACGTTGGCCAGGCTGGTCTTGAACTCCTGACCTCAGGTAATCCACCCACCTTGGCCTCCCAAAGTGCTGGGATTACAGGCGTGAGCCATTGCGCCTGGCCTTTTCAGTTATTTTCTTAGAAATGAGGTTGTTTGTTCAAAGGGTTTAAGTATTTGTATGGATTTTAATGTTTTTGGCTATATGTAACTTAAAAATCTCTTTTCTACTTTGATCCATGACAGTGAAAAAGAAGGAAGAGATAGAAAAAAAGACAAACAGCATTTGAAAAGGAAAAAAGAATCTGATTTACCATCAGCTATTCTTCAAACTAGTGGTGTTTCTGAATTTACTAAAAAGAGAAGCAAACTAGTACTTCCTGCCCCTCAGGTAATCTGATAAAAGCAAATTTTTCACTATGTGAATTTATATGCTTATATCATTTATTCAGCAAATGTTTGAAGGCCTGTGTACCAGGTTTGTGCTGGATGCTCTTAAGAAATTCACAGTTTAATGGGTGAGACACACATAAAAACAAGTAATTGTGGGCTGGCTGTGGTGGCCCACACCTGTTATTTCAGCACTTTGGGAGACCAGGACGGGCGGATCACCTGAGGTCAGGAGTTCAAGACAGGAGTTCCTGCCCAGCGTGGTGAAACCCTGTCTCTACTGAAAATACAAAAATTAGGCGGGATGGTGGCACACACCTGTAATCGCAGCTACTCGGGAGGCTGAAGCAGGAGAATCACTGGAACCCGGGAGGTGGAGGTTGCAGTGAGCCAAGATGGTGCCACTGCACTCCAGCTTGGGTGACAGAGTGAGACTCTGTCTCAAAAAACAACAACAACAACAAAAAAAACCAAAAAAAAAAAAAACCCACAAGTAATTGTGATATAGTATGATAAGATAGCTTCAGCTTCTCTGTATAAATTATTGTATCAGATCTTAAACTGCTCATATGATGGTTTGGTAAGTAATTATCAGCTCTTAACATTTTGTCAACAGGGTAGGGCTTTAGGCTTCTTTTTGTAGCTGATGAGGGTAAAGGTGTGGTTTGGCTTTGTGGACTTTAAGCTGCCTTCTCCCAGGGAATGTTTTGTTGTGGTATGCTTCTCTTTTTTGAGACAACAGTTGTGAAAGTCAATGTGGGAGTTGTGGAGAAAAGCGATACAAACATTCTTTCATTCAGCTTATTACAGGCTGTATTCTTTTGACTTACTATAGTTGGTCAGAAACATGGGACCTTAGGGTAACCTTTTTTTTTTTTTTTGAGACGGAGTCTCGCTCTGTCGCCAGGCTGGAGTACCGTGGTGCCATCTAGGCTCACTGCAACCTCCGCCTTCCGTGTTCAAGCGATTCTCCTGCCTCAGCCTTCCAAATAGCTGGAACTGTAGGCGTGCGCCACCACGCCCCACTAATTTTTGTATATTTACTAGAGACAGGGTTTCACCATGTTGGCCAGGATGGTCTCGATTTCTTGACTTCGTGAGCTACCATCTACCCACCTCGGCCTCCCAAAGTGCTGGGATTATAGGCATGAGCCACCGTGCCCAGCTAACCCTTTTTTTTTTCTGTTTTGAGTAAGTACAGCTTTGTAGAATTGGACAGATTTAATGGTGCAGAAGAAAGGACTTAGGAGACCAGAAGAACTCTTTTCCCACATGAGCATATTGGCTGCATCAACACAAGATTCTTGGGCATAAACGAGTTTTGTCATATCCTGACATTCCTAGTGGGGATATTTATTAAACTGAAATTTTGTCTTTAATTTTTTTCTTAGTACACCTTAGGATATTTATTTTGGTAAAATTACTAACACAACACCTTTAGATTTTCTTAGGGATCTTGTGGCTCACTGGACTCTTTCTGTGTGATATTTTAGTTGGTTTTCAGTCTTCCTCCTCCAATTTTGTATAAATACTGCTATTTTACATTCTTGGTACGTTGATATGTTGATTTGAAAGAATTTCAGTATAGAGATACAGCCTTTGTAGCTTGATTCTATATCATATGTGAATTTTCCCCTCACATTCTGTAGGGAAGGCTTTCTAAAGCTATATTATGGAAACTTTCAAAGCCACAAAAAAGATGAGTACTACTGTGAACTCGTGATATTAATCACACAGCTTCAGCAATTCATTTTTCTGGAATATGGAAATTTAAAGCTGTGTCAGCTCTCAGTTAAAATGTTGGTTTTTTTTTTTTTTCAATAGAGACAGTTTTGCTGTGTTGCCCAGGTAGGTCCCGAACTCCTGGGCTCAAACAGTTTGCCCTCCTAGGCCTCCCAGAGTGTTGGGATTACAAGTGTGAGCCACTGTGCCTGGCCTCAGTTAAAATGTTGCTTACTATGATAATTGTGTCCTTTTAGATTTCAGATGCAGAACTCCAGGAAGTTGTAAAAGTAGGCCAAGCGAGTGAAATTGCACGTCAAACTGCCGAGGAATCTGGCATAACAAATTCTGCTTCCAGTACACTTTTGTCTGAGTACAATGTCACCAACAACAGCGTTGCTCTTAGAACACCACGAACGCCAGCTTCCCAGGACAGAATTCTGCAGGTAACGTGTCACGTAGTAGAATGAGCCTTTTACTTTGTTTGTTGTCCTTAGAAGTATCATGCAGGAGAACTAAGCGGTTTGGTTGTGTTTCTTTTAGTGTAAATGGTTTGAAACTGAGTCCTGAATGCATAGATCTTGCAATATTTCTGTAGTAGGGAAGCTAAATAGATTCAGCAATCAGGTAGTTTTATTTTCACATTTATTAAAATTCGTAATTTTTTGAAGCCAGCCCTTCTACCTTCATTAGTCTTTTGTACCTGTCAGTAAAGCATAGTTTTGTAAAATTTGACATTGCCTACCAATCCTAGAAAGAAAGAAATACTTCCTTGCATTTCTGTACTTAGCTTCACATAGTGTGCCCGCAGTTCTACTTTCTTCCCTCTCTCTAACAAGTGGGGTAGACACAGCTTTGTGTGTTCCCAGGGTGTCTGTATACCAGAGAATATCCAAACCTACAAAACATAGTTGGGTCTTTTGGTACACTTACATCTCATTTCCTCATCTCTAATAGTCAGGAATATAATTTTAAGGCTTTGATTCGCAGCAAACAGTTGTGTAAGGGTTAGCAAGAAAAACACTTGTGCCCCTCATCCATAGAGGCGCCTGTTACAACTCTTTGTTTTACTTACCGCTAAAAGATCTTTGTTACTCATTGACCATTTTCAGTTTTAGGTATTATCTGTTGTTTTTCCACATAGAATTTGACATTTGGCTTTCACACCCTCTGTGTCCGTCATGCATACATTTTCTATTCCCCTATTGTCTGTTATAATTTGGTTAACTTTATATTCTTGGTTTATCTTATGACTCTGTAAATCCTATTCATTGCTAAACCATGAATTACCTTATAATTTGTGTAAGTTATACAAATACGTAATATTCGTACATATAGTATGTAATCCATAGCATACCATTGTACTTTGTGGTATAGTATTTTGTTTTTCTTGGAGCTAATACTTGTTTTATTCAGTTGCTAAGTTTTTTGACTAAGCAGTAATTCAACTCTAGACTACGCTGGCTGTGTCTGTTTTCTCTAACCTGTGCTGACTTTAGATAGTCTCATCTTTTTGAAGAAATCTTTCTTAGAACTTCCGAATGTTCTTGCCTGGACTCATTATTCTTCAGGGCTTGTTTATAGCTTGTTCTTTTGATTTCCCTTCATTGTCACCCTAGAGAGTCCCTTGGATCCCCTCTTTCCAGGCTCCCATGTCTTTGGCTTTCTTGGTTTACTCCGTTGTTCAATGAAGAATATCATTCAGTAGCTTTCAGAGAAAGGGTTCATAGGAGGTAGAATTTTTTTTATTAGTTTTTTTTCATTGATAAGGATAAATTGTATCTATTTATGGTGTACAGTATGATGTTTTGATATATGTATACCTTATGGAATGGCTAAGTCAAGCTGTTTAACATGTGCATTACTTCACATATTTATCACTTTTTTGTGGTAAGAACACTTAAAATCTACCCTTAGCAATGTTCAAATGTACAGTGTACTGTTATTCACTATAATCACTGTAATGTATAATATCTTGAACTTATTTCTCCTGTCTTACTGAAATTTTGTGTCCTTTGACAGATATCTCCCTGGTTCCCTCACCCCTCAGCCTCTAGTAACCACCATTTTACTCTTTTTCTGTGAGTTTGACTTTTTTAGATCCCACAAATAAGTAAAATCATGGGGAATTTGTCTTTCTCTATCTGGCTTACTTGATGTAATGTCCTTCAGTTTCATCCACGTTGTCACAAATGACAGGATTTCTTTTTTAAGGCTGAATAGTATTTTATTGTGTTTATGTATCACATATTTTTAAATTCATTTCTCCACTGGTGGACCCTTAGGTTGTTTCCAGAAGTAGAATTTTTCAAGATCTTGCATATCTGTAAATTACTAATCTACCCTCTTGGTTGATAGTATAACTGGGTATAGAATCCCAGATTGCAGTGGTTTTTGTTCACTGTGTTGAAGGTAGCACTGCAAGGTCTTCTGGCTTCCACTGTTGCTCTTGAGACCTCCTATACTGTTGAGTTTGTTAAAAGTAAACCTCGTTTTTTCTTTTCTTGAAGCTTACATTATCTTACATGATTTATGATGCATGTTTCTTGGTGAAGGTCTTTTTCAACCACTTTGGATCTTTTCATTCCAGAGACTCATGGCCTTCAATTTTGTAAAATTATTTTGAATTAAAATTGTTTTTCTCCCTTTCATTGATCTCTTTATGAACCTCCAGGTTTTCTATTAATTCCTCTGCAGTTTTCTATCTTATTGATTTTGATTTATTTGTAGGAGGTTTTCTCAATTTTATCTTTATTCAGTTTTTAATTTACTATCATATATGTAACGTTTAAGAGCTTTTTAAAATTTTGTTCAGTATTTTTTTTTTACCATCTCTTATTTCATGAGTATCTTATTTCTCTGAGGCTGTTAATGATGGTTTTGTTTTTATAAGTTTTCTTTTCCTTGCATAGTTTCTAAGTTTTTTGTTTTGTTTCCTTTCTGTCTTTCCTTATGGGTATTTCCTCAAATGTCCGGTGCTCTTTGCCTGTGTCTAGAAGTGGGTGGGGGGCAATCACAAGCTGATTGGAAGCTCCTTAGGTGTGGGTAGGGCTCCTTGACTCCTGGCTTCCCTGGAGGCTGATCTGGCTGGGATGTTTCACTGGGAGAGTTCTTGATGTCAGTGTTAGTTCTTTTGGATCAGTGTTAGTTGTTTTTGCTTAGGTTAGTCATATTCCTCAGAGAAGTAATTTCCAGTCTCCTATCTACAGGGTATAAAGTTGGCCAGTCTCTGGGAACCTAGTTGGGGAAAAAGGCTGGATGTCTCCAATCTAAAATAAAAACTTCTGCTTCATTTCTCTATTTTCATAGTGATAATTTTGCTCTTAAGTCTTCCTGGTATTCTCTGGTTTAGAAATCTTTTTTGTACTCTCTTCAGAGAGTAAAGCCCCTCTGATTTTTGTAAATCCTGTGAGAGAGAGAGAGAGAGAGAGAGAGAGTGTGTGTGTGTGTGTGACTAAAAATCCTATAGACTTTGTTTTTTATTATCACTCTTTTTCTTCTCATTTTATATTGTTTCGTGAAAGTTTACAAAATTATGGCACACTAGTTATTAGCCAGCTCAAGGCTTTGAGGAGGTCTGAACATAGGGTTTCTCAAGTAAATAAGTAAAATATCTAGCATATCAGAAGCTTTAAAAACAATAATGTGATCTTGCATTTATTTCCTTGGATTCTGAACACAAGTAAGGAATGTGTTTCAGGGTGTTCAAGGCCAGGTAAAGTGTCAGATAAGCCTGTTCGGGCAGACTGGGAAAGAGAAAACCTAACCACTCACAGAGGAAATATGGAGGGACCTAAACAGTCCAGAATACAGACAGGAATCCACTTGAACTGTATAGACCTGTTAATAACAGGGGGCAATAATGGCTATAGGTGTTGTAAGAATCCCACTAGCCAGCTTCTCCTGGTGGCCCTGAAGTGATGGAGACGCTTCTGATAGAGGCTCTGTCAGTGTTACATGGCTTAGTATTGCTCATGCATGTGCAGCACTTATCCAGCCCTTTCATTAAAATACAGAGCATGCTTTCCTGGTTCTGTCACTTTATCCACGCCTCAGCCTTTCAGATGTCTCCACTTCTGTGACAGATAGGAATAACCTGTCCCCCACTTTTTTTTTTTTCAGACGGGGTCTCACTCCCATTACCCAGGCTGGAGTGCAGTGGCATGATCACGGCCACTGTGCCCAGCCAGTTTTTTTACTTTTAGTAGAGACAGGGTTTCGCCATATTGCCCCAGGCTGGTCTCGAATTCCTGGGTTCAAGTGATCTGCCCGCCTTGGCCTCTCAGAGTGCTGGGGATTACAGGCATGAACCACTGCACCTGACCCCCCACTTTTTTCAGTGGTGCTGTTTGAAGAAGTTTGCACGTGAGAATATTCACACTTGAAATTAAAAAAAATAGTTTTTTTTTAATTTTGGGAAAAAATTACACTATAGGACAATATAAGGGACATTTAATGGAACTCCTTTCATGGTTTTTAAACAGTTTTATTGAGATACCATTCTTACCGAATTCACCCATTTTTACTGTATTTACCGAGTTGTATAACCATCACCACAGTCAATTTTAGAATAATTTCATCATCCAGAAAGAAAACCCATACCCATTAGCAGTCATTCCCCATTCCCCTCAAACCTGCCAAGTTTTCAGGCACCCATTAATCTACTTTGTGTCTCTATAGAGTTCCCTATTCTGCACATATATGTAAATGAAATCATATAATATATGATGTTTTGTGACTGGCTTTTTTCACTTTGCATAATATCGTCAAGGTTCATCCATGTTGTAGCTTATATCAGTACTTTATTCCTTTTTGTCATTGCATAATATTCCATCGTATGAATATACCATGTTTTGTTTATCCACTTATCAGCTGATAGACACTTGAGTTGTTTCTACCTTTTGAGTGTTAGGAATAATGCTGCTTTGAACAGATGTTTGTGTGGACGTGTTTTTTTCCTTACTCTTGCATATATACCTAGGAGTGGAATTACTGGGTCCTATGGTGATTATGTTTAACTTTATGAGGAACTGCCAGACTGTTTCCAAAGTCGCTGCACCATTTTATTTGTTTATTTTTGAGACACGGTCTTGCTCTGTTGCCCAGGCTGGAGTGCAGTGGTGCAATCATGGCTCACCGAAGCCTTGACCTCTTGGGCTCAAGCAATCCTCCCAACTTGGCCTCCCGAGTAGCTGGTACTACAGGCATGCACTACCAGGCCCAATTAATTTTCTAATTTTTTGTAGAGATGGGGGGGTCTCACTGTGTTGCCCAGGCTGGTCTTGAACTCCTGACCTCAAGTGATCCTTCTGCCTCAGCCTCCCAAAACGCTGGGATTACAGGCATCAGCCACCGTGCCTAGCACATTGTACGTTTTTATTAGGAATGTGGAAGGGTTCTAATTCTTTACATCCTCACCAACACTTGTTTTCTGTCTTTTTGATTATAGCCATCTTGTAGTCAAACAGATCCTAGTTGTGAAGTGATATCTTGTGTTTTTGATTTGCATTTCCCTAATAGCTAATGACATTTCATGTGCTTATTGGTTATTTTTATATCTTTGTTGTTGTTGTTATTGAGACAGGGTCTTGCTCTGTCACACAGGCTGGAGTGCAGTGGCACCATTATGGCTCACTGCAGACTCAACTTCTCAGGTTCAAGCAGCCCTCCCACCACAGCCTCTCAAGTTGCTGGGACTACAGGTGTGCACCACTGTGCCTGGCTAATTTTTTATTTTTGTAGAGATGGGATCTCACTATGTTGTCCAGGCTAGTCTCGAAGACCTAGGTTCAAGCGATCCTCCCACCTTGGCCTCCCAAAGTGTTGGGATTACAGGCGTGAGCCACTGTGCCTGGCCTGGCCTGTGTGTGTGTGTGTGTGTGTGTGTGTGTGTGTGTGTGTGTGTGTGTATATATATTTTTTTTTTTTTTTTTAGAAATAGCTATTCATATTCTTTACTCATTTTTAAATTGGGTTATCTTTTTTTTTTTTTAATTTAAAAAATTTTTTGTAGAGACAGGGTCTTGCTGGTGTTACGTAGGCTGGTTTTGAACTCCTGGCTTCAAGATTCTCCCACCCCAGTCTCCCAAAGTGCTAGAATTATATACGTGAACCATTGCACCTGACTGGGTTTTTTATAATTGTAAGAGTTCTTTGTATATTCTGGATATAAGTTCCTTATCTGATATATAACTTGCAGATGTTTCCTCTCATTTTGTAGGTTGTGTTTTCACTTTCTTGATGTTCTCATTTGCAGTACAGAAGGCTTATATTTTCATGAAGTATAGTTTAGCTATCTTTTTCTTTTTTGCTTATGCATTTAATCTTATCCAAGAAATTCTTTCCAACCCTGGGTCATGAAGAGTTATTCCCATGTTTTTTCCTCAGATTTTATAGTTTTAGTGCTTACATTTAGGTCTGTGATCCACTTTGAGTTAGTTTTTTATGTACTGTTAGGTATGGATCTACCTTCATTCTTGGGCATGTGGATATCCAGTTTTCCTAACACAATTTGTTGTAAAGACTGTTCTTTTCCCGTTGTATGTTCTTAGCAGCCCTTAAAAAATCAATTGACCATTAATGTAAGGGTTTATTTCTGGACTTTCAATTCTGTCTCATTGATCTATTATCTATCCTGTGCCAGTACCACACTGTCTTAATTCCTATAGCCTTGTAGTATCCTTTTGTGTTTTTAATAGGCTTTTTAACTGATTGTTAAAGAATATTGAAGTAATGAGTGAATGTTAACTGGGAGTGTAGTAGTTATTTTGAAAAAGCACAAAACAGGTTTAGAACCTGAGCCATATGCAGTAAGTTTGGGGCTTGTAACTTTGGATTTCTCTTCTAAAAGATGTGGGGGAAGTTATATATTTGTTGGAATTGGGTTTAGCTGTAATAGAAAACCTCTAACAGTGGCCTAAATAGAATAGAGGTTTATTTCTGTTTCATGTTCTAAGTGTTGAGAGAGAAATCAAACTGGGGCTTGTGTGGCACTCCCTGGTGTCAGGGACCTGGGCACCTGCTTTTTTGTCCTCCCCCATGTCAGGTTTCTCTTCTTAGTTTCTCCTTGTGGCAGGTACAGTCGCTGCAGGGCCAGCCGTCATGTTTGCATATAGCCTGCAAGAAGGAGGAAAAAGGGCACACCCTTTCCCTTCTTAAGAACGCATCTCTTGCACACATCATTCTGTCTGTCCTGCAGGCCAGAACTTAGGCACACATGTCCTAGCTACTGGGACATGTGATATTTGTTCTGGGTAGCCAGGTGCTGGTTAAGAATTGAGGCTTCTGTTACTATGGAGGAAGAGAATGGGTGCTTGGTGACAAGAAGTCTCTGCCACAGTAAAATAAGTATCTACTAATGAAAATGATTATGATTGGTTGAAGCCCTTTGGAACCTCTAAGATGAACTGACAGAAGTTGAGATTTAGTCTAGTCTGTGACATATTTTTTTTGTAAAATTTTGATAAATTTTGTTTTCACTTCGTGAGCTTTTATTGGTTCAGTGTCTGTTCTATGTGTGATAAAGGTGGTACCTCTGGCTGCTGTTGTGTGTAGCTAGGAATAAGAGGAGTTTTGCTTCTGTCTCTTGGCCTCCTCTGATGTAGTCTAGGGTATATCAGTCAAGATTTAATTAAGGAAACAGAACCACTAGGAAAATCATGGAATAAGGAATTTGTTAGAGGAATTAGTCCCATATACAGTTATGGGAAAAGCAGGGCATTAAAGGTCTGAAAAGGAGTGTTAAAGATTGGAGAAAGGTCACCAGCCCTGGTGTGGAGTGAGTCGTAGCTTACAGGGAAATCTGGAGGCCAGGCATGGAAGTCTGGAGGGTTGTTGACTCTTTGTCACTACTGTTTCTGTGAGTTTGAAGCAGAAGTCTGGTCACCAGGGCTGCCTGTAAAGGAGGAGAATTGGATATATGGAGCCAGTGGGGTGCAAGGACACACTGAAACTTGCCAGCTCCTCTGCAAGTCTGTCACTACCTCTGACCAATGATGGCCTTCAGAGTGTAGTGGTTGCTACTTCACCTCTGTCACCTCTGCTTCTCCTTCTGCCTCTACCTCTGTTTTACTTTTGATGAACTCTACTCAGTACCAAGAGGGAAGAGGATTCTGGGAAACATCCCAGTGTAACCAGGTCGACAAAGGATAATTCACCACATAGGAGATAGCTCTCAGATGCACCGGCATTTTACTGGGCCAATCTCATACTGGGCCAAACTCCCCCACTCCTTAGCCACACCATTTTTGGGAGTGTTGCCTATTTGTAATTTTGGCACATATGGTATTTCACGTCACCCACTCTTCCAGGAATATATACTTTTGCCATTTGATTCTTATTTCTCCTCTTTCCTATGCAGAAGATCTAAGCCTACATACGTTTCTTTCTAGTAAATGCTTTATATTTGGAATAGCAAAAAGGACACACACAGGGCCTTTGATAATGTGAAATTCAAGATTTTTTTTCATGAATAAAGATATACAGAATAATGGAATAAGTCTTGCTCTGGTTATTTTCATTTTGCCTCAAAATTTAGTGATTTAGTGCATTTTACTATGCTTATGACTTCTGTGAGTCAGGAATTCAGACAGGGCACAGAAGGAGTGGTTAGTCTGTGCTCCATGATGTCTAGGGCCTTAGGAGGACTCAGCAGTTCTGTGTGATTTGATGGATAGGGGATAGAGTCATTTGGAGGTGTTGTCTTTCCATGTCTGGTGGTTGATGCTGGCTGTTGGTGGGGTGGGTCCTCAGCTGGGAATGTGGAGTGAATCTGCATGTGGTCTTTCCATGTGGCTTGGGCTTTCTCATAGTGTAGTGGTCTCAGAACAGTTGAACTTCTCACGTGGTATCTCAGGGCTCCACTGTGAGTGCGGTGGGAAGCTGCGTTATTTTTTCTAAACTAACCTGGGAGGTCAAGCATTGTCACTTTTGTTGTGTTCTGTTGGTTTCAGGTGAATCACAAGCCCACCTAGATTTATGGGGAGGGAACATAGACCCTACCTCTTGATGGAAGGAGTATCACAGTTGGATTTTAAGAACATGAAACATGAGAGAGAAGGTTGTGACCATCTTTGGAAAATAAACTTTGCCACAGGCCCTAAGTTGGACATAAAGAGATTTATGGGTACAAAGATAGCACTGAGGACAGGGTTACAGTAAAGGGGCTAAAGAGAACGTGGTCACTTCTGCCTAAAGAGATCAGCAAGACTTCTGAAAGGGACCTGACCCCCACAAGTTGTTTTCTTGTGCAGTGGAAAGGTTGCTTGGGAGTATCTTAAGTTCCCAGTAGAAGAAACAGACCTCAGAGATACTAATGAAGACTGGATAGAGAATTCAGTGGTGAAGCCAGACTAAAACCCAGGCATTCAGACATTTGGCCTAAGCTGGGAAATTTGAATTCTTGTAATAGTAATTTCATATGTGAGGCCACAAAAGCACACCTCTACACATAAAACTTTATTTGATGTATAAAACTTTTTTTAAAATTTTATTATTATTATACTTTAAGTTTTAGGGTACATGTGCACAATGTGCAGGTCTGTTACATATGTATACATGTGCCATGTTGCTGTGCTGCACCCATTAACTCCTCATTTAACATTAGGTATATCTCCTAATGCTATCCCTCCCCCGTCCCCCCACCCTCCAACAGTCCCCGGAGTGTGATATTCCCCTTCCTGTGTCCATGTGTTCTCATTGTTCAATTCCCACCTATGAGTGAGAACATGTGGTGTTTGGTTTTTTGTCCTTGCGATAGTTTGCTGAGAATGATGGTTTCCAATTTCATCCATGTCCCTACAAAGGACATGAACTCATCATTTTTTATGGCTGCATAGTATTCCATGGTGTATATGTGCTACATTTTCTTAATCCAGTCTATCATTGTTGGACATTTGGGTTGGTTCCAAGTCTTTGCTATTGTGAATAGTGCCGCAGTAAACATACGTGTGCATGTGTCTTTATAGCAGCATGATTTATAATCCTTTGGGTATATACCCAGTAATGGGATGGCTGGGTCAAATGGTATTTCTAGTTCTAGATCCCTGAGGAATCGCCACACTGACTTCCACAATGGTTGAACTAGTTTACAGTCCCACCAACAGTGTAAAAGTGTTCCTATTTCTCCACATCCTCTCCAGCACCTGTTGTTTCCTGACTTTTTAATGATTGCCATTCTAACTGGTGTGAGATGGTATCTCCTTGTGGTTTTGATTTGCATTTCTCTGATGGCCAGTGATGATGAGCATTTTTTCATGTGTTTTTTGGCTGCATAAATGTCTTCTTTTGAGAAGTGTCTGTTCATATCCCTCGCCCACTTTTTGATGTGGTTGTTTGTTTGTTTTTTTTTGTAAATTTGTTTGAGTTCATTGTAGATTCTGGATATTAGCTCTTTGTCAAATGAGTAGGTTGCGAAAATTTTCTCCCATTTTGTAGGTTGCCTGTTCACTCTGATGGTAGTTTCTTTTGCTGTGCAGAAGCTCTTTAGTTTAATTAGATCCCATTTGTCAATTTTGGCTTTTGTTGCCATTGCTTTTGGTGTTTTAGACATGAAGTCCTTGCCCATGCCTATGTCCTGAATGGTATTGCCTAGGTTTTCTTCTAGGGTTTTTATGGCTTTAGGTCTAACATTTAAGTCTTTAATCCATCTTGAATTAATTTTTGTATAAGGTATAAGGAAGGGATCCAGTTTCAGCTTTCTACATATGGCTAGCCAGTTTTCCCATGATGTATAACACTTCTGATGTGATGTGTTAGATTGATAGAAGGAATGGAAACATTGAAATCTGCCATGACTGGTATTCATTTTCTCTGTTAGCTTTCATTGAGAAAATGAGTAAGGATTCTGCCTGCTTCAAGATTTGTATAGTAGGACCAGAAGAGATTCTGCAAGCCTGTCTAAACTTTTAAACTTGCTTCTTTGTCTTCTTGTTAATCAGGAAGCCCAGAACCTCATGGCCCTCACCAATGTGGACACCCCATTGAAAGGTGGACTTAATACCCCGTTGCATGAGAGTGACTTCTCAGGTGTAACTCCACAGCGACAAGTTGTACAGACTCCAAACACAGTTCTCTCTACTCCATTCAGGTATTGTAAATGAACACGTTTTTATTTTAGAAAAACTTGAATTCAAGGACTTAGCATATTTGCTTTAGTAATGTTTACGGAGAATGACTACTTATTGTGTTGAATTTTCCTCTTTGATTTCTTCTTCATAGTAATAAATAATAGTGTCCAGGAAATGGTTAAATACTGTGGAGTGCCTCCCCCCCTTTTTTTTAAGATGGAGTCTCGCTCTGTTACCCAGGCTGGAGTGCAGTAGCACGATCTCAGCTTACGGAACCCCTCTGCATCCCGGGTTCAAGCGATTCTCGTGCCTCAGCCTTCTGAGTAGCTGGGATTACAGACATCCGCCACCATGCTTGTCTAATTGGAGTGTTCTTTTGCAAAGCTTCGGATCCTATCACGTTATTTTTGAATACTTTGTATTTGATTTTAGAGTAGATTGATTCATTTTTAATGATTACTTTGTGAATTTTATTATGTAATCCTTTTATGTATGTATTACTATTGCTTTCCCTCCAGCATTTTATTATGAAAATTTCAGGCATTTAGAAAGGTTGAAAGAATGTGTGGAAGTTATCAGTATTGAAATGGAGTCACTTATGTTACATTTTAATGAAAAAGGAACCCTCATGCGCGTATGCCTATGACAGAAATTATTGCAGGGACCTTCTGAAAACCACACAAATTCCAGATAAGTTGCTTCTGTGAAGACATTGCCCTACCAACAGCCAGTACAGATTGAGCATCCCAAATCTGAAAATCCAGAATGCTCCAAAATCCAAACTTTTTTTTTTTTTTTGAGACGGACTTTCGCTTTTCTTGCCCAGGCTGGAGTGCAGTGGCGCGAACTCGGCTCATCACAACCTCCGCCTCCTAGGTTCAAGCAATTCTTCTGCCTTGGCCTCCCGAGTAGCTGGGATTACAGGCATGCGCCGCCACGCCTGGCTAATTTTGTATTTTTAGTAGAGACGGGGTTTCTCAGTGATGGTCAGGCTGGTCTCAAACTCCTGACCTCAGGTAATCCACCCGCCTTGGCCTCCCATAGTGCTGGCATTACAGG
Source organism: Pan troglodytes (assembly GCF_028858775.2). Taxonomy (NCBI): domain Eukaryota; kingdom Metazoa; phylum Chordata; class Mammalia; order Primates; family Hominidae; genus Pan; species Pan troglodytes. The sequence goes on from NC_072403.2 coordinate 50,317,120, forward strand.
TGTGAGCCACTGCACCCGGCCAAAATCCAGACTTTTTGAGCACCAACATGACTCTCAAAGGAAACGCTCATTGAAACGTTTCAGATTTTGAATTTCCTGATTTGGCATGCTCAACCAGTAAGTATAATGCAATTATCCCCAAATCTGAAAAAATCCCATATCTAAAACTCTTCTGGTCCCACATTTCAGATAAGGGATACTCTTATCTATACCGGCAATGAAAACAAATGCCACCTCCTGTGATAAGTCCCTGTAACCAATGGTCTTTGTTTCAGAACAGTTTACATAGACTCCTCCCTTGTATCTTTAAAAACTTCTCCTTGCCCCAGCACCCTCAGTTGTACCTATGGTCTGTCATAGCACACATATCCCACATTGTAATCCCTTGCCGTTCCTGAATAAACTCTTTGTTTTGGAGACCCAGTCTCTCACCCATTTAAGTTGACAAATGGTAAAGTGAACATCCATATACCCACCACTTAGATTCTAAGATCGTTAATATTTTACTATATTTGCTTTATCACATATCCATCCACCAATCCATCATATTTTTTAATGTATTTCGAAGTAACTTGCAGATAGCAGTTTGTTTGATCCCAAAACACTTCCACATGCGTTAACTAGAATTCAGTATTTCTTTATAACTCTTGCTTGGTTTTAAGCTGCTGTTTTTTAAGAAGAATCTTTAAAATACAAATGTTATGGAAGCATGTAGTAGGAAAATGGAATTGGAACTTACAATGGTTGGAAATATTTGGGGTTTACTTTGAATTTTAAGTGTTAAGATATGTCTTCCTACTGGTTATTTAGTAGAGAAAGCACTTCAGGCTATTACACATATCATGACAGCAGAACCAAGAAGCACTGGCAGCCAGTCTTAAACATTTAACACTTCTTGAGAGTCTTGTAAGAGAGCATAATCCCTCATTTCCTATGTTTAGTCGGCTCTCTGTATCTGAGGATTCCACATCTGTGAATTCAACCAACTGTGGATAAAAAATATTCCAAAAAACTCAAACAGTACAACAATAAAAAATAACACAAATAAAAATACAATATAACAACTATTTATATAGCATTTACATTGTATTAGGTATTATAAGTAACCTAGAGATGATTTAAAGTACATGGGAGGATGTGCATACGTTATATGCAAATACGATGCCGTTTTATATCAGGGAGTTGAGTATCTGCAGGGAGTTGAGTATTGGTCCTGGAACCAATCCCCGGTGGATACTTAGGGACAACTGTATGTCTTGTCTCTCACCTAGATTGTAAAATCCTTGGGGGTGGGAACCATGTCTTATGTGATGACACCTTACCTATCAGGAATAGCTGTCTGGCGGCATCACCGTTCTGCAACACACCAATATACAGGAAATAGGCAACCAGGAAAAAAAAAGACTTTGAATAATTAAAATATAGGTTGCTGCAAAATCTGTGGATCTTATTCCTAGGAGAATCTCTTAGGCCTCACTCAGGAACTTACTCATGTTTAGATGTGATTCTAAAAGTGTGCTGTTTGGTTTCTAAACAAAATGTAAAAGGAGGAACTATTTAAAGTGTGTACATTGGTAATAATGACAGTGATAGTGATGTGAGAACCAACAGCTTGATAGGGAGGGAGGAGACAAATATACACCAAACTCAAAGAGTCATCTGGGGTCATTGAGTGTGGTGGCCCACCTCCCTGCCCACTGCATGTTCTTAGTCGCCCTAATGTGCCAAGAAAAGGTTGAAATAATGTTTAGTGGACGTAGTTTAGGAAGGCAAGAAAATATCAAACATAGTGATTATTGTAAGTCAGTAAAATAAAAATACCATGCTAGCTAGACCAAACATTGATTTTAACCTAGAGATCCTAACAAAACCAGCTAGACAGAATTTCTGAAATCTTTATTCTTTTTTTTTCTATATTTCCTGTGAAATAATTTATGTGAAAAACATTTGAAAGCACAATCCAAATGTAAGTGGCACTTCTGTTAATTGGGATTCCTGTCTTTCTAGGACTCCTTCTAATGGAGCTGAAGGGCTGACTCCCCGGAGTGGAACAACTCCCAAACCAGTTATTAACTCTACTCCGGGTAGAACTCCTCTTCGAGACAAGTTAAACATTAATCCCGAGGATGGAATGGCAGACTATAGTGATCCCTCTTACGTGAAGCAGATGGTAAATGTCAATTCCCTTTTAATACTCTTAAATTTTTTTTTAATATCTCATGGATGCCAAATTAAAATTTCTCCTGTTAGTGCATATCACATATACCTTAAGAATCTATACACCTGTGGATGCCAGAAAAAGAATGATTTGTAAGACTTGATGAAAGGGAATATTTTGGGCTCAAAACCCACCTTTCTTTATGCTTACTAGGTTTGTGAATATTGATGTTCGTTGTTGATTTCACTGAAGTTTTCTTTAGCAAGGTGAGGTAGAAAGCTAACTGTAAAAATTAGGTTTTGCTTCTGCCCATGTTACTGCGTTTATTACTTTGCTATTGGGCCTTATTATCTAATGCCATTGTGAAATTAAAAAAAAAACTTCTAATGATACTGGCTTGTCTTCAGTTTAAAATTAATTCTAACCTCATGTATATATTTGGTTGATTTATATATGTTTTTTAAAGTTCAAATTGATATGAACTAAAGCCAACTCTGAATGGATACATAAGAATTAAATAGATTAAGAACCTCATGCATGCAGAGCATGCATTTGGACATTTGAGGGGATCTAAAGTTGAATAAAGATGTCCTTTGTCCTAAGGAAATTTATATTCTGGGGAGATTGACAGTACTAAACTAAGTCCAAAAATAATTGCAATATCAGAACAGAATAAGCCCTTTGAGTAAAACCAATGTGCTTAGGGTAGTTAAAGAAGGGAATAATCACATTTGTTGGGTAACAGGAAAGCCTTATTAGAGGAGCTATGTTCTGAAGGAGGGTGGGGGCTGTCTCAGATGGAGACTGCAATATGAGTAAGCATGGAGGATGTTTCAGATATAGCAACTCATCTGTTCCTCACACCTGGTACATGTAAGTACTGAGGATGGATGGGAAAACTCTGGGTACCAGGAGACTTTTTTGGGAACCAGGACTCTACTTTCTTTCTTCTGCATGGGATTTAGTATTTCCATTAAAAATAAACACATACATACAAATTCAAGTATCTTTTAGAGTGGGTTTTATTAGTCCAAGGACAAACTAACTTTTGAACCTGTTCTTTTCATTTGCTGTTAACTTTCGGTGTCAGAAATGTGTTCCCTCAAAGTGGTCTTTTTTTCTGCCCTGGCCTCAGACCTCCTGTTGGAATATCCCAGAGTATCTTCAGTGATCACAAGTGAAAGTTTTTGGTTGGTCTTAATGTTGGGAAGAAGGGGGGATAGAAAATAAACATAAGACTTGTCTTAGCTCTGAAGTCAGGATTATTTTTCTAGAATTAATATTAGGCTGATTTTTTTGAGACTTTTTTTCTCTTTCTGTAATTTTTAATTTTTGTGGATACATAGTAGGTGTATATATTTATGGGGTACATGAGGTATCTTGATACAGGCATGCATGTGTAATAATCACATCATGGAAAATGGGGTATTCATCCCCTCAAGCATTTAACCTTTGTGTTTGAAACCATCCAATTATTCTCTTAGTTATTTTAAAATGTATAGTTATTTTGACTAGAGTCACCCTGTTGTGCTATCAATTTTTAAGAGACTCATAAAATACTGGTGGAATGTTTAATATGCATGAATTGAGAAGGACCACTTCTTTTCTACAGGAAAGAGAATCCCGAGAACATCTCCGTTTAGGGTTGTTGGGCCTTCCTGCCCCTAAGAATGATTTTGAAATTGTTCTACCAGAAAATGCTGAGAAGGAGCTGGAAGAACATGAAATAGATGATACTTACATTGAAGATGCTGCTGATGTGGATGCTCGAAAGCAGGTGGGTAACTACTGAAAGAAGCGTGAGTTTGGCTGAATGTGTCAGTAGGCTGGAAGAATGAAGAATAGCCATTAAATGTCTCAAGATCTCTACCTAGTCCTTTTTAATATTGAAAAAACTTCTAAAGTAAATAACTTATGTCATTAATAATGTATCCTCACATAATTAATATACTCACAATATTTTGATGGACATTCTTAAAAATATATATATGGAAATTTAAATACATTCTGTCAAATTCATTATGCTTCTCTAAAATACACATAGGTAGTCTTTTAGACATTGCTTCAATCTAGCAAAGAAAAGATGTTATTGGTTAGTCTTAAAAACAAATACATCTTGGTTCCTGGGTGGTGCGATGTACGAGCCTGTAGTCTCAGCTGCTCGAGAGGCTGAGGTGGGAGGATTCTTTGGGCCCAGGAGTTTGAATACAGTCCGGGGAACATAGTAAGACCTCTATCTAAACTGGAGTTGGAAATTTAGATAGAGTGTGTCAAAATAATATTAGTAACACTTTGTACTAATATATCTTATACGTAATTACTTTCTCATTTGCACGTAACAGCACAGTGATACAAATAGGATCGGTATTACAGGTTGAACATTGCTAATCCAAAAATCCAACACCTGAAATACTCCAAAATTCAAAACTTTTTGAGTGCCGACATCATGCTCAAAAGAAATGCTCATTGAAGCTTTTTGGATTAGAGTTAGTATAATGCAGATGTTCCAGAATCTGAAAAAATCAGAAATCCAAGATACTCTGGGCCCAGATATTTCTAGTAAGGAATACTCAACAAGCTCAGATGAATTGAGGTCTCATGGTCTCAACTTTCTCAGGTCTCATGGTGGGTAAGTGGTGAATCCTAAACTAGAACTGATATTTTATGACCCCTTTCAGTAAGTCTTGCTGCAGTCCATTGCTGGATGATTTTAGGGACCTTGAATCTCGGGGGATTGGAGTGAGAATGACATCAGTGGAAATAATATTTTAGAGGGGACCCATGTAAATGTGCTTTTCAGTGGGGAACAGAGGATGATACTTTTTGTGTTTAGTTCTCAGCTACTTTGAGTTACATTTACTCCTTCAGAAATGGCATGAAATTTTAATGTGTTATCCCACATTATTCATAAGAATCAGGAAACAATACATTTTTTGGCTGGCTTTTTGAGTTAAAAGTCAGTAATTTTGGAGTGAAAGGGAAGAAAGAGTTTTGTCGTGGGAGTCTCTTTGGAGTTTAGGTTTTCCTTTTAGATGAGAAAAGTTTGTTACGTGATATGGATCCATGCAAGTTTGGAGAATGCTCTAGTAGACATTGGAAGCTCTTAGTTTCTATTATAATGAGAGTGAATAGACTGATTCATTTCTGTTGCCTTAGCATTGCCTTTCTACAAACTTAAACCGATTTCTAAACTTTAGCTATTGAACACACATGATCTTACATACCAAAGTGTTTTTAGCTTTACTGAGAGATATCAAATATGCTATAGCTGCAATAAAGGATATAAAAATCATTTTTTAGGCCATACGAGATGCAGAGCGTGTAAAGGAAATGAAACGAATGCATAAAGCTGTCCAGAAAGATCTGCCAAGACCATCAGAAGTAAGTGTTAGAATTTCTGGTTTAGGAAGTTTTAAGTTTCTTTTTATATGATTGCTGCGTTTTACATCATTCATAAAGACTGTAAAACAAAATTTCATCTACTTTCTGGAATATAGCAAAGTAGTTCTCAAATCCAATCTTTAAAATGTTTCAGTAGTACCAGAAAGAATTTAGAAGGAAAAAAATGGAAATTGCTTTTGAAAATGTAAAACCGCTGTTTAATTCATGCTGTAACAGGTAATAACATTAATATATTATAGTGATATGTTTGGTAATTGTATTTGTTTTAAAATTTTAGGTAAATGAAACTATTCTAAGACCCTTAAATGTAGAACCGCCTTTAACAGATTTACAGAAAAGTGAAGAACTAATCAAAAAAGAAATGATCACAATGCTTCATTATGACCTTCTACATCACCCTTATGAACCATCTGGAAATAAAAAAGGCAAAACTGTAGGGTTTGGTACCAATAATTCAGAGCACATTACCTATCTGGAACATAATCCTTATGAAAAGTTCTCCAAAGAAGAGCTGAAAAAGGTATGATTGAGCTGGAATATTTCTTCTTGAGATTTAGGTAGTTGTTAGGTGCTGTGTATCATGGACAAATAATGAACTTATTTTTCCCTGTTGGTATTCATAAACAACTGAAATGTATGTTTAGGAGATGCATGTTTAGATTAAGTGTTATGAAAAGGACATGCTTTAAATACCTCCATCCCCCGTGTTCAGTGTGATAGACCTTTAGCAAATAAACACCGCCAGGGTGTTTTTGGTTCATGGGTATTAATGGCTTCGTTGACAGTTGTTACAGTTGCCGTTTTCTGTATTCAGCTTTGCTATCTCTGAATAAAAATTAGATGCCTTTAGTACTTAAACATCACTTATTTAGAATAATATGAAGAGGTGAGAGAGACTAATATAAAAATGTTTATAGATTAAACCTTTTACCTATTGAAAGGAAGGAAGTATTTTTTTTACTGAATATATTCCCCTCACATGATTTCCCCCTACTCTTTTGGATAAGGACATGAAGAAATGATTTCTTGTATGAAGTCTGTATCTGGTCTTTTCTTCTATATGCATTTTATTCCTTCTGTTTTGACAGAGCAAACAACTGTGATTGTAAATAGAAATCTCCATAATTGTATAAGAAGATACAGTGGGTCTCATAGTTGGAAGCAGAGTGGTCATTAGTCATTAGGTTAAAAGTCTTTTTTTCTTTAGCCTTCAGCCCTGAGGAGCAGTGATAGACCTATGGATTTGGAATGAGCTGCTGTATACTTAGGATAAAACAAACAAGATTCTTACAAACTCTCCTGTCTTCTCTCCTGCATTCTTCCTCTTTCTTCGCTTTTCACAATTTCTTACTTTGTGTTTTCTTTATTGCATAAGTAATACATATTTATTATAGGATTTTTAGAAAATAGAGAAAGGAAGGAGGGTTTCGATTTATATTTCAACAACTGGTCCCTGATTTCAGAATAACTGAGTCACTCATTTTTTAGTAAGTGCAGTAGGGAAACTAACATCTGTTGAGTTGCCTACTCTGTCGAGCACATTTAATCATTGAACTGGGATTGAGAATCAGGCTACGAAATTGATACTTGCACAGTTTCCTCTTTTTAAAGTGAAAATATGAGGGGAAGAGGAATTTAGGAAATAAATTTTCCTAAATTGTATGTATGGAAACCTAAAACAAGGATCACATTGTTGCTTTTGGAGATTCTGTAGAGGGTAAACCCTAACACAATTTTTGAAAAATAATAATTCTAAGTATTGGTTTGTAATTGTTTGAAACAAAGTAGCTTAAATATTCTCTCATATGTTATCTGTGTATATCTCTCTTTGTTCCAAAAAGAATTTGAAGCAGCTATTTAGTTAGCAGATTATTTATGGATAGTTTAAAGATAACTTAGCCATATTCTCTCGTAATGATTATAAGATCTGAACTTGTAAATTTTTACTGTGTGCAGTTTCAGAGTGAAATAGCATTTCTCTTTTAATAAACTGTCAGATTTTCTTTTTCTTTAATATACTTTAAGATATGTTAAAATTGATTTGTTTCCATTATTTCCCTTAAGGTATTAAGTGTCCATTTTTTCTTCTATAGAGATGATTTTCCATTTCTTTTGTTAAAATTTTTTGTTTATCAATCATTTCTCTTGATTTTGTAGATTTTGATGTGTTTATTTTCATTATTACCGGAAAGATTGAAAGCCTTCTGTAAGGCACAGAAGGTGGTTCCCAGTTTTTCATAAGCCATGAAGCAAAGGGCTGGGAAAAAATTCATATGCTTATGGAATTCTGTGTGTCTGGCATTGGGCTAGGCTCTATAGTATATTGTTCACTTAATCCTAATAACAAACACATCTGATCTAAGGTCAGCATCATCATTGCTTGGGAAGCTGTTTTTCAGCTTTCCAGGCTGAAAAAGCCCTGAGAAATGGGCTCAGATAAATTAAGCAAGCTCAAAGAGCTGCTTCAATGGTAAAGCTGTGATCTGAACCCAGGCCTGTCCAGCTTTCCCTCTCATTCTGTCATTTTACACTATTTTCTTTAGTAGTGAACTAAACTGGTTTATGATCTATCATCTAATTCGTGCCCCAGTCTCATTATCTGGCAATGTCAGGGCATTCCTTCAGGATGAGAAAAATGCCATGTGACAAAAAGATGCCTAGCTCCCCTTTACCATCACGTGAGGTCCTGCACACACGGTGGAGTGGGAGAGTGGAAGGGGCACACCCAGTGGTGCCATTTGTATTCTGCCTTATCTGCTACTAACGATGTGGTCTTAACAAGTGGTTGAATCTCTATGAGCCTTAGTTTCATTAGCTTTTTTTTTTTTTTTGAGACTGAGTCTCACTCTGTTGCACAGGCTGGGGTGCAGTGGCACGATCCCAGCTCACTGCAGCCTCCACCTCCTGGGTTCAAGGGATTCTTGTGCCTCAGCCTCCTGAGTAGCTAGGATTACAGGCATGTGCCACCACGTCCTACGAATTTTTATATTTTTAGTAGACACGAGGTTTTGCTGTGTTAACCAGGCTAGTCTTGAACTCCTGGCCTCGTTATCCGCCCACCTCAGCCTCCCGAAGTGCTGGGATTATAGGAGGGAGCCACCGTGCCTGGCCAAATTTCATTAGCTTTTAAATGAGGTTAATATTGGCTAATTTGTAAGGTGATTGTGATCTTTGGATATAATGTAGGTAAAACTTTTAAACCTAGTTTCTCACACACATAATAGGTACCTGAGAAATGATAGCTGCTGTTATAGTGAGTGAAAACAAAGGATGTTTATACTTTTGAGGAAACATGGATGCTTGATTTTTAAAAAGCAGTCTGCATTGACTCAAAGGCTTCTTAAGCTATTTTTCCTAGGTATTGTTATCCACCCTTCCAAAAAACAACCAGCCACATCTTGGCTTTGACTCAAGGCATGAGGGAAAAAATTAGTCTTCTAAAGCTCTCTGGATATGGCAAGTGTCTGTAGTACTTAAACTTATTGAAATTATTATTGTAAACAGGCCCAGGATGTTTTGGTGCAGGAGATGGAAGTGGTTAAACAAGGAATGAGCCATGGAGAGCTCTCAAGTGAAGCTTATAACCAGGTGTGGGAAGAATGCTACAGTCAAGTTTTATATCTTCCTGGGCAGAGCCGCTACACACGGGCCAATCTGGCTAGTAAAAAGGACAGAATTGAATCACTTGAAAAGAGGCTCGAGGTTGGTATCCTTTTAAAATTTTAATTTTAAATGTACTTTGATTGAGATAATGAACTAAATAATGCCACTGAAGACAATCTTAGAAAAATACACCTGAGGTGCTTATTGCCTTTTTAGTTCTTGGAGAAAACTATACTTAAGTGTTGGATCTTCTTGGCCTTGTTCATTGTTTTTTTTTTTTGTTTGTTTTGTTTTTGTTTTTTTTTTAAAGAATTGTTGGCCTTCATGACTAAAGAGTGCCCTGCAAGTTGACCAGAGGTCAATCAGAACCTTTAGATGTGGGAGCAAGGAGCCAAGAAGCCAATACTAGTCACTCAGAACAGGCAGGTGATTGCTAGCATAGCCTGTTTTCTCTAAAGAGGAATCTCAGCAGTAACGAGGAGTTTTCTTTTTATAGCAAAGAGAGTACATTTACAAAACTTAAATACAATTCTGTTCATCCTTGGATTACTGTGAGTTTGAGTTAGGGAGGGCAGAGCTGGATTATCTAGATAGTGGCTTCCATGATTTTTCATGTCTGTGAAAATGTTGAAAACATACTAGATGCAGTTTCAGGACATGTGGTTTCTTAATATAGTTTGCATATTTTGAATTCCAGAATCTGTGTAGGCATTTTGCCAATGGCATGTAAATTGTGGTTCACAGACCACCAGGCTGCCTTGTGCATTCTTTTTTTTTTTTTTGAGACCTAGTCTCAGTCTGTTGCCAGGCTGCAGTGCAGTGGTGCAATCTTGGCTCACTCCAACCTCTACCTCCTGGTTTCAAGCGATTCTCCTGCCTCAGCCTCCCTAGTAGCTGGGACTACAGGCACGCCCCACCACGCCCAGTTAATTTTTGTATTTTTAGTAGAGACAGGGTTTCACCATGTTGGCCAGGATGGTCTTGATCTCTTGACCTCGTGATCCACCCACCTCAGCCTCCCAAAGTGCTGGGATTACAGGCGTGAGCCACCATGCCCGGCTATGCCTTGTGCATTTTTAATGGTAATCTTTAGGGGCATTTCTAAGGCCAAGGTGGGGTGGGAGAGAAGGGGTACTTCAGGCAGTCATATACAGAAAATCGTCTTGGTTTCCTCTTTTATGTGATTACCAGTTTCTCTTTACAAAAAGTGCATTTGAAAATATTTTTATTTAGGGTTAAAGCCAGAAATAGTAAAATCACTTGGGGTGGTTGGGGCTGTATGGGGCTGAGGAAATGAGCAGGAAAAAGCAGTATCTTTTAATTTGAGTTATTCTGAGTTTTAATTTAACCATTAAGATCACATATATATAGGTAGCTGATGGTTAATGCCTGTGAACCTCTTTTTTTCTCAGTGAGAAATGACTGGTTCTGAAGTAATTCTCATCTTGGGTAAAATCTTAGTTCAGTGCTGCTAATTATTTGTATTACCAACTTCCAGCAGGGTGTGCTGTTGCTCTGTGTTGTGGTTCAGTGTTAAAGCCAGGGAAAATAGAACATCAGTGGTTAAATTGTAAGTTACATTTTTTTGTTGTGTAGGCTTCATTTCTTATAAATGGTAGTTAGCAGTGTAATTGTGATCTAAGGTCAGCATCATCATTGATTGAAAAGCTATTTGGAAAGCTTCTTTGTATTATTTATATATAAATACTTAGGTTTCTTACTTAGTATGAAAATCTTCTCATTTGAGGTGGGTAAACTCTTTTTGCCACAAATGGCAAGAACATTTTGTGCTTTTTTAAATGGTAGAAAATTTTTTTCTCCCTAAATCTCATTTACTTTGTTGAGGTACTAACTTTCATGACAGCAAATAAATGTGTCACACAGTGAGTGGTGCCATAAAGTACAGTAATTTTTATTTCTGTGTTGAATTGGTCTTATGAATTTTAAAGGGAAAAATACAGAAAGAACCACTCCTGTTCTTTTGGAGATTTATTTGGGTCGTTTATGAGCAACCATTAAAAACATGTGGTTCTCTTTGTTCAGTTCAGTACCAGGAACTGAAATCTTCCGTTGAACTATTTTTGTTGAAGGATTGGTGATTTTGGAGAATATTCATAAAGCAGTCTGAAGTCATTTTTCTTTTCTTGACTCTTGGATAACTTACTTTATTGTTTACCCAGCTAGTTACTTTTAAAGAATACTTAATCAAGTCCTTTAATTTGGTAAACTGTGCTTATTTCAAATGAAAGTTCATGAAATCTTTTAAAAAAAGAAAAGCAGCTCAAAGACTTGAATAAACAAACCCCCATTTTATTTGTATCCATCGCTAATTCAGAACTAGGTTTCTTTTAGCTTGTTTTAGTTTTTGAAGACACAGTTCTATTGGTTTGAAATACATAAATATTTTATTTCAATTGTGGTAATTCTTTCATTTCAGTTGATTGCTAAATTATAAACATTATTCAAAGTTTGTTGTGGGGAAGGAACTCCAGTTATATTGTATAAACTAAATGCTATACTTAAATTATCCTTTCCACTCTTAGGTTCAGGAGATAAGCCCTTCTCTGTAAGCACTGTATGCCATGGCTGCCAGTGTGTTTGATTTTTGCTGCCATGAACTTTGGAACCGTGAATCTAAATTATGGCCCTATCACTGCCTATCAAGCAAGATGAAGTCCAGCTTTGTCGTGGCTGGTGTCTCCTGAATGGATTAAAAAAAAAAATGCCCTGAGGTTTATATTGGAGGTAGTCTTTGAGCCATTCATTACTCATGATTAATATTTGAAACTTAGCACTTAAGTGAAAATCCTTAAGATACTCATTTAAAACTAATAGAACCATCTCAGGTTTTATGTAGAATGTGGTAGAGGATGTGTGTGTGCAAGGAGTTTGTTAACTAAATAGAATCAGAATGTAGTTACAGTTCAGAAATAAGTGGAAAAGACTTCTGAATTGTAACCAAGTCCGTGTATTTTATTCTGCTTTGGAGGCAGAATTGAGTTTAGAACCTTGCCAGACTTTTGTGTGTAAAATAAGACAGCAAGAGCAAACACAGCAATGACAGTTAATATAAGGAAAGGAAAAGTTATGAGAGCATACCATGCTGAGTCCATTTTTACATGGTGGCAAAAAGCCCAGTGTATTTTAATAGCTTTAAAGACACTAAGATACATTGTAGGGGAGTAAAGTGATTGCTATTTATAGTGGTATCCCAAATTAATAAGAAAAACTTTATTTCTTTTCAGTGTCATGTTTTTTTAAGAGGGCGGGATGGCTATAATTCAGTGTAGGAAACATTTTCACAAATGGTTAAAAATAAAAGAGCTTTAGTACTTTTATTTATTCACACATTCGGTAATTATTACTGCCTATCTACCACGTACTGGATACTGTTCTAGGTCCTGGGGATAACAGCAAGGAACAAGGCAGACAAGTTCTATGTGTTTGTGGGCTTCAGTTACCTGGAAAATGCTTAATGTGTGGAGAACCTCGTTTTCTGATGATGCCAGATAAATGAGTCATTACTGTATTTGGGAAGTGCAAATAGAATTTTAAGTGTTCTAATTTGTTTCTACTTTAAGTGGAAATAGGAAATCATCTGAAGACATAATTATTTTGAGTGAAATAATTTCCAGTGGGTGCAAAAGTGAAATGAGAAGTCTGAATTTAGGCATGCCGTTAAATTTAATAGTATTTGAAATAGTATCTAAACTGCTGTGTTGAGGAAGTTTGGCTGAAAAGTGGATTTTGTCATGTTAGCTGTAAAAATGGAAAGGCTTTCCTTAGAGATAGAAAGTAGGTCCAGAAGTAATACTACTTCTCCCTGTAATTTACTGGCACAGTCAACTGTAGTCAAGAAATATTATATAACATTGACTTCTTAGAAGTAAAGTAACTTAAAGAACACAGATAACACACTTAAAATCCTTCTCAGTGTACTTGTAGCTCTTATGAGGACCCCTGACTTGTCTGAAGGTTATATTTCTGCAAAATTGGCTGCACAGTAGATCTCATTTTCTCAGTGATTTTCATTATAAAGTCAGATATTTTTACACAGGAAAAAATTTCCTTAATACTTTAAAGAGGGAAAACTTAGGGCAAGGATTTAGTTAGTAGACAGTTCTGGGTAGAGTGCTATATGTTGTCAGATATCAGCAGGTTTATGCTTATGTTGCCTTGTGTAGAGGTGGGGGAAGTGACTTGTGGTACAGGAGAGGAATTCACAGTACTTTGGAATACTCTCTCTTTCCCAAATTCTGTTCTTTGCTATGACCCTTACAGGCACTGACAGATTTCGTAGTTGTCTCTGGTAAGAACTTTATGAGCTGGAACAGACATCCTGATACAACCAGGTTGCTTCTGTTATACCTCAACATGAATTGAATTTGTTTTATGCAGTTTACGTGTTTCACTTCTTAATGTATGCAGATGTACAGTGCTCTTGTATTGCTTTGTTCATGTATTACTGTCCTTATAAAGGTTTTTAGTAAGGTTTTGCCTTCCTGGTTAGCATGCTTTTCAGGGATGCAATCTGATGGTTGCTAACTCATAGATGCAAACAATAATTACTTCCTTGGACCTGCATCTCATCAGAGTAGAGAAGGTTCACTGATAAAAATGCTGGTAATTGGTGTAGAGATTAAAGGAGAATCACTCATAGACTCCTGTTGTTTGCAAATGTTTTGGTGATTGAACCACATCTTGACTATTATATGGGATCATATTGCTGATTGATGGACTGGGAAGTGGAGCTCCCATTGACTGCCTGTTTATTTTGGGTATCCTTAAACCTGTTTTTCCAGTGGTATAAGGTTATATTCTGGGCCCCCAAGCAAGAGTTTCAGTGAGGGGTGCTCTTAATGTTTCTGAACCTCACTGTAACGGACTTTTACTGAAGACAGTATTGGAGACCCAAGGATAATGTGTTTATTTTGGAATTACTTAAGCTTAGTAACCTTAACAAACTTCTTGAGCTTGAAAGTAACAGTTACACTTTCATAAGTCCCATACAGCTCCCTTTTGTAATGACCCGAGGAAACACTTATGGTTCCACTGATTCATCTCCTGGGGACCATCAGTTTTCCATTGGTCTCTGGCCAGTCTTTTTTAGACAGTTTCTCTTCTATGCATTTAAAAAAATAACATTTCTAGGCATCTTTCTATAAATAATACCTGTGCTTTGTAGAAGTTTTAAAAGAAGTAGAAAACATAAGAAAAGGAACCTACTATCCAGACATAATCACCTTAAACATTGTGGTGTATATATGCACCCTGCCCCCCCCCCCCCCCATACTCCCATATATCTTTTTTTTTTTTTTTAATGTTTGGATGAAGGTGTTTAAAACTAAACTGGGATCATATTCTACATTTTTCATTTAATAGTTGTAAATATGATTAAACACTAGTTATATTCCACCCTACTTCTAAAAAGGTGGTAAGTGGAACCTTTTTTTCTGTATAATTTTTTTGAGAGATATTTGTTTTCTTATAGTTTTATAGCTTGTTAATAAAAGAATTTAGAATTTTAAAATACAAACTGAAGAAAGTAAAAGCTTTTCTCAGGTGTCAAAATTCTTATAAGTGGGTACATGTAGGTGAGAGTCTAAATCAGGGTAAGAATGATGGGCAGAATTGCTAATTAAGGTCTTATTTCTTGTTTACATGTGTCTAGAATAATTTATTTTTCGGGGAGCTGTCTGGTGAAATTTAAGCCATTCATTTCCACAGCTTAAATTTTTTCAGGCATGTTTGCATTTCAGGGGGCTGAGCCAAGGAGGGGGACATTCAGTTTATCAGCAGTGGTGTGACCAGTGTATTGGACTTTCAAGTAGGGCACAACTGCATGGCATCATCCCCTGGTGGCTGTGGCCTAGGGCAAGCCACAAAGCCACTCGGTGATGATGCCAGCAGTTGTGCCCTACTTAACCTCTCTGGGTCTCACATTTCCTTATCTGTAAAATTGGGTGAGTAATAGTTTTTTTTTTTTTTTTTTTGAGATGGAATTTTGCTCCTGTTGCCCAGGCTGAGTGCGATGGCACGATCTTGGCTCGCTGCAACCTCTGCCTCCAGGGTTCAAGCAATTCTCTTGCCTCAGCCTCCCAAGTAGCTGAGATTACAGGTGCCTGCCACCACGCTCGGCTAATTTTTGTATTTTAGTAGAGACGGGTTTCACCATGGGTCAGGCTGGTCTTGAACTCCTGACCTCAAGTGATCCACCCAGCTTGGCCTCCCAAAGTGCTGGGATTACAGGTGTGAGCCACCGTGCCCAGCCGAGTAATTGTTTTTATTTGATGGAAGCATGAGTTTGAGATAAGATAAGATTAAATGAGATACTGTATGATTAGCAAATAGCAGGTTTTAGTAAATGGGAATTCTCCTCCCATGTCTCTTCAAGTCTATAACACCCTTAGAGTTACCTAAATTGGATTATACTTGGTTTGATCCTATGAGGTATTAGGAGCTAACCTCACTTTAAACAATCGGGTGGCTAAGTTTTTATATTCTGTAAATTTTGAGGAATGTCTGAAATTTGAGACATGGGCTGATTTTAGGAGAGAGATTGTTGTACTGAGTGTAGCTTAAAACTCAGATTTTGGTTAGCGTAAATAGATTTTACATCATTGTGGATTTTAATCTAACATTTCATGTATACATTTTGGTGTGTTGAAATAGTTGACATATTTGTAAATTTTAACGTCTCATTATATTTCACTACATTGATGTTTCATGGTTTGTGGTGTATGGTCTTGAGAAAGTAGCCTTTAGAGTAGATACAATATTGAATTTGACTTTTAAAAAATCTTGTAAGAATTTTCAAATGTACCCCAGAGTATACTGGTATAATGAATCCTCATGTATTCTCACCCAGCTATGACAGTCATCAATCATAGCCACTCTTGTTTCCCCTGTTATCCCCCCTTCCGCTATTATTTTGAAGCAAATTTTAGATACCGTATTATGAAATAGAATTACGGTGCGTGAAATTTGTCAGCTTGGCCTTCCTACCGATTTGTATGTGGATATATTCTTAATTTCCTGCTTTGAATTGAAGTTTACCCTTTCATATTTGATCAAGTCAGCTTTAATTATATCAAGTGTCGGTCTACTTTAAATTCCTATCAGTGATAGTGAACTTCATTTCATTTAAGACTATTAGAAATTTTTTGTCAGTACATATTTAAAGCACAGTGTGGTGGCTTCTAAAGTAAGGTGTCCATCAGGGCAGTTGCTAGTGCTTGTTTTAAAAAATTAATTTAGAAATCTGACTGGTTAAATCTGAGTCTGATTTTCCCTTTTTCTTTGAATTTTAGGAAATAAAGTTTTATACTGTCTTGTACCTCAGTGTTGTTTCTGTGTGTGGATGGGTGTTGGGAGGAGCTGGGCTGATTTAAGCTAGTCCTGTCCCTGTATGCATGTACATTTCATGCTTGAGGTTTATTGGCTTGAAAAAGACCAGAAACTGTAGGTTAGGATTTTTCCTCTTTTAAAGCATATTGAGCAGTCATAGATTGAGCATTTTACAAAGCATGCAGATACCCTCCTTCGTGTTTTAATAATCAAATGACAGGCGTAAGATAACTAAGTTCAACTTGAATATTAAAAGCTGTAGTCCATTTCTTCTTTATACGTTTAATGACTATATAGTTATTTGGCTAAATTAATTTTTTTCTGTGCTTAAGTTAATTTTTGTACAATTTATGTCCATATTTGCTTGGAACCTTAGCGCAATATTTGAGCCAGAAGACTTACAAAGCCTGAGCTAAATGAAATAAAATTGTTGGCATTAAATGAAAGCTAACAACTTTGAAGTTTTAAAATCTCTGATGGTTTGAGAATAAGAAATGACTCCATTGGATGAGGTGAGGTAATTCCAAGATACAGGGTACTGATAATACTAAACGTACCTTGATGACTAATTAAGCAGTTTCTGAGTATAGGTATTATGCTGTAAAACCAAACTGGAAATGGACTATCCATGGAGCATAGTGTATAGCTGAGTTATCAATGAAAATGTTAATTCGTATGATTAATTTTTAAAAAGCATTATATGTATTAATTTGAAATTCTTTGCTGTTAAGGTTTTGGAATGTGTGTTTGAATCCAAATGTGATTGGAGTATGTAATAATGGGTATTCTTAGAACATGCTGAATTGTTTTACTTTTTTGGAGACAGGGTCTTTCTCTGTTGACCAGGCTGGAGTGCAGTGGCGCGATCATGGCTCACTGCTGCCTCCAACCTCTCAGGCTTGGGTGATTCCCGCCTCAGTCTCCCAAGTAGCTGGAACCACAGGCATGTGCCACTATGTCTGGCTAATTTTTGTATTTTTTGAGAGACAGTGTTTCACTCTGTTGTCCAGGTTGGTCTCGAACTCCTGGGCTCAAGCGATCCACCTGCCTTGGCCTCCCAAAGTGCTAGGATTACAGGTGTGAACCACTGTTGCCTGGCTGAACATGTTAAATTATAGAAGAAGGAACTTGAATGTAACTTGATGGATTTAGTTGTTCATATCTTATTGGAAATGAGGACTCTTTGGTAGATATAGTTGAGAAAACAACTGATACCTAGCTTGTGTAATGACTCTGGCTGAAACAGAGTTTGACATCCTAATTGCCTGTTAGAATCATTTGGGAGTTTTTAAGGACACAAAGATCTGAGGCCATTTAAATCAGAGTCTCTGGAGTTAGGGCACTGGTGCTGGTAGATTTTAAAAACTCCACTGGCAATTCTGAAGTTTAGCTGTGGTTGAAAACCACTGGCGTAAAAAGACATACTCCAGAAATATTTGAAGTGGAAGAGAGTGAGTACAAATTATTGTCTTCTTTCCTTGATGGTGTTGTAAAATTTATGTGGTGGAAGTTTTGTCTTTTTTTTTTTTTTTTAAACTCTAACTCCATCCCACTACCGCCTTTCTAGAACTTAGAAAGTACTGCTTTTGATTTCTGGGGAAAAGTATTTTTGCATTTTGTATCCAGAAGAATTGAAGATGAGGAATTTTTTTTTCTCCTGTGGAGGTAATGTTTCTACTCCTTGTATACCTTATTTTTATAATATCCTTACTGAGATATAAATTACATACCATAAAGTTAAGACAATTTAAAGTGTATAGTTCAGTGGCTTTTAGTAAATTGACATAGTTGTGCAACCATTATTGGAACATTTACATCACCTCAGAAAGAGATTCTGTATCAGCAGTTACTCCTCATTCCCCCCAACCTGCTCACCCCTAGGAAACCATTAATCTACCTTTTGTATCAATAGATTTGCCTATTTTGGATATTTCACATAAGTGGAATCATGTAATATGTGGTCTTTTGTGACGGGCTTCTTTTATTTAACATAATGTTTTCAAAGTTCATCCATGTGGTAGTATATATTAGTATTTCTTTTTATGGCTGAGTACCATTCCATTGTGTGGATAATACCAAATTTTATTTATCCATTTATCAGTTGATGGATATTTGGGTTGCTTCTACTTTTACCTATTATGAATAATGTTGCTATGAACATTCGTGTACAGGTTTTCGTGTGGACATGTTTTCATTTCTCTTGGGAAATACTGGGAGTGGAATTACTTAGATACTTCCTTCACCTCATTTGAACTTCAGGGTTAGAAAATCTTCCCATAGAGTTGGGAAGCACCACGAGTCCATGTTCTAACGCTATTTTTACACTGTAGGACAGAGGTCCAGTGTGTGTTGTTTGGTCTTGTGGTCCACAAGGGGCAAACTCCTCACTTAAAAGAAGGACCAGCTGTTTTTCCTTGCTGTGTTTCCAGGAAAGGGTCCACATAGACTTATATTGAAGTTGGAATTTTAATGAAGCTTTTAAAGCCTCATCCTTTTACTCCCTTAGTTGTTAGGGAAAAGAGCAAAATGTTTGAACTCTTAGTATCTGGAAAATAATAATGGTAATCAGACCTGACATTTGTTGACTGCTTATTCTGTGCCAGGCACTGGATAGCTGAGGCTTTTTATGTCTATGATCTTATTTAAGCTTCATAACAACTTGTAGCAATGACTGCCATTTTACTGATGGAGAAATGGAGACACATAGGTTAAATAACTTGCATCAGCTCAAAACAGCTGGGCGGCAATGCTGGGTTGTAAGAGTGACTCACTCTTAACCCCACTGTACTGTGCTGCCTGCCTTCAACCAGTATATCCTAACTCCCTTAGGAGACATATAATCACTGCCATGGAACTTGGTTTGATTTATCAGAGGTTCATTTATAAAGGACATTAACAGTTTTCATGAATTTATTGTTCAAGTAAATTGCAGAGGAATAAAAGCTTAACTTTTATAAAAATCTGAAGAAATGAATGGTTTTAAAGGAGCTTCTTCATTTAAATTAATTTTAGATCCATCTCATGTTTGTAAGGCACATACACGCAGTGTTACTCCCCTGCCTCCACCTCCCATGGGCTTGACTTAGACTTTTTTTTTTTTTTTTTTTGAGATGGAATCTTGCTCTGTTGCTCAGGCTGGAGTGCAGTCGCCTGATCTTGGCTCATTGCAACCTCCGCCTCCTGCGTGTAAGTGATTCTCCTGTCTCAGCCTCCCGAGTAGCTGGGACTACAGGTGTGCACCACCATGCCTGGCTAAATTTTGTATTTTTAGTAGAGATGGGGGTTTTGTCATGTTGGCCAGGCTGGTCTCGAACTCCTGACCTCAGGTGATCTGCCCACCGTGGCCTTCCAAAGTGCTGGGATTACAGTTGTGAGCCACTGCACCTGGCCATATTTTTAAAAGTTCTATTTTAATTGACAAATAATAATTGCATATGTTTATGGAGTAAGATGTGATTTTTTCCATACACATATGTGAAGTGATTAAATCAGCTAATTAACATATTAATCCCCTCAAATACATACCACTTCTTTGTGGAGAGAACATTTAAAATCCTTTTTTTTTTTTTTTTTTGCTATGGAGTCTTGCTGTGTTGTCCAGGCTGGAGTGCAGTGGTGTGATCTAGGTTCACTGCAACTTCTGCCTCCTGGGTTCAAGCGATTCTCCCACCTCAGCCTCTGGAGTAGCTGGGACTACAGGCGTGTGCCACCTTGCCTAGCTAATTTTTGTATTTTTAATAGAGATGGCGTTTCACCATCTTGGCAAGGCTGGTCGTGAACTCCTAACCTCAAGTGATCCATCCACCTTAGCCTCCCAAAGTGTTGGGATTACAGGTGTGAGCCACCATGCCCAGCCTAAAAATCCCTTCTTTTAGCTATTTTGAAATAAACATGATTCTGTGATTACCATGCTATGTAATAGATCACCAGAACCTATTCTTCCGTCTAACTGAAACTTTGTACCTTTGACCAACATCTCCCCTTTCCCTATCTACCCTTTACCCCAGTATCCTCTGGTAGCCACCATTGTACTCTCTACTTCTATGAGATTAACATTTCTAGATTCCATATACAAGTTACATCATATGGTATTTAGCTTTCTGTGCCTGGCTTATCATAGTTAGCAGAATGTCCTCTATGTCCATCTGTTGTTGCAAATAACAGGATTTCCTGTTTTTTAAAGACTGAATAGTATTCCGTTGTATGTGTATACCGTATTTTAAAAATCCGTATCTTGGCTGTTGTGGATAATGCTGTAAAGAACGTGGAAGTGCAGACATCTCTTTGACATACTGATTTCAATTCCTTTGGATATGTATACCCAGAAGTGGAATGGCTGGATTGAATGATAATTCTGTTTTCAGTTTTTTGAGGAACCTCCATACTGTTTTCCATAATGGCTGTACTAATTTGCAATACCACCAACAGTGAACAGGGGTTCCCTTTTCTCCACATCCCTTGCCAACACATACTGTTTTTCATTTTTTTAAATAACCAGTCTAACAGGTGTAAGGTAATACCTTATTGTGGTTTTGATTTGCATTTCTCTGATGATTAGAGATGTTAAGCATTTTTTTCATGTACCTGTTGACCACTTGTATGTCGTCTTTTGAGAAATGTCTATTCAGGTCCTTTCCCCATTTTAAAAATAGGGTTACTTGTTTTTTATTGAGTAGTTTGAATTTTTTTGTTTGTTTGTATATTTTGAATATTAACCCCTTATCCAGGCCGGGAGTGGTGGCCCACACCTGTAATCCCAGCACTTTGTAAGGTCTTGTTCTTTTTTTTTTTTTTTTGAGACGGAGCCTCCCTGTGTTGCCAGGGTGGAGTGCAGTGGTGCGATCTGGGCTCACTGCAACCTCTGCCTCCTGGGTTCAAGCTATTCTGCTGCCTCAGCCTCCCGAGTAGCTGGGACTACAGGCGCCCACTACCATGCCCGACTAATTTTTATATTTTTAGTACAGACGGGATTTCACTGTGTTGGCCAGAATGGTATTGATCTCTTGATCTCATGATAGACCCACCTCGGCCTCCCAAAGTGCTGGGATTACAGGTATGAGCCGCCATGCCTGGCCTACTCTATGCCTTTTGACTGGGGAATGTAATCCATTTACAGAGTAATTATTGATAGGTGAGGACTTAACCAGTGCCAATTGTTTTCTGTTTATAGATCCTTTGTTCTATTCCTCCTCTCTTGCTTGTGTGTGTGTGTATGTTGTGTGTGTGTGTGTGTGTGTGTGTGTGTGTGTGTCTTAATGGCTTTCTGTAGTGGTATGCTTTGGATTTTATCTTTTTATCTCTTGTCTGTCTGTTACAGACTTTTGCTTTGTGGTTAACTTGAGGCTTACATAAAACAGCTTATATAACAGGGTATTTTAAGTTGATAACAACTTAATTTTAATTGCTTACACAAACTATACACTTTTACACCCCTTTCTCCCATATTTTGTGTTTCTGATGTTATACTTAAAATTTTTATATAATATTTATTCCCTTAACAAATTGTTGCACTTCAGTTGTTAATAGTTTTGCCTTTTAACCTTTATACTAGAGATATAATTGATTTACTCACTGCCATTAGAGTATTAGAATGTTTGGATATGACAATGTATATACCATGCCCTGGCCTGGATAAGGGGTTAATATCCAAAATATACAAAAAAAGTTTTATACTTTAATAAATTTTCATGTTATTAATTAGTGTTCTCTTCCTTCAGCTTGAAGAACTCCTTTTAGCATTTCCTGTAAGGCAGGTCTAGTGGTGATAAAGTTAGCTTCTGATTGAAAACGTCTTTATCATCCATTTGGTTTTGAAATACAGGGTTGCTGGGTATAGTATTCTTGGTTGGCAGTTTTTTCTCTCTCTTTCTTCTCTTTCTTTTTCTTTCTTCTCTCTCCTCTCCTCTCCTGCCCTGTCCTGTCCTGTCCCTGTCTCTCTTTCTTTTCTTTTCCTTCCTTCCTTCTTTTCTTTTCTTTTCCTTCCTTCCTTTTCTTTTCTTTTCTTTTTTTTCTATTTTTAAATATATCATCCCACTCCCTTCTGGCCTGAAAGGTTTCTGCTGAGAAATTATCTGATAGTCTTATGGAGGTTCCTTTATACATGGTGATATGCTTTTTTCTTGCAGTTTTCAATACTCTGCCATTAGTTTTTGACATTTTAATTGTGATGTGTCTTGGTGGGTCTCTTTGAATTTATCTTATTTGGTGTCTTTTGGGCTTCCTGGATCTAGCTTTCCATTTCCTTCCCCAGCCTTGGGAATTTTTCTGCCATTATTTATTTGAATATGTTAGTTGTTCTTTTCTCCTTCTGGCACATGATAATGCATAAGTTGTTCTCCATGATGGTGTCCCATAAGTCTCTTAAGTCACTCTTTTTCATTATTTTTTCTTTTTGCTCCTGAGATTAGATGGTTTCCAGTGACCTGTCTTGTAGTTTACTGATCCTTTCATCTGCTTGATCTAGTCTGCTGTCAAACCCCTATATTGAATTTTTCAGTTCAGTTTTGGTATTTTTCAGATCTATGTTTTCTCATTGATACTTTTTAATATTTTCTGTCTCTTTGTGGAAGTTCTTAGTTTGTTCTTGCATTGCTCTCTTGACCTCGGTGAGCATCTTTGTGACCATTATTTGGAATTTCCTGTTGGGTAAATCATATATCTCCAGTTCACTTGAGTTGGTTTCTGTTGATTTATTTTGTTGCTTTTTTTTTTTTTTTGGAATATATTTTCCTATTTCTTAATTGTTCTTGACTCTCTCTGTGTTGGTTTCTGTGCATTACATGAGACAACTGCCTCTCTCAGTCTTCTTAGCCTTGTGTAGCAGAAGGATCTCACCAATCCATCCAGCTAGAGATTTTAAGATACCTTTTAAATCTTTGTATTTGTTCAGACTGTTGTCTCTATTCTTGGTGCCATATTCCATTAGTACCCTGTGATCAGTAAGGCAGAAGCCAGATGCATAGATGTAGCTGGGAAGGTTGAGGTGTTGGGTATGTGTCCTAGTTCCTTCTGTCATCATGTTGAAGTCAAGTGCTTGATTCTTCCACTCTTTCTACACTAAGCCGTCTCTGTGGCAAATGCCTATGCTTGTGTTGTGGCTGCACTCTACGATCCTGGGGAGATATCTGCTGGAAGTGGGCTTGTAGTATGTCCACCTCTGTTTTCTGTGGTTTAGGGAGATTCAGGAATGCAAAGCCCTGTCACTTCCAGAGCTTAGGTTGTGAAGGGTACAGTCCCTTGTCTGTGTGGAGCTATAAAAGTGTGGCACTCAGTCTGTGGACAAACTCCTTTTAGGAAGAATGAGTAGGCCTGGAATTATCAGTGGGATGTGCTGGGGGAAAGGCTCAGGATATGCCAAGTTCCTGCTCAGGCTGCCTGAGGGGTACTGTTTGTCTCCCCCATTAGCTCTCTGATGCAAGTTAGAGGCCAGGCTGTCAAGTAGCGACTGGAAGAGTATGCAGTTATAAACCCTTTTTGGAGAGAAAATGAGAGCTGCATGTTCCAGACTCTTTTCTTCACTGCTCCCAGGGAGTGTAGCCCTAGAAAGTATTTGCACACCTGTTTAAAACCACCTCCTTGTTTTTTTGATCTAGAGAGACATGCATATGCCTAGTCTCTTCCATTACCACATCTAGGAGATTTAGGATATAGTCCTTTGGGTGGATGCTGTACAAATTGAGGCATTTGATGTGTGGACAAACTCCTTCTAGGAGGAATTGGTAGGCCTAAAGTTACTGCTGGGGCAGGCCAGGGGGAAAGGCTTGGAAAGTGTCCAGCTGCTGCTTAGGCTGCCAGAAGGCTACTTTTGCACTGTCCCATTAACTCCCCCATGCAAGTTAAAAGCCAGGCTGTCGAGTAGCCACTGGTAGACTGTGCCATGAGCCCCTTCCAGGGAGAAATGTGGAGCTTCACATTCTTAGCTGCTTCTCTGCACTGCCCCCAAAGGGTGCAGTCCCTGAAAGTACTTGCATGCTTAATTAAAAGTATCTCTTTTGTTCTAGGGATTTAGTGATCTAGGAAGACTTGCACTAGATCCCTCAGCTCCCAGAGCCAGGAGATTTAGGATGCAGGCCCTTGGATGGAAATTATAAAAGTTGGGGTCTTGATGTGTGAACAGACTCCCAGAAATAAATTTTTGGGATATAGATGATGAAGGTGGCTTGCAGCTAGTCCCAAAATAAATACGTTGAATGATAGCAGAAGTCATTTTCAGAAAGTAGACATTAGTTTTTCCCATACTGTGACATTCAAGCCCTCTTTGAAGTTCAATCATGGGTCAAATTATTATAAATAGATTATAGATTATTTAGGACTCACCTATAAAACCCTTTAGGTGCAAGATAAATCCTTCTTAAGCTTGATATTTTGTTACAGTAATTGAGCTATAAGGAGTTCTAGTGTATTTTTGCTTTGAGACACATACATGAACGCATGGTACCTTTTTAGCCCTGTTATTTAATAGCCTGCTTTTCTCATGTATGCTGATGTGATCTTCCCCTGCTCTCCAGATAAACAGGGGTCACATGACGACAGAAGCCAAGAGGGCTGCAAAGATGGAAAAGAAGATGAAAATTTTGCTTGGGGGTTACCAGTCTCGTGCTATGGGGCTCATGAAACAGTTGAATGACTTATGGGACCAAATTGAACAGGCTCACTTGGAGTTACGCACTTTTGAAGAACTCAAGAAACATGAAGATTCTGCTATTCCCCGGAGGCTAGAGGTAATGTTATATATTGAACTGTTGCTTAAAAAGAGTGCTGCAAAGAATTATCAGGGCTGTCCTCTTTTACTTCTCCTATGTAGACTGTCTCTGAAGTTGGTACTGTAAGGCTTTTAAAAATGAGAGCCTAAAGTGTTTGACTTTCTAATCTAGAATTGCCTCTGTGTAGATGGATAGACCAGGCAAGTTGTAGATACAAAGGCCTTCCCTTACTCATTTTCTGTTTCCAATATGTAGATACACTGTGAAATGGAATACTTAGCCCTTGTAATTTGTCCCCTTGAAACTTAATTGCATCCCATTCATGTAGCTCAGTGAGGGGAAACTAAACCAGTATCTTTTTGTTTTATACCTTATGTTGCTGGGAACATAGCTAGTCCTTCCAAACCATCAAATTCCTATGACCAGGTTTGGATTGAATTTATCTCCCAAATGTGCATAATAGCTCCTGTCCAGCTAAAGGGCAGTCAGGGCTTCTTGAAGTGCATTTGTGGGTATTGATAAGACAGTAGTGGTTTGTTTATTTGAAGTAGCAGCAGGATTTCATATGACCAAATCAAAGAATGGCTGTGATACTGGTTTTATAGCAAAAGTATTTGATATGTTTGTTTCTCTTTGAGAAATATTTAACTCTTAAGAATCATGATTTAACTCAGCTGGTTTTTAAGATAATAAAGTACTGTAGATTTTTTTCAGTATAGTTACATCTAAAATAATTACTTAATTTTTTTTCTTTAAGTGTCTAAAAGAAGACGTTCAGCGACAACAAGAAAGAGAAAAGGAACTTCAACATAGATATGCTGATTTGCTGCTGGAGAAAGAGACTTTAAAGTCAAAATTCTGAAGTACAGTTTATATTCTGTCACAGGATTAATTAATTGCCGGTTTTCATACTCTAGAAGGCTGAAACTGATGTTTATCTTCATTGACAAATTTACCCACCATCTGTGGTTTTTCAGTTGTTTATTTTAAATGATATCGATCTTACACATTCTGTGTATAAAGACCTTAACTCCACAGGACGGACATTTTAGAGTTTAAATTATTAAGGCTATCATTCTTTTAGTAATGTCATATTTGCAAACTTTTTTAGTTTTGGCCTTTAATTTAAAAAGCCTAATTTTAAAGTGCTGCCTGTGAGTAACTCTTGAATAAAAACAAAATATAAAAAATTGAGAATGTAGCCTTTTGTTTGAAGTAATTAGATACTTAAGAGTGCCCGCAAACCAGCAGCTATGTACTCTGTGTCATATTTAATGAGTAACTCTTGGGTAATCAAAATGGTGATGCAGTATCTTAAACACTTAAGAGGCAGTTCTTTGTGGCTTTGTTAGTTTCAGCAAAGAGTGGTCATTTCTGTATACACTGACAAGTTAGATTAACTTTTTAGTACCTCAAATTTTTTTTTTTTTAATATCACTTTAAAGAAGGTCTCTTGTCTGCCAGCTACTTAAATAATTTATGGGTCAGGGCTTAAAAGATTTAACTTCCTTGCCCCATTATTTTCTTATAAGTATTTTTTGACAAAGGCATTTTAAAAGTTAATTTCAAGAAGGCCATCAAACTTAAAGCTCTATGTTTAGCGTAAGAAGTCAGTTACATCAGTGTAGAATTTGGGGAATGGATAGAGGTGGAGATATTTAATTTTATATAATTCATATAAATTGATTTAGTTACAGTATCAGTTGGCTACAAGCTCATTATAGGCCAGCAATGTTTTGACATCACCAAAAACGTTTGCCCAGTCTTAGAATACTAGGGACTATAGGAAGGGAAGGGATTCATTCATTCATTCGATATTGAATGTATACCCTGTGCCAGAGTCTTAGAGAGAGAACAACAAACAAAATAGGCCTAGTTCTTGTTTAGTAGAGCTTATAGTCTTTTGAGAATGACAGACAATTAAAATCCAAATGTTTATTTGGTGATTCTTATGTGTCAGACACTTAAGTGTTGGGAGATAAGCAGTTATTAAGACAGAGTTCTTGCTCTCATGGAGGTGACATTAGTGGGGAGGAGATACTAAGTATGTCCAGGGAAAGTATCAGACCATGAGTTTTAGATTCTGTGGAGGAAATTAAAGTAGGGTGATTATGAGATAGTGAATGAGTGGCTATTTTAGACTGGACAATCAAAGAGACCTCTTGGAAGGCAGCTATGCTCACCACTATACCACTGCACTATGCCGCACCGTACCACTATAAGCTGCACGGCCAAAGAGACCTCTTAAAGAAGTAACATTTAAGATAACATGTGATTGACATTTTAGAATGGGCTATCCTTGTGAGATTCAAGGAAAGAACATCCTAGGTGGAGTGAATAGCAAACATAAAGCCTCTTTTGTATGTTTGAGGAACAAAAAGGACAATGCGGCTTGAGTGTCAAGAATGGCATTTCTGTATATAAGACCTCGTTGTATAGAGCCACATAAATAAGGCTATAATAAGGAATTTGGATCTTACTTTAAATATGATAAGAATCGATGAGAAGATCTAAGCAAAGGAATGACATGATCAGATTTGGTTTTAGAAACATCACTATCTCCTTAGTGTGTAAAATCTCACCGGGCTGGAGATAGGGAAGCCAGTCCAATTAGGAGCCTGATGCAGTGATCCAGACAAAAAAATAATAGTGATTCTAACTAGAGTCCAGGTAATAGTAGTGGAGATATGTGGAGAGACATGATAGGTATATAGTCTTATCAGACGATAAATTGATATTTTCCTGGTGTGTAGTCACTTAATTCAAATACTTTTTTCAGTAAGTTCTGGGTTTTCTAGGAAAAACTTCAGTATCATCAGTAAATAATGATAGTGTTTCTTCTGATAGTTTTATTTCACTTTTATTGCATGTTTTGTTATCTGAAATGTTTAGGACAATGTTAACAATAATGATGTTAGACATTTTTTTTTTCTTATTTTAATGGGAATGTCCATAGTTTTAAGTTTGCTGTTGGGAGTTAGATAGTCTTTATCTGAAAGACAGTGTCTCTCTTTTAGTTTTTAAAGAGTTTGAATTAGAAATGGCTCTGGAACTTTAAACAATATACCATTTGGGCATCTATTAAAGCATTCATATAATTGTTCTCATTTGATGTTTTGATGAGGTATATTAATAGATTTTCCCACATTAAATCATCTTTGCACTCTTGGAATCAGGTAGATTAATTTTTAAAAGAAATTTTAAAGGATTTATAGTTTATTTGCATTTTTTGTAGACGAATTATATGGATTTAAAAGTTGATCTAATATTAATAAAGGCTCACTTTGTTTTCAAAATTTGAAGTAATTCACATACTTACAGCCTAAAAAAATCGGCAGGAATTACAAAATTTCAAAACTGGCGCATTGTAAACTGCATATGCATTTGCCAGGTAGTGGTGCCACTTGAAATGGTGAACAGACACACTGTTATCCTTTGTCAGTATCCTGTAAAGCTCAGGATTCTTTACCAGCACCATACAGTGATTTTGGTGACTATTTTAACATTCACACTGAGGCCAGGGGTGGTGAGTCATGCCTGTAATCCTAGCACTTTGGGAGGCCAAGGTGGGAGGATCATTTGAGCTCAGGAGTTCAAGATTAGCCTGGGTAACATAGTGAGACCCTGTCTCTATTAAAAAATAATAATAAAAATAACATTCACATTGGTATTGTTCACTAAGGTATTGGTTGTTAAGGCATTCATTAAGGTATTGTTAAAACTTGTGTTAAGCATGTTAAAGTCTCAGTAACTTTGGGATAGAAATAAAATGTGATAAAAAGCTGAAAGAAACCACCACAAGGGAGAGTCCTTTTTGAAATATTAGAGACATAATGCTGTCTAATAAAAAACGACATCAAAGAAAAACTACACTACAGTGACTGCAGACTTAATGTTGGCCAACCATGCATCCTCCCTAGAAATGCATTTGAATTTGATTTACTAATCTTTTATTTAGGAAATTTACATTTTTACATTAGTGAGATTGGTCTTTTGGGCTATTGTACTTTTTTTTTTTTTGAGATGGAGCCTTGCTCTCTCACCCAGGCTGGAGTGCAGTGGTGCAATCTTGGCGCACTGCAACCTCTGCTTCCTGGGCTCAAGTGATTCTCTGCCTCAGCCTTCCAAGTAGCTGGGACTACAGGCATGTGCCACCGCACCTGGCTAATTTTTGTATTTTTAGTAGAGATGGGGTTTCGCTATGTTGGCCAGGCTGGTCTTGAATTCCTGACCTCAGGTGATCCACCTAGCTCGGCCTCCCAAAGTGCTAGAATTACAGGTGTGAGCCACCATGCCCAGCCTGGTTATTGTATTTTGATATTGGGATTTTGCTAGCTCTCTAAAGTAAATAGGATAACTGTATATCTTTTTCTGTGCATTAAGCAGTTATAACATGGGAATGATTTGTTCATGAAAGGTTGAAAGTCTGTACTTATAGAACTTTTGAGTTCACAGTGCTTTCTGGAAATAATTTCTTTATAACTGTCAGTTTCTTTTGTGACTATTATGTTATCTATTTTTAAATTTAAGCAACTTTAAATTAAAAAATTGTTTTAAAATATATTCTTCCTTTTATGTTTATTTAGTAAATTTAGGTAATGTATACTTTTTAAGAAATATTTTTATTTTGTTCAAATTTAAACATCTGTTGTTAGCAGAAAATTCTAATAGCAATTTCTTTTCTATTAACTTTGCCATTTCTAAGTTCTAGGAAATTTACCTTCTCTTAATTCTACCACTTTTTACTTGACTAGACTTGTTAAGGATATACATTTTCTGTTCAGAAAACTAGTGTTTTTATTGGCTTATCTATTGTGATTTTGTTTTAAAATATGTTAATTTCTCAATTTAGGCTTATTATTTTGTTTTCTGTAGTTTTTTGACTTTTTGAGACTGATGCTTATTTTTTGCTTGTATACAAATGAATGTGTTGAAGACTTTTGAACTGTCCTTTAAGTTCAAATATGTTCACATCCCAGCCATTTTGATATGCAGTAGTCTTGTTTTCTAAGTAGTTTATCATTGTGTTTTAAATTTCTGGTTCAATAATTAAGTTTTTCAAAATATCTGTATGGTTGGCTTAAATTTTTTTTTTTTTTTGCTAGTTGTGGGATTTTTACCTTGTGGGAAAAAAATGTGGTTTATGTAGTTTCTGTTTATTGAGGTTTGGGGGCCTAGCATCTTTAAAAAGTGTTCTATGGATGTTATAAATGAAGATTTATTTAGTTTATATAGGACAGAGGTGAATGTGTATTCATTCAATTTATTCAAATTTAATGTTCTTATTGTTGTTATAGATACCCTAGAATAGTGTTTTCTTAAAGTCTCTGATTATAGTTGTTTCTCTCAATTTCGTTTCTCTAGAGCTTTTGCTTTGTATATTTTGATAGTGTTATTTAGTATAAAATACTTGTGTCTGTTACATACAATTCATAAGGAAGACTTCATGGCCTAAAGCTATCCTTTTTGTTTTGTTTATGCCTTTTGCCTGGAATTTTACTTTCTTTATTAGAATTTCTCTTCTTTCTTTGCTTATATTTGCATGATAAATTGTCTATCCTTTTATTTTCAACTTTCATATATAATTTTTAGTTGTCTCTTAAACAGCATACCTTGTTGAATTTTGTATTTCAAACCATTTGGAGAGTCTTTGTCTTTTAATAGGGTCTGTTTTGTTTTTCATGCTAATTAATGACTTTAGTCTTCTGTAATCATGTCTTATACTTTCTCACTGATGTCTGTAAATGGACTGTAATTTCTTGGTTTTAATTTTCTTAGTGATTTAGAAAATATACATCGTCTTTTAAATCTTACAAATAATTATGGTATCATTCAGGGTTTAGGATCTGTTCAGGAGAAAGAAAGCAAACCAGTAATTTGAACAAGGAAGACTCAATATGAAGATTACTGACCAGTAGTAGGGAGTTAACTACTAAGAGGGACAAAGACATCTCTAAATAATACAGGAATGGCAGATGTAGGGAGCAGCTGCTACATGCAGACAGAGTAACCGAAGAAAGACTTGGAAGAGCCCTTTCCCGCCTCCTCAAAGGCTGAGATTCACATCTCACTGAAGAGAGTGTGGGTGGAGAAGTTTGCTGAGGTGCCAGGGTGCCAGGGAACCTCGCTAGGAAGTCACTTGCTGAGGGTGCTCGTGATACTTGGAGGAAACCTGCCTCCTGGGGCGTTAGCAGAACTCCAGAGCGCCCACACCACTGGGTCTCCCATGCCTCCCCGGCAGAGAGAGGTGCCACTGGTGGCAAGGAAGCCACATGCTGACAGTGACACAGTAGGAGCAAGAAGGAAAAGCGCCAGAACCAGAAGTGAAGCCGCTTCCACTTGTTGTGTCCCTCAGTGGCTGTGCTGTTGGATCCACTGGCAAAACGGAAACGTTTCTAGGTTACAACTCCTGTATCATAAAGCAGGGTGAATTTGGAGCTGGCACAATAACCGTTGTTTTTCAAAATCACACTCAAGCCTGTAGTTTTCTGGACTTCTGAGTAAAGAATGAAGCAGTGGTTTGAGCCAATTTTAATTCCTTTAGCAGCTCCTTTATACTGTGGTCAGGGGACGGCTTATATATGTCTCTGGGGGATCTCCAGGGTATGCATCCTATTCATCATTATTTAAGGCTGTTTATTTCATCTGGTTGTCCCTGGTGGCCAATCTCTTGGTTTGGGTCCAAGTTTTTCACCTCTGCCTGGCCTCTTGGGCTTGGATTATTTGTTGAAAGTGTTTCCTTGGTTCCTCATCTTTCCTGCAGTCCTACATTATTTCTTTGGGTCTCCTCTGCACATTTGCTGCCAGAGATAAGGCCAAGGAGGGGAGTTCAGGCAATATTACAGTAGGTCCCCCCTTGAGGTTTCACTTTCTGAGATTTATAATCTGTAGTCAGCATGGCCCCAAAATATTAGCTCAAAAATTCCAGAAAGAAAGAAGTAATTCGTGCTTTTAAAATTACACACAGTTCTGAGTAGTGTGATGAAATCTCTCATGGTCTCACTCCATCCTGCCCAGGAGGCGAATCATCCCATTGTCCAGTGTATCCGGGTTGTGTATACTACTGGCTCATTAGCCAGCTCTGCTATCAGATCAGAAAGTACAGTTACTCATCACTTGATGGGGAGGATACCTTTTGAGGAATGTGTTGGTAGGTGACTCTGTTGTTGTGGGAGCATCTTAGAGTGTACTTAACACAAACCCAGATGATGCAGGCTGCCACACACCTAGGCCACAAATCTGTACAGCACGTTACCGTACTGAATACTGTAGGCAAGTGTAACAATCAACTATTTGTATACCTTACATAGGTATACATACATAAATATACCTATGTTAGGTATACAAATATATATATATAGAAAATATACAGTAAAAATATGGTATAAAAGATTAAATGGTGCACCTGTATAGGGCACTTACCATGAGTGGAGCTTGCAGGACTGGAAGTTGCCCTGGGTGAGTCAGTGAATGAGTGGTGAGTGAATGTGAAGGCTAGGACATTACACTACTGTAGACTTACAAACACTGCACACTTAGGCTACACTAAATTTAAAAAGTAAAGTAATTGTGTTACACTTTATGACAGCTATGACATCACTAGGTGATACAAATTTTTCAACTCTGCTGTAACTTCATGGGGACGTTGTCATACATGTCTATCGTTCACTAAAACATTGAAGAGAGGTTAGTAATCTCAATGGTTAATAGACTAACATTTTAAAGATAGGCTTAAATATTTCAAAAGCTTTGTTCTGTCTCAAGATTTTTTTCTTTGAAAAAAGACAATAACTTAGTAATATATGTGTATTAAAATTACCAGTTATAAGAGACTTGTTAATGTACCATGTAGAGCTGTGCTGTCCCGTATGGGAGCCACTAGCCACACGTGGTTGTTGACTGCCTGAAACATGGCTGTTGTAAAATTTGAGGTATGCTATTAAGTGTAAAATACTGGGTTTTGAAGACAATATGAAAGTAAATGTAATATAGCTCAATTTTTTTATATTGCTTACATGTTGAAATGACAGTATGGTTGACCCTTGAACAACATGGGTTTGAACTGCAGTTTAATTATACAAGGATTTTCTTTTTCCTCTGCCATCCCTAATACAGCAAGACCAGTCCCTTCCCTTCCACCTCCTCCTCGGCCCACTCAATGTGAAGATGATGCAGATGAAGACCTTCATGATGATCCACTTCCACTTAATGAATTCTAGATATATTTTGTCTCCCTTAACGATTTTTAAAATAACATATTCTGGCTGGTGTGGTGGCCCATGCCTGTAATCCAAGTGTTTTGGGAGCCTGTAGTGGGAGAATCACTTGAGGTCAGGAGTTTGAGACCAGCCTGGGGGTGAGGTGGAACTAGAACGTGTGGAGAAAGTGAATCCTTGTATGCTGTTGGTGGGAGTGTAGATTAGTGCAGCCATTATGGAAAACAGTACAGAGGTTCCTAAAAAAGTAAAAGGTAAACCTACCATATGACTCAGCAATCCCTCTTCTGGGTATACACTCACAGGAAATGCAATCACTGCTTCATAAAGATATCTGGTCTCTCATGTTCATTGCAGCATTATCCACAATAGGAAACACAGAAGCACAACTAACTGCCCATCGACAGATTCATGTGGAAACACACGCGCACACACACACACACGATGTAATATTCTGCCTTAAAAAAGGAGATCCTGCCATTTGCTGTAACATGGATGAACTTGGAGGACATTATGCTAAGTGAAATAAGGCAGACACAGAAAAATATGGCACCATCTCACATGAAATCTAAAAACAAAAAGTCTAACACATAGAGATGAAAATGGTGGTTACCAGGGATTGGGGGAGTAGGAAATGTGGAGATCTAATTCAAAGGATGCAAAGTAGCAGCTCTGTAGGATGGACAAGTTAGCCATCTAATGTACAATATGAGCACTATAGTTAATACTGAATTGTACTCAGGATTTTTGCTAAATGAGTAGCTTTTTGCTGCTCTTGCCACACAAGAAGGGTAATTGTGAGATGATGGCTATGTCAAACTTGCTTCACTATAGTAGTGATTTTTACTATCTATATGTATTTCATATATTTCATAACATGTTGTCTATGTTAAACACAAAATTTATAAAAGAAAGGATATGTGGGAGATGGTTATTTGATTACTCCAAAGTGAGCTTCCTGCTTCCCCACAAAAATGGTCAGGTCTGTCAACTATAGTTTGGGTTTTAAAACTCTTCATCTGAGAAAGGAGAGATCAAGAAAACCTGCCCAGATGTAGGCTTT
This sequence comes from Pan troglodytes, assembly GCF_028858775.2. Taxonomy (NCBI): domain Eukaryota; kingdom Metazoa; phylum Chordata; class Mammalia; order Primates; family Hominidae; genus Pan; species Pan troglodytes. The sequence goes on from NC_072403.2 coordinate 50,351,611, forward strand.
GCTTGCTTGAGAAATCTAGAAGTTAGTTTTTTTGTAGTGACAGGATCTCTCTGTGTTGCCCTGGTTGGTCTTGAACTCCTGGCCTCACAGGATTCTCCCGCCTCAGTCTCCCAAAGTGCTGGGATTATAGGTGTGAGCCACCACACCCTGCCTAGGCTAGAAGTTTCAAACGTCCATAGAAATTTCCAGTGTCTTCCCTCAAGCTTCTCTTAATTGGTTCTGAAAATCTGGTGGAAGAAAAAGGAGGATGGCAGCTGCCCACATTATTTTTTGTAGAGAAGGGGTTTCCTCATGTTGTCCAGGGTGGTCTTGAGCTTCTGACCTCAAGTGATCCACCGGCCTGGGCCTTCCAAAGTGATGGGATTACAGGCGCCAGGTCACGTTTTACTTTAGTGTTCAAGTGGCAGGGAACCGAGAGGCGTGGCGGGAGCGAGCCACCTCATCTCTGCTTGCTGAGTTAGGAGGAGCCCATGTGGATGAACAGTTACTAAATGCTTCAGGGATTACACCTTGGGAATTGAGCCTTGGAGAACTGAGCTCCCAGGGATGGCAGGATCTTAGTGGTAAGCACGCAGATGGGACAGGCACTAAACTAGAGGGATTTTTTTTCCAGCTTCTTCTGTAGAAGGTGTCATTTTCTGGGGGTGAGATGGAACAAGAAGGTGGAACTAAAGAGAATCATGACATGCAGACTGTGTGAGCCACAGACTGGGATTTTCTAAATCACATATTTGGGGTTTTTTTTCCCACTATTGCTTCGATGGTAATCAATTATTAATATTCGTTCTTGTCTTTAATAAAAGTCGGTTCTAAAGTGACATGCTGGCTGGGCGTGGTGGGAGGCTGAAGTGGGCAGGTCACTTGAGGCCAGGAGTTCCAGATCAGCCTGGCCAACGTGGGGAAACCCCGTCTCTACTCAAAATACAAAAATTAGATGGGTGTGGTGGCACACGCCTGAAGTCCCAGCTACTCAGGAGGCTGAGGCAGGAGAATTACTTGAACCTGGGAGGCGGAGGTTGCAGTGAGCTGAGATCGCGGCAGTGCAAGACCCTGTCTTAAATAAAATAAAATAAAATAAAATAAATAAAATAAAATAAAATAAAATAAAAGTGACATGCCTGTATGGTTGGTTAAGGAAGTGGTGGGACATCTCTTCCAAATTCCACCCATCTCCTCTCTGTCCAGGCCCTCTTGGGGTGTGGTCCTAAACTCTGGAGCCAGCTGGCCCAGCCCACCGCGGCTCCAGTGCCATCTGGTGGTTAAACAGAGGAATGGCTTTTAACCGAGGGACCAAGAACTGGGTTAAGATTTTTTGACCTTCAAATCCGAGAAGCAGAACATGTTCATTCTCAACTGTGATCACTATTTTTAAGCAAACTTGCTTTTTAAAAAAAAATATTTATTTTGAACTAGATGAATTCCAAAACAATACCGGGTCTTAAAATCCCTAGCAGATTATGAAACAAAAGCAATGCTTTTGCTTGATGACAAAACCATAGCAAATAAGTGCAGGGAAAAACCTAAACTAAACCAATGCTCTTTGAAAAACAGAGGTTCATTCGACCCGGGATTTAAGCCTCCCGAAAACAGACTGAGCGTGTAGGGTGGGGCTCACCGTATTTACTGCTGAAGCCTGAGCGTCCAGCCCTAGTCGGGGCTCCAGGGGTGTGGAGGAGGCAATGAGTCACTGGGACGTGACTTTAAAGTGCCACGTCTTTGGAGCTGATTACTGGGATTGTTTTGAATGCCTCCAGCAGTGCTCGGAAGACTAACCTGTAGGCAGGGCCCGTAATGGGTTTGGAGAAAAGAGAGACTGAGGCAGGAAGACCGTGAGAAGTTATTGCAGGAGTCTGCGAGCAGATGATGAGGGTGGGGTAATGGAGAAGGAAGCGGGGTGTATTCAAGAGCTTTGGGGAGGCAGAGTGGAAGGTGTTGGTGCCTGGATATGTCTCTGATGGACAATGATGATACCTCTGACAGAAGGGCATGAGAAACTGATTTTGGAGAAAAGATGAAAGGTTTGCTATTAGTAGAAATGTCAAGCAGGTGTTGGAAAATATGGATCTGGAGGTTAAGAGGGAGGTTGTTTTTGGAGACTGATCTGTACATAGAACAAACATTGTAGGTACCTCTAATTCTAATGGCTTGTGTTGAGTAATCATCTGACATACTAGGGATGAGGTTAAACCCGCCTGTTCCTTGTCTGATATGATCCTCACAAAACGGAAGTGTCAGTACTCGATTGTCTTCCTCTTATAGATGGAGATCAAGTTTGAAAGGGCAAATTCCACCCATTTCCTTCCTACCAAAGACTAAATTAAGTAAGAGAGAGGAGGAAACAAGAAGAAAGAAACAGATTAAAAATCAACACGGTTACTGATAAAAGCAGATAGGGCTTAGATTCATGCTAGCAGTGGCTTCCTAGAGCGCCCACCACTGTTGGGCCTCAGAGCTGCCCCTTATGGGCTAGGGTGAATTTGCAGAGTGGACTCCTTCACCCAGACTGATGCCTCATTCTGGTCTAGGACGAGAAGAAAAGGAGAAAGAGGCCTGGGACTCTTGGCTTTTGGCTGTCACCCGCCAGTCTGGTTACTCCTACGTCTCTAGGCAGGAGGCCAGGAGAGTTTAGGGAAAACCCCTCTCTTAGAAAGCAGAGGAATGGAGAAGGAGTGTTCCCTATGCCTTCCCAATACAATTCAGTAACTTGCAGAGGGCACACATGATTGCCGACGCTGCATTCAGAAGACAAACAAGATGCGATTCCTGGTTCAGAGGAACTAGGTCTGCTCCGCAGGTGGGGAGGGGAGGTCAGGTGTGGCAACATGGTGACAATATCATGTAGCAGGTTGTAAAACAGAGCTAAGAGTCATGGGCCATGGAACACAGGCGGGAGCTGCAGCCTGGACTGGGCAGGTGGTGCATGTGGGGTTGTGTTTGTTGTTCTGAAGGGCAGATGGGCTTTTACCAGCAGAAGAGGAGAGAAGCTCATTTAGGTTGAGGCATGAGTAAAGGGATGGCGATGTGAACAGCCACTGTGGGTTCCCTAGGGTGGATAGGGCAGGGAGAAGTTCAGGATTTCAGGGCTGGACTTGACGCTTATCATTCGTTTCGGCCTCATAGTATGTACAGTCTCTTGGTACGTTTGTGGAATCCCCTCCTTGCTTCCTACCATAGAAGCTGAAAACTTGCTCTCCTCGTCTTCCTGGCAGTGAAAGCTCCCCAGTCAGGTGCTGCTGGACTTTGGCTCAGGAACCAGGGATGCACAGGAGCCCAGGCTGTGTGGAATCCACACCTTCCACCTCAGAAGGACCCATGCATGCAGTTTCAGAGACAGCCATCACCACTGGAGGAATGTCCGGCAGAGGTGGTGGTGGTGCGAGCCTCAGGGTGTCTACCCAGTGGGCACAGGACTGATTCTGCAGGGTGTCTTTTGGACATTGTTCCGGGCAACACAGCCACCATGCCCGGTTCTCTGGGCCTGCCTGAGAGAGTGTGAGCTATCAACTCCCTTTGTGCTGAGACTGGTCAGTAGTGGTTTCTGTGGCTTGCAACCAAGAATTCCAGTGGGTAGCCCGGTAATGGATCCATATGGGGCAGTGGGGATGGACATGCAGGAGGTAGTGAAGCCAAGTGAGTGATGGGGATACCGGGCCCCCTGCTTCCTTGTGTGTGCCTAAAAGATACTGTAAGCTCTACTTCTTCCATGGAGCCTTCCTGATGTCTTCATTTCCAATCAGTTATTTCCCTAAATTTTCATTATATGAAAATTTCATACAATGAAATAGGGCCCAAAAATTCTTTATTCTTCCATTTCTTCATAGTTGATTTGACACTCTTGACCTAATCTGGGCAAATAAAATCCTCTCTACTGGGAATCTGGAGCTGAAAGAGAGTTCAGTTTCCCTTAATGGTGGCATGAATGTGTAAAGCCAGGAGCAGAAGAGCTGCCACGTTTCCTCATGGGGACAGAGGAACAAAGAAAGCTGTCTCCAGAAAGGGGCAGAGATGAGGCCTAGGGAGAATTCTAGTGGCTTCAGTCTTGCTTTCAGGATCTTCTTGAAAACTAGCTGCAGACCTCCCTTGGTTCCTGCGAGAGCCCCTACACATCAGCTAACTTGTGTTGGTTTCTTCTTTTTTGAGATGGAGTTTTGCTCTTGTTGCCCATGTTGGAGTGCAGCGGTGTGATCTAGGCTCACGGCAATGTCCACCTCCTGGGTTTGAGCCATTCTCCTGCCTCAGCCTCCCAAATAGCTGGGATTACAGGCATGTGCCACCACGCCTGGCTAATTTTGTATTTTTAGTAGAGATGGGGGTTTCACCATATTGGTCAGTCTGGTCTCGAACTCCTGACCTCAGGTGATCCACTGGCCTTGGCCTCCCAAAGTGCTGGGATTACAGGCATAAGCCACCGCACCTGGCCTCTTGTATTGGTTACTGTTACTTGGAACCAAACCATTCCAGCTAGCACCAAAATGAAAGACTGAAAAAAAAAATGGTGGAAAACTGTACTTAGAGGACAAGGAGAGTTTCCAGCAGAGGCGTAAGGAGGAGGAGTCAGCATGGGCAAAGACTGCTGGAGGCCAGCTTACAGGTGAGCAGAGAGCAATGCAGACCTGAGCCATGGGGGCAGCAGTGGTGGTGAACAAGACGCTGACAGGTCTAAGAGGCACTAAGGCGAGGGCAACAACTTGTGGGGAGTTAGGAACAGGCAGCATCAGGGATGACCTCCAGGTTTCTCACCTACATGGGCATCCAGGAAGATGACTGTATATATAAATCTCCCAAAGCTAATCTCTCAGGGCTTCTGAACTACAAGTTTGTTTGTTTGTTTGTTTGTTTTAGAGAATGGATCTCCCTCTGTCACCGAGGCTGCGGTGGCATGATCATAGCTTGCTGCAGCCTCGACCTTCCTGGGCTCAAGCAATCCTCCTTCCTCAGCCTGGGAAGTAGCTGGAACTGCAGGCGTGCACCACCACACCTGGCTAATTTTTAATTTTTTTGTAGACATGGGGTCTCGCTATATTGCCTATGTTGGTCTTGAACTCCTGGCCTCAGCCTCCCAAAGCACTGGGATTACAGGTATAAGCCACCATGCCCAGCCCTATCCTATAAATTTGGATGGGTTCTGGAAACTTCCTGGAGATCTGCAGATTGGTAGTTGCAGCAGGTGAGTTTATAAAGCGGAGCTGAATTCCTAGAAGGAGACAGGCTTCAAGATGCTCATTTCAAGAGAAGCTAGCCTTCAGCAGGCAGGGTAGACCCGAGAGTCAGGGCTGGAAGATGTGGACACTGTGAACTTCAGGGCATCGAGGCCTGCAGCGTCACTATGGGCCATGATGTCAGCATCATCCAGCTCTGCTGAACGGGAATTTGCCTTTTAATGCAGGTGGTGTGCATGCACATGGAAGTTTGGGAAACACCGTTGGAGCCTCACCCAGGAGCTGCCTATACATGATGAAGGAGAAGCTTGTTTTTCTCCTGGCTGTCCTCTGCTCTCCAGATGGCTTGATTAATATTCTCCTCCCTGCAGAGGTCTTCCTGTTCTGAAGGCAGCAACTGGCCCTTCCTTCGATCACTCATGATATTAACAATTTGTCCGTTATTTGCAACCAGTGAAAAAAGCCTTCTCAAAACATGCCCTGAAACTCATGGGGCATATGTGATAACTTACTTAAACCAACTTGATACTTATTTAATTTCCCTGCGTAGTCCACTCCAAAGAGTTTTTAAAAAGTAATTTTCTGAAATCTTTGGATAGGCCATTTGTTGCACTATAAGACTTTCTTCCCAGAGGGATTTGTGATTATAACTGAATGAGAAAGTTCTGTTATTAGAAATAATATTTTGTCCTAGAAAGCTCTAAAGGTGTTGGGTGGAAGGGGGAATGTAGAAAGGGCAGGGGAGCTGGGGTGAGAGAGGGGAGAACAAGGACTCTCGCTGTACCCACAGTTGCCATGTTTGTGCTTTGACAAAGGGTCAGAAAAAACCAAGGAAAAATCAAAGTTCAGAAAGGTTCTGGTTCTTCCAGAAGTTTGCAGTCCAATATGGTAGCCACTAGCTATGTGCAGCTATTAAAACTGGAATTTAGGCCGGGCGTGGTGGCTCATGCCTGTAATCCCAGCACTTTGGGAGGCTGAGGCGGGTGGATCACGAGGTCAGGAGATCGAGACCATCCTGGCTAACACGGTGAAACCCCGTCTCTACTAAAAATACAAAAAATTAGCCGGGCGTGGTGGCGGGCGCCTGTAGTCCCAGCTACTAGGGAGGCTGAGACAGGAGAATGGCGTGAACCCCGGAGACGGAGCTTGCAGTGAGCTGAGATGGCGCCACTGCACTCCAGCCTGGGTGACAGAGTGAGACTCTGTCTCAAAAACAAACAAACAAACAAACAAAAAACGTATTTAAATTAGATAAATTTAAATAAAAGTAGATATTCAGTTCACACATTACCACCTCACTGAGCTGGCAAGAAGCAGGACAGCAGCTCTGGGGCTGTCTTAGCACAGCAGAGACAGAGCTGAGCAGGACAGAAGAAACCCATCAAACGCGGCAACACGGAATGCAATTAGAACACCTGGGAAAGGCCAGCACGGTGGCTCACACCTGTAATCCCAGCACTTTGAGAGGCCAAGATAGGCAGATCACTTGAGCTCAGCAGTTTGAGACCAATTTGCACAACGTGAGGAAACCCCATCTCTACCAAAATTACAAAAAGTAGCCAAGTGTGGTGGTATGCGCCTATAGTCCCAGCTACTGGGGAGGTTGAGGTGGGAGGATCACTTGAGTCTAGGAGTTTGAGAACACCCTGGGCAACATAGGGTGACCCTGTCTCTACAGATAATTAAAACATTTGCTGGGTGTGGTGGTACACACCTGTGGTCTCAGCTACTCAGGAGGCTGAGCTGGGAGGATGGCTTGAGCCCAGGATTTCAAGGTTGCAGTGAGCTTATGATTGCCACTCCAGCCTGGGCTGGAGTGAGATCCTGCCTCAAAACAAAACAAAACAAAACAAAACAAAAAAACAAAAACAAAATAAAAACAAAACAAACAAACACCTGGAAAACACTGCTTTTGCTCTTAAATGAGCAATTCCACATTTAGGGATTGATCTGGAAGGGAAATCCATCATTATTGCATTGTGATTACAAAAGACTGAAACAACCTAAATGTCCTTCAGTGAATTAAACTCATGATAACACCCTCGCGATGGAGGACTGTGCTGCCTCCGCCCTCAGGGTGAGAGTGCTTCCCGGGTCATCCCCTACTCCAGGCTAGTCTCCTCTCCATTCTCTCACTGGGTCCTCTCCATTCTCTCCCTTGTCCAAATCTGGCCGGGCCGGCTTCAGCCCAGCCTCTGCCCAGAACCCCCGTGGAAGGGCAGCCCTACTGTCTGCTGACCGGCAGTCCATGGCTTTCACGTCGCGTTGTGGTTTCTTCCTGTGTCATGTCTTCGCTCCTTAGCTAGGTCATAAGCTTCTTTAGATCACGCCTTCTGCTTATCTGCCCAGAAAGGGGACCGCTCGCTCAGCCTCTCTCTCCATCTCTGTCTCTGTCTCTCTCCCTCTTGTCCCCCAGCATGTCTGGCCATAAAACATCAGGCCCCCTCTGCAGTCTCCATCCCCAGCGCCCACACAATGGATGGGCTTCAACTCTGGAAATTACCACTTTTGCTGCTCCACACAGCAGGGGATGGGAAGAGGGGGAGACATTGAGGAGGAACTTCTTGGGAACAAGAACAAGCTCTATTCTCAGAGTCAGAAGTCCTGGGTTTGAGTCCTGACTCTGTTATTTTTAGGCTGTGTGACTTGAGACAAATTACTTGGCGTCTCTGACCTTGACTGCCCTGTGTGAAGTGCAGCTGTTACTGCTTGAGTAAAAGGGGTCGTGAGTCAGGTTGTTTGCCTCTGAGCCCCCAAGTGCCCGCACCTGGAAAGCTTTAATACCGCCCATGCCCTTCATGATACTGGGCCGTAGTTCATAGAGAAAGATACCAGGGGTGAGCCTCACACCGGATTCAGGGCCACGAGTTTGGTTGTTTTGACCAAAACTTGGTACTTGGGGAGGAAGAGAGGACTTGAGCGCCTGGAGACTCATCATTCCATGAGGTCTCGTCTCAGACGTCCTTGGCATTGGTTTATGCCTCATATCTGGTTCACAGTTGTGCTTGGTGAACCAGAAGCGTAACCCAAATAAGACACTCTGTGGTATTTTAAAAAATTAACAGGAAGAGCCTGTGTGGGGTGATGAGTGTGGATGCACATTTCAATTTTAGTTTTCACCATTTAGCACACATGTCCAGGAAAACATGCTTCTGTCACCAAACAGTCAGCTGGGCGAGGTCCCTTCCCACCTAGTTTACCTGGGTGCAGTGAGGGTGGCACTTGTCATCCTCTGGTGTGGTCAGTGGAGTGGAAAGAGCTTTGAGTTCCTGCAGGCTCTACCATGAAGGAGCTGTGTGACCTTGGACAGGTTACTTCCCTTCTCCAAGCTTTAGCTCTTCACCTGTAAAGGGGGGCCCTCCTTTACTGGGTCTCAAGAAGGTGAAATGGAAAGTATCTAGGGCCATTCCTGGCACGCAGCAGGCCTTCAGTCGGTGGTAGGCATTACTGTCATTTAAAACATTCATACACGGGAAACAGAAGCAAACCACTGTTACTGCGGGGTTTTCTGTTACAGCTGAACTAAATTCCAACGAACACACTTACTTTACAGATAAATTCCACACTTTGGAAAGGAATCCAAAGTTACAAGCCCCACATTTCTTATACATGGCCTAGTCTCCAAATGTGTTTCATATTTTAGCAAAATCACCAGCACTCTCTCAATGGACATTCTCTGCAGTCTTTAACAGTCAGTCTTCAAAGCCCATATTAAGAAGGTGGCATGTCTAAGTCCTGGCCAGTGGAACAGCACAGGAATGATGAGTGCAAGAGACGTGTTCTTAAGATGGGAGAGGCTGTACCCTCCTTATTCTCTTCTGCCAGCTAGAGGCAGACACTAGAGGCTCGCAGCCCTGTGGCCACTGTACCTGCCACAAGGAGACACTGGGAAGGGTTGCCAGGCATGAGGGAGGACAAGACAGCAGGGGCCCAGGTCCACATACACCAGGGAGTGCCACGCCAGCCCGGATTGACCATCTCTGGACTTTCTGAATGTGCAAAGATATCCCTAAAGAGCATAATTATTTTCCCCAATGCAGAACTTAACATTGCTGGTGGTGGAACCAGGCCTTCAGGAGCGCCTGATGCGGTTGGGCCAACTGTGAATAACGGAGAGAAACAGGAAGAGGGAACACTCCGGCCAATATTACTTTTCATGTAAAGTAAAGCTTTTCATTAAATAATGGTAAAAGTCAAGAGAAAGACTTAATTACTACCTTTGTGTTTATAAAACTTTGTTTTATAAAACTTGATGTAACTATGGTCAAGATAGGACAATATTTAAAGAAATAAAAGCACCAAGGTACAAGGTCAGCACGTAAAGTTGTGCTGGTTAAGGGAATAGTGTCATCCCCAAGGGCGGTATCTGGCGGTGTGCCCCAGACTCTGCCCTTGACCCAGGACTGCTTAACATTCCAAGCATTCACTTGCAGGAAAGCCTAAAAAGCACACTTATTACATTCCGGGATGATTTGAAGCTGGTCAGGAGAGCTCATGATTTGAAAAATATTGCAGGATGCAAAAAGTATTTTGACCAAACAGAATGATGAGCTGAATGTAACAGTATGAAATGAGATAACGATGAATAGAAGAATCTGACTGATTTGGGGCCTAGATACCAATGGCCTCTGTATAAGACTAGAAGGGGAATTGTGTTCAGTTATGAACTTTGGGGGAAACAGAATCATCAGGGCGAAGAGATGGGAGTCGTGGTTGGGCGGAGAGCTGGTGGGGCGTGGGAAAGTGACGTAAGAGCCCTGTGTTAGGTGCCTCGGGCTGCCGTAACACAGTGCTGCACACTGCGGGCTGAAACAACAGACTTTACTGTCTCTCCGTTTTGGAGGCTAAAAGTCCAAGGTCAAGGTGTCATCAGGGTTGGCTCTTCTGGGGGCTGTGGGGGAGAACCTGTTCCTTGCCTCTCTCCTGGCTTCTGACAGTTTGCTGGCAATCTTTGGCATTCATTGTACTGTAGCTCCATCACCCCAGTCTCTGTTTTCATCTTCACATGGCATTCTTCCTGTGTGCTTGCCTCTGTCCATGCTTCCCTCTTTTGTAAGGACACCAGGTGTGTTGGATTAGGGCCCACCCTAATGACCTCATTTTAGCTTGCTCATCTGCAAAGACCCTATTCCAGTTAAGGTCACATTCACAGGTATTGGGGTTAGGACTCTAACATCTTTTTTGGAGAAGACACAGTTCAACCTGTAGCAAGCCCTTCCCCAATTTGAAGGGCTGTCACATGCAAGAGGCTTAATTTTCTTTCACGTGACCCTGAGGAAGAGAAGCAGGGCCATGGAAGCAGATTCCAGTCCAGCAAGAAGACCTCAAAGTATTAACTCATTGTTTGCTGTGTAGCTCCAGGCTTCTTTCCTCTCTCAGTTGTGCCCAACAGCAATTTTTTCCCCTCCTGCCCCCATATAAGCAAAAACAAAGATTCAAATAAACCACTGACCACATATTTAATAATTTATCATCTAAACTGGGACACTTCTGAGAGTGGTAACAGTGCAGGTGGTGAAAGCAGTCCAGCAGGACATACATTCACTAAAGACTATATAAATGGGTAAGAATTGGTCTGCTTTTCATTATCACCATGCAGCAGTAATCAGCAATTCTGAACTATATCAGTGATAACCTACCCCCTCCTTAAAAAAAGAATCTTTAATTGGTTTAACTCTTAAACAATTGCTGTGGTTACTATTGTGTTAATATACATGTAAGCTTAAAATTGGCTTGTTTTAATTTCTTACTTTTTTTTTTTTTTTTTGAGAGGGACTCTAGCTTTGTCGCCCAGGCTGGACTGCAGTGGCACAATCTCAGCTCACTGCAACCTCCACCTCCCAGGTTCAAGCGATTCTCCTGCCTCAGCCTCCCAAGTAGCTGGGATTACAGGCACCCGCCACCATGCCTGGATAATTTTTGTAGGTTTAGTAGAGACGGGGTTTCATCATGTTGGCCAGGCTGGTCTCGAACTCCTGACCTCAGGTGATCTGCCCACCTCAGCCTCCCAAAGTGCTGGGATTACAAGCGTGAACCACTGCGCCTGGCCTAATTTCTTACCTTTTACTAAATAAACATATTTTACATGGAAGTTAATTAGACAAACACCCAGTTACACAGTTGACCCCTGGCATACACTATACACATTTTTTTGGTGAATAAATTCATAATTATTCAAAGTCATCAGGCTTAGTGAACAGCTCATGTCTCCAACCCCTGGCAGAGAACTCCTGGATTTATTTTTATTGATTTATTTTTTGAGACAGAGTTTCGCTTTTTGCCCAGGCTGGAGTGCAGTGGTGTGATCTCTGCTCACTGCAACATCTGCCTCCCGGGTTCAAGTGATTCTCCTGCTTCAGCCTCCTGAGTAGCTGGGATTACAGGCGTGCACCACCATGTCTGATTAATTTTGTATTTTTAGTAGAGATGGAGTTTCACCTTGTTGGCCAGGCTGGTCTCGAACTCCTGACCTCAGGTGATCCGCCCACCTCGGCCTCCCAAAGTGCTGGGATTACAGGTGTGAGCCACCATGCCCAGCCTACTCCTGCATTTAAACAATAGATTTGAAATAAACAATGATAACGCAATGATTATCATAAAGATGAAAGGAATTGAGCTACTTTAATTGTCATTCTATGTGACCACTTGGAATTTTTATTTGTATTCAGAATTTAAACACTGAAACAGTGCAAACTGTGAATTGTAATATTTTTATTTGATAACTGAAAAATTTTCAACATGTAAAATGTGGGATGTATTAAACTAAGATTTATTCTGGGTATCACATATGCTGAGTTGGGGTATTAGTTCCCAGTTGTTTAATCTGATGTATCCCATACTGTGGTATTGGTGGTACCAATGCTATAATGGCGGTAACAATACCACTGGTGGTACATGGTGGTGGTACAAATACCATAGTATGGGACACATCAGATTAAACAACTGGGAAATCTGGGAAAACTGGGCTATCGCAGGCAAACCAGGACATTCCATTGCTGACCAAAGGTCAAAGGATGATTTTTGGGGAAAGAGTTCTTCCTCCTTTCTCAGAAGAGAAGAGGGAGAAGAGGTGCGTGGGGGAGATATAGTGACTCTAATGGGAGAGGGGGGACTAACAGGAGGGAGACATTTAAAAATGACCTGGATTTAGCCTTTGAAAATACACATAAATGTTTAATAAAAATGCACTAGTAATGGACATGCAGTTTGTGATTGGCTTTTAAAAAATGTTACATGGTAAGTTTTTATGGAATTCATTTTTTTCTGCAATATTATTTTTAGTGGCTGTCATCTTGCTCCTAAATTCCCTTCTGTGTGTCTCCTTACCTTATCTCCCCACCTCACACCATTCACAAGAATAAATTCCAGGTGCTTTAAGAACTTTTAAAAATTTAGGCCGCGTGCGGTGGCGCATGCCTGTAATACCAGCAATTTGGGAAGCTGAGGCAGGCTGATCACTTAAGGTCAGGAGTTCGCCACCAGCCTGGCCAACACAGCAAAACTTTGTCTCTAGTAAAAATACAAAAATTAGCTAGTGGTTGTGGCACACACCTGCAGTCCCAGCTACTCAGGAGGCTAAGGCAGGAGAATTGCTTGAACCTGGGAAGCAGAGGTTTCAGTGAGCTGAGATCGTGCCACTGCGCTCCAGCCTGGGCAACACAGTGAGACTCTGTCTCAAAAACAAAAACAAAAACAAAAACAAAAACAAACAAACAAACAAACAAGAAAAAGTTGAGCTGCCATTTGCACTCATCAGATTGAAAAAATTGAAGTCTAATAATATCAAGGATTGATGAGGATAAAGAAGAAAATTGGCAATCTCATCCACTGAGGGTGAGAGAAAGTACTTTGGTAGAATCTAGTGAAATGGGTGTATTCTGTGGTTGAACAACTCTGATTCAGCATTTATACACAAGATAAATTCTTCAACTTGTGCACAAGGAGAAGTGTACAAGGTTAGAAACGATTAAATCTTTCTAACTTTTCCCCACTCAGTGGTCCCCCTTGATTGCTCCACAGCAAATCCTCTTGAGACCCTCCCACATTTTATTTATTCTTTCCCTACCTTTGGACGTTCCATCCATCAGTAGGGAAAGAATAAATAAAATGTGGGAGGGTCTCAAGAGGAATTGCTGCGCAACAATCAAAAGCGACCACTGAGAAAAAAGAGGATGCAGAATGACATACTTAGCAAGAGAGCATTTGTGACAATCTAATTCACAGGTGAAACTTTCTTATTATTGGTAGGGACAGAAGTTGATATGCAAATATTTAGCTGGAGTGATAATGTAAATTACATAATTTAATAAATACATCCAATATTTAAAAATATTCTCTTTTATTGCCTAAATTCTGGCAAAAATGGTTTATCAAATACATCTTATAATTTCCAAGTTGTTAATTTTCAGGAATTGCTGGTGTGAGCTTCTGTTTGATGTGGTGGACCCTCGGTAAGTGATGCACTGGTCTGGGCCATGCTTTGATACAAGAGATGGCAGCAAACTCTTCCAAGAATTTCCCCACGAAATTATAGGCATGAGGTAACTTTTAGTCTCAATAAGCGGAAAATCTTTTGGAACATCAGATATTGTAAGTGGTGTTGATTTCTTCTCAGCTTCTGCTAAACTAACGGCAGCTAAATAAAACATTTTCGAGGCCTATAAAAATGTCAGAAGTTTCCATATATTCCATACCTCCATGAGTGATGAAATCATTGACATTCCTTTCTTGAAACGTCATATTTAATTAGATCAAGTCTAATCTTTCAGGTGGATGAGAGAAGATGCTCAATGTGTGGGCTTTGTTGCCAGATTGCCTGGTTTTGAATTCTGATTCTCCTGCGTCAGTTTTGATTACCTCTGTCTTCAGGTTCCTCATTTGTAAAGGGGGGCAGTGATGATGGTGATGATATGGATGGTACTTAGTGAGGCAGGAAACACTTAAAATGGTACCTGGCAGTGAGCATCACTACATAAATGTCAGCTCTCATTTTTATTAAGTTTAGATTCTTAATGCCAGTGATGGGCGGGTGTTTCAATGTTTTAATACGTGTTTTATTAAAAAAAGGTGGCCGGGCGCGGTGGCTCACGCCTGTAATCCCAGCACTTTGGGAGGCCGAGGCGGGCGGATCACGAGGTCAGGAGATCGAGACCATCCTGGCTAACACGGTGAAACCCCGTCTCTACTAAAAATACAAAATATTAGCCGGGCGTGGTAGCGGGCGCCTGTAGTCCCAGCTACTCGGGAGGCTGAGGCAGGAGAATGGCGTGAACCCGGGAGGCGGAGCTTGCAGTGAGCCGAGATCGCGCCACTGCACTCCAGCCTGGGCGACAGAGCGAGACTCCGTCTCAAAAAAAAAAAAAAAAAAAAAAAAAAAGGTGAAATTCAGCCAGGCACGGTGGCTGACGCCTGTAATCCCAGCATTTTGGGAGGCCTAGGCGGGCGGATCACGAGTTCAGGAGATCGAGACCATCCTGGCTAACATAGGGAAACCCCGTCTCTCCTAAAATTACGAAAACAACATCAGCCCGGTGTGGTGGCGGGCGCCTGTAGTCCCAGCTGCTCAAGAGGCTGAGGCAGGAGAATGGCGTGAACCCGGGAGGCGGAGCTTGCTGTGAGCCGAGATCGCGCCACTGCACTCCAGCCTGGGCGACAGAGCAAGACTCCGTCTCAAAAAAAAAAAAAAAAAAAAAAAAAAAGAAAAGAAAAAGAAAAAAGAAAAAAAAAAGATGAAATTCAACAGGGACCTACCCCTGATGAAAGAGGGACCTACCCCTGAGGGGACGTGGCCCTCAATGCCCCTACAGACTTGGGCCCGCATCCCTCCTTCTGTCGCACGGGTGCCTCTGCTGTCAGAACCAGCAGCATTAACCAGCGCCGGCCAAGTCACTGCCTGGCTACTTGCTCTCCTACCTGGCAGAGCTCAGAGGCCGCAGTTCCACACGTGGCCACGTGAGGGCGATGCCAGGAGAGTGCCGGTTTATGGGGCAGCCACAGCCTTTGGGTGTGGGGGTCAGGGGATGGCTGCACCACTGCCAAGGAGTGTCCAGGCTGCTGGGCCAAAGAGGCATGTTGGGATAGAATCTCGCGCAGGAGCTTCAGAGGTTTAGTGGGTGCAGGGGCTCCCCAGCCAGGCCCTCTGGGACAGTAACCTAGGTGCTGGAGGCTCCGTGACAGATGTCAACTCTTTAGTTGCTGGATTGTAGCCAGGTGCAGGAGCCCTGGGGAAAGGCTCAGGTGGCGAGGGCCATTCACCAACCTGTACGTAAGAACTTTGATTTTTTGCCAACTAATACAGCTGGGCACTACACAAACACAGATCCCTTGTCATGGATGTGTAACAAAAGCTGAATAGGCATGATTATAGCAGTTCATGCCCCGTAGTAATGTTCCCAGTGAAATTGAAGAACTCTTTTTTTTTTTTTTTTTTGAGATGAACTCTCACTCTGTCGCCCAGGCTGGAGTGCAGTGGCATGATCTCGGCTCACTGCAATCTCCATCTCCTGGGTTCAAGAGATTCTCCTACTTCAGCCTCCTGAGTAGCTGGGATTACAGGCATGCACCACCACGCCTGGCTAATTTTTGTATTTTTTTAGTCGAGATGGGGGTCGAGACGGGGTGTCTCATCATGTTGGCCAAGCTGGTCTCGAACTCCTGACCTCAAATGATCCACCTGCCTTGGCCTCCAAAAATGAAGAACGCTTAACTCAAAGTGGCGTGGATATGAGCATTGTTACTCTTTATACTCCTTTGTAATAAATTAAAAAAATTCTCAGAGACAATTTGGATCATCCAATGCGTTTTTGAAAGACTAGAGGATATCTTTAAAAAATCAGCATAAACAAAGAAAACTACTAAAATGTCACTTGGCAACAGCAGCATTCTTTAGCAAAATTGCAAGTTACACAAATTTTACCTTCCAAATTCCTCATTCTAGTCCCTGTGCCCTGCCCTGCCCGTTATCATGTCCCAGTGGCTGCTCCTGTTCCCCGTGGTGCAAATGCTGCCACTTGTGAGTTTCCTGTACAAAAAGGTGTGCTGTGACCTCTTCCTCATTCACCTGGACTTCAGCTGTTTTATTCTTGATTTGGGGCTCAGAATTGTTCCTTCCCTGAAGATGATCAAAGGACATGCACACATCCAAAGTTTTGCTCTGTGATAGCAGAGCCTTCTTGATTATGATTTTATAAAAACTGCTTTTCAGAAACAAAAGTCAAGATGCCAGATTTATAGAGGATTAGCAGCTTGTAGTCCCATTTTAAAACGAAGTAAAAATGAAATTCAATTGGCAAATTTATTATTTGCTAAGTATCTTTAAATGTAATATATTCAACTTGATATTAAATAACAAATGAATACATTGTCTCAGTCCAAAAAGGATCAGAGATAATGTCAAATGAGATGATTCAGTGAGCAAAAGATAGCACGAGATATAAAATTACAAAATTACTTCACGCCTCTATCTTCGTGCTCCTTGTAAATGATAGCAAACTCCCTTTTCCCCACCCCATTTTTTCCTTTTACTTATCTAGTCTCCTCCATAGTTTGAACATTTTCAAAACTGTACAGTTCCTGCTTAAAGAAATGAACAGCTGCTGGTAGAATTTCAGGTGCAGACACTCAGTTGGACAGGTCATCGGGGCCGGAGGTCCTTCCCAGGGCTGGTCAGGCTGCTCTAGGTGGACAAGAGCGTGCCTCTGGGAAGCGAGAGGCCTGGTGCTGATAACCTAGTATCAGTGCAGTTGCAGACCGGTGTTGGCGTTGGCCGGGAAGGAGGGCAGCGGCGTGGCTTGAGGTCATGGAGGACACTCAGGGCAGGCTTGAAGCTGGAGGGACATACTTGGCATACCAATTCCTTTTCTGGATCCTGTTAGTGGTGAAACTCCGAGTGTCCTTGTCACTGATGGCATGGTACAGACCACCTGGTCAGGGGACAGCCCTTGCATTATGTTTCCAGGGGGGTTCAGAAGCCTTAACACTTTCTTTGGAAGATCTCTCTGCCATTGCCCCTGATAGGATAGATCAGCTGCTCTGTGGCTTGGTTTTTCTGACATCTCTCCTTTGGCCCCCTCCACCTGGCACCACCACCTCCTTTCCTCTTCCTGATGGGCTTCTAGAAACCTTCAAAGATTATTCCTCCTGCCGCATTTATATTTTAAAAGGAGACAGTGGAGCAGACACTCTAACTCAAATAGTAAAATGAAAACTATGCTGTAACACGCACCTACTGGGTATCAGGAGCTTGCACAAGTGTTGCTCATTTAATCTTCACTACAACCCTGCAAGGTTTTGCTTCCCTAGTTAACAGATAGGAAAGTGGAGGCCTGGGGGTTTAGGGAGGTACAGTCAAGCAGTCAAGTTCACAGAGCTGGAGGCTTTGTGGTGGGGCTGGACTTGAACACACTTTTGGTAGAGTCTCAGTCCCTAGGCCCCTCCTCATGACATCGCCCCCTCCCCTCCCATCCTGCTTCAGGCCTGGGCCCAGAGCCCACCCGGGAGCCAGGACCCTTGCCCCTTGCCCATGCCTAGGCTGCCGTGGGTGGCAGAGGAAGGGCTCTCTGGTCCAGACTACCCTTCTGTGACTTGAACAGGAAAAGACAAAGGTCCCATTTTAGAGCTGCAGCCTGTTTCCATGTCTCTGGTTGCTGAACCACCAGGAGGAAAAGCATTTGAGGTATTTCCATGGGAAATGGTAGCCAACAAAAGCGCCGTTGGGTGGTATTCTAGTTAATTGCAGGAAGGCGGGCAGCCCTCCAGGATATTACCTTTCTTAGGCTGGAAAGTGTTTCTTTGAAAAACGTTTTGGTTCAGCCGAGGCCTCCTAAGTTTTCGCAGATTTGCTTGTTCGTAACTATGAAGAGAGTCACCAAGTCGGTCCTTTGGGGGGCGGGGTGGGGGTAAGGTGAAGGCAGTATCGCTGGGAGGAAACTACTCCGATGACAACTTTTTGCTAAATGGTGGCTGGAAAACACTGGATTATATTTCCCCCGGTATAAATTCCTAAAGGGCGCCAATCCCCCGAGGCCGGCCTCCCCCAGACAGAAACAGAATCTGTGACCCTGAATGAAATGTCTCATGCCCCTGCGAAGGGGAGAGGGCAGGAAATGAAGAGAAGTGATCGCTCTTCTTAAACACACTTTTTTTTTTTTTAAACACTGAAAAGAAAAGCATTTGCAAAGGTGCATGAATCCAAGTGTGTTGCTCCTGACACATCGGTTTTGCATGTGCTTTTGCCTTTTCAGAATGTTTTCACTTCCTGGCAGCCTTGGGAGGTGAGCAAGGCCTCCATCCATCTCTGCACCTGAGAGATGAGGACGCTGAAGTTAAATGGCTTAACC
Organism: Pan troglodytes; assembly: GCF_028858775.2. Taxonomy (NCBI): domain Eukaryota; kingdom Metazoa; phylum Chordata; class Mammalia; order Primates; family Hominidae; genus Pan; species Pan troglodytes. Next base: position 50,370,107 of record NC_072403.2, read on the forward strand.
CGCAGGTCATCCCACTGGTAAGACACGGAGCTGGTGCATTCGATCAGTCTGTCGTGGCCACATATTCCTGGGCACCTCTTCTGTGCCCAGCCCAGGGCTGTGAAAAGGACATTGAGGTGGCCGCTGTCTAGCTGTGGATACACATGCCTCATTTAAGTAGAACGGTACAGAGCAGCCCAACGTGAGGTACGGTCCTTCGACTTGAAGCTGACCTGGAGCTCTGTGCAGCCATTGCCGCAAGTGGGTTGGAGTAGGGGGCAGGCTCACTTCTTGAAGGAGGCGTGAACAGCTGCTGAGACTGCGGACCCCTGAATGGGGCTCTTTCCACCAGGACCTCACTGAAATCTAGGTGCTGTTCCTCAAATGGAACATTTTAATTACTGCTGCCGATGACACGTTTTGTATCTGCTAGTTGTTATAAATGCAAATATAGAGAAATAGGAGGTAAAAGATCCAAGTGTCATTTCCCCTACTCCTGGCAACCGCAATTGGCCCCCAACCCAAGATGAACACAGTTGGACATGTTGGGGTGTCTCTTTTGGACATTCTCATATGCATACAAGCTGTCTGGGCCTGTACCCTGGCTGCCTCCTCCACCGTACTCTCTGCGCAGAAGCTGACCGGTGTGCACTGCATCAAAGGGCTCAGCCTCTGCAAGGGACAGGACGTGTGGCTAGGATATTCCTCTCGCTGGCTTCCTCTGTGCCAGGTCAGACCTTGTGGTCAGAGGGATGGTGGCAAACTCCGTGGTCAGAGGGATGGTGGCAGACCCCGTTGTCAGAGGGCTGGTGGCAGACCCCGTGGTCAGAGGGCTGGTGGCAGATCCTGGGGTCAGAGGGCTGATGGCAGACCCCGGGGTCAGAGGGCTGGTGGCAGACCCCGGGGTCAGAGGGCTGGTGGCAGCCCTCATGGTCAGGGGGCTAGTGGCGGCCCTCTGCTGGGAGTCGTAGCTCCTGTCAGGTGGCCCCTTCACACATTTTCCCTCTCTGGATTCCGATAATGACCTCTTCCCTTTACCCTTCAGCCCTGCGGATGGTTACTGGCCCTTCTTCCCTTGTTGATTTCCTTAAACCCTATAAGTAAACTCTTTTCAAGTCACCCCACCCCAAGTTTTTCAGAATCTTGACTGAGAATAAGCACATATATTGTTTTGTAATCTGTGTGTGCGTGTGTGTGTGTAAAAAGGAGTTATTATATATAAATATCCTGTAAAGTCATGAAGTCCTGGGGGCCTCAGATAAACCCTTAGAAGGATGTTACTGCATCACCCCGTTATTGATTAGGAAACAGAGGCTCAGAGAGGGTGGGTAATCTGCTCACAGTCACAAAATAAACAGAGGAGTGGCCATTCTAAGGCCAGTGTGCTATTTTACAGCATTCCAGTGGGTGGGTATAGATTATTTATGTAATCAGTCCCCCTATGGATAAACATTTAATGTTGTATTCAGTTTTTCCCTTTGATATCAAGGCATCCCCAAACACAATACATGATTTCTTCTGGAAGCCTGAAGCAGGCACAGAGCAGTGGGAGGCACAGAGGGTGAGGCTGAGCCAGCTGTGAGATCTGGGACAAGCCGTTCTACTTCTCTCAGCCTCGATTTCCCCAGATGTCTACTAGGAAGAGCATAGACCTTTGGACTTTGAGGCATATGAGAGCCTGAGATTCTGCTGAGGCCTCGTTTTTAAATAGCTGCTCGTCTGAGGCTGGAGTGTGGGCAGTGATCAGCTGGCCACCAGGGAGGTGGCTGACGACAGGGTGCCCTTGTCCCCATAAGACTTTTATGGTACCACCTTTCAGGCATGTTCCATCCTGCTCATGAGCTGCAGAGACATTTGCTTCTGGAGGAAGCACTGAAGAGAAAACCAGCTATTAGTACTAGGATTGAAACAAAGAGAAAATGAAGATTCTGAGAAAGTGATTGTTCTTAGAATCAAGAAGTGTTATGGGGGAAACGATGTGTTCTTGGAGCATTTAGGGGAGGAAATAGGTAAATCTAGGAGAGGGTGCTTGCCACTGCAAGCTGGTCTAGCTCCCTGCACCCTCAGCTCTGTCCAGGTCCCTCTTCCTCCAAGTTCTTGAAGGCTGTGCGGGGCCCACGCTCCAAAGAGGACAGATGCAGCGGCCACTTGTCCTCCCCTCCCCAAGGACCCAGAGCCCGCAGCTCCAGCAGCATCTCCAGCCAGCTGCTGTCTGTAGCCGACGCCCCCCAGGGCTGCAGGGTTGGGCGAACTGGCCTCTCCTGTGCAGCTGACCAGGTCCCGAGCTTCCTTAGGGTTGCAGGCAAGGAGGCTCCCGCAGGGAATCTGGAGCAAGGTGCATCCGGCGGCCAGCAGGTGTCTCTGCTGCCCCAGAGACGGCCGGCCACGGGCTGTGGCGACACGGTGAGCTAGAACAAACCGCTTTGTTCCTGCTTCACAGGCTTTACCTTACAGCAGGGTTAGGAGCCTGTTTACCTGCACTTCTGCCCAAGGAAAGGAGTAAAAGCCCTTCTCCTCCTTCCCTCCAAAGGACCCCATGGAGGCCTGCTGGGCTGCGCCCCCCTCACTGGCCTGGCCAGGGCATGTGGGAGCACCCAGCAGCTGGGGCTCCTGGGCACCCACTGCCTGCCAGGCTTTGCCCTGGGAGCTCTGGGGCCCACAGCCCTATGGACTTCATACTTCTGCAGGGACATGGGGCAACTTGAAGGGGTGTTGGTAGGTGTTACAAAGCGAGGCCCAGCCTGGGTCTGGCACGGTGAATCCTCCTTCCTGGCCGCCTCTCCTCACTCCGAAGGCTTCGCGGATGGTCTTGCTCCAGGTTGTCAGTTGCTCCTCTGAGTGGTGGGTGAAGAGGAAGCGGCTCCCGTGTGTGGGGCTGTAGGCGGACCAGCTGTTCTAGTTTGCTCATCACTGAGGAGTTCCTGGATGCACAGCTTTGGTGCTAAACTCAGAAAATCCTGGGCAACCCAACGAGTTGGTCGTTCGGGCTAGGTACCGGCCACTTTTCAGACATCACTTTGCCTAATGCACATTGTTGGTCGTGTTGTCTCCCCATTGTAAAGAGAAACTAAGGTTGGAAGAGGCTAAACAAGCTGCCCAAACTCTCTGGATGGGGAGGGAAGAGTGGACATTTGAATTTAGGACCACCTGACCTATGCTGTTTCTCCTGGATGCCTCTGAGGTTGAGAGATGAGAAGTGGCATTCACAGGCATGAATCTGTGATGCCCAAATGGTAGGCAGCTGTGGGCCACGGGCATGGACAATTATGCTGTGTGCTGTGGTGGTCGCCTGAACTGGGGCAGCAGCCCAGGAGTCCCTTGAGGGCATGGAGGTCTGAGGGGAGCAGCACATCAGAAACAAGGGATGTGGGGACTTTTAGGACCCCATGGTCAGAGCACAGGTAGCAGAAAAGCACACACTGGGCCAGGCTGAGGGGGCACAGCCAGGCTGACAGGGCCTGGAAGGGGGATACCACCGTCAAGAAGGCCCCGATACCTGCACGTGCCTCCTCCACGGCCCAGACGCTTATCTAAAATATCTTTTAGGACAAGAACCAAACCCCTAAGCCTGGTGAGCCGAGGACCTGGCGGTGTCTGGCTGGCCGGGGTGGGGGCTATGTAGGCAGAAGCAGATGCTGGTAGGAGTTCACCCAGTCTCCCTTTGCCAGGTGGCCAGGGACAGCATCGGCCACTTCCACAGGGGGCCATGAAATGGTGTCAGCTTCTGACAGATGCTGGATGGACATTCAGCCTGAGCATGGAAGCCAAAATGAAAGGATTCGTCAGGTCCTCGATTCATTGGGTAAAATCAGCTCTTGTAGCAGCCAGGCAGCTGGCAGGCTGGATGCTGTGCTCAGGGCTACTATTACAGAGAGAAGCCCCAGCCCTCCAGGGCCTGTGGAAGAAAGCAACCAGCCCAGCAGCAGACAGGCCTTTCTGCAAGTCACTGCAGTGAGGATGAGTGACAAGCTTATCAAGACGGCTGGTCAAGGCACCAAATGCCTCCTCCTAGGATCTGCACATGTCTGCTGGGCAAGGCTGCTGCTCCCTTGACAGGGAGAATTAGGAAAAAGAGCCCTCTCTGGATGGGCACAACCTTCAGCAGCACAGCTTTGCAAGTGGAGTTCAGTCCCCGCTAACCCTCTTAGCTGGACACATTTGTGCAGTGCATAAACTGCACAACTGTACATGACGGTCCTGCCAGCAGAGGCTGTTTGTATCAAGGACTGATAACTCTTTTGCAGGCGGGAAGCAGGAGGTACCTGAGACCTGGGTGATGCCCTCCCCATCTGGTCCCTTCTGTGCTCAGAGTGGTCAACTCTTCCTAGGAAGCATCCAGGAGAAGCTATACAGGAGGATAAGGAGGACAAGTGCATTGGGTGAAGAAATGTAACGTGCAAATGCACAGGGGCATAAAACTTCCCCATTGACTAGAGAGTAGGGTGCAAGGTGGGGACAGCAGGAGATGAGGTGGGCAGGGGCCAGAGTTAAAGGCCTGGTCTTCTGTAGGCTGTTCTGTATTTGAGGCTCAGGGAGCTATGTGCCAGGCTGGAGGGAAGAGGGCAGCAAGGGAGAGCCAGGTGGGAGGTAACCTTCCTTTTCGTAGGCTCCTCTAGAGGCTTATTTCCATACCACATCAATGATATTCCCAGAAGCCTCCAGCAATAGTTCTGAGCTCTGTCTTCTGCCCATTGTGCCAGCTTCTGCTGGGAATCTTGGAAACAGAAGTTGGAGCCTTACTCTTAAGCAGAAATGCCAAGGCTAAAAAGGGAAGTCATGACCACACACATGTGTCTGCTGGGACTAACTGGGGACAGAGGGTGCAGTGGGGGGTTGGGAAGAGTAAGCCGCTGCTGCTGTGCTTGGGGTGGTCTGGGAGGACTTCTCATACCGTGCCCACTGCTTGTGCACACCTGGGTATGAGCACAGTCTCCACCCCTGACTGAGGCACTGGATGAATCACACCCCCTCCCTTAGTTCCTCCACCTGCAAAAGGGTATAGCAGCCCCCACCCACCCAGGGCCCAGGGCGTAAACTGCCCCAATGCCTTGATTATTTACTCTTCCTCCTGGTGGGTGGCAGCATCTGAGGGGCCAAGTCTTGCCTCACCCACGTGTGCAAGAGTACAGATCGAGGTTTGATTTGCCAAAAAATTTAACTATTTTCTTTTCCTCTTAAGTTCTGGTTTCTCCTTTTGGGAGGTGCAGGAAAGAGGCTGGAAAGGGCCCCCTTGACTGCTGCTGATCGGGAAGGGATGGGAGTGTGTGGACAATGGCTGGTGGGCCAGGCTGGCTGTGTCCCAGGGGCCAAGCCCCATGCTGGGCTGTTCTAACAAGAACTTGAACTGAACCGAACCGTGACCCCCAAATTGGAAAACACTGCCCTGATTCACTGAACCCGAAACCGAATCCAAATATTATTATTTTTTGACTGAACTCTGAATTGAACTAATGTTTTTTCTTAAATACCTACCAAACCAGTTCGAACTAGACACAAACATATGTGTTTTCTGAAACTATTGAACCTGAACTTCAAAATAATCTCCTATCCGAGGGCAAAGTGAGACTTTATTTACTTGAGAGTGTTCTGTTCACAGCAGGCCAATAAAGCCTCCTTTATGGCAGAAGTAGCTTTCATTTGTTCAGCGCTTTCGTTTTACTTCTCATTTTTAAAAACCGGGGTGTAATTTACATACAGTGGAATGCATTGATCTTAAATGTATAGCTTGATCAATTTTGACAACGCATATGCCAGAGGAACTCGGAGGAACCCCAGTCAAGATCTAGTGCCTTTACGTTCAGCCCAGAGGGTTCCCTCTGCCCCTCTCCCAGGCCATTCCCACCCCCACCAAACAACCACTGTTCTGACTTTGGTCTCCTTTTGCTTCTTGTTTGAGGCTTCTGATCAATCTCCCACCTCCACCATGGAAAGAGGGAAGACTAATGTGGTGATACCCATTTCTTCTTTTCTTTTTTCTAATGTTTATTTTAAGTTCAGGGGGGTACATCTGAAGGTTTCTTACACAGGTAAACTTGTGTCATGGGGATCTGTGGTACAGATTATTTCATCACCCAGGTATTAAGCCTGGTATCCATTAGTTATTTTTCCTGATCCTCTCCCTCCTCCCAGCCTCCACCCTCTGATTGGCCCCATTGTGTGCCATTCCCCTCCATGTGTCTCAGATTATAGCCATTTTATGGATGAGGGAATGAAGGCTCAGCTAAAGAGAAATGGCTTGTCTGAGCTCACAGAGCTAAGTATTAGCAGTGTTAGACCCAGCCAGGTTTCTGGTCTTCTAGCTCCTTCTTTCCATCTCAGGCCGTCTGCCAAATTAGATACCAATAATGGATCAATGCCTCTATGGATTTCCTAAGGAACATATCCCACCTCTGGGCTCCAGGGCACGACGGGCTGCACTCACCCCACAAGCAGGGTGGTTTTATCTATTTTTAAAGACGTCTCAGCAGAGAGCCTGGCGTGTCTCATTCTGGGCTGAGCCACCCCAGCAGACGGGACATTCTCCTTGGGCCTCAGTGCATCCCTCTGGCAGCAGCCTGCACTGGGACGTCTGTCCCCTGTCTCCAGCCTGCCTGTGTGTGGCTGTCTGTCGGTGTCTCTGGCTGCCTGTAAGTAGACAAACTGTATCTGACCCCCGAGAAGCAGTGTCTGTCTCCCCTCGCAGCCGAGCAAGAGAACATTGACTAGGTTCCCAGGCTGGGTTTCCTGGGGAAACATTTTCCAGAGCCTACAACAATGTTGTATTTGATTTGATTTCCCCCCCCTTCTTTGCAGGCGATTGTGTGGTTTGGGGTGTTTTGCTCCTAGTTATAATCCAATAAAGAGCAGCTGCTGAGATTTTTTCCAAGAGTACCGCTTTCAACCGCCCTCGTTGAAAACGCTCTAATTTATTTCAGTCGCTTGTGGGAAAACCAGCCTTAGCTCAAAACAAAGGCGTCCTGTGCTGATGTAATTGCCCCAAGAGTTTCTCCTCAGCGCTTCGGGCCTGCGGATGCTCACCAAGGAGACCCGGGAAGAAGCCTCCCTTCTCGTGGGCTGAAATTGTCCAGAGGAACCTTGCTGTCTTCCAGCCTCTCAGGAGGACGCGGGAGTCTCAAAGCCCAGTGTGGGTTGGGGCCAAGATGTTCTCCATGGCTAGCCAATTTCCTGTGGCTCTCAGGGGTCAGTTCATCAGTCAATCACACCTTAGTATGAATTAATCTGATTTTTTTCTGCTTATGTACTCAAGCCCTTTCCACTGAGGGGCTAACACTGTGGGTGAAAGGATTGATTAAGAGAGAGTTTCTGCTAAACAGACCTTCAGTGGGACCCAGCCTTGGGGGAACCTATGGTAGGGATCTGGGCAGTTGGAGGTGAGGGAGTGGGAAGAGATTCCGAGTAGGGGTTGGAGGAGACCTCCAGGGTCAGCTTGCCCCGGGGCCATTCGGATTTGCCTGTTCTGTCTCCCGCCTGTCAAGGCGCCACTTGGGCCCTAACTGCGGTGATTAAAGAGGGCCTCATGAGTAACTAGGTTGTATTGCACCCAAATATCTTTCTTCTTGGGAAGCACAAGGGCCTCCTGGACTGTAAATTTAAAAATGGCAGCCCCATGGCAGAGCGATGTGTGAAATGTTTTTGTTACTTTGTCAACTCACAGATGCGACACTCTGATCGAATTACACCTGGTGGTGCTGTGTGTTTGGCTATAACTGTATTTCCAGGTGAGTGACTAGGGGTGTGCTTTGGGGTTGGCTATCTCCAAGGCCCTGTTTTCCGTTTCATTTGCAAAGCGATTTTCATAGAGCCATGGAGATCTCTTTGTTTCCAAGTCAGAGGAAGTCACATGCCAGGGAGCATTTGCCTGTGAAGTGCCCTGCTTTGCCCACAGGCTGCCCTCTGCCCTGCCACTCCCTCCCTTAGAACCACCTGCAGGGGCCAAGAGAATCAAGTTGACAGAGTCTTGCACAGGCGGGAGCAAGACCTCTTTCGGCCTTGGATTCTTAGCAGTTAGTTATAAAGCACTGGCATGGTGTAGACACAGAAGAGTTCCAAACACTTTAAAAGTGCTGTACAGATCTCTAGGATTCATAGCCTTCGGAGATTCTGGCTTAGTCCATCTGATGTGGGACTCAAGCATCTTTATTTTTCTTTCAAAATATCTTCAGTATGTATGTTCCTCTAGAAAATTAAGAAAATGTCAACCATCATGGTTCCTTCCCTTAGATACTCGCATTGAACATTTTTGCGACTTTCCTTCCAGGCTTTTTTATTGTGCATACATTTAAATTCGGATTAGTGCTGCACACTCAGTTTGGTGTCATTTTCCTCTGAGCATCATGAGTATTTTCCCATGACATTTAATATTTTTTGAAAGCGTGGTTTGTACCGGCTGCGCATAAGGGAATCTTTGTCTGCATGTCTGATTATTTCCTCGAGATGGGTTCCCAAGTGTGTGAGAAAACTCTAGAGTAGAGTTTTAAACACTTAGCTTAGCTCATTTCCTTGTGCTGGATTCTACTCCCCCCCGGTGTATCCACCCCGTCTCCTGCCAATACGGAACATTTGCTCATTTATTTTCTTAGTTTTAGAATCACAAAAGCAGTGCATACTCAAGCAATAAGGACTGTATGAAACAAAAGCACCCAGTCTTTGGTTTCCCCTGCCATGCCTATCCCCCAGAGACTGGCACCATCAGTTTGGGGTGTATCTTGGAGCACCTTCCTCTTCAGCCTTCATTTTATTTTTCATACATTTCCCAGATGCTGCATGGGCAGACTGGGAACTATTGTTGTGTGGGGGAAAGGACAGCTTGGGAACCTGAGAACCTGAGAGCCGCCCCTGCCCCGCTAGAAGGTGAGCACAAATGTCCTGGACCTTGCTTTCCTCTTTGCAGTGTAGGCATAATGATGTCTTTGCTGTTTGTTGGTAAGATTGTTCTGAGATTTGATTAACCAGCTGTAGCAAACAAACAAAACAAGAATGAAACAAACAAAACCAAGTAGGATGCCTAGTTAGTTAAATATGAATTTCAGATAATGAATGATTTTTGAGTATTAACATGTCCCATACAATATTTTACCTGCATTTTATCTGGCAGCCTACCTGAGATGAACATGTAGAAGGGACTTTGAAATGGGTTCTGGTAGAGCGTCCCGGGGCCCCAGCTGGCTCCTTCCTTTTGGTTAGAGAGGACTCCTTATCTTAGGGGAGATCAGGGCTTGTCCATCCTTGGTCTTGAGACAGTCCCTCAAGCACTGACAAGTGGCAGGGAGGAGGAGCCTCTTCAGTAGCGGGAGGAAGGGGGGGTGCACCATCATTTACTGAGCACCTACAGTATGCTAGGCTGTTGGTAAACACCCAGTCTCTGTGTGTGCCCAACTGCTTGTTGGTGCTGAGCCTGCCCCTGACTCTAATGCCCTCGCAGTCCTCAGCCCCCCATTCCTCTGCCTGAACCCATTCCCAATTCCTGCCTCACCTGGCAGCATATTCAGATATGCTTCTTGGACTTGAGCCCTTGCCTGCCTGCATGTGCCCTCAGACAGCCTGACACAGAGGCCCTGGGCAAGGGGCGAGTTCCTCCAAAGACCCTGCTCTCCCCTGGGGACTGACCCCTCTAGCCTCCTCTGGGGCTCCTCTGCTGTCCCTCAAACCCAGGCTCAGTGTTCCATGTGGGTCTAAGTGGGTGGCATTGGTGGTGTGATTTGGGGTTCCCAGGACCCCTGCCATTGTCTCCCTTCTTTGGTGAGTTGCATAGACTGCCTTTCCTGGTCGTCACTGAGCAGAGGCAGAGAGAGGAGTGTGCCAGGTGCCCTTTCTCTCTGGGGCTGCCTCCTAGGCTGCTGGGTGTGGTGCTCTGCTGCGTGCCCTCTGGGCCTCATCTGGCACCCCTCACCCTGGCCCTTCACTGGGGAGTGGGAGTCGGGACTTCGTGGAGCTCCCCCAACCGCGTCCCACCGCCCTCCCCGCCCAACCGGGAGATGCAGATACATTGCACTCAAAATGTCTGAGCGTGGTGTAATTTTGTTCTAAATCAGATGCCATTTTAACCTGTATTATACCATGGGCCAGTGGCATTTCAGTAGAGACACGTGTACAGTAGGGGAATGCTTTCATCTGAAAATGTTCTACCCTGTACGTGTACTTCACTCAAGTAGCAGCGCACCTCCTTCCGGGGCTGAGTTTGAGAACCTCCTGGAGCCTCACTGTTGCAGTGCCTTCACGCCTCTGTGTCTTGGCTCTGGGCAGAGGTTAGGAACTCTAAATGGCGGGACACGACGTTTTGCATGTATTATTTCTCCTGGCTAAAGTCACTAGTGCTACTATGTCTACCTTATAAATAATGATGGTAATAGTATCTCAAATTTATACAGCATGTTTTTTCTAATCCATTTTAATAAGATTTAAAACAATATTGAGAAAGCAGTAGCCTCTTCCCTGCTCCCAGTTCAGTTCCCTTTATCTTCCAGTTTGCTGTGAACCCAGTTTGGGTTATAACCTTCTAGACTTTTCCATTCATACATGAACTATATGTGTGGTTTCTTTTTCTTACATGCCTGGCATCACACTACCCATTTTGCTCTGTAATCCTGCCTTTTTACTCAGCAATAGACCACAAACATACAGTTCTTTTTCCTTCTTAATTGCACTGTCCTGTATTGTTTGGGTGTATACCAGTTCTTGTATTAATCTTCTACTGGTTGACATCTAGATTGTGTCTCGTTTTTCCGCTGTCACAAGCAGTGCAGCAGTGAACACCTCTGTGTTAACTGCGCACCCAGCTGTGCCCAATTAACTTAGAGAAACTCACTTCCATCTGATAGTTGGTGTGTGTAGGTCAAGCACTAGCCATCCACTTTACAGATGCAAAAACCCAGCAGGGAAGGGCAAAAGGTTCCTGTGGCCACACAGCCAGCACAGAGCAGAACAGCTTGCTTTTGAGGCCCAATCTCAGGCCCTCTCTATATCCTCATGGCTGCCTCTTCCAGGAATGAGAGCGTTTTAGACCAGCACCTCTCATTCTTCCATGTGCACACACATGCCCTGGGGATTCCCTTAAAGTGCAGATTCTGATCGAGTGGCTGGAGGGCGGGGCCTGAGAATCTGCATTTCTAAGCTTCCAGCGACACCCATGCTACTGGTCTGGACCCCACTTGAGCACTGAGGCTTTAGTTTAGTTAAAATCACAAGGGTCTAGAAGGTTTTTTAAGGGGTGAAGTGGGGGGTCGAGGGGAGACACGTGGTGTGTGTGCCTTCATTGAACTCGAATCTTTGATCGCAAATACTGTAAGCACCAAGGTTAGAAGTGCCTGCAGCACCACACAACCCTATAACAAGGAGGGTTCTAAGAGACCAGTGAGTTCAGAGGACTGGGCCCATCAGGAAGCTGACTTGCCCAAGGCCCCCGAGAGCCAGGGCTGCACCAGATGCCACGGGACCCCACCCAGGACTTTCCACCTAGGGGACCCAGGATGCTGGGGTCTGGCTGCCCCACATGGATGTCCTGGATCCTGGCCCCCAAGAAATCTCTGAGAGCCCTTTCAATGTGAACGTCCTGGGGTATGGTTTGAACTGGAATGAGAGAAGCTGGGCTTCTCATTTATTTTTATTTTTTTTTTGAGGTGGGGTCTCTCTCTGTTGCCCAGGCTGGAGTGCAGTGGCAGGATCATAGCTCACTGCAGCCTCAACCTCCTGGGTTCAAGTGATCCTCCTGCCTCTGCCTCCCAAGTAGCTGGGACTACAGACACGTGCCACTATGCCCAGCTAATTGTTTTATTTTGTTTTATTTTATTTTATTTTGTAGAGACAGGTCTCACTATAATGTTGCCCAGGCTGGCCTTGAACTTCTGGGCTCAAACAATCCTCTTGCGTTGGCCTCCCAAAGAGGTGGGATTACAGGCGTGAGCCACTGCGCCCGGCCCAGGGTCATTTTTAAGGGCTTTCTTAGAAAAACCCAAATCATTTCTGAGTCCAAAAGTCACACACGCATCACACCAGGAGAGACAGGCAGATGGAAGAAGAAACAGAGGCCCATGTGGCCAGGGGCAGACACGGTGAGGGATGCAGAGAATAGGAAAGACTGGAGTAGAGACAGACAGGGAGACAGATGGACAGGAGGAGAGCAGAGGTGGAGTAGGGAGAAAGACGAGGGGCAGGGGGAGCACAGGAAGAAACGGAGACTCCCAGCTGGGTCTCTGTCAAGAGTGGAGCCTGCAGACCACAGCCCTGCCCCAGCATCCCGATCCCCCAAAAGGGGGCGCTCTCTCCAGCTTCAATTGAATCCACCTCAGACCTAAGGGTTCTCATTATTTCATTTCTCATGTTCATGTTTGAAAAAAAGACCTTGCCTTCCCTTCCCCCTGCCCTCCCCGTCACCGGACTCTTGCCACCATCCCAGCCCTGAAGAGGAAGGACAGAAAGCCCTCTCCATTCATCAGGGCAGAGGCTGCGTAATGGCGGTGAGGGAGGGGCTGGAACTACCGTCTGATTGAACATTAGTCATCCTGCACGTTATATTCTCTAATGAGAAAATTATTTCAAATTGCCTCAAGGGATGGTTGTGATTAAACTATTTGCCTTGACTTCCTCTGCTAAATTGAACGTGTGCGCTTGTGTGTGTGTGAACACCCACATGCACACAGTCTCCCCCACCAAATGTGCTCACCAAAGGCCCTGGAACACATCCTCTGAATTCCAGAGGGTTTAGCTTCCAACCTGTTCACGGTATGCCTTTTCCTGCTGCAATTCAGAGCCAGCCAGGTCCTGAGAAGGGAGAGGGAGGCTGTTAGTGGAGCTGTATCAAGCCCTGCCAACCAGCCCCCATTCCTGCAAGGTCTTAGTTGTCTGTGTTTCAAAGGGAGCTGAGCTTCTATGGATGAGCTTCTCTTGGGTGTCAGATGTCTGTCTCTTAAAGAGAGAAGCATTCTTCAGGCAAGAATCTGGAGCTCTTTTCAGATCCCTCTTTATTTTCTCTGCTGTGAAACTCCAATTTTATTTGGACCTCCTGTGCATAAGCTGGGCCAAGCCCTTTATATGCCACCCCTATTTGCCATTTTTGAAGGTTTTTGAAGCATATTTCAAAAGAGAACCAAAGCATACCATTAAGCAAGGAACTCGAAAGTTTTTATGCAGAATTTATAACATCAAAAAAGAACCCAAAAGTGCATGGTCTTGATTATTAGGACATCAATATGCCATTACCCCAATTCCCTTCTCTCTAAATCCTAGCCACACTTCAAGGGGTAGTGCAAATAGTCCCTTCTCTGGAATCTCTCTCTGACCATTGCCTCAGTCACAATTAAGCCCTCCTTGTTCTGGGCTCCCATGACTTTGTCTCTGGTTGATAGAATTCAACAAATGCTTATTGAGTCCATATCAATGAGCTGCTGCTAGGCTATACTTGTTAAAAAACAACCCCCATGACTCAGTGGTTTATGGCAGTAGCCTTCCATGTCAGCTGCACACTGGTCATGACACTGCCTATTCATTCTGGGATCCAGGCTGAAGTAGCAGCCCCCGTCTAGGACATGCCATTCTCCAGGTAGATGGAAACAGAGGACAATCATCAAACCATGTGTGGCTTTAAAAACTTTGCTCAGATGTAGCACACATCACCTCCATTCACATCCTATTGGCCAAAGCAGGTCATGTGGTCAAGCCTGATGTCAGTGGGGAAGAATCATCCTTTTACCATGTGCCCATGTGAGATGTCCTGGATATACAAGGATCAATTCAGTGCCTTTGGACTCACCATTTGGAGCACTTTGGTGTCTATTCTTAGCCTTCTACCAAAATCCTCTTCCCATGATCATTAGGGTCTTTACAATCACCGTATTTAATAATCCTTTTTTCTTTTTGTAGGCAAGTTGCATGCTACTTGATATCTTGGCTGCGTGTGATTCTGTTGACCACTCTCTTCTCTCAGCTTCTGGGATGTAGCTTTCTCCCAGTCCTCTTTCTACACCCCTGGATACCCCATCTCTGTAGCTTTTGGTCCATCTCTCCCACCTCTCCTTTCAATTCCTTTAAATGTTATGGTTCCCTTTGGGTTGGGGAAATCTCTTCCCTGGAGTTAATTTTAACTTCTGCTTCCATCTCTATGACCATAAACTCATTTTTTTCCTGCTAAACCTGGTCCTCCTCTTATGTGGCAGATTACATATGGGCCACACCATCTTTGCAGCTGTTCCTATGACATATGAAATTGACTTCCTCTCCCCCTGAATCTGGGCTGCGCTTGTGGCTTGCTTTGACCCATGGAATGTGATAGAAGAGGCATTGTGAGAGTTCTGAAGCCAGCTGCCATGTAAAGAAGCCTGTCTAGTCTGTTGGAGGATGAGAGATGGAGAAGAACTGAGGTGTCTCCGGTGACAGCCAGTGCCAACTTCCAGGCTCAAGAGTGGGGCCAGCTTGGACCTTCCAGCCCAGCTGATCCTCTAGCTGAATGCAGCCAAATGAGTGAGTCCAGGCATGACCAGTGGAGGAGACATCCAGCTGACCCCTAAAGCTTTGCGATTTAAGTCATTAAGTTTTGGAATGGTTTGTGATGTGCGATAGATAATGGAAACATCCTGTATCCCCTAAATTGGTTAATGGCGCTGCTATCTAACCAGTTATATAACCGCTGCTATCTAATGGCACTGCTATCTGACCCCTAAACTTGGTAGTCACCCCTCTTTTCTCTCTCTGCTTCAACCCTACATCCACTAGGTCAATGAGACCCATCAAAGTGATCTAAGGGGGGAAATGGGAAACTGGAGTTTAATGAGTATAGTGTTTCAGTTTAGCAAGATGAAAAAGTTCTGAAGATTGGTTGTACAACAATGTGAATATTCTCAACACTGCTGAACAGTACTCATGAACATGGTTAGAATGTTAAACTTTGTATGTATATTTTGCCACAATTAAAAAAATGATCTAAATATTTCCTGATTTTGCCCCCTCCTCTCAATCCCCACCCTCCACACTGCTTTCTTTCTGAAATGCAGTTCCAGCCTTGACACTTATTTTAAAACTCAGAGCCTTCCTCTCTGCCTTCCGGGTAAAATCCAAACCCTGTACCAGGAACTGTAGGGTCACCTGTCTGCCCTCGTGTCCCACCACTTCTGTTCTCACTGAGGTTCTCCTGTTGCTTGTGTGCCTTTCTATCTCTTCCTTGCTTCTGGACCTCCTTGCTTTGCACAAGAAGTTTCTTCCACTGGGATGTTCTTACTGCTTTTTATTAGACGTTGGCATCACTCACTGGGTCTTCAGGTTCCTGTTTTTAATGCAACTTAAGCTACCAGTATATACAAATTTTTACTTTTTCTAACCCTTTGATCTAGTAATTTTAATTCTGAAACTCCAACCCATGAAAAGCATACAAATGCCAAATAACTAGCAGGACCCAGGGGATAATGGTTAAGAGTAGATGAGAGGGCAGGGAAGAAGCCATGGCTTACTGTGACAATCTTGTCACATCACAGGAGGTCAACATGTAAACACGTGGTGTCATGTGTTGCTGCAGCCAGTGCTAGTGTCTACCACGTCGGGGTATTGCCCCAGACACTTTCCATCTGTGTCTCTGATTCTTATCACACCCGCATGAGGTGTTGTACTACCATCCCTATTTCACAGATGAGCAAATTGAGGCTCACTGAAGTATCACACACATATAGAAACGTAAACACATCATCTAGAGAAAGCCATGTCCTGCAAGCTGAGAGAAGAGATTGGTTGACAGAGTCATATGCTGCCAAGATATCAAATAGCATGCAATTTGCCTAAAAAAGAACAAGAGAACCATGTATGGTGGTTCTCACCTGTAATCCCAGCACTTTGGGAGGCGAAGGTGGGAGGATCGCTTGAACCCAGGAGTTTAAGACCAGTCTGGGCAACAGTGAGACCCGGTCTCTATAAAATATGTTTTAAAAAATTAGCCAGGCTTGGTGGTGCATGCCTGTAGTCCTAACTACTTGGGAGGCTGAGACAAGAGGATCGCTTGAGTCTGGGAGGTCGAGGCTGTCGTGAGCTATGATCATGCCACTGCACTACAGCCTGGGCAACAGTGAGAGACTCTGTCTCAAAAAACGAAAACAAAAAACAAGAAAGAAAAAGAAAAAAGAATCACTAGATTTGGTGAACACCTCAATGGATTAGTACAAAGTGAACATGTCTGTTGACCACTGCCCAGAACAAGAAAGAGAATGTCACCAGTGCCCCAGAAACGCCCCTGTGTCCCTCCTAGATACTAGTCCCACTGTCCTCAAAGGTAACCATCATCCTGGCTTCTAACAAATCTGTGGGCAGTTTGTCTAAAGTTGTACTGTGAGGAAAGGGACCGGTGGCTTCTGTACTCCTCTGTTCTGTCACATGAGCCCCAAAGGTGGACAGTGTTCGGTGGCAGTGACAGGAGAGATGGGGCTGACTTCCCAGCTCTGCTGCATCCCGGCCCTGACTTTGCTAGGTGTGGGCCTGACCATCTGTGTGTCTGGGGAGAAGGCCATGCGTTTCTCAGCACTCAGAGAAAGACCTGCCAGGGGAGCCTCTCTCTTTTTGTCTGCCCCAGGCAAGGGCTTGGTCTTCAAGGCGTGTGCCTATGCACATAGACACACACAGACACCCCTATGATCTATCTCCAGCTTGGAGGCTGTTGCAACTACAAACCTTCCTAATAAATCCCTGATCTCTCCCAGAAAGCTGTTGTGAACTCAGTGGAAGGAAAGCTTTTAAAGTGACCCTCCATTTAAGCCCCGAGTCAAAGCCTTATGTGTTTTCTTTCCTTTTCTTAACTGGAAGGTTATGTGTTTCTTAGCTACTGGTCAGACTGGATAAGACTGCCAAAAAGCTTTCAGGGAATTTCCTCACCATGTAACAAATTTATGAGTCATATGAAAAACTGGGAAACGCTTCAACCAGCTGCCTCTCATTGACTCAGAGCCTTTCTCACAACACCTTGGTGCTGGGGCCTTGGATGGAGCCGGCAGCTGGGTTTATGATAACTACAAATGGCCTGCCATTGTCTGGGAGGAAGCTGTCTTCATCTCCCCTTTTATTTCCATTCTCCTGTCCTCCCCAGCAGAAAGCTATAAACGTTCTCTGAAACAGTCCAGCCACTGAAAGGGCAACTGCAGAGGTCTTGATTGTCCTAAAAAGGCCCCGCGGATGGGTGGGTGGGCTGGTAGGTAGCTGAAGGCAGGTTTGGGACCTCATTCTCCATCACTGTTAGATAACCTTTGGGCTTCTTAGACTCAACCTGCCTAAAACTGAGCTCTGATCTCCCCTTCTTCCACCCCTTGCTGTCTTCCCCATCTTACAAAATGCTAACTTCATCAGTGCCAGATTGTATTTTCCTAAAGTGGCCACAGTAATATCCCTCATCTCACATGTCCTTCTGCAGTGTGACCTTGCCACTTTCCCATCAAGAAGTAGAGGTAATTTTTCCATCCTCTTGAAACAGGCCAGGCCCTGTGACTGCTTTGAATAATACAGTAGGGTAGAAGTGATGTGGTACCAGTTTGGGGCACAGCCCTTAACCAGCCTGGCAGCTTCTACTTCCACCTGGAAGCCAGCCATCCCCATGTAAGAGGTGGGACTATCCAAGGACCACCGTGCTGTGAGAAGCCCAAGCCACACAGAGGAGCCCTAGAGGATGAGACAGTAGAGAAGGGGATGGGGCTGGGGAGGGAGAGAGAGAAAGAGAGACTAAGATTCTAGGAAGCACCCAGGTGCTGCATGTGTGTGTGTGGGGCGCCATTTTGGAAGTAGAATCTTCACCCCAGTCTCCCCAGCTAATGTCACATGGAGCAGAGACAAATTACCCAGCCAAGCTTTTTCCTAGTTCCTGGCCCACAAAATCATGAGCAAAATAAATGCTTGTTTTAAGCCACTAAGTTTTGGGGTAGTTTGTAAACAGCAAGAGGTAACCAGAACACCATCTTCCCAGTTGCCAGACCAAAGACTTCCTGAAGTCATCTTTGACTTTCCTCTTTCTCTAATACTCACATCCAATCTGTAGGCAAATGCTGTGCATTTATCTTCAAACTATATCCAGAATATATCCACTCCTCATCACTTCCTGTGATATTGTGATTTCTAATAATATACATATTTGTCCTCCCCACCCCCCATGGCTGGCAGCCCCTGCATAGCCTCAGGATGGGAGCTGGTCACTAGAATGACCAAGGCAGGATTAGACGGTTGGGACTTTCAGCCCCACCCCCACCTCTGGAGAAGGGAGAGGGGCTGATGGTTGAGTTGATCAGCAATGGCTAATGAAGCAATCAATCATGCCTGTGTAATGAAGCCTGAAAAAGCCCCAAAGAACTCGGGTTGGGAGAGCTTCCAGAGGTCTGAACATGTCCAAGTGCCTGGAGGATGGTGCACCCAGAGAGGGCATGGAGGCTCTGTGCCCTTTCCCACATGCCTTGCCCTGTGCATCTCTTCCATCTGGCTGTTCATCTGTATCTTTTATTAAGAAACCAGTAAGCATAAGTGATAGAGTTTGGGTATTTGTCCCCTTCAGATTTTGTTAAAATTTGATCCCCAATGTTGGAGGCAGGGCCTGGTTGGAGGCGTTTGCATCATGGGGGTGGATCCCTCACAAATGGCTTGGTGCCTTCCTCGCCCTCGTAGTAATGAGTGACTTCTTGCTCTGTTAGTTCCCCCAAAATCTGATTGTTAAAAAGGCCTGGCACCTCCTCCCCACTCACCATATGATGCCCACCTCCTTTCTCCTTCTGCCATGATTGGAAGCTTCCTGAAGCCCTCGCCAGAAGCAGATGATGGCACCATGCTTCTTGAACAGCCTGCAGAACTATAAGCCAAAGTAAATCTATTTTCTTTATAAATTACCCAGTTTCAGGTATTCCTTTATAGCAATGCAAATGGACTGAGACAGTAAGTAAAGTGTTTCTCTGCATTCTTTTTTTTTTCCTTGATGGCAACTGTGTTTCTCTGCATTCTGTGAGCTGTTATAGCAAATTAATTGAACCTAAGGAAGGGGTCATGGAAAGCCGCAATTTATAACTCGCTGGTCAGAAGTGTGGGTGACAGTATACTAATTGTGACTGGTGTCTGAAGTTGGGGCAGTCTTGTAGGGCTGAGCACTCACCCTGTGGGATCTGATGCTACTTCCAGGTAGATGGTGTCAAAAATGAATTGAATTAGAGGACACCTGCTGGCATCCGCTGGAGAATCTGGTGTCGGAGTGTTGTGTTGCATGAGAGTAGTGAGCAGGAGAAACACCTGGGCTTTTTTCCTACCTGTATCTCCTACTTCCACTGCTGTTGCTCTAGCCTAAGCCCCCACTTTTATTTCTGACCCTCTTTTTTTTTTTTTTTTTTTTTTTGAGATGGTGTTTCACTCTTGTTGCCCAGGCTAGAGTGCAATGAAACAACCTCAGCTCACTGCAACCTCTGCCTCCCTGGTTCAAGTGATTCTCCTGCCTCAGCCTCCCGAGTAGCTGAGATTACAAGCATGTGCCACCATGCCCAGCTAATTTCTGTATTTTTAGTAGAGACAGGGTTCCTCCGTGTTGGTCAGGCTGGTCTCGAACTCCCAACCTCAGGTGATCCGTCCGCCTCAGCCTCCCAAAGTGCTGGGGTTACAGGCATGAGCCACCACATCTGGCCTTCTCACCCTCTTAACCACACCCTTCAGTTTGCTTCTACACAGATATGGCAGCGTGCAGGATCCTGACAAAAACCAAGTTAGCCTGTGCCTCTCCTCTGCTCAGAACCCTCTGGAGGCCTCCGTTGCACTCAGGCCCTGCTCCCTCTAGCCTTGTCCCTCTCTGACGTCACTTCCTACTGTCTTCCCCTTGCTCGTTTTATTATGGGGGCACCTGCCTCATGGTTGCTTCTCTGTGCAGCCTCAGGCCCTGCATTTACAGCACATTTTTTTGCAGAAACACCCTTCTCTACGTGGCCGCATGGCTCTCACTGTCACCCCTGCACAGTCCTGATGCAGGTGACACCCGAGTGAAGCCCCTCCTCTTGTTCCCACCTGCCTTGCTATATACACTCCTATCACCCTTCCCTTCTTCTCCAAACATGATTTTTTGTTCATTCAGAGTAATTCAAAGTAATGGCAAAAGTAATGGCAAAAACCGCAATTACTTTTGCACCAACTGAATATTTAGGACTGTCTTCTCACTAGAATGTTGTCTCCAGGGGGCAGAGACTTTGATCTGTTTTGTTTACAGAAATAACCCTAGAGTCTAGAACAATGCCGGCACCCAGTCGGGGCTCAAATCACACTTGCCCAGTGTGTGAGCCTAGCTTTTCTGAGCCTCAGTTTCTTACTGCAAAATGAGAGAAATTACAGTTGCTTTCAAGGGGTTGTGAGGACTAAATAATAAAAGTTATATGCAGCACATGGTGTTGGGCCTGGTACAGAATTGCCCCAAGGAGCTGGGCCCGGAGAGGGTACAACTTCCAGTGCCTCTTTAAATAATGCCTATCCTTTTGAGACAAAGAACATATTTTTGACATTACCTTTAGGAATTCTTGAGTCATAATGGTGATTAACTCAGAGCCTAAGATATATGGACTTTGGGTCGTTTTTCTCTAAGGCATGTCTTTGAACTTGAATTTGTTCCATTAAAGTGGCAACTGCTCACTCACACAGCCAGGGCTTGTCCTGCAGGTTCTTCCTGGTGGTGTATGGGATGGACAATGTCACAACAGTCAGAGACCTTGGGACTTATCTTCTAATAACCCCACAGTGTCCTTTACTGGTAGGAGAACTGTCCAGCTAAGGGAAATGACATGTCTAAAGCTACACAACCGGGTTGGTGGCCAAGTGGGGGCTTACCACATACCTCTGGACTCTGAGTCTCTGGCTCTTTCTACTCTCCCGATTCCTGAGGGTTAAATAACACCAAGCAGAGGAGAGTCAGGCCCAGGGAGAAATCTCATCCCTCCCTTGTCCCCTCCGATCCTTTCTTGTTTTGTGTCATTTGTTTGTTTGCACGTTCTAGTAGTTACCAAGTGACTCTATATGTCACACACAGTGAAGACACGGGCTCTGTCATGGGCTGTGGCAGACATTACCAGGACTCAAACACATGGGGCTCATGGAAGACTCACTTCCCACTTGGGAGGGATTTAGGAGAGAAGCATAATCTTGTAGGGGCTAAAGCACTGAGATTTGGGGGTGGCTTTTTCCCACAGAATAAGCCCACGCTGACTAACACACAGCTCGTGTTTCAGAAGGAGGAATGAAGACGTTGACATTGATGCAGCATAGATGAGATGATAGAATAATGAAAAAAAAAAAAAAAACCCACAGCAGAGAGAGTGACCCTCTCCACCTAGCTTGTGGAGAGAGCCACAGGCAGCAATGCTAGGTCAAGTGTGTTTCTCACTTTGGGGCAGTGCTGGGGCCAGGTCGCAGCCCCAGCTTAGTCACCAATCTTCTGTGTGACCCTGAGCAAGTCACTTTCCCTCTCTGAGCCTCGCGTATGAAACGAGAGGGTTAGAGAGGATAGCCTCTGAAGTTCTTCCCAACTCTAAAATTGTTTCAGGAAAGGAAGGGTGAGTTCATCTTGTGAGCTCTTGGTCTGCACTTCCTTTCTCCCGCCGGGCACTGGACCTTCTCCTGTGAGTCCACCCAGCCTCGTTGGTGAGGATTGATTGAGCAGGACACGAAGGGAAAGAAACAGTTGCTGTTCCAGCTTTTGGCTTCCAAAACAGTCATTGAGAATGCGGGGTTTTGTGGAGAGAAGAAAAGACACTTGAAACCATCAAGGGAAGGTGCAGCATAGAATTGTTGCCATGACAACAGCCTGGGCAGCTCCCCTTTCCCTTCCTGCTCCTCCTTGATTTCCCCACAGCCACCACCCAGGGGGGCAGTAGGGCAGGGATGATGGGAAGGAGCCCGCTGGACAAGTTTGACCAAATGACTCAGCCTCTGAGGGCCTCAGCCTCCTCCTTGGCAAAATGAGGCTATGGTACCTTGCTCCCTGCTGGCCGTGGGTGTCAAGTGGTAGCATGGGTGTGAAGCACCTGGCACGGGCATGCTCCAAAGCGGGTGGTTGAGGCAATGCGTCCATGCCCAGCCCTGTCACTGCCCTTCCTCAGTGTGACCTCCCCAGCCGTCCCTGCCTTGTTCATCTGCCTGCTCAGCCTCCCACCTGTCCCAAGGTGAGCGAGATGGAGTTTGGTTTCTGTGGATCACAACTTCTCCCAGGTTCCAACTCTCTCCCACCCCAAGTGTCTCCACCTACCAACCATTACAATCTCTCAACACCAATAAATGGTAGCTATGGCCTGTTATCAAAAAGGAGGTCTCTTGAGGCTGCAGTGAGCTGTGATTGTGCCACTGCACTCCAGCTGGGGTGACAGAGTAAAACCCAAAAAAGGCCGGGCATGGTGGCTCACGCCTGTAATCCCAGCACTTTGGGAGGCTGAGGTGGGTGGATCACGAGGTCAGGAGATCGAGACCATCCTGGCTAACACGGTGAAACCCCGTCTCTACTAAAAATACAAAAAATTAGCCGGGCGTGGTGGCGGGTGCCTGTAGTCCCAGGTACTCGGGAGGCTGAGGCAGGAGAATGGCATGAACCTGGGAGGCGGAGCTTGCAATGAGCCAAGATCATGCCACTGCACTGCAGCCTGGGTGACAGAGCGAGACTCCGTCTCAAAAACAAAACAAAACAAAATGCTTCCTTCGATTTTGCCTTCTTGGCGCCTCTATTGCCTCCCCTTATCCTGGCTGTCACACAGCCAATGTGTTGCTGATTTCAGTTAAGAAAGCCTCTAATGCGGTGGTTCGCAAACTTCAGTGAGCATCAGAATCACCTGGAGGGCTGGTTAAAGCGGGGTTTGTCAAAACAGAAATCGCCAGTCTCAGCCCCAGAGCTACTAATGGAATAATAGGTCTGGGGTGGAGCCCAAGAATGTGCATTTCTAGTGAGTTCTTAGGTGATGCTGATGCTGCCTGTCCAGGGACAGCCCTTTGAAAACCACTAGCATAGAGACCTGCAGAGTGGCCCAGAACTCTCTTGAGGGTGGCTCAGGGAAGTTCCAGGAGCAGCAGCTCACCTTCCCCAAGGCCAGGCTGATGCTGCATTGGTTTTTTCTGTTCTCTGGACTTGGTTGCCCTGGCTGCTCATGGTACTCATTTTGCCGGGCTCCTGAGCCCAGAGACGTTGGCCTAATTTATGGGACTTGGCAGACACTCAGAGTCTGAGGAGGACAGAAAACTTCTAACACGCTGTACGCTGGCTCTGGTGTTTGGGCGTTCTTTATAGCTCACTGGGGAGAATGTGCATGTGGAAAGCCTGTTCCCTTAGTTGCTGTAAAACTTGGTAATGGAGTGAAATAGCCTGGTTATAGAGTTTCTCGGGGGCTGTGTCTTTGCCCACCCTGGAGCAGGCGGGAGAGGGTCTCTCTGAAAAGTGCAGGAGCTGGCATTCAATGGCAGTTGGCTGGGACACATGCGCCCTGTGGGCTGTTTAATGTCATTGTGTACAGTGTCTCCTTGGCCCTGGTTGCTCCCTCTCTCCCCCTCCTCTGTGCCCATTTGGGTGGCCCATGCAGGGAATAGCCATTTAGGCTGTATCTGGTCAGGTAGAGTCATGAAGGCCTGAATCCCTATCCAGTAGGGGATTGGGAAACTCACGGCAGAAGATGATGATGCACCCAGGCATGGCTCTCCTTCTTGGAGTAGTTGGATAATCACCTCTCTGGGTGCTGAATGACAACCGATACCCTTTACTGATCATCTGTAGGTTATATCATCTCATTCTCTCCCTAAAAAGAAACTGTGAGGCCCTAAAGCCCTGTGCCTGGCTCCTAATGTAGGCTCAGTCACTCTCTGCCGATGAGGGAGTGTGGGCTTTGAACCTGGCTCTTTCTCACCCCAGGGCCTTGTTCTTTCTGCATCACAAAGCAGGCACTACACTTCTCTTGCCCACCCTACAGTGGCAGGTTCCTTACACCCAGTGCAAACACCAGCAAAAGCCAGGGCTCCATGACTTTCAGTTTTGGCTGAGTGTGAGCAGGAAAGCCAGCAAATGAATGAAGAGGCGCCAGCCATTCGTCTTTCTGGGAAGGTCTTGAGCTCTACAAATAGCAGCAGAGCCGCCCAGGGTTACTCTCATTGGGTGTTGGGGCCACACTCGGTCTAGGCTGATATTTTCTCTTTTGTGAAACTCATAAGGACAGCTGGAGGCAATGAGGAAGCCAACCCCCAAGAAGTCACCAAGCTCTCTGGAGAAAAGGAAGAGCAGATGGGCACTGTCCCCCTTTCTCCCTGCTTGGGCTTCCCCAAACCCACACGGCCAACTGCCCTCTTTTGCCTTCTAGACATAAGCGGGTGTGGGGGTGAGATTCTGTTTCCTCCTTAGTACAGCGAAGACAGCTTGGACTTTTCTAGAGAAACTTCCCTAAGAAACCAAGGATCAAGCCAATCCCCTTGCTGGGCAATAACGAAAGCAGTCGGCACTTACAGGCACGCTGGGCCAGGCACTCCCCCAAGGTTTTCCCCTCTGTAAACCCCTTTAACCCTCACAGAAGCCTTTGGTGGAGGTGCGTTATTCATTTCCATTTTGTAGAGGCGGAAACTGAGGCTCAGAGAGTTTCAGTTGACATGGCCAAGCTCACACAACTAGGAAGTAGGGAGCTGGGATTTGAACCCAGGCAGCCTGGCTCCTGAGAGTCGGCCCACCTGCCTTACCAGCTGCATCTCCTGCTCCTCCCCCAAGTTCTCTGGAACCTAAATCCAGGATTTCTCTCCCTGTCGTGAAGACCGCAGGCTTTTCTAGGCTTCTTGACATTTGCATGCTTGGCCTCTGCTGAGGCGGGCTGTTTGCTTGAGCTCCTCCCTGCCAAGTTCCCACTCACCTGTCTGGGACCAGTGGAAATGTGTGTCTGTTGGGAACAGCCTTCTCAATCCTCTGAATGAGTTGGTCAACTGTCCTCTGTGCTTCTGGAGGCCGTTCCATCACTGTGGTACACTCAGTTGTAGCGACAACAGCTGTCTCCCTGTGAGGCCCGAGGGCAGAGGCTTAAGGCTGCATCAACAGTCTGACTCCTAGGCCTGTAATTAAGTACCAGCGTTTGGTTCTGTTCTCTTCTCTGCAGCAGCCACATGGTCTCTGTGGCAGAGGTGGCGACTTGTCCCCTAATATCCATTTTTCCTTCTTCCCCTGTCAGAGAACTTTCAGCTGAGCTTGTGTTGCCCAGAAGAGACATTCTACTTCCCAGGCTTCTTTGCAGCCAGGTGCATCCGTGTGACGAAATTCTGGCTGCTGGAATATGGGGAGAAGTGATATATGCAGTGTTTGGGTCATGCCCATAGAGGGAAGGAGCACATGCCTCTCCCCAGCCCTTTTGGTTGGGTGTTGGACATGGTGAAGAGCTCCCTTGACCATGTGAGTGGTGGCCATGCTCTACAGATGGCAGAAAGCAAGATGGGAGGAGATTAGGTCCAGCTGCTCTCCCCGCTCAGACTTCTACTTCAAAGAGAAAGGAACATCTACCATGCTCAGGCTACAGACAGCTGAAGGCTATGTCCATTATGCCCAAATCTATATCCTAAATAAATGCTCACTCTCCCATGTGGAGCACTGCCTTGATCTGGGAGCTGGTCTCCATCTTTCTTGGCAGTTGGAGGTCGAACAAAGGTCATTTCCTTTTCAAGTGCAAATCCTCCTCCAGTTCATATGCAAGGGGCTTGTGCAGATCATGGCCAAAGCCAGAGCAATGAATCCCAAACCTGGTCATGCAATAACACGCAGGGCTTGGTCTCCACCCAGTACCCAAACTTGACAGGTTCAGAATCTCTGGGCACAGAACCCAGACATTGGTGTTTTATTAAGCTCCCCAGAAGACGTGGCCCCCCCCGTTGGGTTTCCAAACCAGTTTGCTAAGTCCATTTATGATTTAGGACATCCCAGATTGGCCATAAACAAATAAATATTGTTTTTTTTTTAAACAAATATTTACTGGGCAAGCACCTATTATGTGCTGGGTGCTGCTGGGGATATGGGCAACATCCCTGCCTTCGTGGAGTGCACTTTCTAGTAGAGGAGACAGGCCGTGAACAGCTAAGCATGCGCATACGTAACTTCAGGCAGGGGGAAGGGCTATGCAACAACAGGAAGCAGGGTGACGTTATGGAGGGTAGGGAGGGGCCAACTCAGGTGGGCTGAGAGAGAGAATGCTGCTTTGAGCAAGTGGCATCTGGGCAGGTCTGAATGACAAGAGCAATGTGGCTTGTGTTAGTTACAGGCTGAGCCAATGCATCAACTAGACCCTCAAAATCAAACGGCTTCAAAAATAAGGCACATGGTGATTTCTCAACAATCCTTCAGAGCTGGTGTTTAGGCTGAGGGGCTGGATGTCCTCTCTGCACACATTCAGGGACCCAGGCTGATGGCTGCTCTACCATCTTTAAATTTTGGCTTCCAAGGTCATCTCGGCATCACCATCTGGTTGGCTGGAAGGGAAAAGAGCTTGAAAGAGTCTCTTGGGAGTTTTCTATGGCCCAGTCTGAATGTGACAGGTACCATTTATGCCCATGTTCCATTGGCGTGAACTTGGTCACATGGTCATCCCACCTGTGAGCGAGCCTGCCTGGGAAATGTACTCTGGTCATGTGTCCAGGATTTTGGTGGACAGCCAAAGGCAGGGGTCCTCTGCCAGGGGCAGAGGGGACAGCAGGTACAAAGACCTGTATGGGGGAGTGAGTTTGGTGTGTCAAGGAGCAGCGAGGAAGCCAGTGTGACTAGGGTGAAGTGATACTAGGGTAGAGGGCTAGCGGGTAAGGATGGAGAGACAGGCAAGGCCTAGAGCCCAGGAGCTCTCCCCCTCCCACCCACCTTAGGAAAGGCTTAACAATGATAATCTTTTTGAGCACAGAGCATTTTCCCCATGTACACAAAACTAAACAGAATAACAGAGTGAACTGCTAAGCACCCACCAGCTTACCAATGTTTTGCCAAACCTATTTTAATTTAAAAACAATGTACAGATTTCTCAGGTAGCAAGAAGAGAGACTGAGTCTCTTGTAGATTTCTCCTTACCTCATATAATCTCTCAGGGAAAATCATGACAAGTATTTGAAAGTATTTTGGGATTTTAGAAGAAAAAAATACTATAACAGTCCTGTGATTTTTGTTACTTTTATCAGAATTTCTAATTTTCATGTTAAATGATTAATTTTCATGTTAATCTTTTCAGAGATGGCATTAGTTATCTTTTGCTGTGTGATCAATTACCCCAAAACTAAGTGGCTTAAACTGACAATAAACGTTTACCGTCTTTCACAGTTCCCGTGGGTCAGGAATGCAAGGGTGGCTGAGCTGAGTAGTTCTGCTCATCTCTCATGAGCAGAACTCATGAGAGAGTTGGAATCTTTCATGAGGATGCTGTCAAGGTGTTGATCAGGGTTGCAGTCATCTGAAGGATCTGCTCCCAAGGCGACTTATTCACCTAGTTGACAAGTTGGTGCTGGCTGTCGGTGATAGGCTTCAGTTCTTCCTTCACATGAGCCTGTCCTCAGGAATGCTTGAGTGTCCTCACAACATGGTGGCTGACTTTCCTCAGAGTAAGTGATCCAAGAGGACAAGGGTGGAACCACAATGTCTCTTATAACCTAGCTTCAGAAATCACACACCACCACTTCCATAGTATTCTTTTGGTCACACACATCAGCTTTGACTCAGTGAAGAAAGAACCACACAAGGTGTGAATAATAAGAAGCAAAGATCATTTGGAGGTCGAACAAAGGTCATTTCCTTTTCAAGTGCAAATCCTCCTCCAGTTCATATTGCAAGGGGCATGTGCAGAACATGGCCAAAGCCAGAGCAATGAATCCCAAACCTGGTCATGCAATAACACGCAGGGGTTTGTCTCCACCCATCTTGCAGACTCTCTACCAGAGGCCTTAGCTAAGGGCAGGATAATAATCTGTTTGGGAATGTTACCCACTGTAGAAGGGCCATTTTTGGAATTGGTACCCAAATAGGAATAAGCAGATTTCTGATGACTGATTTAATAGGATTGGGGGATTTATAGTTATGAAGGAACTTGGGAGTAATTTACTTCCACATTTACATTTTACAGAGGAGAAAATTGTTTCCAGAGAGACAAAGTGCCTTGTTTAAGGCTACCAGGTGAGTTTGTGGCTGAATAAAGATTAAAGATCCAGTCTCCTAACGCTTGGAGCTGTGGTGCGTGGGGTATGGAGAGAATTCTGGATTTGGAGACTGGAGATCTGGCCAGAGGTCTCTGAATGGGTGACCCATTCCCTGGTCCTTTCTCCCTGAGCTTATCTTCTGGATAAAATGTTGTCTTTCTGGGACTGTTAAATATTCTCAATAAAACTCAACGTGCTCTCCAAAATGTTAGGTTGATGATGCTTTGTAGCCTTATCCATTTACTTATTCTGCCCCTGTAAACAGGAGTCATAGATTTAAGGCCATGTGACTCTACTTAGTTCAGTATGGACCTCTCAGATGCGCTATCCAAGAAGCAGCAAACTAGGGCACCCAGGGAACACCAGAACTGTCTTGTCCATTAGTTTAGCTTTTTTGTTTTATTTTTGGTCACATGCAACAGAAACCCCTTTGACTAGCTTGGGCAAAGAAAAAAAGGACAGTAATTTGTTAGAAGGTCCATGGGAGTACCTCGGAAATCAAAGGAAGGCTTGAACAACTAAGATTTGGAATGAAATGGGGTTACCCCTGATAGGTTAGTAGCAGAAGTGTCCGGATCCTCTCTTCACTGGGCTCCCATGAACGCAACACAGCCCAAAAGATTTCCAGCCCATAGATGTTCAAGTAGATGTCAAATTCCCAAGAAGCAGAATGTGCCAGACCCAACTGGGGTCGTGCATCCAGCTGTGGCCAGTGGCAGGATCATGTAGCAGAGACACGGCCTTTGAGCCCACCTTGAAATGTCTGGCTGTGTCCACCACCAAAGGGGGAGTTTCAGTGAGCCAACCAAGAAGTGTCTATAGTACCTCGTGGACTTCTACCACACCAGCAAGGCTTCACCTTGGACAGTGTACAGAGTCTTTCCTACCACTTTACTATGCCGGAAACCAGCATCCTTAACACCACTATTAACTCACTTGTTTTTACTTATTTTATGCCCAGAGCTTTGGGACTCTGGCCAGGACCCTTTCCTTCTTGAATTTAGCTTCTCATCTATATATAGAGGAAGTTAGTCTTGCTGACCTTTGAAGTCCTTTCACCCTCTAATATCTTCTGGCTGTGGCAGCTCAACAGCCCCCTGCCCCAGTGTTCATTATTCCCTGACTGGGTCTCTCACTGTGCATGTGAATACATGCAAGTATACGTGAGTGAATATAGTCTCTAAGGGCATCACACATGCTTATGTACTCGGACACATTCTAAACTCCAATGGTGGTGTTCTGTTAATGAGAAGGGCTGGTTGAGACCACTGCCTTTGGACTGAGCTGGTCATGTGATGAGTAGGAACCATCTGAATGGATTATTACATATTCCAAGCAGGAAATTCAATGGCTGATTTATCTCTCTCCACGATGTATAATTGTTGGTGTTATTTAGGCTAGAACTGGAATTACAATCCTTCCAGGGTTTGACTGATAGGATCTGCAGTGATAAGTGGGAAATGGGATGGGTAGGTGGGTGAGGAGCAGAGAGGGCATGGGTGAATGAGAATGAGACTCCAGACAATCTCATACAAGCCCCTTAATGGTCAATAGCTTCATCGACTCGGAGGAACAAAATCTTTGGGAGGCTTGGAGGAACCCTCCAATCATCAACAATTGGGAAAATGCATATCTACCTCATGATTCATCTAGGGTTGTGGGGTGGTGTTAGGAATGGGGGTGAACAGCGTGCCCATGGCAAGGACCCATCCCAAAGTGGGAAACACCTACCAACAGACTCTCAAATATCACCCCAGCTATGTCCCCACCCACAATGTGAAGTCCAACTCAGAGATGGGTCCTGAACCATCCCACCCTTTTCTCAGGATCCCAAGTGAAAATCTTGCAGTTAGACTATGGCAACCAGCCAAGTCCTCAGAGATAACACAGCTCCATCCCAACACTTTCTTTGCAAGTTCTCCTAAACTCAAGGAACATCTTGGTGGGTGCACACAGGCAGGTAGTTTTCCCCTCTGTGGTCACTAGTTCTGCACCTTGCCTGCTGCTGCAGAGATAAGCATCTCACCTTCACACAACTCAACCATTCAGGGATTATCACTTTTTTCATGGAAGAGAAGCTCTCTTGGAAACCCCCAACAGACCTTTCCTTTGGTCTCACTGGTCAGAGGGATTGGGTCAAATGCCATCCTAAAACCAATCACTGTCAAAGAGCAATTGGTGGCTACACCCAGCTTAGACTACTTCTGCTTCATTCTCTGAGGTTGGGGACCAGGTAGCCCTTCCCTGAGCCCCTGGCTGCCCACCAGTTGTATGCAGAAGAATATGGTGGGTGGATGTGTGCAAGGTGGGGGAGCTTGAGTGGGGAGGGCTACTGGCTGACAGTGACATGCACTGTGATGGCACCCCACTTGGCCATCTCATTCATCCTTGGGATGTCAAGTGGCTTACCCAAGGTTGCCAGTAAACAGGTCATGTAGAGTTTTCTAAAGCATTTGTGTGTGTGTGTGTGTGTGTGTGTGTGTGTGTGTGTGAACATGCACAGAAAGAGAGTTATCACAGAAAGAGAGTTATGACCTTAGGCCTTATAATGTTCCTTCCTTAATTAGACTTGAGGAAATGCACCATTTTTGCTTTAAAAGAAGTGTAATGAAGATGGATTATAGTTCAGGGTCTGATTGGAAAGGGCCAGGAACTAAGATTAATTAGCATCAGCATGTGGTTTATTTTCAAGGTCGTTTTTACTTGGCTTCCAGAAATCCTGTCATAATATCTTCAAACTCTCACTGAACTTTTCGTGTGCAATGAGGTGGAGGATTTTGCATTCTTGTTTGATGGGGAGAGGCACTGGCCCTCCTGTAACACTCTCTGAGCGGCCAGCCCCTGTCACTAGCCATGTTGGGATGTCTGTGGATGGCCACCTCAAGCTAAACCAACCCCTCCCACTTTGACCCCGCATAGCTTCAATGTAAATTGCTTTCCAGCTGACATTTCTCAGGGCATGTGTGCATGCTGGATTTGAGGGTGGTTTTTAATTCTGTAAGCTGTTTAAAGTCTCCTAAAATTTCTCATCATCTTTTCTATTACAGCTTAAGATTTCTAAGATTTTCTGGAACAGAGTGAAAGCTTTAAAATAGCCTAGTCACTGCAGTCCCAGTGCTGGTTGGAGGTCTAAGCAACACTACAGGCAATTCCTTAGTTAGCGTTTGGAGATGATGCCACTTGCTCTTTCAGCCTTTTCTTTTCTCCCATGACACTTTTGCTTCCTTCTACCCAAGGCCACCTCTTCTTCCTACTGGAGGACTAGCTGTCGCACCCTGGTAAGACCATCAGTAGATGCCGCCCTCCTCATGCGGACCTTCCTTGCTTCTTCCCAAAGTGGCCTTTTTTTCAATTGTCTACCAGCACGTCCTGTTTGGGTCTTCTGGTGCACTTAGGGCAATTTGCCATTATTTTACCTGTTTGTGCATAGACTTGTTTGGTCTGTCTCCCCTGTGAGAGAGAGGACAGGATCTTGCCAGCATGTTCATCATTGTATGCCCAAGGCAGAGATGTGTCTTTATACCTCTCAAAGACTCTTGCGTCTGCTGACCCCCAATAAATAGTTATTGACTGATTAATTAAAAGGATTCTGTTACCAAGGAAGAATCTTCAGCTTCAGCTCAACTGACTACTGTGAAATGAAGCAAGAAACTAATAGACATTAAGCATTTGTATCAATTAGGATGTATTTGGCTTGCAAGAATGGAAGAATGGAAGTGTTTGTGGTTTAAATAATAAAGATTTAATGATCTCACATACTCACAGGGAACCCCAGTGGAGGACTCGCTACCTGCCAGCCTTTGTTCTAGATGCTTTCTTTCTATATATTCATATAGTTAATCTTGACATCATCCCTATGAGGGAGGTGCTATTATGGTCTTCCTACTACAGATGGAGAAACTGAGCCTCAGCATATTAAGCACTCTGCCCGAGTTCATGTGAGTGGTAGAGCCAGAATTTGACTGGTTCTAAGGTGATGTCACCCCAGGGTCTACACTTACCTACCACTTTGTCACAGCAGGTCTGGAGGCAGGTGTTCTGGGTTTGACGGGAGTTCAGTGTCAGGATGCAAGAGTCAGTGTGTCTGATTCCCTGGGCCTCCCCTTCATGGCTCCATTATCTGCTCCACTACACGACTTCTAGAGCAGGAGGCTGGGGTGAGGGGTGGGGCACAAGCACTCTTCCTCATGCTGCCCTCACCTCTAATCAGGCAGGACAGTGTCTTCCAGAAACACCCAGAGAGTTCCCCTAACATCTCATGGACCAGAGTGGGGTCTTGTGGCGCCTCACATCAATGCTGACAAGAAAATGGAGTGACCATGAGTGAATGATTTCAGTTGAACCAGTTCTCATTCCTAGGGACTAAATGTGTTGCCACCTGAATGAAACTGGGTTCCGTCATCTGCAAGAAAGGGGGCTGGATGGTGGGTAGAACCCACCATGCTTGGCCTAGCACATTTGCTTTATCCAAGGGAGAGGACTCAGGCACAGGAACCCATCCTTGCAGGAGGCAGGACCTGACCCTTGGGTAACATCAAGGACTCCAGTTCCCTTTCACTCTTAGTTCCCAGCAGGTCTAGTGTCACTCTAGAAAGGTTTATGCATGTGTGTGAGCATGTGGATGAGTCAGGTGGGTCAGGGATCAGGCAGGGGATGATGATTGGAGGTGGGGAAAGGGATGCAGCATGTTTTTCTTCTCTCTATAGAATTCTGACCCCACTGGATATGCAGTTTATCCTGGGATTTCAGGCTCCACTGACAGGTAGTGTATGTATGTGGGGTGGGGGAGTGAGAAGGAGGGGCAGTCACTCTCTGTCCAGTGCAGGCCCTGAGCACCTGTTTGAGGGACCTGAGAATGCACATTGATCACTTGCCAGTGCTATGCTGGGTAGCAGGTACTTATATCTACACCTCAGTTAATTTTCACAACTGCCCCATGAGATCAGTACAATTATTTTCACCCCCATTTTAAAATTGCTTCCTAGAGGCACCACTTTGGGCAGAAACGTTACTTAACCTTTCTGTGTCTCCTTTTCCTTCTCTGGGGAAAATGGGGATGACAATAATTTGCCTTCCTCATATAAAGTGCTTAGAATAATGCCTGACACACAGTAGCCAGTGAATAAATGCTAGTATTGTTACTGCTGTTATTTTTCAGATGAGGAAACTGAGGCTTGGTAAGTGAGACACAAATGCCTGATCATATTCTAAGATGGGCTGAATCAGGCCCTCCTGATAGCTATGAGGATGATGAGGATCATGATGGAGGAAGAGGAGGGGAAGGAGAAAAAAGAAAAGGAGAAGGAAGAGAAGGAGAAGAAAGAGGAGTAGGAGAAGAAGAAGGAGGAGGAGAAGGAGGAGGAGGAGACAAAGAAGATGATGTAGGTGATGATAAAGATGTTGGTGGTGATGACAATGTTGATGACGATGATGAAAGAGGAAGAGGGGAGGGGAAAAAGGAGCAGGAGAAAAGGGGGAAGATGATGTCAGTGGCTGTAATGATGTTGATGATGATGATAAAATGAAAGTGTTGATGATGTTGATAAAGCTGATGATGATGATAGTAAGAAAGACAAAGACATGATGAAAGCCAATAATTATTGAACATTCACCATGTCCCAGGCATTGTGCCAAGCATCTCACATTTATTGACTGAGGAAACTGAAGTGCCAAGAGGGTAAGAACATCACTGGCATCATGCAGGTGGTGAGGGTGCAATCAGGACTCATGCCCAAGACTGCCTGACTCAATAGCACTTAACTCCATATGGGTGCCACCATTTTGAGAGAGTCTGGACTGGGAGCTCAAAAGAGTGGTCTCAATCTTCTCCGTATATCAGAATCACCTAAGGAGCTTTTTAAAAATACCAAGGCCTGAGTCTCAACCTTAGAGATTCAGAATCAGTTGGTGTGGGGTGGAGCCTGGGTATCAACATAATTTATTCAGGTGATTTTGAAAACCACACTATCCAGATGATCACTAAGGTTGCCCGGTCCTGGTATTTCAGGCATCTCTGATCATCCTCTATTCTCCCTACCAAGGAGGCTGCAGGGAAGGAAGTCTGGCAAGACATCTCAAGGAGGAGAGGGAGCTGGAAAAGCCAGAGTCAAGTGAGCCCTGGGCAAGGCAGGCTATGAACTACGAAAGAACATGTGAATTGGCCCTAGGCACTGCCACCATTTTCCTCAACTTCCTGGCCATCTGCTGATTGTGGGGCATCTTAGAAATAAAAATAATATTCTTTGGATGTTATTTCATAATACTGTTCCTCCCTTTAAAGCAAAGGCAGTGTGTTGTCCTGGGAGTGAATTTACAAAGAATAGCATCATTTTATTTTGAAACAGTCACCACCTTAG
This sequence comes from Pan troglodytes, assembly GCF_028858775.2. Lineage (NCBI taxonomy): Eukaryota > Metazoa > Chordata > Mammalia > Primates > Hominidae > Pan > Pan troglodytes. The sequence goes on from NC_072403.2 coordinate 50,404,561, forward strand.
AGTTCATTTTACCCAAGCTTCTTTTTTTTTTTTTCCCAGGGTCTTGCTCTGTTACCTGGCACTATCATAGCTCACTGTTGCCTCAAACTCCTGGACTTAAGCGATTCTCTTCCACTCTCTGTCCCCCACCTCCCAACTACCTGGGACTACAGGCATGCACCATCATGCCCTCCTAATTATTTCAGTTTTTGTAGAGACAGGGGTCTCACTTTGTTGCCCAGGCTGATCTTGAACTCCCGGGCTCAAGTGATCCTCCCACCTCAGCCTCTCAAAATGTTGGGATTATAGGTGTGAGCCACTGGGCTTAGCCCCAAGCTTCTTATTTGTAGTGAGGAAACTGAGGCCCAGAGAGGGACAGTGGCATGCCCAAGCCCACAGGACCAACTTACTCATCATCCCTTGGAATGGCCTGCTTGCTGCTGCTGTGAATGAGAGCATGCCAGGATTCTTGCTATGAAGCCTTTATTTAAAAAAAAAACCCAACAAATCAATATGCTTTATATAATTTTTGTTCGTCTCTTGGAAAGATGCAATGTGGCAGTTAAGTCCACTGTCAATATTTTTATGAACTCTGTGGAAAATATGATGTTAAAGGCTTTTGGTAACCACTTCATTAAGCTTGGCTTTTTCTAGGCCACCACAAAAGGTAAATAAACCCTAATGAGTAATATGCCCAGATTGAGATCCTGTAAGCTATCCAAAGAGTCAGTGCCTCAAAGCACACTCATCCCCCTACATCAAGCCTCAGAGGAGTCTGAGAAAGGTGATCCTAGCCCTGTGCTGCACACCAAGACCTTCAGACAAAGACTTATTAACCCACAAATTAGATACTAACTAAATAGAGCCAGAAATTCCATAAACGGAAAAGAATTGCATAGCATCAGTAATACTGTGAAGTTAGCATGCCACCAGTTGGGCTCCCAGGACAGCAGAATGCCCTGGTAACCAGCACATAGAGATTAATGGGGCTGCTGGGCCTAACAATGACCCCAGGCCTTACTCTTTCATTCCTTCCACAAATTAAATGCTAGGTATTGGGGATTCAATAGTGATTAAGACAAAGTTCCTGCCTTTCAGGAGCTCATTGTCTTTTGGGGAGAAATTGGACTACAAGGAAACAGACTTGTCATCTGGGGGTGCAATGGGATGTATGGTGAGTGAATGTCCCATACTGGGGAGCAGGGTCAGGAATATTTCCTTGGAAGGACTGCAGAGTTGAAGGAAAGAGCTCATCTTTAAAACAGGAGAAACTTGAGTGTTATTTACAGATGATGGGAAAAGCCATCAGAAAGAGAAAGAATTGAGGTCAGTTATTGGCCTGAGTTTCCTAAGAAGGTATAAGAGGGCCAGGCACAGTGGCTCACGCCTGTAATCCCAGCACTTTGGGAGGCCGAGGCGGGCGGATCACCTGGGGTCGGGAGTTAGAGACCAGCTTGACTAACATGGAGAAACCCCGTCTCTACTAAAAATACAAAAAAATTAGCCGGGCGTGGTGGCTCATGCCTGTAATCCCAGCTGCTTGGGAGGCTGAAGCAGAAGAATCGCTTGAACCCAAGAGGTGGAGGTTGCAGTGAGCTGAGATCGCGCCATTGCACTCCAGCCTGTGCAACAAGAGGGAAACTCCGTCTCAAAAAAAAAAAAAAAAAAAAAAAAAAAAAGAAGGTATAAGAGAATGGAGCTGGGTTGGGGGATGAGCCTTAGGAGGAAGGAGAACCTGCCTGTGAAACAGATGAGAAAGAGACAAGGGTGGACACAGATGTGCATGGACTGGTGGGCAAGGAACTGGAGGTGAGGAAATGGGAAGGGGCAGCTGCTTTGGGTGAACTAGGAGGTGTGACATCATCTAAGAGTGTAGGGGGCAGTGAAGAGGAAGAGGGCTTCATGAAAGGGGAAAGTTTAACAAAGTGCCAGGAAGAACTGACATGGGATTTACTGTGTCATAGAGGATGTCTACTGGGAGGTGGTGGGGGCCCAGCTGTCACCAGGGACCATGAAAGAAAAGTAGCCTCACAATGAATGGTTGGGTGGGTTTCTCCAGAAGTCCCCAGCAGCATGAGTATAGGAGCAAAGAAGCCTGGCTCCATTTACGATCAGTTTTTCCAGGTAAATATAAGGGCAAAAACATCACGCCAAGGAATTAAGAGTTCTTGTAAGACAGGCTGAAGTGATGGCATATAATGAAGGGAGTGGAGATAGAAGGGGCTGATAGAGTGGAGAAAATGAAGTAGCTAAAGGTCTGCAGGTCTTAATAAGGTTAAAAACAGATGCTGTGAGATTAGTGGAGGAAAATGCTAGAAGGACAGTGATCCTTACTGGACTGTGAAAACTTCAGTTCCAGGTAATGGTGAGCTAGGTTATTTGGATCAACTGCCTGCTGAAAACAATCAAGAATGCTGCATAAAATATAAAAACATCTTAAAGGTAACAAGAGCTGACAAAATCCTAAGGAATTACCAGGCCATTGTTGAAGGGAAAAAAATAAGCCAATGAGCACAGAATCTGCTTTTGCCCTGAAGAATTCTGACATCTTAGCAAATCTGAAGTTTTGTTTTGTCTACCAAAATCAAAATCAAAGGCCAGCACAAAGTGTAGGAGTCTAATAGGAGGCCTCTGGCACTATAAGCTGGACGTCCTAAGACTATTTCCTCTAAAGTAGGAGGTGAACTGAATTAAACCAATTCTTGCATAGTTTTGCAGCTCAGATTTGTACCACCTAGGTGGGCCAGGGAAATTCAAATCTTGATTTTGGATTAAGGTGAGATTTCCAGACACATATCCTCTATAAACAATTTTTCAATCATAATAGCCAGCACACAGTCAAAAATAACTAAATATACTTAGAAATCAGATACAATGAGGAACCCACAGATGTAACAGACCCATAGATTTCAGATATTGGTATTATTAGATACAGACTATGAAAAACTATGCTTGCTATGATTAAAGAAATAAAGATCAGTCCTGCAGGGAACAGGAAACCATAAAAAATGACAGCAGATTCGAAAATCAAATGGAATTCTTAGAACTGAAAAATACAATAATCAAAGTAAAGAATGATGTTGGTTTTTGAGGTTTCTGAGATAGAGCAGTTGCTAGTGTTGATATCCAAAGTGTGGCCAGTGGGAGTTTGCAGCTGAAGTGGAGTGGAGGAGTCATTCAAGGGAGTTGAAGTGATGCAGAAACTGGGAGGCTAAAGGGTTGGGGGGATTTTTCACGTGGCCTGTGAAGTCATCCAAAATTATGGCAGGACTTGGGGCGGGGAGACAGGTGCCCGAGATATCACTGGATGAGGGGAAGTTTAGCAGACAGAGATGAAGAGAGAAAGTAGTCTTGACAAATGAGATTAAAACATAATGGAGTAAGGAATTCCAGCAGGAGTGAAGAAGTAATCTGGAAATGGGACTGAGGAGTGAGAAGGATGGATCCCATCTCTCTGCCAAGAACTGTAAAGGGTCTGGGATTTTACGCTACTTACAAGCTAAGAGCTGAGCCTGCCGCAGCTTTATGGACGCTGGCAGAAGACTTGAGACTCAGGTCAGAGATGAAGTTCAGTATATTACTCATGGCAATGGTAGCAGCCAGAGTATCTGCATTTGTATTGATTCTTTGAGTTGCAATCCCTACAGGAGGATGTAAAGAAAGTCAAGTTATACCCACATGTGAAGTGGGTTAATTTTTAAGGACAGGAATCCTGAATTTATGGACTCTGAATCTTTTATAATAAGCAGTAAATCAGCCTGCTGTTTGCTCTGGAGGGAGACATTATCTTTATTACACTGGTCAGTAAGCGTATCTGCCATTTGCTCCTGAAGAGACACTGTCCCCATCTTCGAAGCCTAATCATCATACAAACACCTTGAAAAGAAAGTCTAAAGTGAAGGTAACCAATACCTCTGCTGGCAAGAAGTGGTAAAATGTGACAGACCTACAGAGAATTCTCAACACTTTTCAGCCCAGGTCTACTGGTTTTGAGGATAAATGGTTTTTATTTGCCAGAGTTTAAAGGAAGTGGTATCCTCAGAGGCCAGCAGGATTTTAGGTAGAGCCAGGAGGTAGGATATATTCTATGAGAAAGTTAAGAATTTAGAAAATTTGTTCCTACTCACTAAAAAGAGAAGTGCTTGGATCATTACAAATAAAAATTTGTACCAAAATTCTGTTTAGTACAACATAATACTGTATTCAACACTCAACACTGTATTCAATACAGTATTCAACACCATATTCAATACAGTATTCAACACTGTATTGTAGTGCATTCCAGAAAAGACAGAATGAAGAAGGGCCTGGGCACTGGGTAAGGAATGAGGAGACTTGCGTGGTGGTCCAGCTCTCCATTAACAGCTGACTTTCCCCTCGTGGTCATCATTTTCTCATCTGTAAAATGAAAAGGATGGAGATAGTTAATAGTTTTGAAATCTCTTTTTAGCTCTGTTGATATAAGATTTTCATGCTTAGAAAATTGGCAGTATAAATATAATACCTTTAGAAATTCTCCATTAGCCAGAAAACCCTACTTTCTAGGACAGAGTTTACTAAAAAGACAACAAAGAAGAAGATAGTAGTGATAAGAATGACTATCAAATAGTAGATGGAAACCATGGCTCCCAGCCTAGTGCTGCGCTTTGTCTGCTTTGGACGCCAGAACTATCCATGGATATTATTGCTTAGAGAGTAAATTAGTTTTAACTTTCTGGAGAGGCTGACTGACCAACCCTGATTTCCTAATGCACAAGCAGACACTTAGAGTCTCAGAGAGGCAGCATGTGTCAGAGAATGAATGTGGGCTCTGGAGTCCAACAGACCTGGGAATAAATCCAGACTCTTCCACTTGCAGGCCATGGGACTAGAGTGTTACTATTTTGTGGCCTGCCCCATATCCCTCTCTTTTGGGAGCTGCACACTGACTTTCTGGAGCTTGCCCATACCCTACTCTATCCATGCGGTTCCTGTGGGAAGTGACACATTCTCACATGACCACGCCCACTGGACACAGTTAATTGGTTAAGGGGCAGGTATCTGGCCCAGGCTGAGCCAATCAGAGCCTTTCCCTGTGATTTCTGTGATTGGAACTGAGGAGTGGCATCAGTCCTCTGTGGGCAAAGGCTGAAGATGACAGGCATGTGAGAATATAGGCAGACACACTCCCTGCCATGTGCAGAAAGCCAGTCTGCAGTGAGAGCAAAGATGAGAGGTGGAGAAACAGGCCTGGTGGCGTCTGAGACACTGCTTCTAGTTGTTCTGAGGCTTGGCTGCCCCTTGCCTTTCCCATGCATGGTTTGGTTCTTAAACACTTTGTTGTATTTCCGGAACCATCAAGTGTCCCTTTTTGTGTAAGGTTGTCCAAGTTGGCTTTGAACATTTGCAACCAAAAGAGGTCTGACTCATTTAGAAATCCTGGGCAAATCGCCCTCGCAGTTCCTCCATTTCCTGATTTATAAAATGGTAAAAATTGGGATCAAAATGTATAGTATAGCTGTAGGGGTAGCTGAGAAGATTAAGTGACATAACATATGAGAAAACCTGGCACTGTGCCTTGCCAGTAGGGGAACTTAAGAAATATTATTTTCTTTCCTCTTTGGCCTTAAAGTCATCCAGGGTGCTATTTTTAAAAGCTAACATTTATTGAGCGCTTATTGAGAGCCCGGCATTGTACTTGGCGTTTACAATGCATAATTGCATTTAGCCCCAACTATAATCCTATGCAGTAGCTACTATGATCTTCATTTTACAGATGCGGAAACCATCATGAGGGAGTGGATAAGGGGACTGTGAACTGTTCGCTGGAGTTAAGGCCTCCAGCCCCATCCCAAAGCCAGCACTGCTTGAGCCTCAGAGGAGGTGAGTTCAGACAATTAAAATACAGATGTGAGAGTAAATGTTGAGAACTTACTACCTTGAAAAGAGATTTAGGTTGAAAAGAGAAATAGTTCCGAGATGGTTTGGCTGAGGTAACTATGATGGGCTGTATGGGGTTATTAAGGGAGGCTGAGGCATTTAGAGCCCACATCTTTTGAACTTAACCTCATGGAGGAGACACTCCCGCCCTCAGCTGATGAGCATGACAGGGCCCTGTCACAAGAGGTCTTAGGACTGCCCAGAGTGGAGGGGAGGGAGATGCTATGGCTTGGGTGTCTGTGTCCCTCCAAAACTCATATGTTGGTACCTAATACCCAATGTGATAGTATTAAGAGGTGAGGCCTTTTGGGAAGTGATTAGGTCATGAGTGCTCTGCTCTCTTGAATGGATTAATGCTCTTATAAATGAGGTTGAAGGGAGTGCCGAGATGCCCTTCTACTCTTTTGCCCCTTCCACCACGTAAGGACACAGCATTTGTCCCTTCCACCACGTGAGGATGCAGCAAGAGGTGCCATCTTGAAAGCAGAGAGCAAGCCCTCATCAGATACTAAATTTGCTGGCATCTTGATCTTTGATTTCCCAGCCTCCAGAGCTGTGATAAATAAATTACTATTGTTTATAAATTGCCCAGTCTAATGTATTTAGTTATTGCAGCACAAATGGACTAAGCCAGGAGGGAAGTTCATTCAAATCCTGTTGGTGCTAAGATGCTACCCTGTGCCTCAAGGGACACGAAGCTTGGACATAGGACAGAGGTGGGGCGGGAGCCAGGGAAGGTGAGGGGCTGAACTGGAGCAGCAACCAGAGTGGTGGTGGGGGATGGGATGAGAGAATTTCTTAAGATTGTTTCTTGGACAGACTGAAGATAATGAATAAATTTTGCCCCAGAAAAAAGAGGAAGGAAAGAAGGAAGGAAGGAAAGAAAGAAGGGAGGGATGAGGGAAGGAAAGAAGGGAGGGATGAGGGAAGAAAGGAAGGAAGGGAGGAAGGAAAGAAGGGAGGAAGGGAAGGGATGAGGGAAGAAAGGAAGGAAGGGAGGAAGGAAAGAAGGGAGGAAGGGAAGGGATGAGGGAAGAAAGGAAGGAAGGGAGGAAGGAAAGAAGGGAGGAAGGGAAGGGATGAGGGAAGGAAGGAAGGAAGGGAGGAAGGAAAGAAGGGAGGAAGGGAAGGGATGAGGGAAGGAAGGAAGGAAGGGAGGAAGGAAAGAAGGGAGGAAGGGAAGGGATGAGGGAAGGAAGGAAGGAAGGGAGGAAGGAAAGAAGGGAGGAAGGGAAGGGATGAGGGAAGGAAGGAAAGAAAAAGAAAAACTAAAAATCAGACTATAATGTTTAATTATTGTTATGGTTTAGAAATAATTGTCATTTCTGATTTTGGAGGCCCAGTATGCATACATTCCAATAGACCTGTCATTGTCACAGCATTTGCATTTACAGCTGCTTCTGTCTGGAATCTCTGTAGTTCTGGTGGTCTCCAGGAACAAAGTGTAATGATTTTGACTTTTCAGCGGCTTGGTTTGGAGACTGGGTGGTAGAACCAACAAGGTTCAGCACTAGGAGCACTAAGTCCTGAGTTTGTATTGTAGTTCCTCTCTTAACAGGCTGTGTGATACAAGCAACTTGCTGCTTTTCTCTGAGCTGTGCAAGGAATTGTTTCAAATAATTTTCGCAGTGGCTACCTCTGGCCCTGCTTAAGGGGAGTGGAACCCCATCTTTACCCCACTTCAAGAGCCCCCACCTTCTATCTGTTTTAGACTCTGAGGTCTGGAAAAAACATTTCAATTTTTTAAAAACGTCTTATTTTTTGTTTTTAATTTGAAAAAAATAAATTTTATTGTGTATATTTAAGGTATACAACACAATGTTATGGGAGACATATAGATAGTAAAAAGGTTACTATAGGAAAACAAATTAATGTATTCATCACCTTATATAGTTACCCATGTTTTTTGTTTATGTGACAAGAGCAGCTAAAATGTACTTATTTAGCAGGAATCCCAAATACAATTTTATTACCTGTAAATCTCATGCTGTACCTTAGAGTTCTAGACTTGTTTATCCTACATATCTGCTACTTTGTGTCTTCTGACCTACATCTTCCCATTTCCTCCTCACCTCCCACCCCAACCTCTGGTAACCACTGTTTTGTTCTCTATCTCCCTGTATTTGATTTTTAAAAAAGATCCCAGGTTGGGCATGGTGGCTCACACCTGTAATCCCAGCTACTTGGGAGGCTGAGGCAGGAGAATCGCTTTAACCTGGGAGGCAGAGGTAGCAGTGAGCCGAGATCACACCCATTGCATTCCAGCCTGGGCAACAAGAGCGAAACTCTGTCTCAAAAAAAAAAAAAAAAAAAAAAGAAAAGAAAAAGATTCCACATATAAGTGAGATCATGCAATATTTTCTTTCTGTGTCTGGTTTATTTCACTTAGCATAATGTCCTCCAGGCTCAGCCACATCATGGCAAACGGCAAGGTCTCATTCTTTTTTAGGGATGAATAATATCCCACTTATCTATCTAACTATTATCTATCTATCTATCTATCTATCATCTATCTATCTATGTATCTATCATCTATCTATCATATTTTCTTTTGTTCCCTTTTACTGATTATACTTTACATATTTGTAGGGTACATATGAGAGTTTGTTACATGCATAGAATGAGTAATGATCAAGTCAGTGTATCTGGGGTATCCATCATCTTTAGTGTTTATCATTTTTATATGTTGGTATCATTTCAAATCCTCTCTTCTAGTTACTTTGAAATCTACATAATATCATTGCTAAAGATAGTTGGCCTAGTCTGCTATCAATAATTAAAACTTATTTCTTCTATTAACTGTATGTTTGTACCTCTCTTCATCCCCTCTCCCACCCCCTGCCACTCTTTCCAGTCTCTGGTATCTATTGTTCTATTTTCTGTGTCCATGAGATCAAGTTTTTTAGCTCCCACACATGAGTGAGAATATGCAGTATTTGTCTTTCTGTGCCTGGCTTATTTCACTTAACACAGTGACTTCCAGTTCCATCCATGTTGCTGCAGATGTCATGATTTCATTCTTTTTATTATTATTATTGAATAGTATTCCACTGTGTCTATGTACCACATTTTCCTTATCCATTCATCCATTGGTGGGCACTTAGGTTGAATCCATGTCTTTGCTATTGTGAATAGTGCTGTGATAAACATGTGAATGCAGGTAACCCTTTGACATACTTATTTATTTTCTTTTGGATAGATACCCAGTAGCGGGATTGCTGGATTGTATGGTGGTTCTACTTTTAGATTTTTGAGAAATCTTCATACTGTTTTCCATAGTGGTTGTATTAATTTACATTCCCATCCATTCAACAGTGTATGAATTCCCTTTTCTCTGCATCCTCTCCAGCATCTATTCTTTTTTTGTCTTTTTAGTAATAGCTATTCGACTGGGGTGAAATGATACCTCATTGTAGTTTGGATTTGCATTTCCCTGATGATTAGTGATGTTGAGCATTTTAAAAATATATCTATTGGCTATTTGTATGTCTTCTTTTGAAAATTGTCTATTCATTTCCTTTGCCCACATTTTAATGGGATTATTTGGTTTTTCACTGTTGAGATATTTGAGTTCCTTACATATTCTGGATATTAGTCCCCTGTCAGAAGAGTTGTTTGCAAATATTTTCTCTCATTCAATAGGTTGTCTTTTCACTCTATTGTTTCTTTTGCTGTGCAGAAGCTTTCAAGTTTAATATAGTTCCATTTATATATTTTTTGTTTTGTTGCTTGTGCTTTTGAGGTCTTAGCCATAAAACCTTTGCCTAGACCAATGTCCTGAAGAGTTTTTCCTATGTTTTATTCTAGCAGTTTCATAGTTTCAGATCTTATATTTAGGCCTTTAATCCATCTTGAATTGACTTTTGTATACGGTGAGAGACTGGGGTTCAGTTTCATTCTTCTGCATATGGTTGTCCAGTTTTCCCAGCACCATTTATTGAAGAGTGTGTCCTTTTCCCAGTAGATGTTCTTGGCAGCTCTGTTGAAGATCAGTTGCCTGTAAATATGTGCCTTTATTTCTGTGTTCTCTATTCTGTTCCTTTGGTCTATGTGTCTGTTTTTATATAAATACCATGCTGTTTTGGTTATTATAGGCTTGTAATAAGTTTTGAAGTTGGGTACTGTGTTGTCTCCAGTTTTGTTCTTTCTGCCCAGGATTGCTTTGGCAATTTGGGCTTTTTTGGTTTCACACAAATTTTAGGATAGTTTTTTCCAGTTCTGTCAAAATGACATTGGCATTTTGATAGGGATTACACTGAATCTTTAGATTGATTTGTGCAGTATGGTCATTTTAACAAAATTAATTCTTTTGATCCATGAGCATGGGATATCTTTACGTTTGTTTGTGCCCTCTTCAATTTCTTTCATCAGTGTTTTCTGGTTTTCCTTATAGAGATCTTTCACCTCCTTGCTTAAATTCATTCATATATATATATATATATATATATATATATATATATATATATATATATATACACATATATATTTTGTAGCTCTTGTAAATGGGATTGCCCTCTTGATTTCTATTTTGGCTATTTAATTGTTGGGGTATAGAAACTACTGATTTTTGTATGTTGATTTTGTATCCTGCAATTTTACTGAATTTGTTTATGAGTTCTAAGAGTTTTCTGGTGGAGTCATCTGTTTTTTCTAGATATAAGATCTTGCCACCCACAAAGAGAGAAAAGTTGACTTGCTCTTTTCCAATTTTGATGCTGTTGATTTTTCTTGCCTGATTGCTTTGGTTAGGACTTCCAGTACTATGTTAAATAGGAGTGGTGAAAGTGGGCATCCTTGTTTTGTTCCATTTCTTAGAGGAAAGGCTTTCAACTTTTTCCTATTCATTATGATGTTAGCTGTGAGTTTGTCATATACAGCCTTTATTATTTTGAGGTATAGTTCTTCTATGTCTAGTTTGTTGAGAGTTTTTATCATGAAGGGTGTTGAATTTTGTCAAATACCTTTTCTGTTTCTAGTGAAATGATCCCTATGGTTCTGTCCTGCATTCTGTTCATGTGATGTATCATGTTTATTGATTTGCATATGTTGCACCATCCTTGCATCCCTGGGATAAATCTCATTTTATCTTGTTGTATTATCTTTTTGATATGCTGTTGGATTTGGATTACTAGTATTTTGTTGAGCATTTTTGCATCTATGTTCCTCAGGGATATTGGCTATAGTTTTCTTTTTTTGTTGTGCCTTGTCTGGTTTTGGTATTAGGGTAATGCTGTCCTCATAGAATGAAGGAAGATTCCTTCCTCTTTAATTTTTTTGCAATAGTTTGGGGATGATTAGTATTAGTACTTCTTTATACATTTGGTAGAATTCCACCGTGGATCCACCTGGTTCTGGGATTTTCTTTGTTGAAAGACTTTTTTTTTTTTTTTTTAATTACCGATTCAATTTTCTTACTCATTATTGGTCTATTCAGGTCTCCTATTTCTTCCTGATTCAATCTTGGTAGGTTGTATGTTTCCAGGAATTTGTCAATTTCCTCTAGGTCTTCCAGTTTGTTAGCATATAGTTGTTATAAGAGTCTCTGATGACTTCTGTATTTTGTCGTATCAGTTGTAATGTCTCCTTTTTCATTTCTGATTTTGTTTCTTTGGATCTTCTATCTTCTTGCATAGCGTAGTTAATGGTTTAACAATTTTGTTTATCTTTTTGAAGAACCAATTTTTTTTATTGTTCTATTGTGGTTTTTTTTAGTCTTTATTTCATTTAATTGTGCTCTGATATTTATTATTTCTTTTCTTCTGCTAATTTGGGGTTTTGTTTTTTCTTGCTTTTCTAGTTCCTTGAGGTGCATCTTTAGGTTGTTTATTTGAAATCTTTCTTTTTCTTTCTTTTTTTTTTTTAAATAAAGCTATTTATTGCTGTAAACTTCTCTCTTAGCACTGCTTTTGCTGTGTCCCACTGGTTTTGGTATGTTGTGTTTCGATTTTCCATGATTCAAAAAATTTTTTGATTTCCATCTTAATTTTTTCATTGACCAAATGGTTGTTCAGAAGCATGATGTTTAATTTCCATGTATTTATATAGTTTCCAAGGTTCCTTTTGGTATTGATTTCTAGTTTAATTTCTTTATGATCTGAGAAAATATTTGGTGTAATTTTTATTTTTTGAAATGTTTTCAGACTTGTTTTGTGGCCTAACATGTGGTCAGTCCTGGAGAATGTTACATGTGCTGATGAGAAAAATATATACTCTGCAGTTGTTTGATAAAATGTTCTGTAGATGTCTGTTAGGTCCATTTGATCAACAGTCCCATTGAAGTCCAATGTTTCTTTGTAGATTTTCTATCTAGATGATCTGTCTAATGTTGAACGTGCAGTGTTAAAATCTTCTGCTATTATTGTACTGGAGTTTCTTTCTTTCTTTAGATGTAGTAGTATTTGCTTTATGAATCTGGGTGCTCTAGTGTTGGGTGCACATATATTTAGAATTGTTATATCTCTTGCTGGGTTGATCCCTTTATCAATACATAATGACCTTCTTTGTCTTTTTTTAAACTGTTTTTGACTTAAAGTCTGTTTATCTGATATAAGTATGGCTACTTCTATTTGCTTTTGGTTTCTGTTTGCATGGAATATCTTTTTCCATCCCTTTACTTTCAGTCTATATATGTATTTCCAGGTAAAGTGAATTTCATGTAGGCAGCATATAGTTAGATTATGTTTTTTTAAATTCATTCAGCCAGTCTACAACTTTTAAGATCTATAATTTAATCTGTTTACATTCAGGGTTATTACTGATATATGAGGTTTTTTTCCTGTCATATTGTTCATTGTTTTTTGGTTGTTTTGTATATTCTTTGTTTCTTTCTTTTTCACTTATTGATTGTCCTTGTGGTTTGCTGATTTTCTGTGGTGGTACCATTTGAGTTTTTCAAATCTTTCTCATTTTTGTGTTTGCTTTATTAGGGAATTTTATATTTGTGTGTGTTTTCACGATGGCAGCTGTCAACCACTAGCTTCCAGGTTTAGGACTCCCTTGAGTATTTTTTGTAAGGCCAGTCTAGTGGTGATGAATTGCCTCAGCACTTGTCTGGGAAGGACTTCATTTCTCCTTCATTTATGAAGGATAATTTTGCTGGATGTATTATCTTTGAGTGTCAGTTTTTTTTTCTTTTTGTACTTTAAATACATCATCCTATTCTCTCCTAGCCTATAAGGATTTTGCTGAGAAGACCACTGTTAGTGTGACGCAGCTGAGAAGACCACCGTTAGTGTGATGCAGACTCCTTTTTAGGTTACTAGATGCTTTTCTCTTGCAGTTTTTAGAATTTTCTCTGTCATTGACTTTAGACAGTTTTCCTATAACGTGTGGTGGAGACCTTTTTTGCATTGTACTTGATTGGGAATTGCTGGATGTCTAAATCTCTTGCTAGACTTGAGATATTTTTATCTATTACTTTGTCAAATAGATTTTTGAACTCTTGTTCTCCCTTCATCTTTGAGAATACTGATAATTCATAGATTTGGTAGTTTTGTGGTGTCTCATATGTCATGAAGACTCTGTTCATTCTTTTTTCTTTATTTTTGACTGACTTGGTTATTTCAAAAGACCTGTCTTCAAGTGCTGAGATTTTCTCTCCTGCTTGATCTAGTCTAATGTTGAAGCTTTCATGTGTATTTTGTATTTCATTCAGGGAGTTCTACAGTTTGATAATTTGTTAGATTCTTTTTTATTTATCTCTTTGGTAAACTTCTCATTCATATCCTGTATTGTTTTTCTGAGTTCTTTGTACTGTCTTTCAGAATTCTCCTGTATCTCATTGAGCTTCTTGAATATCACAATTTTGAATTTCTGGGATTTTGTGAGTTTCTTTTTGATTGAGATCTGTTGCTGGGAAATTATTGTGTTCCTTTGGAGATGTCATATTTCCTTGCTTTTTTATGCTTCCTATGTCCCTATGTTGGTGTCAGTGCATCTGATGTTATAGTCTCTTCCTCCAGTTTTTGAATTTGCTTTCATAGGGGAGTTTTTTTTTTTTTTCTGAAGATGTATCAATTGTGTTGGTTGGACAGGGTCCTTTGGTTTTGATTCTGGGTGCATGCAGTAGTATAGTCTCTGTGTGATTTCTTTGGCAGTAAACAGCATCAGTTTTATCTGTGATCTCCTTGGTGGTTTAACATGTGGTTATTAGTGGAGGTTACAGTGAAATTTTGCTGGGAGCAAGGATGCCAGGTGGACAGGGATAACAAGTGGGCCAGAGTGGTGGCAGCAGTGGGCTGAATGTGCCTGTTCTTGGAGCACAAGGTAGTGTACGCTGGCACTGATGTTAGAAGAACCAGGCAGGCCTATTCTGGGGCCTCCTGGTGGCTTGCTCAGATGCCAATAGTGGCAATTGGCTGGGTGGGTGAGCAGGTTCTTGGGTCCCTAAGCAGTTGGTGTGGTGTGGGCAATGGCAGTACTGGGGCAACTCTCTGGGCAATGGGGCAACTCTCTGGATGCCAAGAGGTGTACACTGGTGGGGTGGTGTGGTGTGGGTTGCCACCCACAGCTGAAGATATACCCAGCTCTTAGGCTCACTTACTCTTAGCAGCAGCGACACTGCAGTGCCAAGCAGCTGGGGAAGGACCTGCCTTTCATGCATGAGCATGGACATGGAGGCCACATCACCATTAGGGGTGCGGTTGCCACTCATAGCCTCATACAGGCAACTTTCCAGCTCGCCTGCCTCAGCCTCTGGTGGTAGCACCAGTGGCTGTGCCTTCAGTGGTGTGTGAATTGGGAAAAGTGTTCCTGTTTTCTCTATACCTGAGCCTGCACGCAGAGGTCACTCTGCTGGTGGGAAGGGATCTCTCTTGCCTCTTGTGAAGCTGAGCACAGAGTTTGTGCTGCTGCTGTGGGCAGGGTCACTCCTCACAGCCCCAGACAGGGAGTTCTCGAGCTCTGGAAAGCCTACACTTTGGTTTTCATTGCCTTAGGAGATGCCTTTTCGGTGTGCTGCACCACCCTTTCCTTGGATTGTCTTATTCCCTAGCGTACTGGAGACCCCGGAGCACTGTGGGGTCCAGCCAGTGCCATGCCTCTGTAGCCCTCCCACTGGACACTGGGGGATGTCAGTGGGGGATCCTGGATGGAGCTATGGAGGCTGTGGGTCCCAGGTCATGATGCAGTCTTATGATGACCGTGCTCTCACAATGGTGCCCTAGCTGCTTAGGTCTAGGGGTTGGGGGTGTGGTAAGTGACTCAGCGCAAGTTCCCTGTCTGGTGCAATGCCCTTGTGGGGTCTCCAAATCACTGCCTAGCTAGTGTCAGGGTTTGTGTGGTAGAGGAGCTCTCTTGTGGTTTAAATTACAACAGTCTGTAGGTGGGGAGGGTGTGGACCACTGAAGTTCTCTCACCCCTTCCCAGCAATACTGAGCCCCTTCAGGCTCCTGGCTGATCACAATTGTTCTCCTAGACATGCTATTCAAGGTCAGTTTTTCTATTCATAACTTTTTTTCTCTTTCTGAAGAGGGCAGGTGTCTAATGTCTCTAGTCAGCCATCTTGTCCCTTTCACCTATATCACAGTTTCTTTATCCATTTGTCTGAAGATGGACATTTAGGTTGTTTCCATGTCTTAGCTATTGTGAATAATGTTGCAATGAACATGGGCGGGCAGATATTTTTAGGAGGTGGCAATTTCATTTCCTTTGGGTATATTTCCAGGAGAGGGATTGCTGGGTCATTTGGTAGTGCTAGTTTTAATTTCTTTAGAAATCTCCATACTGTTTTACATAGTGGCTGCACCAACCTACAGTCCCACCAACAGTGTACAAGAACTCCCTTTTCTCCACACCCTTGCCAGCATGTGGTATCTTTTGACTTTTTGATATTAGCCATTGTAACAGGCATAATGTGATATCTCATAGTGGTTTTGATTTGCATTTCCCCGGTGACCAGGGATGTTGAGCATCTTTGCATAATCACTTGTTGGCAATTTTTGTGTCTTCTTTGGAGAAGTATCTATTCAGGTCTTTTGCCCATTAAAATTTTTTTTGTTTGTTTTTCTACTATTGATTTGTATCAGTTCTTTATAAATTTTTGATACTAACCCCTTATCAGATATATGTTTTGCAAATATTTTCTCCCAAAGTGTGGGCTGCAATTTCATTTTGTTGTTTGTTTTCTTTGTTGTGCAGGAGCTTTTTAGTTTTATGTAGTCCCATTTATTTATTTTTGCTTTTGTGGCCTGAGCTTTTGGTGCGATATCCTGAGAATCACTGTGAAAGCTAATGGCTAGGAGGTGAAGTTTTATAGTTTCTGATCTTTCATTTAGGTCTTTTGTCCATTTTGAGTTTTTTTGAGTATGATGTTAAATAAGGGTCTAATCTTATTTTTTTGCATGTGGAAATTCAGTTTTCTCAGGACCATTTATTGAAGAGACTTTCCTTTCCTCATTGTCCCCTCTTGGTGCCCTTGTCAAAATTTAGTTATCTAAATATGTTTAGACCTCTTTCTGGGCTCTCTATTTTGTTCTACTGTTCTGTGTGTCTGCTTTCATGCCAATACCATAATGTTTTGATTACTATAGCTTTGTAATATTGTTTTAAATCAGAAAATGTGATGCCTCCAACTTTATTTTTCTTTCTCAACATTGTTTTGGCTCTTTGGAATCTTTTATGTTTCCATATGCATTTCAGAATTGTTTTTACTATTTCTGTGAAGAATGCCATTGGAATTTTGATAGGGATTGTGAAAGGCGTTTTAAACCAGTGGATGAGACTATATACCTAAAGATTCTTCCAGCACTTACATTTGTGGGTTTCCCGACCACAGCAGGCCTTAAAGGATTATGGCAAGAGCTAGACATGACTTCACTGTGTGCTAAACTGGGGCGCTCCTCATGTCCCAACTTTTCTAGTGTGAGTTAAGAATCCCTGTGTGTGTGCAGGTGGATATCAGCACAGACAGGGCCTAGGGATGCTGCTGACCCAGACAGGGAAAGAGTTTGTACCTGCACCTGGCAATCATTACCTCACTCGCTCAGAGGGCCCTGTGCTCACTGGGAAGCATCTGCCTGCTGCTAGCAGGACTTGGTTTCACTTTCAGCATAATAATTTGGACATCAGAAGGTTTTGGGTTACTAGTGCTGCTTTAGTCCCACCTGAAGGAGTAAAAAGGGAGCAATGACATCTGAAATCAAGATTCTAATCATCTTTCAGGGGTTTTTGATGTGGTTTAAGCCTGGCTGTTGGCCCGGCCGGAGACTCCAGGGCAGGCCTTGCCCAGAGGTGCACAATGTGGCAAGAGTAGAAGGAGCTGTTACTTGAGCTCAGGGCCAGATACGGAGAAAGAGCTCCCTCCAGACAGCGGATGGTGCCACCCACTCATCTCTCCCAGACTGTGCATGGCTCAACCCATCCTTCCTGACCAGTCCAGGTGGCTGTGCTCCTGCAGTCTCCTCCCTGGTCTCGCACACTTTGACTTCCTTACTCAGGAGGCATTGTGAAGTCTCCCCCCGATGCCACTCCACCTCCTCTGGGATTCTCTGCCACTCGAGGTCTGTCCTCCTGCCAATGGTCCCTGGACTTCCTGGGGAGGCAAAGACCTGCCCCAGCTGGCCAACCCTTCCTTGCGTGTGGCCCTAGATGGTGGCCCTTTCTGGCTCTGCTTGCTTCCTGGCTCTGTCCTGACCCCGCAGCTCACCCTTGGCCTGCCCTGGCCTGGCTTCCACTGGAAATAAAATCACAGGGTCTTAGACAGAGTCCCACCCTGACTTACTCACATTCACTAAATGAGTTGGAGATGAAGCCATTTAATATCTAGAAACCCCAAAGTGTTTGTTGTAGCAACCCCCATATCCACGGCTCTGAGCCTGTTTCTTTTCTGTTGTGCAGTAAATAATAATAATAATAATAATAATATCCAGCCCTTCAACACCTCCTCATTTTCTAAGGAATTAAATACACACAACTCAGTGTGGAATTTGAGACCCTGTGTGGTCTGGTACCAATCTACCTTGCCAGCCTCCTCCTACTACTCTGTTAATGCCTGGCCTTTGCTCCCATCACTTTGCTGGGAGGCCACTTGCTGATTCCTGAATATGCCCTGAACCACCTCTTCCATACCATGATTCTGAAGTCCTCCGTCTGAATGGCCACCCCCACCCTGCCAATCTGTGTGTGCTGGATGCTGGACCACCCTTCCTAGTCCCTCCCTAGCCACTCTCCATGAAGCTCCGTGGTCGGACGCCCTGTCCCACCCCAGCCCAGCCTTCTCTGGTTTGGTGGTAGGTTCATCTTCCCTCCCTTCCTCCCTGCCTGTCTGTATTCCCGAGGTCAGGGATTGCATTTTCATATCCCTCACAGTGCTGGGACGGAAAGGGGGCACCCTGAGTTTATTGTGTGAGTTGAAGTGGAAGGTGATGAATAGCGGCTTCCCTTGGACAACAGATCTGGCCTTGGAGTGAAGGGAGGAAGAGGCCGAGTGCAGAATGAGGTTTCAGGGGAGGCTGGGTGGGGGTCTTTGTGAGCCCCCCAGAATTTGGTTGCCTGTGAGCCCATGACATGTATTGTTGGCATTAAAGCAACACTCAATACCATCAAATAAACTTTTATCATTAAAATTTTTTTCCCTCATAGACATAGGTTTGGGAATATTCTGTCTGCCCAACAAATTCCATTTATTTACTAATCTATTTTCCTATCTTTATCATTCAGAGATCCATGTAGCCACCACTGAGAACTTCAGACCAGAAGAGACAAGCAGAGATACCGCAACGCACTCATCCAGAGCAGAGGAACCCTATTTTGAGTTTACCTGTAGGACCTTATAACAGGCAAACATATGATGTCTTCATAATATTAGAAATAATGAAATGAAGGACTATATCAGTGACCTCCTGAAAGGTTAACTGGAAATCTCAGGATTACTCTTTCTCATTTTCTGTTAAAATGCAAATCCCCGGGTTGGAATAATGATTGAACATTGTTTGTTAGTTACGCCTTAATGAATGGGGTTATTAGGGTTTAAGAGAATGAGGTCATTGGGGTTTATTAAACCATCAAGGGAGAGGACTAAGAGGGGACCCTGAGATGCCCAGTAAGGCAAATATTTGGAGATAAGTTTCATTTCACCCCTACTTGGCCTCCGCAAGGCCTGCACACTTAAATATTGGTTTGAGAGAATTCTGAAGTCAGAGTGGCAGACCATGCTGGTCACACCCAATGGCCCGATCCTGCTACAGGAACACAATTTCACTCATGAGTGGGACACCCCCTGACTCTGGCTACAGGGGAAGAGCACGGTTCCATGCCATTTCCCTTTGCCAGTGATTGTTTTGGTGATGAATGTGTAAGCCATTTCTGGCCAATGGGATATAAGGGCGTTTAATCTCACCCCTCTCTTGTAAGGAGAGGAGGAACTTCCTTCTTCACTCCAGCCTGCCTCCACACATGGTTCTGTGAAGATGTAACATTTGGTTTGTGACAGCCATCTTGTAACCACAAAGAAAAACCGCAATAAGCCTTGGCATCACCACGGGGCTGAATTAACCCACCCAGGGGCCCCTGACCTCTAGACTTCTCTTTATAAGAAATGATAAATCCTATTATTTAAGCAACTACAGTCAGTCTGTTTTGTTCCTTGAAGCAAAGCCTTATCCTGATGCATCCAGAGGTGTCACAGTGCGAACAGGCAGAGGCCATGGCAGGGTGGGAGAGGGTCTTGGGGTGTCACAGTGAGAACAGGCAGAGGCCGTGGCAGGATGGGAGAGGGTCCAGGGGTGTCACAGTGAGGACAGGCAGAGGCCGTGGCAGGGTGGGAGAGGGTCCTGGGGTATCACAGTGAGAACAGGCAGAGGCCGTGGCAGGGTGGGAGAGGGTCCAGGGGTGTCACAGTGAGGACAGGCAGAGGCCGTGGCAGGGTGGGAGAGGGAATGCCCCCTCCTGGTTTGCTTGCCCACAGCCTGATCACCATGAAGGCAGCCCAGGGAGGGCAGGGCTGGGCCTTCCACGGAGCTGGAGGTCTCTGGGGCTCTCTCAGCCTCAGGAACAAACAGCTTGAGCCCTGAAGACTCTGGGTAGCTCTCGAGTGTACCTAGCAGGGACCCACTCACCCAGCCCCACTTCCCGTCGCTTCCTGTCAGACTCCTGGAATGCAGCATGAATGGGCTCTTTCGTGACAATTTTGCACACCCCACCATTGATCCAAGCCCTTTAAAAATGACTTTCCTTCTTGTCTGGCATCTTCTCACTTCCTTCCTACACCTATGAAGTCTATGCTTTTGTCAAGTCAGCTCAGACTGCCCTTCCCCCAGCCCTTAGCCCTGGGTGGCAGTTTTATCCTCTCACTAGCTCACCAGACCGCCTGGATATCTCATTATGGTGGGAAATGAGAGCTAAATTTCCATTTGGCCATATCTGTAGGGGACACTGCTGGTGCCTGGCCATAGGCCCTGGCTGCCTCCATTCCCGTGCACACTGGTGGGGTCCTGCTGCAGCAACTGTGACTGGCTGCCCGAGGACTTGGCTGGAAGCCCCAGGGGGTCCACTCTGGGGAGCATTCCTTCATGGATGCCATGGTGCATACATACCCCGGCTTTCTCACAGGTGTGGGGCAACTGTGAGGCATGCCCTCCACAGGCTCTCAGAGGTCCCAGGTGCCCTCAGTGGTAACCTGTTCACAAACACACACTGCAGTGGTCACCCATCTCAAAATCCTTGTCTCAGGGTCTGTCCCTAGGAGAATTCAGCCCAAGTCAATATCTTAATCCCATTATCCATAGGATCAAGACCCAAATCTTTTGCCTGCCACATCTCAAATTAGACCCAGACTCCATTATCAGTTCAGAGCCTGCTTTGGGTTTTCTTGCAAGGGAAAACCAGCTAAGAATCATTTGCTCTCATTTTTTCTCTGACCACTGGCATGTTCATTGGTACTGGGTCCCCACTAGCCGCATGCCCATCTGTTACCATCTGCCTTGACCCCCAATGTGCAATCTTATTCCTTTGTTCCCTGCTGTGAGCTTCTCTGTCTTCCTGGAACAACTTCATCCTGTCTTCCCCTCCCCCGGGCAAGCACATCCCACAACACCCAGCATGGTCGGTAGCTCTTCTGAGAAGCCATCCTCAGCTGCTCTACTCAGAGCTGGAGATGCCCCTTCATCCCCCTAGGATGCATTGCACTTGCCTCTGCTAGAGCCCTCGCTACATGGCTGGCCATGGAGACATTCATCTTCTGTACCTGGTGTGTGAATGAAAAAAGGGTCTGTCCCACCTTGACCAAGAGCTTCTGAGGGACAGGGCAGTTCCCTAATTCTTTATACTCCCTGAAAGCACCTGCTCAGCCAGGGCAGATGGGGTCCAGAAGATTCCCATCAGTAACTGAGCCTTCCCTCGACAAAGAGGAGGTGGGGTAAAGCTGGTTTCGTGGGGAGGCAGGCTCTAGAGGATGAGGATCAGAACAGAGCAGGAGGGTGGGGGTGGAGGGAAAAAGAAACAGAAAAACGTGCAAGTCATAAAGCAGCAGGGAGCCCTGCAAGTCATTAGATAATTAATCAAAGTGAAAAATCAGAAAGCCAGCTTTGGCTGCCATTATGGGGTTGCAGCTGTTTTTGGAGTTTGATTGAATAAAATCTTTATGAAGTTCACGTTTTGTCTCTAATTTCCTCCCTTGTTCTCTCCCATTCTGGGGCCTCATGTTCCCTGACTCCCAGATGTGGTGATAGGTGGTGGCAGGCAGCTGCCCTCCTCCACCCCCCACCCCCACCCGCCTCCCGCCCAGTCCCGGCTTGTCTCGGCCCCTCTCTGCCCTGGCTCCGGTTCAGCTTTCTCGGAGATCTGAATACCCAAGCCCATGCCTTTTCCCATCTTTGCACCCTTTTGGGCTACAGACCAAGTCAGGAAGCGATCTCCTGGAGGCTGACTATTCTCCTACAGAACGGATTGCACTGTGGAGCCCTCCAGATGCTGGCCCCTGCCCCAGGGTGTGAGAGTGGGCTGGGGTCCAGATGGGTGGAACGGGGCATGGTAGGTATGGTCAGGCAAGGAGGTTGGCTACTCAGTGTGTACACTGTCAAACAAACTCATCTTTGCTTTACAGGGGACTCAGTTTCTTCATTGGTAGCCTTGATTGACAAAGACCCATTATATGGAGAGTAAAGAAATAAAGGCATTGAGCATTTCCTGAGTTCCAGGGACTTTTGCATATATGATTGAGTTTGCTTCTTACCACAGTGCTGCAAGGAAGGCATTTACTGAGGAAGGAGAGAATGTAGAATTGAAGAGCTTACGAGATGTCAAAGTTTGCAGAATGATTCAAAGAGGCAAGGCCAGAGCTCCCAACCAGGCTTCTTGTTTCTAAAATCTGCCAATCAATATAACTCTGAAATATTGAAATAAGGCCCCAACCCCAACCCCACCCCACTGCTGTTGTAGGGGAGACCCCGTAACAAAAGACAGATTAACAATAGAAAAGTGCTTTTAGAAAAAGCCCAATGTAGAAAAAGGTCCCTATTGCCCTTTATACACTGGCCACCCACTAGACTCAGCTCTGTGGACATGGGGCCACTTCTTGTTCAGCTGCCGATGCAGGAGTGGCATCAGAGGATGTGCTTTCTACCTTGGACCCCACACGCAATGGAAAACACTGCCACCTCTTTGTGGAAAGTTGTTGCAGGTTGGCTTCCCTGGGAAGCAGACTCTGAGAGTGAGTTTGTGTGCTAAGGATGCTGGGTGCCTGGGGAAGGGGAGAGGGAGCAGGCATGGGCAGAGAGAGAAGCCAAGCTGCAGGGCAGGCCAGTGGCAGCCCTGGCCCCATGGGGAGCTCTGGAGCTAGCATGGCCCATTTACAGTGGACCTGCTTTTGATCCAGGTGGCTCTTCCAAGTCCCCCAGTCTTGCTTAATCATTGGATGTGGGCTGGCCGGGAAAGGACATGGCCTTGAGGGAGATTGCTGTCTACAGCTGAGTCAATGGCTGAGGGGCCAACAGCTGGGATTGTCTGCTGCTAACACTGCCCGCAGCTGCAGAAGCAAGTCTTTCCTTGAAGGAGGATGTGGGTGGTGCATGGCAGTGTCCACCACAGAAGGGGTCCCAATACCCCCAGGAGTATAGCTGCTCTCTCCTGGGCTCATCTCATCCTGGGCTCATCTCTCCTGGGCTTTGTATGTGCTTGTATTAAAGCATTTATGGTGTAAAGTGGTGGTTATTGGGCCTGCCGGCCATCATCACTAGGACAGAGGCTGTGATGACATGCTCATATGGCTGTCTCCAGCATGGGGCTCAGAAGGGGGTCTGTAGACCCACATATGGTCTGCTCAGGTGCCCTGCAGCTCTGCAATGTGTGCGATGAACCTGCCTTGTGAAGCCACTGAGCCGCCCCCACATACCCCTGGACCCCAGCTCCTTTTTAGGGGCCTGCCCAGTGTAGAGCTGGCCCCTCCCCACTACACCTTTGGGGTACCCACATTTTGCTTGCCTCTATTTTGGCTCCCAACTCTGCAATTTCAAGGTTATTTTCCTTTCTGGGGCTCTTTGGCTGGTGCTTGGATCCCAGGGACCGCTTCCTGGATTCTGGGAGTGATATGGGGAAGGAGAGAAGGGGGTTGCTTGTGGGCACCAATAGTGGTGCCAGCTCACAGAAGGCTGGAGTGGTGGTCCTGAGGCTTGGGGCTCGGCCTTCATCAGAGGTTTCACTCTGCAGGGAAGCAGCTGTAGACAAAGAAGCCTTGTTCTTGGGGGACTCAGCAGGGAGGCAAAGGGTCCTTTCACAGCGTCTTCATCCCTGCCAGGGAAAGCCGGGGCTGGCTGCCATGTGGAATGCATTTGCTCCTGAAAACCACAGTGAGAGCCGTGGCAGTGTGGGTTGGTCAGGGCTGCCTCCTTGAGAGGCCTGGGTCTTTGTGGGGCAGCCATGGAGTACAGGGTGCCGACAGGAGCAGCCTGGGTCAGGGGGAGCCCCCAGATTGACCTGCCCCCCGCACACCAGAGGAGCCCTGGGGTGGGAGTTCTGGACCTGGCCTACCTGGGCAAGTCTCAAGGCCTCCACAGCCATCCGTTTCCTTCTCCTTCCCTGCCCACCTGGCTGTCATGGGAGGCTTAGTCATGCACTTGCCTCAATGTCCTCTGTGGGTCTCTGTTTCCCTGGCTGGTTCCTGATTTGCCTTGACTGTCCTCTTCTCCTCTCTCTTCTGTACTGTGTATCACTCACCTTTGAATCCTCAGGACTGGAAAGCAGAGGCTATGTCCATCTGGTTCTCCCAGTTTCTGTCCCACAAGCTTCCCGTTCCCATTTCTATCTTGGTGATTTCTTCCATAGATTTTACGCCTTCTGCTTTCTCTCTCTTTCCCATGCCCATCCAAAGTTTGCCCCTCAAGCTGTCACTTGAATGCCACCTCCTGAGTGAAATTCACCTCGACTGCTCCAGCCGCCTGTGCTAGTTAGTACTCCAGTAGGGCAGAGCACACAATTTGCTTTTGTTTCAAGGCATGCTCATTCTTTTGCTCAGGAATCTTAACTCTTCATGGCAAGAATAACATGATAATGAAGATAGTAATAGCTAGCTGAGGCTCAGAGACGTTAAGTAACTTGCCTAAGGTCACACAGCCACAAAATGGCAGAGCTGAGGCTGGATGGGAGCTGCCTGGCTCTGAAGACTGTGCTTTCTCCCTGGGTCGCTGGTACTCCATTATGGCCTTGATAGAAACCACCCTTCAGGTTGTTCAGGTTGGAGAGTTGGTGTGAAGGCAGATGAGGGCTCCTAGGAGGCAGGCAAAGGGGGGACTTGTGGCCAAACCTCAGTTTCTCATGCCAAGGAGACATTGGTACTAGGACTCTGAGGTCAGACCCACACTTAAAAAATTGTTGCTTACTTCCCTTTAGTTCTACATCCCAAGAACTTGCTTCATTTCTTGCTCTCGGTGCAGGAGCTCCTCTCGCTGTCTCTAGCAACTTACGCTTCCTGTGAAACCTCATCCAGGTAAGTTTTCACTTCACACTGCAAAGAATAATAGTGGGGGGTTATTTTTATAGAAAAAACTCCTCAAAGCTGAGCAGTCTTCCACTCCTGGGCAGACAGCAGGAGGCTGCGGGGCAGCAGTGCCTGGAGGAGCTGGAAAACGTTCACTCCATGTATAGATTTCCACTCACCCCTGACTACCACCACTTGTGGGGGTGAGTTTCAATATTCCCTGGTCATCTGAATTCACTTATGTGTCTTTAATCACAGGGGCCTGGGTGTCTTTGAGTCCTTCCTGCTCAGCCTCTCCAGGAATTTGGCACATAGGAATTCTTGGGACTCTCCTACCCTTTTGGAGAGATTCGACTCAAACTGCCTTCACAGAGCCTTCCATTTATTCCTCACTGGGGCAAGGAGGGAAGTGAGGTCTCTCAGCACCTACTATGTGCCAAGCATGTTGCTGGGTGCCTTGAGATCGTAAATTACAATTCTTACATTTTCTGCAACACATTGGTTTGTCAGAAGCAGATGCTGAGATGGAGTTTGGAGCAGAGATGTTTATTAGAGGTTAACACTAGGGCAGGAGTGGGGATGGGGGAGGAAGCAGGATATGCAGAGAAGATGTTGAACTGTGACACAAGCTCTACAAAGCTTTGATCATCCCTGAGAGGAGTGTAGAGCAAGAATTGCCCATCAGTGTCCGGTATTGGGCTGGAATGGCTTGGGCCTATATATCCCCATCTGGCTTTGTAGCTGGATGCAGGTTGTCCTGGGAAGGAAGTGGCCTTAGGAGTGGTACAGCTCTGTTGCTGAGCCAGATCCTGAAGGAGCCAACACCTGGGGGCTGTCTGCTGACTGCAGCCCCAGAACTGGGGGCTGTAATGGGTCCTGGAAGGGGAATCTAGGAAGTGCATCTTTGTGTCTACAATATACGAAGTGGTCTTCCTATCCTTATTTTACTGATGAGGCTCATAGAGAGTATGACACTGCCTGTGGCCACACAGCTAGTAAATAGCAGAGTCTGGATTTGAACCCAGGCCTGCCTGAAGTCAAACCTCATGCTTTTTCTGTGAAACAGAACCATGGGCCTCAGGGAGGAATAAGGAGCATGTAGTGATGTATAACATTTGTTTCTAGGGTTGTTCATCAGTGTTTGTTGTGCAACTGGGGGGAGAAAATTGGTTCTAATAAGCAGATAACAGGTAGTAAAGGACAATGTGTTAACCCCAGGTGCCTAGGAAAAAGCTTTGTAACTCCAGAGGCACGGAGGAGGTAGGCACTACATTCATCTTTGCAATGTGCCTGTGATTTGCCTGCATGGAGGAAAGGAAAAAGTACTCTAGGTAGCAGGTACAGCCTCAGCAAAGGGATGGAAGTTGGAATTGACAGAGGCTGGACAAGGGAAAGTGGGCAGAGGGGCCTGGTTTGACGGGAGCAGTGCAGCCAAATAAATGAAATGGTACTGGGACTATGAAATCCAGCTTCATTCTGCTCACCTCCACAAGCTTTTCCAGAGCACCTACTATGTGCCAGGCAGCTGTCAGTCCAGAGGAGCCCTGAGCATGCACACAGTGGGCCAGAGAGTGCTCTTCATCCCCGTGCCGAGAAGGCCTCAATCATCGCTCTGTCCTCTAGGCTTTGTAACTGGAGCCAGAAAGTCCAAGCCAGTCCTAGGGATGTGCCCCCGCCTGCAGGGGCCACTGCAGAAGAAATGCTGAGGTCAGCCCTGCCTGAATCTAAACCTCCTGGGATTGGGATGAGTCAGGGAGAGGCCCTGCTAGGGATGTAGGAGGAGGGCCACTTAGCTTCTCTACCTTCCATGGTGAAGGTAAGGCTGCTAATGCCGCCCTTTGGGTCCCTGGGGAGGACAGAGTGAGGCTGAAATTAGTCCTCAAACATCCTAGGAGCCCTCAGGGTGAGGCCTGGGGGACCAGCCTACTTGGGGGTGAGGAGGCGGGAGAGTGGGTGCAGGGGACAATGCTCCCTCCGGCAGCTTCCCAGTGGTGGGATTTCACGCACCTGTAAAACAACAACAAAAATAAAGAAAAAGCAAATGCACATCTTGATTCGGCCTAAGAGCTGCCTGGTAAAAACATTAGGAAAAAACCCCCCACTGTTATGGGTTGAATTATATCCCCCTAAAAAGATATGTTGAAGTCTTAAATCCTGGTGCCTGTGAATGTGACCTTCCTTGGAAATAGGGTTGTTGTGGATGTAATTGGTTAAGAGGAGGCCATGCTGGAGCAGAGTGGACCCCCTGATCCAATATGACTGGTGTCCTTGTGAAAAGGGAACATTTGGGCACAGAGGAAAGATGAGGTGAAGACACAGACACCGGGGAGAAGGCCGTGTGAAGACGGAGGCAGAGGCTGGCATGCTGCAGCTGTAAGCCAAAGAATGCCAAGAATTTCTTGCCCCCATCAGAAACTAGGAAGAGACAGGAAGGATTAGCAGGAGCATGGCCCTACCCACACCCTGATCTTGGACTTCTGGTTTCCCAAACTGTGAGACAATAAATGTTGGTTGTTTTAAGCCAGTTTGGGGTACTTCGTTATCGCAGCCACAGGAAGCTAATACACTTGTCATCAATTTCACCCTTATTTAAGGATATTCTAACTCTCAAGGTAGCGATGACAATTTCAGGACACCCTTCAAGTTGAAAGCATTTCACTTTATGAAAAATCTACTCTGGGGACCTATTTCTCTCCACTCAACTTGGACCAATGAAAATGCTATCTCAGACCAGCCCC
This sequence comes from Pan troglodytes, assembly GCF_028858775.2. Classification (NCBI taxonomy): domain Eukaryota; kingdom Metazoa; phylum Chordata; class Mammalia; order Primates; family Hominidae; genus Pan; species Pan troglodytes. The sequence goes on from NC_072403.2 coordinate 50,432,104, forward strand.
CATTCCCACACTGCGGTAGCTGAAGGAAATGGGGGAGGGCATCAGCCACTGTGGTCCTCGTGGGGTCTTGCCCTTTCTGGGCCTTCGTGTCCATGGGGGTTGGACTGTGAAATTCCTTGGGCCCCTCTCTCATTCGAGGCGGGGGATCTGTAGGTGGAAAGCCGTGTGAGGGCTCAGGTATCAGTGAAGCATTTCTTAGTTACTTCTCACCCCGGAAAATGCATATCCAGAGCTGTGGGATGTCCACAGATTTGTGAAGGGGAAATTGGCCATATTGAGGGCAGCATGAATGGTGCTTGTATCCATGACACTCAGAGGGCACTCAGTGAGCACTGGGGAGGCAGAGATGATGATGACTCCCATCTTCCAGGGCCTAGGAGAGAATGACCACTTTGGACTAGGATGAAATAATAGGTTTTGTGATTGAGTGCTAGGATACACACCTGAAGAGCATCCATACTGGTGGCCCATGAGCACGCCTTGATCCGTGGTACTGTTGCCTGTGCAGTTTTCAGCTTTTAGAGCTACCTTCTCAACGTATCTTCTATGGGACATGTGTTCATTGTGATGTTAATGGAAGTTAGGTGGAAACATGACTTAGTGGTAAATTATACCTGAGAAAGATTGTGTCAAATGGCCATAAACAGATTTCTCTCCTGCAGGACTTCTCAGAGCCTTTAATATGCTAAAATGCATTGTCAGAATGCAGCCTTTCTAAAATTCAACTGGCAGTGGAATTTTTTTTCTCTTAAATATGGCGTATCTCCTGGGATTATTTTCTGGAGATTAATCTTTGGAGACCATTCTTCTAGAAACTAGGTTTCTGGCCAGGCGTGGTGGCTCACGCCTGTAATCCCAGCACTTTCGGAGGCCGAGGTGGGCAGATCACGAGGTCAGGAGATCGAGACCATCCTGGCTAACATGGTGAAACCTCGTCTCTACTAAAAATATAAAAAAATTAGCCTGGCATTGTGGCACATGCCTGTAGTCCCAGCTACTCGGGAGGTTGAGGCAGGAGAATTGCTTAAACCTGGGAGGTGGAAGTTGCAGTGAGCTGAGATACCACTGCACTCCAGCCTGGGCGACAGAGCGAGACTCCATCTTAAAATAAAAAAAAAAAAAGAAACTAGGGTTCTGAAGTTTTCTAGGCAGTACCTAGTACCCTGTGCAACTTCATACTTAACCTTTCTTGCTGAATGCAGAATGATGTCAGAGTTGATGGTGATGATGGTAAGATGAGGTCATGATTGTGGTGGTGACACTGGTGATGAGAACATTGGTAATGAGGGTGGGTAGCTTCTTTTAACTTTAGTAATCCCCAAGAAGAAAGAGCTCCCTTTCTTCTTAGAAAGCAGACAGGCCTTCGGTATATCCGTGACATTATTAGGCTTTAGAGAGTTAATGACCTGGGCTGGCAGCAAAGAGATGGTGCCTAAAAAGTCAGGAATGTACCACTTAGGGAGGTCTGTAGGCCCAGGACTAATAAGACCTTAGCAACATGGGAGACCCACTAGGAGTGTGCACCCTTGTGTCCTGGAGCCTCTGTGGACACAAATGCAATAAAAAACATAAGATTTTCATCCCCGGGATTCCAGGAATGGTGAGTGGGTGGGTAGTGTTGTGAAGGCTGGTGGATTCATTCAGAAATGAGGCTGAAACACGTGTGGCTGCTTCTGAGCACATGAGTCCCCTCCATTCTCAGCTCAGCCATGCTGGAGAAGGCCAGATGATTTACAATATGGTTAGGCTTTGTGTCCCCACCCAAATCTCATCTTGAATTATAATCCCCATAATCCCCATGTGCCAAGGGAGAGACCAGGTGGAGGTAATTGAATCATGGAAACAGTTTGCCCCATGCTGTTCTCACGATAGGGAGTGAGTTCTCACGAGATCTGATGGTTTTATAAAGGGCTCTTTACCACTTTGCTCAGCACTTCTCCTTCCTGCTGCCTCGTGAAGAAGGTATCTTGCTTCCTCTTCGCCTTCCCCCATGATTGTAAGTCTCCTGAGGCCTCCCCAGCCATGCTGAACTGTGAGTCAATTAAACCTCTTTCCTTTATAAATTACCCAGTCTTGGTCAGTTCATGACAGCAGTATGAAAACAGACCAATACAATTTACTACCCTCCAAAATGACTCAGAGAGTTGCGAAGGCTGCAGTAAAGTAGCTGGTGGAGGTTTTGATGGTGGAGGAATGGTACTGAGGTAGGAGAACAGGGAATTGAGGTGATCAGTGGTTGAGGCGTGAGCAAGGGAACAGCAGGTGCAGCCAGTTTGTATAGGCAGGAGAGCAGCAGGTGCAGCACATAGGCCACATCCTTGCTTCCATGATAACAAGTCACGTCAGCCTCTGATTGGTCACAGGACAATCCTTCATGGGGTGTGGCCAGTTGGAGGCCTTTGAGGAGCACCAAAGGGTGTTGCTGGATTCTTTTTAGCTTAATAAAAACCCTGATTGAAGAGGCTATTGAGCCCGCTCCCACTCTGTGAATTGTCTTCAATAAATCTGTGTTTTTGTTACTCCATCTCATTGCTGACAGGGGCTGACAGTAAGGATGATAACGGTGGTGGCAGGTTATGGTGAAGGCTAGGACAATGCTGATGGTGACAAGGGTGGTAACGGGGGTGACAGCACAATGGTGGCAGGTGTACAATATGTGATGTGGCAGTGGTGGGGACGTCCCAAGTTGAGCTACTGGCAACCACAATAGGGAATCATGGTGAGCACTGGGCACCAATAAGATTCCACAGTGACTCCCTGTCTTCACAGGCAGGGCAGGCTCTGGGAGGTGAAAACCAGCCTGAGAAGAATGAGACCTTGCCTTAGGAGGCATTTAGTTGTCTTCTGTGTAGAAAGGTAGCCCTTCACTTTCCTCGTAAATCAGCCCCATAAACTTTCCACTTTGCAATTTCAGGTAGTCAGCCCCATAAACCACTCCTGACTGGGAAACGGGGCTTGAACAAATAAATCACACTTATTATTTATGTCAGCAACAATGTCATCATTGCACAGGAGTCCAGACCTGGACCCACCTACCCAGGGGACATGGGCTGCTCACCTCAATATTGTTCAAGTCAAGCATGCCATGATTCAACACTGAATTTTTAGACAGAGGCCCTTATATCAAAGTGACATAATTTAATAGCACTCTTCACCCTCCCCGGAGTGGGCCTCAATGGGGATGGCAGACATATTGCTTTTCTGGGAGAGGGGGATGATTCTCAGAGGAGGCTTGTGCCCTTTCCCTGTGAGAAGACCACTGTCGGGTCTCCAACCTATAATTCACCTTGGTGCTGCCACTGACATGTTACTGTGTACACCAGCACAGCCTTGCTCCCCTCCTCCTGCACATGCAGGAAATACAAGCTCCTTCTCTTCAGCACGGCTTAGCCTGGGCCTGTGCCAGGGTGGCCCCTGGTCCCCTGAAGGTGGTGAGACAGGTGATGGCTGCCTCTGGGTAGATTTTTAGCACCTTGTGTAACACATTCTGGCAAGGGCTGCCATTTCCTCATCTCAGGCTTGCTATTTGTGGGTCCTTGTTCCTTTAGCAGAATGCGTGGTCCAGGCCTTGCAGTCCTTTGTATGGATAGAGCTTTCACAATTGGCCACAACTTTCTTGGCACAAATCTGAATTCATGACAGCAGTTTAATTAAAGCCATCTCCCTGTGTTTCTTCATGTTGTTATGCAATGGGACAAAGTGATACTGGGGTTACCCTTTTTCTTTTCTGGGAGGATCCCCTCTCCTCCCCTCCCCTCCCCTCCCAGAAAAGTCTGAGCTAGTTAGCAGTGTATTAAAGTAGGCACCGCATTTGTAGATGTATCAGATATTTTTTCATGATCTTCAATACTGTCCGGCCCTTTGGAATTCCAATTAGTTGGGGGTATGGGGGAGAAGAGTCCTGTTAAGATGTCTAGAAATGAAAGTATTAGGAAAAATCTCTGGTTTAGTAAATTAAAAGCTCTGGAATATATTAGAATCAAATATTTTTGGTTTGGAATATAAATGTATAATATATGGAGAATATGTTTTGGGTCATTTTAGGTATAATTTGGGAGGGCAGAGCCTGTGTATGTTTGGGACCATAGCACTAAGGGAATGTTCACAACAGTTTCAATGCCATGAAGAACAGGTGATGTACAAAATACACCACATTTCCAGTGATTATAATCTGACTTTTGTTTTGAAATATTTTAAAACATAGTATACTGGGAGGTATACCATTACACCCCAAATGATTAACCAGCCTAAGGCAGTCATGCTAATTCCATCCCTCTTGCCAGAGATTGGCTTAATGCCAGGCAGGTGTAAGCCAATCTGGGCCAATGAAAATCAAGGAGAGAGGCTTGCTCAGAGCTTCTGAGTAAGAGAGGCCCATCCCACCTGCCCTTCTCCCATCTTGCTGGATGTGAACATGAAAGCTGTGGTTCGAGGTGCTGTTGGCAGCCATGTTGGGGCCATGAGGGGAAACAGCATTAGGATGAACCCAGCACTGCAGCTGACAGAGCAGAGAAATGAAAAGAACCTGGGTTGAGTGGCTCAATCTACCAATTTTGATCCCTACTTCTGGACTTTCTGTTCTATGAAACAATACATTTCACAATAATTTAAGCAAGTCTGGAGAAGGATTTCTGTTACCTAAAGGGGAAGCATCCTGACACAGCTATTTAATAATGGATAAGCATTTGTCATTACTAGCACTATTATAAATGCTAAGGGGAGATGAACAATAGTACACATAACATAGACAGTCCTGGCTCTTCAGAGTTCTCAGATGTTTATTGGAGAGGTGAGATAACTACACAAAGCACAAATATGGGAGGGTTGGAGAACTCTTGTCATTAAAGGGCCAGATAGTCTTTGTTGTGACTACTCAGCTTGCCTGTTATAGCACAAAAGCAGTCATAGACAACAATAAACATGGGTGTATTTCAATAAAACTTTATTTAGAAAAACAGATGCTTGGCCAAGTTTGGCATGTGGACAATAGTTTGCCAAAGCCTGCTCTAGGAGACATCTATAGGACTATCCTACAGACATCTAGGAGACATCTATAGAAAGGAGCCATCTATAGGGATTGGAGTCATGGGAGAATTCCTGGAGGATGTGCTGGACAGACAGAATGGAAATGAATCGGCTGCACTTCTGCATGTGTGCCTTAAAAGACCATGCTATTTCACTCTCTGATGTGATTGCAGGAAAAAAAAAAAAAAAGAGTGCATATCACAATCATACCTGACAGTCTCCCCAGAGATAAGCTAATTCTGCAGAACTTCTTCCCCCATTTCCCAGTAATCAGCCATGAAAAGATCAAATATCAGTAGGTCACATGCAGAAAGACTCCCTGCCAAGTCTGCCTCCTACTTGATGGGCCAAAGGTAAGTAGCAGGCAGCCCAAGGGTATATACGTCAGGCTCTTTATATTGGAGCATTGAGATCAAAGTGTCCAGGTACACCTGTGGGTCTTTCGTGAAGTGAGCTCTGGATTTTTCAAAAGCCGGAAGGTCTCCTGGGACTTACCTCCAGTGGGCCATGTCTTGGGGAGCTTGGGCCACAATGGCTAGCTGGGACAGCTGGTTCTTAAGGGTGACCTTGAGGATGGATAGGATTTGAATAAGAGGCAGGTGAGCACAGGTGGTTTAGAGCAATGCTGTCTTACCCCATTTGTGCCGCTGTAACAGAATACCACAGACTGGGTAACTTATAAAGAACAGAGTTTATTTCTCACAGTTCTAGAGGCTGGGAAGTCCCAGATCAAGGCTTTGGTATCTGGTGAGGGCTGCTCTGTCCTTTCAAGATGGCACTATGAATGCATATTCTAGCATGGAGGAACATTGTTTCCTTATGTGGTGGAAGGCAGAAGGAAAGAGGACCAAGCTCCTTCTGTCAAGCTCTTTTACAAAGGAATTAATCCATTGGGACCTAAACATCTCTCAACACTGTTGCAATAGGGATTAAGTTTCCAACACATGAATTTTGGGGGACACATTCAGGCCATAGCAAATGTTATAAGCAGAGGCTTGGATGGGGACCCATCAAAGTTTATGAGGGGAAGTCTGATGGATGACGCCATTACAGGCAATGCTGGTGGCCTGTTCTCCCTTGACATCTTAAGACAAGAGCCCAAAGTTTAATTTGAGGAAGTATCTAGGACAATAATACCCGTCAGTACTGACCTACAGTCGTAGGGTCTGGGAGCTATTAAACAATGACATTGATGTAGTTTACAGGGCTTGGATGAGGAGGGTGACCCCACAAACCTACCTTTCCTAAATATGCAGCAAGAAGTATGATGAAAACACTGGTTAGCAGTAACCAGGGGAGAGGGGCAGTAAGTGGGAGGGAAGACCAAGGCCCAGGGAGAGAGGGAGGACCCTTTCACACTTCAAGGAGTAGGGCAGGGTGAGGGTCACATGGAGAGAAGGAGAGCTTCGAGGAGGCCAAGGTTTGCAGGGGAAGGAGTAGCGTTTCTGAAATGGACAAAATTGTACCCAAGGGTGAGAACTGGCAAGCCCCTCACCCCTGCCCCCTAAAGGCTACCATTTAGGGGCTTAAACATTTCCATTCATGTTTTCTTACTTCCATGTATAAACACAGGCATACTTTGGAGAGAGGAGAAAAATAAACCAAACTGCTGAGTAATACCCTTTTGAAAAGAAATACATACTTTCAAAAAGGACCAAAACAACTTGTGGAAGCTTTGGAAGGGAGTTTTCTTATTTTTAAAAGCTCAAGGGTTTTGGTGAAATTAGTGTTGTTTTCTCAGACTCCAAAACAGATTAACATATGGGCAGCTTCAGCTTGTGGCTCAGAGAGACAAAAGAAACCACAAAAATAGCTTTCTAATAATTGTCCCCAAATATGTCTGTCAAGCGCTGGTTAGCGCCAACTCCCCTTTGCTAATCAAAACTCGAGGCGGAGGCGCCGACTCCCCCCGCCGCCATTTGATGTCCCTCTGGTTACTGTATTTACTCTCCTTCTCACTCCCAATTTCTTCCCGAAGCTTTCATCTGTTCCAACGCCCTGCTCTGCCCGTCTCGGCCACCACCGCTGGGGTTTAAGGCAAACCTTGCATCTGGTTTCTCTTTGCTTCTTTTCGCCTTTGTCTTTGTTTACTTTCATGAGGAGACAGACAGTTGCTTTATTAACCCCCTGCTTTGTTTTCTTTAGGTTTTTCAGTTGTTTTAATCTTCGCATCAACTATCCCAATCTGCTCCCTCACCTTCCACTCCACTGGGCTCTCTGTGACCTGGCACTCGGGTCTTGTTTCTTGCCAGTTGGGTCCAGTGGCCTTGTTGATTCGTCTTGGCTGCTGCTGCTGCAAACTCGGCTGCGGCCCTCAGCGCTGTGTGGCTTCCAAGTTCTCATTGTGAAGGTCTTTTCTTCTTTGTGTTTCTCCATGCAGGGATATGGGATGTTTATAAACTTCAGGAGAGCTTACTTTTGAAAGGAGAGAATTGAATTTCCTGGGCTGCATGCTGAGATGTATTATCTGTGGAATTCCTGTTTGAATGACTGGCAGATTTCTGAGCAGTGGTGCTGTTTCCAACCTGGTCTGCTCGTCAAGCTGTGTACCCCCCTCTGTGTGTGCCTCTGTCTAGAGCAGAACCCAAATTGAGCCCAAACCATTTCATCTGTTCACCACCTTTCTCCCTGAAACCTTGTCCTTTAAACCTGATAAAGAAATAACGCAAAAGGTCGAAGCATGGAAAAAATGAAAATTCTCCACAATTCTTCACCAAGTTATTAAAATATTGCAGTTGTGTGATACAGATTAGGAATATTGATTGCTGGCTGGATGCAGTGGCTCACGCCTTTAATCTCAGCATTTTGAGAAGCCGAGGCGGGTGGGTCAGTTGAGGTCAGAAATTCAAGACCAGTCTGGCCAACATGGTGAAATTTCGTCTCTACTAAAAATACAAAGATTAGCCAGGCATGTGGCACATGCCTGTAAACCCAGCTACTCAGGAGGCTGAGGCAGGAGAATAGCTTGAACCTGGGAGGCAGAGGTTGCAGTGAGTCGAGATCGTGCCACTGCATTCCAGCCTGGGTGACAGAGAGAGAGATTCCACCTCAAAACAACAATGAAACATTGATCGCTCTTAATCCTTACTACCAACCTCTAAACTTTTGCTACTCAAAGTGTAGTTCCTGGACAGCAGCATCAGCATTTCCTGGGAACTGGTTAGAAATGCACATTTGGGCTGGGCATGGTGGCTCACATCTGTAATCATAGCACTTTGGGAGGCCAAGGTAGAAGGATTGCTTGAGCCCAGTTGTTTGAGATCAGCTTGGGCAACATAGCAAGACCCTGTGTCTACAAAAAGAAAAAAAAATTAGCCAGGCGTGGTGGTGCACACCTGTAGTCCTAGATACTCAGGAGGCTCAGGTGGGAGGATTGCTTGAGCCCGGGAGGTCAAGGCTGCAGTGAACCATGATCATACCATTGCACTCCAGCCTGGGCACCCGTGAGACTCTGTTTCAAATAAAATAAAATAAAATAAAATGCAGATTCAGGCCCCACCCCAGATCAACTGATTTAGAACTTGCATTTTATAAAGATCCCCAGGTGACTAGTGTGAACATTAAAGTTTGAGAAGTCTCGCTTTCATAACCTTTAAAAACATTTAATGAAGCATTATACCAAGAGAAAATCGGCCAAGTACTTAAACAATCACATGGTCTAGCATGAAAACTGTGGTCAGAATATCTAGATTGTGCCTTTACTTACAGGTAAGTCATGGAGTTCACTTGGATTCAGTTTTGGGATGACAAAAATGCCTCCCTCTTCAGCTACCAGGGTTGATGCAAGAATTTTTGGTAGTGGTTAAGTGAAACAAATGGGTTAATGCATTCTGTGAAGCACCATAAAATGTTAGCTATTACAGTTTACACACTGCTTTATTCTAATTTTGGGGCATTTTAGTTTTTCCTTGCTAGAGCTAGCCAAATGCAGATATTAATTGTGAGAAGATACAGCAGTCATGGTGCATCAGGGACAGGACATGTCAGAAGACCTCATCTGTAAGGGGGGATAACTGTGAAAGGATAATCAACCTTGGGGCCCCCAAATCACTAAGCTAAAGGGAAAAGTCAAGCTGGAAACTGCTTAGGGCAAACCTGCCTCCCATTCTAGTCAAAGCCACCTCACTGCTCACTGAGATAAACACATATCTGACTGCCTCATTTGGAGAGGCTGACAAAAGAATGCAACTGTTTGTCTCTTATCTACCTTTGATCTGGAAGCCCCCTCCCCGCTTCGAGCAGTCCCATCTTCACCTCGAGTTGTCCCACCTTTCCAGACTGAACCAATGTACATCTTACACATATTGACTGATGTCTCCTGTCTCCCTAAATGTATAAAACCAAGCTGTGCCCCTACCACCTTGGACACATGTTGTCAGGACCGCCTGAGGCTGTGTCATGGGTGCGCATCCTCAACCTTGGCAAAATAAACTTTCTAAATTAACTGAAACCTGTCTCAGATATTTGGGGTTCACATAACAATAATTCCTACGTTAGGGGACATTTGCCTTGCTGGCCCAGGGCATGGGCACACAACCCAGGCTCAACTAAGCCTACTCTTCTGTCCAGGACTCTGAACCTGAGACACATGATACAGAGACATGAGGATGGTGGAGAATTTGTTTAGCAGCAGCAGTGGTGGCAGTGGTGGTGGCAGTGGCAGTTGTGGTGTTATGATTTAGAACCAGGTCTTGGCTTCCCCTGTCTCCTGCTCATTTTCTGAACACTCCCTGTCATTCTCTGAGATGCCCAATATCCTCTTAGTAAATTGCTTTTGTGCTGAAACCACCCAGAGTTGGTTTCTGTCACTACCAAGAAGCCTGACTGGTAGCTCCACCCACCTTACCAGCTTGCCCTGAGGAATAAGGAGGCAATGCATGCCAAGCCCTGGCACAGTGGATGGCACCTGGAAATGCCCCATTAGTAGCAGCAAAAGTGAACAATGCATCCACTTTTGTTTTAACTTGATAAAGCCTCATTCTTTCATCATTGAATTACAAATTGTGACTTCCACTAACTCCTGAGCAGCTGGTCATCTTTACATTCTCAAGGCGAGGAGCTCAGCCACCTGGATGTTCTTCCTCTGCTCTTGGTCAGAGGCCAATTGTTGTCCTGGCCCTCTAAGGACAGCACTAAGATCCATCCCACTCTTCTTTCTGTCCGCAAAACCAAGGCTGACTGGCCCCCAGACTTCTCCCAACGCTTCCTCCAATTTGTCCATGAGCCAACTACTCCAAAGCTGTTCAGGACTATCTCTCCATTTCTTTCTTAACCTGTCAAGAGATGGGTTACCACATTCCCTCTATTACCACTGATAAATTGAAAATAAAACACATTTCATCAAGGCCACAATTTCTTGCTTGTGGTCAAAGCTAACAAGAAGGATCCCACCAGGAACCTAGTAGGATAAATTACATAATTAATGTTATTCCTTAGTTTGCTGATGTTGAAATCTGTCCCCAGTAGCCTTATTTCTCCTGCTTTATATCTTTCCTTCCAGGGCTGTACACTGGTGTTACCAGTCTTAGGGAGAGTGGAAATACCTTGTCATTATTTCTTTGAATCCAAGACATGCCTCCCTCCAGTAAAAAAGAGAACAAGATCACAGTATGGCATTTACTTATTTGTAAAATGGAGGCAAGTGAAAATTAATCTTGCATTGAAATCATCTGAGAATTCAGGTTGTCTTTTGAAACGTGCCATCTTGACATTGAGAAACACTGCCTTAGAAACCTCCAAGTTATGTGAAAGCAACAGTTGCTTGGGTTCCTCATTTGATTCTTCTTTGTAAACTCACACCTTTATATGAAGACATTTATTTAATCTCTGACTTACTTTTCCTGAGTTCAACCTGTGCCTTGCTGAAGGAGAGCACAGAGAGTCTGAATCTCTTGCACCCTGCCATTTGCAAAATGGAAAAGTGTTAACACTCCCACCTTTTGCTGTTGCTTTTTCTTTCCCCTCTCATTAAAAATTTTTGTTTTAAAAACCTGAGCAACGTGTGCTCTAGAGAATCTCCTGTGCATCTGCACCAAGAGACCTACATCTGACAGCATATTGTTTAAAATAGCAAAAGACAGGAACCTCCAATATCCCTCAATAGGAGAGTGGACAAAACATGGAGGCATATCATTCATACAATGGAGTTCTATACAAGAGTGAACATGAATGAGAATACAGCTACCTACAATAACATGGGCAAATGTTAGAGACATTTACCATGGATGAGGAAAAGCAGCTTGCAGAGGACTGCATAGATCATGATGATGATTATTTTTCTTGTTAAAGCTCAAAAACCCAAGCAAAAAGTAAATAATATGTTGCTCAGGGCTAATATGGAGGAGCTTTCCAGGGCTTACCCATATCCGCGTATCTGTGCTCCTCTCCTGGGCACATGGAAGGATCACATTTCTCTCCTCTGGCAGCCAAGTGAGGCTGGATAGCTGTCCTGGCCAACAGGCTGTGACTGTAAGGGGCACGTGTCACTCCTGGGCTGAAGCAGCTCATTGCAGCTGAAGTGATCTTGCGGAATGCCTCATATTTAGGTGATGGCACCATAAGGTCAAAGCAGCCTGGATTGTGGAGTTGCTGCATGAAGGATAGGAGGGTCAGCTGGATCTGCAGTAGGTAGGTTTTTTCTTGAGCAAGAAAAAAATGTTTGCTGTTGTGTTAAGCCGTCGAGATTTTAGAGTGTTTTGTTTCCACAGCATGACCTAGTCTGCCCTGGCCAATATAGATACATACCTAAAAGTTACCAGAAAGGTGAGAAAGAGAATAATAAACCCACAGCTCAGGATGTGACTATCCTGGGGAAGGCAAATGGGTTGGGAATAGGAAAGAGCACACAGGGAGCTGCAAGAGCGAAGGTATGTTCTGATTCTTATTTATTTATTTTTAGAGACAGGGTCTCACTATGTTGCCCAGGCTGGTCTCAAGCTCCTGGGCTCAAGTAATTCTCCTGCCTCGGCCTTGCAAATTGCTGGTATTACAGATGATGATCTGATTCTTAAAGTGTTCATTGTGTAATTAAGCCTTTATAGTTTATACTTAATGTATGTGCCAAATATAGAAAACAAAAGCTTAAAACACTTTAAAATAGTTTAAAAACTGAACAGCATTAAAGGCAGAGTCTATGTATCAGGTAAATGGGTGGTCAGTGTAAAATTCTTTCAATTTTGCTGTAGGTTTGATAATTTTCATAATAAAATGTTGCATTAAAAAACCCTGAATGGACCACAGTTACATTAAGAACTTTTTGAAAAAACTTGCCTATAATTCATTAACTCAACACAGCAACTATTTTGATCTTTTGAGCCCTTATCTCTATAAATACAGAATTTTCATGCACGTGCTCACAGAATATATAGTATTGTATGGCTTGCTTTTTTCACTTAACCTTTTATTATCAACTCTTCCCCAACATTTATGCTTTTTTGGTGAGTGCATTCATGTTTGGGAATTCCTTCCATCCCAGGCAAGTGAGGGCATCCCCTTCCAACCTCAGTCATACTCCAAAAGCCAAAGATACTTTTAACTTGGTGTAAGATTCAACAAAGCTCTGACACACTGTTCCTTCTGAAGTTTTTGTAGGAGATGTTGTGTCTATCTGCCAACTACTGTTTCCTTGAGATAAAGTGAAGCTCTTTAAGACAAACTGGGCAAGTAACAGCATTCTTCACATCATGGTAGCATGCCTGTTATGTGTTAGGCCAGGGGTCCCTAACCCCACCACCCCACCCCCCACCACCACCATGGCCTGTTAGGAACCAGGCCTCACAGCAGGTGGTGCATTACTGCCTGAGCTCCACGTCCTGTGAGATCAGGGGTGGCATTAGATTCTCATAGGAACGTGAATCTTATTGTGAACTGCGTGTGCGAGGGATCTAGGTTGCGCACTCCTTATGAGAATCTAATGCCTGGTGATCTGAGGTGGAACAGCTTCATCCCCAAACCATCCCTCATCTTCCCCAGCAGTGGAAAAATTGTCTTCCATGAAACCAGTCCGTCCTGCCAAAAAGATTGGGGACAGCTCTGTTAAGCAATGCCAGGGAAATCTCAGTCATTTCCTCCTTGACTTTTCTCCTTCAGCCTCCCTCTTATTACTGTATCTCACCACTGTCTCAAAAAGCAGCCCAGGCTGGGTGTAGTGGCTCATGCCTGTAATCCCAGTATTTGGGGAGGCCAAGGCAGGAGGATCACTTGAGGTCAGGAGTTTGGAGAGTAGCCTAAAGTAACATAGTGAGACCCTATCTCTATAAAAAAAAAATTTTTTTAATTAGCCAGATGTGATGGTGCATGCCTATAGTCAGGAGATTCAGGTGGGAGGATTGTGTCAGCCCAGGAGTTCGAGGCTGCACTGAGCTATGATCAAGCCACTGCACTCTAGTCTGGGTTTTTTTCCTGGTTATAAAAATTATTCATGGCCAAATACACAGAAATAAAAGTCGTCTATCTTTTTATCACTCACAACTAGACTGCTGCTAGTAATTTAGGTTTTTAAAGAAATATTTGCTTTTTAACAGTCTCCTTGCCTGAAGCCAAAGTGTTAAAAACAAGACCATTCTACTTATTCAATTTCTACCCTATGCCTGCACATCCAGGGCTCAGATGAATTTAACATTAGTACCGGATGGCCCATGCTTTTTATCCATGTGGTAGCAGTAACAAGAAGTCTTCCCAGCTATCATTAAGAGATGATTTAAAATGTCGTCAAGTATATGAAAAGCTCCTCCTCTCAGAATAGCAAACAGCTGTTCATGATCTCCAGCGAGACTGGAGCCAAAGAAAGAGACTAAGTGACTGGGGCTCTGTGCAACTCCTGGCCCTAAACGAGGACAGCAGACAGTTCCTGGAGGGTTCTAGGTGAAACCCATGCCCCATGTCACTTGGACTGTCCATTTAGCTGAGACTGGGATATTTTGGCTTGAAACTAGAGAACAGTTTCCATTCTCTCTGACTTTTCAGGACGGCTTGCTTGGTGGTTTACAGTGGGAGGGTCACGAGTTACCTAGTTCTCTGTAGGTCTTTAAAAGTAGCTTATGGAGTTTTCATCTGAAGGACTTAAGTGCGGCCTTATTGAAAGGCAGTGGGGTGGGTTTGTGGCCTCTGGGGGTTCTCTCCACACAGATTTACTTTGGTATTTCTGCCCTCAGCTTCCTTTCCCAGAATTCAGTGCTCCTCTGTTTAGCTTCTGATGGCCACCATCTTGCCTGCCAGTCGTCTAGTGCCTGCCATCTCTCCTGGAGGAGGCCTGGGTCTATTACTCCACCAGTTGGAGGAGTAAAAGAACCTCTGGCTTGGAGCAGTGTGGGTGTCTGTTTAGTTCATGAACCTTTATGAATACCTGACATGCACTCCACTCAGCACAAGGGATTTTGGGTGGTAGTTGACAGCATAAAAATCACAGACTGGGGAGCCTTGAGGCCATCATAGCAAACCTCCTGATATTATAGGTGAAGAAGAAAAGGCTAGAGAGGGCATGCCACTGCCCCAAAGTCACAGCAAAAGAGAAATATAAGAAAGATGCTCCTCTAAATGATTTTACTGTCTCAATCCATATCGTGCACGTCTTGGTAGATCATACTACATACTCATTTGGAGCTGAAAGATTTTAGGAGATTATGAGAAAACTCAGGCTGGAAATGCATGTAAATAGAGACCCAAAGCCACCAAAACCCAAGCTAAAATGACTGCGTTAAGAAGGAATTCCATGTAAGGGAATATAGCAGGTGCTATTGGTACCTGTTAATACTCCTTGTCCTTATTTCAATATGTGCTAAGAGCATTTTACCACTTTGTACTGAAAGCACTGACAACTGAGGGCCTGAAGGCTCTTTCTTAGCATGCCTGCACAGTGGATTGAAAATTCCCAGTTCATGACCAGGAGCAGCCCTCAGCCATTGATAGATGGGAGTTGGAGGATAAATACCCCAGCTCCCTTGCCCATAAGGTAGGTAATTCTGAGGTATGTTCTACACTGTCTCCCAGAATTCCCCTGTAAGGTTGAGCCCCTAGTTGTTAACCAGTTGCCCCCAGTGGTAACCTGCATATTGACACTTCCTTCATTGGCTTCATTTCCTTCGATGTCTCACTTCCTTGCTAGTGTTTACTGGGGTTGCCTCCCAAATAAATGATGCATACTTGAATCCTTGTTCCAGGTTAGTCTTTGCAGGAACTCAAACTAAATCAGGAAGTATCACCACCAATTGACCTATTTGAGCATTTGCCCAAGACTGTGCCTCCACAGAGAGAAGGTTGTTAGCACACAGGACTCAATGTGAAAACCTACAGAAGATGGTTTGGGTGTCTATTTTGAGCCAAAACAAACAAAAACTGTGCAGGCACTCACACTCTTCCATGTATTTATAACCTCAACCAGTTGTCCTTGCAAAGAGGCAAGAATGGGTGGGTAAGGAAGCATTTACTGAGCACCTACTCCATGCCAGGCTGTGCTGCATACTCTATGTGCAATAGAATCTTATTAAATTCATAGATGAGACTTGTGAAATACTCATTGTTAACCCCCATTTTACAAATGGGAGAAGTGAGGCTAAGCATCTTGCTGAACACTGCCAGTAAGTGGTAGAGCTCAGATTTGAATCCGGTGCTGTCTGATGCCAAATCTGGTGCTTTTCTGTGCTCTCATGCTGTACCCTGGAGCTTACAAATATGTGCATCAGCCATGGCCCTGGACTTGTGATGCCATGCTGCTGGCAGTGGCATTTGTAACCACATCAGCAGTCCATAAATGTGCTGTCTTCCCTCTCCCAAAACAAGTCCCCACGGCAATGATCCTGCATGTCTCCTTTCATACACACATGCCCCAGGCTGCCCTTCTGTGACTCATTTTCCTTTTTGTTTCACTTAAACCTTATAGGTCACATGTGCAAATATTCCATAGCAGGACATGAAGAAGGCTGGAGGCAAGGGGCCCCAAGCTCTCCTCAGTTTGGGGGACCCTGGTCATTAGCAAGCCTTTGGTGCCTCTAAACGTGCCTGTGGTGTGACCGTGTTTGTGCAGTGGGTTAATGTTGGCCGAGCTGGTCAGAGGGTGGGGTCAGTGGAAGAACCTGCAGAGTGCGGCTGAGCCTCAGCCACCCCAGCTCTCCCCACATCTCCCCTGCAGCCACATCTGCCTTGTTTTGTGGCAATGTCAGCTTTAGTCTCATTTCTCTTCAAGTTTCTTAAGGGCACTGGCTAAGTCTTCTTCAGTGTTGTGCCACCGAAGAATCTGGAACATTCTATTAGCAACAATAGACAACTGCTGAATGATAAGGTTATAAATAGTGACATCTAATGATGTGGCTATGTTCTAGAATCAAGCGTCACGAGCATGAGCATTTTTAGACTAAACTTTAGGTTGCTATTAAATTTTTTTGACTGTTTGTTATGAAACTATTTAAACTAACAGAAAAGTATAATAAATACTTTTAAATATAATGAATAGCCTAACGAATGCCCATATACCCATCACCTAGACTTAGCAAACAGTATTTGCCATATCTGATGCAGCTCCCAGAACCCAGGTTTCTTATCTACTCTGATTACAATAATGATACCATCTTGTGGTACAGGGACATCTTGTCAAGCACATCACAGGGATTGTATACACAGAGGAACTACGTCTCAGGATCTTCAAAGTTGTCTTCACCCAACCCCTCTATACTTACTGAAGATCTGCTGTGTGTCAGGCCTTGTGGAAGGCACCCAGTGACAAAGATGAGGAAGTCATGGTCCCCATCCTTGGGGCATTCACCTCCATTGGAGACTGGGAATAAACTTGTAAATAGACAATTGCATTGTGATGTGCCAAGCCCAACATTCCATTTTATAGTCCCATGGACCGAGAACCTGAGAAGGCTGTCGTCTCATCTATAGAGAGCATTACTAGATCCAAGTTGGGGAATCATGGCAGGGACTGGAGCCCTGCGTTCTACGTTTGCTGCTACTTAGCTGTGTGACCCTTAGCAAGTCACTGGCCAGGTCTGGATCACAGTTTTCTCATCTGTACATGAAAAGGTCAGGCTGAAATATTTCAAAGGCCCCCATTCAGATCCAAGTTTCTGGAACTTTTTATGGTGAAGTATTTAACCCACCTTGCTGCCTAACTCTGCTTTTTTGCCTGTAACCTCCATTCTGGGCCAGAGCCTGCAGGGGTTTCCAGCTCTGCCTAGGTTCCACGATGGGTTCTAATTCCACCCCCTTGGAACCTGTGCCGGGGCTAATTCTCCCAGTCAGGAATTCCTTCTGTGGAACTAACCCATGTCTCTATTGCTGCAGTTTCCATTAATTTCCTTTGACCCATCCTCGGGGGGAAGCTCATGATTACTGATAATTCTAGTTAATCCTTTAACTAGGAAAAGGAAACTAACCATCTAATAGGCCGAATGAGGGAATGACTTGGCACACCATCTGCAAAATATAAACCTAAAATATTCCGGAGTGTTCTCTGGGAGGCCACAGCCATTAACGCCCCGAGAGCTGGCTACTGCAGATACTTGCTCCTCATGGTGGGCACACTTCTGAACTGAGCCAGGAATGGGCACAGGCAGGGCAGCCGTGCCGTTTCCCCCTCTCTGCATGTTTGTGGCATAACCATCATAACCATTTTACTTGCTAAGGCAAAACATCTCCAGCCCCGTAAAAAGCTTTCTGACATCTCTCTGAGCTGCTGGCTTCCCCATTTTCAGAAGATGCCATGGTTTATTAATTCTCTGCAGAAGCAATAAGAACTGGGTATTGGCTTAATTTGGGGCCAATTTATTGTTATGATAGAAAAATTGGGCTCCGTCTCCTTTTATTCAACACAAGGGCCTATAGTTCCCCCTTTAACCCCTTCTGTGCTGGGCTCTTCCTCCAATCCACTTCTACTTTTTTGTCTTTGGGATATTATTTAACCTCTCTGTGCCTCTGTTTCCTCAACTGGGATAATCATAGTACCTATTTCATAGAATTGTTTTGAGTAAATACTGAGTTACTGAGTTATTTTAGGGTCTCTCTCTCTCTACCAGAAACTTCAAATTGACACACTGTTTTTAAAAATCTGGGAATTTCACTTTCTAAAAATCCAGGTTTTCAGCTTCTCGTGAGTGACTGGGAGCCACACTTACCCTATGTCCACACAACCACCTGGAGCCAAGCAGAGGTGGCTCCTGCTAAAAATGACATCTCATGTCTGTCCAGGTCCTGGTCCTCCATTCCACTCAGGGGCAGGGCCTTTCTTCATGTCCTGGTTGACCCAGAGGCCCCGAGTCTGTGGTCTGGGTTCCCCTGTTTCCTTAGGCTGAGCCAGTTGTAGCCACAGAACTCAATTCTCCTCCACACCCGAAGCTGCTCGGAAATGTCCTTCCAGCATTACCTGCACCAATGGTAATAGGCAGCTATGCTCACTGGGAAAGAAAATCTGAACAAGACAATCGGAACCTCTCCTGAGGCAAATCTACCCCAGTGGGTTGAAGATGTAATTGTAATTTGGAGACAGAAGAAAAGAAAAAAATAATAAACAGCAGCATGATTCCCATTTTCTCTGAATTCTGACATCGTTGAGTGCCAACTGGACAGGCGCCTCACGCGCATCCCATCTATGCCACACAATCATCCCAGTGAGGTGGGTGTCATGGTTCCTGTTTTATGGATGAGAAAAGTGAGGCTCAGAGAGGTTGAGTAACTTGTACAAAGTTACATACTTAGGAAGTGGCAAAGGCAGGCTAACCCCACCCTTGATTGTGAACTGGATTGGGTGAAAGTTCTTGCAGGGTGGGCCAGGGTGAAGGCCGCCCTGGTGGAACTCCTGAGGCAATGAGCGATCCTGCTGATGCCTGTAAATGGTGCCAGCAGCGCAGGAGATTCCTGCCCTGGGAGAAGAGGGGAATTCAAGGGAAGCATGTGGGAGTGCTACTGGCATCTGGTGGGTAGAGGCCAGGGACACTGCTAAACATCCTACAACGAACAGGACAGCCCACAACAAAGAGCATAAGATGTCAGTGGTCCTGAGGCTGACAAACTGCCTTAAAGTCTTTTTTTTTTTTTTTTTCTAGACAGGGTCTTCCGCTATCACCCTGTCTGGAGTGCAGTGACACAATCATGGCTCACTGCAGCCGTGGGCTCCTTGGACTTCTGGGCTCAAGCGCTCCTCCCACCTCAGCCTCCTGAGTAGCTGGATCTATAGGCGTGAGCCAACGCACCTGGCTATCTCTTTTAATTTTAAGAGTCTGATTCTAAGATGGTTGAGGGGTCACCAGAAAACCCTTTTCTGGTCATGGCCTGAGCCTTCTCTTCGCTGTCACCAAGGCTCCCACAGAAAGGTGGATGTTGTCTGGAGGAGGATTTATGGACATACCATTTGGCATAGCATTTGAGAATGCCAGACCTGAAAGGCCATCTAAGCAAATCCCTCAGTTGTACAGATGAAGAAACTGAAGCCCAGAGGAGAAAGTGCCTCGCTAAGACTGACCAGTCTGATACCTTATTCCTGAGGGCCAGAAAGTAGATTGCTGGATGCAGTACAGGTTGGGGGCAGGCATCACCTCTGTGTGAATTCAGGGCACAGCGTGCCCTCTGACGGCCCTCAGCTTCTCTATCTCTAATGGGAGGTGGAGGAGGCACAGGTCTGGGGAATTTCTGGGTCAGCTCTAGCACTGGGGACAGTCTAGGGCAGTGGTTCTCGGTATCAAGCAGCATCAGCACACCCCGGAAGGTTTGTGAAAACCCACATTGCTGGGCCCCACCCCTGAGTTCCCAGTCTAGTAGGGCTGCAGTGGGGCCTGAGAATGTGCATTTCTAACAGGTTTCCAGGTGTTGCTGCTGCTGGGACCACACTGAGAACCACTGGTCTAGGAGGTGGGGATGAGTAAATTGAGAGATACCCATCACTAGGAAGGAGGTGAAACACTGCCTCTGATTGGGTGGCTGTAAATGAGGTGGCTGTATCCCAAAGGCCCCAACTTTTACTCATATTTTGGCCTGAGGTGGGTCTGTGTCCCTGAACTTGGTACAAACTCCTGTTCCTGGGAAGGCCACTCTGCCCCATGGGCAGGTCACCATACACTTATCTTCCAAATTCAGTCACACTTGAATGTGAAAGGAGGCAGTGCTAATAACTGTGGGGACAGAAGGCGCAAGCTGGGCTGTCTGTGGCAAATTGAGCCATAGGAAATCAACCGGGCAGCTGGGCCTCCGGGAAGTAGCCAGGCCCACACAGAGCCTTAAATCTCCTTCACAAGCATTTTGATGTGGCCAGCTTGTTTTCACTGAGATCAGAGGAAGAGAGGGAGTTGGGATGCTGGCTGCTGCAAAAGTTTTCAGGGCGGCCTCTAAAATATGCAGCGTAGAAGCCAGCAGAGCCATGAACCACGCCCCCCTGTGCCCCGTGGTGGCTGGTCAGCATGTTGGAGTCCAGCCGGGACGGCTGCCCCACTCCCTAAGGAAGCTGTGCCACCAGAGCCAGCCTCACCTGCAGGGTCCTGTCCTGCATGTCCCAGCAGTCTGGGCTGGAAGAACTTAGGAGGTCCATGCAGGGCAGATGTGGAGGCCTCCCTCCATGTGCAAAAGGTGAATCAGAGAGGCGGGATGTGCTCTACATCACCCTCATGGTAGTAGACAGACCCGAACCACGAGTTCCAGGGCAGAGACCTTTTCACGCACACTGATCTCTAGATACATTGAATTTGGCTGTAAATTCTAAGGGACGCTGTGCTAAATATTAGGGGGTATAATATTAGCTCAGAGCAGGCGTCTCTCATCCAGATACAGAAGACTGGGCATGATGTCTGGCTGAAACTTTGTGGCCTATTTTTCCACACTCGGCAAAGACCTGCGTGTTGCCTTTGGACTCCTCTCCTCCTCTGCCTTTTTGATTCATATTTCCTTTAAAGTTGGGAGTGCGCTTCGGGTCTTCTTTATATTGCTTTTCACCTGCGTTCTTCCTTCATTCTGCATGGTGGGGTGGAGAGAGAAAGGAGGGCCTGGGGGCAGGGGGGCAACTACAAGCCCACCCCTTGCCTTCTGGAAATGCCATTTGTTCCAGACCCAGACCCAGCCCATGCCAGGAAAGCCAGACACACTACCCAAGTCATTGGCACAGACAAGCGGAGTGAGGGATGCTCAGGGGAACCCTAGACTTGGTCAGTACTCCATGGAAGATGAGGGGGTTCCAGGACCAGATCTGGGCAAGAGGGGGTAAGGATCACAAGACCACACAGCTGGAGGGAAACTTGGGAATTCTATGGGCCAAACCCTTGTTGTGCAGAGGGGGAAACTGAGATCCAGAGAGGGGTAGAGGTTTTCCCAAAGTCACACAGAATGAGGTCTACAACATCCCTTCTCTGACTCCTTGGTCCAGGGCCCTTTCCACCACATTTTGTTAGCCAGGCAGGAATTTGGTGTGCGTCTTGAGTCTCCCACACATCCTAGAGGCAGAAGGTGCAAGGAACATGTGCAGCTGTGTGGTGCTGTCAGGGAGAGTGGCTTCCTCATGCCTGTGTCACCAGCACTTGGCACAGTGCCTGACACATGTGAGATGGTCAGTATATGTTTGTTCACTGAACCATGTTACAGCAATCCTTCAGAAGGGCTTGTCTCTTAAAAGGAGTTTTCATAAAGTTAATTTACCTTATAATGCACCTCAGTAACTGTGGCAAGGAAAAGAAATAGGGGTCTTATGTGCTAGGGCATATAATGTAAATCTTCTCTTAACATTTTAATATTTCAGGTATTATATAAGCAATGCATATTTATTATGAAAAAAATAGGTAAGAAAAAAATTAACATCTCCACAATGATCTGATGGAACCATGGACCCAGGGGGAGCGTGCTTAGGGGCTGGAATACCTTGGAGCCCTCAGAGCACTTCCTGCAGCACCAGACTTCTCCCCTGCTTCCTTATCTCCACTCTCCATATCTTTGACATTGTCATCTTGGAGGGAAGGAGCCCCATAAACAAACCTGGCTCTCGCATTCAACAGGTTCTCAACAGGTTCAACTTGAGGTAGAGCTGCAGTGTGCCAGTTGCATTTTTTTTTTTTTTTTTTTTGAGACAGTGTTACTCTGTTGCCCAGGCCGGAGTGCAGTAGTGCAATCTCGCCTGACTGCAACCTCCCCATCCTGGGTTTGAGTGATTCTCCTGCCTCAGCCTCCCAAGTAGCTGGGATTACAGTCACGTGCCATCACGGCCAGCTAATTTTTGTATTTTTAGTGGAGACAGAGTTTCGCCATCTTGGCCAGGCTGGTCTTGAGCTCCTGACCTCAGGTGATCCACCAACCTCGGCCTCCCAAAGTGCTGGGATTACAGGCGTGAGCCAAGGTGTCCGGCCTGCCAGTTGAATGTGCTCAAATGCATATTCCAATTTTCTGGAAGAATGGAACCAATGTGTCTTGAGAGCTCATTTCATGCCTGTATGTTCACAGACATCATCAAATTTGATCCTCACCAGTGCTCACTATCAAATGAAATCTAGAGCTTACAAGAACAAAGCAGGCCTAGAGTGCCCCCAAACCATACCAGACGCTGGACACCATCACCATGGATAGTGCCTAAGTCAAGGGCATTGATTGGAGGCACAGAAGTCAGAGCACCTTCCACACATCTGTCACATAACGTCTTCCCATGCCATTAGTGAGTGATCCTGACATGAAGATGCAGGGTGTCTCCCTAGCCCCTCTGAGCTGTAGCTCTCTGTGTGCTGTGCCTATACTGGCTGACCCAACGTGATGAGAACCTGGAAGAAGTGGTTTTGAGGATTGGATTTACCGATCTCTGGCAGTGTGACCTACCAGGACAGGCCACTTGCCCTTTCTCGGCTAAGCTGTCCTTTTTGCAACACGAAGTCATAATCACAGCCTACCCATTCACTGGGACCTTGCAGAAACCAAGCCTTACGGAGAGTTAAGGTGCATTATGGATGGAAAGTGCCACACAAGAGTACCTTCTTTCCACTAGGAAAACCTTGACTTGGCTGGTGCTGTTCTAGGATCGACTGCTTTTCCTTTCCTTGGCCTCCTGCATTGAGTTTGCCTTTCTCCCCCCAGCCCCCTGTCTCAGCATCACAGGCTCCTTAGGAGCCCCACTCACAGCTCCCCAACTGCTAATGTTCACTTCTGTGGAAAATGATAGGTGACAAGTTGCTCTTGGAGATGCCCACAATCAGATAAGCCAGGAGGGGAAACAAGTTCTTCTGGAAGGGAAACAGCCTGTACTATGGAAATTAAATATTCCTTAGAGGAGAGCAGGAAACTTTAGATCCCAGCCACGGGTTTCTGAGGAAGGTTCACCAGAGAAACTGGGGCATCCCTGGGGCACGGACTGGGAAGGATGGAAGCTGTTACTCCTGACATCTGCAACTGTCATTTGGAGCCTGGGTCTGGGCTGTGTGTCCCCCCACCCCTGCCCCAACACTGGCAACATGATCAAAGTCATACTTCCCCTTTTCCCCCTGTGGGGGCCCCAGCGCCCTTCTAGTCATTCAGCAATCAGGGCGCATGTGCTTTTCAAGTCAGTGTCCTGATATTTATCTGCAAGCAGGGATGTGAGAGGCAGCCTCCTGCCACTCCCGACATGGGGAAACTGAGTCACAAAAGGGCTGAGGTGAGTGGTCACGTGAAAGCCACTCTGAACAAAGCTCTGGATGTACTCTGCTCTCCTTGTCTCATGTGCACATACAGACACACAGACAGACACACACTGAGTTTTACAGCTCTCTAAAATTTATGAGCAAAGTCAAGTACCCGGAGATCTCTTAATTAAGCAGCCTTCCCCTAGGAGAAAGGAAATGGCCTTCCATATTCTTAGCACCGACATTGGATTGCATGATTTACTACCTGAGGCTTGCATTTCTCCCCACATCAACTCCCCTCTAGTGCAAACATCTATCACTTTGAAGGCAGTTCAAACACCACCTTCCCCTTGTCTTCCCCTGTCCCTGGTGCCCTCCAGCCCCTTAGCATTTCCTCAGATCTGCCTCCTTGCCCCAGAGGTCCAAGATCAGGCTGGAGCCCTGAACAGACACCCTGCTGTCACCCACCCAGTGAAAGAGAAAGCCCTGCATGCCCAGGACTGGCACCAAGGGGCTGCCCTGCTGCTAGAAGGTGGGGCTGGTGCGGGGTCCCTCCTCAGCCCACTGTGGCTGCTGATGGCTGCCATGAAGATATATGGGTTTAATCAGGCCCCTGACAGGTAAAGACCCTGACAACGAGGACAGTTTGTTCTCCCAAACTGTTGAGTATCTAAGCCCAATGTTTACTTTGGAATTGAATGAATAACATTGTTCTGGGAAAGGAAATTTGAAAAAGCAGGCTTGTAATTTACAGTAGAGAGGAGAGCAGATCTGGAGGTCTTGCTACCCCCACCCCAGGCCCAGGCCCCCCTCCTGCAAACCCTCACTATGTCTTTTTGCTGTTTTAAACTTCTAAACACACCACAACCAACCAGCTCATCTTCTCAGCCCTGCCAGTAAAGGTCTCAACATTGCCAGGCTCCTTATAGCTGCCAAGATAACACATTGCTTCAAGGCAAAAGGTTTTTTTTTCCCTTCCCTTTTTAAAAAATCAAAACCAAAAGCCACTGAAATTCCAAATGCTGTGAGACCCATTCAAAATGTGGAGTGATTATCTGGAATGATTATCTGGGATAGGCCAGAGGTTCACCTGCACCCACTCCCACCAGGTCAGGACAGAGTGGCTTTTTATCAAAAAAAAATAAGGGGGAGAAGCCCACCAAACCCCCAAAAGCCAAACCTAGCAAAACATGCCCCTCTTCTAGGGTTGAGGAATCCCTTTGCTGAGGATGGTCAATTTACTTTAAAATTCTTGGGGGTGGGGGAGAGGGATGGTTTCTTTGTAGCCAGCATCTAGAAGACTCCTGGGGACTTTCTTTGAACAGAGACCAGTGGCAGCACCTCTTGCTTGTGCTTAGGCATGGGGTGATGCTTCCTAGTAGTGGGCATCTTGGCCGGCTAGAGGGTGCTCGAGACCAGCCTGTTTCCCTTAAACAGGAGAAGTCTCTTTTCTGAAAGAAGCACACCTTTGATTAGGTAGAGACCGACTCGGAGACCTGAAAATTCCATGTCTTTCACCTGCCTCCCTCTCTGAACTTGTGCCCAGATGTAAGACAGAAGGAAGGGGTTGGGGGAGGGTCTCAGAAAGACCCATCCCCGGGTCTGGCCATAGACTGGAACAGGACCCTCACACTCTTCTTCTGGCTTTGGGCAGGGACACTTACTTCTCCCATCCTCCATCAGCCAGGGCCTCACTGCCCGCCTGCCCGCTGGCCTACCTCAGATGCCTCAGATTAGCTAATTGACATGGGGAGGCCACTTTGAACATTTCAAGGCCTGGTCAGGGGCCAAGTCTCATTACTTAGCTTCAAAGTCAAAAACTCCATAAAAAGTTCATTGGTGGAGCTGATTGTTCCAGATTGTCCTAACGGAACTGAGCCCACCACGGCACCCCGGGCCTCACGTTTTAATGTGGGGCGACAGCCCGTGTGTGGTACTGAGCTGGGATGGGGGAGGGGGGCACAGGAGGCCAAGACCCAGTCTGCATTTTCTTTTCTCTTTTCAAACACTTAAAAATTACAAAAAGACTAACCACACTACACAACATTGGAAAACAAGAGAAAAAATAAAAGATTCCAGAAACCCATACCCTAATACAACAATATTTCTTTATGTATATTTTTTATATACTACTAATCAGCATATGTATACAAAAATGGCCTGCTTTTTTTTTTTTTTTTTTTGCTAAGCATTAAATCATAAGCATTTCCTACCTCTTCATGACCAATATTTTAAGTGGATATGTGATATTCTGTCCCGGAAGTATGGACTGATTGTTACACATTTAGGTTGTTTATAGTTTTACATTTTTACAAATAACAGAAAACATATTTATATTTTCCCACGATTGGTTTTTAAATTTTAAAAAAGTAACATTTTTTAAATGTTTTTTAAACTTTTTTTTAAAAAGTCACACTTTTTTTTTTTTTTTTTTTTTTTAGAGTGTGGAAAATCTGGGAAAGTATAAAGAAGTTAATAAAAGTCACCTGTGATTGTTCTACCAAGCGAGAATCACTGCTAACCTTCGGGGGTATTTCCTTCATGTGTATATATTAGAAACAGGATCGTGCTGCACAGAAGTTTTGTAGGTCCCTGGGGCCGGGAGAATAAAATTGGCAGAGGAAATATTTCCAGGAGAGATTCAGTGTGTGACATGTGTGCATTCGAAGTTGGATGACATTTTCGTTGCGAATGTGGGACAGCCCTGTGCCCAGCCCCAGGGCCAGGCGGGTGGCCGAGGTGTCCTTGATCAGGGACGAGGATGCTCCCAGGGCCAGCAAGGCCACGGGGGCACAAGCAAACGCACTTTCCTCATTTCTTCTGACAAGCGCATTGGAGCCCCTGATTTATGGCCACACTTCATGGGACACTAGTAAACGTCCCATAGTATATTTTGTAAGAGTAATGAAGTCTCAGGAACCCGGCCCTCCCCGCGGCCTCTGCTAATAAATTTCCTTGGGCGAGGGGTGAGCTGCCAGGCGCTGGGCCAGAGTTGCGGGCTGCGGATTAGCAGAGGGGGCACCAGCCTGTCCCCCGGGGGCCGCCGCTCCACCCCGGGCTCTCGTAGGCGGTGGGGGGCTTTGCGGCGCCCCCACCCCAGCCACGCCGGGAGCACAGCCCCGTAGAGCTCAATGTGGAGCTCTCAAAAGGCAGGAGGAAGATGAAAAGTGAGTCGAGAAGCTGGAGAGGAAGGGGGGAAACCCCAAACCATAATTGCCGCTTTCCTTCTGCAGCTCAGGTTGCTGGCCCGGGGCTGAGGGGCGGCGAGGGCTGTTTCTTTTTTGACTACTGTTTTCCTGAAGTTTGAGGCTGGACTATGGGATGAAAGAAGACCGAGGGGCAACTGGCATGGGCTGGGTTGTGCGGGGCCACCGCAGGAGCGGGTGGGGGCGGGGGGAAGGGGACGGGAGGTGCTGAAGATTTTTCTATCTCCCCCCACCCCCGTCCCCAAGCCACACACACTTCAAAGGGCTGGGGACAGGGAATCCATTTGTCACTCCGCAGAATAGCTGCCCCCCCCCCCCGCCCCCTTAATGCTCCCTTCCTCTTCATAGATCTGCTTCGAAGCTGGATGTTTCTTCACGAATTTTAATTCAACTCTCATTTCAGCCAGCGCCTTCCAGGTCCCACACCAGGTGCTGAGGAAACAAAGATGAGTAAGACACACCACTCGCCTCAGGGAGGTCCCGTTCTGTGCTGTCAAATCACCCAGAGTGCAAGCTGACACTAATTGACTGCTTACCATGGGCCAGACGCTGTTCCAGACACTTTACATGTATTCATCCATTTACTCCTCACAAAACCTAAAGCAGGTGTTTTGTTATCATCTCACTGTTAATCGGGCACTGAGACAGTAAGTGGCTTGCCCAGGTTCCCTCTGGTTCTTGAGTCAGGTTCTCAGAGATCCCTCAAATCTCAAGGACTTGAAACAGGCAGGCTACCCAGACTTCCTCTCTAACAAGCAGCTTACTCCACACACAAGGAAAACAAGGCCCAAAGAGGAGAAGTGACTTGCCCAATGCCACACAGAAAAGTGGCAAGGCTGGAACTAGACCCCAGCCAACACCCCCACTGAAACATCCAGCTGCCCTCTTTAGCTGTGTGGATGCCTCTCACACATATTCCAAGACATGAAGTGAGAACCATTTTCTGGCATCTGGAAACTTCCTGTTTGTAAGGACCACCCAATAGACCTACAAGGAACCATGGAGACAGTGATTTAAGGAAAGAAACAAAATGAACTCCAAATCAGAGAGCTGGGGGACATTTCAGTATCAGTGGCATTGGGAATGAGTTTCTTTAAGTTAAAATTTTATATTTTAGTAACCAGAAATTTCCCGTGTCTATCGGATGGAGTTTTACCAATTTTCAAGGAATCAGAAAATGATCAAGATAACTACATTTGATACTGAACAATGCTGAATACTGAGTGAGGTTTTGTGGCTGTGGGTCATTGCCATACACTTCAGTTAGCGTGGAACCACTGGTGAGCAGAGGCCTCCATTCTCCACCTGGACTTGCAGCCATGGCATGACAGCCTGGAACAGAACACCCAGTGTGAACATCAGGAACCAGAAGATGCTTGGTAGCACACATCAGAAATGGCAGGAGAACCCTTGCTGGGTGTCAGAGCCCAAGCGACTGTGCACAGAGTGCTTGATCATGAAGTTACTCTGGTGCCCCAGCCAGAATTCCCACACCTTAAAAAAGCAATTGCAAGTGCTGCAACAGACCTCCTCGTGGAAAAGCAAACCTCACAATAAAATCTGGGTTTGAAAATAAAATGCCTGACCTAATTTGATGGTGACTGCCTTCCAGGTTGGTTTGTGTGGGGGCACTGGGATGTCGGGGCTCTGGTTCTTATTAGAATTCTCCTGTGCTCTCAGGATGGGCAAACCTGGCTCATTGCAGGCTGGACCCACAGCAGGGCTGGGAAAGGGCCCTCAACTGGGAGTCAGGGACCTCAAATGTACCAACCAGCAGTGACACATCATGTCTCCATGATTCAGGTATGAAATAAGGGCAAGAAGATCTTACAGCCCATAAGGGGTGGCTGGGCCTGACCTGGTGCAGGCGTTGTAAGACCCTGACCTTGGCAGTCCTTGCAGCAACCCTGGGCAGCACATATCATTGTGGCCATTTTACAGATGAAGAGACTGAGGCATCGAGGGATTACAAGGCCCACTGTGCTCTGTGGGTGGGTGTGAAATGACTCACAGCTAAGTGCTGTGTAAATACAGAAGATCATAGTTACAAACTGTCCCAATACATGCGTGTGTGTGAGCCAAGGCCTAACACGTCACTGGCAGATCTATTTGCTCAGTCATGTTAGTCCCTCCCCTTCTTTCTTTCCTCTCTAGGGCAGGGGACAACAAAAGGAAGATGAAAGTATTCCCTAATACAGCTGGAGGATTCACGTTACCCATGCCAGGAGAATAGCCAAGGAAAGAAACCCCAGCTCACGCCCTCCTGCATTCTTTACAAGGACACGCGGGAGTGGGGAGCATGCCCTGAGCAGAGCGGACTCAAGCTTGGGCCCCTGTTCGAGGAGTGCTAAAAAATCTTGCGCCCTCTGGATGCTTTTTGAAATTTCAAAATGGATGAAACAGTGACTTCAAAAAATCAATGGTAATTTTAGATCAGGTTTTTTGCAAACTTCTCACTTCCTCCTGGAGAGCCTGATAAACACAGGGCAGGCACTGACAAATGCTAGTTTCATTCCAGGAAGGTGTGAAAATTGAGTTTGTTGGGCATTGCCTGGGCTTCAGGCAGGAAAGAATGAATGGCCTTTTCCTGGGGACGACTCCTCTCACTGCAAGACTTTAGGGCCTGGGCAGAGTAAAGATGGTCCAGACCTGCCCTGGCCAGCAGTTCTTGGCCAAAATGGAGAGGCTCTGTGACAAAATAGTGTGCTACACAATGTGCATGTCTTGATGTTGTTACTAATATTGCTGTAATTATTCCTGATTCTGTGATTTTCCACTAGGTCACACTGCTTTGTAATTTTGGCTTTGACTTCTTAGCAGGAATGAGCTGTAGGTGACTTAGGAGGTGTCTGTTTGCTCATCATTTATTCTGTTCACTGCTTGGATTTCATCTGCTATTCTTTTTTTTTCCTTCAGTTTACCTAATGTGGGCCAACATTTCCTGGGTATCCCTGACACAAGAGGAATCTTGGGAAAGGCCCCAGCCCTGAAGGAACTTAGACTGGCCTAGAGGAAACCAGGCATAGACCAGTCATAGGTAAATGATTAGGTGTCACTATATGGTTGAGCGCTGTAAAACTCAGGCTTTCTGTCCAAGGTAACTATTTTTTCAACTTTCTCTTCCATTCTCTAAGGCCAGAACAAATCTGGCTTAATTACAACATGGCCTCTTTGAACATCAGTTGACTTGAAACCAAGGTTTGATGAGATGCTGTTTAAAGGACCTTCCAGTTCTAGCTGAGGGGGTCTGAGAGACTCATGTCAGCACAGGAGAGGGGCTCACTGCCCTTGAGTCTGAATGTCCCTTGTCCCTGAAGCCCTCTGCTCCCAGCCGAGCCTCTACCCTGGCTGGCTCCTCATGTTGGCACCACCCTGCTGCATTACCTGGCTCCTGTGCTTTTTCAACTCCTTTTCTTTTTTTCTTTCTGTCTTTAGGGAAAAAGTGAAAAAGAGCAGACATTTCTAGCACACTGTGGGTGGCCTGTAGGGGAGATGATGAGTCGGGGAGGGACACACTGTTGACTCACCGGGTCACCCCTGGAGCCATTTTACATCACAAAGAGATGATCACTGGACTCGCTATGACTCTGCTGGTGGGCACTGTCCTATGCCCTGCAGGAGGCCTCCCAGGAACCCAGAGCAATACTCTGTGTGTGAGCATAAGGAGGGACAGTGACTCTGCAGAGCACTAAGACCCTTCATGGGGCAGACGACAGAGAGCCCCATGGGGGCTGTGGTTCTCGCCAACTCCAGGCAACTGACTCCAAATGCCCTCTTCTCTCCAAGTCTACTCCCTCCACCCTGCAGACTGAGTGGCCCCACCCGGAGCCACACGGGCCACACCCTGGCCTATACTGGGCACTCAGGGTGAATAGCTGCTGCTTAGCACAGCGCCTGACCACATGGTGTGTAGGTGGCCAGGGAAATTCAGCTTAATGAATGACTGCTTCAAAGCCACAACATATTAAGCTAAAATAGTTATTAAATGAATAGCAATTGACACAGCACTTTTATATGTCTCTTATTTTCTTATTATGATTTATTTATCTTTTCCTGTCCAGCTCTCATTGTTTTGAAGACCCAAGGATAATGAGGTACACTTAACTGGCAATCAAGAAACCCTAGGGGCTGGGCACAGACGGCTCAGTCTTGTAATCCCAGCGCTTTGGGAGGCCAAAGTGGGATGATTCCTTGAGTCTGGGAGTTCGAGACCAACCAGTAAGATCTGATCTCTAAAAATAATAATAATAATTAGTTTGGTATAGTGGCACACAATTGTAGTCCCAGCTACTCAGGAGGCTTAGGTGGGAGGATTGCTTGAGCCTGGGAGCTCAAGGCTGCAGTGAGCTATGATTGTGCCACTGCACTCCAGCCTGGGTGAGAGAGCAAGACCCTGTTTCAAAAAAAAAAACAAAAAGAAACCCCAGGAAAAGGCACCCCACCTCCCTGTACCTCTGTTGCCTCAACTGTCTAGGCAGTGGTGAAAATAACATCTGAATATATTTCTCTGCAACCTTGCAGGGAGGATCAAGCCCACTGGTGGATGTGAAGTGTCTGGGGCAGTTAAAGAGGCAGTGACACGGCCAGATGTGGTGGCTCACACCTGTAATCCCAGCACTTTGGGAGGCCAAGGCGGGTGGATCACTAGAGGCCAGGAGTTCGAGACCAGCCTGGCCAACATGGTGAAACCCCCATCTCTACCAAAAATACAAAAATTAGCCAGGCATGGTGTTGCCTGTAATCCCAGCTACTTGGGAGGCGAGGCAGGAGAACTGCTTGAACCCGGGAGGTGGAGGTTGCAGTGAGCTGAGATGGCACCACTGCACTCCAGCCTGGACAACAGAGCCAGATTGAATCTCAAAACAAAACAAAACAAAACAAAACACACGTCAGTGACAGGTGTAATGGGCTACTTCCTAAGATGCTCTACATCTGCAAAGACCTTCAAGGAGGAGAATGTCCCCATTACTCTCTGGTCATCAGGCCCCAGGCCCTGAAGTTCTGGCATCATCCAAGAAAGCTTTTGCTGTGCCTAATACTACCAGTCCTGCAGTGGGAGATGTGACTCTGAATGAATGCAGCCAATTTCCCTAAGCCATCTAAGATGGCAAGTTCTATGATTTTTCTTCAGGATCTCAGCTTAAATGCCCCCCCGTCAGGAAGCAATTTCTGAAAGGACTGAAGGAGTGAGCTGTGCAAATGCAGCATCTGCAGGAAGAGAATTCGAAACAGAGGGGCTAGCAAGAGTCTATTTGGCTGGGACTGAGAGAGTGGGAAGAATGGGAAGACACAGGCTTAGAAAGTGGCCAGAAGCCACATCGCATAGGGACTGTGGGACACAGGAAGGACTTTGGATTTTATTATAGGAGCAGTTAAAAGTCATCAGTGGGTTATGAGTGGGAAGGTGACACGATCTGGCTGTCATGTGGAGAACGGGACTGTGGGAGAGGGAGGAGAAGCTGAAGATGGAATTTGCTAGTGTGTTGAATGTGGAGATCTGAGTATAATAGCAATCAGTGATAACTGAGATTTTTGGCTTAAGTAACCAGATGAATGGACAATCTGGCCTCCTGGAACCCAAGTCTTGCCAATTACCTTGTAATATCTCTGTTCATTCCTCTCTGTTCTTTCTACCACTGCCTTGTTCAAGTTCCCATCACTCCTCCTGGGATTCCTGCATTTATTGCCAATCAACCCCATTGTCAAAGAATAGGTTTTATTTCCCTCTCATGCTTGAAAACTCTGATGGCCACCTATATTGGTTAGTTATTGCTAAATAGAGCTAAAAACCATAAACATTTATTATTTCACACTTTCTATGGATCATGAATCTGGGGACATCTTAACTGGGTCCCCTAGCTCAGGGTCACACAAGGCTGCAATTGAGGGGGCAGCTAGGTTGGGGCTCATCTGAAGGCTCAGTCCAGGGAGGACCCAGCCTGAGCTCACTCACGGGATCGCTGGAAGGATTCCATTCCTTGCTGGCTGTTGGACTGAGCACCTCTTGTCCTCGCTCGCTGTGGGCCGGAGATATCAGCTCCTTGACACATAGGTCTTTCCACAGAGCAGCTTGCAGCCTGGTACTGGCTCCCGTCAGAGTGAGCTAATGAGAGAGCAAGAGAGAACACCCAAGAAGGAAGCCACAGCATTTTTGCAACCTCATCACTTTTGCCATAGTCTCTTTGTTAGAAGTGAGGTACTAGGTCCAGTCTACTCTCATGGAAGGCGCTTGTGCAAAGGCATGAATACCAGGAGAGAGGGCTCACTGGGTGCCATCTTCAAGGCAGATGCTGTCTCACCTCTCTCCTGTATCTTCTGCTCCAACTCCTCATGCTGGTCATTCACTTGCCGATCCTGAAAGAGCTATCTGTTTTCTGTACACTTTCCACCTTGGAGATTTTCTTCTGCTCATTACCTCAGGCCTGGAAGTGAAGCATTTGGCCATAATTCTCACTCCGCTTGCTTCTGTCGGCGCTCTTGGTCCATGTGTTTGTTCTTCCCAGTTCGAATTTGTGCTCAGTGACCTTCCGGACTATAACTTACTTGTTTGTGGGTTCCCATTGTCAAATATGGTGTCTGACACAAAGTAGATTGTTATTTGACTCTGCTCAGTATGAATGAGTGAGTTTTAATTAGAGCAAAAGAAAAAATTCAGGAAGGTAAACCTACTCATTGGGCAGATTCTGAAGTCAAACAAGGCCTTAAGATGATTTATTTTAGGTCATCTGTGCCAAGCTTCCTCTCCACTGGAAACTCCTAAAGAAACTGTTTAGCTGCTTCTGCAAGTATACAAGTTGCCACACTTTGGGCCTCTCAGAAATCTTGTGAGGTAGGAAGGGCAGGAATCATTGTACCCATTTTATTTTTTATTTTTATTTATTTTGAGACAGAGTTTCACTCTGTCACCCAGGCTGGAGTGCAGTGGCCTGATCTCAGCTCACTGCAACCTCTGCCTCCTGGGTTCAAGGGATTCTCCTGCATCAGCCTCCCGAGTAGCTGGGATTACAGGCGCCTGCCACCACACCTGGCCTGTACCCATTTTATAGATGCAGGCTGAGGTCTAGGGAGGTTAAGTGTCAGGACCACATGCAGATGGCTAGCACCTGGTAGAACCAGGCTTAGCTCAGTTCAGTTCAGAACATATGTATCAATGCCTCTTACATTTCAGGGCCTACATTTTCATACAGAAAAGTAAGATACAGTTCCTGCCCTCAAGGGGTTCACAATCTCCTAGTGGAGACTGACATATGAACAGATCCACCCTACTCAGTGGGGAAAGCCCCTGGTCTTCTCTGACCACTTGAGTTGTCTCTGAAATGATTTACGCAATAAAAGCAGGATAGTGTAGGGCCAGAACAATGGCCCCCAAATCTAACTGGTGTTTGGAGCCATCTGGACGGCTTTTAGAAACACAGATTCTGATTGATGGGTCCAGAATAAAAACCAGGTGATATTGATGGGCGGGCATGTTTGAGACCCTCTGGTTTACAGGGTTTTTTGGTCTTTGGAGAACAATCAACTGATCTGAAAATTTCTCAGTGGGAAGAAGGGAGACTTCTCATGGGCTCAGCCTGCTAAACCTCCCCAGGTATTTCTCTTCCATGGACTGCACCCATTAGAGTGGGCCCCTGGTCCTGCTGTCACCTACAGATGTCCCCTACTCTGCTCTCGTGTGTCCCAGTCACACCTTTTCCTCATATTGTTGGTCCCAACTAACTCCCACCTGTCTTAGGCATCTCACCCAGGTTTCAAACAATGAAGTGCTTTCAGGGAGCAGTTCCCAGGCTGCGGTTACTCCCCTTCCCGGGTCACAGAGGGTTGTGGTCATTTCCTTCTTGGGATGCCCCACCTATCAGTCTGATGCTTTGCATGCCTTTTGCTGTGAACAGAGCTGCTAAACTCTAGAGAGTAGGTCATTTTGGGGTTTACATTTTGACTCTTCACCTGCTTCCAGTCTTGATTCCAATGTCACCTCAGTGAGTCCTTCTCTGACTACCCATTTCAAATGCACTCCTGCCTCCTACATGCCCCATCCCCTAACTGCTCAAATGTCCTCCAGAGTACTGATTACTTTCTAATTCACTGTATCACTTACTGATTTATTCTGTTTCTCATCTCCCTCCTGACAACAGAGTATGAGCTCCCAAGAAGGCAGGGCTGTCTCCTCTGTTCATGGACATATCCCCAGGACCCAGTACAGTGACTGACACACAGTAGGCTTTCAGAAAGATGCATTGAATGTGTAAGTCTTGAGCAATGCCTTTGCATGCAACAGTGTTCTCTAAATGCTGTTTGGTTGGTTGGTTGATTGACAAAGCCAGCCAAATCAGGGCAGGCTCATCTGCTTCTCTTCCAGAAGATGCCCTGGACTGAGGCTTGGAGACTTATTTCTCAGGGTTAATAGAGTGAGCCTTGTTGAGACTGTCACAGCCTTCCCAGCTGGGCTGAAAAATGCCTTTGGAATCCGATGCTGGGGAGGCAATGGGCCAGCTCCAAGACTTCCCAAGGAGCTGGAGTCAGGGCTGGCTCCACATCCCGTTTGTCAGCCCCAGCA
The DNA here is from genome assembly GCF_028858775.2 of Pan troglodytes. Lineage (NCBI taxonomy): Eukaryota > Metazoa > Chordata > Mammalia > Primates > Hominidae > Pan > Pan troglodytes. The sequence continues at coordinate 50,467,437 of NC_072403.2, forward strand.
TGCAGACGAGAGGCCATCAGTTGCCAAGGACTTTGTTTTATTGTCATTGCAGTTGGCTTCCCTCGGGGCTGGAGCTGCCGGGCAGCAGCCATCAAGCCCTGGCTGCTGGGCTGGGGTAATATTAGCAATTCCATAATTCTCACCCGAGCCGCAGCTGAAAAGAAGAACTGCTGGAGGTGGCTGAGAAAACAGGAGCCCCAGCAGCAGCAGGAGGAGGAAGAGCTAGTACTGGCTGTTCTCTCTCTAACTTCCTCACAGACCTAGCCTTGGGACATGGCTCATGGAGCTTCCTCCAGCCCAGCCTCTGTTCAGTTTTTCCAAAGCTTGTCACAGAAAGAGGGCTGGGGTGTTATTTTTAAGTCTTAGCTACCCAGAATTCTCAGGAAATTTTGATATCATCTTGTAGATCCCACCACAGACAGCCTGCATCGCAGGCTAGAGGGATTGCTGCTTGGAGATGTATTCAAAATGTTCCTTCTGTTATATGTGCCTCCCAGACCTCCGGAAAGAGGTGCCGCCATATTGATAAATTACCCCAGGACAGTTCTCGCCACCTCTGGCCTGTGAAGCACCCCCACATTTATGGGACAATGAGCCTGTGCACCAACCCTGGTCTGAGACATCCCTGGGCTCTGGCCCTAGAGCGGGCAGGCCTCTTACACTACGTGGCTGTCTGGGGATGGCTCAGCCGTTGTGGTACATCCCTGTTCCTTACTTAGGAAGAAAAAATAATTGATGTCCTAAAAGTTGTCTTGTCAAAGAGCTGCCCCGTGGTACCTGAAGGTGAGATCAGAATTGAGAGCCCAGAAGTTTCTCCAACCAAAGAGTCCATCCGAGGGACTGGGCAGGGAGGCAAAAGTAAATGGACACAGGTCCCCCAGAATCAAAGCAGATAGCTCATGTGAATTATTAGTCATGTAACAGCATGCCCTCTGTCCCTCCAAGCCCATATTTAAAGCTAAATAATGTTTCAGCCCCCAACTCTGACATCTATGTAGGCCAGCCTTTCTTGAAACCACACCCTGACACATAAAGCCTATAAGATGCTTCATGAAAAAGGGTTCCTAGATACAAATAATTTGGGAAACACTGCCTGCCTTCTTGGAGATTCACAGCACCTATGGAAGGTTCTGAGAAGTTCTGCAATGAAGAAATTTGTTTCATTCTATTTCATCCAGTATTTCCCACACTCAAACTCTTTTATCACCTTCTAATATCCCTTGTATTGGGGTTTCCCATAGAGCCCACTGGGAAGCACAGGTCCTGAGGATAGGCTTCTAGAAATACTGACGATTGGTTTGGCCCACTTGGCACCTTTAGTCCCCGACTCCATGTGATCTTCACTCATGGCTGCACAGCCTTCCACTGAAGCCCACCTGCTTGGTAGGGAGCATCAGACAGTTCAAGCTCACTAATAAGAGCCAGGAGCAGAACCTTGTTGTCTAGACCACCAAGCCTCTTCCCCAAGCTGTTTTCATGTGGTAGGGTGTTTTCACCATTCACTATGTCAGCACGGATGAACCTAGGCCCTAGCAAAGTTAAAATTGTATATAGGTTTGGCTTTAGGACCCTACTCCCACTTCCCTCCTTTTAGCACCTCCTCCTGCCACACTGTCTGGTGCTGCCATCTGCTTACCCTACCAAGGCAAAGCAGCTACCCAGATTAAGTTCTTTTTTTCTCTTCATCCATCTCACTGTCTCTTTTACCCAAAAGGCAACCTGGAGGAGGTAAGGTTGAATGCAGAAGTTGAAGAATGACCAGCTCACCAGGGGAATAAGACAAAGGTGGGTGGCATAGGCTCATTTGGTTCTCAAGACAATCTTAAGAGCTTGGCAGAATTGGTATAATTGACCTCATTTTTGCTGCTGAAGAAAATGAGGTACAGTTCTCAGCCCTGAATTCATCTTGATAACAAGGAACAGGACCAGGAACTGAGCTCAACACTCCGGAGCTCATATCTCTTCCTCAACAGCTCTGGGACCCCAGGGCTATCCTCCTGTGCCAAGGTGGCTGACTTTGGTGGTGAACATTTCTTTATAGTTTATCACACAAGTATGGATCCCTAAGCTCTGCAGTTCTGTTTTGCCCATTTCTTCCATATATATTTTTAAGCCTCTCTAATCTAAACATGTTGCCCCCATTCCCTTTTTATTTCACATGATGGATTTGTTGAAGAACCAGGGTCATTTAGCCTGCAGAGCCTCTCGCAGCCTAAATGTCACTGATTGCATCCTTGTAGTGTTGGTTAGCATGTTCCTCTACCCTGTGTATTTCTGCTAAGTTAGTAGTTGGACCTAGAGGCTTGATCACATTCAGGTTTGAGTTTTTCTCCTAGATGATAGGTAGTGGTGCTCTTCCATCAGGAGCCACATATTTTCTAATTGTTTCTCTTTGTGTTGTCAGTAGCTGTTGTTATTAATTCATGCTTTGTTTTGATGTCTCCAGGCTCTGCTCCATGGCCTTGCATCTGGTTTTGCCTCTGTGCTCAGCCCTCTGGAATGAGAATTATTCAAAACATGATATATCTGTATAATGGGAAATTATTTGGCCATGAAAATAAATAGACTCTGTTTTTCTGATATCCCTGGGCCCTACCCTCTCAGTATACACATCCAACCCCAGTCTCCTGCCTCCAGGCCAGGCTCTCAGAACCTGTTCTGATTTTTAACCCAGATTAGGTAATTAAGTATTTGCAGAATTCTTTTATTAATTAATTTATTTATTTTGAGACGGGGTCTCACTCTGTTGCCCTGACTGGAGTGTAGTGGCATGATCACACCTGTAATCCTAGCACTTTGGGAGGCCAAGGTGGGCAGATTGCTTGAGGTCAGGAGTTTAAGGCCAGCCTGGGCAACATGGCGAAAACTCATCTCTACAAAAAGTACAAAAATTAGCCGGGCATGGTGGCAGCATCAACCTCCAGCGCTCGGGTGATGCTTTCACCTTAGCCTCCCAAGTAGCTGGGACTACAGGCATGTGTCACCATGCCTCCTGAAGTGCTAGGATTACAGGTGTGAGCCATCACACCTGGCTGGTATTTGTAGAATTCTTGTTTGGCAGCCATGAACTATTATGGAAAGGAAAGATCTTTCCAGACTCATCTCATTGCCTGGCTCAGAGACCTGCCTTGAGGCCTTCTCCATAGTGGATCTGGTCACACTTGGTGAAAGCAGGTGACCAGAGAGACATTTCTGAGCTCAGAGGAAAGAACACACTAGGATAGCTTGGAAGTATCATAAAGATTTTGTCATTATGGCAGCTGAATTCTGCATTTGATATGTGTTCACCAAGATGCATTTCCCTTATCTCCTCGGCATAGGAGGCCTTGTCCCCCAGCGTCTTTTGAATTAGATGTGTCCATGTGACTTAGTTCTGGCCAATGGATTGTGGCTAAATTATATTACTCAGGTCTGGTGCATGAACACCAACAAAGGGATTCCCAGTCCCTCCTTTCCCATCTTTTAGCTCCACGGAAGGATCTAGCAGAGGACTTAAAGTCCTAAGAGTATGGCAGAGACACAAGATGGAAGGACCCTGGGTCACTGAATGACCACATGGAAGCCTGCTCTGTTGCACTGGACTTTGTGAGAGAGAGAAATGATTTTTTATTGAGTTAAACCATTGTAATTTAAGGATTGCTTGTTATAGCAACTGATGTCACTTATTCTCACTTATACAAGCCTTTTGAAGAGTGAGAAAGTGGCTCATGGTGAAAGTAGAGCAAAGAAAAGCAAACTCTACCAGGCTTCTCCAAGGCACAGTAATTGGGGCTTGACCACTTCTAATTACCTCAATGAATCATTTCTGAAGGTCATGGCTTTCTGATTACCTGAGCACTCCTCATGTGTGGGGTACTGACTTTGGAGAAGAAGAAATAAATCACTAACTGAATAATGCCAGGGGTGCTTTTGAGGCTGAAGAAATTGTGGAAGGAGCAGGGCAGTAAAATCATGGCCTATCCACTCTACAAGTGGCTCAGGAGTCCCTGAATCACCGATGGGGCAGAGTCTGGCTCGATGGGCAGAAAGTTATTGTATTAACAGTTGTGACAAAGAAAATGATAACCCTAAGGTCTCAGAGTAAGGACTGATAGAAATCATCCCAGATCTGAAACTCCAATCTCACCGTTGGCTGACTCCATCTGACTTTATGTGTTCATTCATATGTGTCTTGAGCAGAGAATGTTAGATCCCATCTATGAGCGACTGTAGGACATCTGTTAGTTTAACAGCATGTGCTCTTCATGGAGCTGTCTTCCTTCTTCCTTGGGAGACTTTCCTTTTAAAAATCTTTACAAAGACCCCATCTTCTTTCTAATGGTGTGTTTCAGGCTGCAGTGGTCATATGGATAATCTGGACTTGGTCTTATTTCATCATCTTTACTCTTTAGACTTTTAGACATCTGGTGATTTGACTTCAGGTGAGATGAGCATTCTAGGTCACAGCTTTGGTTAGTTTCTGCTACTTTTTGTGACACACACACACACACACACACACGTATTCATACTCCAAAAGCTTCAAGATAGACAGTTGAGTATAGTAGTCAAGAGAGGCCTTTGGGATGCCAAGACCATTCAGTGGGGAAGGAATAGTCTTTTCAACAAATGGTGCTGTGACAACTGGATATTCACATGCAGAAGAATAAAGTTGGACCACTAGCTCACACTATATAAAAAATTAACTCAAAGTGGATTATAGACCTAAATATAAAATCTAAAACCTTAAAATTCTTAGAGTAAAACATAGGAGCAAATCTTCGTGGCCTTGAGTTAGGCAAAGCCTTCTCAGATATAACATCAAACATACAGCAACAAAAGAAAAAAAAATAAACTTAACTACACAAAAAGTAAAATGTTTGTGCTTCAAAGGACATCATCCAGAAACTGAAAAGACAATCAACAGAATGGGGGAAAAATTTGCAAATTGTATGATAAGAAACATATATTAATATTAAAATCCCTTACAACTTAACAATAACAAGAAAAATAACCATTTTTAATGGGCAGAGGATTTGAATAGACATTTCTAGAAAGGAAATATATATACAAATGGCCAATAAGCACATGAAAAGATGCTCAACATCATTAGTTAATAAGAAAATGCAAATGAAAACCACAGTGAGATACCACTTCACATCTGCTATGATTACATCTAGTTCACATCCACCATAATCAAAACAATGGAAAATAATAAGTGTTGGTAAGGATGTGGAGAAATCAGACCCCTTATGCATTGAGGTGGGGATGTAACGTGGTGCAGCTACTTTGAAAAACAGTGTGACAGTTCCTCAAAAAGTTCAACATCGAGTTGCCGTGTGATTTAGTAATTCCACTCCAAGGTGCATAACCAAGATAAAGAAAAACCTGTACAGAAATGTTCAGGGTGGCATTATTTGTAACGGCCCCAAAGTGGAAATAACCCAAATGCCCATCAATTGATCAATGGATAAATAAAATACAGTATATCTGTACAATGGAATATTATCTGGCCATAATAATAAATAGAAATAAATGAAATACTGATACATGCTACAACATAGGTGAACCTGAAAAACATGCTAAGTGAAAAAAGCCAGACACAAAAAGTCACATACTGCATGCTTCCATTTACATGAAATGTACAGAATGGGCAAATTCATAGAGATAGAAATTAGATTAGTGATTGCCAGGGGCTGGGAGAACAAGGAAGTTGGGCATGTCTGCAAATGTGTATAGGGTTTCTTTTGAGGAGTAATGAAAACATTCTTGGATTAGATAGTGATGAGAATTGCACAACTCTGTGAATATCCTTTAAAAAACCACAGAATTGTACACTTTAAGGGGGTTAATTGTATGGTATTTGAATTATATATCAATAAATCTATTTACAAAAAAGAGAGAGGGTTCTCTAGAACCAGACTGCTTGAGTTCAAACCCCAGCATTTTTTGTTGCTATGTGTGTGATCTTTGCCTAGTCACTTGCCCACTCTGTGCCTCAGTTTCCTCACGTGTAAAATGAAGATGATAGTAGTACCTGCCTCATATGGTGGTTGTGAGGATTGCATGAGTTAATGGAATGGCTCCTGGCCCAGAGCAAACACTCCATAAGAGTTACCTACTGCTTTTACTGTTAATGACGAATGTCATGCAGTACAATGATCCTGGCCACATGCCCATAAATCAAGGGCCAAAGAAGACTTATAAAATCTTGTCAGCAGGGAGGGCTTGGTTCAGGGTGATGTCCACAAGCAGGATCATGGCCTGGAGATCTGGGTAGCTTCCACATTGAAAGAACCACTCAAGAAAACTGTAGGGTGCTTAGTACATCCAAACATACATAAATACAGAGTCTGGCTGAAGATTTTTGGCCAGAGTCCATTGAGAGTTATGAATCCCTCTTTGAACAATGGCAGCTATTATTAAAATCTAGAGACTTTGAGTTGGATTCTTTCTCCAGCCCAGACACTGATTCAGAACTGCAACATTCTAAACAGTGAGGCTAGAAACTGATGCCATTTCTGAGCTGATTTATTGAGAGGTTTCTTGATTTGGGTCAGGTTCCTGCAACATTTGGAAAGTGACGACTATAGCATCATTATTTCCCCCAAATGACCAAAATTATAGCCGGTAACTTGAGGCCAGTAAATTTCCCTGCAGCAGATGTTAAACTGTTTTAAAAGATGATTAACAATGGGGGACTTAGGCCCTATGGCAGACCAAAATGGGCTGGTGTTGCTGAAGTCAACGTGTGAGGTAAGGGGCACATCCAGACCCCTGTGGTGGGGAGCCCAGGTTGGAGACTGTAAAAGCTCACAGGTTGTGGTGTAAATCAAGCCTGTGGTCCTGGGTGGCTGAACATGTGGTGCTGTGACAAGAGACCTAGCCTGGACGTTGGGAGGCCTGGGTTCCATGCTTGCTTCTGCCAGAATGTGACTCAGGGCAAACTATTTCTCTTCTCTGGGATACAGTATCCCCATCCTTTAACATAAGGACAGGTCACATTAGGCAGTCTCTAAGGTGTTTTGTGAGCTTTAGACTGATTTATTCTGTTACTTAAGAAAGCAGATGAATTATCCTTTCACCTCCATAAGAATCTCTGAATTTTAGATGAAATGACCACAAAAGAATCAAGATGGGTTATACAATTTTGTGATGCTCACTTCACATCACAACACTGGAAAGTATGGGAGTGAAAAGGAGTGAGGACGGACCCAGAGAGGCCACCCTTAGGATACCCAGACCAGGTCACTGGAAGCAGACACGAATGCTTTGCTGGTCTAGGACACCATCCCGTTGAAGTCTCCTTGAGAAATGCTACGCAGTTTTCACTCATCTTTCCAGCTGTCAAGTTCTCTACCTGTTCATCTCTGTTCCTTATTTCCTAAAGGGCTGTCATCTACCCATTACATTTGTGGATCAACTACTCAAAGTGTATACCTACACATATTTATACGTACACATACGTACAAACAATTGTTGGCTAGAATTGAATGGTGTTCCCATGAACTTCTCCAGTGAGGATGTCCTGGGACCCCTTCCCCATCAACTCCCACCTCTCCAACCATCCTCCCAGCTCAAGGTCACTGGAGAGTGGAAAGGAATTAATCCGATAGACATGAGTATTGAGATCCTTTGGAAAAGTCCTGAAGGATCTTTTCTTTTTACATCCCTTCATCTTTTCCCCCTACATTGAGGAAAAATGGCCTGGGTCCTGTACCTCACAGCACTTCAGCCATGGAACTCTGGGAAGTAAAACTTGAGTTCTCCCAGAATCCCTCTGCTGTATTATAAGATTCAACACAGCAACCCCCTCAGAAGAATCACCCATTATTTATTCATTCAATAAATATTTATTGAGCACTTACTAAGTGCCAGTTTCAGTGCTGGCCGTGGAGATATAACACTGTGCCAGTAGACAGGAAAGAGCCTGGAATGTTCTAGGAAATGAAAGAAGTCCAGCGTAAGAAGCAATATAAATGAGGGGGAGAGTGATATAGGACAAGACTGAAAAGGTAGCAGGGGTCAGACCACAGAGGTTCAAGGTGACCTGAGAGATCAGTTTCCCCACCCACTGTCCTGAGGGCACTGGGACACACAAAGAGACCTGGCTGAGAGAGGCCATGGGGAGGTGGGGCATCCCATGGACATTTCTTGGATCTCTCAGACTAAATTCTTAAGACAGTTTTAAACACAATGAAAATTGGCTTCTTAATGAAGTGAATTATTGAATGCACATGTGAAATATCTGGAACAGAAGAAGGCATGTAGGGTTTGGATTCAGACTTGAATTTGAATCTGGGCTCTGCAAATTTCTGGGTGATTTGGGGCAGGCTACCTAACATTTTTGACTTGAGTTTCTCTCATCTGTATGGTAAAGGCAGCAGTGTATCTCTCATGGTTCCTTAGGAGATGATCCACAGGTTGTGTTTGCACCACCTATAGTTGCATGCAGTTGATACCCCGCCTCCCACACCAAGCTCCTATCTACCCTATGGACATGAACATATTATGGTTCTCAGTTGCAAGCCACAGCATCTACTCTGGCTAGTTTAAACAGAAAATGAATGTATTGAGAGATATTGGCTAACTCCCAGACTTGGGAGGGCTGGAGAAACACATTTAGGACTGAGCATCTAGGAACACTCTGAGAACCATGCTGCAGAACTGACCAGATCTGGAAGCTGCTTCCCCCACAAATGACCTAGAACCACTCAGCCACAGATGAACTTACTACCCATGCTGTTAAGAATGGAAACCCCGAGCCACAGAAGTTTCTGGCACTTGGGGATTTTAGGCATGTATTCCAGGCAACATTCTGTTCACGAAATATCTGGGTAATAAAAGACTGGAAGCCCCCTGCTATTTCTGGCCACACCCACTTGAGGTACCCCTGTTGGCTCTTCCTAAGCTGGTCATCTGATTCTCCACAAGCTTAGTTTGGGGGCTGCACTTTCTGTAACCAAGAATTTTGGTTATATGCCAGTGATTGATGTCAGTCTGTCTCAGAGCTCCTCGTAATTTTCTTACCTTTTCAATCTCTAGTAGGTTACGAAGATTAATTGTACCATATGCACTTTTCTTTTATAAAGCAGCTGCCCTCCTCTCTCTCTCTCTCAACCTGTCTCTCTCTCCCATCCCCGGGTCTTCTGCCTCTCACTCTTTATTTCAATCTCCAGTAGGTTATGAAGATTAATTGTACCATATGCACTTTTCTTTTTTAAAGCAGCTGCTCTTTTCTCTCTCTCTCTCTCCCTCCCTCCCTTCCTCCCTCTCTCCCTCCCTCCCCCACCAGGTCTTCTGTCTCTCACTCTTCATTTCTCTTTCTCCTTCTTCATTGCCTTAAAACCAAACCAAATCACACACTTACTTCTTGAGACATCTTTGCCGTCATGGGCCTAACCCTGATACATGCTACAACATAGGTAACATGTATCATCTATGTAGCCCAGAGCAGGGCTGTGGCTTGTCTGAGATCACACCGCCAGCTGAAGGTCCTTGTGACCTGCAGAGGTGGAATCAGAGGCTCTGGATTCTTCTTTCAGCCCAGCCACCAACAAGGTGGGAATGCTTGGCAGGGCACTTCCTGTACTAGTCAAGACTGCAAGCTGTAGATGACAGAAACCCAGCTGGAACTAGCCTTGGAAAAAGACACTTTGATCACTCATGCAGTCTGGAAAGGTACAGGTCGGGTGGGGAGGTAGCAGTCAGGGACTTGAAGTCACCAGAAGTCTCTCTGTGGCTTTGTTCCACTTTTTCCTACCTTGGATGGGAATTTTCTACACAGTGAGGCCATGGCTGTTGCCTGCTTTTGTTTCACATTTCCCAGAGTTAGCCCACTGAAAACGAAACAGCTTCTCTCTTAGCTCCAGGTTAAACTGTCCAAGCAAGGTCTTTGGTCATGTGACTTACCCTTTGGAACAATCACAGGGCCAGCCAAGTGTGATTGGCTGAGTTTGACAAACCACCATGGCCAGGGACATGGGGTCATGCTGGTCTGAGAGGGAAAGGGGGACAGGGGCCCCAAAGAAGGTGGATGGGAGCACAGATATGACCACAGAGGAGTCATTGACAGTCAGGTGGCCTCACGATTTGTGTGGGCTCCACTTTCTCTAGGTTTGCTCTACCCATGTCTCCTGTGCATTAATATGGGGGTGGGGAGGCCTAAAGTGGGACAAACAAGATGCACTTAAAGAGAGGTCCCCACTGAGTTTCCTAGAAGAAAGAATGCCTTAACACCCATTGTCCCATGGATATGGGCTAATTCATTCTTGTCATCTGGAAGAGAACAGAATCCTGAGGAAATGAGACACAGGACTGGTCATTTTTATGGTGGGACAAGAAATCAGAGTGGTATCTTAGAAGTGTTGGGGGCACAGAACTGTGTCTTCTCCTGCCAGCAATACCAAAACCCAAGTCCACTCCCTGGTCCTTGAAGTTTTTCCTGTTTTGCTCACTAAACCATACGTTCTAGCTCGATAACAGGTTCTTTTAGGAAATAATAGCATTGCTCTCTAAACTGAAAGCATCGGACTCTGGCCTGAGAGTACTGTTGTTATTACGGTTATTATTAAAGTGTGCTAATAAAAACACAGCTTCAGGACCCTAAAGTGATTTTATTGCACTACTGTAGACTAGTCATTGAGTACCTCTCAAATTTAAAGGACTTTGTTTGACTGGCTTTTCAGATTAATTGGTTGGCTAACAAGAAATCTTTTTGTTTGTTTGCTTAAAATCTTAGGGATGAAAATCCTGATGGAACTTATTAGACCCTATCCCTGTATCAGCAAGAAGAATGTAGCAAAGAGAGAATCTCTGGAGGCTGGAAGGCTCAGGCAGACAGCAGGTATGAAGCCATTGGCGCGCTCTGAAATTTATCTTTTGTCTATTTTTTTAATATAACCTAGTCCAACGGTATCTGCCTTTGTCATATTCTCTACCATTTCTTGACATTTTTTGTCAAAGGTAAACCTTTATTATTTTTTCATTAGTCACTGGCCACAGGAATTCACTTTTTCAGTTATCTATGCTGCTTCTAAAATGCTACATCGATGGCTGCTCCAGCTTTGTTCTGGGTTCGTGCCTGCCTAGAAACCAGTGACTCTGGGTGTGAACAGTGAGGGGGTGAGACACTGCTGAATTCCAAATTTGCTGAAATCTGGCTGGGACACACTGGGGGCAAATGTCAGTCAACCTCACACACTCAAGGCAGTGCCCTGTGGGGTAACAGCTCCAGAAGGGAAGGAAGGTTGCGTTTAACTAATCCCAGTGTTTATTCCGGAAGCTGAGCTTTTAAAGAAAATGCAGATGATTTCCCTCTGAAAGCATAGACATTGTATAACCTCAAGTTCTGGTTACCCAAGGATTTACTATATTGTAGAGACTGGAAGGGGTCGGGGTGGAGAGAATTTGGAGTAGGTTGTTATGAAACAAGAAGCATGGACAAAAGCCAGGCACAGCCATGCCTTAAAGATGCACTGATGAACTCAGACTGTCTTCAGAAAGCCTTCTCTGGCATGGACCCTCTCCTTGACACCCCACTTTTGATTGCATTAGGGGGATGTTGCATTTATCCAAATCCCGAACACTCACTGAAGAAAAAAAACAAACTTCCTTTAGAGACATCAAATAGAAAGGGACCCTCACATCCCATTCAAGGCCATATAGGGCCTAGTCACAGCACTTTCACAAATCGGGAGGACTTGTTGCCCATAGACCAGGCATTAAACAAAGCTGAGCTTTCATTTCTCCATCAGACAGAAGGAAGTCACCTCATGTAAGTGAGGTCAGGCTCCATATGTTTTGTGGCACACGGTATATTGTTTTAATCTGCCGTGCTGTTTGGGGAGGAGAGGACTACATTGTATGGTTATGTATAGCTGAAAGAGCCCAAAGGTACCATCCCACTGTCCAGACTTCTTCCTATGGCAGGGACCTGTTGAGTTCTTCCCATCCAGGCTACCCTCCTTTCTGCTTACCTGAATACCAAGCAGGTACCATCTCTTCTGTGGAGCCTTCCTGGGCTCCTCAGGTCTTCAAGTATATTTTGTCTAATATTAAGTTTGCCTTCCCGGCCTCCTTTTGGTTAGTACTTGACTGATGAATCTTTTTTTCATCCTTTTTTACTTTCAACTTTTCTGTGTCCTTATGTTTTAGGCGTGTCTTTTATAAGCAGCATATAGTTGATTTTTTTTTAAAAAATTGCAATCTGACAATCCTTGTCTTTTAAGTGATAATTTTAGTCTTTTTATACTTATGATTACAGACATATTTGGACATACCTATTGTTTTACTTCATACTTTCTATTTGTCCCTGCTTTTTCTATTTTTTTTTTCTCCTTTCTTGCTCTCTCTTGTTGAATTGTTTGTTTTCTTATTCCATTCCTCCCATTTTCCTACTGATTTGGATGTTATTTTTTCATAGAAATTTTGTGAGGCATACTAGACAAACCCCAACTTAATCAATATCTGAACCCTCTTTGCAAATAATACAAGAACCTTGTAAGATATTAACTCTTTGTGCACACTTTCCAGACATACATGCTTTTACATTCAGTATTTATTTATGTATTTTTAAAATCCTACAAATTAGATATTGTTATAAATTTTATATAGAAATTGTTTGTTTGGATTTGTATACAGGTTTATTCATCTCTTTGTTTACCAATCCTCTTGCATCTTAGAGCTCCTTTCTGGGATCATTTTACTTCTTCCTAAAGTATATTATTTAGAAGGGTTTTTTTTTTTCCTACTAATTTGCTTATTGGGTTTACTCTTAACTTTTGCATATCAGGAAATGTCTTGATTTCACCATAGTTCTAAAAGATAATTTTTCCAGACATACAAATATAGGTAGACAGTAATTTTCTCCAAGCATTTTGAAGATTGTTTTCATATTTGCTGCTGAGAATTTTGCTCTCTGGTTGCTATGCCTTTTTTTGGATTATCTGTCTTCTCTCTCTCTGGTTGCTTTAATATCTTCTCTTTATTGTTGGTGTTCTACAGTTCATTATCATATGTTCAGATTGTGTGCGTGTGTATGTGTATAATCCTACTTAATATAGCTTGTGCTTCTTGTATCTGTGGATTCAGATCTTTCATCAGTTCTAAAGAACGTGAGGCCATTGTCTCCTTGACAATTGCCTCTTCTCCATCTTATCTTTTCTTCCTTCTGGAATTCTGTTTAGAATTGTCAGCCTCCCTGTTCTGTCTCCCATGTCTCATAACTGCCTCTGGTCCCCATGGGTCTTCCTCTGCTCCAGACTCATACAATTTCTAGTTTATACCATTAAAGTTGAATATAGACACGATTTCTTCTGTTATTTCATGTTCAATCTGGTCTCCCTAACTAAACTCGAAGCCCCTTGAGTATAGCACCCCTGTCTTATGTACCATTTGTATTCTCATGGCACTTGGCTCAATTCCTGATATGATGAGTAGTCAGTGAACACCTTATTGATAGAGGCCTATTATTTCATGTTCCCAAATTGTCCCCTAGCTTGAGACTTACACCATGATCTCTTGGGAGCCAGATGTGTGCTTTGGGCCAGGACATGCCCGTTGTCTCTCTATAAGCCCTGAGAGCTTATAGTGCTTTGTGCAACGTGCCTCAGCTGACTTCATTGGATTGTACCTTTTACCCTCATGATCCTTTCAGCACAGAGGGCTTGCCTGCATTATTGAAACTCACCCCTTGTCTTTTCTATCTGGACTTTTCAAGTCAGCCCTGTTTGGCTGCCACCTCCAGCCCAGAAATATAATTCCAAAGGCCAGCCTTGGAACTACGTGGGAATGAGTGCTGCCTCTGAACAGCAATTTAGAGTTTGAGCTCTGCCTCTGATGGTCCTATGGGCCTGGGTTCTGAGTCTTAGTTTCTGTATCTGTAAAATAGAAATGATAGAGTTGTGAAAAATAATAGAGATAATGAACATTAAAGTGCTTAACAAATGTGAGGTATGGTGGCTATTTGCAAAAACATTAAATGATGGCTATAGACACAGGAAACAGAAAATAGTCGATACATTCATCTTTGGAAAAGTAAGGTCAAAACTATATTATTCTGCTTATCTTTTAATGGTTTTTTTTAAAACTTCTGTCAATCTGACTTTAAAAAAATTATTATTATACTTTAAGTTCTAGGGTACATGTGCACAATGTGCAGGTTTGTTACATATGTATACATGTGCCATGTTGGTGTGCTGCACCCATCAACTTGTCATTTACATTAGGTATATCTCCTAATGCTATCCCTCCCCCGTCCCCCCACCCCACAACAGGCCCTGGTGTGTGATGCTCCCCCTCCTGTGTCCAACTGTTCTCATTGTTCAATCTCCACCTATGAGTGAGAACATGTGGTGTTTGGTTTTTTGTCCTTGCAATAGTTTGCTGAGAATGATGGTTTCCAGCTTCATCCATGTCCCTACAAAGGACATGAACTCATCCTTTTTTATGGCTGCATAGTATTCCGTGGTGTATATGTGCCACATTTTCTTAATCCAGTCTATCATTGTTGGACATTTGGGTTGGTTCCAAGTCTTTGCTATTGTGAATAATGCCGCAATGAACATATGTGTGCATGTGTCTTTATGGCAGCATGATTTATAATCCTCTGGGTATATAGCCAGTAATGGGATGGTTGGGTCAAATGGTATTTCTAGTTCTAGATCCTTGAGGAATCGCCACATTGTCTTCCACAATGGTTGAACTAGTTTACAGTCCCACCAACAGTGTAAAAGTGTTCCTATTTCTCCACATCCTCTTCAGCACCTGTTGTTTCCTGACTTTTTAATGATCACCATTCTAACTGGTGTGAGATAGTATCTCATTGTGGTTTTGATTTGCATGTCTCTGATGGCCAGTGATGATGAGCATTTTTTCATGTGTCTGTTGGCTGCATAAATGTCTTCTTTTGAGAAGTGTCTGTTCATATCCTTCGCCCACTTTTTGATGGGGTTTTTTTTTTTTCTTGTAAATTTGTTTGAGTTCTTTGTAGATTCTGGATATTAGCCCTTTGTCAGATGAGTAGATTGCAAAAATTTTCTCCCATTCTGTAGGTTGTCTGTTCACTCTGATGGTAGTTTCTTTTGCTGTGCAGAAGCTCTTTGGTTTAATTGGATGCCATTTGTCAATTTTGGCTTTTGTTGCCATTGCTTTTGGTGTTTTACACAAGAAGTCCTGCGCATGCCTATGTCCTGAATGGTGTTGCCTAGGTTTTCTTCTAGGGTTTTTATGGTTTTAGGTCTAACATGTAAGACTTTAATCCATCTTGCATTAATTTTTGTATAAGATGTAAGGAAGGGATCCAGTTTTAGCTTTCTACATATGGCTAGCTGGTTTTCCCAGCACCATTTATGAAATAGGGAATCCTTTCCCCATTTCTTGTTTTTGCCATGTTTGTCAAAGATCAGAAGGTTGTAGATGTGTGGTATTATTTCTGAGGGCTCTGTTCCGTTCCATTGGTCTATATATCTGTTTTGGTGCCAGTACCATGCTGTTTTGGTTACTGTAGTCTTATAGTATAGTTTGAAATCAGGTAGCGTGATGCCTCCAGCTTTGTTCTTTTGGCTTAGGATTGTCTTGGCAATGCAGGCTCTTTTTTGGTTCCATATGAACTTTAAAGTAGTTTTTTCCCAATTCTGTGAAGAAAGTCATTGGCAGCTTGATGGGGATGGTGCTGAATCTATAAATTACCTTGGTCAGTATGGTCATTTTCATGATATTGATTCTTCCTATCCATGAGCATGGAATGTTCTTCCATTTGTTTGTGTCCTCTTTTATTTCATTGAGCAGTGGTTTGTAGTTCTCCTTGAAGAGGTCCTTCACATCCCTTGTAAGTTGGATTCCTAGGTATTTTATTCTCTTTGAAGAAATTGTGAATGAGAGTTCACTCGTGATTTGGTTCTCTGTTTGTCTGTTATTGGTGTATAAGAATACTTGTGATTTTTGCACATTGATTTTGTATCCTGAGACTTTGCTGAAGTTGCTTATCAGCTTAAGGAGATTTTGGGCTGAGACGATGGGGTTTTCTAGATATATAATCATGTCATCTGCAAACAGGGACAATTTGACTTCCTCTTTTCCTAATTGAATACCCTTTATTTCTTTCTCCTGCCTGATTTCCCTGGCCAGAACTTCCAACACTATGTTGAATAGGAGTGGTGAGAGAGGGCATCCCTGTCTTGTGCCAGTTTTCAAAGAGAATGCTTCCAGTTTTTGCCCATTCAGTATGATATTGGCTGTGGGTTTGTCATAAATAGCTCTTATTATTTTGAGATTTGTCCCATCAATACCTAATTTATTGAGAGTTTTTAGCATGAAGGGCTGTTGAATTTTGTCAAAGGCCTTTTCTGCCTCTATTGAGATAATCATGTGGTATTTGTCTTTGGTTCTGTTTATATGCTGGATTACATTTATTGATTTGTGTATGTTGAACCAGCCTTGCATCCCAGGGATGAAGCCCACTTGATCATGGTGGATAAGCTTTTTGATGTGCTGCTGGATTCACTTTGCCAGTATTTTATTGAGGATTTTTGCATCGATGTTCATCAGGGATATTTGTTTAAAATTCCCTTTTTGTTTGTTGTGTCTCTGCCACGCTTTGGTATCAGGCTGATGCTGGCCTCATAAAATGAGTTAGGGAGGATTCCCTCTTTTTCTATTGATTGGAATAGTTTCAGAAGGAATGGTACTAGCTCCTCTTTGTACCTCTGGTAGAATTTGGCTGTGAATCCATCTGGTCCTGGACTTCTTTTGGTTGGTAGGCTATTAATTATTGCCTCCATTTCAGAGCCTGTTATTGATCTATTCAGGGATTCAACTTCTTCCTGGTTTAGTCTTGGGAGGGTGTATGTGTCCAGGAATTTATCCATTTCTTCTATATTTTCTAATTTATTTGCATAGAGGTGTTTATAGTATTCTCTGATGGTAGTTCGTATTTCTGTGGGATTGGTGGTGATATCCCCTTTATCATTTTTTATTGCATCTATTTGATTCTTATCTCTTTTCTTCTTTATTAGTCTTGCTAGCAGTCTATCAATTTTGTTGATCTTTTCAAAAAAACAGCTCCTGGATTCATTGATTTTTGGAAGGGTTTTTGTGTCTCTATCTCCTTCAGTTCTGCTCTGATCTTAGTTATTTCTTGCCTTCTGCTAGCTTTTGAATGTGTTTGGTCTTGCTTCTCTAGTTCTTTTAATTGTGATGTTAAGGTGTCAATTTTATATCTTTCCTGCTTTCTCTTGTGGGCATTTAGTGCTATAAATTTCCCTCTACACACTGCTTTAAATGTGTCCCAGAGATTCTGGTATGTTGTGTCTTTGTTCTCATTGGTTTCAAAGAACATCTTTATTTCTGCCTTCATTTCGTTATGTACCCAGTAGTCATTCAGGAGCAGGTTGTTCAGTTTCCATGTAGTTGAGCTGTTTTGAGTGAGTTTCTTAATCCTGAGTTCTAGTTTGATTGCACTGTGGTCTGAGAGACAGTTTGTTACAATTTCTGTTCTTTTACATTTGCTGAGAAGTGCTTTACTTCCAACTATGTGGTCAGTTTTGGAATAAGTGCCATGTGGTGCTGAGAAGAATGTATATTCTGTTGATTTGGGGTGGAGAGTTCTGTAGATGTCTATTAGGTCTGCTTGGTGCAGAGCTGAGTTCAATTCCTGGGTATCCTTGTTAACTTTCTGTCTCGTTGATCTGTCTAATGTTGACAGTGGGGTGTTAAATTCTCCCCTTATTATTGTGTGGGAGTCTAAGTCTCTTTGTAAGTCTCTAAGGACTTGCTTTATGAATCTGGGTGCTCCTGTATTGGGTGCATATATATTTAGGATAGTTAGCTCTTCTTGTTGAAATGATCCCTTTACCATTATGTAATGGCCTTCTTTGTCTGTTTTGATCTTTGTTGGTTTAAGGTGTGTTTTATCAGAGACTAGGATTGCAACCCCTGCCTTTTTTTGTTTCCCATTTGCTTGGTAGATCTTCCTCCATCCCTTTATTTTGAGCCCATGTGTGTCTCTGCACGTAAGATTTGTCTCCTGAATACAGCACACTGATGGGTCTTGACTCTTTATCCAATTTGCCAGTCTGTGTCTTTTAATTGGAGCATTTAGCCCATTTATATTTAAGGTTAATATTGCTATGTGTGAATTTGATCTTGTCATTATGATGTTAGCTGGTTATTTTGCTTGTTAGTTGATGCAGTTTCTTCCTAGCCTCGATGGTCTTTACAATTTGGCATGTTTTTGCAGTGGCTGGTAGCGGTTGTTCCTTTCCATGTTTATTGCTTCCTTCAGGAGCTCTTGTAGGGCAGGCCTGGTGGTGACAAAGTCTCTCAGCATTTGCTTGTCTGTAAAGGATTTTATTTCTCCTTCACTTATGAAGCTTAGTTTGGCTGGATATGAAATTCTGGGTTGAAAATTCTTTAAGAATGTTGAATATTGGCCCCCAGTCTCTTCTGGCTTGTAGAGTTTCTGCCAAGAGATCAGCTGTTAGTCTGATGGGCTTCCGTTTTTGGGTAACCCAACCTTTCTTTCTGGCTGCCCTTAACATTTTTTCCTTCATTTCAACTTTGGTGAATCTGACAATTATATGTCTTGGAGTTGCTCTTCTCGAGGAGTATCTTTGTGGTGTTCTCTGTATTTCCTGAATTTGAATGTTGGCCTGCCTTGCTAGATTGGGGAAGTTCTCCTGGATAATATCCTGCAGAGTGTTTTTCAACTTGGTTCCATTCTCCCCATCACTTTCAGGTACACAAATCAGATGTAGATTTGGTCTTTTCACATAGTCCTATATTTCTTGGAGGCTTTGTTTATTTTTTTTTTACTCTTTTTTCTCTAAACTTCTCTTGTCGCTTCATTTCATTCATTTGCTCTTCAATCACTGGTACCCTTTCTTCCAGATGACTGAATTGGCTACTGAGGCTTGTGCATTCATCACGTAGTTCTTGTGCCATGGTTTTCAGCTCCATCAGGTCATTTAAGGACTTCTCTACACTGGTTATTCTAGTTAGCCATTTGTCTAATCTTTTTTCAAGGTTTTTAGCTTCTTTGCGATGTGTTCGAACTTCCTCCTTTAGCTCGGAGAAGTTTGATCATCTGAAGCTTTCTTCTCTCAACTTGTCAAAGTCATTCTCCGTCCAGCTTTGTTCCGTTGCTGGTGAGGAGCTGTGTTCCTTTGGAGGCGGAGAGGTGCTCTGATTTTTAGAATTTTCAGCTTTTCTGCTCTGTTTTTTCCCCATCTTTGTGGTTTTATCTACCTTTGGTCTTTGATGATGGTGACGTACAGATGGGATTTTGGTGTGGATGTCCTTTCTGTTTGTTAGTTTTCCTTCTAACAGTCAGGACCCTCAGCTGCAGGTCTGTTGGAGTTTGCTGGAGGTCCACTCCAGACCCTGTTTGCCTGGGTATCAGCAGCAGAGGCTGCAGAACAGCAAATATTGCTGAACAGCAAATGTTGCTGCCTGATCGTTCCTCTGGAGGTTTCGTCTCAGAGGGGTTCCTGGCTGTGTGAGGTGTCAGTCTGTGCCTACTGGGGGATGCCTCCCAGTTAGGCTA
Source organism: Pan troglodytes (assembly GCF_028858775.2). Classification (NCBI taxonomy): domain Eukaryota; kingdom Metazoa; phylum Chordata; class Mammalia; order Primates; family Hominidae; genus Pan; species Pan troglodytes. Next base: position 50,486,956 of record NC_072403.2, read on the forward strand.
CTCAGGGATCAGGGACCCACTTGAGGAGGCATTCTGACCGTTCTCAGACCTCAAACTCCGTGCTGGGAGAACCACTACTCTCTTCATAGCTGTCAGACAGGGACATTTAAGTCTGCAGAGGTTTCTGCTGCCTTTTATTCAGCTATGCCCTGCCCCCAGAGGTGGAGTCTACAAAGGCAGGCAGGCCTTCTTGAGCTGTGGTGGGCTCCACCCAGTTTGAGCTTCCTGGCAGCTTTGTTTACCTACTCAAGTCTCAGCAATGGTGGGCGCCCCACCCCCAGCCTCGCTGCCCCCTTGCAGTTCGATCTCAGAGTGTTGTGCTAGCAATGAGCGAGGCTCCGTAGGCATGGGACCCTCCAAGCCAGTCGTGGGATATAATCTCCTGGTGTGCTGTTTGCTAAGACCGCTGGAAAAGCACAGTATTAGGGTGGGAGTGACCCGATTTTCCAGGTGCCATCTGTCACAGCTTCCCTTGGCTAGGAAAGGGAATTCCCTGACCACTTGCACTTCCCAGGTGAGGCGATGCCTCGCCCTGCTTTGGCTCACGCTCAGTGGGCTGCACCCACTGTCCTGCACCCACTGTCCCACAAGCCCCAGTGAGATGAACCGAGTACCTCAGGTGGAAATGCAGAAATCACCTGTCTTCTGCGTCGCTCACGCTGGGGGCTGTAGACTGGAGCTGTTCGTATTTGGCCATCTTGGAACCACCCAGTCAATCTGACTTTAATCAAAAAGTGCTGAAAGAAAAAAAATACAATTTTTCTGGGATGTAAAACAAAATTTTTTAAAGGGGAAGTTGAGTGGTTTATTTAAAACTCTGACCACCTTGGAACTATTTGAAACTCTGTGTCCCTTTTAAATTTTGTTGCTTCTGAGTTAATAGGTAAGATTATAGCAAGGAAGAATAGGGTAATAGGAAATAAGGGAGAGGATTTGAAACATAAGAAGTGTCAGCTTCAGAACTTCAAGAATGCTGAATTCCATGTCAAGTCCCAGCATCCTGCCCCTTAAGCCTTTGGTGAGGCCACTGCATTCACAAGGATCATCTCTGTTGCAAACTGTTGGAAATCAAAGCCATGTGCAAGGCTCATTGCTCTACCCCATGACCTGCCTTCAGCTGTGTGTGCCATTTCCTGCTCCTTGTGGGGTCTGAGGACCCTGGAATCTCTAAGCCTTTCCAAGTAGCAATTTCATCCTTGGACACTCTTACGGCAGCAAAGACAGAGCAAGTGATATCATTAAAATGGATGCAATGGGTGTCTCTTGTCTTTTTTTTATTATTTTATTTTATTATTTTATTTATTATTTATTTTTGAGATGGAATCTTGTTCTGTTGCCCAGGCTGGAGTGCAGTGGTGCAATCTCAGCTCACTGCAACCTCCGCCTTCTGAGTTCAAGTGATTCTCATGCCTCAGCCTCCTGAGCAGCTGGTATTACAGGTGTGCACCACCATGCCCGGCTAATTTTTATATTTTTAGTAGAGATAGGGTTTCACCGTGTTGGCTAGGCTGGTCTCAAACTCCCAACCTCAAGTGATCCGCCTGCCTCTGCCTCCCAAAGTGCTGGGATTACAGGTGTGAGCCACCTTGTCTGGCCTTTTTTGTCTTTTTAAAATAAGGCATTGTTACAGACATGAGATCATTTCTTATTCTCAACCACCAATGACCTGTGTGCTGAATAGGAGAGACTGAATTCCCATTTCATAGGTGAGAAAACTGAGAGTTGCTCAAAGTCACATAGCTCACAAGTGACTGAGATGGAATGACAGTTCAGGTTTCCATCTCTACTCTTCTCCCAGGCCTGCATGGGCAAGGGGCAGGGGCAGTTATGATATCATCACCCATGAAAAACAATCCCAAGATCATGGGCCTCCTAGCAGGAAAACAAAACAAAACAAAACCTGCAAGAGAAACCAGCTACAACTATAAATACAATTTCATTAGTAAGAAAACTGAGGCCCAAGCACTTACTCATGAAAATACCCACAGGGGATCATTTCCAAACCTGGGTTTTGTGACTTTTGTTCTACACTCACAGTGGATTTAGTGTTCTAGATTCTGATACTTTTAACTACCTAACTCAAAGAGCTCCTGAGAAAACATAATGTGATTGTGCTGGGTTCGATACCCGTCACGTAGAACGTGCTCAATAAATATTAGTTGAATATTTATCTTTCTAGGACTTAGTTTTCTAGTCTGTTAAAGACGGTCAATAATCCCTGCCTGCCTTCTCCATAATGTTGTTAAATGCTTCAGATGAGATTGTGCATATAAGATAACTTTGAGAAATAATGTTAAGATGCTTTGCAGTTATGTGAACTTTCTCAGTTAAAACTGTGTGGAAGTTGCAGGCATTCCTCTATAAGTGGGATTCTAGGCACATATCAGCTTTTTCTCACACCCCTTTCACAGCAGAAGAAATGATTAGCCTTATTTTGGAGACAGAGCTATTGAGGAGTGATTTGCTGGTATCAACATAGAATAGAAGACTGACCTTGTACTAGAAAGATGTAAGTGCCCAAAGAGAGGCAGGAGAAGGCAGGAGAGTTTGTATTCTCTCTTCTGTAGGGTTCATAGAGGGACAGAATCTGTGCTGGGCCTTAAAACGTGGGTAACATTGGAGCACATGGAAATATTAGGGGCAATATCAGGCTCCAGAAACCCTGTGGATGCAGCAGGGAGACAGGAAGGCATTAGAGGATGCAGAGGAGATAGCAAGTCCCCTCATTCAGCTGGAGCATGGGGAAAATAAAGGGATGGGGAAAATAAAATTCATCAGACCCCACCCAGACCAACAGTCCAGCCTCTAGACCAAAAAATGGACTGGAGGGTTCTGGACATGTGACAGGAAGGAAGATCCTGCCCAACTCCTGGGGAGTGAGGGAGGGAGCCCAATCTAAGGATTTGCTCCGAAAACAATGTAATTTCAAAGCTTTAGGAGGTGTCTTTATATTGCTAAGGGTGAGACCTGGGAAGATGTCCCTTCAGTTTAGCAAAACAGTTGATGGGTTTTTCTTTTCCCCGTCATTATTACTTTTAATGAAAAGTTAGGTTCAGATAACAATTAGGTCCAATAACAGTTAGGGCCAATAATAAAGGTTGCTAACATTTATTGAACATTTACTATGTGCCAAGCACTGTTGGAGTAATTGTGTTAGTTTCCTGGGGCTACCACAGCAAATTACCACACACTGGGTGGCTTAAAACATTTATTCTTCACATTTCTGGAGGGTGGGAGTCCAACTCAAGTGTGGGCAGGTCATTGTCCGACCCGAAGGCCATTCTTCCACCGGAGCTCTAAGGGAAAAGTGGAAGGTTTTTCTCAGCTTGGCTCCAGGTGTTCCTTATCTCATGGCTGCATCACTCCAATCTCTATCTCTCTCTCTTTTTTTTTTTTTTTTTTTTTGAGACAAAGCCTCACTCTGTCACCCAGGCTGGAGTGCAGTGTCTCGATCCCAGCTCGCTGCAAACTTCACCTCCCGAGTTCAAGTGATTCTCCTGCCTCAGCCTCCCAAGTAACAGTACAACAGGTGCACATCACCATGCCTGGCTAATTTTTGTATTTTTAGTAGAGATGGGGTTTTGGCACGTTAGCCAAGCTGGTCTCAAACTCCTGGCCTCAAGTGACCCTCCTGCCTCAGCCTCCCAAAGTGCTGGGATACAGGCGTGAGCCACTGTGCCCAGCCTTCTGCCTCTGTCTTCACATGGCTTTCTCTGTGTGTCCCTCATAAGGACACTTGTCACTGGATTTAGGGCCCACTCAGACAGTCCAAGATGATCTCATTTTAATATCCTTAACTTCATCTGCAAAGACCCATTTTCCAAATAAGTTCATGTTCACAGGTCCTAGAGATTAGTATGTGGACATATCTTTTGGGGGGGACCACTGTCCAGCCTATTATGGTGGCTTACGTGCATTATATCATTTAATCCTCAAAGGGTGGTTGCCCTGTGGGGTAGGTAATTACCTTGATTTTATAGATGAGGAAACTGAGACTCAAGAGGTTAAGTAACCTGCTCAAAGTCATATGGCCAGCAGGTGGCAGAGTTGAGATATAAAGCCCTGCAGTCTGGCTCAGGGGTCTGTGTACTCGTAACCATCATGCTAGTCTGCCTCTTTGTGATGTGTGAGAGAGCTATCATTCTAGGTAATTAAAAAACAAACAAAAACCCTCCCCCAAACCCAGGAATTTGGAATCTTCCCTTGGCATGTAAGAGGATAGGGGGTAAGAAATCTTAGAAAGGACAGAAGATGTGGTCATGGAGATGTAGCTCTGACAGGAAGAACAGATGCAGCCAGGCCTAAGGGGAAGGACAGCCCACAAGAGACTCATCTGCATCCCAGCTACTCGGGAGACCAAGCTGGAAGGATTGCTTGAGGCCGAGAGTTCAAGACTAGCCTGGGCAACATATCGAAACCCTGTCTCTACAAAAAATAAAAAATCAGCCAGGTGTGGTGGTGCGCGCCTGTAGTCCCAGCGACTCAAGAGGCTGAGGCAGGAAGATCGCTTGAGACTGGGAGTTCAAGACTGCAAAGAGCTATGATCATGCCACTGCACTGCAGCCTGGGTGATAGAGCAAGACCCCATCTTTAAATAAATAAATTAAATAAATAAATAAATAAAGACTCCTTTGAGTGTTGTGTGACCGAGTGTGAGTGTGAGTGTGTGTGTGTATTGGCATTCAGCCCCTCTGGAGCAGCGAGGGCTCATACTGGATGTGGTGTTGGTTCCTGTTGCATCCTGGGCTGGTATCTTTTCACCTTCATCTGCCACCCATGGCAGGCAGGGATTCGAGGTAGGCTGAGGAAGGGAGGAGGAGCTGGGGGAGTCACATGAGGGGTCCCAAAAGAAGACCACAGCCCCGGGAGGGTAGCCCTGGGAGGGAAGCCCTGAGGATGGACACCTCCCAGGAGTCTCTGGAACTTAGGAACAAAGCAACATTTTCCACATTCCTCTAGGATGAGCCTGGAGCCATTTCATTCATTCGGCTGTTAGAGGAAAAGGGTCTGCAGAGGGCTGCAGGGCTCAGGTGGTCTGGGCCACAGGAGGTCAGAGAGGTCACCTGAGATGTGGAGGGAGGGCAGTCCTCCCACACTCACTGACAGAAACCGCCCCGTCCACAGGAGAGGAAGCAGTCCCTAGCAGCTGCCATCCTGGGGCCAGCCAGCAGCTGCAGCCCCAGGAGGAGGGAAAGCTGCCTTCCCCACCCATCTCTTTCCTCCAAGGCTATTCTGGGAAGGAGGGGCTGTGAGGACTGAAGCTGGGCGGGGGTGGGGGACAGGATTTGCCTGGACTTTCTCTGCTGTATCTGTTTGACATGTTGGTTTCTTGTTTCTCACCTACACTGTTGGCCTCCAAATGGGAAAGTGCCCTTGGCAGACAGAGGGACAGCCTAAGGAAGGACCTGCCCTGTCCCCAATTTGTCCTGGCTCCTCTGGCTGGGTTCTGACTAAAGCCCGCACCTAATGGGAGTCACTTGGAGTTTTGTCGGGAAGGGATAATGAAACAAGGTGTCTTACAGCCCCGCAGGACCTCACAGTCCTACACAAATGCCAAGCGACTATGGCCACTGCGTCAAGGGAGTTGAAGGTCAAAGAGACCCAGCCAATCTCTCTGACTCTGGTCCCTACACCATTGTCCTGCTGACCTGATTCTTGGTGAAACCTGGTCACTCAAGTCTACTCCTGGCTGTGCCTTACCCCAGTTAAAACAAATCAAGGGCTGGAGAGGAGGGGACAGCAGGTGACAAGCTGACATCCTGAAGGCTAGCAAATGGGGCAGGTGGGGTGAGGAGATCGCTTTGGACTTCATTTCATTTTTCATGACTGCTGCCCAGGCCTCAGGAGAGAAAAATTAGACATTTTTATGGGTGGCAAAGTATGCAGCCTGATGGGGGTGATACGATGAGGGTGGTGGCAGAAACCTGGGGCAGAGATAGAGCTCTCCAAATATTCCAGGTGCCATTGGACTCCCCAGCCTCCTGTGGAGTTAAGGTCAGTCACGGGGTTAGTTCTGGCCAAGGGACCACGAGCAGAATGATGTGTGTTTCTTCTGGGTTGAGGCAGGTAAAAGCCAGTGTGCCTTTTCCATTCCCCTCTTCCCCTGCTGCAGGAACCCTGGAGACCATGTGGTCCAGACAGCTGGACTGCAAGATGGAGAAAGGCTGCCCAACCTGCACTGGAATTTTCCTGAGGGAGGAATCCACCTTTATTGTGCCAAGCCACTAAGATTTTGATGTTTGTGGCTGCTAGGACTAATTACTTAGATTAATGCAACCGCTTATGTCAATGCAGCTCCTGGAGTTATCCAATATCACTTGCTTTTCCTAACAACCCTGGGAGATCATTTTCATTTTTCCCATTTTACAGGTGAGCAAATTGCAACAGTGACTTACCCCAGGTCACGTAACTGGATAGAGAATAAGCAGATGGGACGGTGGAAGGTTAAGCGCAAGTAGAGAGGTGGCAATAGGGTGAAATGAAGAGGGCCCCCCACTTGGTGTAGAGAGCCAGGCAGAAGGTCAGATCGAGGTGGGGAGAGAAGGAAGGAAAGAAGGGAGTGCTTTAAGGAGAATCTTGACTCCTTCCTCCCTCCATATCCTTAGCCTCAAGGCAGACTTGGGACCCTTTGGAGTTGAGGGGGTGCCCTTGTGTGAGACCCACAACACCAGGAAGGTAGAACCACGCAAATGTCTTTGGGGATTCATGTACCTGGTTCTAGGTGTGCTCTGGATAGGCAGGCAAGTGGTAATAAAACCACTGAGATTGCATAAAACATGGTTGAAGGGAAATGGCCAAAGAAATGCTGTGCCCCAAAGCTGCCCTCATTCAACCAGGCTGGCGTTGCTCAACCTGGTTTTGAGCTCCTCTTTGAAATGTGAACATTTACCAGCCACATCCTTTATGGTTAAGCCACTTAAATGCTGGTTCCGTTTTTCTCTTTCTGTATTGTTTTTTATTTATTTTTGAATAGATTATATATATATATAGTTAAAACATTAAAAAATATCTAAAGGTATATACAGTAAGAAGATGCTCTCCCACCCATGCCCTCTGTCTGTCCACTTCCCATTTCACCTCATAGGCACCCATTGTGTCTAGTTCATTATTTCCATTCAGATTTTATTTTGTACATTTGTAAGATAGTTGAGATGTGCATTATTTTTATCCTTGCTTTTCTCATGAATACTGACACTCTATACTGCATCTTGCTTTTTCCCCTTAATACAACTTGGAAGTATTTTATACAAGGATAAAGAACATCAAGATCATTCTCTCTCTTTTGAGTAGATGTATGGCATTGTAAAGATGTACCACAATTTATTTAACCAGTTTTTCACTGATAGACATTTAGCTTGTTTCCAACATTTTGCTATTATAAATAACAATGCAATGAACATCCTCTACATATGTCACTTTGCATATTTTCAAATATACTTGAAAGATAAATTCCTAAAAGTGGAATTGCTAGGTCGAAGAGTATATGCATTTTACATTTTGATGATACGAAAGTGCCCTCTATCAGGGTTTGTTGTGGCAATTTTTTCCCCCTACCAGCAGTGTATGAGGGTACAATTTTCTTTTTCTTTTTCTTTTTTTTTTTGTATATCATGTCATTATTTATTTTTATTTTTTATTTTTTATTTTTATTTTTATTTATTTTATTTTTTTAAAATTGATCATTCTTGGGTGTTTCTCGCAGAGGGGGATTTGGCAGGGTCATAGGACAATAGTGGAGGGAAGGTCAGCAGATAAACAAGTGAACAAATTCTCTGGTTTTCCTAGGCAGAGGACCCTGCGGCCTTCCGCAGTGTTTGTGTCCCTGGGTACTTGAGATTAGGGAGTGGTGATGACTCTTAACTAGCATGTTGCCTTCAAGCATCTGTTTAACAAAGCACATCTTGCACCTCCCTTAATCCATTTAACCCTGAGTGGACACAGCACATGTTTCAGAGAGCACAGGGTTGGGGGTAAGGTCATAGATCAACAGGATCCCAAGGCAGAAGAATTTTTCTTAGTACAGAACAAAATGAAAAGTCTCCCATGTCTACTTCTTTCTACACAGACACAGCAACCATCCGATTTCTCAATCTTTTCCCCACCTTTCCCCCTTTTCTATTCCACAAAACCGCCATTGTCATCATGGCCCGTTCTCAATGAGCTGTTGGGTACACCTCCCAGATGGGGTGATGGCCGGGGAAGAGGGGCTCCTCACTTCCCAGTAGGGGTGGCCAGGCAGAGGCGCCCCCCACCTCCCGGATGGGGCGGCTGGCCGGGCGGGGGGCTGACCCCCCGCCTCCCTCCCGGACGGGGTGGCTGCCCGGCGGAGACGCTCCTCACTTCCCAGACGGGGCGGCTGCCGGGCGGAGGGTCTCCTCACTTCTCAGACGGGGCGGCCGGGCAGAGACACTCCTCACCTCCCAGATGGGGTGTCGCGGCCGGGCAGAGGCACTCCTCATATCCCAGACGGGGCGGCGGGGCAGAGGCGCTCCCCACATCTCAGACGATGGGTGGCCGGGCAGAGACGCTCCTCACTTCCTCGATGGGATGGCGGCCGGGAAGAGGCGCTCCTCATTTCCTAGATGGATGGCGGGCGGGCAGAGATGCTCCTCACTTTCCAGACTGGGCAGCCAGGCAGAGGGGCTCCTCACATCCCAGACAATGGGCGGCCAGGCAGAGACGCTCCTCACCTCCCAGACGGGGTGGCGGCCGGGCAGAGGCTGCAATCTCGGCACCTTGGGAGGCCAAGGCAGGCGGCTGGGAGGTGGAGGTTGTAGCGAGCCAAGATCACGCCACTGCACTCCAGCCTGGGCAACATTGAGCACTGAGTGAACGAGAGTCCGTCTGCAATCCTGGCACCTTGGGAGGCCGAGGCTGGCGGATCACTCGTGGTTAGGAGCTGGAGACCAGCCCGGCCAACACTGCGAAACCCCGTCTCCACCAAAAAAATACGAAAACCAGTCAGGCGTGGCGGCGCGCGCCTGCAATCGCAGGCACTCGGCAGGCTGAGGCAGGAGAATCAGGCAGGGAGGTTGCAGCGAGCCGAGATGGCAGCAGTACAGTCCAGCCTCGGCTCAGCATCAGAGGGAGACCGTGGAAAGAGAGGGGAGAGGGAGACCGTGGGCTCTTTTTTTTTTTTTTTGAGACAGCCTGTTGCCCAGGCTGGAGTGTAGTGGTGTGATCATAGCTCACTGCTGCTTCAACCTCTTGGTCTCAAGCAGTCCTCCCACATCAGCCTCCCTAGTAGCTAAGACTACAGGACTGTGCTGCCATGCTCGACTAATGTTTAAATTTTTTATTTTGTAGAGACTGCGTTATGCAGGCTGGTCTCCAGCTTCTGGGCTCAAGCAACCCTCCTGTATCAGCCTCCCAAAGGACTGGGATTATAGGCATGAGCCACTGCGCCTGGCAGAGAGTGCAGTATTCTGCAGTTTCACCAATAGAATGTGTTGGTGTTCAAACTTTCTGACGTTTATCATTGATAGGAGAGAAGTGAAAAAGATTTATCTTACATTTTTAATATCTTGAGTTAGGTTGGAGATATTTTCAAATGCCTAAAGGAGATTATGTTATTCTTTTTATATACATATAAATTACCGGTTTCTATTTTTGCCCACTTTCGTACTGTGGTGGTCGTCATTTTTCTATTAATTTTTAGGAGCTTTTTATTTATTATAGAGACCAGCTCGTTGTCAATGAGATAAGTTGCAAATGCTTTTTCCTATTTTGACATGTTTATTTGCTTTTTTAAAAATTTTTTCCTTAGGTGTTTTTTGTTGTCTGTTTGCCACATTGAAGTTTTGATTTTCATATAGTCGAATCAGCCTTTCCTTTTATAATATGGATATGCTGTCATTAGAAAGACCCTCTTTATGCCAAGATTTTAAAAGAATTCTCCCATGTCTTCTAGTACTTTTATAGTTTTATTATCTTTTGTTTAAGTCTTTGATTAATTTTAAAGTTTCTAATTGAGTCCAAGCTTATTTTTATCTAGCTTGCTACCAAGATATACTGATATCATCTATTGAATAATGAATAATTGACTTTTTGTTTTTTAACAGTGATTTGAAGTGCCACTTTTATCATAACACCATCTTGTATTATTTGGGTGCATTTCTGGTATTTCTATTCTGTGCCGTCTGTTACTCTGCGTATATGCCAGTGTCAGAGTTCTTTCAGAACACTGAATATGTTTTAATGTCTAGTAGTGCAGGACTCCCTCATTTCTCTGCTTTTTCAGAGGTGACTAGGCTATTCTTATTTGCTTATTTTCCATACGAAATTTAGAATCAGATAATCTAGTTCAAAACATACATTAGTATTTTATTGGAATTTCATTAAATTAAAACATTAATTGAGGAAAGATTGACATTTTTTTTTTTTTTTTACATTGGGTATTCCTATCCAAGACCCCATATAACTTGACTTTCCATTTGTTTGAGGCTTCTTTTTTGCCTCTCCATCAGTTCTAGTCCTGTTCCAGGTGGAAGGCCCTCAGGACATGGAAACATTTCCAGATCTGCAGTGATTTTTAGCCGTTCACATTAACAGCAATAACTAAGGCCCCTGCTTCGTTCCCACTCATCTCCCTCTGAGCCAAAGCTCACTTGCTTTGACCTCAGGTGATGTTTGGATTGGGGTTTGTGGGGAGAGGGGAGGGTCTGTCACCAAGACATTGAAAAAGAGACGAGGGAGGGGACCTCAGAGGTGGGGAGAGAACACCATCTGTGTATCCAGAACTGAAAGTCGGCAATCGGGGACAAAGATAGAAAGACAGAGGCAGGCGCGGAGGCTGTGGGTTACCAGGGAGGCCTGCGGGACGGAGGGGAGGAAGAGAAACCAGGAGGGAAGGGCAAGAGCAAGGTGCTGGGGAGGAGGAGGCCTCTGGGCAGGAGAGTGGTCCAGCAAGGCCCAGGAAGCAGGTGCAGTGGGGACAGATGAGACTGGTGGGCAGAAGGGCCAGAGGAGAAGGGAGGATGGACAGGCTTCTCAACACTTCTCTTCCCTCTCCCTTCAGCTCCCCCTCCCTAAGGAGACTGCAACCTCTTCAAAGGCTGGGGAAATGTCTTCACTTTCAAATTTATTCTTTTTTTGTAATAAATAATATACATCTAGAAATGCATAAACATATAAGCACAGCTTACTGAATGGTTACAAAGTCAACTCCTTTTTACCACCACCAAGTCCAAGAAACGGAACATTGGCCAGGCATGGTGGTTCATGCCTGTAATTCCAGCACTTTGGGAGGCTGAGGTGGGAGGATCGCTTGAGGCCAGGAGTTCAAGACCAACCTGAGCACTTTGGGAGGCGAAGATGAGACGACTCCTTGAAGCCACTAGTTCAAGACCAACCTGGGCAGCATAGCAAGATCCTATCTTTACAAAAAATACAAAAAAAGTTTAGCTAGGTGTGGTGGTGCATTTCCACCTACTGGGGAGGCTAAGGCAGGAGGATCTCTTGAGCCCAGGAGTTCTAGGCTGCAGTGCGCTATAATTGCGCCACTGCACTTCAGCCTAGGCAACAGAGTGAGACCCTGTCTCTTAAAGGAAGAGAGAGAGAGAGAGAAAAAAGAAAGGTGGAACATTTACCAGCACCCCAGAAGCTTCCCTCATGTATCTCCCACAGGTAACCATTGTTCTGATCAGAAGAAAATTGCTATTATAATAAAGAAAAAGATGTTGAAGAATGTAAAACCAGGACTGAAATGTGCTAGAACACAGGCCCAGATGAGAGACCTGGAGGGAAAGTCAGGAAACTGAGGCAAAGTGCAGACCTGCAGACAGGCAACTTTTCCTGGGAACGTGGGCCCTCCCCTGCACCCCCAGCATCCCTGTGGGCCCCCAGCTGCCTGGTTCAGAGCATGCAGCCCAGGCCAGCCCTGACAGCTGTGGGGAGCAGCTTGATGCACAAGCCTTTGGGGCCTGGGCAGGGCCATCATACAGATTATCCTGGTTTCAAGGACTAGAAACCCACTGAAAGCAGACCAAGCCAGAAGGTGCCAAGGCCAGGCGGTAAAATCAAGAATATCAATTAGGTTTCTGGAACTCTCTTTCTGGGTTGTTGGTCTTCCTCTTCTACACTTTTCTCTGCTCTATTTCTCTCTTGCTTTCTCAGGGACATCCTCCTCTTACCAAAGGCCCAAGAGAACCCTTCTTTCTACTCCAAGACATTTTGTTTTCAGTTCCTGATCCTTAATGTCCTGCATGTCTTGGTTCCCTTCCCCAAGGGAAGAAATCTGAGAGCTCCTCCTACACTGCATCCACCCTGGGCCTGTGAGTGACACCCATGGGCCCAGACAGCCCACATGATTCCTGGGGAGGGACCATGAGGGGGCTTTCATAGATTGTCAGACATGAAGGGCACAGGCAAGCAGCTCCCATTTGGTTGGTCCTTGGTGTTCACAGGTAGAACATCTGTAGTTCCTAAGTTTGGTCATCCCCAGGAGTTAAGTAGGAATCTGCTGATCGGGTTTGAATCACCTCTGCCACGGGCAGCATGGAGGAAGGAGCCACCTGTGCAGCCAGCATCCCCTGTTCATCCCTTGTGGGTGCATCTCAGTCTTTTTGTTTCTGGAGAAAAAGAGATCTGCAAAAGAGAAAGTGTTACTGATTATCTAAAGGATGGTTAGCTTAGGGTATAAAGATAGATTTGGAAAACTCAGGATTCTCAATGACTGGGGCCTGTAAAGACACCTGCTTTTTGGAGTTTGAATACATGTGAATGTCAAGGCCATCTGTGCTTGACCCGTCGGGAGTGAAAAAGGGCATGGTGTACATTAGGGTACAGGTGGAGGGGAGTATAAAGCTGGCAAATGCTGCCAGGTTGGCCAGAGCAGACAAGACAACAGTGAGGGTGCTGGGTGTGAAGGGCTCAGGGCAAGCAGTGAAGGAACGGGAGTGTTCCTGGGGTGGAGGGCCGGCTTGGGTGCGGCTGGCTCCACGGTGAGGGATCCGGCATCTTGACCTAAAAAGATCACAAGGAACAAGGCTGGGGCCCATGCTCTCCCACACGAGGGCATGCAGGAAGGAACTTTATAGTATGTCTTTATGAAACGGAAAGATCAAAGTCATGCAGTCCCTTCGTGTTTCCATGAGGCAAGGCACAGTGGACGGTGCTTACAGGCAGGCTGTGAGGAAGCTTTGTGGGGTGCTAAGAGCTTCTGTAGATCATCTACCATCTTCCCCATCATCTTTCTAAAATTCTGAAATGCCTATCCAGAGTGAAGTCTTTGGCTTGAGAATGTTAATAGAAGGCCCATCATGAACTGTTCCCATGCTCAAACCACATTGCAGTGAGATCTACCTTGACCATCATATTTAAAACTGCAGTCCTGCCACCCAAAACTTCCTATTTATTTATTTATTTGAGACAGGGTCTCACTGTGTTGACCAGGCTGGAATGCAGTGGTGTGATCATGGCTCACTACAGCCTTGGACTCCCGGTCTCAAGCGATCCTCCTGCCTCAGCTTCCCAAAGTACTGGGATTATAGGTGTGAGCCACTGTGCCTGGCCCCTATTTTATTTTTATTGTACTTTTCACCTAACATACAATATACTTTGCCTATTTATTATTTTCTGGCCCCTCCTACCAGACTGTACGTTCTAGGAGGACAGGCATTTTGGTTTGTTATTACGTTGGTGCGAAAGTAATTGCAGCATGGCCTACATTAGGACGTGGGTGGCCATTACTTTTAATGGCAAAAACAGCAATTACTTTTGCACCAACGTAATATTTCACTGATATAACCCCAGTATCTAGGAACACGTCTAGCATATGGTGAGCACCCAACAAACACCTGTTGAGTGAGCTGAATGTCTATAACTTGAGGCTGCTGAGATTTGGATAGGGGCTGTGTGATATTTTAATCCATGATTCCTAACCTTTTTTTCAGTAGGGAGGCCGCTTTAAGCTCAAAACATTTCATAGATGCATATGTGATAGTAGCTGTACTTGGAAAATACAGTTCTTTAAAATGAACTGTACTTTATTAATCCATATCCATTTGACAAATAGGATGTTACATTCTCTATTTGTATCAATTTATGCAATATACTGACACTACCTGATGCATTATGGAGTCACAAAGTGTTTGCAGTTTGTGTCCATTCTAAGGACACAAGGGACCCATAGTCCACAGGTCAGATACCACTGTTTAAAACCATTCTCAACTATGAACAACTTAGTGCTTATTAAGTTATTGGCTTTTTTAATTATCAGAGAGCTAGACTCAAAGGTTTAGAAAGGTTGACAGTTACATTCTGAGTTGGGGAAAGTAGGAAAGAAAGGATTTAAGATGAGCATGGGTTTTGGTGCTAACAGAGATTATTTAAAATTTTCATTCTTACAAGAGCCATCTGGGTGACCAGGAAGTTGCCTCTCTCTCTGCATTTGGGTCATGGAGATTGAATGTGATGGTGAATGTGAGGTGCTTAGCAGAGTATCTGGGGCATCTAGCTGCTCAGCAAATGTTACCTCTCCCCGGAAAAGTCTGAGGGACAGGGTGGTGTCCAGGAGGGTCTGGCACCTGGGGAAGGCACTGAAACAGGAAAGAGGAACAGCTGAAAGTTAGGCTGAGGGTGTCCTGTGCCAGGAGTGGCAGGTGATTGTCGGTGGTTCAGGGAATTAGGGCTCTGGGGAGGTGCAGAGGACCAATACTTTCCTGGTTTCTAGAAGAATCAACTTCAGGCAGAAAGACATAGTCTCTGGATGCATTTGCCATGGGCAAGGGGTACTGCTGTCCGGGCAAGTGGTAACCATGTGTTGGTTGTTGAGTAGCTGATGAGAAGCAGTCCCCTAATGAGAGAAAGTCCTGTTTGAAGGCTCAAACTGAGATTCTAATTCTAATCAGCATTCTAATTCCAGTACATTTGGCAAAATGAAAACAGCTGTGAAGAGAGCCAACAGAAAAGACAAGGGCTGCGTCCCTGTCCTTGCCTTTCAACCCTCCAGCTTCCAGAGATGCTTGGCCATTTCCATTGCATTTCCTTTCCTCCCTTCCTTTTTAGACTTGCCACGGAACATGATACCTGCCCACAGGCCTGTGCTCAAATCCTCTCACCCCGGGAGCAAACCCCTGACTGATGCCCATTCTCTTCCGTGGCTCTATGCTGGTGTCTGTCATTTCAGACAGACTCTGTGGCAGGACCGATCACACAGACGCCAGCCGCAGGGATGACAGCGGGTCTGTTTTCAAGAGACTGGGCTGTGAGCAAGTCACAAACAAAACCAAAGTACACGACCCTGTGCCCCAGAGTACCACTTTTCACCTACTGATGGGTTTGGCCTCTATCCTCACTGTATTTGTGGGTCAGCAGAGAAGTGTCCACTTATGTAGGATATAATTTAAAGAGCTCCAAAAGGCCCAACTACCCTTTGGCCTAAAATAGAAATTCTCTTGTAGGAGATGGGCCTTCGGCTCAAGAGGCTCCTGTCAAAAAGCAATAGCTCACTAGGTGGGGCAGCCTACTCTACCCACTACCAGGCAACCATACCCAAGCAGGCTTTCTTGGGGGGAAGGCAGGCATGGTAAAACCCATGTAACCCAGGACAGCTGCCTTCTATATGGAGGTAGGTACAGGAGAGATCTGTGGCTCTGTCTGGGAGAGATGGCCCAGGGGAGGAAGTTTCTAGTGGGAAGAGCAGTCTGGGGAAGCTGTAGTGAGAAATTCAGAGAGGTGATAAGACCTTAATCTCACGGAGTTCATGGTCTTGGTCAACTGAGAGTGGGTTCAAGGGTAGGTACACATCGATCCAAAATTTCCTGGCACGAATAATTCATTTGTCATTCTGCCAGTGCTCTCCTATTATTCGATGTTCTTCAAGGGAAGTGGAAATCATGCTTCCACCTTCCCTAACACAACCCATGCATCAGGAACAAGGCCTAATCCTCTGGAAATGCTCCAAGTTGGAGGGCAAGGAAGTCACTTTGCTCACTTGAACATTCATTAGGGGCTGGGGCGAGTCTGATGCCTGCCATTTTCTCATGCTCTCCAGTTGACGAAGGACCCAGCAACATGGTTTTGCTCTGTTCACCAGGGACATTAATTCAATGCAGAGAGCCTAACGAGGCTACGTCCTTCTCTGGTGCTGTAAAGTAGAATACTCTCAAAACAATGGTTGTTTCTGTACTTGAATTGGTTGATAAGAGGAAAGTAAATTCATCAAGCGATAAAAATATTTATAGTTCTCAATATTTCGTGTGTGCAAAACTTTGTGCTATGTATGGTGGGGAAACAGAAGGAACATAAATTGGGGAACCACATGCCCTACTTGTCTGGTGCAGTCCTGGCTTGCACCTGTTGTACTGGTGTAATTCTTACTGGCTCCTCCTTTTAGTCTTAGGAGCACCCTGGCTCAGACAATAAGTGATATGTTCACCCTCAACATAAAAATGCTATTAAAGGCTGGGTGAGGTGGCTCACGCCTGCAATCCCAGCACTTTGGGAGGCTGAGGCAGGTGGATCACCTGAGGTCAGGAGTTCAAGACCAGCCTGGCCAACATGGCAGAACCCCATCTCTACTAAATATACAAAAAAATTTAGCTGGGCATGGTGGTGCGTGCCTGTAGTCCCAGCTACTTGAGGGGGCTGAGGCATGAGAATCATTTGAACCCAGGCAGCAGAGGTGGTAGCGAGCTGAGATTGCATCACTGCACTCACTCCAGCCTGGGTGACAGAGTGAGACTCCGTCTCAATTAAAATATATATATATATATACTATTGGAGAGCTCACAATCTAGTTGGAATAAACAAGCAACTCATGTTTTTGGAATAAGTGAAGTGAGATAAAGCTGGACTGCTGTTGAGGAGTGGCATATTGATATCCATGGGTTTCCAAAGAGTGAACCAATATTCTTTTCTCCTTTGCTCTTTAGGTACCTGTAGTATGAAGTGGGCACTCTCAGCAGTAGATCCAGATGGCACAGCTATGAGGCATCACATGCATCCATCCTGTTGGTGTATATTGGTGACACCCTCTGGAGACACCCCTAAGGTCTACGGTAGGAAGGATGCTCCCAGAGTGGTGCAATGCAGCACCCTGGGTGTTGAGTTTGGAAGGGGCTGATGTCATTGTCTTATTCTAGTTGTTCACTCTCAGGTGGGAGCTGGCAGGTGGGAGCTGAGGTTGACGGACATGTCTTGTTTACCCTCATGTGCCTTGGGACAGGTTTATGCCACGGAGCAGTCCTCCATAAATGTGGGCTGAACCAAGACACATTTAATGATCAACTCCTAATGTGAGCCCCTCAGAGACCTTTAATGAAGACAGTCTGACCCAGTGGTTCTCAACCATGGCTGGAGAGGCATTTAAGAGGATTCATGTGCGTGAGCCCCTCCTGGGTGTTGGCATCAGTATCCCTGTGGTGGAGCCTGGGCATGAGTGGGGTTCTAATATGTGGGCTGGAGTTGAAACCTCTGGTCTTTCCTCTCCTGGACCTGTAGACTCTGTAGTGACGGGGAGGTCAGAACCTCCTTGCAGGCTGGTTCCATGTTGGATGGCTCTTATGGGGGGTTCGATGACTTCCATTTGCTGGGTTCGCTTCAGAGGTGCTGACTCTGGGTATAGAGAACAAATTCAGGCTATAGGGCCTCTGCTGTGGGCAGGTTGCAATACTGGGAGTTGCTAATGAGAGGGGAGGGGCCTCTTTTTGGGAGAAGATGTGGCTGACAGCAGGAAGGGAATGGGATGTGGCTGTATTGTCTCCTTCAAAGTCCTCACTGAAGATTACCATCACCTGATTAAAATGTTTCCATCTTGGGCCTCTCCAGCAGGGCCAAGGGCAGGCCAGAGGGGAGCTGTCAGGGAGTGTGGGTCTCAGACTTGGTCTCACACTTAGGCCTTCTGAGGATTGGTTGCAGAGAAATGAACCTTGGGACTAGCAAGGGTCATGAATCAGTTGAGAAAGAGAGCAGGGCTGGTGAAAAAAGGAAGAAGCGGAGACAAACAAGAGCATATCTGATTCCAGGAGAGGTCTTAGGGATACTAATAAAGGGAGGTTTCTCATATAAAGACAAGTGGAATTTGATAAAGCCTTTTGCACAAGATGAGTGACAGAATCCATAGGGGAGGGGTGGAGCGGACAGAGGGCAGGCAGAGGAGGCGCAGGGCACCCTTTAGATGGCATGAGGCACTGCATGGCAGGCCCAGGCTCCTGCCTGACAGAGGGGTGTGTCTGGGCCTCAATAGTTCCTCTCCCCCGCCATGAGAATGAGGCTTCCAGATAGGTCCAGCGAGGCAATGACATGGTGGGGCAAGAAGGAAAATCTGAGAACTAGTCCCAGTGTTTTGATTGGCTTATAAAAATTTATTGCTCTAATTCCCAAAGTACCCAGGGAACTGCTTCTCTCTACACTGTATCATTTTACTGGTGGGAAGCAAGAAACAGATGGTAAAAGCAGACGAATTTGGACTGAGGGATTTTGGTTCCCCCTAACCTGCTCCTAAAAGTTACCATCAAATCTTATATGCTGGCTTTTGTTCTTGAGCCAAACAATGTGTCCAATCCCTGCTCAGTCGCTTCTATTTGGATGGCCTTGGGCAAGTCTTCCCACCTCTGAGCCTTGATCTTCTCAGCAGTGGACGGCAGGGCTGTGTGAAGCGTGAAGACAATGTGTGTACCTGGCTCTGTGCCAGTCATGTTGTCAGCGCTCAGAGTCCTCCGAGCCAGTGGCTGTGAATATTGGCCTGAGTAATAATAGGAAGGGCTGTCTCACTGCTCACCAGCATCAGGAGTCCTGCAGAGCAACATCCACATCGCAGCCCATTGTCCCATCAGCCCATTTCACAGATGAGGAAACTGCCATACAGAATGGCCCAGTGGAGTACAGAGAGGTTCCGTATCTTGCCAGTGTGTGGCAGAGCTGGGATCTGAACCCAGGTGGGCAGCTACAGACCCCATGCTTGCTATATAAAATTTTTATCAAGGCTAGAAATAAATCCTATCCCTCCTTGCCCTGTAAAATTGTCACATTGACACAGTTTGCCATGGAGACCTCGTCCTCTCTATTGGGCTGTCTGCTTTTCTGTGTGTGTGATGGTCCAGATACCCGGAATCCTTCAACTTCTCCACCATGGTGCCCCTTGGCTCCTGCATGCCTCGCGTACATTGAGGCCCCCTGATTGCATCTTCTTAGCAAATCCTCCCGGCTGCTCTTCTTTGAATCGCCCAACATGGCTTCCCTTCCTCAAAGGTCCTTTATTCTGGGGGAGATTATTCCATGTAAAGGAGCCGTGTGGGTAGAAGCTCTGAGGCATCATGGCCCTTTGGGGAATCTTTAAGTGTCTCCGTGGGCTATGGTGATCCCGTTAGTCCTCACACCACCCTCACAAGAGCACCTCACACACCTGCCCTGGTTAGAAAGCCTTCTCCTCTACCTCTGGGCCTGCTTTTCAAGTGGGGTCAGGGAGACCAGGCCTTATTTTCCAGCCTCTCCTCTGGATAACAATGGGGGACCACTCAGTCCCCTGTGACTCTGTTTCCCTGGAATGGAATCAATGTAAGTGTGAGGTTAGGTGCTTACTGAGGAGGGCAGCTGAGATCATGGCAGGGGCTTCCTGGAGGAGAGGCGTTGTGTCCAGGTGGTTTCCAGGAGGAGGTGGGCTTACCAGGGGCAACATGGAAGTAACCTGGAGACATGCTGGAGCCAAAGAGGGCTTGTTTCTAAAGGGGAGGAGGACTCTGACAGGGGAAAAAAGGCAGTCACGGCTCCCTCCTCACTCCTACTCCTGGGTTCAGCAAGCTGAGTGAGTCCAAACCACCCGGTCCATTCCGGCCAGCTCCTGTTGAAACTGGTCTCTGTGGGTTTCCTTCCTGGCTCCCCAGAGAGGACTCTGGCCTAGATGGCAAACGTGAACCTGTATGGAATGACAGTGCTCTCACCTTCCGATTCCTCTGAGAATCTTGGCCTCAGTGAAATAGGGTCTCACACCCTAGAGCTGAGGTCCCTAGATCCTAATTTTCCAGATTTCTGGTTGCCATTCCTCTACTTTGAGGCAGAAAAAGCTGTAGGTTCTGCAACTTCCAAAATGTCCACAGCCACCCCGCATCTTCTGTCTTGAATGAACACCAGAGTCAGAAGCAGTGGCCCTGGTCCCTTTATCTGGGCTGGGTGGGGCCCACATCCCTGGGGCACAGGCATCCTGGGTGGTGCCTCTGTGTCCCAATTTCCAAGAAAGTCTTGATTTCAAACAGTCGGCTGTGTTGGGAGACCACGTGTCAGGATAGTGCCAGACAAATGTGTTCTGATTTTTGTTTCAGAAAATATGGTCAGCATAACTGGGGAGAGAGAAATTGGAAAGGACAGTAATTGGAGCCCGGTTCTGAGTATGAGAAGGAGACCACAGAGAGGCTTCATTTCAGTTTGCTTAAGCAACAGTAGCTATCATAGCCGATCAGGGTGGAAGGCTGTCAGGGTCATCTGGTTCAGCCTCAGTCTTTCCATAACCATGTCCTGGCCATCCCACGGCATTTTGCACTGGCTCAAAGTCAGACAGATGTAGGTTTGAATCCTGGCCATCCACTTCCTAACAGTGACCTTGGGCAAGTTGCTTAACTTCAATCTCCACAATCGGTAAACCTGGAAAAAGAATGGTACCAATGCCAGAGGGTTGTTTTTAGGGCTAAATAAGAAAGTGAATGGAAACTAATTAGCCCAGCACCTGGCTCAAGGTGAAGCCTTCAATAATAGTGACCATCCTCCTTCTCCTCCTCCTCATGTGCCTGGCACTGTGCTGGGTGTGGGGGCATCAGACAGAACAAGACACAGTCCCAGCCTGTAGTATACACTGCTCATTGCCTACGCTTTATCCAGTCCATCTCCCTCCCTCCCTTTCTCCTTCCTGTTCTTTCTTCTTTCCATGATGAACCATGGGTTTATTCAGTATCCTTCTAAAAACTACGTATACCCCCTTTTTTTTGGCTCGTAGAGGTGGCCATACAATACAGTTTGGGCCAATAAGATGTAGGTGGAAGTCATTGGGTGGGATCTACCAAGACTCTTCAAAAGGAGATGATGCTAGAGGTAGGGTATTCACCTGTGACAATGACGAGACAAGCATGATAACAAAAGCCTTATGCTAAGGCACAGCAGCAAGAGAGAGGTGTCCTTAATGGCAGGAGTCAGCAAAGTAGGACTCATAGGTCAGATTTTGCTTGTCATCTGATTTGTCAATAAAGCTTTATTGGAACACAGCCATGCCCATTCCTTGTGTATTATCTGTGGCTACTTTTGCACTACAATGGCAGAATGGAGTAATTGCAAAGAGAATGGGAACTTCCCAAAGCCTAAACTATTTACAATCTGGCCTTTTCAGAAAAAGTTGCTGACTCCCGCATGATGGGATTATTGTGTCCTGTACCAACTCTGAATTACTTATCCTAAGTGTCTTAGTGATAAAATCTAAATCTTACTTAAGGTATTTAACTTAGTGTTTTGCTTTCTGATTCTCCAATGTAATACTAAAATGTGCACTGCCCTACAAGGATTGCTTCTGGTTCTGCCCTGAGACTGCAAGCTTCTGCTTAAAGATGCAGTGGGGAGGGTGTTGGTGAAGGGTTATAGGTTGCAAGCAACAGAAACATACTCTAACTGATCTAAGCAGAAAGAAAGTTTTTTGGACAGACAAGGAAAGGTTTGAAAACTGGTCTGGGAAAGGGCAAGAACTAGGCAGCTTGGGGGGATAACAGAAACCAGTCTCTCCCGAGGCTAGAGGTGGAATGAATCATAGGGCTCTTGGCTATGGGAGGGCAGCACCTTCGTAAATAGTCTCATCTGACAGTTCCATGGGGAGAAAGGTTCAGTCCCCAAAAGGATGTCAGGTGCTACTGCAGTGCTGAGACCATGCAAGTTCATTACAGAGAGGAAAATACCTGCCTCCAAAGTAACCTAGGCAGCACTGTGCAAAGCCTGCTGGTTGCCCCCAGTCAGTTCTCCCCTCCTCTCCCAGGGTAACTTCAGGTTTTAGCAGGTTGCATGGCCACCCAGAATAAGGGTGAGTTTCCCGGTTTCCCTTGCAGCCTGGTGAGGGCATCTGATGAAGTTCTTGTCATTGGGATGAGAGCAAAAGTGGTACATGCATCATCTGGGATGTAAACTTAAAGGCTGTGCCCTTCCCCTTGGCAGCAGCCTGGAATGTGGATGCAATGTTGCTCCATCTTGGAACATGTGGGCCACAGCAGCAACCTTGGGGAGGCAGAGCATCAGGGGAGAAGGAGCCTGGGTCTGTGACATCATGGAGTCATCAAACCAGCCCCGGCCTGCTCCCCTGCAGAAGCCATTTACCGTGACAGAAAGACACTTCTGTCAAAGCCACTGTTCACTCTGGTCTCTGTTATCCACGGTTGAATCTATTCCTAAATGATACAATGCAAAAAGCAATTACTTCCACTGAGCCGAGTGCTGAGCGCCTATAGCTCCCCACCTTAGTAGGTTCCCCTTGTGCCTATACACAACATTTCTAAATCCTCTTCCAAACACAGTCCATTGGTGGTTTCCCAACAAGCATGGCATCCCCCCAAGCCATATGCCCACAGCACATCATCTCTCAGCTCCCAATTCTCCACTGCTCTCTGTAGGACCTGCCACTCCCTATGACACCTGTGTTCCATCTGTTTTCCTCCTTTGAGGCCTCACACCATGTACACTCAGGCCAAGCAGATTGGACACAGGGAGAATGTCACTTACTCTATTTCAGATTTTTCACTTCAAACTTTCACAACCAGCTTTTATAAGTGGTCAGTGAGTCACTTCAGGTCAGCCCTAAATGCTGTCATTTGCATCTTTTCTTCAGCCCCAATAGAATATATAACATACTGTATTCATTTTCTAAAGATGCTGCAACAAATTGCTACAAACGCAGTGGCTTAAAACACCACCATTTTATTGCATTATAGTTCTAGAGGTCATGTAGACCAGAAATCGGTCTCACTGGGCTAAAATCAAAGTGACAGCAGGGCTGAGCTCCTTTCCAGAGGCTCTAGGGGGGATTCTATTCCTTGCCCTTTCCAGCTTCTAGAGGCACCCACATTCCTTGGCTCATCATCTTCTAACATCTTCAAAACCAGCCATAGTGGGCCAGGTCTTTTCACGCCGCCATCTATCTGGTTCTGAATCCTCTTCTGCCTCCCTCTTCTACCTTGAAGGGCCCTTGTGCTAACACAAGGAGCTAATCCGGAGGGCGCCCATATGTTAAGGTCAGCTGATTAGCAACTTCGATTCCATTTGCAATCCTCATTCCCTTTTACCATGTAGCATAACATATTCATGGGTTCTGTAGACTTCTTTGGGAGGCCTTTATTCTTCCTGATGGATGTGGTTTAGATGTTTGTCCCCTCCAAATCTCATTTAGAAATGTGACATCCAATGTTGGAGGTGGGGCCTGGTGGGAGGTGTTGGATCATGGGGGCAGATCCCCGGATCCCTTGTGAATGGCTTTGCATCATCCCCTTGGTGATGAGTGAGTTCCTACTCAGTTCATGAGAGATCTAGTTGTTTGCAAGAGTCTAGGACCTCTTCCTTCTCTCTTTCTTGCTCCATTTCACTGTGTGATGTGCCTGTTCCCACTTGGCCTTTCACCATGAGTAAAAGCCCCCTGAGGCCTCACCAGAAGCCGAGCGGATATTGGTGCTGTGCTTGTGCAGCCTGCAGAAGCCTGAGCCAATTAGACCTCTTTTCTTTATAAATTATCCAGTCTCAGGTAATCCTTTATAGCAATGTAAGAATGAACTAACACACTGACACAGATATTGATGATGGGGACAATGACTATTATTTATTGAGGCTTTCTGAAGGCCATGCACTGAACTAAGAACTTTATATGCAGTGTCTTATTTAACCCCATAGCAGCCCCAAGGTATAGATAATATTATCTCCTGTGATAGGCAGAATTTTAAGATGGCCCCAAGAGTTCTGCCCCCTGGTGTGCATACCCTATATAATCAATGCGCTCCTCTCAAATGTGTGGGCAGGGCCTATGTATAGGATGGAATTTCACTCCAGTCATTAAGTAACATGGCAAGAAGGCAAAAATGATGAGATAGGCCGGGCACAGTGGCTCACGCCTGTAATCCCAGTACTTTAGGAGGCTGAGGTGGGCAGATCATGAGGTCAGGAGCTAGAGACCAGCCTGGCCAACATGGTGAAACCCCGTCTCTACTGAAAATACAAAAATTAGCTGGGCATGGTGGCGGATGCCTGTAATCCCAGCTACTCAGGAGGCCAAGGCAGGAGAATCGCTTGAAACCAGAAGGTGGAGGTTGCAGTGAGCCAAGATCTCGCCACTGCACTCCAGCCTGGGCAAAAGAGCAAAACTCTGTCTCAAAAAAAAAAAAAAAAAAAAAAAAAAAAAAAAAGTGATGGGATAGTTGCACTCAAAATTAAGTTATGTAAGACTTCATCTTAGCTGACTGGGAGAGAGATTCCGCTGCTGGCTTGAAGAAGTAAGCCATTGTGTTGTGAACTACCTGTGGAGGGGACCACATGGCAAGGAGCTGAGGGCAGTCCAGTCCAAGAGCCAGCAAGAAAATGAGGACCTCAATCACACAGCTGCTACAAGCTGAATTCTGCCAATGCCCGAATGGAGCTTGGAAGCAGATTCCTTCTCAGACTGGCCGACACCTTGATTCTAGTCTTATAAATCCATGAGCAGAGAGCTCTGCCTGGATTCTGACCTACAGAAACTGTGAGATAATAAATGGGCTTTTTAAAGGCTGCTGCTTGTGGCAATTTGTTAGGCAGCAATGGAAAACAAGTACATCTCTATTTGAGAGAATTGGAGCTCAGAGAATTTAAGAAAACCACGAAGGTCAGAGAGCTAATAAATGGCAGAGCTGGGATTCCAACTAAAGTCTACCTCCAAATCTGCATTTTTAACCATTACAGTCTACTGCTTCCCAACTGACAAGCATGAATAATACATTCGATGTTATTTTTTATTGTGAGTACTCCATCTGTGCCTGATAGAAGGTTTTTTTTTTTTTTTCCTGGCATTAGGGGATGAAATTATGACTTTTATCTGTGACAAGGTACCTCGCCTGTTCTGTACCATTTAGGGTGCTAATTCTTGGCATTTATGAACTTCTTCTGGGCTTTCCATTGTAAAGTGATGCTGTGTTTTTTAGTGCCGTAGCACCAGAACTTAAATTCTGAAACAAGCTGGGTGTGTGACCAGTCTTAAGGTTAGAAATGTTCGTTGTTTCAACCAATCTTCAAAGTCATGAAAGCTACAAAGCAGCAGCAATGGGTTCACTAAATGACTTCAGCATAAGCGAGCCCATGTTTTGATGGAGACTAGAGAAATACTGTTATTGCACTTAGGCACATGACAAACGTGGGTCCTGTTGAAAGCAAGCCACCATTAATCAGTTGAAAAATGTTACTGAACTTTTAGTAGTTTTTCATCTTTAGGAATTTTGTCTACCCCAGATATAAAAAATATAACTACTATCAACAACTTCTGCATTGAAAATGGATCCTGGTAGTTGAAAGCTGGGAGCCCTGACTCCTCCAGGGGTGCTCTAAGCTCACCTCTGCTCTCACAGCCTGCTGCTCTTCAGGAAAGTACAGATGTTCTGACGATCTTGGGTTCTTCTCTCTGTGGCATATGCCTTTTCTCTTTGCAGACTACGTCTATAGGCCCTTCTGATACCAACAGCATCTCACAGTCTTCTAAAAGGGAGGTTTGAATGAAGTTGGGTCATCCTGAGTGATTTGTGGTTCACCTGTTGGGCTAATTATAAAGCAGGTGGCGGAGCAAAGTTGCTGGGCTCCTGGCTGTCAAGCCCTATTAGGCAATTAATGGGCACTCTGGGTAATGGTTAATTGTTGGTTTCCAGCTAATTCTCCTGGGCCTGAGGAAGGGGAAGATTTTGGGTCAGAGGTAGCTTACGTGGAGTCTTCTGTATCCAAGGCAGATCAGGCTAAACACTAGAGTAAGATTTTCCTGCTGCTGGGTGGTCAGTCTTTGATCAGAAAATCCCAGAATTCTTAGCAGAGAAATGGACTTCCACCACCCCAAGGAACTGAGGATGGGAGCTGCTTCCAGTGTTTACAAATTTACAGAGGAGGAAGACAGGAAGAGTGAATTCTCACCCTGGCTTTGACACCAGATATTTGTGTGGCTTCAGGCAAGTCATTCTACCCCATGAGCTTAGTCTTCTGGTGTACAATGTGGATAAGCTCTGTAGGGAGAATCTGTAGAGCTAATGTGCCCATATTTGTTCTCTATTACTGCATAACAAGACCCCACATACTTAGTGGCTTACAAAACACATTTATAATATCAGTTTTTGTGGGTCAGGAGTCTGGACATGACTTGGCTAAGTCCTCTGCAAAATTTCACAAGGCTGCAATCAGGATATTGGCTGGGGCTCAGTCTCACCTGAGGCTTGTTTGGGGAAGGATCACTTTCATTCAGCTCCTTGCAGCTATAGGAGTGAAGTCTTCAGCTTCTTGCTGGCTGTTAGCTGCAATCTATCCTCAGTTCCTAGAGGTCACTCTCAGTTCCCTGCCACATGGGCCTTCCAACATAGGCAGCCCACAACATGGCAGCTTGCTTCTTCAAAGCTGGCAAGGAAGTGAGAGACTCCAGCAAGACAGCTGTTACAGTTTTATGTAATGTAACTCTCGTAATCACGTACATGTAACCAAAACAAGCTATCATGTTTACTGTATTCTACTAGTTAGAAGCAAGTCGGCCGGGTGTGGTGGCTCACACCTGTAATCCCAGCACTTTGGGAGGCTGAGGCAGGTGGATCACCTGAGGCCGGGAGCTCGAGACCAGCCTGACCAACATGGGGAAACCCCGTCTCTACTAAAAGTACAAAATTAGCTGGGCATGGTGGCGCACCCTGTAATCCCAGCTACTTGGGAGGCTGAGGAGAAGAATCTCCTGAACCCAAGAGGTGGAGGTTGCAGTCAGCCGAGATCACACCATTGCACTCCAGCCTGAGCAACAAGAGCAAAACTCCGTCTCAACAACAACAAAAAAAGAAGCAAGTCACAGGTCCCACACTGAAGGCGTGGAGGTCACCCAAGAACATGAATACCAGGAGGCAGCGGGCACGTGGACCACCTTATGAGTCTGTTCTCCATAGCCCCCAATCCTCTCCAAGCCAGGAAGTGTGTTCAAACACTGAACACCATTTCTTCCTGATGAAATCAAAGCCTGATCCTTCTCATCATCAGGCCCTCCAGGGACATGGTCAATAGTTACCATGGCCCATTCACTTGTTCATTTGCTGACCAGTTTAGCACTTACTGTGTGCCAGGCTGTGAGTAAGGCACCAATCCTAAATCCTTTTTTCCTACCTTCTCTTTCCTAAACTGAATGTCAGACAGAGTTGAGGAGCATATAGATCTAAGAACATGGGGACACAGTGAGAAATGTATCTTTTGGAAACAGAAACTATAATTACATGTATGTGATGGTTCATCTCGAGAAAATGTTCTCAGGAACAGCCCACCTTAAGATATGAATCAGGATTTGAGACCACTTTAGAACATTAGAAGAAGTCACAATTTAAAATGTGATTATTTTAAGATAAACTGTGGTTTACCTCATATTAATTAAATAGACTCAAGTGAAGTTATAGATTTTGATTATTTGTGGTAAAGATTATTTGTGGTAATTGATATTATCATTTCCAGTTATTTGTCACTTGCCTGTACGAGAACTATAAATCTATACTTGTTGCCAGGTGGCACACGGTGTCCCCTTTGGGAGAAGTATAATACCTGGCTTCGTTGTTGGGCCTGGCCATGTGACTTGCTTTAGCCAATGGAATGTGAGTAGGAAGTGGTGTATACTATGTCTGAATGGAAGCCTTAAAAGGCATTGCCTGGTTTGGTTATTGTGTTTTTCCCTCTACCACAAGAATGGCATGTTCCAGATGGGGGCTTCTCCTTCAACCTGAGCCCTGGAATAAAGACATGTGGAGCAGGGCTACACCTGCAGGTACATGAAATGTGAGTGAGAAGTAAATCTCCTTGCTTTAAGCCAGTGAGATCTTGGGCCATTTATTCCTACACAAAACTTTAGTAAAATGTGACAGAACATAATGCTGAGTCAATTGTGCTCTCCGTATACATAAGAGAGTGCTAGTTGATGGTGTCTCTGTTATCTCTGAGTTTCTGCAGATGCACTGGAGCAGAGAGGAAGAAAGGCAGAAGTTTGAACTGATGAGAAATTAATTTTTGGGGTTAGGTTGTATGGGATTTTTTAACAATCGAAAATGAGACTGTTATGCTTTCTAATGATTTCTTTATTTAAGGGATGGGGTCTCACTGTCACCTAATCTGAAGTGCAGTGTCATGATCATAGTTCACTGCAGTCTCGAACTCTTGGGCTCAAGCAATCCATCTGCCTCAGCCTCCAAGTAGATGGGATGACAGGCATGCACCACCATACCTGGCTACTTTATTTTATTTTTTTGGAGACAAGGTCTCTCTCTATTGCTCAGGCTGGTCTCATACTCCTGGACTCAAGCGATCCTCCCACTTCAGCCACCCGACTAGATGGGAAAGAGGTGTGCACCATTTTTCCTGGCTAATATATTTTATTTTATATTTTTAGAGACCAGGTCTCACTATGTTGCCCAGGCTCCCGGCCTCAAATGATCCTCCCCACTCAGCCTCCCGGGTAGACAGGACTATAGCCTCAAACCACCACACCTAAGAGATTGGTATACTTTCTAAAGGGGACAAGAAGAGCTGTCATCTAGGGTTGGAGTACTTAGATCTGAGAGACTGTGACTAAAGGCAATAGCAACGAGGGAAATGGAGCTCTTTCCTGATGGTGCCAAAGTTGGCTCATTTCATTTGCTACTTTATTTGCTATGTATTTCCCTCCTTATGGAGAACTGTTGGTGCAGCTGCAGTGCCCTACAAACAGGTGCCTTGTTCTAGAGAAAGGCCCCTCCACCATGTGAGGATGCAGTGAGAAGGTGCTGTCTATGAGAAAATGGGCCCTCACCAGACACTGGATCAGCAGCGCCTTGATCTTGGACTTCTCAGACTCCAGAACGATGAGAAATTTCTGTTGTTTATGAGTTAAAACAATAAGAATGGAAAAGACTCTAGAAGCTGTAGAATAAACCCCTTTATTTTACCAGTGAGGAAATTAGGATCCTCAGAGTAGAGTTACTTTTCTTAACTCTGCTCATTCAGTGTCTTAGGGATTTGATTTCCAGAGCAGACCTATCCCCTAGGAAGAAAGGGCCAAGCCAGCTACCCTGCCATACAGGGCACCTTGGCATTCACTTTTGTGCCTCCCGTCCCGACCTGATTCCCAGGGCCCCTGCGCCTTTGGTGCACTGACAGAATCAAAGTGTGAGCCTGACTGCACCGTGAACTCGTGGGCTTCCCTAGGAAGCAGTGTCCTCGTTTCTCCTCACTGAAGCAGGAATGGGTCACACGCCTTCATCCATCTCTAAGCTCTCCATTCACTTGGCTCTGTTATGTCTGATCTTCCAGCTTCTCTGTTTCATTTCCCTTGACTGTCTGGTGTGTTCCCACAGGATGCTGAAGTGGGAGAGACAAGCACAGGTGATGTCCAGGCCAGCCTAGGGGGACCCTCTGGAGGATGTCTCCCCCAACCCCAGGTCTCATGTTACAGAGACATTGCTTCTGTGGGTCAAGGAGGGCCTGGTGGATGTTCATATCACACACACATACACACGCGGTCACCCTCGGAAATGTCTCTCCGGCCAGTGCTGGACTCACAGCCCTCCCCTTCCACAGTAGCACCTCCATATAGTCATTTTGTCTGCAGGTTCCTCAAGGACAAGTCACCTCACCAGGACTGAGAATTAGAAAATCAGAGGTCACTGAACCCTTAGGAGAGGATGTTCTCAGTTACCGGATTTCACTGTTCACTGCTAAAGATTGAATCAATTTGTGGGTAAATTATGACAGCTGTGAGCGAAGACAATGTATGGAAGTTGTTACCTCTGGTGCCTTCTATTTCTGGATCTGTATTGACCCAGTCTGTGGCTCCATCCTGCAGGTATGGGCTTGTTACTTTGCACTTGTACATGATTTAGTCCCTGGGCTAAGTCCCAAGTGTGAGGCCAGGGCAGGTTGTGGTACAGGCCCCACAGGCAGCTCTCATGAATGCAGCCCAGTTCCTGGCACACAGCGAGTGCTCAGTAACTCCAGCTCAGGGGCTTAAGCTTCTTAATGTGAGTGAAAACAGAACGGAAAACCCACCTGAAGCACAACAGGCCCTGTCTTTCACCCACAGTGGGGTAAGGACTTGCTCCTTGAGGACTCAGAGACATTAACGATAATGAAGGGTTCCAACCCAGCTGAGTTCTCTGGTTTTTGGTTCCTCTGTTTAGAAATGCCATGTTTGTGGCTTCAAATAAATCAAGAGATTTGAACCCAAAAGATGGGCAATTTGGCAGGGTTTCAAACCCACTTAAAACTACAGCTCCAAATTTAGATGTGATCTGGGAACTTGAGTTTCAAGTTCCCCTTGACTTGGGCAAAGCCTGAATTTCAATCTACTGCACATTTTAATTTATCCGTTCTCATCTTTTTAACTTCCCCAAATTTCACTCTCCCTTTTTGGAACTCATCACTCTGGTTGTGTTTCTCACGTGGCTGTTGCCGTGACTTCTCTTGCATTGTTTTCTGTTATCATCACACAGACTTTATACTCTGCCTTTCAGTCTTATCTCCTGGGCTGGGCTGGAGACACCTTCTGGGCAGGGGCTGTCCTCAGGCCTCTTTCCTTTCCCCTCCGTGAGACTTGCCCAGGGTCCAATACTCATGGGTCACAGTTAAGGACTGAGGGTTGCTCTGTTGTAAAGCTAGGAACTGGAGGAGGTTATGTTCCAACCAGATTTCCAGAGCCTTGGCTTCTGATTTGGTTAAGTATTCCTTGGAAATAAACAAATAAGCAATGCAAACATCTGAAGAACAGTGGTTTGAGTTAAGGAGTTTACAAAATTTAAGAAAAGTCTGATGAAGACAAAGCCATGTGCTGGGCAAAATCGAATCAATCCATAATAGCTTTCTGTCACTCCTGCCATGCCAATACTGCCTGAATTGTTTGTCTACAGCTTGTGGGAGGCTAAAAGAGTCAAAGGTTAGAATTTGGCACGTGAGATAGAACTAGAGTTCAGATCACATGCACCTTTTCACACCTTCACACTTTTGGAGAAACAGTGTATTTGTTTGGTAGGGCTGCCATAGCAAGGTACCACAAACTGGGTCGCTTCAACAACAGAAGTTTATTCTCTCACAGTTCTGGAGGCCAGATGGCCAAGATCAAGTTGTGGGCAGGGTTGGCTCCTTCTGAGGGCTGTGAGGGAAGCCTGTTCCTCGCTTCTGGTGGCTTGCTACGACCTTTGGTGTCCCTTCGCTTGCGGACCTCTGCCTTCATCTTCACATGGTCATCTCCCTGTGTGTGTCTGTGTGTCTGTCTGTGTCTAAATTTCCTCTTTTATAAGGACATTGATCATATTGGATTACGGGATCATCATACTCTGTATTATGGCCTCATCTTAACTGATCACATGTGCGATGACCCTATTTCCAAGTAAGGTCATATTCTGGTGGTACTAGGGGTTAGGATTTCAACATTAATTTAGTGGTGGTGGGTGAGCATATTTAACACAGTGCAACAGCCTTCTTATTTGAATTTATTGTTCTCCAAATCAGGGTTTATCCATAGAATTCAGTCTGTGCCATACCTATGAATTGGATAATAAACATCTAGAAGAAGCTAAAGGCAGGAGTCCCTTTTCTCCTTTTCTACCCAGTGATCCATCCATCCATCCATCCATCCGTTATCACACACGTGCACACACACACACACACACACACTTTATATAGGTGGGACTCTAGGGGTTCCTTACTGGAAGCCCCTGTCATCCAGGGACACTACTTGATGTCTTACTTGCATGGATTTGATGAGCCGCCTCAGAGGAAGAGCTATAAGGACTCTGAAGTAAGGCCTGGGTTCAGAATCCAGCCCTGCACTTACTGGCTCTGTGACATCAGTGACACCTTCCTCTTTGAGGCTTGGTTCTTCATTTGCAATATAGCAAATACTAGAGCAGACCCTATAGGTCCCTGAAAAATGGTGGCATTTATTGACGTTATTATTGTTGAGTGAGCCAAGGAGAGAGGGACAGAGTGGAGGCACGGCCTATCTTCCAACTTCCAGAAGCTCACCACCAGGCACTCCTGGGGGCGCAAGTCCAAAGCTGTCACAGAGACTGCCTCATCTGGACTGTCTCCCCAGTTCCAGAGCTGTGGTTCTTAATCTTTTGGGGAACTGGATCCCTCTGGAAATCTAATACAATCTGTGGACTCCTCCCCAAATAGCACCTGTGCATGGAGTGTCCTCAGAAGCTTGCGTGTGATTGTGGCAGGTTTGGGTCTCCACTTGAGACCATCCACGGAGGCTAAAGTTTCTCACTTCAGAGACAACAACCTGAGAAATTCATTTGCTCATCCAGTAAACATTTCTTGTGTGACTGTCACATGCCTGGTGCTTTGTGGGGGACCAGGATGTCAGGGAAAAGTCAGATAGGAGACCTTTCCCCAAACTGCTCACAGGCAGCAAAAACCATAATGAAAAGTAGAAATGATTCAATATTATAGCAGACATATGGCTATATTTTTTTGTCCCAGTTCAGAGGAGGACATTATTTCTACCATGGAGGGTGTGAAATAATCAGGCAGGTTCAGTGGAAGGAAGGATAGTTGAGTTGGAAAATAACAGGTGAGTTAAATTTTGTTCTTAAAGGACATATTGGTATTCCCAAGGTACCCATCCCGACAGTTGACACAAGTGCACGAATATCTGTCTGCTGGTGTTTGCCTTCACCTGAATGTAACTTAGCTGCTAGATTCCTAAAACGCTGCACCTCTGATAAGAAGCCAGTTCGTGTTCTTTTCTTTAAATATGGGCTTCCAATTGTATCACCTCTATAACACAAAGCACAGTTCATTCATTTACATGAAACAAGAAGACATTGACATTCTGCCTGTCTTCAGTCCTTACCTTTGTTATGAAGGACTCTTTGGTGTCTCTGACCCTCTAGGGATCCCAGTCCTCCACCCAGCTGTGGAGGATGGGATGGGAGGTGCACATCTGGGAGTAGTTAACCACTATCTTCTACTTTCTTTCTTCCAGGGGAGGTGCTTCTTCACCCCACTCCTCTCTATTCACATCACTAATAGCCAAGAGCTCCCGGGGTCAGACAACGTTGTGATCTGCTGGATCCTGTTCTGCTTCAGCTGTGTTGAACGCATATCCATTTGGTTCTGGTTCATAATTCTTCACTATCAATATTTCTGAAAGACTTCAGTTCCTTTTGTGGTTCAGTGAAAAGTTTGGTATTTGGGGTTGGGTACAGATTAGGTTTAGCCTAGGGTTGAGATCTGCTGTGGTTTGGGTTTTGCAGGGTGGTCATTTCGTAAATGCTATCTCAACCCTTCCCAGGTGGAAGGGGCAGGGAGATGTGGCCTGGGAATCCATATCATGAAGAATTTTCAATAAATGATCTGAGAGGAACACAGCGTGTTCTCTCCCTGGCAGCAGCATCAAGCAGTCTCTGGAAGACACACTGAGCATCATTCTACGCTGTATGGTTGTAGGTTCACTGTCAAAATGAGCTTGATCCAGCAAGAATTTAGGAAAGTGACAAGTGGTTCAGGCTTAGCCACAGACTTGCAATGTGACCCTGGGTAAATCAGTTCCCCTCTCTGGGACTCAGTTTCCTTATGTGTAAACAAACAAACAAAGGAAATTGGACGAGAAACTAGGTGATGGTGAAGGTGCCTTTCAGAGCTTAAATGTTATGATGCTGTGAACACAACAACTTTATTTTCAATTAACTGTGCCTCTAAGGAAAGGATTCAAAGGCTCTTTCATTCATTGAACTGTATCTCTCCCACGTTCCACTCCCCGGTCATTGCTCAAGAACAAACATGAGAGCATCCAGCCCTCCTGGAGAACGTACATACTTCAATGGAGGCCTTGGCTGCCTGCCTGGGGCTCCCTCAGCAACCAGGCTGTGTAGTAGCATGGTGGGCCCATAGGGTCACAGAACCTTCTCTCCCCTTCCTTCCCTCCTTTTTTCCTTAGGGGGAAGGAAGGGGACAAAAGAGGACAGTATGTATTAGACCAAATCCACACTTCTAAGGCTTTAGGCTCCAGAAGGGAATGTACCTCTTTAAGGTGCCTGCAGGCAGGGCCTATCCAGCCAGCAGGGTAAGGCAGAGGCCATCCCAGCCCCTTGGGATCCCCGTGGGGTGTGTCTGCTGAGGTTCTAAGGAACTTAATTAACATGGACTTTCCTCAGTTATTCACCGCCTACCCCCATAAGGTGTGCTAGCTAAGTAGTTTTTCCACACACCTGAATTTTACCCTGTAAATAATAAAATAGTTTTAATCATTTGAACAATTTTATTTATTTATTTTTGAGACAAAGTCTCACTCTGTCACCCAGGCTGGAGTGCAGTGGCATGATCTCAGCTCACTGCAACCTCTGCCTCCTGGGTTCAAGTGATTGTCATGCCTCAGCCTCCCGAGTAGCTGAGATTTACAGGCATGTGCCACCACGTCAAGCTAATTTTTGTATTTTTAGTATAGTCAGGGTTTCACCATGCTGTCCAGGCTGGTCTTGAACTCCTGACCTCAAGTGATTCACCTGCTTTGGCCTCCCACAGTGCGGGGATTACACGCATGAGCCACCGCACCTGGCCCATTTTCACCATTTTAGATGGGAATAGATACTTTTTGTTCCTTGCTTCTCAGCCCTCTCAGCTGGGTATCATGAAAAGAGTCAAACCTTCATCCTAACGAGTATCAATTGTCCTGCCTCAGGTTTTCATGGGTAAACTGAGGAAAAGCATATCTCCCTCACAAGGTCCGTGTGATTATGTAAACAAAGGGCTAGCCTGGAAAGAGGGACATGCTTAGTTAATAGCGATTATTATTTTAATTGTCAGTTGATTACATGGTGATATATTCAGAGAAGATTGATTTATGAAGAGCAATTTGCCCTTCCAGGAAATGGCCCCTGGACTGTTAGGCATTTTGATTTCTTGGGCATGAATTAAATAGTTTCTCTTCCTCTCCCTTGTCACCAGTTGCATGGCTGGCTTGCACCTGACTTAGTGACCCTCCCTTCCTTTCTCCCTCCCTTCCTCCTTTTTCTTCTTTCTCTCTTCCTCTTTCCTTATTTCTCTTTTTAAAGTTTATTGGGAACTTTTCTCTATAAAATGCTCATTACAGAAAATTTGAAAAAAAGAAAACAAAAAAACAGAAAGAAAACAAAATCACCTATGACACCTTGAGAAAACTACATTTTGATATATTTCCATTTTATCTCATTTTTCAGTTTTGAGTGTTGTTTGTTTATTGCACATGTTGAAGTTACACCATAGATATAATTTTGCACCCTGCTTCTTTTTAGTTATAATGATAACATAAGCACTTCCCCATGCTAATTTTAAATTCATCACCAACAACATGTATATTGGCTGCAAATATGGCTGGTCATGGTCCCGTGGTTTAACTTACGCATTTCTTTAAGATTGATATAAAAAGATTGATATGAATTTCTTTCTAGTTTGTTGTTTCTAAGAGGCTGTGGCAGGGAGACCACTCACCAAGTGTGTTAGAACTGTACGTTCTCAGGAAGAGTTAATCAGTCTCAGAATCTTGTGGGAAGGCTGGAGAGGTTTTCCTCAGGAGCCTTTGGATATGAATTTTTTTGACACCTCTTATACTTTACTCTCTCAAAGGATCCTTTTACTTGTGTTTTCGGTTCTTGATCGAGGTCTGAATAGTTGAGATTATCAATTCATGGACTTCTTGATAAGTGAGATATGACTGCACTAGTAAAAATGATAAAATCTACTTTTCTACCAGCAAGGTAGAATGGTGTCATTGTTCAGAGCTGCCTGCGTTCAAATCCCAGTTCTCCCTCTTCCTAGTTGGGAGCCATCAGGCAAGTTTCAGTCTCTGTGCCTCAGTCCCCTTGCAAAATGGAATCATCATAGTGTCCACCTCACAAGACCGCTGTGCGTATGAAATGAATGAATGTCTGGAAAACACTTAGGACTGTGCCTGGCCCTTGGTAAGCTCTAGTGAGTATTTGCTATTTTTATGTTCTAATTATGTTATGAGGGCATTTTAAAGTTTCTTTGAAACATTTTTGACCTACTCTTTCAGAATTTTTGTCTTTTACAGAGGCTCAGGAGCAGAAGGAGATGGCTAGGGCTGGAAGGGACAGCAAGGGAGTGGCACAGCTGAGAGCAAGGCTGACACCAGGCGCCCAGGCACCGCCTCCACCCTCAAGGCCAGGGAGAGCCGGCAGGGCCCCCCAGGCACAGACTAGCTGGGCCAGGAGTGGGACAGGAAATGAGAGAGAAAGTCCAGAGTGGGGGTGGTGTGGAGCTGCAAATGAGAACCTGAAGGAGGAGGGGGCTGGCGGGGGGTGGGGTCACCTCTCTCCCCAGATCCCAGCCTCAGGGGTAGGGCCATGGAGTCCGCAAATAGAACCTTCAGTTCCTGAGGGGAAAAAGAAAGTCTAACTTTAGAATTTACAGTTTTCCTTAACAAGAGGTACAGCGCAGTTGCGTTCTGGTAACGGAAGCAAAATTAAAAATATGAGCAGGAAATAAATTAATTTTAAAATATCTAAAAACATGTATTCTGTGGTTCCATCCAACTGGCCAGCATTGACTGGCTTGTTTTTCCCTGGGAGGGACTGATTAATAGGACAGAAATGAGGAGGTGTGAATTTATTTTGGACCTGGGTGGGGAGCCAAGAGAGGTTGGCATCAGCCCACTTAGGCTAAATCTGCATTTTAAAGTCCACAAGGGTGACCACCTACTGGATGCCCTGGAGGGTGGGGAGTTGGGAAGGGAGGTATTGCAGACTGAGCTCCTTCTCAGCAAGCTTCTAAAAGCAGTTTATTTTCCCCCCTTTTGAAAGTATAGTCATGCAGGCCCAGAGGCAGCCCTATGACCAGGGGACTCTCTGGGCCTTTGTCGGGAGAAGCCAACGACACAGAGCTGGCCTGGGACAGTGAATGCAACACGGGTTTTTGAGCCCAAAGTGTTCCCTGGGAAGAGGTAAGAGGACAGAGCCCAGCACTCAGAGAAATAAAATCCCTTTGGGCTGTTTTGTGCACCAAGCATGGAGAATCATTTAGCAGGATGAAAGGTGGTTGAGAAGCAATAAATAATCTTCAAATGGGGGAGAGGCCACTGTCTGGGAGGTAG
This sequence comes from Pan troglodytes, assembly GCF_028858775.2. Taxonomy (NCBI): domain Eukaryota; kingdom Metazoa; phylum Chordata; class Mammalia; order Primates; family Hominidae; genus Pan; species Pan troglodytes. Next base: position 50,524,205 of record NC_072403.2, read on the forward strand.
AGAGAAGGCTGCAACGCAGAGCATTTTATCTGAGTTTAAAACGCAAGAGTGAGGCCGATTTCACTGTAGTTCAAGACATGGATAATTAAAAACAAAGACATCTTTAAGACAGATCTAAGGAGGCCTCCCATCCCATGCCCTCACCCTATAAATCCCCCATCTCCGTGCCCTTCCCCCATCTCCTTTTCCCAGAAAAGGCTGGGAACACCCTGAGAAGTAAAATCATCCTAACGAGAGAAGACATGTTCTTGAAGAAATTTTGACTTATGGCTTGCAGCTTTATAAGCATTTCAGTAGAAAGATGTCCCACACTCAGGCACTAAGTCAAGGACGCATAGTTTCAATGCTAGCTTGGTCTTCTGTGTGATTATTTTTACAACATTTGCAATTAAATGCAGATTTTCTGCTGCCAGATTCTGACTGGACAAGGGGCTTCAGTGCTGCTGGGTCCCCCGGCACACAAGCTCAGACACACCAACCTGCACGGGGACACACACTTGGGTGGGAGGAACAGCCCGCCGCTGCACGCACACCAGTGTAAACCACCCAGGACACACACGTGCCTGTGCAAGCTGCCTTTCCCCAAACTTTCTTCATTAGAAACAGATCTGCTCTGCTTCTCTGTTACTTTATTTTGATGACTGAAATTTTCCTCAACCAAAAGTGTAGGCATAATGACCTTTTTCTTAATACTTCAGAATTGTAGAAGAAAATATGATTATATAAGTTCATATATTTTGGTTTTGAAAGGAACTGATTGCTCTGTGTGTGTGCGTGTGTTTGTGGGTGAGTGAGTGTGCTTGTATGTGTGCATGTGTGTGCTGGCGTGTGCATGTGGGTGTGTGTGCTTGTGTGTGCATGTGGGTGTGTGAGTCTGCTTTTTGTGCGTGTGTGTGCATGTGGGTGTGTGAGTGTGCTTGTGTATGCATGTGTGTGCATGAGTGCTCAAGTATGTGCATGTGTATGAGCATGCTAGTGTGTGCATGCATGTGCTGTGTGTGTGTCAGTGTGCTTGTGTGTTCATGTGTGTGCATGTGGGTGGGTGTGGGTGTGTGGAGGGTAGGGATTCTGGGAAGGAAAGAACAAGGAGGCTCTGATGAGATGAGGAGAAACGCAGTGGGTCTGATAGCAGGCACGAGGAAACAGTAGTTGCCACCTTAGAAGAGAAACAATGACAGGAGATGAAGTGTGGTTTGGGGTACTCCAACAATCCCCTGTGAGCTCAGGAATTTAGTGGTTTCCAGAAAGTTCTATATTGCCTTTTCTCCTGGGATGGCCAATGCTGCCCAGCATTGGTCAGGAGCAACTTGCAGGAAGAGAAAAGGTTGATCTTTAGGCCTGCAAATACCCACCTCTGCGTAATTTCGCCTATTGTGAGATTTACGTTGTTATTTGCTTCTTCGGGTTGGTTTAAGAGGTGGTAAGGAAGGCAAAGCTTGCGTGAGGTCAGAGTCCACTCCACCTCACCTCAGCAGGCAAGCTGGGCAGGTAGAGGAACAAAGCAGGCCTTGAGGGAGAGAGAGGCCTGAACTAGAATCCTGCTGACCTCTCTCAGCCTGAGTTTTCTCATCTTTAAATCGGGGCCAATGACCTCCTTGATGTGCAGTCCTTGTGAGGCTGCAAGGAGGCAGTGTGAGCACAGAGGCTGGTACGGGCGGGTGCTCAGGGGAGGAGAGGGCCCGTGCTCTGGCCTCCCACCAAGGCCTCCTCCTGTGTGCTGTTGGAAATGGACTTGGCACAAGCAAGGCTTTGTTTCCTTTTAGAAAGCCACCCCAGTGCCCCACTCCCAGGCTGCCTCTCCGATCCTCCCCTCAGCACGTGGAGCTGGGGCTTGTCACTCAGCCCAGGAGGGACCTAGAGCAGGTCTTCAGTACTGGAAAGAGGAAGAACTCCCCTTGCGGGGAGGCTCCACCCAAGCAGGGCATGAAGCAGGAGGTGGTGGGCCGGGCACAGGAGACAAACCCCGCCTGCTTCCCAGTTTTGCTCCGAGAGTTAGCCTTGGCTAAGTGGAGCTCACCAGCCTCCCACACAGCGAACCCAGAAGTCTTCAGCCCTCAACATCCCCGTGTGTGTGTGTGCACGTGTGTGCGTGCGCATGCGTGCGTGTCCATATGCATGTGTGCACGTGTGTGCCCATGTGTGCGCATGTGCATGTGTGCATGTGTGTGCCCGTGTGTGTGGCGTGTGTGTGCGTGTGTGTGTGTGTGTGTGTGGTGTACTTCCTGCTTCCTCTAGAGCTCTTTCCTTGTTTCACTCTGACACTGTCTTTGACCGCCCTGAGCCGCTCCCCCTCCCCCTCCCCAGTGGTTCTGATGCTGTCCCTTAGCAGGTAGCTTTTTCAGATTCCTTCACTCTTTTCCTGGGTCTGCCTCTTTGCCTCTTGCCTGATTTCCCCTGGAGCCCTGGGAGATCTACGCTCCTGCAGGGCTGTGCCAGCCCTGTGAGAAGGAAGCCAGAAGTAAGAATCACCACCTAGTGCTAAGGGCAAAACATCGCGCCCAGTAGGTGCTCAGGCCAGGTCTGTGAGGGCGGATTTCAAGGATGAAAGCGGAACCGTGGACATTGAAATGTACATTGTGATGTATTTTCAACTCTTCTTTCTTCAAAGAAAAATAATTGGATGTAAAACACTCCTCTCGCCCCTCACCCAGACTTCTCCTTTGACGCTGATTTTCCCAGCTCAGAATCAAGTATAGCATCGCTGAAGATCACCAAACTGCTACTTAGACATTTTAAAGATGCAATTTGAGTTCCGGGCAGGGAAAAGGGGTGGATAAAAGAGATTATATGATAATGACATGGCTGTGGGAAGCCTGTCAAATAAAGTGCATTTTCTCTGGTGGGCAGGCTATTTCTGGAGCTGTACATGGGTCCCTACACTGAGGGGTGTGTTTATCCTAATGGGAAGCAGGACTGAGCTAAGCCACAGCTCCCTGTACAGTTTTTAAAGTCTTAAGATACCACAAGAGACATTTGCAGTGTCCAGAGGACACATTTAGTCTGCCCTGGCCCGTTTAATGTGTGCTGACTTGGCTCTGACAGGGGCTGGAGGAAGGCAAAGGGAATTCTTACAGCAGAAGTGGGGAAAGGTGCATCCATCCAAATGTGCCCATTAGGATGCTTTTAGATACAAGAAAGAGAAAAGTCAATACTAACTGACTAAAATCGTAAGGAGTGCATTAGATCATCTCAAAGTAGCCCAGAGTTAGGGCTTCAGGTAGGGTTTGATCAGGGTGCCAATTCTGTTTTCCTGTGACCTTGTCTGCTCTGCCCCCTTCTAGTTCTTTGTCCTTAGGCTGACTTCCCTCATGGCTGCAAGATAGCTGCTGGCAGCAACTCAGGCAGTTGCTTCTTTGGTCATGTCCAGGGAGAAAGAGAGGAAAACATTTTCCTTTTGGTCTGAATGGGTCAACTGAAGCCACGAACTGGACAATTGGAGCCACTAGGCTAACATCTTCTGCCCTTGGCTTGCCCAGAGTTCTGAACCCCACCCAACCAAGGAGGTTTGAGTGACTCTAACTGCTGGGATTGGATTCCCACGAGGCACAGGTGTCACATAGGAGGGTCAGGCCCAGGCCCAGACTGGACTCTGCTAGGAAGGTGGGGGAAGGTGGGTTGGAAATGAAAGCAGCCAAGCAACTAACAGCTTTTCCAGCCAGAAACAAGGGAGCCCTGTTGTAGCAGAGCCTCTTTTGTGGGCTGAGACACTGTCAGCCTGGCCTTTCTGCCTCTCAGAGCTGTTGGGGATCATGGAAGATGATGGAACAGTAGCAAGGCAAAATAGACATATATATGTATGTATAAAATATATGCCTATAAATACCTCGTGCCTCAGTTTTCTCCTCTGTAAAATGGACATAGTAATCCTGCCTTATCCTTCACAAGGAGAAATTTCATGTACTATTTTCAGTGCTCCTAGAGACCAGCTAGGCTAGCCAGATTGGGCTTGTTTTCCCCCAGAGAGGAATGATGACAACTCCAGCCCCTTGGTACCCTCTCCCTCTCCTCCCATCTCACCCTGTTCTAGGTTGGTCTTGGCAACATTTCCTCTGGAAAATAAGAAAAACAAATTTTCCCGGGGTTATCAATCACTGCCCCGCTTGACACATTGGGGCTGGGCTTCCTAGATCTGAAAGGGAGCACATATCGAAGCCCACCTGAGCTTGTGTGCCAGGTCTCTCCAGGAGCCCTGGGACAGCTGGTCAGGGACAGTCAGAGGGGTGAAGCCTGCCTGGCTGGAGCCTGAGACAGGAAGGGTGAGGATGGGGTTGGAGCCTGTCCTCCAGGCCAGGGGCAGACCAGAGGGGTGGGTGAGCAGGGGTATTCTAGAAGGAACAGGGTCTGCTGGGGTGCTGGGGAGACACGGTGGGCTTCTGTACTCTGCTGTCACAGACAATGCAAGTTTCACCTGGAGCTGAAACCGCGGCCTTGAGGCTGCCGATTTCAGTCCGGAGGGAGCCCTTGGGAAGCGGAACTGATCATTTCTCAAGGCCTGGCCTCACTTTTCACGAAGATAAGGCAGCACTTCAGCTTCCTCTGAGGCCGGCAGCCCAGGAGCTCCTCTGTCCCCCTCCCTCCTTCTACAGGTCTTGTCTGCAGCCTGTCTCTTCTAGTATGGAAAAAGACAGAGAAACATGCAAGCCCAGAAACACACATGCAGCACATGCATCTCTTTCTCTCTCCCTCCCTCCCTCCCTCTCTCTCTCTCCCTCCCTCTCTCTCTCTCTCTCTCTCTTTCTCTCCCCTCTTCCAGGTCTTCTGTGCCTGGGCCCTCTGGCCACATGTGGAAAGGCTGTATTCTGTCTTAATGTAATGGAGGCAAGGCACAAAAAGCCATTTTCCTCTGCAGGCCCCCTTGCTCACTAAGATGGAGGAACTGGGAAATGCCCTGAGGAAGGGCCATGGGGTTCCTCCCCACTCAGGCCCGTTCAGAGCACATTCCATGCCCAGTGCCCTGCGGGGAGAAGCTGCTCCTGGTCCCCTACAGTGCCTTAAACAAAATAGTGACTACATACATAGCATGTAAGAGCTGGAAGGGATCATAGGGGGTTGGATGGTGAGGCCAGGACAAACCTGAAGTTTGACAGAGGGACAGGGGCCCAGAGAAGACTCTGCTGCAGCTACACAGGGCCCAGCCTCCCAGGAGACATGTCTAGCAGCCTAGGGAAGGGCTGTGTTCCCCAGAGCCCTCAGGAGCCCGCTGAGAAAAGCCTGAAGTTGCCAGAGCTCAGAAGCTCACCCCTGCTGACCACAAGATGGCAACAGAGCTTTGTATGAGCCCCAAGCTTGGGCGGGGGCCGGGGCGGGTCCAGCTTGCTGGGAGGACTGGACCCACATCCTTACCTCCATGGTCTGAGTATTCTTCTGATGCCTTCAGATCAGGATGAGAGTTAATTTAATGTGGGTCTGGGTGTGTCTCTTTTCCTGTTTGATTGCCTTGAGCTCAGTTCCAACTGTACCTGATGAGCGGTTCTGATTTTTCCTCTGTCCCTTTTACCTATCCTATAAGCTCCATAGGAGGGTGGGGATGGTAGGAAGATGCCGTTCAACTCACAGCACTCTTGAAAAGCTAGGTGGAGATAAGCCTAAGATATTAAAAACCTGTTAGACAGTATAGATGAATGTGCATAATTTGGTGCTATGTGTGGTGCTGAATTTATATTTTTCATTTTAGAAGAAGAGCTAAAAGTGGCATTTCAACCTGGAAACAATATTGCCTGGAGCACAAAACCCTCTCTCCAGCAGCCTTGCAGGCTCCCTTCACCCCACCCTGTCTGGTGCTCTTTCCCGTCCAGCCATGCCTGGCCCCTGGGTGGGGCTGGCAGCTCTGGGAGAAGGTTGGGAAGGGGAGTGGAGAGTGGGGGGTTCATACCATCCACTGGCCAGGATCCCACTCAAATTGCTCACTCCATGCCAGCGGACTCCTGTGACGTGGCCAGTCGGGTATCCATTCAGGAACTAATTCCCGTCAAGCTGTTCAAATAATGGTCATGGCTCCAACTCAGCCTTGGAAGGCTGTGGTGCCAGGGAAGGGAAGAACAAAGCAGAGAAGCCACCGTGCCTCTCAAACCTGCCCTGGTTAAGGATTGATGGAGAGAATGCAGGAGGAGAATGAATGCATTGGCTGCGCGAATGAATGGTGTGAATTAATGAGTGGTATAAATGAAGAAAAGGACGCCGTAGTGAGGAGAGGCAAGCTCTTCATCATATGCCTCTGGCTGGCCTGTGTGTGTTGCCAGCATTTTCGTGCCTCACAGATGGCCATGTGGCTTTGCAGAAAGTGTTCATAGACACCCAAGAAGTCAGCCATTGGATGATAGGACGCTGTGTGAGGAAGGCTTAACATGTTCTCTGCTTTGCTGCTGTCTCTGCCCTATGGAGGTCCTGTTGAAAAGTTGACTCACTCATGCAAAAATGAACATTTCGACCATGTCTGCCTGTCAGAGGCATTGGTTAGAGACCCTCTGCATGCTGCCCAAAAGACAACTTTGGAGGCAGCTCCGTGCATGGTCAAGGGCAAACATTATACATATTTTTATTAAGTATAGAAACTGTGTGTGTGTATATATATATATATGTCTCACATATATAAACGTACAGTTGATCCTCATTATTTGATAATTCTGTACTTGCAAATTTGGCTACTCACAAAAATGTATTTGTAACCCCCAAATCAGCACATGTGGTGCTTTTGCAGTCATTCTCGGACATGGGCAGAGTAGCGAAACATTTGAGTCACCTAACCGGTGGGTGCATTTCCAGCTGGGGACAAACAAGGTGAAGCTCTGCTTTCTGTTCCAGCTCTCAAACTGTAAATAAGAGTTCTTTCTGTGGTCTATTTAGTGCCACATTTTTCACATTTTTGTGCTTTTCGTTGGTGACTTCACTGTTTAAAATGGCCCCTAAACATAGCACTGACGAGCTGTCTGTGTTCCTGCGCCAGAGAAGGCTGTGATGTGTCTTACAGAAAGTAAGACGTCTTTAAACAGAAACACACTGAAACAAGGTTATGTATTGATCCGTTGACAAAATGTTGTGACCAGAGACTCACAGGGGCCTAACCTTGTATTTCCCCTGGAAGCAATGGTTCAGTATTTGCTATTCCAGTGCTTGTGCTGATTTTATAGAATATTGCTACCACAAATAACAAGAACATAAATATATATATTCAGTATCCAAATGAAACAAATATAGGCATAAATAATAAAACATCTCCTATCTACCACTCTCCAGTTCTGCTCCTCTTTCGTAGGGAAACATTGTTAACAGTTTAGGGTGCAGCCTCTGACACCTCTTCTGTTAATTTACATACATAAAAATTAATATATATTACATAACATGCATAATTTTTATGGGAGTATTCTATGAAAGGAATTATATATATATAAACTATATATATATATAGTTCACCTTTTATCACTTAGATTAGGGGTTGGCAAACTTTTTCTTTTTCTTTCTGTATTTTTTTGGCTTATAAACAACAGAAAGGTATCTCTCCCAGCTCTGGAGGCTGGAAGGCTGAGGTCAGGTACCAGCACGGTCAGGTTCTGGTGAAGGTCTTCTTACTGGTTGCAGATGGCCAACTTCTTGTTGTATCTTCTCACCAAGGCTGGAGAGCAGAGAGACTGGCAAACTCTTTCTGTGAAGGGCTGGAAAGTGAATATTGCTGGCTTTGTGAACCCCATGGTCTCTGTCACATGCGTTGAACTCTGCTGTTGCAGTGCAAAAGCAGCCGTAGACTATATGGGAATGAATGGACATGGCTGTGTTCCGATAAAACTTTATTTGTGGGCATTGAAATGTAGATTTCATGTAATTTTCATGGGTCATGAAATATTGTTCTTCTTTTCATTTTATTTCAACCATTTGAAAATGGGGAAGCCATTCTTAGCTTATAGGCTATTTAAAAACAGGTGGCAGGCTGGATTCAGCTTATGGGGCTTAGTTTGATAACCCCTGATTTACATTGTATCTTGGAAATCTCTTCCCGTTATGACATGTAGATCTACCTCATTGTTTTAATGGCTGCACAGTATTCCATTGCATGCATTTAGCTCAATTTATATAATCTTTTCCTTATCAATGGACAAGTAGGTTATTCCAAACATTTCACTTAACAGAATATCTTTGTGCACATACCTTTATGGATATGTGTATTTCTATGGAGTAGAATTCTAGAATTGGAATTGCTGGGTGAAAGGGTTAAAAGGTACGTACACTTTGAAAGTTGATACATTCTGTGAAGACAGAATGAATACATTCTGGAGTAGGCCAGAGCTTTTTTTTCCCTAGATTTATTATCCATCCATAGAGCTGGGCTTCTTGTGAGAAGTAAGTGGTCCATACTCTCTTGCTCTGTCCCAGAACGGAGTACCGCACCTAAGACACGCCTAAATAAACTCATGTCACAGGGGTGCCGTGGCTCATGCCTATAATCCCAGCACTTTGGGAGGCTGAGGCGGGCGGATCACTTGAGGTCAGGAGTTCGAGACCAGCCTGGCCAAGATGGTGAAACCCTGTCTCTACTGAAAAAATACCAAAAAACTTAGCTGGGTGTGGTGGTGCACTCCTGTAGTCCCAGCTATTTGGGAGGCTGAGGCAGGAGAATCCCTTGAACCTGGGAGAAGGAGGTTGCAGTGAGTCAAGGTCACGCCACTGCACTCCAGTGTGGGTGACAGAACGAGACTCCATCTCAAAAATAAAATAAACTCATGTTTATTTTACTAATATTGCTCCATGGCTGCCCTTATTATAGGGTTGGTCAGGAGAGAGAGGCTAATAGCATCCAATCCTGCAGAGATGTTGAGTAAGAGTGTCTGGAAATGGGCCTTACTTTGTTGAAGTAGGAACCAGCGGAGCTCTTGGGTAGCATAGCCTTAGGAAAGAGCTCCAGTGTCCTGTTTTCAGGGTTGGGCAGCTTAGAGGAGCCTGTTTATGGGGTCACACCAAACAGACTGGCCTCCCGTGGGCTGGATGTTTGCCTCAGGGAAGCACAAGGAGCAAAGTCAAAGACTAATAATTCATGCCCAGCTGCTGGACCAAGGGTAAGCTGAGGCCACAAACGGGAAGACAGCCGAGTGAGTGAGGCAGAGGCAGATGGGGACTAAAGTGGGGGGTTGTGATGAGCAATTCAGGGATTCAGGACGGAGGCTGTGAACCCAGGCGAGCAGCATAAGCCATGCCCAGCAGGGCTGCAGCTGAACTCAAGCCAGGTGGCAGGGAATCATGAGCGGGCCATCAGGAAATGTCGACAGTGTGGACAGGGCTTCCTTATGAGAAATTCACCTGTGTTAGGACAAAAATATGGCAAGAACTACATAGGACAGCAGGGCGAGAGAAGATTTCTTTTAACTTCTGTACAGGCTGAAGGAAGCAAACTGGCAGAGAAGGGGAACATGAACAGTCAGGAGCGAGGAGAAGGGGTATTTGGCACCTAGTAGATTATCAACAACACTGGATCATTCATTCAACAAACATTAAACTACCAGGAGCCAAAAAGCACTCCAGGCTCTGGGAAGGCTGGAATGAATATGCCGTGCTCCCACTCTCTGGTTCCCAGTGGAGTGGAAGCAAACAGGCCCGGACCGAGAGGCTTAATGCATTGCTGCAAAGGCTCTGACCATAACAGGGCAGGGGTGGAGGAACCAAAAAAGGGCAGGGCCAGTTGCAGGGAGGGGAGTGGGGCAACTGCCTGGAGAAAGATAGGTTTTTTGATGTGTTTGTTTGCTTTATATAGGCTTTGTTTTTTAGAGCAGTTCTAAATTCACATAGATACTGAGCTGAAGGTACAAAGTTCCCATATGCCCCCTACCCCCTCACACACACAGCCTCCCCCACTGTCAACAGCCCCCACTGGAGTGCTACATTTGTTACAATGGATGAATCTACATGGATACATCACTATCACCCAAAGTCCAGGATTTATATTAAGATTCACTCCTGGCGTTGTACATTTAATGGGCTTTGACAAATGTACAATGACGTATATCCATCATTATAGTATCCTACAGAGTATTTTCACTTCCCTAAAAATCCTCAGTGTTCTGCCAATTCCCCCCACTCCCCATCCCCTTAACCCCTGGCAACTACTGATCTTTTTACTGTCTCCACAGTTTTGCCTTTTCCAGAATGTCATCTAGTTGAAATCATACAGTTTATAGCTTTTTCAGATTGGCGTCGTTCTCTTAGTAACATGCATTCAAGTTTCCTCCATGCCTTTCATGACTAGATAGCTCATTTCTTGTTAATGTTGAATTCTATTGTCTGGATGCACCATAGTTTATTTATCCATTCACCGCTTGGAACATCTTGTGGCTTCCAAGTTTGGGCAATTATGAATTAAGTTGCTGTCAACATCAGTATGCTGGTTTTTATGTATGTGTGGAAATAAGTTTTCAACTCACTGGCATGGAGAAACCTTTTGAAGAGAAGATAAAACCTGAGCTGTCCTTAAAACAGGAACTCTGTGTTTATTGACTGGTGGGGATGAGAGGACAGAGAAGACTCTCCAGGCAGAGAAACAACGTGAGCGAAGGTGCAGACTGGAGGTTGCTCAGTGGAGCCCAAGGTAGTTGGTGAGGTGTGGGGGGATGGCAGAGCTCTGTGGCTAGAGGTACAAGCTGGGCACAGACCATGGAAGAGCTTATTCAGCTAGCCCAAGAAATCTGGACTTTATACTCACCTGATGAGGAGCCGTTTGAGGGTTCAGCATGACCAACTGTCTCTGCATCCCCAGAGTCTTTCTTTTCACTTGCTGAGGAATGGGTCTAATACAGCGAGGTTGAAGTGCTACCATGCATTGCTTTCTCCTCTACATTATCCAGTTTCTATGCAGCAAATAATTGTTGGTCACCTCCAAGGTGGCAGGCACTGATGTTCGTGGGACACATGGCAATGGGTTCCACCTGCCACCCTTGAACATCTCCAGTTCTAGCCTGGTTTTCCCATTACACAACCCCCACCAACTTCTACTGCCTGCGAGTAGGCTAAAACAAAACTTCACTCCTTAAAAGAAGTCCAACACGAAAAGAATTTTCACAGCCTGTCCTTATTGCTGCCAAGAATATATATTACCAATCTCCAGTGGAAGCTCAAATGTCCATTTGTAATCACCCGGCCTCTGAGCACTAAGTTCAAGGGGGTCACAAGTCGAGGCTCCACCTACAAGGCTTGACTGCCTGGCTGCCCGGAGAGAGGTGTGGAGGGGGAGGGGCGCCAGAGGCAGAGATGGAGCTTGAGACCCAAGGGGTCTAGATGCATGCTCCCTTGGGTTACAGCCCAGGGTTAAGAAGAAAACATCTAGAGAAATCCTGGTTGGCATGTTTCTAGCCCAGATGGAAGAGAAATAGGACAAACTCCTAAAGGGTTCCAAAACCAACACATGAGAAGTGCCTGCTGCCAGCAAATTCGAGGTATGTTGGCATGCACAGCAGAAGAGAAATGTATTCACCCTGTTGGAAAAGGGAAGACAAGAAGACGGACGGCTGTTGAGAGAAGGCAGAGTGCTCCCTGCCAACTGCGAACCGCCAGCTCTGTGAAGGAAGGCTGCTTCCAAACGACCGAGTGGGGCTGGTGTGAGCCAGGAGGAAGGGGCGCAGACAGCCAGGCGACAGGCATCTTGAGATGGGGGCTCGTGGCCCATCAGTCTGCCTGCCATCCTCTGTGCCCGCAGCCACTCTGCCTGCCTCTCTGCACCACTTAGGGGAGTCAATCTCCTGTCCCAGATTCCTTGCCCCAGACCCTCCTTCACGTTTGTCCCCTTCCCCCTCAGCTTCGCCTCCATCCTGTGTTTATTCTAACTCTACCCATCTTTGGGGGACATTTGTCACCTGCTGTGACCCATCTCTGCATACCCTCCCTGCATTTCAGATATCCCCCACATTATGAACCCCACATTATGAAGGGAAAAGCTAGAAAACTCACATCTCTAGACCCCGTTGCCATGTATTGCATTGTGACATGTCCACAACAGAATTCAGTTTGGGTGGCAAGGGGCTAGCAGAGATACTTGGTTCCTGAGGACATAGAAGGGATCCAGCTTCTGGTTTGCAGTGCAGGGGTTCCTAGCTCCCAAGTGGTGATGGTGGGGGATGGGGAGATCTTTAAGAAACTCCTTTGTTTGGTTGGGCACTGCTTATGGCTAATAACTTCAGCATCTGGTTCTCCTGGACATTTTGTGAGCTCTCCAAGAGTCTTGATTAAACTTATCTTTTCCCTTAAAGAACCCAATGGATTCTGTTGTTTGCAACTAAGAATTTTACTATTACACCATTTGTCTTAGTTCATCCTGCTGTAACAGGTACCATAGACCGGGGTGGTTTAAACAACAAAAATTTATTTCTCATAGTTTGGAGATTGGGAAGTCCATACCTGGGTGCTGACAGAGTCAGAGTCTGGTGAGAGTTATTGTCCCAGTTTACAGACAGCTGACTTTCCTTTCCATCTTCATATGGTGAAGAAAGGTATCATCTTTTTTGTATCTCTGCTTATAAGGGCACTAATCTCATTCAGGAGGGCTCCACCCTCATGATCTAATTACCTCCCAAAGGCTACCACATTGGAAATTAGGCATCAACATGTAAATTTTAAGAGTTCACAAACATCCAACCAATAGCACCATCCTTCGAGAGTAGCTGAAGATGCTATTTATGATAGCAAAGACATGGAATCAACCCAGGTTCTCTCCAATGGTGGACTAGATAAAGAAAATGTGGTACATATACATCATAGAATACTACACAGCCATAAAAAAGAACAAAATCTTGTCCTTTGCAGCAACATGGGTGCAGCTGGAGGCCATTATCCTAAGCAAACTAACACAGAAACAGAAAACCAAATACCACACATTCTCATTTATAAGGGGGAGCTGAACACTGGCTACACGTGGACACAAAGATGGGAATAACAGACACTGGGGACTACTGTGGGGAGAAAGGGACAGGGGGAAGGGCTGAAAAACTACCTACTGGTTACTATGCTTACCACCTGGGTGACGGATTCATTCGTTCGTACTCCAAACCTCAGCATCACACAATACACCTTTGTAACAAACCTGCATGTGTACCTCCTGATTCTAAAGTAAAAGTTGAAAAAAAAAAAAGAGTAGCTAGAGAAAGTGAATTTTCTGCTACTCTCTCTGAGGCCTTCAGATTCTGCCCCTGTGCCTGTCTTAAAATCTGCCCCACCCCAGCCAATTAAAAATTAAATTGCCTGTTGTCTTCAAATTTCTGCAGTGCTTGGGGCTGCCTCTTCACTGGGTTAGAAACTCTGAAGGCAGAGATCCTATCTTTCCTTCTTTTTGTCTTTTTCACACCCTAGCCTCATAGGTTTGCAGCATCCTACAGTTGGAACGGGACTGAGAGTATGCTGACCAAGCCACCCATTTTATAGGCAAGGTGGGACTCGGAGCAGTGACCAGTGAGGTGACTGGTCTAAGCAGGAGGAAGGGGAGCATGAGCTGGAGAACAGGAACTTGGCCTTTTCTGACTGTTGCCTCTTGGGAGAGTGCTGAAGCCATGTAGGGCTTTTGTATGGAAGATGCATCGTGTTATGACTTGAATTTAAACAGGGCCTTCTGAGGAGTTCAAAATGCTTCATCAACTTAAGAGTTCCAGGTTGTGTAATTTACACTCTTGGGAAGTACAAGGACAGGAGAAAGGCTCGTCTATTTGCAGTGTCAAAGTTAGGAATCTCCAGCTCCTTGCACTTCTGTGTCTGTTTCAGGAAGATAATGGGATATGAGTTCTGGTAATAGAAACATCTCCCGGGATGCATGTGGGGCCGCTGGAGGCCTCCCGAGTAACACTGAGTTCAGGCGTTCCTTCTGGAGGAGATGGTGGAAATTTTCCATTTCAGGTATCTATTGCTGCTCAACAAATTACCCCAAGACTCAGTGGCTTAAAACGACACCATTCATTTGTCATCTCTCACAGTTTCTGTGTGCCAGGAATTTGGGAGCAGCTCAGCTGGTCGGCACCTCTTTATAGCTTACAGCTAGACATGCCTGTGGCCAGGGTCATCCTGAAGGCTGTGTTTGGCAGCCGGGAGGGGAAACTTGAATGGCTGGGGCCCCTCGGGTATCTCGCTCTATCTCTCAGTGGTCTCTCCAGCAGGGTGGCTTCAGAGTCGCCTGAGTCCTCCACATGGCTCGGGGCTCCAAAGGTGTGTGTTCGGAGAGAGGGCACCAGGCCTAGCCTTAGACAACACGCAAGGCCACTTCTGCCACACTGTGTATTTCAATTAGTTAGAAGTGAGTCCTTGAGGAAGCTGTGTTCAAAGAGAGGGGGAATTAGGCATCCTGTCTTTATGAGAAGAGTTTAAAGAATTTGTGGACATGTGTTTTTTTTGTTGTTTTTTGTTTGTTTGTTTTTTCCAAGATGGAGTCTCGCTGTGTCGCCCAGGCTGGAGTGCAGTGGCGTGATCTCGGTTCACTGCAACCTCTGCCTCCCAGGTTCAAGCAATTCTCCCTGCCTCAGCCTCCCGAGTAGCTGGGATTACAGATGCCCGCCACCATGCCCGGCTAATTTTTGTATTTTTTAGTAGAGACAGGGTTTCACCATGTTGGCCAGGCTGGTCTTGAACTCTGAACCTCAAGTGATTCACCCACCTTGGTCTCCCAAAGTGCTGGGATTACAGGCATGAGCCACTGCGCCCAGCCTGTGGACATGTTTTTAAACCACCACGGACCCCAAGTTCCAGAGGAGTGAAGTGATTTTCCCCAGGTTACATGGCTAATGTGTTAGCAGGACCAGGACTGGAACAGGAGACTCAAGGCTCATTGTCTTCTTCATGGCCAGCATTAAAATATTGAGGGAGTCAGATAAGGGGGTCTGATTTGGGCGATTTTCTCTAGAGTGTTACCTCATTTTTAAGCTGTCCTTAATCCTTGGGGGAACAAGATGGCTGAGGATAGCTAAACAAAAAGAAGCAGACAGACAAACGTAACCTCAATAAATTACTGCTGATAATAATGGGCAGAGTGTCCCTTTATGTTTGTATAACATTTGGTCCAGAAACACACTGAACAACTTGTCAAAGATCATATAGAAAATCAGGTCAGAAACAGCATTAGAACCAGACCCCAGGTGTCCTTATTCCTGACTCATCTTTGCTCTGCTGTGCTGGCACACCTCCCTGGATAACTTGTCTGCTTCTTTATGAGAATAGTCTCATTTCATCTTTCAAATAGCAGTGGTGTTACCCATTATTACTTCTGGGCAGTGGCAGGACAATATAAGCAGGCAACTTGGCTCTGGCTGTTGCTGGGCATGGCAATGTTTTGCATGGTTAGGAGGAGCCATAGCAGTGATCGGGTGCAGCTCCCCCATTTCATAGATCTAGAAACCAAGGCAGGGCAGGCTGGCAGGATGTTGCATAGGTCCTTTGATGAGCCATGAGAAGGGTGGCCTTTGAATCAAGGTCTTTTTATGTAAAAATCTAGTTTGTTTCTTCCCTTCATGTCAGATTCCTGTGTTTTTCTGAAATGAAAAACAAACTGGTTTTGAAAAAATGGCTTGAATTTAATCACCCATTGCTCCCTGCACAGACCCTGGAAGGATTATTACTTTGGGTAACTTCCCAAATCAATCAATCAATATGCAATTATTGAGCACTCTCTATTTACCCAGCATGGTGCTAGGTATGGATGATATTGAATGTAAAAACTGAATTTATACCAAGTTTATATGACGGTTCCTGGCTTCAAGTACCTTTATGAACCAAACCACACAGAATATAACATTTAACCAAATCTTGATCACATGGATGACACAAAATAACCTAATTTCACAGAAATCACACCTTAACCAGTACTTTCTAGGAAAAACAAATGATTAATAGCAGTGTGCTTTTATAAAAAACACACATACATATGACGGCAGTGAACTTAAGCACTGCTGGAAAATCTGAAATGTGCAGCAGGCTTCTAATTAAAAAGATCATTTCCTGCAAAGCCAAATGGAATATTCTTCCCCTGCTTCTATTTTTTCCCCCATAAAACAAACTCTTTGCAAGAACTGTGAAATTTCTTACGAGACTGAACATGCTAACTTTTCAAACATCCCAGTCAGTCTGAGGAAACGAGGCAATGACGACTTGGAAAACACCTCCCTTTACACACACATCCATGCACGTGTGTCCAGGCCCTGTTCATCAGCTGGGCCTGAGTCAGCCCCTCAGCAGAATCTGACAGCAGGGGGGAAATGTCTGGAGAAGCAGAGCCATGTCGAGTCAAGTCGCCTATTGGGTCTTCTGGTCCTACCACCAGACTGATCCAAACTCCAGCTTTGTCTATTGTACATCCTCCGCGACTTTTCCCAGCCAGAGTTTAAATGACTCAAGCTCCACCGTCTTCCCTAGAGGGGTTATACTGCAGCCAACTAGAACAAACTCACCATTTGGAGTTGTATGCCTTTGATTGAGTCTAATTTTCCCTTTCCTTCTTTTCCCACTGTCATGTTTCTGCTGGATCCCTTTGGACCACCCGTGGTGCCTGCTCTTCAAACGTGTAGACCAAGATTTCGCAATGTATTGTGTCTGTGATACACTTTTGAATTTCAGCAGTCACAGCTGTGGTGGTGCAGAAGGTGGCACAGGGCACAGTGGGGTCTCACCCCTTAGATCCAGACAGGCTCTGGGTAGGGCCATCTGTCTAACCACACCTTTGTTCTGTATTACACACACATCTAAACACCATCATATCTCCCTCTGCTAGGGCCCTGCCATCTCTACTCTCAATCCCCTAAGCCAAATCTAGCACGGCAGTGTGAGGGAATCCAGAATGTGGCAAACTAGTAAGAAAGTCTTTGGGGCCAGGCACAGTGGCTCACGCCTGTAATCCCAGCACTTTGGGAGGCCAAAGCGGGTGGATCACCTGAGGTCAGGAGTTCAAGACCAGCCTGGCCAACATGGTGAAACCCTGTCTCTACTAAAAATACAAAAAAATGAGCTGGATGTGGTGGCGGGAGCCTGTCATCCCAGCTACTCAGGAGGCTGAGGCAGGAAAATTGCTTAAACCCAGGAGATGGAGGTTGCAGTGAGCCGAGATCATGTCACTGTGCTCCAGCCTGAGCAACAGAGCAAGACTGTCTCAAAAAAAAAAGAAAAAAAGAAAGTCTTTGGAACCCAGAAAAAGGGTGGCCTGCCCCCAGTTGAGAATCACTGTCATATATAGATCTAAAGGAAGTGAAACCTCTAACTAGTTTACTCCCCACTCCCTACCCAGTTTGGCATTTTTATTCTTTCTTTCATCATTCTTGCTACTTCATTGTGAAATGCTGTGACAATTCTCTGAGTCCTCTTTTAAAACCTTAAGCCAAAAGAAACATGTATAATTACAGACAACTTTAATTCTTTGGCTATTTAACTCAATCATAATATGAGATTACTAGAAATAAGCCTGATAACTGTATTTGTCACTCATTGATAAATGTACCAAAACACGTAGTCTTGTTTAATTCCAAGAGCTAGTACAGACTCCATCGTACAGGTGAGAACACTGAGGCTTAGCGGTGTTAGATACCTTGTGAAAGTCAGAGGCCTGGAATTTGAGTTTGGATGAGCTGGAAAGCTGAACCACAACCAACACTGTCTCCTGCTCTCCTGGAACGACCAAGGTGAAGGTGGAGGGGAGGCGGAGGTGGGGACCAGGCAGACAGTTTGGCGCCATGGGGCTTGGTCTGCTGTTTCACCACATTGCGCGTAGGACAGTATGTGTCAGACTTGTTTTCAGTTTTCAGTGATAGCTCTGCTGCTCCTAAATTGACTCATGTGCACGTCACACAGATGTGACAACACTGCCCCAGTGGAGTCTAAGTCATCAGGTTGACACAGCCGGAGGTCATTAGGACTTTGCCTGTGGGGAAGGGATGCAGACCTGGGTCTGGGAGAGAGTGCGGCACGGCAATGTCCTTTGTTCCCTTTTGCTTCTGAAAATCCCATCAGGGCTGGAAATGATGCCAGTGGCTCCATCCATGCTTTGGCTGACTGCCAAACAGGTGAACTGGAGAATCTGTTAGTTACCCAGGGGGGGCTGCCCTGGGGACCAGAGGAAAGAGCTCTGATCCCAGGGCTGCTGTCACTTTCTTTATGGAACTCTGTTGTTTTTGCTTCAATTCCCTAATCCATACAATGGGTATATTAACATCCCTTCTCTCCCTTTCCCAGAAATGTCTCCAAATGATGCCACAGAACCACCTGCTATTCTTGCTGTGTCATCCAGGGGTAGGGCAAATTTTCCTGATGTTCCTCCCCTGGGAGGCAGGGCTCAGCTTTGTGCTGTGCACATTCCCCCAAAGCCCCCTGGAGGCTCTGGATCTGCTCTCTGTCCCAGAAGGCCAGTTCCTAGGGTGCCGCCCTCCCAACACCCTCTGCAGACAAACTGCTTCTCACATACCGCATTGTGAGCATCCAAAGTCCACGCTTTCCATCTTCAGGACTCAGCTCAAATTCTTAATCTGTGGACTAGTGGCAGTCATCAGTTCTAGGAAATTCTCAGCCATTAGGCCTTCAAACTGCCTTAGGCCCTTTCCCTCTTCCCTCACTTTTTGAAACTCTGATTACACACCGGACCACCTTACTTTATTCTCCATGGCTTTTAATCTCTTTTACATTTTCCATCTATTTATCTCTCTGTGCTACATTCTAGATCACTTCTCCAGTTCTGTCCTCCAGTTCACAAAGTCTCTCCTGAGTTGCTGTTGTTGTTGTTTTTGAGATGGAGTTTCGCTCTCGTTGCCCAGGCTGGGGTGCAATGGTGCGATCTTGGCTCACTGCAACCTCCGCCTCCCAGGTCGCACCATTCTCCTACTTCAGCCTCTCGAATAGCTGGGATTACAGGCACCTGCCACCATGCCTGGCTAATTTTTTGTATTTTTAGTAGAAATGGGTTTTACCGTGTTAGCAAGGCTGGTCTCAAACTTCTGACCTCAGGTGATCCACCTGCCTCAGGCTCCCAAAGTGCTGGGATTACAGGCGGGAGCCACCGCGCTGGGCTCTCTCCTGAGTTTTAAATTTTTATTTTATTTTATGTCTAGACTTTCACTTTCTAGAAGTTCCATTCTGTTCTTTCACAAATATGCTTACCCTTTACTCATATTTTAAAGATGCTTTCATTTATCGAAAACAGTTATATTCGGTGTTTGATAATTCCAGAATCAGAAGTCTTTGTATGTGAATTCTGTTGTTTCTGCTGAATTTCCACATCTGTAAAATGGGAAGAATATCACCCACTTTGCATGGTTATTGTCTGGATTAGAAATAATACCCGTAAAGCAGCCAGCCCAGAAGTTGGTTTGTAGAGGGAGGTGTTTAATAACTAGTAGCCATGATCACCAATGTGGTTGCTATTGTTAGAAACTTCTACCACAGATGTTCACCAGGGCCAGAGTTAAAAAATTAAGAACAAAAGAGAAAAAGATGGCATTGGGCAAAGACACAAGGAATTGTTCCCCTCAGCTCTGCCAATTAAAAATTGTCCCATGAGAGACATTGTACCTTGCATCTCTCTTTAGGGCCTTTGTAGGATCTGGAATTGTAGCAGCAACATCAGATCAAACCCACTGGGAGCTATTTGTGCAGATATTTCTGTCAAGACCTGCTGCTCCTGGCACTTCCTGGGGCCTCCAGGGCTTCCTGCATGTTCCTGATTGACAGACATGGAGGGTTATTTTCTTTTCTAGCATGAGCCTGGAGGCTGTGGTATCCTGGGGTCATCTTGGGTCTTCAGAGCTGGGCTTCCTGGGATGAAGAGAGGATGGATGAGAAGATGGGCACAATCTTCAGATCCTGAACAGATCTGGGTCCTCCTTCCTGAGACAGGAGCAGAGGAAGGGGACACAGCCCTGCTGAAGCTACAGGTTCCGCAGCAGATTCAGCCTTGGGGCAACTTCCCAAGGAATGATGGTATAGGGATAGCAGGCAGGTTTCCCAGACACTCAAGCATCCCACCCAGGCGCCAACAGGGGGTGTCCTCTGGGTGGTCTTGGTCTGAAAAGTAAAGCTGAGTGCAAATGCCAAGATGCTGGATAGGACATTCAGAGTGTCCCAAGAGACTGAGGGCGGCTTCTTTTGCAGGGGAGTCTTTCCCTTCACAACCAGATTTGTGTCAACGGTGAGCGGGCCCTCTGCAGTCCATTTAGAAAATTACTCGTAGGGTCCTCTTTGTCCTCTTTCCATTCCTTGTGTCCTGACAACTCTTCACGACCCCCAGTTATTCTTTGGAAATGTTTCTTGGATCTCTCCTGGTCTTTTTCTTCATCTGCAATATGAGGATAATGAAGATAACACCTTTGCAGGTGCTTAACACAACCCATAAATGGCTGAGCTGAGCTTCAGTCCATGCTTTGGGTCCCCAGACTGTGCTACTTCCAAAACCAGGCTTGTCTCCTCAAAAAGACAGTTGCTCCTTGAGGGTAGGGACTGTGTCTGCCATGTCCCCTGTAGCCCCTGGCATGGCCTGCTGTTGGAAACAGTCAGCTCATGAGGATTTTCCTCATGCCTGTTCATGGTGGCTTCAACCTCTCTCGCCTGGCATAGAAACCCAAGGGTCTCCCTGCTCCTTCTCCCAACAGGACTGCTGGGCAGAGGAAGCGCCCCTTAGTTGGAGGTAGCCAGGCTGGGTTCCCTCCTGTGCTTGAGAGTGTGCTCCCATTGACATGTCCACCACTGTGGTTTCTAGGAGCTGCTCTGTGGATAGTGTATGTGTATCCCAGCCTCTTCTCCATCTTTCTCACCCCTCCTCCTCTTCCTCTTTGATAGTCTGAGTTCCAGGTCCACATGTGGTTCATTTAGTTATTTTTCAAAAAATTTCCTGGCCAGAGGATTTCAGCTTCCAGGAAGGCTCTCCCGGCAGAGCGTGGGAGTCTGAAGCTGCCCCGGGGGGGCCTTCTTGTGGTCAGGCTGTCTGCTCTCTCCACTCCTGGACACTATTTGTCTTTGACTCACCTCTTCTTCCACTATGAGTTATTCTTGCCTTGACCAGCCAGACCATGTGGGGAGAAGTCTTGGAGAAGCCCACAGCTTCAAGTTAGCTGGAAGGACACCTCAAGAGGACCTTAGGTGTGACCTCGACCAAGATCCCCTCAATACCAGCCCTGTTCCTGCACCTGCCCAAACCCAAAGGTTGAGCTGGGTCTGAGCTTCCACACTGATTTGTAACCCATTTCACCTTCTGATAAATATAAAAATTCCACGACTCCTTCTTCTGCCACCCAAAGATAATCTGAACAACTCCAATGAAGAATTACAATTATTTATATACCTGGCCTCATTTTTTGCTTTTTTTTTTTTTTTTTTTTTTTTCAAAGACAGGCTCTCACTCTGTTGCCCAGGCTGGAGTGCAGTGGCATGATCTTGGCCTACTGCAACCTCTGCCTCCCAGGTTCAAGCAGTCCTCCCACCTTAGCCTCCTGAGTAGCTGGGACTCCAGGCTTATGCCACCACACCTGGCTAATTTTTGTGTTTTCTTGGGGTAGGCAAGGGGTTTCACCATGTTGCCCAGGCTCAAACTCCCGGGCTTAAGCTATCCACCCGCCTCAGCCTCCCAAAGTGCTGGGATTATGGGCATGAGCCACTGCTCCTGGCCTACCTGGCCTCATTTAACCCTATAGACAGACTCTAGGCACATGACCCCCAGCCAAGAAGATTTTGTAGAGCTGTCCTTTCTGCCTCTTAATTTATAAAACTAATAGGGAGGGACCCTTTTATTTTCCAATAGGAAGTAATATTAGGATGTTTAATGAGTGCTACTGGAAAGGACAGGTGTTCTTCCCTCACCCCGTGCCCCCTCTTCCTAGAGAAATACACATAAGGAAGCCAGAGGAATGGAGGAGGCCCTGGGTCATGTGACAGGCAGAGAAGAGCCCAGAGCCTTATGATCCCAGAAGCTGTGCTGGGCACAGCCAGCTTAGCCAGGGAAAGGCCTGGCCCTCTCAAAAGAGGTCTTCTCACAGAATCCAAGGCCTATACACCTCCTTTCCCCACTCCTTCCTTCTCCACCCCTCCCCAGGGGGGCCAGAAGGAGCAGAGGGAGCCCAAGACTCCTCATGGGGGGTTAAGAAAATGAAGAGGCTGGACTGTGGGGGAAGGAACAAAGAGCTAAAGGCACCGTGAAGCCAAGGAGGGAGGGTGTCTTCCACATTCCTGTGGACTGTGTTCAGGACAGATGCTAAGACACAACTTCGAAGTGAAAACTGGTGCATTTGGTTTAAGACTCCCTGTATAAGAGTGACTGAGTAACCACAGCAAGGCTGATATATCCCTTGTAATGTCATAGCCTATGATTACATGTTTTTCACACCATGTTTTATTCCTCACCCCAAATACTGGTGGTTTCAACATGTCTGTTCCTCCCTCCCCACAAATCACACAAAAATCCAGCAACTCTGACAGTCTTTGTTCTATGATCCTTGAGAAAGTCCTACGTTTCCAATGTCAACTGCTCAACCACATCATGGCCTTGATTTCCCCAGAATTGTACAGATGAGAAGCACATCTAGATCCTCCTGCCTGCATCCCTCACTCTTGAAGCTCTCCCTTCCACAACATTGGCAGTGGTCTTCCAAGGAATCCCAGCTCCGTGGCTCCCAGGCTCTGAGTGGGCTTGCTGCTGGAGAAGTTGGTAACCTTGTGTGTGATGGTGAATTTTATGTGTCAATTTTCCTGGGCCATGGAGTGCCAGACATTTAGTCAAATACTATTCTGAGTGTGTCTGTGAGGGCATTTCTGCATGAGATTATCTTTTGAATCAGTAGACTGAGTAAAGCAGATGGCCCTGCCTAATGTCCGTGGGCCTCATCCAATCAGCTAAAGGCCTGAATAGAACAAAAAGGCCAAGTGAGAGGGAACTCCTCCTGCCTGACAGCTTTGAGCTGGGAAGTCAGTCTCTTTTGGCCCTTGGAACTCGAACTGAAACATCAACTCTTCTCCAGTGTCAAGCCTGCTGGCTTTTGGACTGGAACTTACACCATCAGCTCTCCTGAGTCTCCAGCATGCTCACTGTAGATCTTGGGACTTAGCCTCCATAATCATATGAGCAATTCCTTATAATCTCTCTCTGTCTCTCCCCTGCTCCTTTACACATGCACATGCACACACTGTTGCTTCTGTTACTTTGGAAACTCCTGACTGATATACCATGATTCTTACAACTTGAGTTTCACCCTGCCTTGTGCCTGGACCCCACTCATACACATTCCTCTTCTCTGCACCTTTACCACGAGTCACACAGCCTCTGTTCTTCCTGCTTCCCACTGGCCAAAGCCTTCTACAGAGGCCAACAAAAACCAAAAGACCCCCGCTCACACTCTGTCTCTGGGTTGGAGTCCCTGCTCCACAAATGAGCCTTCCACCCTCCCAGTCCAGGGCCTTCCCACTGATGAAAGTGAAAATCTAAAAGGAGATAAGTATTTGAACAACAAAATAAATAGCACAGTATTGGATTATAAGCCAAAGTCTAATATAAATATCCACAAGTCCGTACTGATATAAATACATGACAGAATAAACAAATAACTGTGGAGAAGAGACCCATCTTCTGCAGAGGAATTCCAAATCCTGTGTAGATACTTCCTCCACGAGGACAAGGAGCTCCCTCTTCCTTGAGTGTAGACTGCACATAGCCACTCGCTTCCAAAGAATAGAGTGTGGTGAGGGTAAGGGATGCAGGGAATTGCTTTACAGCAGAGAATTACAAGTCACCTGGCAAACACTACCTTGGCCAGGTGATCAAGTAACATCAGCAGTGATAAGTCCTGTTCATAGCATGTACTCCCTGGTATGGTACAAAGAGAAGGGTGCTTCACCTCTGTGGTTGTCACCTAAACCCATAACTCTAGTCTAATCAAGAGAATATGTCACACCCAAATTGAGGGGTGTATTGTAAAACACCTGGCCAGTACTCTTCAAGGTCGTGAAAAACAAAGAAAGACTGAGAAATGATCAGCCAAGAAGAGCTCAGGGAGACATGATGACTAAATGTAACATGATATTCTGGATGGGATCCTGGAACAGAAAAAGGATATTAGTTAAAAAAAATTGTGTGAAATCCAAATGGAGTCTGGAGTTTAGTTAATAGTAATGGACCCATGTTTCTTAGTTTTGACAATTGTACCGGGGAAATGTAAAATGATAACACCAGAGGAAACTGAAACTGGGTGACAGGCATACAGGAACACTCTGCACATCGTTGCAGACTTTTGGTGAATCTAAAATTGTTCCAAAATAAAGAGTTCATTTTAAAAGATGAGGTAGGCTAAACTAGAATGTTTCTTTCTTTTGTGTGCATGTGTTATTGCGCAATTGACATATAAATACATTGTGCAGGATTCAGACAAACAGAAGTTTACAGAACAAAACCAGGAAGTCTCCATCTCTCCTCTACCCCTGCCTTCCATTTACCTCCTCAGAGCTCATAATGTTCATTATGGCTCAAACTGGGAAACTGCTTACTATGTGCCAGGTTTTGCTAGAAATGCTTTGCCAAAACTGAGTGACTGAACTTAATCTTCATAACAACCTATTGGGATAGACACTGCTAGACTCATTTTACAGATGGAGAAACTGAGACACATGGAGATTATGGAAACTGGCCAGGGAAGGTAGTAGGTGGCAGAGCTGGGATAAAAAGGCCAGGCCAGGCACAGTAATCCTAGCACTTTGGGAGGTCGAGGCAGGTGGACCACTTGAGGTCAGGAGTTCGAGACCAGCCTGGCCAACATGGTGAAACCCTGTCTCTACTGAATATACAGAAATTAGCCGGGCATGGTGGCGGGCACCTATAATCCCAGCTACTCGGGAAGCTGAGGCAGGAGATGCGATTGAACCTGGGCGGCAAAGGTTGCAGTGAGCCAAGATTGCACCATTGCACTCAGTCTAGGCAACAGGGCAAGCAAGACTCGGTGTCAAAAAAAAAAAAGGCCCAGGTGAGTGAGTGCCAGTATTCATGCTTTAACCACCAAGAGAGGAGGCACCACTTCCGCTTTTGGGCACAATCCTTGTACACACACACACACACACACACACACATCCGTTTTATTGGTACTAACATCCATGTTGTTGTGCAACTTACTTTTCATTCTTAACACATCTCAATGCACCTTTCATGTCAGTATCTAGGGCCTACCACCATTGTTCTTAATTGTTCTATGCCAGTGCCTCTCAGCCAGGGGTGCTTTTGACCCCAGGGAACAGCTGACAAAGTCTGCAGACATTTTTGTTTGTCACAGATGGGACAGGGGATGCTGCTGGCATCTGGTGGGTGGAGGTCAGGGATGTTGTTAAACATCCTACAATGCACAGGGCAGCCCCTAACAAAGAATGATCTGATTCAAAATGTCAATGGTGCAGCATGGTATCCTGTGGCAAAACTAGAAGATTCCTAAGCACCTTCTAGTTCTCACATGCCACAAGGATGTGTCACGCAGGGCCTTTCCCTCTCCCTCCCAGCTCTCTATGCTCAGTCCGTTTTCATCCCTTCCTGCCATGCACTCACCTCCTCAGCTCTCCTCCCAGAACACTCTTGTGTCTGCAAGCCACACTTTGCGGCATCTCCTGTTATAGCTCTTTTTTCACCTTGCAGATGCCATATTGTTCCTTGATGAATTGTCCCTGGAGAGCAATAATGGTATCCACTTCTGTAACATCCTCAGGGCCCAGCATGCTGTGCTTGGTGGACGAATCGGAAATTACATCACTCCCATTCAGAAAGAAGTCTAACCATTCAAGATGATATTTTTACCCCAGGGCCTCTTAGCCCTGGCTGCACAGTAGAATCACCTGGGGAACTCTAAGTAAACACAGATGTCCCAGTCCCTTCCCAGACACCCATTGAATCACAACCTCTTGGGTAAATTCTGCACATCAACATCTTTTAAAACTTCCCTCGCTGATTCCAATGCCCAGTCAGGGAAGAGAACCACCACGCTAGTCAGTTACTGCTGCAGAGTTATCACAAACATCTGAACCGAATTCTCACAGTTCTTGAGATAGTGCCTGGTGATAAATTCCTGTCAAAGGAAGGGTCACGTCTAATTTCTGTTCTCTAATCCAGGGCTTCGCTCACTCTAACGGGCACATGAATCACCTGGGATCGTGATAAAATGCAGATTTGGGTTCAGAACGTCTGAAGTGGGGCCGGAGGTGCTGCATTTCTAACAAGCGTCCTGGGCTGCTGCTGCCGCTGGTCCCGGGACCGCATTGTGAGCAGCAAGGCTTGGAATGTTGCTTCAGGGTGTAGAG
This sequence comes from Pan troglodytes, assembly GCF_028858775.2. Lineage (NCBI taxonomy): Eukaryota > Metazoa > Chordata > Mammalia > Primates > Hominidae > Pan > Pan troglodytes. Next base: position 50,550,437 of record NC_072403.2, read on the forward strand.
GCCTTCAGGCTCTTTCCCAAACTTAGGCTCCGAAATGTTTGCTTGTTCCTTAGCCAGGCAGGCACCCGGGTCATCCTCTTGGGAAACAGCTTCAGTGCAGGTGAGCTGAAACAAAAGCTATGAAGAGAAATGGTAAATGTTTACTGGGAGTTAGGAAAAAACAAACAAACAAACAAACAAAACAAAGAAAGAAGCAGAGGAATGCGACAACTCCTAAAGCTTAGAAATAAAAAGATAAAACCCCAGAACTTCAGGGCGCCTTCCAGTTTTAACAGTCTTGGTTTGATGTCCATTAGAACGTCAGCTAAGATCCATCAAGGGCGCAATTTCCTCCCACAGACTTGGGACCTCATTTTTGCTGCTTGAGCCGCACTCTGTTCTCCATCAGTGGGATTTGCGCATATGGAACCGAGTGTGGAATTGGGCCCATTACATTTAACTTCCTATATCTGACATATTTAATACCTACTTTTCAAATAAATGAAATCCCTGTTTAGTGCCGGCCTGGAAAGGTGCAGTTGGTTAAGGAATTTTTCATGGGCCTGCGCAAGGCGACTCTGTCAAACCCGGCAGCCTCTTGAAGAGGGTGCAGTGACCGGGGTCTCTCAGAAATGGGGGGACAAGGTTATAGAATAATGGAACAGCTGTTATAATAAATGGGCAAATGCATTTTTTAAAAAAAGTCTTAAGAGCTGCTTTGTGTGCAGAATTGTAATCACTCACACATAAAAATGTGTGTGTCTCAGAATTGGGGAAGGAGAAGCTCTCAGAAGGCATCAGTTCTAAGAATCTACTTTCATTATGTGCCATTCCAGAGGGATGAATGGGCCTTGACTCTGTAAAGTATAATAGCAAAGTCACAACTTGGCCTAGCTTTCACTTAGCCTCCAAATCCTCTCAAACAACAGCATAGGGGGCTGGGGCTTGGAACGGGGCAGCCAAGGCTAGTGGGTGATACCTACTCTCACTCCACCCTTACCAACCAGCTACCTGGTGGGACATGTCGAGGTGAACATGCCACAGGGCATCTGAACTGGGCCAGAGCTGGAACTCCAGAAGCTGGAGCTTCTGGGGTGAAGCTTGGGGCAACCCCACACCCTGTCTTCTACCCTAAGGATCCATTTGCAAGAGTTTCTATGCACAGCGTCCTTGGTTTGGGGCTAATGGAGAAGTGGTACGTGTGTGAGTCAAGGGGTACCTAAAGAAGAGAGAAACATAAAGATAATGCAGAGGATAGTGTGTGTTCCCTAGTCTCAATGGAGAAATAGAGAGAAGTTCTTTTCACGAGCTGCCCTCTGAGCTTCCAGGGTCCAAATACTGCTACTTTGCAACCCAGTGACAGGATGGCAGCGGGGGCCAGCTACTTTCCCTTCTTGTTGACAAAACCCAGGCTCTCTGTCTTGTCACTGTCCTCAGTTTTAGAGTATGTGTCACTGGGTGTTGGTGTCACTGGACTTTGGGTCCTGGAACTGGCTGAGTGGAGATGAGGTGGGGGTGCCATTAAGTGTGCAGGTGGGGTGGGGACTGTGTGTGTAAAATTCTTTTCTCTATTCTATAGGATTCCCCTTTGGCTACTCATCTCAGCCCTGCACCCTCCAGAGCTTCAAGGAGCAGAATACTTAGAAAAGCAAAAAAGGGAATCTGGGAAACAAACAACAACAACAAAAAACCACACAGTTGTTATGATGGGGTTTTCTTTTGTAAATGTCTTCAAAATCTCAGTTCAGGTTCAGGGCTCAGCTCACCTGCCATCCAGGCTGGTTCTCTCAGTTCACTCAAGCCTATGTCATGCTGTGGCCACCTAGATGTGAGTATTCAACCAGGACTGGTCCCATCCCTGTTCCTTCTGCTGCCGGGGCCATCTGAGCTGCTCCTCACCCGGAGACAGAATGGATGCAGTGCCTCTCTGCACCCCCAGCCCCACCCCCAGCTCAGCCCGACACAATAACAAACAGCCCTGTGAAAAGCACTTACATTTATGAACTGTTTATAAATTTACCGACATTGATTTATGACTCTTGGCTAGACCTGATGTGAGTCTCTTTAGGGGTATTTCTTCCTTTCTTTCTTTCTTTCTTTGAATTTTTTTTTAAGTGTTAATGTTACGGTTCACATTCTTAATATAGCCACACGCCAGGAACTATCCGGAAGACAGCTGGGAGCCCGACCAATGACCCATGGGCAGGAACCTAGACTTGATTTATGCCGGGGCTGTGGCTGGTGGAGAAAGCTGTTTCTGGTTGGTTCGGGGACAGGCTGTTCTTTCAGAAGAAGACCCCTAAGAGAATGCCTCAGCTCTGAGGGGCAGTTGCAAGAAGCAGGAAGAGGGCAAACTGGATTTGGAACTGTGTGAACCTCACTGCTTCCTAGATATGTGACTTGAGACACCCTGAGCCCCAGTTTCCTCATCTAGGTAATAGGGATAATAAAACTGACCCTGAGTGGCAGCTACAAGAGTTAATGGGGCCCTATTGGTAAAATACTTAAATGTGGCTTCCCCATAGTAGGTGCTCAGTAAATGATGATGAGGACTTTCCAAAGCTTGATCAACAGTGATTATTTATTAGCCAGTTTTGTATACAGTTTGGAATGGAAATGTGCCACTAGCCTCTTCAATGAAGTTATAGTCAGGCTCCCCACACAGAGCCCAGACTCCCCTTCTCAGCCATGAAAAACGCTGGAGGGGCCTGGAGGAAAGTATGAATGAAGAGCTCCTCCCTGCCGCTGCTCTGCCTGTCACTGCACACACGAAGAAAATTGGTATCACTCTGGCCAGGTGCGGTGGCTCACACCTATAATCCTAGCACTTTCAGAGGCTGAGGCGGACAGGATTACTTGAGCGCAGGAGTTCGAGACCAGCCTGGGCAACGTGGTGAACCCCTGGTGGCATGCGCCTGTGGGAGGATGACGCAGGAGAGGCACTGGAGCCTGGGAGGCAGAGGTTGTCGTGAGCCGAGATTGCACCACTGCACTCCAGCCTGGGTGACACAGCAAGATCCTGCCTCAAAAAAAAAAAAAAAAAAAAAAAGAAAGAAAGAAAAAGAAGAAGAAGAAAAAAGAAAGAAAGTAAGGGAAGGAAGGAAGGGAGGGAGGGATGGAAGGAAGGAAGAAAGGAAGAAAAACAAAGGAAGAGGAAGGAAGAAAAAATTAGTATTACTCTCATTGTGTCACTAACTTTAATTACTACCTATATTATTATCTATGACTGTCTTTGCTAAGGAAAGAAGGAACTAACATTTATTGAACACCTTCAGTTGTCAAGAACTTGGCAGGACTTATTTTAAGTCTCATATAACCCTCTGAAGTGGGTGTTGTTATTCCTATTTTACAGATAAAGAAACTGAAATTCAGAGAGATTAAAGTAATTTTCCCATGATCCCACAGCTGGTAAGTGGCTGAGATAAGACAGAAACCCAGCCTCACTCCTAAACAACCCATTTCCCCCAAAACTCTTATCTACCTTATCTACCTACCTACCTACCTAAAAAAACAAAACAAACCCCTGAAATCCTGACTGAGGGCCTGAGAACCTCATGGTGAGGTGTGAAAACCCGTGCAGAGCACAGCATGTCCTGTGACATGAATATCAAGGAATGTCCCCAGGCAACCCGTGCCTGCTCAGCCGCTGTAATTGAGACAGACCCCACCTCTTGCGACAGAGCCTTTCTGGGTCTAAAAGAAGCAGGAACAACAAAGACAGAAGCAAACACCTGGGGCTCGAGTCTACCCGCAGGGACGCCCGCAGACACCAGGTGGCGCCCGAGTCTGGCCGAACGCTGAGCAACCCTCGGTCTGATTTCTGAGGGGACACAGCGTCCACCGACTGTCAAATAGAGTGGGTGGAGGTGATGGCCAGCCAAAGAGAGGTGTCCTAGCTATGGTTGGGTGGCCTGTGGGGGAGATGCTACGTGAGGGTGCCCTATCCAAACACTGAGCACCGTGGGGTGATCCTGATGTCTACCACAGTGACCCGGGGAGGAGTTGTGGGCTCATGGTCCCAGGGTCCTGCCATGCAGGCACCAGGGACAGAAGACGGAAGTGGGGGTTCCTTCAGTTCCTCCAAGAGAGCCGCTTTCCATTTCCCGGCAGAGGCCCCCTCGGCCCCTCCGCAGCTCTGTGCTTGGCCTGGGTGGACCCCGACCAGTGGATGTGGTTGAGCAGGAGGAGTCCTTAGACCCCAGCTTCTGGTCACAGGGGAAAGGAGTCTCCCGCGTTGGGGATCCCCATCCCCCTGGAAGCCAGGCCCTTCTGTCCAGGGCCCTGTGCCTTCTCTTACTGTGGACTGAGCCTCCACTCTTGGTTTCCACTTGGTAGAATGTCTGGACGAAAACAATCACACTTGGATTCCAGGTGACACAGACATGCCCAAAACCCTGGTAACATAGCTCAAGCAGAAAAAGGGACGATTTGATGTATCAGTCTCCTACCTTTGTCTGCCCCACCTCCTAATTACCGGGACCATCTCAGTCTTTCCAGGACTTGCCAATTTCATACATCCCAGTTTTTCTTATAAGTCATTGAAAATAGCCTGGAAAGCCCAATATTCAATGTGGCATCTCCCAAACAGCTTCTCTCAGCCAGAAGTGGGACAGAACTCTAAAAGTGCTGGGGTTTGGTTTACATACTAAGGTCACCCATGGCCTATCCTATATTCCTAAGGTGAGGCTGTTGGAAGGGGAGAGGCTCCTTCTACCCACGCAGAGCAACATGGAAAGGCAGCCACCTGCCCCCTCAGCTTGCAGCCTGGAGGCCTTTGCGTTCCTCTCCATTTATATGTCCTGGATTCCAGAGCCAAAATCTTCTACGCCCATAGACAGAGAGTAGGTTCATTCAGAGGCTCATTAATTACATGGCTAAGAGAAGGAAGGGGAAGAAAAGACTCATGAAAATGTTCATTTAAACTTAATTGCTGCCCATGCTCTTGCTAATTGAAGTAGCTCCGTTGCATTTCACTTATGTACCTGAGTGTATTTAAAATGGGATATTGCACAGTATAAACTAAGCCACATCACAAACTAACGATCTGGAAAATCTCAGTTAAATAAACAAAGCTGGCTTTAAGTTACACAGGAGAAACATGTAGTCTCCCGTGCGTACACACACACACACACACACACACACACAGACACACATACAGCCAAAGCACCAGGATCTCAGACCTTCGGTTCATATCTTCTCCTTCATAGTTCAAATTAAACACAGTCTCTTGCTCTCTCTTTTCCTTATTAAATTTATTTTTAACAGTACCTTAAAAAAATAAACTCACCCCTCTGTGCCACTCCTATGCCAGGTGCAGCCAGGGGCAAATTTTTACAGCTGAATTACATGACCTGAAAAATACGGAGCACATAATGAGAACATTGAGAGACCCCATCTCTAGCACCGGGCCAGTGCTGGTGTAATAATATTCCTGGAGAGAGCAGTAGCCGGGGCAGCTGTGGAGTCAGGCTGAAGCCCTTACTCAGCATGAGGAATTATATATATCTTGGAACTCTTTCCTGAACCTAAACATTATTGCTGAGAAAGGGATAACAGTGTGAGTGGCCATCGCTCGCCAGCCAGGGCTCACACACTGCTTCGAATGTGAGTTTCCTCCCAAGGCTGAGGGGAAACGTTCCAGACCCAACTTTGCCTAGGGCAGGGATGAGGATGGGGCTGAAGGCCTGGGAAGTCTTTGACTCTGGAGTGGTGTTGACATGGCAGTCGGATAAAGCTTGGCACTCCACAAGCCCAGGCTCCGTCGCCCAAGGACCTCTAGGAGGTGTTGTGGGCTGCTTAAAAGTCTAAGTCTACTTCCCTGTACCAGCTCCCTGGGCATTATCCTGGAACTCCCCAGTTATCTGGACTCAGACCAGAGCCCCTCAACCTCAGCTGTCTGCAGCCATGGCAAGAGTGAGGGAGGGCAAAGCTGTTGAGCTACAGGAATCACAGCAACAAAGATGGCTCTTAGGCTGGGCACAGTGGCTCATGCCTGTGATCCCGGCACTTTGGGAGGCCAAGGCAGGTGATTGCTTGAGCTCAGGGGTTTGAGACCAGCCTGGGCAACATGGCGAAACCCCATCTCTACAAAAAATACAAAAATTAGCTGGACATGGTGGTGTGTGCCTACAGTCCCAGCTACTCGGGAGGTTTAGGTGGGAGGATCACTTGAGCCTGGGAGGTGGAAGTTGCAGTGAGCCGCGATTGTGCCACTGCACTCCAGCCTGGGTGACAGAGTAAGATTCTGTCTCAAAAAGCAAAAAAAAAAAAAAAAAAAAAAAAAAAAAAAAAAAAAAAAAAAAAGATGGCCCTTAAAAGGTGACCATCCTAGATAGAATTTTTTTTTGAGGTGCAATTCACATAGCATAAAATTGACCATTAACTAATTTAAACTGAACAATTCAATGGCATTTAGTGCACTCATAATGTCATGTAACCATCACCTCTACCTAGTTCTACCCAAAAGGAAACCTTGTACTCCTTAAGCAGTCACTCTCCTTTCTCCTGTCCACCCAGCCCCTGGCAACTGCCAGTCTATTTCTGTCTCTATGAATTTACCTCTTCTGGATATTTCATACAAATGGAATCATACAAGACATAAGTAAAATATAGATTTTTAAATCTTTTATTGGTATATAATATGTATAAAGTACACAAACACTACAGTTGGACAAATTTCTGTAAACAGAACACATCCAAGTAACTACTGCCTAAATCAAGAAATAGAGCATTACATGCACCCAGAAACTCCACCATACTACCTCCTAGCCCTATTTCCCCCAGAGAACCACTCTCCTAACTTCTGTATCATGGATTACTTTTACCTTCTTTCCTACCATTATGTCTGATTGCAGTTTGCTCATTTTTCATTGCTGTATAGTATTCCAACATCTGATGACACCACAATTTATATATCCATTGGACTGTTCATAGATATTTTGGGTAGTTTCCACTTCCAAGCTGTTTATTTTTAATTGACACAATTCCAACAAACCTGTCAAGTGGACTTCTCAGACAATTGCTGATTAAAAACATCAAAATAGAAGAAATGGGGACATGGGGTGGTGTTGGGCTAGATGTCTTCTGGGAGTTTCATTGGTTCGGACTACTGTGATTTGAAGCATGGTGAGGGCAAGCAGAATAGAATCAAATCTCCTTTCTGTGTTCTCTTAGGGGACATTTATGGATAAAAAGTAACAGAGTCAGAAAAGACCAGATGAGTTTCTAAGCTTCAGAGTCATCTGCCCCCCTCCAGCTCCCCCAGCCCCCATTTTGGACCCTAAACAGACAAATAGCTGCTTCCTCTGCCACAAGGGCACACACACCTCAAATCCCACCTGACTGCCATCCTTTGTAATCTGTATCATGCAAAGGGACAGAAAACTGGGCACACAGTGGTGGCAAGGTCTGACCGATTGGGTAATTGGTCTTGGGCTCCCAGTCCAGGGACTGTATTCCACCTTGAGCCAAAGCCTGGCCACTGTGGAGAGAGGACATGCCTTCAGTCTGTTGTCCGACTGACCTGTGGTCAGACCCAGGAGAGACATGAAATAGGTTTCCAATCCATCCCTCTACAGTTTGGCTGAGGCACATTCTCAAATTACTCCTCTTTAGAAATCAATAACAGATAAAAGTATATTTCCCTGTACACATATTGAACAGTGCCTTTTACCATTATACGGTCTTACATTATCTCACTAAACACACAGCTAAAACAGACTTCTTCACCTGCAGATTCTGCCTTGGTCAGCCCTATTTCTGGCATAAAGGTTTGGGGTAGCCACTTTGAAAACAGAATTCTTACAGTTTATGCAGCTAAGATCAGGGACTCCCCGATCCTTTCATTTCCACCCTCTGTGCTAAATTCAGTCTGTGTGGGGAAATGGATAAAATGCTCACACACCAGCAAACTTCTTCCAGATACTTCCTTTGTGGGAAGAAAAGATGCCTTTGAGTGTGGATTTCTCAAGCTTAATTTCCTTTCCTATTATTGGATGCTGTTAGGACAGCCTCACCACCCAACATCCCCATGGATATTGCATCACCTGCAAAATGGGTTAGGAATGGAGCCCATTGCAAAGAAAACACAGCCCAGAAGGAGAAGGGGCTCGCTTATCACTCAGGAGAGCAGCGGGAGAGCTTAGGGCAGGGGCCTGGCTCCGAATGACCTTGGCTTTTCTGGCTGTTTTGTCTACTCTGCTCATCCGTCAAGTCTCAGCTCAAGTCTCCTATTCTCTGCCCACTCCATGCCACCTCCACCTCCATTTGCTGTGGTCTGACTGTCCGTGATCTGGCCCCGGTGTCAGGCTGTGGCTTGTGTTTTCCTGTAAGTCTCCTCTCCCTAATCAAATCATAAGCCCCTTAAGTTGTGGAAGAAGCTGGGTGAGTGGGCCCTGTCTTCTCTGTCTTCTGCCTGAATCCCATCATGACACTCAGCAAGTAGAAGTTCTCCATAACCTTTGGATGTGAAGTAATTGTGTGCTTGGGTTTTCTCTCTGTGTCAGGGATTTTTAAACTCACTTAAAATTCTGGGACATTGAAGGCCAGAGATGATAAGTACGTTTGAGGCAAGCATCATTTCCCTCTGATGGATTGCGTGTGACTGGAATCCTCCACTGAGTAGGCCCGGTATGTCTGGGCTCGGTGTGGAAAGGTGCTTAGCTCAATTAGCAATGCCTGTCTTGAGCACAGAGTGGTAAGGAGTGGCAAGTGTGCCACAAATTTGCCATGCTTGATCTCATCCAACTGCTTCATCTTACAGTGGAAGAGACTGAGGTGCAGAGAGGGAAGTGACTTTATCCAAGGAAAATCAATTTCCTAAAAGGACTTTGCACTTCGGGCGGTGAGCTAACACATTGGCACCATTCAGAAGCAGCTGCCTAGAGCATGGTCTCCGTAAGACCATCTTCTGCTTCCCTTTGAGGTGGTGGATTTTGACATGGGAAGACATATTAGGAAAAGGCATGAGTCAGATCTTCTGAAGCCGCTAAAGAGCATATTAAGCCACCGACAGCTTTTTCTGATTTTTGGTTTTCTTGCAGTAGTTCATCTGTTTTTCTTTTCTTTTTTTTTTTTTTTTCCTTTTTAATGTAAACAGACTTTCTCCTTTGTAGCCAGCCAAGTCTCCCCGGTGAATTTGTTAGAGTAGGACAACTTTTATGACTTCACAACTGAAAGAATCGTAAAAAGCAACTGGATGTCATAAGAATTGGTGCTGCTCCTTCTGAGATCAGGCCCCAAGGTTTGAGCTGAGACTTGGCTCTCCTTGTTGCTTGGAATTGGCCACACCATGTCACATTGCTTAGAGTCTACTTAGCATTTCCTTCGTTCTGAATTATTTTCGCATTGATTGTTTAAACTAGCCCCCAGTAGACAGTGAACTCCTCTAGGGCAGGGACCATGACTTACTTATTAAGTCACATCTCTCCCACAGCCCAGCAGACTACCTTGAACTGTGCCCATTCACCAGTTCATTCACTCACAGATGGCTGCATGCAAAAGCCATTTGTGGAATGCCTACCTTGTACTGCTAGAACTCATTAGGGAGAGAACTGCTTGGGCAAGATGGGTCATGCAGATAACATCAACTATTAAAATTCTCATGCAACAAGGATTCAGCCCAATGTGACTTTCCTTTGCACAGCTTGAGCTTTTTAGAGTAGTGAACGCCACTGACACAGGCTTCCAGAGGGATCTGATTAAAGGGAAGATTGGGAAAAGCTGATGAGAAGGTGACAGCGATTCTTTGAGGAGAAACAATATCTTCAGCTTCAGAGTCCTAACTAGTATTTCCCTTCTTTTATTCTTTTTCTTTCATTTAACATATTTTTTGTGAAAAAATATATATACAAAAGTAGAGAAACTAGTATAACAAGCTCCACGACTCATCAATTATCTTTAACTCATGACCAATCTTGTTTCTTCTTTGTTGTACTCCCTGCCCCTGCCCTGGGTTATTTTGAAGCAAAGCGCAGATGTCAGATATCATTTCGCTTATATGTTTCAATATGTGTCTCTAAATGGGAATTTAAAAAAGATATTCATGATGCCACTATATATCTAAAATATTAGCAATGAACCCTTTAATAGTATCAAGTATACAGTTCTGTAATTGTCCCATAAATATTTCTTTTTTTATTTTTAAACAGTTTATCTATTTGTTTCAGTATCCAGATAAGGTCCACACGTTGTGATTGGTCAGTATGTTTCCTAAGCCTCTTTTAATTTACAGCAGGAGCTTTTAACTAGGGGCAGTTTTGCTCCTAAAGGGGTAACTTGACAATGTCTGGGGACAATTTTGGTTGTCAAAACTGGGTTGGTGGGGAGCGTATCTAGTGGGTAGAAGCCAGGGATGCTGTTAAGCGTCCTATCATGCTCAGGACAGCCCCCGAGACCCCTAACAACAAAAAATTATCCAGCCCCGATGACAAGGGTGTTGAGGTTGAGAACCCTGACCTAGAGGTTCCACCCCCTCTCTCTTTTCCTTGCAATTTATTAGTTGAGGAAAATAGAGTTTGTGCAGTCCCACAGAGTTCCCCTATGCTGGATTTTGCTCCTTGTGTGCCAGTGGTGCAATCTAACATGTTCCTGTGAGCTCTGTATTTCCTGTAACTGGGTGGTTGGAATGTTCACATTTTTCTCAAGGTGGCTCCTGTGCCTGTGCCACTCACAAATACAGGTATTTTCCTAGTGGGTGCACTACTGCCTTCAGCTGGGTCCTCGTGTTCACCTGCCTTGTAGACAGGGCACACCTGCGGGAAACGTCACGCATCAGAGGAGAAGCACTTCCCCGGGCCCGGGCTCTGTCCTGGTGGCCCCATTTGGCCTCCCTGTGTGTCCTTCTTCCAACTGGGCTAGTCGTCCTCCAGCTTAAGCAAAACATCTGTCCTTTTGTGGTTTTCAATTTGACACTAAGAAACTTGACATTTACACAGATGCAAGTTTTCAAAGCAGGTTCCAGGAATTAAAGTTATTCTTAATCAAATTAGTCCTTGAAACAATCCGGAAGCTCTTGTGTCTGCAGCTGGCGTGCTGTCCATCCACACTCCCCAGATCTACAGGGGGCAATTCACACACAGCCCTTGCAGCGGCCCCCATGGCTTGTCCAAAAGCCAAATTCCTGCCATTCCAACGGTTGAGGACAAAAACCGCAGAGACAAAGGTAGAGAATAAGACTCCTGCTTGTCAAGGAAAACAGCTCAGAGCCCTGCAATTTAATTTTTAAGACAGGCGAGGCCCTCACCCAATAATTGGGCATAAAGTAAGACACACAGTCAGCAGCAAGAGGTGAGAATTCACAGCAGAAGGAGTGGAGGGACCATTTCAAAGCCCCAGTGGTCTGCGCCTATTTAGGGCAGAGATAAATAGCCTACTCAGCTCTGTAGCCCCTAGGGCTGTAATTATAATCACCATCATCAGTGTCCAGGACACGTGTCTAAGTCATCAAGAGCAAGACAGAAGGAAAGTTGGTGCTGAAATGATGGAGGGAGAACTGCTTATTGCCCACTGCTCTGGGCGCTGGGAGTACAAGGGGAAAAGACACAAGCCCAGCCTTCAAGAAGTTTATGTGGGCGAACAGGAAGGATTTCTGTGGGGTGAAATTCCATAAATGAGGGAGCACAGTAAGGTAGACCTAATGCAGCTTGAGAAAACTTCTAGGAGAAGCCGACAGCTGGGTTGCGCCCAAGAGGAACAGAAGTTAGCCAGGTAGAAGGGTGACAACAGGACTCTACAGTTCAGACCTGCAAGGGGCATGGCCTGGCTGGCAGGTGGGGCAGGAGAGTGTCCATGAGAATGTTCTGTGCAGCAAACCAAGCACTCGAAGTTTGTTCTCTGAGCTGAAGGGAGTTTTGAAGGTTTTAAGTAGGGGAGGGACCTGATGTGATTTACATTTTGGAAAAGGTTAATCTGGCTGAAAAGATCAGGACAGGAGGGGGAGCAAAAGCAGGGCTCCCTTAGTGGTTGACAGTAACCCAGGCAAGCAAGGGAAGGGCCTGAAGGCAGTGGAGGTAAAGAGGAAGGGGCAAGGGACAATGGGATTATTGCAAGGCATCCCCCAGAATGCTATCCCCTACAGGGTCAAAGCCATCTCTCCGGGAGGAGACAGACTCCTGGTGCTATTAAGGTCACAGATAGGGAGCGATGCTCTCTGGATCCCAACCCAGCTCTGACTCCCAACACCAAACCAGTTCCAGGCTGGCAGGGCTGTCCTGCATTTTATGTCTTCGATGAAATTATGCCCAATGTGATATGTAATTTTTTTAAGGTAGAAAACATAATATGCTTTAGGAAGATTTCTATAAAACAATTAAAATATCAAAGAGTGCTTTCTCTGGAGAGAACCTGGTAAGTCATGAAGCTGGTGTCCCGATGCCAGGTGGTGACTGTAAAAGTATGTGTTCCAGCCACTGGGAACATGGGCTCCAAGAGAGGCCCCATCATTCAAGGTCTAGGGGGTGCCAGGGCAGGGTGGTGGTCCTTTAGAAGGGCTGTGTCTGACCTAGAGACCAACGGGGAGGTGAAAGATGAAAGGCTTTGAGAGAGAAGGACAGTGTGGGCAGCTTTTTAGAAAGGGCAGAGCCGGGCCCTGCTGCCATGGGAAGGGGCTCGCTGTGTTTACACGGTGACATCGGACCCACCACCGATGGCTCTTATTGAAAAGTGCGGTGGTCTCCACAGGAAGAGGAGAATGGTATCTTTCAGGCTTTCTCTCTCTCTCTCTCTCTCTCTCTCTCTCTCTCACCACCACCACCCCCCCCACGCACACACACATGCATACACACACACAGTCTTTTTAAATGTAAAGAGCAAGGGGAAAATGTCTATTTGCACATCTGGCTTGTTCTTTAAATAGCTCATTCCAAGAAAGAAATATGTTCTCCCTGCCTTAATTTATGTTTCTACCTTTTTCTTCCAATAGGCCTGCAGGAGGAAAGAGGGAGGGAGGGGAGGCCTGAGGCCTTGCAGGGATTCGGCAATGGCTTTGGTATGCTGCTGCCTACACAGCAGCATTTAACCCAATTACAGGATAATAAGGGCTCAGACAAATTATCTGCAAATAGATATGTCTATATGTAAACCCTCGTATTTGGAACATGCGTCTGGAGCCAAAGAAAAGTTAAGTGCTTAGCCAGAGAGCGACTGAGCTCACAGTTTTTTTCCCCCTCAGACCTGCATGTGGAGATACTTGACTTAGATAAATAAGAAATCCCAGGTACAGGCTAGATCCAGATGAGCAGTTTGACACAAGGAGGAAGAGACTGTGCTCCCAGACTATTGCCATTTGGGGTATGTGCCTGCCCAGTGACCCAGGGGACACTGAGGGGCTTCGCTGGGTTGGCCCAGAGTGGCCCTCACACAGACTGCGGTCTCCGGGGGCTGCCTGGCCACTCTCCTCCCCTTCCTTCCCAGACAGCAAGAGCAGACCACCTAGAGAAATGCTCACAGCCCAGCCCAAAAGAAATTGCTGCAAGCCTAATTCACAAAGGCCATGGGCTGGGCTAAGGGCAAGTGGGGACAAAAGCAATGGAAGCTTTGTGCATTTTAGGATTCAAAGCCATCAACCAATGCTCAAAGAACTCCTGTGCTCATCAGCCCCCATACTTGAGCTGCACAGCAGAGAAAGACACTGAGGTGCAGAGAGGAGCCTCATGTTCTGGCCCATGAGGAAATCAAAGCAGAAAGAACCCAGGTGTCCCCTCCACAGCACAGGACTCTTTTTGGGGCCAGCACCGCCCTCCAAGGAAGAACACGGCTGGGGAGTGGAAAACTGTTCTGGGCAGCACAGCTCCTCTCTGAGAGCACAATCTAGAAGAAGCTGGAATTTGTTTTCTTTTTTTCCCTTTGTCTCCCTAATAATTTACCCCTAGAGGAAACTTTTACAAATATGAATTACGTAATGCGCACAACAAAGTGTGCATTGCGTGATGCAAAATCCCTTCGTTGCCATGGGGGTATGTTTGCTTGAGTACAAACAGGAGCATGATCGGGGACGGCTCTGTGTGTGGGTCTGTGTGTGTCTGTGTGAGTGGCCGTCCCACAGCGGGCCCAGCACTATGACCTCTGAACCATTGTGCTGGCTTAACAGTTTACCCATTTCTCCATTCCACCATGTGCTTGCTGGGCTACAGTTTTCTGCATTATGATGTGTTCTACTGCACCTTAAAAACTGTTTTCTTTAGACAGGGTGTTTGCTGTTTTATATGGGGCTATTGAAACCAGCCCACATGTAGGCCTTGGAAAGTAGTTTTGATTCCCAGGGAGAGGGAAGTGTACCAACTGAGGCAGCTTTCCCAGAGGTTGTGGGGAGAGGGGGCTTTTCAGGTAAGGCCTGCTAAAGACACCTGGACACTTTCCCTTGTCATTTCCAGGAACATCTTAAATCAGTTTGAACATCTGCAAGGCTTTGAGGATGGTCAAGTCAGGGCCTGGTGGGGAGGCTGGAGGAGGGAAGAAGCCCAGATGTCCAGCCTTAAAAGTCCTCTGTCTTAACTCTTGGAAGATGCCCCCAATCCAGCCAGGCCCACTCCTGCCTGCTTCTACCACCTGTTTTAGTACCAAGGTTTTAAATTTAGTTCAGTGTTCAAAGAGCAGGGGCAGCTGAGTATGGAGCAGGGCAGGGAACAGTGGAAAGACCAGGGTGTTGCTTTTTTTCAGACAGGAGGCCTGGCTTTCGTCGGGTGTGAGGAGGGACCCAGGTGTTTTTAGGCAGCCCCCAGAGCAGGCCTGGCTGTCTGGAGTGGATTTTAATTCTCATTTGCCAAACTACACTTTCAAGAGGTGTCAGATATCGAAAACCTCTCCCCCAAGCCAAAGCAAGCATTTAGGGAAGGAGAGGCACAGAAGGGGCTGGGGACGGTAGGAGAATATGCTGGCTTTTAAATTGGGAAAGAGAAATGTTCCTTCACATAGTGTTCCAGGATGGGTATTTGTTTTTAAAATAATTGGTTAAGCTGTTCATAAAACCAGGTAAGTCTATTCTGCATTGCAAAGAAGACTGGGCAGAGCCTGGTCTTCCTGGCACAGGTGGGATTTTTGTAAACCAGAGCTTTACAAGACAAGGGCAGGGGCTGTGTCCTGGTGACCTGAGATGACCCACTTCTTAAGGGAAACCCAGAGGAGGAGAAGGAGGGAACGGCAAGAAAAGGTGTGAGGGAAGCATTGGAAGGAAGGGAGGAAGGAGAGAAAGAGGAGAAGAAGGGAAGAGAAGGAGAAGAGGGAGAGGATGAAGGAAAGCAGGCATGAGCACAAGTTTCTAACTCTGGGGTCTCAGGCCCCTCACCTGTATGAGGGACGAGGCTGGCAGAGCTTGGGAGCCCCAGGCTGTCTCAGCGCCTCCATCCTTAAGCATCAATAACTTCATTGGCGGCTGCCCCCTCTATAGGGTTCAGCATTCTCTCTAGTGACTCATGAAAGCATAAAATCAAGACATTCTGGGAAGCCAAGGGAATCTGGTTTAAAATGTGTGTTTGGGGAATGGAAAGCATTAGAAGAATGCTTGTGTCTGGACTATTCTGTTGTTTTCATCCTCTGTTTTCTCTTCAAATTAATGGATGAGTCACGGTCGTCTTTAGGCCTGTGAAATGCCTCCACAGGGGGTGTTGGGGGAGCTGGGATCTGACAGTCGCATTTGCTCCGGCTTTTTGGACTGTTCAGACCTGTGGCTGTTTTCCTCTTCCTCTTTCTATGTGTCTCCAGAGAAAGGATCTTTCCCATTAATAAGCAACACAACTTGAATGTGTTTCTCCTCCCTCCTCCTACCACCAGGACTAGACCGCCCACCTTGAATAAAACCCAGCCAAGTTACAGGATTTGCAGGCCAGGTTCCCCTGGATCTCTGCATGGTGCAGAATCTGGGAGGCCAGTTCCCATCTAGTTGAAGCCCTTCCTTTGCCCCACACACCTTTGATTCATCCCCCAGTGTCTGCCTTTTGTCAGTTCCCCAAACCAAGGGCACCCCTTCAGAGTGCACAGAAATAGCTTGTCAACCATCACAGGGTTAAAGAACAAGGTACAGCAGAGCCCCATTTTGCCGAGGTGCCTTCCCTCTTTTCTCCCTGCAGGTGGGCCCCTCCCTTCTCTTGCACTTCAGGGACTCCGCTCCTCCAGGGCCCACTGTTCAGCCTCCTTGGCCCTGCCCTGCTAAGCCTGCTCTGGCCCCACACAGCGCTGAGCCCCTGGGACTTTCACAAGCCAGCCATGCCCCATGATTATCTCTTGAGGGAGTCCTTCTTTCCTCTGCCTCCATAAAACCAGCTGTTCCTGAATGCTGGCATTAGGAATGTGATATGTGATAATAAAAGGGACGAGAAAGAGAGAAGAGGGAGCATCTCATCTGAAGAGCTCTGCCAGCCTTCCCAAAGCCCTTTGCAGTTCCTACCCCTGCCGACAGATGGCTAAGTGACATCCTTGACTTGCTGTGCCGCCACCACCCTCACCCTGCCTCCAGTGTCCCTGGGGAAAGAGACCAAGACTTCTTTCATGGAGTGCCTACTATGCACCTAGAGTTTTTCATTATGCCCCAGGAACCCTGCCATTGAATCAGGAAACCGCTGAGGTTCAGGGAGGTTACTAAGCAGCCCAAGGTCACCTACCCAGAGAGGGGGCAAGCCAGATTCACTTCTGGATTCATCAACCTTCCAAGCAGGAGCTGACTGCCTCCTGGGCCCCAGAAACATCTTCCCAACCTCTAACTCATTTTTCTTCTTCCGGAAGACAGAACTGGCAGCATCCACGGCCCACTGCTCTCAGAGTCCTGGCCCACGGGCTCAGTCTTGAAACTGCATCTTAGCTTGAGGCCAAGCGGTCTCCTGTGCCCAGATGAGACCTGCTGGGGAGGGAGTGGCAGAGAGGGCTGGAGAGCTAAACCTGCCCCATCCCCCGTACCCGCATTTCCCCCTCTCTCCCCATCCCAGCCAACGTCCAAAATGCCTGAGTTTGTTGTGCCAAAATTAGGCAAAGAACATTTATATCTTATTACCAAGCCACATAGCAACAACTATGCAAATGATTAATTATGCATCAGATAACCTTCGCTGTACGTTTGATTTAATTACAACACTAAAATTCCAAATACATATATTCCATCTTTATAGATTCTTGCTTGTTGACTATGGTCATTTACTCAAAATAAATTGAGGGAACATTGTTTATATATGCCAGTTTCAAAGCCAGTAGAGAAAAGCTGATGTTTATGTAAGATGTGATTATAAAATAATGACTGTGTTTTTTCAGCAAACAGAGTAGGACTCCAAAGACATTCCATTGGAAGGCTCCATCCAATTCCAGTGGAGTTGCCATCGCTCAAGTTCCTTGTGGCATCTCTTTTGGAATTGCCTTCAGAGTCCATTTGTGTGGGCCACATGGAAAAAAAAATAAACCACTCCGTCCCACCTCGTTATTGACCAAAAAATTTCATTACCCAGTTTGATTACTCACCTAATTCACTGGGATTGGCTTCAAATGATTTTCAGTTGCTTCTAAATATCAGATCAACCCTGAAATGATGAGAGTTAGCAGGCTTTGAAGGACATTTCCAAGTACACTGAGCAGGCTCTGAGAACAATCCCAACAGAGTCAGGATCCAGGCAGCGTTGGCGGCGAAGTCAGTTTTGAGCTGAACCTTGAAGGTTGAGAAAGCTCTGAGTGACCATATGAGCGCTCTTCAATGTACCAAGTACTTTTTCCACCTAGCCCTTCTTTGGAGTCTTGCAGCAGTGGGAGGTGTTGTGATGATCACGCAATGGTAGGTGAGGGATTTAAAGGCCAGAGGGAAATCATTCATCCCAGTCCCATAGCTAGAAGACAAATAACAGGGCTGGAAATTGAAATCAAGGCTTTGTGTGCCTGCATGCATAGTGTCCACCTTCCCCCAATGTCCTGCAGGATCTCAGGAGGCAGAAGCCAGTGAGTAGGCTGGGCTGCCTGAAAGAGAGGAGTCCTGTAAACAAGAGGAGGAAGGCAAGGCCAAGGTGGTAGTTTGGGCTGGATTCTGGGAAGCTGTTGGTGCCAGGTTAAAGAGCATGACAGAGATTGAATGCTGTAGCTCCTGGGCACAGACCAGTGGTGGGGACAGCATGGGACCCCCCAACATTGTTGGCTCTTTCCAGACCTGGACAACAAGGGGTTCTGAGATGCCCCAACATGGTGAACACTGCAGGCTGCTTCACTAAACATCTGCCTAAACCAGCCTCTCTGACTTTCCCAAATATGAGGGGTTGGTTCTCTGCAGCCAGAGTTCTGCTAATGGCCCAGGTATAGCAAATGGCAGCCTCACATGTGGCAGGAAAGATGGCAGCGAGCAACATGAGTGGTGGCCAAGTGTGGGTACATTGGATCCCCTGGGGACATGTTTGTTTTTTCTGGAACCATCCTGACTGGTTCCCAACATCATGGGTGTAGAGTTTCTGCTGAAATTGTCCTGTGGTGTGGTTGGGTATTTGTCTAGTCTGCATTGTTTTTGGTTGGGCAGCATCCTGGCTTTGTTCCTGGGCCTCCCAAGAAACTTTGCAAACTCCCACATACTCTGTAATAAACTCATATTCATGTCAATAGCTAGAGTAGACTCTGTTGTCTGCAATTAAGCACTTTGTTCAATCCATCCTTAAAGAAAAGATGTATTCTTTTCTTTAAACAATTTATTCAACATCTACTAGTATCAAGTTTTGTGTTTTGACTTGCATTTTTCTTGTTTAATACAACAACTGCCTTGTGACATAGTACCTACTAAGAGAGGAGTACACTGAAGCTCAGAGAGGTTAAGAAACATAACTCAAGCTGCAGAGCTAGACTTGGGCAGATTTTCAAGTTGTCTACCACTTTCCCATGACCTAAAGGTCTGAGAAAAGGATGCACTGGTGAAGGAACAAAGGTGTGTGTGTCTTTTTAAAGACAGGAGGTCCAGCGGGCCAGAGCATTTTGACAGGCCCTGATTGCACAACCTCAGGACAGGTTTGATAATGAGAAACTGAGGCAAGGACCAGAGAGAAGGCTAATTTGGGCCCTTGTCCTCATTAGGTGCACCCTATCTTTGGGTGTGCCTTGCTTACTAGTGGTGATGGATTCTGTAAAATGAGGCCAGATTCCTGTAAATTGAGATATGATTTTAAAGACACTTCGACAGCTCACTATTCACAAGACTACTGCAGAACCTCCTTTTAGCATGGGAAGAAGCCTTTTGTGATCATACTGTCTTCTCTGCTTTCCTTTGTAATTCAAGATTTTCACAGATGGAGTCAGTGCACAGTGGGGTCCACCTTCCTTCTCTGCAGCCTCACCAAGGCTTCCCAGTGATCTCCGGGCAAAAGGTTAAGGCAAGAGGAGGGGGAGTGTTTTAGTTCCAAAAATATCCCCTCTCTTTGAAGCAGGTGAATTCTTTCTATGCTTAGGTCTTTGGAACAAGGGTCGAAAGCCCAGGGCTCAATCCTTTCTTGTTGCAGAGAAATGGTTTGATCAGGGCTAGTCTCCATTTCTCAGCAACAAGGAACTGAAAACATGGAGGGCAACGATTTACATCAATGTGCTCAGCCTTCCCACTTCAGTTTCCCTCCATGACTTCTGGTTCCCCCCACGGCTCGAGGCAGGATGCCTCCCCTGCCCAGTAGGAACAGGGTCCCCAGCAGCCAGAGGAGTGCTCCCGGCAGCTCTGGCCTGGGACGGCCCCTAGGAGGCCCCCACCCAACTCCTCCCCTCCTTAATTTCCTCACCCCCTTCACTCCCTTACCCCCTCATCTCCTTCAGCATCCTCACCTCCTTCACCCCCTTGCTCTCTCACCCCTCACCTTACTTATCTCTTTACCCCACCCTCCACTCCTCCCAAATTCTCCTAGCCCCCTTACACCCCTAATTCCTCTAATGTCTCTTATACTCTCAATCCCCAGCCCCTCAGTTCTTCTCTCCCCCTCCTCTCCCTCAGCCCCCCACCCCTCCCCTCCCTTACACTTCCCCACCATACCCTGCTCCCTTTGTATCCCTGCACCTTCGGCCCTGCACACAGCTGCTTCACCTCATCTGCAACCAGTTCCTTTTAGTAGAGGCTGGTCTGATGAAAACCAACCCAGGCCAATTTTCTGTAGATTCTGGATATGATCATTTCTATTGCAATGAATAGAAAACTTAGCTCAAAAACCGACTTGAACAGTAAGGGACTAACATGTTAGAAAATGCAATGGAAAGGCCAGGAGTGGTTCAACCTGCAGGAATGGTTTGATCAGGGCTATGTCTCCATTTCTCTGCGATCTGCCCAGCTCTGTCCTTTTTGATGATTTGGCTTCATTTCATCCTGATTTCTCAGATGGTGGCAAAACAGCTGCAATTGTTCTGGGCCTCACATCCGCATACCACGCTGTGGAGTGTGAGAGAGAGAGAGCTCTCCCACCCCACCCTCAAATATTTAACAGGAGTCCTGTGCTTCACTCTGATTTAGCCAGCCTCAGACAGACATTATGGCCAGGAGAGTGTCAAGCACTGATGGGCTTGAGCCTAAGTTCCTTCCCATCCCAGAACAAATAAAACACTGTGGCAAGGGGGATGAAACTACATGGATTGGCTTATGGAGCTAGGAGAGGGATGATTTCCACCAAAGCAGCATGCTGCCCTACTGTGGGAGAGGATGGGGGATGGGGTAGGGGTGGGCTGGGAGCCATCACATTGTCTGCCTCCCAGTGACCTGGTCTTTGGTCTTAGATACAATCTGAGCCTCAGGGCATCCTAGTGAAAGCATGGCATTTAGATACTGACAGACCCTATTTGGATATCAGATCTGCCACTCTCAGGTTAAGGAAGCCTTAACAAGTTGCTTAATCTCAATGAGCCTCAGTTTTCCCAGCTGTAAACTAGGCATAATTCTTCCTGCCTTTCAGGGAATTAACATATGCAGGAGAGTCTGCATGGTGCCTGGACCCCACATCTGTCCAGAGGCCTGGACAACTGATATGTGGTAACAATAGTTATGAGAATTTTTAAGCCACAGATCTCAGGAGTAGGCTGTCTGTTCCCCAACCACCCTACCACTGCTGTCTGCTAGAAGCAAAAAGCTCTTTGTGTTGCATTTGAGCCAGAGGCCAGCACAGAGGTTTCAGGTGACCTGCTGAGCTTCTTCTTGTTCTCAAGTTGCTGGTGAGTCAGGGCCCATGGGCATGTGGCTGATTCCCTCATCTGCCCCCGGGCATCCTAGGAGAGCTTGTTCCAGGTAACACACTCAGAGCTGGCAGGCACACGGCTATGAAAAGCTTTTAGTTTGCTTACAAAGTACTAAGCAAGATTCTGGGAGTAAATAAAGGAATAGTCTTGACCCTGAACATTGGTGTCGGGCTTGAAGGCAGGAGCGTGGGCTTTGGAGTCAGACAGCACTGGTTCCAATCCTGGTGTTGCCACTTAGGACCTGTGTAGTTTGCCCCTTGGGAAATGATTTCCTCCTTTGTAATAAGAAAATAATAATCAGGCTCATTTCATGGGTTTGTTTTGAGGACTGACTGCAATAAACCATGCAAGGAACCTAGGACTGTGTCAGAAATTAATGATTGATAAAGGTTAATGCTATCACGATCAACTGCCAATAAAAATATTTCAAGAATCTCTCTGCATTGCGTCTGTAACATTCTAGGATTTGTTGATTATATCTGGGGTTCAAGAAAATTTACAGGATGCTCATATTATGCCAGTTCAACTTGCATCAACATCAATTCATTCAACTGATATTTACTGAGCACCTACCAAGTGCCAGGTACTCTGCCAGGAGCTGAAAACACAACTAGGCAGCCAGGTATGGTCATGCAGGTCGTGCACTGCACAATTTCATGTCCTAATCTGTGTAGTCACATCCTAATCTGTGTAAATGCCCCCCATGCTCTGGAACTGTGCAGTGCACAAACTGTCTGGACATACGAGGTGCCCTGCCTACTCTCTACTCAAATCATTCCACCAATATATAATTCAAAACTCAGATGTGTGTAATGAGGAAAAGGCAAAGGAGGGCTGGAGTGAGGTCCAAACCATGTAGAACCTCATTGGCTGGGTTAAAGACTTGGATTTTTCTCCTTGGAGCAATGGGAAGCCATTGGAGGATTTCTAAAGGGGAGCAACACAATCCAATTTGCATTTTTAAAATATCCCCTGGCTGCTATGTAGAGAATGGATTACAGGGACAAGTGTGGAAAGCAAGGTGTCCTCCATGAGGCTTTTCCAGGAGAAAAATGGTCACATCTTGGATTGGGTGGCAGGAAAAAATGAAAAGAGGAAGAAATTCAGGGGTTTACATGGGCTGGGGGTGGGGAGAAGAAGGAGTAGATGGAGGCTGGGCATTTTTTCTGAGAGGGGAGCCAGAAGGAAGACCACGTTTGCTCCAGACTTCCTAACAAAATCTTCTGTGAAGGGCTTTATGGTGCACCTTCTGCTTCTGTGCCTTGAGACACTTAACATTTCCTCAGCAGCTGCAAGAGTCAAGCTATAAAGGGCAAGCAGGGAAGTGGGTGGTGGGGCAGGCTTGGGGACAGAACTCCAGCTCAAAGCCCTGGCTCAGGAAGATGCTATAATCTCAACCAGGTCAAGGTCATGTCTAAGTCAGGGGCTATGCTGAAAGCCTCAACACAGAGCTGCAATCCTCATCCATAAGTGACAGCAAATCCAGTGTTTTTGTTGGATTTCCCTACGGGAATGCACCTTTATGGGAACCTGCCTGAGGCACTGGAAAGATGAGTCAACCCCAGGCACCGGAAGCATGCGAGACCTCAGAAGTCTACCTGTTGGAAAGCCTATTATTAGACTTCTAAACTACCTCAATCTAGCCCACAGAGGCACATCCTACCTGTATGCAAATCTCCTTTCCACCCTTAAGTCATTCATTAGTCACCAATGTCTCCCCAGCTTCCAAATCTAGTTCCGCTCTGGAGAAATTACCTAGGGCAGAGTGGGCACCTCTGAGGGCAAAGGTCCCACAAAGATCAACTGCCCTGATTCTCCACCACAAAGGGTGACAATGGGCCACTGCCCTAGCAAACAGGCCACCTCCTCCCCGGAGCACAGCTGGACCTCTGAGTACCTTTCTCTCCGAAGCTCAGCTGCAGACCCAAGCCTCAGAGTGGGTCACAGGGTGAGGGACCGGCAGGGTGCTAGATAACCCAGTGGATATTTACAAAATGGCTTGCGAAGCAGGTTAGGGTCAAACTTTACCAAAAATTCAGTCTTTCAAAGAGTGTAACTGTGAGATGCAGGCTTCCCATCAAAAGAGTCCAAAGCACGTTGTCTTTTAGTGTGTGCTATCCCTCTGTTCATTCATTCATTCAGAAAATGTGAATGGAGCACTTTGTGTTTGGCAACGTACTAGATCCTAGGAAGAATTCAGACACTGAGAGGGGCAGGGTTGCCACCTGTTGGGAGTTTGCATTCTAGTGTGTTGGGACCTAACAGTCTCCCTTTGCCCAAGGTCTGAAAGCTTCTGCTCATTGTCTAGATGTGTCCCTATCATTCTTCTCAAATCTGAGAGGAGGTGCATTAAAAAAAATAACCGGTGCACCCCGATTGTAACGAGACCTGCCCAGCAGAAACAAGGATACTCCTGGAGTATTCAGCCAAAGCGGATAACAACCATGAGCTCAACCCCTTGTGGACAGGATGTAGAAGAGATTATTAAGTAGGGCTTGCCAATACCTAGAGAAGTAAATAGTAATAAAACTGGCTAACATTTGAGCTTTACATGTGCTATTACTAATTCAGTGCTCCTAACCACCTTACGAAATTGGTATGATGATTTTTATTGACAAATAACATTTGTACAAATGATACTTTGTTACATGCATAGAATGTGTAATTATTGAGTCAGGGTATTTAGGGTAACTACTGACTCAAGTATTTACCATTTGTATGGGTTGAGAACATTTCAAGTCCTCACTTTTAGCTATTTTGAAATGTACAATACATTGTTGTTAACTACAGTCACCCCACTCTACTACTGAGCATTAGAACTTACTCTTTCTCTCTAACTGTATGTTTGTGTCCATTAACCAACCTCTCTTCGTCCTCCACACCCCATACCCACAACCTTCCTGGCCTCTGGTATTCTATCATTCTACTCTTCATGTCCACAAGATCAACTTTTTAAAAAGCTCCCACACATGAGTGAGAACATGCGATGTTTGTCTTTCCATATCTGGCTCATTTCGCTTACCATAATGACCTCCAGTTTCACCCATGTATGCTCAGCAAATGACAGGATCTCATTCTTTTTTATGGCCAAATAGTATTTAATTGGCTATGATGATTACTTGGACTCTGCAGATGAGGATATTGAGACAGAGAATGTGGTTAACAGCTTTGCCCAGTGCCACGCAGGTAGCAAGTAGCAGAGCCAGGATCCACACCAAGGCACCTGGCTCCAGGGCTGTGCCCTAACTGCTGCGCCACACTGCTTCTCCTGGGAGTGCCCCCTGGAGAGAAGCATGAATGCACTGGGAGAGAGTGTGTCCATGCATCCATGTTGCCCTCCTGGCAGGGTGCCAGGATTAGCATATCAGTAAAAGACAGTAGATACGGGGTTTCTGGACAAGACCAGAGAACTATACTGTGTGGTTGGGACAGTGACTGGTTGAATGACTGTCTTCAAGGGGAAGCAGTGACTGGGTTGGTGTTACCCTGGAGGGGCATGTCCTTGAGGAGGGCCACAGGGCATGGAGTTTGCCACCTAGAACATTGGAACCAAACATTCCAACAAAGATGCCTTCAGCCTCGGCCCACTGAGCATGTTCGTCAGTGACTCGGATACACAGGGGAGAGGCTGTGCCTACTGAGTCTGCAGAGGCAGGAGGGAGAGCCGGTGCAGGCCATATAGACCTCTGTCTCCCAAGCTGGTGGTCTCCCTGGAGGAGGAGAGAAGACGATTACAAGCTTCAATGAGATGACTTCTGGCAAACAAAAGCAGTCACCGCCTAGCAGAAGGAGGCATTTATTGGCAGGTAGGACCTGGCTGGACGCAGTGGGGATGCTGGTTTTGTGGTCTCCTGTCCCAGTCCTAGACACTCTGGAGCCTAGGCTTTAAATCCCATAAGGCTGCTGGCTGAGTCAGCCTCAAAGAGCTGCTTAGCCTGTAGGCTGCTTCCTGTGACTGGATCCCTCAGAAGTAATATCAGAAATGAGATTTGTGAGCAGAGGCTGAGCTGGGAGAAGAGTCGGCTCTGTTGGCTTGGTTTGCACTGTCACCTCCAACCCATGTGAATGCCTGTGAGTCTCCTGTTAAATCCACTCCAAAGCCTCAGCTAAAAGACATCCATGTCACTGCTACTTACGTATTAGCAGGAATTAGTTTCTTGGTTCCCAGGCCAAGGACTAAGAAGCACCCAAGAGAGGCTAAGGAACCACCCAAGACAGACTGGCACCCAGGGGCCTCTGCAAAGCCAGATGGGAGGATGGATTATCTCCCATTGCTGTGGAACCACGAACTCTGTGGCTTAAAACAACACTAACTTATTATACCACAGTTCTGTAGGGCGGAAGTCTGGTACAGCATGGCTCAGCTTAGGGTCTCACGGTCCAAAATCAAGGTATCCACTAGCCTGGGCCCTGATCCAGAGGCTGTGGAAGAGAATTCAGGATCCAGCCCCTTTCTGATGTCATCCAAGAGCCTCTCTCTGCTCTGTAAAGCCACTCTCGCCACTGCTCCCTCCATCTTCAAACAGCAAAAGTGGGTCAAGTTCTTCTCACACTTCCAATCTCTCTGACTTCCCTCAGCCATATCTCTTCTGCCTTTCTCCCCTGCCTCATCTGTCTGACTCCAGCCAGAGAAAGTTCTCTGCTTTTAAGCCCCCCTGTGATTAGAATGGGCCATGTTTTCATGTAACTTGTGGCAAGCTTTTATTAAAAAAAATTTTCTTGTAGCATGTGTTGACCTACGGCTGGAATTCCATGTATGGGCTTAAAAAAAAAGATCTCAAAAGACAAAGGATAGAGAAGAGGTGGTAACTGGTGACAGCATCATTCCCTACCCTACACACACACATGCACATGTGCACACGCATACATGCACACACACACAGACCCGTACATACGCACATGCTGGGTGCCTGCATTGCACTATTCCTGGAATATAACACACACTGAGTAGATGTCATGAGTAACATCACAAGCCACCGCAGCCTAGGGGTATCACAGCCCCCACATAACAGTGACAAAATAGTATTTCTTCACTCATGCATCAACTGTGTGCACCACTGCCAGGAGTGCTAGGCCCTGTCTCTGTCCCTGCCTCACAGTTTAGCTGTAGAGAAGGATGAGTTACCCCTAGAACATAGTGTCAGGAGGCACACGATAGGAGTCAAAAGAAAGTGTACAAGCCCCAGTCCGAAGAGCTGAGGGAACATCCCAGTTTCCGCTCCATGAACACTTTTCCCTGCCTTCATTCCCCTAGAGTGAAGGTATCCACCAGCTTGGACTCTTATCTGGAGGCATGATCTCCCTGCCCCCATGACTCCACTTCCAAAAGGGATGGATGACACGTCACCCCTGCAAGAAACCCAGGGCTGGCATGGCAGAGCTGCTCAGGGTCATGCCTGCCTGTCAGCTGACTGTCCCTGCTCCAGGGTGTGTGTCTCAGTGTGTCTGTGTGTGATCTATTCTAGAGTCATGCACACACACACACACTCATGCACGCACGTGTGCACACACACTCCAGGGCTTAGTGCCAAGATCCCTTATCCCCTCTCTGTCTCCTCTTCTGTCCATCCCTCACTGGGCCACGGAGGGCCTTGGTGGTCCAGGCACACCTGTTTGGCACCCACATGACTCCACTGCTTCAGAGAGAAGGGGTGAGACAGAAGCCTCCTGTGAGCTGGGGGAGCTGCCCCGCCCGGCCTCCCCCTTGCTTCTCCTCTTGTCTCTCTATCTTATCCAGAGGTGGAGGCTCCATCTAACTCCAGCCCCTGCCTGTCCAGAGTGGCCCCATGATGCAACCCAGGCATCATGAGGGAGGTTCCCAATTGTGACACAGGCGTTTGATTCCACTTAATGGGATGTATCAGTTAGGAACAGTTCTGGCTGTGTATAACAGGACACCCAAATTTTAATAATTTTATCATAAATACGTGAAATTATCTCACAAAACAAGAAGCCCAGATAGCTGGTCCCAGGACGTAGTGGTTCAGAGATGTCCGCAGATCCAGGCTTTCCCCAGCATCTTCCTCTGCCGTCCTCATCCTGACAACACGGAGTGCTCCTTTGTCACAAGATGGCAGCCACAGCTTCAAACATTACACCGTCACACAACAGCATTCCAGGCAGATAGGAGTGATGCAGGGGCTTTGTTTTCACATGGCTTCTATTCCAAGTATGAGGTGGTTTCAGAACTCCTGTCAAGCCGAGACAATCAGGAGTGATTGCGACAGTTCACAGCTTAAAGTTTCTTTCTTTTTTTAAAAAAATTATTATTATACTTTAAGTTCTAGGGTACATGTGCACAGCATGCAGGTTTGTTACATATGTATACATACGCCATGTTGATGAGTTCATGTCCTTTGTAGGGACATGGATGAAGCTGGAAACCATCTTTCTCAGCAAACTATCTCAAGGACAAAAAACCAAACACCGCATGTTCTCACTCATAGGTGGGAATTGAACAATGAGAACACTTGGACACAGGAAGAGGAACATCACAGCTTAATGTTTTCTTTCCATAGTCTCCTTTGTTCCCATGGAAAGAAGCTCAGAGCCAAGATTTGATTAAGCCCAACTCATTTACCAAGGAGGCTCA
Organism: Pan troglodytes; assembly: GCF_028858775.2. Classification (NCBI taxonomy): domain Eukaryota; kingdom Metazoa; phylum Chordata; class Mammalia; order Primates; family Hominidae; genus Pan; species Pan troglodytes. The sequence goes on from NC_072403.2 coordinate 50,578,146, forward strand.
GTGTTCTCTTCCTGCGAGTTCTCACCAGCCACACCCATGCCCTCTGCCTGTCCTATTCCTTTTTCCACGATCTCTTTCTACCCATATGTCTGTGTGGCACCCCCAAGAGTGAAATAATGTCATGTAATGGATCTGCAGTCCCAGAGGTGGGGGTCAAAGTGACTCTGTCAAATGACTAAATCCACTAAATCTAGAAAGAATGTTTGTGATTCCTTCCCTTCCTTCATTTAACAATTGCACACTCATCTTGTACGAATGCCAGGCACTGTGCATGGGAACAAAGACTCATGGCCCTGTCTTCATGAAACTCATAATCTAGTGGGGAGAGGGACAATATCAGAGAGTCACAAAAATAAGTGCATTGTCACGCTTTGTGATATATGCTCTGAAGGACACATGGAGGTGGTGTGGGCTCTGAGAGCCTCTGATGTGGTCTGGGTGGGGGTGTGCAGAGTAAGGAAAAGCCAGAATCAAGAGGGGGTGGGAGTTAGCCAGGCCAATGTGAGATGAACACAGACAGTGGTGGGCTGCAGCTGGCAGGTACCAGCTTTCCAGAGCTGATTGTGCACATCACATTCCAGCTCTGCTATCAGCAACTTTGTTTTCTTTCCATAGTCTGTTGGTGGCTTGAAATAAGCCACAGAGGGTGTACTTGTACTACAGAAATTGGTAACCACTACAAATCAGGGCTTTCTTCCCTGGAGAGCCAGGAATATTTACCAGCCTGCCACTGAGACAAGGGGTGACTTCTGAGCAGGTGCGAAGCTGGAGGCCCACAGTCATTATTTAAAATCATTTCTCTACAAAGTTCTGCGGGCTTGTGCAGACAAGGTACAGATTCTCACCTGTTGGATGCATCACTGAACAATAGTTCTGAATCTCCCCACACTTAGGGCTGTGCGGCTGAGAGCATTAAGATCCTATGAGAAAGAGTGAGCCAGCATTTCATCATGATAGGTGTGACCATGGCAACAAACCATCAGAAGGGTTTTTCGTTTGTTGTTTTAACCCACAGGGTATTCTAGGTCTCCCTGGTGCCCCCAGCTCTCCTTCAAGTGCAATCACAGGGTCTCTCCAAGCCCATCCTTGGTTACTCTCCTCTGCAGACCATCTGCTCAAATTAAAGCAAATCTAATTTCTTCCCTCCTTGACTCCTGGCTTCCAGATCACTCTCTTCCCCAGATCCGTCCTTTTGTGACCAGCTCACACCTTCTCAGAATGTAGTCTCTCATAACTGGGTACAGTACATCCTCTACATTTCCCTTTTAAACCCACCTCCTTCAGGAAGCCTTCCCTGATTACCCCAACTCCACCTTGATGCCTCATTTTATTTGGTGTCTCTTAGTAGATGTGCTTTTCATTTTCCCCACGGGGGCTAGTGGCTTTGAAACTATTCTCAAGTTAATTCACAGGTGTGCAGTCAGACTTTCCCTTAGAGTATATGCTCCTTAAGGTCAGAAAGTTCATCTTAATATTACTATTATTATTATTTATAACTCCTAAAAAAGGCGAAAATGAGGTAGGCACTTGGAGACATGACCCAAATGCATAGTCAACCATTATAAAGTTGTGACAGTGAGTTCTGGAAAGGAGGAGTGTGAGCAGAGGAGGAAGAGCATGAGGCTGTTTTTTACCTCCTTGTCCAAAGGGAGACAGGGCCCTAGGGATGGAGTTGTTAAGCCAAGGTCAAGCACGAGCCTTCTACCCCCTCTCCAATGACCAGCCATGGGGCCTTGGGCTCTTCTACCTCTCTGTCTTTCTCTAGGCCTCCCTTTTCTCATCCCCACAATAGGACAGTGAAACCAAGCTCAGGGGTGGAGCATGGTGGGTAAAGAACAGTGCACGTGAGTGGTACGTAGCAGCGCACACCACAGCACTCAGAGACTGCGACTGCGCCCCTGGCAGAGGGGAAAGAAGAGGGTCTGACTCCTGTCCCCACAGGACGCTGCGAGAATTGTTTATCCTTGTGTGCACCGTCTCTCCCTCCCTGGATTCATCTGTTTTATTTATCCTTGTTTCCCCGCCAGCCTCTGCACATAGTAGGTGTGCTTACTATTTGTTGAATGGAGACACCAGTTGTGGAATATCCAGTCATCTGACAGCAGTCATTTTGACATGAATGGTGAGGTTTTTCCAGCAGCTTTTCCCCACCTTCCTTCCTCCGCCTGCAGTAGTGCATTCATCTGGGTCCCATGATTCAGCCTCTGGCTTTTGCTTTGCCCCCTGGCTACCCAGGCAGCCTATGGCATCCTCAGCTGCGATGGACGCCCCCTTCCTATTGTCCCCCAGTCTGACCCTTCGCACGTCGTCCCTGCTGTGACAGCTGCTCTTTTAAGTCTGTGCAGATTCTCTGACCTAACGTGTCCCTGCTCTCCAATCTCAGTCTTGCGGTTGCCGGGTCACCCTGTGGTTTGCTGAAGGTCAACTCTGGAGGACTCCCAATTTTCTCAAGTGGAATCTAAATCTGGCCCTTGGAGGGGCTCAGTGGAGAGTGCCGGGTGGTAGGTCCTGCCCAGAGTTCTGGCTCCTTCCTCTAAATGGGACCTGCCACCACCCCCAAATACCTAAGAGGCATCTAGCATTGAAGGGGCCCCTTCTCCTTTCATTTTTTCTGCTTCAACTCAGCTATTTATTAGCCAGCATCTTGACTTGAGAGAGGCCCTCTGGGCCAGCAGGCCTGGCTCCACTTGAGGTTCCCAGTCCTTTCCAGGAAGGGTCACAGGAGGCTTGACACCCCCTGGTTTCCTAGAAAAAAAAGGGGAGCCGTCAGCAGAGGTGGGCCCTGTCCTCATATACTCCATGGTGACGTCCTTGGCAGCTACTGCCAGCTGTATCCACCTTGGGGAGATGACTTCCTCAACCAGAAGCCTGAGACCCCTAACCCAGAGCATAGCATTCCCTGTGGCTCTGGGCTCCCCTCCCACAAGGCAGCTGCCACACCCGTAAGCCCCTCAACAGTCCTCTCCAGGGATGGAAGCCAGGACGCCAATCCCAGGCTCTGTCCAGGCTCCCGTGTGCCACTTCCTCCTTTTCTTTGTTGTTGCTCCTTCCCTTCCCTCCCTTCCTCTCTCTGGCTCATAAAGCCAAGGCTGTACTCCAGCCATAACTCAGAATTGTGACCAGATGACCATGTAACTGAATTGAACTCTTCTCAGTCATGACATCACATCATTCTAGAAACCTCTGCTTTGGCTCTGCTGACGAGTTCACATCCACTTTAAGGTTTGGCTCCAAAGCCACTGGTCTTACTTGCTCCATATTACCTAAAAAGAGCTACTTATGCTTTGCAAACCTCCGCAGCCTCTGAGGTCAACTGCAGCACATGTAGCGACCATTCCAATGTTCTGAAGCCCGTGATGCTTTTGGCTCCTCGGAGCCCTTCTGCGGAAATCCCTGCAACCACTAACCAAGTATTTTTCAAATCCCCTTTAAATAAGTTCGTGTTTTGAAAACACAGAAAGCAATGGTGAGGCTCAGCTACTCCCAGGCTACACCAGAAAAAGAGGAACAGGGACTCACCGCTCGCCACTTCCATCTCTCCCCTCTCTTTCATCCTCACCCTCCCACAAAATCTAGTTTTCTGCCAGGAGCAGCTCGTCACAGTTTGCGTAGTAAGTTTCATACAGACAGGTTCCTGGAAGGTGAGGTTTGATCCTTATCTTTGGAGAGCAGGCCACAGTAATAATACGTAATAATGTAATAAAAGAGTATTTCCATAGCACAGAATTTTAACAACTGTTCCCCAGATCCCTTCCCAGGCTCCTCAGCCAGTCATATGACCACTCTGTGACATCTTCTAGTGTCATGGACACATAGGTCTCTGACTCCTAGGCCATCACTCCACATGGAGGCTGTGGTGACTCAGTGGTCTTTCGTGGAGGCCTTCTTCTGCTTCTAATATTGGCCATGTAGCTCACAGGCTGCTCACAGCCCTGTCTTGTTGCTGAGTGCAGATGGCCTAAAGTGAGCAAAGCATCCTTCTCCCAATCAACAGCCCAGGAGGATCCGCTTTGGCCCTAGTAACACAATCGTTTTTCTCTCCCAGCCCCCTTTCTTGGGACCTCTGGCACAGGTACAGGTAACTTGTGTTGGAGAGCATGGGGTAAAGGAACATGCAAAAGGACAGAATGATCTAAACTGCACACATGCAAATTATTTTCAGAATGTCCACACCCCACTGGAGATAACCTATTGTCCTTGCATTGAGCATATGCATTTGTACCTCTCTTTCCTTAAAGAAGTGACTCTCAAAGGTGGCCCATAGTGGGAGCACCTGGGGGCATTCCCAACCTTTACACACACACACACACACACACACACACATTTTGATGCCTCTACCCTGCATTGATGTAGTACACTGCTAGTTACCCACTGTGCCAAACAAGTTTGTGGTACTCACCAACTCCTCTGTAATGCGGGGGCTGGAAGACTGGGAACTATATTTCCCAGAATCTGTTGCCAGCAGGCTTCTGGTTTAAATTTCCCGATGAGAGGCACTCACTGAGAATTGGAAGATAGAAGGGGAACAGACGCCAAAAGTTTCCTTCAGCAGTGGTGGGCAGACACATTTGGGTTTTGCAGACATGGGGTTTTGCAGCCGCCTCTGATTTTCCCCTGTGAATCACCTGCCTTGGTGTTGCAGGTAGTTCTAGTCATTGGTGGTGGTTTTCTGTGGTCGTGGCATTCCCGTGTCTGAAATCAGGCAGTGAACCTGAGAGCCTGCTCCGACCTTCACTTCCCTTCCTTCCTTTAGCCCTTTAAACCATCTTGCAAGCACAAGCACTTGATTCTTTGTATCAACTCCCTTTCTCTTTGAACTGCATGAAATGGGGTGTTTTCTGACTGATACACATCTCCAATATTTATTCATATATTCTTCCTTATGAATAGAATCCTGAGTTTAGCAGGGGAGCCATTTGTTCAGCTACAATGTCCAAATGTTACCATCCTGACTGATAAGCCATCAGCAAAAGTCTACTGGGCATTTGGGGGAAACATTTTGCTTTTCTGATGACAATATTGCCCCTTCGTTCTCATTTTCTCTCCTCCATTCCTGTTTTCTATTTTCTGGCTGGAATTTGGACTTAGTGGCTGAAAGTTCAGCAACCATATTTTGACCATGAGGAAAAGGCCAAGGGAGTTGTAGAGACCTCAGCCCTGAAGTCTGCAAATCCCTAAACTAATACCAGGAACTACCTCTTCTGAACTTCTTACTTTGTGAGGGAAAAAAATCTTCCTTAAATTCTGTGAGCTTGCCGGGTGCAGTGGCTCACGCCGCTCTGGGAGGCCGAGGCTGGCGGATCACCTGTGGTCAGTAGTTCAAGACCAGCCTGGCTAACATGGTAAAACCCCGTCTCTACTAAAAATACAAAAATTAGCTGGGCATGAGGGCAGGTGCCTGAATCCCAGCTACTTGGAGGTTGAGGTAGAAGAATCGCTTGAACCTGGGAGGTGGAGGTTGCAGTGAGCTGAAATTGCGCCACTGCACTCCAGCCTGGGTGATGGAGTGAAATTCCATCTCCAAAAAAAAAAAAAAAAAAAAAAAAAAAAAAAGAATAATGTCGGCTTCTGTGTAGTCATGTTTTCTATTACTTATAGCCAAGAGTAGCCCTAGTTGACTTAGTAGAGGTGTTCGTCTCCCTTACCTCTTTGGAGAGCACTGTCATATGAGCTACACTAATCCAGTTGTGTTGAGATATAAAAGCAGTTGCAAACCTCTTCTGAATGGAGAATTCTTTCTAGAAGCTCCCTGGGCTCTCCAGAATGTATGAGAATCAGTCCTACCTTGCTGCTTCCACAGTTCCCAAACATGTCCAGACACGTCTGCATCCACTGGGTAGAGACATCTTAGGCCAGCCTTCCTGCATGAAAGTATGCATAGGTTTTATCTAGAACCTGTTAAATTCAGCTCTAAAATATAAAGTGTCTCATTTCTATAAGACCTTCCTAATACTCACAATAATCTGCTATATATAAACTGGGATCACAAATTCATTCAAATCTTTTTTTTTAAAGATATCTTCAGGTTTCACTGTGGAACAAAACAGGCCTACTTTGGAAAAAGTTATATTTAACATGAGTTCTCGAGGCTATACTACACTAGGAATAATAGTGGGCATAGAAAAAGTACATCTGTTTCTGCAATGCAGTGAGAGGTGTTTCTGCTTATTAACAGAAAATCAGGCCACGTGCAGGGGCTCACACCTGTAATCCCAGCACTCTGGGAGGCCAAGGTGGGTGGGTTATTTGAGGTCAGGCATTCGCGACCAGTCTGGCCAACATGGTGAAACCCTGTATCTACTAAAAATACAAAAAATTAGCTGGGCATGGTGGTACGTGCCTGTAATCCCAGCTAATTGGAAGGCTGAGGTAGGAGAATCGCTTGAACCCGGAAGGTAAAAGTTGCAGTGAGCTTAGATGGCACCACTGCACTCCAGCCTGGGTGACAGAACAAGACTCTGTCTCAAAAAAAAAAAAAAAAAAAGAGAAAATTATTTGTATTTTGAAATAAAGAATTTGATCCTGAACATGAAAGAGGATGGTAAAGGACAAAACCCCAATTGATATAGGAAGTAGTAGAAGGTTTATGAAAAGATAATTTTATTTGTCTGAAACTATAATACCTGAAGATAATTGAGCCTCATAAATAAGTCATTGAAATTTATTAAAATTTTGCCAAAGATGCCTAAGTTTTTTATGGGTTTATTAATACAATTTTATGTTATTTTTTTAAAATTACAAAATATACTTAAACTGTATTGTTTTTCTAAATTTGTAGTGTCAATTATACATACATACATACATACATAGTTTATATTTTTATTTCACTAGTTTTGGGGGAAAAGGTGGTGTTTGGTTGCATGGAAAAGTTCTTTAGTGGTGACACTGTACCCAATGTATAGTCTTTTGTCCCTTACCCCCTTCCCTCCTTTCCCACTGAGTCCCCAGAGTCCATTATATCATTCTTATGCCTCTGCATCCTCATAGCTTAGCTCCTACTTATAAGTGAGAACATAGGATGTTTGGTTTTCCATTCCCGCATTACCTCACTTAGAATAATGGTCTCAAACTCTGTCCAGGTTGCTGCAAATTCCATTATTTTGTTCCTTTTTTATGGCTGAGTAGTATTCTTTGGTATATATACACCACATTTTCTTTATCCACCCGGTTAATGGGGATTTAGGCTGGTTCCATATTTTTGCAATTGCGAATTGTGCTGCTACAAACATGCGTGTGCAAGTGTCTTTTTCATATTATGACTTCTTTTCTTCTTGGTAGATACCCAGTAGTGGGATTGCTGGATCAAATGGTAGTTCTACTTTTAGTTCTTTATGGAATCTTCATACTGTTTTCCACAGTGGTTGTACTAGTTTACATTCCCACCAGCAGTGTAAAAGTGTTCCCTTTTCATCATATCCACACCAACATCTGTTTTTTTAATTTTTAAATTATGGCCATTCTTGCAGGAGTAAGGTGGTATCTCATGGTGGTTTTGATTTGCATTTCCCTGATAATTAGTGGTGTTGAGTGTTTTTTCATATGTTTTTTGGCCATTCATATATCTTCTTTTGAGAATTGTCTATTCATGTCCTTTGCCCACTTTTTGATAGTTTTTTTTTTCTTGCTGATTTGTTTGAATTCCTTGTAGATTTTGGATATTAGTCCTTTGTCAGATGCATCATTGCAAAAATTTTCTCCCATTCTGTGGGTTGTCTGTTTACTCTGCTGATTATTTCTTTTGCTGTGCAGAAGATTTTTAGTTTAATTAAGTTCCATCTATTTATCTTTGTTTTTGTTGCATTTGCTTTTGGATTCTTGGTCATGAACTCTGCCTAAGCCAATGTCTAGGAGTTTTTTCAATGTTATTTTCTAAAATTTGTATGATTTCAGGTCTTAGATTTAAGTCTTTGATCCATTTTGAGTTGATTTTTGCATAAGGTGAAAGATGAAGATCCAGCTTCATTCTTCTACTTGTGGCTTGCCAATTATCCCAGTACCATTTGTTGAATAGGGTGTCCTTTTCCCACATTATTTTTTTGTTTGCTTTGTCAAAGATCCGTTGGCTATGAGTATTTGGCTTTATTTCTGAGTTCTCAATTCTGTTCTATTGGTCAATGTGCCTATTTTTATATCAGTACCATGCTATTTTGGTAACTATAACTTTGTAGCATAGTTTGAAGTCAGGTAATGTGATGCCTCTAGATTTGTTCTTGTGGCTTAGTCCTGTTTTGTCTATGCAGGGTCTTTATTTGGTTCCATATGAATTTTAGGATTGTTTTTCCTAGTTCTGTGAAGAATGGCAATGATATTTTGATGAGAATTTCATTGAATTTGTAGATTGCTTTTGACAGTATGGTCATTTTCATAATATTGATTTTACCCATCCGTGAGCATGGGATGTGTTTCTATTTGTTTGTGTCATCCATGATTTCTTTCAGCAGTGTTTTATAGTTTTCCTTGTAGAGATATTTTTCACTTCCTTGGTTAGGTATATTCCTAAGTATTTTATTTATTTTGCAGCTGTTGTAAAAGGGGTTGAGTTCTTGATTTTATTCTGAGCTTGGTCATTGTTGGTGTATAGCAGTGCTACTGATTCAGGTACATTGATTTTGTATCCTGAAACTTTACTCAATTCATTTATCAGATCTAGCAGCTTTTTGAATGAGTCTTTAGAGTTTTCTAGGTATATGAACACATCATCATCAATCAGTGACAGTTTGACTTCCTCTTTACTGATTTGGATGCCCTTTATTTCTTTCTCTTGTCTGATTGCTCTGGCTAGGATTTCCAGTACTATGTTGAATAGAAGTGGTGAAAGTGGGAATCCTTGTCATGTTCCAGTTCTCAGGGGGGAATACTTTCAACTTTTCCCCATTCAGTATAATGTTGGCTGTAGGTTTGTCACTGATGGCTTTTATTTCCTTGAAGTATGTCCCTTCTATGCCAATTTTGCTGAGGGTTTTATGCATAAAGTGATGCTGGATTTTGTCAAATGCTTTTTCTGCATCTATTGAGATGATCATATGGTTTTGTTTCTAATTCTGTTTATGTGGTATATCAGATTTATTGACTTGCATATGTTAAACTATCCCTGCATTCCTGGTATAAAACCCAGTTGATCATGGTGGATTATCTTTTTGATATGCTGTTGAATTCATTTAGCCAGTATTTTATTGAGGACCTTTGCATCTATGTTCATCATGAATATTGGTCTGTAGTTTTCTTTTTTTGTTATGTCCTTTCTTGGTTTTGGAATTAGAGTGATACTGGCTTCATAGAATGATTTAAGGAGAATTCCATCTTTCTCCATCTTTTGGAGTTTCAGTAAGATTGGTACCAATTATTTGAATACTTGATAAAATTCAGCTATAAATTCATCTGGTCCTGGACTTTTATCATTGGCTGTTTTTAAATTACTGTTTCCATCTTGCTACTTGTTATTTGTCTGTTCAGAGTTTCTATTTCTTCCTGATTTAATCTAGGAGGATTGCATATTTCCAGGAATTTATCAATGACCTCTAGGTTTCCTAGTTTGTGTATATCAAGATGTTCATAGTAGCCTTGAATGGTCTTTTGTATTTCTGTGGTATTGGTTGTAATGTCTTCCGTTTCACTTCTAATTGAGCTTATTTAGATATTCTCTCCTTTTCTTGGTTAATCTTGCTAATGGTCTGTCAATTTTGTATTTGTAGTAGAGACAGGCTTTCTCCATGTTGGTCAGGCTGGTCTCGAACTCCTGACCTCAGGTGATCCGACTGCCCCGATCTCCCAAAGTGCTGGGATTACAGGTGTGGGCCACCCCGCCCTGCCATATGCTCCATATTTCTCAGATAGTCCAATACTATCATGAACGCTGTATGTGAGGTGTTGACAAATCAAAGCAGTAACATTTCCTAGATTTTCAGAGATTTGTATACATTACAAGAAGGTTCAGGAGGCTCACTAATACTCTTATGAGAAACATTGATCTAACCCGTATGTGATAGTTTTATATTATAACCTAATAGGTTTCAGTCTTCTCCATTCTTATGAGCAAGTAATTTCTGATTTCTTTTCATGCTTGCCTGAAAGATTTTTTTTTTTTATAAACTATAGCCTAGAAATTGGGTCTTCAACAAAGAACAGTCTCAGAAACCCAGTGGAAATGACTGCAACAGATCCTGTTTAATGATTACTACTTCAAGAAATAGACTTATAGATACAAGCTTCTGAGGTGATATCACTTAGACGAGTTTAAGAGAAAAGATTTCTAGGACATTTTTTATTTCAGAAACAAGTGACTTTTTGTAAACCACTGCTAACAAAGATCCAACAGAACCTTACACAGGACTGAGTTAACTGGTAAGGGTGATCTAATTGTGGTTATTTGTTTTCATTTTCATGTTCAATGTTTTATCTTATTATGGCTATGTGATGAAGCCCTTCCTTTTCTTGATCTATTGCTAACCTTTAAGTTAGTAGTCTATGCTTTTGTATGTAGAAATAAAACATTCTGGATGGGTACAGTATCTCATGCCTGTAATCCCAGCACTTTGGGAATCTTAGGTGACAGGATTGCTTGAGGCCAGAAGTTCGAGGCTGCAGTGAGCCATGATTGTACCACTGCACTCCAGCCTGGATGACAGAGTGAGACCCTGTCTCAAAGAAAGAAAGAAAAAGAAAGCAAGAAAGCAAGAAGGCAAGGAAGGAAGGAAGGAAGGAAGGAAGGAAGGAAGGATTATTTAAATAACTTGTTTTTACTGACATCTCAAAATTTAGGAACAAATATAATTTACTGAATCTCTGTGCTTTTAATGGAAGTGTAGTTTATTTATAGATTCAGTAAGAATTTGTCCTCTTTTTGTTTTTTTAGCAGGATATAATTGGACAATTTGATTGTACAACCAAAGACAAATTCAGGTGCCATATTTGAGAATAAATTTCATTTTGTCAGGTATGACAATCCCACTGTTAAAGAACAAGAGTTGCATTTCATACGTGAAACCAATGTCCACAGCCCTCCTAGAAAACTGATCTGAAGGCTGGGCATGGTGACTCATGCCTGTAATCCCAACACTTTGGGAGGCCAAGGCAGGTAGATCACTTGAGGTCAGGAGTTCGAGACAGGCCTGGCCAACATGGTGAAACCCCATCTCTACTAAAATTATAAAAATTAGCTGGCTGTGGTGGTGGGCACCTATAATCTCAGCTACTCAGGAGGCTGAGGCAGGAGAATCAGTTGAACCTGGGAGATGGAGGTTGCAGTAAGCCGAGATTGCGACACTGCATTCCAATGTGGGCAACAGAGTGAGACTCTGTCTCAAAAAAAAAAAAAAAAAAAAAAGGGAGGGAGGGAGGAGAGAAAGAGAGAGAGAGAGAGAAAGGAAAATTGATCTGATATCTGTTCTATGGCTTATAGAAAAATCACTTCTTGGCAGTCAGGAATCTCTGCAGGTTTGAAGGACCTCGAGAAGAAATTCACTCTTATTTATAGATGTGGTAAGCAAAATTGATGGAGATAATTATTATCTTGGGCCTGGTTTTTTAACTTTGGAATAGAAGAGCAATTTAAAAATACTGGGATAATAGATATTATTGAAGATGCAATTGCTTTCACAGTCTTCAGACAGAAGTTAATTTTCTGGCCATAGCAATGCCTCACACCATATGGCTGTAGATTTGCTGACCAGACTACAAGGAAGTTTACATATGTTAATCTACTTTTTGCTATATGTATATAAATTAATCAGGCCAAAACACAGTGTGATTAAAAATAATACCTGAACATTATTTATAATCACAAAGAAGATAATTCAGGAGAATTATCCAAAAGTTGGAAATAGACAAAGAGATTATTACACATTCTTTCAGTGCTAAGCACTGCTGAGCAGGCCCACTGGAAATTACCCAGTTCTCTAGGAATGTGTTCCTTCGATTTGCTACTTACTACTGATTTAGGCTACTTTATAAATCTATAAAGATAGGTATTAACTTGCAGAAAACTGAAAGCGATGCAATTGGCTTTTGTCCAATAGTAATGTAAATGAATTTTGTTCAGTGGAGACACAAGTGTTTCTGTCTGGTAGAAAAGATGACACCAAAGGTTATAGTGTTATTGCTCCATGGCATATTAGCCAGTTTTGTGTCTAAATTAGCAATCATATTCAGGCATTCTTTCTTCCAGTCACTGTGAATAGTTTGCTCCCTCCAATCAGTCTACCATCTTGCTTGTTCCATTAGGAATACATACTCGCTTAGAAAAAAACAGAAACCTGAACACACAGAATGAAGAAACATGAAAGTTGAGATATTTATTAATGTTCCTTTTAACATGTCATAAATGTTCATCTTCTGACTCTGTAGGAAACAAAGAAGATATCATAATAACAATCAACCGTAAGCTGAAATATCTCCCAACACCAGGCAACAAACCTAAACAGAATGTCTTGTGACTATGGAAGTGCTGGGACAAAATAAACCAAATAATTTGTATTTCTGACATAAAAAACAATTCATAATTTTATTTTTTCAACAAAACATAGTTGGCTTATTTTGCTCATAATGTAAATGTGGGATGCAAATAGTGCTAAAAATTGTATCATTAGCTGGGCATGGTGGCTCATGCCTGTAATCCCAGCACTTTGGGAGGCCAAGGCGGGCGGAACACAAGGTCAGGATATCGAGACCATCCTGGCTAACATGGTGAAACCCTGCCTCTACTAAAAGTGCAAAAAATTAGCCCGGCGTGGTGGCGGGCACCTGTAGTCCCAGCTACTCAGGAGGCTGAGGCAGGAGAATAGCGTGAACCCGGGAGGCAGAGCTTGCAGTCAGCCGAGATCGCGCCACTGCACTCCAGCCTGGGCAACAGAGCGAGACTCCATCTCAAAAAAAAAAAAAAAAAATTAAAAGTGGAAAGTACTAAACATTTAAATATTTTATCAGAATGGCAGTCCCATTCTGATAAAGCTCATAGTCCAAATTTTAAGTTTGCAATCATCAGTGAGGAAAAAAGCAAAAGTTGATCATGAATCAGTTTTCCATAAAACAGCATTTGTAATCATCAACAGTTCTGACAAAGAGTTTATCAATGACTATTAATAAAGAGATAAACATTTTGAAAGTACTATTAGACTTCGTAACACTATAAGGTAGCTAGTTACAAATGAGTATTTACAGATAGAAAATATTTAACAAACTTCAAAAATCATTAATTTCAATATGGGTATATTGTTATTTATGATCTTGTTTGTTACGAAACATCTATTAGGATAAAAAATTGCTTTTTGGAAGACACACACATTAACCAATAAAATGTCAACCATTATTGATAAAGTCTCAACATTGTTAACAATGTACTTAAATGTGAAATTTAAGACTTTGAAGGTAGTTTAATGGAATTTGTTGATCATACAGAACTGGAAGTAGTAACATCTGAAATGATATTGCTAAGTGTATCAATGCTTGGGAAAAATAATTTTTCACTGAGAAATAGTTACACGAAAATCTCATTGAATTTTATAGAGTGTATCAATATAATGAGATGAATAAAATATGAGGTTTCGGCACAAATTTTAGAAAAAATTTCCAGGTGTTTTAATTTGATATAATCTAAGTTACTGTATTCAGTTCTCTTTGAAATATTCAATAAAAAATGTAAATAAGTAAATCACTTTAAATCTGTCCTCCATTAACTTTATATTTATCACCTTTCTCCAAATAAGATATTAAAGATTAAATAATATACTTGAAGAGCTTAGAATTTAAGTGACAAAAACCGGACAAATATTCAGTCTTCAAGAGCCAGCCTGCGGCATAAGACCTGCAAAGGCAGGTTGGACATTGTGTCAAGGTTGAGATATTTATTTTAACAGAAATTATAAAGTGGCTATAGTTGAACATTTTGAAAATTTGTTTTAAGAGATGTGGCTTTAATCAATGACATTCATCCATTCTTTCGCCTTTTAAGAAAGAAAAGTTTCTTTGATAATTAATTTGAGGACAATTATGGTATCTGAGCCTAAAAAACGAAATATGGGAAACCATGAAAGAGACACACAAGATGTTACAGAGACAAAGCAGTACATCTTCTGTCTGTTTCCTCCTGCCCCTAGCCCTCTCTCTCTCCTTCTCTGCTCTGTTCTCTCACCTGTATGGCCCATCAAGGCTCACCAATGGGCTCCTGGGAGCTCTGCCTACCAACTGACTTTGGCCAATTGGAGCAGCAACAGAATGTCGGAGAGAGGGAGAAGTCTGAGGTCAAAGTGATCACTGTGAGGCTCCCTCCCTGCTGATAGCCAGCGCCTTCCTCGCACTGTGCACCCAGTTCTCTCTCCAAATGTTAGTAACAGCTCCATCTTCCCCTCAAGCCTGGGCTTAGTAATGACTGGCTGTGAGGTACTGCACTGACCTTTGTCTTTTCCCTGTGCTGGGCCCACCCCTTAGTAAAGAGTCTCTTTCTGAACCTCTTCAAATTACTGAATTTGAGTGTTCATCTGTTTCCTACTGGGACGCTGACTGATTTATGTCATTTGAAACAACAAAAGAGAGTATCTGTTCTAAGGAAAAAAAACAAAAACAAAAAACAACAATGGCCGGGCACAGTGGCTCATGCCTATAATCCCAGCACTTTGGGAGGCTGAGGAGGGCGGATCACCTGAGGTCAGGAGTTCAAGACCAGCCTGGCCAACATAGTGAAACCTTGTTTCTACTAAAAATACAGAAAAGAATTAGCTGGATGCGATAGCGCACGCCTGTATTCCCAGCTACTTGGGAGGCTGAGGCTGGAGAATCGCTTGAACCTGGGAGGTGGAGGTTGCAGTGAGCCGAGATCATGCCACTGCACTCCAGCCTGGGTGACAGAAGAGACTCCATCTCCAAAACAAACAAACAAACAAACAAGACAACAAAAAACCATGAGATTATTTTTAGAAGAAAGAAAATGTGTTACATTGTTTGATAACACAAAAATTAAAAATATAATGAATGTTTATGTTCTTTCAATTTGTTAAATCTTGAAGCATGGCTAAGTGACATTTGGGTTTGAAGGTGAACAGACTTAATACATTTAGGCCAATTAAGTATGACGTTCCAATAAATAATTTTGTGTGACTCCTTCAAAAATAGAGACATAGAAGACAAAAACGTCATAAACAGTATGACAAGGGTTGGGAAAAACTTTACCTTGTTGCCATGAGTTTGGCAGGAACTGGGTGGGGGCTCAGTACTATGAACAGTGTCAATGACCTTAAGAGAAATTCTCTGTCTACTGAAACTGAAAGCCACCTGATGACTGTTAATTTATAAGGGAGTCTGTGGAAGGGTTTGATATTGTTCTAGACATCAAAAATTATTTGATATGTTTACCATTTGGGTAGTGACAGCTGAGGAAAGTAAGAATAGAAAAGACAACTTCTAAAACTCCACCAGTGATTTGGAAGTTATCGACTGGTCTGGTTTGATGACTGATTTGCAGCACAACTTCTTTTTTTTTTATTTTTTTATTTTATTTATTTTATTTATTTTTAATTATACTTTAAGTTTTAGGGTACATGTGCACAATGTGCAGGTTAGTTACATATGTATACATGTGCCATGCTGGTGCGTTGCACCCACTAACTCGTCATCTAGCGTTAGGTATATCTCCCGATGCTATCCCTCCCCCCTCCCCCCACCCCACAACAGTCCCCAGAGTGTGATGTTCCCCTTCCTGTGTCCATGTGATCTCATTGTTCAATTCCCACCTATGAGTGAGAATATGCGGTGTTTGGTTTTTTGTTCTTGCGATAGTTTACTGAGAATGATGATTTCCAATTTCATCCATGTCCCTACAAAGGACATGAACTCATCATTTTTTATGGCTGCATAGTATTCCATGGTGTATATGTGCCACATTTTCTTAATCCAGTCTATCATTGTTGGACATCTGGGTTGGTTCCAAGTCTTTGCTATTGTGAATAATGCCGCAATAAACATACGTATGCATGTGTCTTTATAGCAGCATGATTTATAGTCCTTTGGGTATGTACCCAGTAATGGGATGGCTGGGTCAAATGGTATTTCCAGTTCTATATCCCTGAGGAATCGCCACACTGACTTCCACAATGGTTGAACTAGTTTACAGTCCCACCAACAGTGTAAAAGTGTTCCTATTTCTCCACATCCTCTCCAGCACCTGTTGTTTCCTGACTTTTTAATGATTGCCATTCTAACTGGTGCAGCACAACTTCTATAACTTGGTAAATAGTTCTGTTATTTACAGTATAGTTTATTTGGGAATAAAAGACAATATGTTTTTAAATTTGTGGTTTATACATTGATTTATATTTCAATTTGTTACCACATGAGTGGTTGTATTTTTTAATAGTGGCCATGTCATGTACTATAACAATGGCTTCTCCTAATATGAATTATGATCAATAGATGGTAGAAACCAATTTAAGTAATGGAAAATTTAAATACAAATAGTGCAATCCAGGTTTTTTTCTTTCTTTTACAAATCAACATTCCAATTTCTTTGTCATTGTCTGGGGTTGAATCATAACCACAGTTTTTCATAAAACTTCGCAAATGTTCAGAGGAACAGGGTCTGTGATTTTTTTTTTCCGGTCTATTACCTTCCCTCAGCAGAGGCCAGAGGAGGTACAAACTGATTTCACATCTCACAGTTGTAAGTGAAGACAGATCCCTGCCTTCAAACTCAGAGTGCTGTGTCATGCTGTAGGACAACAGGCAACATGGCATGGCAGGGGGAGGCCTGGGACAGTACTCCTAGTGGACTCCCTTGTCTCTGGGGAGGAAAATGGCTCCCAAATGGTGACAATCTGCTTCACTATCTCATTCCTCCTGAGAGACCCAGGTTACAACTCTGGGAGGGTCCAGGCCCTTCCTAAAGAGTTCAGCTCTAATGATGCAGGGATGTGTGTGAGGATGGAGAGAGGGTATCATCAACCTCGAGGGGTGTGGGCCCACTCCTTGTAGACAAGAGTCCTGCTCCAGCTGTCAGGGCTCTGGTTGGCAGCCCAGCCGGATGTAATCCCCAAGTGAGACCAACCTGGAAATCAATTGGCCGAAACCCTTGCTGGAGACAGTGGCATCCAGAGGGAAGGCTGTAGCGAATACACATGAGGCTCAGCCAGACCTGGCAGGTCTAATGGTGCTCTTGAGCCAGAGATGGCTTCTGCTACTTGGACACTCCTGACACATCCAGCACAGGGAGGCATGGGCTAAAGAGGGAGGTGCAAGGGCAGGAAGAGCAGCATGTGGGGTGTGCGGGACAGGAGGTGCATGCACTGCTGCCAGCTGGCCCAGCTGTGCTCCCTGCCAGTAGCAGAATGGGCAAAGCTGCCGGGGAAGGGCTGGCCTCCAGATGTGCTTTCCTAGCGCAGGCTTTCGGACCACACATTCCCTTCATGCTGGGGAATCGGGGATAGGCGATTTTGAGAAAGAAAATGCTCACAATGGCCAAGACCAAGAGGTGGACAGGACTCTAAAGGGCTTTCATTCATTCCTTCAACCCTCTCTCGCGCCCCCAAAAACCCATCGAGGGAGGCAGCAGAGGTATCTTTGATATATTCATGGCTTAGAGTCACACACACACACACACACACACACACACACACACACCAGTCATGTTCAAGCTTTGAAAAATGTCATTTACAAATTTTTTAATGTGGCTGTGCTGATGACATTCTTACATACTAGAGAGGGACTCCAGACGGAGAGGCAGCTGGAGGGGTAATAGGATGGGGCAGACAGTTATAATCCTCCTGTGACTCCTCCAAGCACACAGGATAATCTGTCAGCCATTAGGAACCACAGTGTCAGGCCGTGGCTGCCCCAAGAGGAGGCTCAGAGACAGTTCACACTGCGGCAGCTGTAGCCCGTGGTTTGGAGATGTGTCTCAGCTAAACCAGCTGTCGGCGCCCAACTCAGAGCGTCAAACTACTTCGGAGGGTGGGACCAGGGCCTCTTGGGCTCCTCTTCTAGGGTTGCTGATTCTGACGCCATCTGGGGAAGTAAAGACAGGCATGGGCAGCAAGGACAGGGCCTGCCCCTTGGAGGTAGGAACAGCAGGGGCCTGAGGGTGATTCTCGCCTCGGGGGAAGGAAGGAGGTGTGGACAGGACAGGCAGCTGCCTCCCCAAATGAGTAATGAGCATAAAAATGAGTGTGGTGCCTTGCTTGGTGGATGGAAAGGACAGGCCTGGAGCAGAGAAAAGCAAGCACCTTCCCCAGCAGCATCTTCCCTAGCTAGGAAGGCTGGTCTTCTCCGGGTAGCTGTGATAAATCACCAGCACATTCTTCCTGGGACCTCAGCATCTTTTTCTACAGTGTAAGCCACTATCTTAGTGATAGTGGCTTATCACTAAGATAGGGTGGCTTATCCACTGTACCTCCAATTTATGGTTCTCTCCTCTGCCTGGTCAAACCTCACCCTGCCCATTCATTTACTCAACACATTTATTGAGCATCTACTATGTACCAGACCCAGTGCTGGAAAGGTCTCAAATTCAGACAGACCTAGACTCGAATTCTAGTTTGGCCACTTAATAGTTTTATGACTTCAGGTGTTGTCTAATCTCCCTGAGCGTCAGATGTCTTAAAAGGGGGACAAAAATACATACCTTAGAATGCAGTTGTAACAGTTAAATGAGGTAATACAAGGTGCTTAACATCATGGGCAACAACTCTAACACCTCTTCCTCGGTTCTCTTTCCCTTCCTGTAGGATAGAGCCCTTGCCTTGTGCTTCCCCAAACACCCTGCAGCACCTAGCACACTGTGAGCACTCCACAAACGTTGGGTAAAGGACTCTAGATATTTCCGGGTGAAGAGTTGGGACACAAGAATCATGTGCTTTGTGCTGGAGGACTCTCACTGTGCCTCCAAGCCCTGGTTAGGAGCTTTATGGCTGCTTTTGGAGACACTGTCACTCTTTCATTTTGTTTTTGTTTTTATCCTCTCTCCCTCTTGTTAGCAAAAGAGCAAATCAAGACCTGGGGGACAGAAACTTGCCAATAGGGAAGCTGAGCTGCAGAGTGGGGAGCATGCTGGGTGAGGCCAGGAGACCTGGTTCAAAGCATGGACATGCTATGAACAGCATGTGTGCTGGGGCTAAGGCTTTGACATTCTCGGCAGTCCACATCTGCCTCCTCTGAAGTGTGGCTCATCCCTGCTCCATCTACTATGTAAGGTTGTTAGCAAGAACTGGGCCACCATATAGGCGCCATGAAAATGATTTGGAGAGTTCACAGTGCTTTGGCAACTGGGGCTGTCAACTGTTACTTTTGTTTCTCATTAAACCACGTGCACATTTGTGTTAAATGTTCTGTTGGAAAGAATAAAGAATGGGATGTTGGAATCTTAGGTTTAAATCTGGACACAGCTACTAACTTGTTGTGAGATCCTGAGCATCTCCTTGTCCACTCTGTAAACCCAGAGGTTGTGCGAGGTAATATATCACTGCCTTCCAGGATTTAAAGGCCGATGACTCTGAACAGACTCTAGTGCCTGTGAGCAGACATTCATGGCATTGAAACTCAGCAAATTCGCTCCAGCTCTAGATGCTTTGGAGAGTGACAATCTGTTGACAATGAAGTAGCTGGCTCCTTTAGGCCAGACTTTTGGCAGTTTACCCAGAGGGTGCTCAGGCAGGTGGGGGTTGAGCCAGAGGCTGCTTGGGCCATTGCTACAGCCCATGTGCAAGGCAGCTTGTGGGATTGTAAGCACATATTTGAGAGGAAAATAATTTTCCTTGAACAAAAGTCTGGCAGCTGCAGGAGATGTGGAACCCTGGTTCTGAGGTTTTCCAAGCCCTGTCAGATTTTTGACTCTTACCCAATGTGCTTCTGCACCAAAGTTGCAGTGGGGGAAACTTCTGATTCCCCCTTCAACCTCTTCCCCTGTTTAGTGCTGTTTGGCTCCTCAGTGGTCCCACATCACACTCCAGCCTCACAAGGCATCATGGAGAATCAGGGAGCCACAGAGCTTCTGTATTGGAATAATTGAGAGAAGCTTGATTCTACTGTCTTCACATCTTTCCAGTAGTTTTGCTAAAGAATAGGAAACCAACAAAAGTGGCATTTTGTATAAAGGCTTACTATAAAGTCAACATATGAGCATAGTAATGCTGTTTTGATGGTCCCCAAATGGAAAATTCAGAATTAGGTGTTACAGTTATAATCATATCAATATAAGCTTTCAATTTATGTTTGCATTTGTTGTTGTTGTGCAGATCATTAAGAAGATAAGGAGCTCCAATGGCAAGTTTTTAGTTGGCTTGGAATCTGAGGATACCTTTCAATTACACAGAGGTGGCTAAGAAGCATCCTTTGTGATCTGCTTAAAAACAAGTTCACCTTCTCCCTCTCTTTCTCTCTCTCTCTCTCTTTCCGGGAGTAAAGGTGGATTGGCAAATTTATAAACCACAGACTAGATTACTCAGTCGTGGGGCATGCATTCCCCCATCTGTGTCTGTCTGGTGCCTAGCATAGCACCTAGATAATGTTAAGAACTTGATAAATGTTTGTTGACGGAATAAAAAAAATGGCCAGTTTACTTGATATTTTAATCTTGAAGATATCTTCCTGACAAACTTTCCACCATATTCTCAGTGAAAATAGAGAGATAGATTATAGGTAGGTAGGTATAGAGATAGATAGAGCTAGCCTCTCTTGCAGCTGGGTTGGTAGTCATGTGCCTCAATTCTCACTGACGGAATATGAGCAGAACTGAGATATGTAGCTTCTGCATCGCTTGCTTAAATGCAAGTAGATTGCCCTTCATTTCTGCTCCACCTTGCTCCCTATGAACAGAGATGCTGACAAGGTGGTGACCCAGCTTTGATCCTGCAGATGAGGACAACTCTCAAGAGGATGGCAGAGTAACAGGGTGGAAGAGGCCTGGGTGCCGAGAGACTATGTGGAGCAGAGCTTCCCTCCTGGCCTGAACCACTCATTTCCAGACTGCCACGTGGAAGAGAACCATGCTTCAGTGTGACTGCGGTCTCTGTTAAAGCAGCGTGTCCAGCCTTACATAAAGCCCTACATCCTAAATACTAAACCTGTCTGGGGCTTACTCCTCAGTCACAGTCACCTTTGCAGAGGGTAAAATACACACCTTGCTGAAATTACAAAAGGTCAAGATCAGAGTATGGTATGTGGAACCCAAGATGGAAAATTAGAGCCCTCTTGCCTAGGAGCCAACCTTTCAGGAGTCTAGGGTCAGGTATAGAAGGGACCGATGTGGAAAGACACCAGCAGAAGGAGTGGTTCTCAGGGATGCTGAGGAAAGACATCCAGCGGGGTTCACTGGCCTTTTGTAACCCATAGCTCTGATCATCCTTGGCCCAACCAAGTTCTGAACTCACAACGGTAGGAGCCATGTTTCAAAGAAGCCATGTTTCAAAGTTCTCATGTCCAAGGATTCCTTTCTCACCAAGAACTTCCAAGTCTTCCCTCTTCATCCAGTGTGTTGTGTGTGTGTGTGTGTTTGTGTGTGTGTAAGTGTGTGCACGTGTGTGCACTGTGGGGGCTGGATGGAGAGGGCTGAGGTTGAGGGTTTAAATGGGGCTCCCATCTGGATGGCAGGCTCTACTTTTCATTCTAGATGCTGTGACGGTCATCTGGCTATGATGGACTCTGACACTCACACCAGACCTGGCTTTCCCTGGGCCTCAGGGTGCACCCATCACTGGGTTATACCCCCTGGGGTGTGGAACCCTCTGCTCAGGCAAGCAGCCCCTTCTCGGACTAGGTCTTCCGTCTATGCCTCCAACATGCAAATATCATGGAGCCAGTCATCCTCCCACTTCTAAGGGCCTTGTCTTTGTTCTGTTTGATCTTGCTGACGCTGACAGGAAGCCCCAGGACTCTGCTAGGGGACTTTGATCCGTGTAATAGAATCAGGCAGAGGGAGTCACTAACATATGCTGAAAGGCTTTTTGGCTGGCTTGGGCTCAGGGCTAAGTGAAGCATGGGCTGGGATGCTTAATGAGGGCAAATTCAGGAAAACCCTGGAAATAAAAAGTGAAAGATGTAAAATAGGGAGAGATTATCGCTGAATTCTTGTAATTGTCTGACAAGCCCCTCTGGAGGGGCAGACAGTGACTAAGAAGGGACTCTGCCATGGGATGATGATTAGGGCTTGGCAGGCAGAGGTGCGGTTTATACTTGGTCTTGAAGGAAGCTAAATGTTCCAATCCAGGTTTTTTCGATCACTGGTTTTGTCAGTTTTCTTCCTCCCGCCCCTGCCCCAAAGCTCGTTAGCATGAGTCAGGCGAAGGATGCTGAGGACTTAGGGAAGTAGGCGGCTGCCTCCCTTTTGTTTGGGAGGGCTGGGCTGGTCCCAGCTCTGCCCTAAGCAGTCACATGAAGCGACAAAGCTTTCCTTTCGCCTCTGCAGGCCTCGGTCTTATTAGTAGTGTGGACCCAGTCACTTCTCACCATCTCTGCTGTGTGGCACATGCAAAGTTGGCTTGTGTGTCTGCCCCTCTATGCTGGACTCCAACTGTGGGTCCCAGGGAGGGGCAACTTCAGGAGGCAAGAGGGTCACTGAGGCAGTGAGGCTGCATGTTGCAGGAACCTGAACTTGGTGTGATGCTCGGTTTTTTCCTGGAACTGACCTGACTTCAGCTAGCTGCATGAACTTGGACGTGGACTTAGCTTCTCTGAGCCTTACTTTTTTCATCTATAACATGGAAGTTGTGAAGAGGAAATAAAATGTTCCATATAAAGTGCTGAGCACAGTGCTTGTCCTTAGGGAGTGCTCAATTCATATTTACCATTACTACCATTCTTCTCCCACTTCTCAGGCTACTCCCTATGGCACACTAGACCTGGCCTCTGATTCTTCAGCTTCCCCTTGGCCTAGGACTCTGAAACAAAGTTTCATCTTTTGTTAAGATGATGTGACTCATTCATGGTGAGAAAAGCTTTTCATCCAGCTGCTGGCTGGGGTCCTCCTTAGGACACTGTGGGAAGAAATAAGGACCTAGTTGGAGAATAAAGACACACAGGCTTAAAGAGAGATGACAGAAACTTAGTAAGGTGGAATTTTAAATTTGGACAAGAGCTGGAAATAAAGTGTGCTTTATTGCTATCTAGAAGGAAATAAACAGCTACCAGGCACTATGGTAGCCTTTTTGCATACTGTATTTCCACTTTTTTCAGCACTCTCACAGGTAAAGTATTATTTTCTTCATTTTACAGGAAAGGAGATGGTATCAGAGACTAATGGAATTGACCAAGGCCACACACTTGGAAAGGGCTAGAGCCAGGATTTGAATCAGGTGAAGTGTGGTGCCAAAGCCCACGATGTAGAAACACTGCCTCTGCAGTGAGCCTTTCTAACTTCGCCCCACCTTCTGAGACCAAGTGCACCATAGTGCCTGCCTTGGGCCAGGTACACAGGATGGGGTCTGTGGGCTTTGGTGGACCACAGCAGGCCAAATGCATGATTCTGGCCACATTGGCAGCAAACTCTAGGCAATGGAGCCAGCTGCTGGCTGGGGTCCTCCTTGGGACACTGTGGGAAGAAGTAAAGACCTGGTTGGAGAATAAAGACCCACAGGCTTACTGAGAGATGACAGAACGTCACTAAGGTGGAATTTTAAATTTGGACAAGAGCTGGAAATAAAGTGTGCCTTATTGCTATCTAGAAAGAAAGAACATGCCAAGCAAATTAATAATGTAAACAAGATTTCCCACAAGAATCTTTAATCCATATAATCCTGTCCAATTCAATAAACATTTTGTAAGCACTTATTGGGTACTGAATTGAAGAACCGAGTGAATTTGTCCCTTTCAAAGGGAGTTCACAGCCCAGCCTAGAAGTAAGCAATCTAAGTGCACACACACGCGTACACACACAAACACACACACAAACACACACACATACACACACATACAAACACAAACACACACATGCAAAGTATTTTAAAAAGTAAGTTCTGCGTGAATAAAATGAAAAGAGGGATAAATTAGGTTTGGCAAGATCCAAGAAAACTTTTAAGACTCAACTGACAATTTTCATAAATGCATTCCTTCCAGAGGTCCCTTTTATTTGAAAGATTAACCTAGCGATGAAAATTATCCCTATCAAATTATTAAAGCAGGATATCAAAGGGCTGATATCAACTCAACTTTTGTCAGCCTAGTTTAAACTATCATGTGAACATTAAAATAATAAGGCTTTTCCCCTTCTAGAGACATTCTAGAATTTAGATGTACATTTGGTTCAAGTGCATCTCTCTCTCAGTCCAAGCTAATGCAGCTTCTCTGTAGGTCATGTGTAGAAAAGTTATGTTTTCCATTTCTCAGGGGGTCCTGAAGCATTTTGCAATGAATGAACATTTATTAGAAAAAGGTGAAAATATGGTACAGAGGAATTCAGAGTTAAGATCAAACAGAGAGTACATGGGATGGTACCCTAGGGAGGGGAACTGGGCTATGGGCTTGGCATTTAACCAGTTCTCCTACAGAGACAGGAGAAGCAGTTGTGGGGTGAAGATGGTAGTCAGGAAATGGCAAAATTCAGACACAGAATTGGCAAGAAGCAAGAAAGATGGAGTAGGGTAGAGGCCTTGGCTCTGATGGGTCTATTTTGGAGGGTGGTTGGGAGGCTGTAAACCCTTGGTGACAGGATGTTGGGGCCATAGGAGGCTGGGAACCAGTGGGTGCTCTCTGTGGTTACCTCCCCTGGCTGTTGAGCCTGAGTCGGCTCATGCTGCAAGCCCCCTCTCTCAAAAACCAACATCCCTTCTTGAGTGCTCACTCAAACCCAACTACACTGACTCAGCAGGCCCGGGAAGCACCGAGAAACCTTTGGGGGAAATCCAAAGCCCAGACCTTCTTATTCTGAGAACCTCCCACCACCGGAAGGAAGAAAAGTTCACGAAACTCAGCACTTTCCAGCCCACCATTCCTGTCCACCGTGGTGGCACCGGCCAAGGGTTGGCGGGTCTGCAGCTATTTTTACCCTCAGATTTCCGGAATTGCCAACCAATCCTGGTTACATGACACCACAGTCAACTCAACTACATCCGTAGTAATCACAAGAAACCTAAGCCACAATGTGCAGCTGTACAAGGCCACACTCACCCTTATCCTGGACACCCGGGGCCCTGACTACAGAGTCGAGTGCCAAGGCCCAAGCTGGAGAGCAAGGAGGCACCTCCTTCAGGCTTTCCAAGGGTCAGACGGATGTTCATAGTAGCCCACAGCCACTGCCTGTTGGAGGACACCAAAGTTCAGGGTTTGTGTTTCAATCCTTCCAAGGGCCTCTAAGTTAGATGTTCCTGTGGTTTGTGGTGGACTTGGTCCAGAATAGTATTTTACAGCCACAAAGAGCTACTTTGTTGAAGCGTGTCTCGCCCGACCCTGTGTTAATGGTTACCAACTCGACAATGGTTTCTTTCCTTTTTTAATTCTCTCACCTGTGAACCTCCAGCTGACTTACCTTTCGTTTTCCACCCTCCATCTGCCTCTCAGTCAACAGACGTCTTTCAGAGATTCTACAGGCTGGTATATTTTGAAAAGGAAATATTCCCTCATAGTGTGGATAGATAAAAAATGTCAATGTCAAGAAAATTTTAATCCTAAATAGATTTTTTTTTGCTACCTGGAATATATGAGAAGAATCCTGTGACCTGTAAAGTCCCACTCAAGGCTTGTCCAGGCTGCTGGAAGGAGGGTGTTTGGGAAGAATGAAAATGATCACAGTATTCTTTTCTCCAATGGCATCCAATGGCTTTGGTTTTCTTTGAAGTGAGAGCTAGAAGAGTCAAAGAATACTGTTTACAATTGTTGTTTAAATAGCATTTATTGCTGTGTTATATAAAGATAGTCCCGGCTGCAGGCCAAAGGCTGGCCCAGTTGCTCTGCCACCATCTTCCCGGAAAGGAGACCCTCGCTCACAGTGGATGTTTCTGCCTCCTAGTGACCAAAACGTTGTCCACTGAAAGCAACTGAATATCCAAGCCACCATTTTCTTTTTCTTTTATTGACAAATGTTTTTTGAGCCTCAAAACACTACTAAATCATAAGACCATTCCCCCTTGGATTTCCCTCAGAAAATTAACTTGGATCAAGAAGGATTCAGTGTGAGTCGGTCTCTAAATCTGCCCAGCTCAGGGAGCTCAAATGTTGGCCTACAGCCCCTCTTTTGCAGGCCCAGCTTCCGGTGACCATTCATCAGGGGATTTGCAACAGCAAGTATTTTCTGTCTCAGTTACTGATCTGTGATTCACCAACTGCAGAATTACCTAGCTGGCCCATCAGCAAGGGCGCCTCAGGGCTCAGAAGGCCAGGGTGGGGTGGCAGTGGGGTGAGTTGAGGTGGGAAGAAGACGCAGAGAAAAGCTACAAAAACAACAGACTTGATAGGTGCACTATTTCATCATGTAATATTCAAATATAAGACCCTGGCCCAAAATAGCTGCTCACTTGCTGCCTTTTCTCTCTGTGCTAGCTCCAAGAAACACGAAGTGAGAAGGAGCTGAACAAAATGCCTCATTCATGAGAGCCTGGCGGATGCAAAAGAGTTCACAACTCGATAATCCCTGACAGCCCTCATTAAATCATGGCACTGCAGGTGCGAAGGCTGCTGGGAGTGGGGCTGTAACCCGGGTGGGCAGTGTCAGTCCCAAGCCAGAGGACTGGAACTCTGTCCCTTGATTCTCTGTAAGGCAGGAGAGGTCAGCTTCCAAGTTGACAAGGGGACAGCCTGGCCAGGGAACAGTCCCAATTCAGAATGAATACTTAAGGCAGAAGTCTTTCTGCAGCAAAAAGTCAGAGGCTTTCCTGTTAATTTGATGTATGTTCGTATAAAGGCTTGGTTTCTTCAATAAAATCGAGCCCCAGATACTCCAAAACCAGTAAGGGGGGAAGAATCTTTTGGTTCTTGATTCTCATCTCTCAAGAGTCACCCTCCTCTTAGAGGTCAATCCTAACTACTGTTTTCTGCACATCAACTTCAGGAAAGAGCCTTCCTTGGCAGCTGGAGCACAACATGTGATCCTACCAGCACCAGCACACAAGAGGTTCCTGGTTTCGCCATAGGGGAGCATCTCCAGCAGGCACAGGAGGGCATCTTGTTAAATTGCAAATATCATTGAGAATCATAGCCCATGATGCTGTTCCTAATATTACAAGGTGCCAAGAGGGGATATAAAGGAGTGAAAGAACCCAGCTCCTGCCCACCAGTGACCCCACCAGCAAACTGTTGGTTGGCAAGCAACAGTCACAAAGGAGAACTGACATAGAAGGCAGCTTTAGACAACCTCTCTTGTCCTGTTTCTTTTCACGTATAATGGGGATGATGATAATAAAAACAGCACCTGGCTCCACCAGATGGTTAGGAAAATATAATGAGTCTGGAAATCTAGTATGAGCATCTCAAAATTATACTAGTCAAGTGAAAACTTCCTACGGCATCGTTTGCCACAAGACAGGCTCCAGGGTAGTGCAACTCTGCTAGACCCTTCCTGGTGGTTTTATTTCCTGGCCTAATAGAGGCTGTGCTCCCCAGGGCCATGGCATGTGTCCCAAGGACTTCACTTTGTGAGGTCTTAAGTCACTTTCTGCAAAGAGAAAAATCTGGCTGCTGGGTCTCTTGGTATACAAGTTGAACTTGTATCTACGGGGACATCAGGTTTTCAACTTTGATATGCACATTTAAGCCTTTACTTAGTGAAAATACTTTCTTAATAATTAAGATTTTGATTTGATTATTTGAGGGTATCAAATTGTCACATGCATCCCAAAAATATGTACATCTATTACACATCAATAAAAAAAAATTAACTCTTTCATCTGGTCACCTAGATAGCAACCAATATGTGAGGAATCGGGAATGAAAACACAGAAGTCATTCAAAGCAATCCAAACCATTGAAATTCAACCACCGTGTTAACACACTTTGCAAGCAGACTGAAGAGAAATGTAAAACTGAAGCTATTTCTAATGGCTTTAGTTAAACAAAATAAACCTGGAAGCGAAAGTAAAATTATTTCTTCCAACTGCAGTTTTTACAAGGGTAGAAAAATCAAATGCTTTCCTTAAACTACAAAGCAGACAGAACCCTTCAAAAGTACATGAGAAATGGCAGGTATTTAGGTGATTAAGTTTGAGTGGACATGTAAGAAATGTTTCTGGAACACTGTGGAGCAACTGGACAGGATGGCACTCAGCAGAATCATCAGGACTGTATGGTGTTAGAAATGCAAGCCTGCAGCTACACACTTGTATCCCAGGACTTGGAAACTGAATCCATCCTTAACTCCTCCCTACCTTCATCTCCCAAGAGACTAAGACTTGAAAGTCTTTAGAAAGCTAGAATGTTTGAGAAATCACAGGCAAAGTATTTGAAATCATGAGCATTTGCTGGGGCCTTCCTTCTGTTTTTCTAATTGGCCTTCCCCCGTGTGTTAGCCAGCTCAGGCTGCCATAACAAAATGCCACACACTGGGTGGCTTAAACAGAAATTTATTTTCTCACAGTTCTGGAGGCTAGAAGTTCAAAATCAAGGTGTCAGCAGGTCTGGTTTCTCCTGAGGCCTCTCTCTTTGGCTTGCAGATGGCCACCCTCATGCTGTGTCTGTACATGGTTATCTCTGTGTTCACACACATCCCTGTGTCTGTCTGTGTGGCCAAATTTCCTCTTCTTGTAAGGACACCAGTCAGATCGGATTAAAGCCCGCCCTAATAGTCTCATTTTAACTTAATCACCTATTTTAAGATCCTATCTGCAAATACAGTCCCATTCTGAGGTACTGGGAGTTAGGATCTCAACACAGAAATTGGTGGTGGGGAGGAGGGGGCACAATTAGCCCATAATGCTCTGTTCTCAATCTCCCTACATCTCTGCACTGGGGATATTCTGCTGGGGGCTCTCTTGCCTGCTTTCTCTTCCATCTCTGAACCTCTTCATCTTTCTGACTCGGCGTCCTCAGTTCCTCTGTGCATGTCTCTTCCACCCACACCCTCCGCCCTCTTACCTACCTCATTCTTCCTGTCTTTCTTCAAATATCTGTTCATTTCTATGTGCCTGTTGTAAGTAATAGTGTATTA
Organism: Pan troglodytes; assembly: GCF_028858775.2. Taxonomy (NCBI): domain Eukaryota; kingdom Metazoa; phylum Chordata; class Mammalia; order Primates; family Hominidae; genus Pan; species Pan troglodytes. The sequence goes on from NC_072403.2 coordinate 50,607,187, forward strand.
GTCTGTTCTCACACTGCTAATAAAGAGATGCCCAAGACTGGGTAATTCATAAAGGAAAGAGATTTAATGGAGTCACAGTTCCACATGGCTGGGGAGGCTCTACAATCATGGCAGAAGGCAAAGGAGGAGCAAAATGACATCTTACATGGTGGCAGGCAAGAGAACTTGTGCAGGGGAACTCCCACTTCTAAAACCATCAGACTTCGTGAGACTTATTTACTATCACGAGAACAGTATGGGGGAAACCACCCCCATGATTCAACTATCTCCACCTGGCCCTGCCCTTGACACGTGGGCATTATTACAATTCAAAGTGAGATTTGGGTGGGGACACAGCCAAACCATGTCAGACGGCAACAGAAAAATGTTGTCCCTGCCCCCTAGAAACTTTTATTCTGAAGTGGAGAGGAGACTTGACCTCAGATAACCATAATACAAAGGCAGCTTGTGATTAGCACCGTAAGAGACTAGAGTGGAGGTTGGCTGGGCACGGTGGCTCATGCCTGTAATCCCAGCACTTTGGGAGGCCGAGGTGGGTGGATCACAAGGTCAAGAGATTGAGACCATCCTGGCCAACATGGTGAAACCTCATCTCTACTAAAAATACAAAAATTAGCTAGGTGTGGTGGCGTGCGCCTGTAGTCCCAGCTACTTGGGAGGCTGAGGCAGGAGAATTGCTTGAACCCAGGAGGTGGAGGTTGCAGTGAGCCGAGATCGCACCACTGCACTCCAGCCTGGTGACAGAGCAAGACTCTGTCTCAAAAAAAAAAAAAAAAAAAAAAGACTAGAGACTAGTAGAGGCTGGCAAACTACAGGCCATAGGCCAAATCCAGCCCACCTGTTTTTATAAATAAAGTTTTATTGAAACACAGCCATGCCCATTTTTGTGTGCATTATTTATGGCTGCTTTTGCAGAGTTGTGTAATTGTGACAAAGACTATATGGCCTGCAAAGCCAAAGATATTTACTTTCTGGTTCTTTACAGAAAAAAGTTTGCTGACTCTTGCACTAAAGTCAGATTTTACAGATGAGAGGTAGGATGAATCCCATTTGACTACTGCACTGGGAATATGTCCCTGAGGAAGTATAGTTTCAGCTAGGCTTTGAAGGATTCTTAAAAGTTCAAGAAGTGAAGGTGGGAACAGGGTTCTAACAACATGAACAGCACGGACCAATGTGTGAGGGCACAGAAATCTGATGCATATTTGGGGCCAAAGTGAAGATAGGAGCCTGGATCTCAATCAGTGGGCTGTGGAGTATCTTGGAGACTTTTGTAGCAGGGGTTGACCTATAATTAGCACAGATGAGGCACTGCATGAAATACACAGATGAATTAGACCTGATTCCTGCTATCAAGGAGCTTATAACTCTAATAATGGTAATATGACAAGTGCCCAAACAATTATATTACAGGGCAGAACAATGCCTCTATAGGGAAACCTAAACCTGGAAAGTGATCAAAGAGGGGTTCAAGCACAGTAAAAACTGATAATCAGGTAGAGGATGGATTATTAATGACAATAATAATGATAATTAAGATTCACTGGGCCGGGCACAGTGGTTCACGCCTATAATCCCAGCACTTTGGGAAGCTGAGGTGGGCGGATCACTTGAGGCTAGGAGGTCGAGACCAGCCTGGCCAACATGGTGAAACCATGTCTCTACTAAAAATACAAAAATTAGCCGAGCATGGTGGTGTGTGCCTGTAATCCCAGCTACTCGGGAGGCCGAGGTGGGAGAATTGCTTGAACCTGGGAGGCAGAGGTTGCAGTGAGCCAAGATTATGCCACTACACTCCAGCCTGGGTGACAGAGTGAGACTCCATCTCAAAAAAAAAAAGAAAGAAAAAAGATTAACTGGACCTGTGGTATGAGCCAGGTCCTCTGCTAAGTGCTTTACACACCACATCTCAATTAATGTCGTAATAACCTTGTAAGGAGATACTCATATTATTCCCAATTAACTGATGAGGTAACTCAGTTAAGTCAGATGACCCAGTTAACTATTATTCCTATTTAACTGATGAGGAAATTCAAACTAAGCTGGGATTTGAACCCAAGTTAGATACTTCTATACTCCATACATCCAAATTAGATACTCCCAAACCCCATGCATCCTAGTTAGACACTCCCATACTTCATGTATCCTAGTTAGTCACTTCCATACTCCACACATCCTAGTTAGACACTGCCATACTCCATGCATCCTAGGTAGTCACTTCCATACTCCATGCATCCTAGTTAGACATTCCCATACTCCATGCATCCTACTTAGTCACTTCCATACTCCACACATCCCAGTTAGATACTCCCATACTCCATACATCCTAGTTAGATACTCCCATACTCCATTCATCGTAGTTAGACATTCCCATACTCCATGCATCCCAGTTAGTCACTTCCATACTCCATGCATCCTAGTTAGGCACTCCCATACTCCACGCATCCTAGTTAGACACTCCCATACTCCATGCATCCTAATTAGACACTCCCATACTCCATGCATCCTAGTTAGACACTCCCATACTCCATGCATCCTAATTAGACACTCCCATACTCCATGCATCCTAGTTAGACACTCCCATACTCCATGCATCCTAGTCACTTCCACTTCCATACTCCACGCATCCTAGTCACTTCCATACTCCACGCTTCCTAGTTAGATACTCCCATACTCCATGCATCCTAGTTAGGCACTCCCATACTCCATGCATCCTAGTTAGACACTCCCATACTCCATGCATCCTAGTCACTTCCACTTCCATACTCCACGCATCCTAGTCACTTCCATACTCCACGCATCCTAGTCACTTCCATACTCCACGCTTCCTAGTTAGATACTCCCATACTCCATGCATCCTAGTTAGGCACTCCTATACTCCACGCATCCTACTCCACACATCCTAGTTAGACACTCCCATACTCCATGCATCCTACTCCACACATCCTAGTTAGATACTCCCATACTCCATGCATCCTAGTTAGACACTCCCATACTCCATGCATCCTAGTTAGTCACTTCCATACTCCATGCATCCTAGTTAGATACTCCCTCCATGCTCTTCACCACTAAGGTGAGAGGGGCACCAGGGAGAGACCTGTTGGAAGACTTTTGCGGAAGTCTTACCATTTGGAGAAAAATGAACAGGAGGATTTAAGATTTGTAGTTTATAGTTAGTATTTGAGTAGGTTCCAGTTTTTGAAAAAACAAGGGGGGGAAATGTACAAGGACGACTGATGGCTCAGCACTTGGTTCCAATGTGTGGGTTGTGAAGGAATGGATTCCCTGCTGCTCCTTTGGGAGCAATGTGCTCCTCTCCCCTTCTAGGAGAGAACTCTAAAGGTGTTGTTCTCAATAGTATGTGCTCACACCATAATAGTTTGTGCTTTACATTTAAAAGTACCTCAAGGTTAGTGATATAACTGGAGGCTCACTGAGGCTGAGGATTGCTGGCATTTCAGATGATGGGTGGTGAGGGGCGGGGGTGTTTGGAAGAAGCCCCTCTGGCCCTTCCACCATCCTCCTACAGGGTGCTGACAAGACTCCTGGAGATGTACGGGAGGCCTCATGGTACTAAGAACCACAGCTAAAAACCATGGCAGAGCAGGGGGCTTGGCGCATCAACAAGGAAGCATCCTCTGGGCAGCGAATGAGCTGGTGGGAAAAGAGACGCTCTGCAGTCCTGACACCCAGCAGGGAGGAGCAGGGAGGAGCAGGGAGGAGCAAGGAGGATCGGGGCCTCCTGACTACATTTGGGTCTTGAGGAGAAAGGTCAGGAGCTACTGCCCAGGGTGTCAGGGAAGACAGAATAGATTCAATGCAGGAAATCAGTAGCCCTTTGGTCTCCCCTTTTCCCCCCTGGGGTTCCACCACATACCACTGGGTCATAAATGACAAGGTGCAATTACAGCAAAGTGCTAAAGTTACAAGTTTGTTCTAAACACTCTTCAACAAAGAATATTCAGTGAAAAGGAACCCCAGGCAGTTATAAACCTTTTTTGCTGTGTAGAAACCATAAGGTTTCCATCCAAGAATGTGTTGTCTGTTTGAGGCTGGCCTTTATTCTTTCAGACGGGTGCCAGTGGCATGCATCTCAAATGAGCAGTTGTCTGTGGCCCCAGAGTCTGTGGCTGAGGCATATCTAATCAGGTTAAGCGGCCGTTCATCCCAGCTGTCAGCTCTCTGGAAATCAGAACATTATCTGCAACCACACACAATTCAAATAAGAGGCTGGCGTTCAGAGGCCTGAATCTCCAACTTCCCCCCAACCTTGCTGTGGTGGTCCCTGGTTTTCTCTTTTCCTACGTGACTATATACAATAGTAGCAAAGCTATTTTAGGGATTAAAACAGCTAATTGCAGATTTCCATCATGGCCAGCCACTCAGAACACAGGTTTGGAGAGCGAGCTGTGGTCTTTGCCTCTGGGGATGGTTTTGGCTCCTTTGCCTGTGAAGTCCACACCGCTGGTCCTTAAAGTTGTTAACGGGGGCTCTTCCATGTGGCCCATGTGGTTCTGGGCATGAGGAATTTGGTGGAACTTAGTGAGAAATAGTGTGTGATGGTCTCTTGGCTCTAGAAGTGTGGCTAGAAGGGCCTTTAAAAATCATCTACTTTGCCTGCTTTACTGGATCAAGTAAACAGGCTCAAAAAGACTCACCACTCTTGAAGTGGCATGAGGCTCCACGTGTCCTGACTGTCTTTCTGGTGTGCTCTCTTACGAGATGCCTGCACAACTTGATCCTGTTGCTTAACAGCATAAGGGAGGCAGTAAAACAGGACTAAAGTCAGGTTTAAATCCAGGTTCCCACATACATAGTGGTATGATTGTGGGTGAATTATTTAACCTGGCTGAGCTATAGTTGCTTTATCTATAAAATGGCAATAATAATACCTGCCTATCAGGTTGAGCAAGTATTTACACAAGATCATGACTTAAAGCTTTCAGCACAATACCTGACATTTAGTAAATGGCCTCTTGACAGTGTTTGGTGTATGTCTTGGTCTGTTCAGGTTGCTATAACAAAATATCATAAATTGGGTAGCTTATAAGTAATGGAAATTTATTGCTCACAGTTCTGGAGGCTGGAACGTCCGAGATCAAGTCAGCAGCAGATCTGGTGTCTGGTGAGGGCCCCCTTCCTGGTTCACAGTCAGTGCCTTCTCTCTGTGTCCTCCTCACATGGTGGGAGAGGAGAAGGAGCTCTCCAGGCCCTCTCTTATAAAAGTGCTAATCCCATTCACAAAGACTCTGCCTTCATTACCTAATCACCTCCCAAAGGCCCCACCTGCTAACACCATCACTTTGGGGGTTAGGATTTCAACATATTAATTTTGATGGGGGTGCATAAACACTCAGCCCACTGCAGTGTCCCTGTTACTATTGTAATGATGATATGTGGATCCTTTTGCTGAGAGCTACTCTACAGATTCTCCACCTAGGAGAAGCATTGGACGTTGATTTTCATGCAGCAGCTCCCTCCAGCTACCTAAATGCCTCCTGTCATTTCTGAGAGGTAATCTCCACAGGGCCAGTGGGACCTAATCCTGGGAAGGCTGGGGACATAGAGGGAGCAGAGACATTCAGGAGGAAAATACATTATTTTATCCCGAAGAATTAAATATCCTCCTGCAATGAAAATAAAGCCTTCCAATTGTGGTCCTCCCCTTTCTTTAGAATAGATTGGATGTGCAGGATAACATGCTCACTCACCACTCAATGTCCTTGGCCTCTCCAGAGAAAGCCGTTTGTGTATCTCCACCACTGGCCCAGAGGACACGCTGCATGAGGCAGCCCACAGTTGCCAGGTAGGGTTTCCCTCCTTCAGGGGAAAGTGTGGTTCTCACAAGAGAGGAAAGGATGGTTCCTGCTTTGCTCATTGCCATCCCAGCTCAGAAGGCAGTATCTTGAATTAATTTCAGAAGAGAAAGTTTCCAGTTTGGGGACAATGATAGACACTTTGCAGGAGAAGGGGGTCTTTACTGGGGATATTCTTTTGGTGAGATAATTTGACTAGAAATAGAGAACGGAGCCTTGAAGATGGGAAAGAAAGAAAACAAGCATTTGGGCAGTGAGCTGGACTTGAGGAGAACCGGGAGATGAGCCTGAGGAGCTTGGGCATTTGGGCAAAGGCTGGGTGAGGGGCTCTGCCCGTGGCCTCACTTCACAGAGAGCTTCTCCCCAGCTCTGGAAAGCCTTGGAAAGCTCTACCTGGTGTGCGCTCCTCGGAGTTTTTCCAATTGCCATGTGGAACTGCCAACATTTTCCACATTAAGAACAAATCAAAAGAGATTTTTCACTAAGCGTGAGTTAGTGGACGGGAATGAGAGCAAATCAAATTCATGCAAAAATAGAGGAAATTAATTTTTAAAAAGCCCAACCAAACACCCTGTAATTTTCAGTGATTTCCTTTCAGGGAAACTGTGACCACTGTCACTATAAACAAAGCAGAGAATAAATAAATAAAAAGGGAAAGAAGGTTGTGTTTTTTCTACTTGCCTCCCTGATGGATGGTTTATAGAGGCCTCAGGATAAAAGTCAGCCTCTAATCGTTCCCAGATGGTGCCTGCCTCTGCCCCTGCTTCAGCGTTTCCCCACGTGCCTCCGCCTGGCCTGCCAGACACACTGATGGTGACAGGAGCCGGACTCTCGCCTCCTTGGCTGTGGCCACAGCCCAGATGCAAAGGGGCAGCAGAAGGTCGGGGCCACTGGAGGGAGGGGTAGATGGCCACAATGGACCCATCAGCACCGTGGAAATGAGCCACCCAAGCCAGCACCCTCTCTGTTCAGGGCATGGCTGGGCCGTGGGGGCCACCAAGGAGCCTATGTGTTTCCTCCGTCCTTGGAACCCTTCCTCAAGTGTGCTCACTGCCATGCTCCTGGGCTCTGCTGAGTTCCACCTCTGAGGGAGGGGGGCCTAACCCAGGAGAAGGATTCTGCCCTTCTGATGCACTGCTTATATTGGAGTATCTGGACCAAATCTTATAAGCAATCCAAACCCTTTCTGAAATGAGGCAGGGTGTCCATCAGAATGAAAGTCACCATCTTATATCATCTTTGCTCCTGGGCTATTGAGGCTGGGGGTCCCCAGGGACTGCCCTCTGTTGGCATAGCTGTCCCATCTGCCAGGAGTCTCCACAGCCCATGTTGCCACCCCCAAGGCCTCTGCTGCTTGTCTGCCTCCACAAACCTCAGGAGGCTGCACTGGCAGAGCACATGACTGCACTGATCACTTGGGAAGCATCTTCTGTCTCCTTTCCTTCTCCCCGCCCCACCTTTTCCGAATGAAACCTGAGATGCCACATGAGTAAGTCCCCACTTGATCCCTCAATAACTGGGATTTAGCAGAAATGAGGGTTGGAAGTGTAGCCAGATTTTGAGCCTCTGTTCTCACCATCTTGGCTTCTCTATTGACTATTTTAGGAATTCAGGTGCTTTTACGGGATGAGATGTTCTTTTTGTACACGAGAAGACATAAGCCTTTCTCTATGAAGAACTTGAAAATAACTTTTTAGCTATCGAATATCTCTTGCAAAACAAATATCATGATGAGTTGGGGTAAATGAATCAGAAACAGATGGATAAAATTTCTCTGAAATACACAGATTTTCAACCTAGAGGGAAGGGCAGAGGCAAAAAGCATTTGGGGTTTCCATGAGCCCAAAATACAAGGAAAAGGGCACGAGGCACTTGACTGATCCAACCAGCTCATGTGGGAGCACCCAGTCCAGCGTCAACAGAAATGTCTGTGCAGCCTCCAAGAGGCACAGTTATCAAGAACATGGAGCTGCTATCAAGTTTCTAAAACATGGCTTCTGAAAATAAGCTGTTCTAATTTACAGTATACCTTCCCTAAACCACTCCCCTGGAGCACTTCCATGGAAGATGAAAATTATTTTGGAGGTAACCAGTTGCTGGGTTTGCCATCCATTCTGCAACAGTTAGATGTGTGCATAGAGGCCCTGACTGGTGGGGTGGGAGTGTGCTGGATGGTGGAAGCGGACACATCAGTGGTTTCTGCAAGAATGTGAAAATAGTATATTTTGTGACAAAGTTGCTCCAGGGTAGGCAGATTGCTCTCAAATCGGTTACAGATTTCCCTGAAATATGCAGGGACTTCCATACAGAAGAAAGGGAATTTGGAGCTGAAATGCATTTGGAGTTTTGTTAAGCTCAAAACACAGGAACAGAGTCAGAGATAATGGCTGGTCCCAGCAGTGGCCTCTTGGCCAGTCCTCATCTTTCCAGCACACCCGCTGCCTGTGCTAGCTGCACATCTGTAGGCTTTGCAGAGTTCTCAAGGGGAGTTGCTGCCTCCGTGGTTCTCCAGTCGGTGCTGTGGTATTAGTCTATCCTCCAAAGCTGAATGGAGTCTATCACCACCATGCAGCTATCTTTGTTGTTCAAAGGAGTTGTTCCTGTTGAGACATAATATTCTGAAAATGATGCCGAAAGGAAAAATGATTTGGGATCTTCAGAATTTGTCCTAAATTTAATGTTCTATGGAATTTTTTTTAGACATTCCATCACAGGCCCAACTGTGGTCCTTCCTAGAAAATCAAAAGCATTATAAAATCTGCTAATTCATACTTAGCACGTCTAAAGTGGGATTCTTTGTTTCTGTTACTGCCTTAGTATTCCCATGTCAGGCAGGGGCAGTGGAGTCTACTCAAGTTGGAAATCTCAGATTCCGCCTCAATCACTCCCTCTTGCTCATTCCTTAGATTCAGTACACAAGGAAGTCCTAGAAGTATGACTCCCAGGCCCAAAAATATGTCTTGAATCTATACACTGCCATCGACTCCTCCAGGCACCAGCATCTTCTGGCTGGACAACCTCAGTCACCTCCCAGGTAGCCTCCATCATCTCTACTCACTGCTCTTCCTGCCTTTCCACCAGTGCCTCCTCCAGACAGCTGTCCCAGAGACCATGTCACTTCTCAAAGCATAATTCAGATCATGTCATTTCTCTGCATAAAAATGTGCAGTGGCTTTCCATTGTAGTTAGAATTAAATCCAAACATCTCACTGTGACCTGTAAGGCCTTGCTTGATCCAATCCTCACTTCTCTTAACTCTCTCCCCATTCCCACTCTGCACCCCATTCTGTCTTCCCTGGGCTACAGATACCTGCCCCCCAACCAACCCTGACAACTCCCAGACACTCACACCCATCTCAAGCCCTTTACACATGCATATCACTGAGATCTCACTCGGAAGCTCTTTTTATCACGGGTTCCTTCTCATTCTTTGAGTCTCAGCTTGAAGGTCTCCTCTTATTTGTTCATAGATTATAATAACAATCTCAAAGCCCTAAGATCTTAATGTAAATTGGCCATTGATTAGACAGTTTTCTGGCTGCAGATCTTTTTTTTGTTTTGTTTTTTTGTTTTGTTTTTTTGAGATGGGGTCTCACACTGTTGCCCAGGCTGAAGTGCAGTGGCACGATCTCGGCTCACTGCAACCTCTGCCTCCCAGGTTCAAGTGATTCGCCTGCCTCAGCCTCCTGTGTAGCTAGGATAACAGGTGCCCGCCACCATGCCTGGCTAATTTTTTTTTTTTTTTTGTATTTTTAGTAGAGATGGGGTATCACTATGTTGGCCAGGCTGGTCTTGAACTCCTGACCTCGTTATCTGTCTGCCTTGGCCTCCCAAAGTGTCGGGATTACAGGCATGAACCACCATTCCTGGCCCTGGCTGCAGATCTTAATGTCTGTTGAGTCTTTGACACTTGTTAGCATAAGAAGGCACATTTGCATACATGTATGGGTATATACAACACACATATTAACATGCATTCACCTGACATTGGCATGGAGTATACTGGTGAGGAGGGTGATGATGGTAGCAGAGCTGGGCGACCCATAAGCAAATTCCCACAATAAAAAAAAGCAATTGTAATCTTGGATCCTCCCAGCCCAGGAAACCCCACGAAGGTTCTGTGAGGGAGGGTCTCTCTCCTCTTCCCTGGCAGTGAAAGATGAGGATCCTAGAATGGCTGCTGGGTCTGTGCTGAGTGAGTTGGTAAGGAGGAGCATTCCATTGCATCGGGGGCAGGACAATGATATCTAATTTTTACCAACACTCGGGAGCATGAAAGGGTAGAAAGAGAGTAGGAGGAAGGCCTGATTTAGGACAGACAGGAGAGACAAAACAATACATGCTCTCTTGTAAACTTTAAACATTACAGAAAATTAAGATCTAGGGGAACAAATCTCTAAGGATGCCCTTATCCAAACACAACTATTGCTATGATTTTGATGAGTTTATTTCCGCCTTTCCTTTATGTGATTTTTTTTTTTTAGTGTTACCAAGCAGCCATCATATTGTACATACAACTTTCTGTCCTGTTTTTTCCACGTAACCTTGTAACCTAAGCATTTTCAGATTATTACTTAGCCACTGAGAATATTATTAAGGGCATGGACATACTCAATATTCAGTTTATCTTTCCCCTATATATGGGAATTTGCTTTATCTTGAACAGTTAATTTTATATATAAAGTGGTAGTTAACATTTTTTATGAAAGATTTAGGACAACTTTCTCAGGATAGATTAGATGGACTCTTTAAGTTAAGCTAGTAATTTTAATCTGTGACTTCAAATTACATTTATTTAGTTCACCATAGTCAGTAATCACTTTTACATCTCTACTTTCTCTCTTCATCTTTTGTTTTCCCTTTAGATTCTTTCTGAGGTATCTTCCAAATGTTTGCAGGTCTCACCAATGTCTATGTAGGTGTGTGGCAGAGACTGATGACTGCTCAGGAAAACCCGTTCTCCCCTTCTTCCATGCACACAACTAGATCCACTTCCCAGCTTTCCTTGCCATTGGGCATGTCATGTCATTGACTTTGGCCATTGGAATGTAAAAGGAGGTGAGGTGCTCCACTTTCAGACTGAGCCAGAAAGTCTCCCACTTATGATCCTCTGTAGTTTTCTCCTTCTATCAACTGGGTGCACGATACCATAGAGAATGACAGAGCCATGAGATAGAAGGAAACTGGATCCCTGAATGACATGGAAGAGCATCACCCTACCTTTCTTGACAACTGTCCAGAACTATTACATGAGCAAGAGATAAACTTGTATTGTGTTGACATATTACAGCTTGGGACTATTTGTTACAACAGTTTAGCCCACATGCACAAATGCAGAGTGCAAATAAAACTGCACTAACATCAGTCCCAAGCTTTGGATGGCTCTAAGCCCCTATCAGTATGAGTGTAGGATTTTGTCTCCTCATCCAGGTATTCCTGGAGGTCCTGGGCACAGAAACAGTTCTCCTCATCCTCATCCATCTGCCTCACCATGGAATCCTGTTTCCTTCTCCAAGGTGAGTAAAGCACAGGTGTTTTCAATCTCCTAGGATGTGGCTTTGGAATAGACAGTCAGAGACATGCTTTGAGTTCCTCAGGGATAGGTACTATCCGAGTCTCTACCTGGCTGAAGGGTTCAGGAACCTCTCCTGAGCTGTCCCCTGTGAAGGGATCTCTGGACCTGCATAGGACTCAGAAGCAAGGCAGATCTGACTGGCATTGCCCAAGGCAAAGGCAAGGATAAGCAAACCACAGTCCTTCTGAAGCCTCTTTCCCAAGAGGCAGGGTGGTGGGCAGCCAGAAACAGGGTGGGGGTGAGGGGTAGATGGAGCAGAGGTGAGGCAACACACCCTGGTGAGTCCCAAGTGCTCCAGAGTGGGCCCTGTGTCCTTGCTCATGGGAGCTAATGGGTCTCCCAAGGGTGCCAAATCCATTTAAACATGTGCCACAAAATGATAAGGTGCTATTTCCTGAACTGCCTAATTTAAAAGCCCCCACATCAGTGACTTGGTAATAAAAATACCGTTTCATTTTCCATATATGATGAAAGCTTCCCAAGTGCCAGTGTTTCCACTAAGGAACCTCTTGCTCCATCATGGTCCCACTCATTCAGTTTCACAGTCTGTCTCTGTCACAGGGTACAGTGTGGACATCGAATCCCAGCTCCGGTGGCTCTACTAGACAAGGGCTAGTTTCTGACATCTCTGTGCCCTAGTTTCCCCCTCTGGAAGATGGGGACAAAGGTGGAAACTGTCGCAGAGGCATCAAAAAGATTGAATGAATAAAAAAGCATGAAAAATCACATAACTACCTGGAAGATAGCTACAGGTTGAATATCCCTTATCCAAAATGCTTGGGAACCAGAACTATTTCTGATTTCATACTTTTTCATATTTTGGAATATTTGCATAGACCTGAAATGCTCCAGTGAGCATTTCCTTCGAGCATTATGTCAGCACTCAAAAAGTTTCAGATTTTGGAGCATTTCAGATTCCAGATTTTCCTATTTGGGAGGCTCAATCTGTATGATTACAAGAAACAGGCTTCTCTGGCTGAATTCTACAACTTAGACACAGACTGTGACCTTATATTTACCAGACACTTGAACCAAGTAAAATAGCTATCCAATTTGGAGAACACTTTTATGTTTTGTTTTTGTTCCAGTTCAAGTTTTTATTTTCATTTAAAAATTTTTAAACGGGTTCAATTATTTTTTTCCAAGTAGGTTTGCTGGGCTTTTAGAAAATCTTTGGTTTGGTTAATGGCAAAATTTGAAAAATATCATTTGGGTTTGGTTTGGCTTTCAGTTGAAGAGAGTAGTTTGGGCTGGTATGGGGTTCAGTTCAAAGCCTGCCCATGAGAATTTGATTCTTTTTTTCAAAAAGAATGTCTACGGTGTGCAGGGCACGAGAGAACAGCAACATCCTAGATGTCAGTGCAGCTGCAAATATTAAAAGTTGCTAAGCTTTAGGCTCTGTATCAAAAAGTTACTTGAAAACTATGGCCTGCAAGCATCTTGCAATATAATAATATTAGAGGTCTCAGAACCACATATCTCACATTGTAGGGCAATGGCATAAAGTTTTTGTTATTGTTCGGTTTTGGCTTTTTTTTGTGTAGCATAAGAGTTTCACACACACACACACACACACACACACACACACACACACACACACACACAAAAGCCCATAGGCACTCAGAAGAGCCTGCAGCAGAACCAGGTCTCATCCTGAAAGTTCAGCGTATATTTGTTCTAAATTCATGTCCATTGATGAATTTTAACTTTCTGCCTCACACTATTTCAGAACCACTGAATTTGTAGAAAATGTTGGAGTCACCCACCAAAACATTACTTTTAGATTTATTTCCCCCAACTACTTTGAACCAGAGAGGTTAAGCAAATTTCCAAGTCATGTAATGACACATGAGGACACCAGAAACATCCCAGGACTCCTAACATCTCATGTCCTGCACTAACCTCCAGTATTTCCTCATCTTCAGGAGGGTGGATATGTTACTTAATGGTATCCCCTAATTCCCTGGTAAGTCCATGGTGATCTGATATGCAAGTGAACCGGCTGTTTTTTCACTTTCTTTTTTGGCATCTCAAATACTGAATAGAGAATTAGGTCCATAACACTGAAGAACAATCAGTAAGTAAATGTGCTATGATTTTATTTATTTATCCTAGTTCCCCAGGCCACTCCAGCAAATCAGCACAGATTAAGTCCCCATGAATGATAAGAATCCACAGTTCACTGGATCTCACATCCATGTGCTTAGGGAGGTCCTTGGCCCCTGCCAGATCTCCTCTGTTTTCCTTCAGCCTTCTAGCTCCTTGGTCCCAGAAATGAATCCATGGGGATTTCAGAGGGGACATAACAGAATGACAGATTTCAAGCTCAAGCTCTATTCTGAACTGTGGCTACTTACTGATCCCTATGGGTGTTTTTTTGTTTTTTGTTTTTTGTTTTTTTTAACTTGCTCAAGTTGGCCCCATCTGGCTGCCTCCCCTCTTGGGCTGCATTCTCCTAGCCGCCCCATTTCCTCAGTCACATATGCCTCTGGTGACCCTCCCCATGAGCTCCCCAGACACACTCAGATAAGTCCTAATTCCAATTTAGGCCTCCTCTGTTTTTCTTAGGGTATATAATGCCTGTGGGTAGATGAAAATATCAGGAACTCAGGGCTTGAGCTATCTTATAAAGATATTTAAATATCAACACATGAAATAAGTAATGAGTCACATTAAATAAGCAATAAGAAATGAGCAATGAGAAATCACATTGTAAATTACAATGTGCTCTGCAGATAACAGACTGATTTGCCAAAAATCAGCCTGCCACCTCATCTGCCTGCTGGTGTTTCCCATTTCACTATATCCCTTATTAGGGGTGGGGTCAGGGGGATATGAGGTCCATTCCTGCCTTTAATTGGGTTGAATTTACCTGATCAAAACCATGTTTCTAGTAACTATTTACCAACTCACACTTCATGAAATGGTTTCCACAGCCTTTGGGGGTTTTCCTTATTTTCAGTTCTAGTTTTGCTGAGGCTTTCTAAAGCCAATCCCTGAAGCTGGCTTGTGGGAGGGAGCTCCAGAGACCCTATCTTTTGGAGCAACAGTGGTGTCCTCCCTTTCCCCACAACTTGCTCCACAATTCCCCTGAGTCCTGCCCTCATAAACACCTGGGAGCAAGCCCTTGACACCCCACTTCTTTACATAAAACCTGCCAGTTTGGGATGCAATTGTCATTTCTGGCAAATTGTCCAGGGGTAAGACTAGATTGTCTGCAAATACAGCCAATAACATTCTTCCCATCCCTTATGGGCATCAAGAAGTCCATTCTCCCTCCCCCTTGAATCTGGGCTGACTTTGTGGAATGTGACCTTCTGGGACTTCTGAGCCCAGGCTTTAAGAGGTCTGGTAGCTTCGGTTATCTTGGAGCTCTGAGCTACCCCTTGTAAGTCAGGCTACCCTGCTAGAGACAAAGGTCCTATCAGCTCTCAGCTGTTGCTGCTGTGAGGGCCAGGCATATTGATTTATTCAGCCTCAGTCCAGCCTCCAGCCTGTAGAATCATGAGCAAATAAATGGTTCTTGTTTTAAGCCACTAGGTTTTGGGGTGGCTTTGTTATGCAGCAATAGATAATTGATACACCATCTGTAGCAGGTTGATTACTCTGGCAGCTTGCATATGATTAACTCGAAACTTACTGGGGAAATGTGAGCAAATTTGCATAAGGAACTCAGGAGCCTTCTGGGAGAAACCAGAATTCTCTCCTCCGAGATTCCATATTGTGAACATTAGTCAGGATAAATCCAAAGCCCAGGCTATCATCTAGGGACATGAGCGTACAATAAATCTCCTGAAATAAAACCAGTGGAGTGGCAGTGATCAGTGCTTAGGACCCACATTAATGACCACCGTGATTCCTGTACTAAGGCAGTGGCCACAGGCAGAGGGACTCTCTAATTCCCTACCTAGCTCGGTTCTGTTGAGAAGAGCCAGATGGATATATTGGAGTTTCCTTGACATATGAAGAAGGGGAGGTGAAGGCAGAAGCAGGGTTGATAAAGAGACTCAGTATACTGGGACCTCAAACACTGCCCTTTGAGACAGTACTCGGGTGTTATATTTCGACTCTTAAACTGTAAAGTCAGACATCCCAGCTGCGTTACTGTTACAATTTTCAGTTTAATTTTCTTTTAAAAAGTAGGTACTCAATCTTGAGCAGGAAAACATTTTTGAAAAATTAAACAGTAACAAAAATTGTAAAGAAATATCCTGTTCACAAGCAGTGTCACTCTGCCTTTCCAAATGCATACTGTGTATAGCAGAAAACAAAGAAATAATTTTTAGCCTATGAGGAAAATTGTTCTTAACATCCCCACACCTAGTGTATGAAAAGAAGCCTCTGCCCTCATTGAATATATGAATGGTTAACATCTTGATTCTCTTTAAAAACAAAGCACCCGAAAGAAAACTGATTTTGGATTTTTCTGGTGTGTGTGTGTGTGTGTGTGTGTGTGTGTATTTTCCAAAAATCAACAAATCAGAACACAACTCCACCTCACTGAACTTGAACTCCAAACATGTGCTTAAGGAAGACAGGGCGGACAGCCTAGGGACTTGAAGGTCCCATTAGCAGTCATCCACACCCATTACCTTGTCTCACTGGATTTCCTTTTATGCCACTGTTCCAACACTCTTTGCAAAATGAACTGACAGACAGATTCTGAAATTTGCATGCAGATCCTTCTTGATAGTAAAAATGCTTCAAGATGTGGCTGGGAGAACTAAGTGGCTGACTTCTGAGGCTTTGAAAGGCACTCCTGGTCTCAGCCTCATTTCTCACAGTGGAGTGGTACCTGTAGTTGGCCCTCCCGACAGCAGTGACCCCTCACCTCCTCTGCACTGGAGGAGTCTTAAAAGGGACCATGTGACCTGGGAAGGTGACTTTCTCCAGAGCACTTGAAGGTCAAGGTTCAGAGAGGTGGGGATGCGCAGTGAGGGGCTGTAGAAGGCAGAATGTGTGGACACAGTGGGTTTGCAAATCCTCTTCAGTGACTCGCATCACGACTGGAGCTAATCCAATGACTAAGGGGGGACACGGTAAAGGAGAGGACATTTACTCATGGTCATTCTGCCATCTCACGGCTGCAGAATGTCACGGAAGGAAGCCAGCCTGCAGTCACCCCACTTCCCTACCTACAAATCTGTCAGGCCTTTTCCTTTAGCTTTTCCTCTGGAGCTGTCTCTCTAGCAGAGTTTCTTAATCTGAGGTTAAATTTTCAGGGGTTCTCTGAATTTGAAGGAGAAAAGAAAAACTTTATTTTTATTCCCCTAAAGTTGAAATGTAGCATTCCTTTCAAATGCAGTCTTTTTCACTGGCAATCACAGATATTTTCATATTATAGTTACAAATATCAAGAAATATTTTTTATATTACGGTCCCACCACAAGAGCTTGTTATTTAAGGTCTTAATGAAGCATATATAAAATTTTACCACGCACCTCACACCCATTATGATGGCTACTATCAAAAAAATAGAAAATGGATGTTGCTGAAGATCTGAAGAAAGTGGAACCCCTTGTGCACTCCCTGCAGGAATGTAAAATGGTGCAGTTGTGTGGAGAGCAGTAGGGTGGTTCCTCAAAAACAAAAAAATAGAATTGCCATAGGATCCAGTAAGTCTAATTCTGGGTCTATACTCTAGAGAACTGAAAGCAGGATCTCACTTTGGGAGGCTGAGGCAGGCAGATCACGAGGTCAGGAGATCGAGACCACGGTGAAACCCCGTCTCTACTAAAAAATACAAAAAATTAGCTGGGCGTGGTGGCGGGCGCCTGTAGTCCCAGCTATTTGGGAGGCTGAGGTAGGAGAATGGCGTGAACCCGGGAGGCGGAGCTTGCAGTGAGCTGAGATTGTGCCACTGCACTCCAGCCTGGGCGACAGAGTGAGACTCCGTCTCAAAAAAAAGCAAGATCTCAAAGAGATATTTGTACACCCATGTTTATAACAGCATTATTCACAATAGCCGGAAGCTGGAAGCAACCCAAGTATATATTGATTGATGAATGAATAATACGTAGTATGCACATTCAATGGAATATTATTCAGCCTTAAAAAGGAAGGAATTCTGACACATGGGTGAACCTTGAAGCCATTACGCTAAGTGAAATCAGCCAGTCACAAATTGACTGTTTGATTCCACTTATATGAGGTAGTTAAAAGTATTCAAAATCATAGAGAAGAAAAGTAGAATGGTGGTTGCTAGGGGGGTGGGAGTACAGGGGAATGTGGAGTTAGCATTTAATGGGTAGAGTTTCAGTTTGCAAGATGAAGAGCTCTGTGGATGGATAGCGGTGGTGGTCGCACAGCAGTGTGAATATATTTACTACCACTGGAACTGTACACTTAAAAATGGTTAAGATAACTTTTTAAAAAGCTGTCCTAAAAAAAAGAACCCCCCAAAAAACTGTATCACAAATTCAATTCAAAACATATTGTTAATTATATTTTGATATGGCTTGTTTCCTTTATAATCTCAAGTGTTTTATTTTATGCATTTAAAACATTATTCTGGGGAGGAGTCCCTGGACTTCTTCAGGCAGCCGGAAGGGTCTGCAGCAAACATACTTGAGATCCTCTGGTCCAAGGCTCTGCTCTTCAAACTGCCTGGAGACACAGAATTGGTGCCTGAATAAACAAGAATGGTCCCTGGAAAATCTGTTTTATTCAAGTGTTACACCTTTTGAACATATTTAAGAAGACCCGGATGTATCATGGAGTAGAAAGCAAACTTTACGTGAACTCTCAGGATAAAAATGTTAAATGCATTTTGTGCGTGTGGCTGGTTGTTTGGATATACCTCCAAAACCTCAGGGGTTTACAGTCTTCTCTGTGTTAAGGATTAGGTATGTTCCCTGAAAATCTGAGATGTCAGTTTCCTCTTTAGCCTCATGGCCCTTCAAATTAGGGAGGCTGCGTGAGGTGGCTGAAAGAGGAAAAGTTTTCGCAGAAGAAAAACCTGGGTTCAAATCTGAGCTTTACTAGTTATAGCTGTGTGGCTGTGGGCCAGTTCCCTACCCGCCCAGGGCCTCCGTTTCCCCATCTGTAAAATAGAGATAGATGGTAGTATCTACCTCATAAAGTATACAACACTTCTAGTCCCTAGAAGGGGCCCAACACAACTTAGCTTCAAAACAGGAAAACCAAGCTCTTTCTTGTCTGTGGATAGCTGTATCCAGGGCTGTCATGGCCTGGGTACCAATTTTTGTTTCAGCTCCTCCACCTTACTCCAGTGAGATGGGATCTCCCTTTCCGTCTCCCCGGTCTGCATTTGCGGGTCCTCAGTATTTTGGCTGTCTCCTCTCGGGGGCTTCCAATTTGACGACGAATCTGAACAGGCTGGTAACAGCCGCAGCCAGGCTAGTGGCAAACTCGCCGGATCTGAAGCTGGGCCCCCCCCCTTTCACCGCCCTAGGAAGACCTCGACAATCCCCGCAGCTTTTATCAGCACACAAGATCGGCGCTGAGCACCACAACTCCAATCACCGCTAGAGAAGCTGCGTCCAGAGGAGTTGGAGGCAGCGCAGAACCTTGGGAGGGCCCGCACCTGCTGAGCATGCACGCACCTGCTGAGCATGCACGCGGCAGGTTCACCTGAAGCCCGAAGGTGAGCCCGCACAACGCACGCACATAAGCACGCACGCGCACGCACGGAGGCTCGCTGGAAGCTTGGAGGCGAGCCCGCACGATGCTCGCACATGAGCGAGCACGCACGCGTACACACGAGGCACGCAGGTGGGCATGCGTGCGTTAGGTGTACCTGTACACTTGCTGCTCCCCTGATGATTTGTTCAACAGTGTCTGCCATTGGCAGCCAGAAGGAGTCCGCAAGAAGCAGGAGGGTTCGGACCTGAGACCGGGCCACAGGAGGAAGGCCAGGATCCGGAAGCGCAAGGTGAGTGCAGGGGAAAACAGCCTGAGCAGGTCTTGAGCCAGCTTCCTGCTGCCTGGGGCAATGATGGCGTCAGGCCTGTGGAAATGAGCGCCAGGTTTGAATACTCAAGGACAGTAAAGCCAATTAAACAAGTGGGTGCCCCTCTCTCCTTTTCTGATTAGGCCTCTCAGGCCTTGCACCATCTGGTCCTAGGATGCCTCTTCAGTCTCTTTCTCACTACTTTTATCCTCACACTCTCAGCTCTGGTCGTGTGCCCTGCCTTGGGGCAGACACCTCCTGGACTGCACCCTGGAATGAATGTCTGAAGCCTAGCCCTGCCCTCCGGAAAGAACAGCCAGCTGTCCCACAGTGGCCTTACTGACACTGCCCTGCGCCTTCTGTTGGGAGCCCACCTAGTCTCCTGCAGGTGCGGAGCCGGTGCACAGCTGGCCAGGCCAGGCAGTGGGAGATTCAGGCTCTGCGGGCCTCCTTTTCCTTTGAGGCCAAAGATGGGCTGTGGTCAGCACATGTTGGATGTGCCTCATAGGGGCTTAGTGAACTGGCAATAATAATAGTGCTACAAAATGAAAAAGTAGTAATACCTTATATTTGTGCTTTCAAATTTGAAAAGCCCTTTCATTAATGAAAGTGTAATGCTTGCAACCTTTTAAGGTTAATGGTATCCACCCATCTTCCTATTCCCATTTTACAGATGAGGAAACTGAGTCACAGAAAAGTTATGCAACTTGCTCAGGTCACTGAACCTTTTTTTTTTTTTTTAATCATTCTGATTTGTAAGTGCCTCTATGGTTAAATTGGGGTAGCGGGTAAAAGGACAACCACTGCAAAAATGGTACATGGGCAGTGTCTCGTCCAAAAGCGAGGGTCTCCAGGTTCTTCTGAAAGCATCTCAGACAAGAGAAGGCCACTTCTGGGCCCTGAGGGCTGCTACCAGCCTGGTTTATAAGTTGTATGCTAAACGAGACCTGAGATATTGGGGCTGGGGTGGAGGCCAAGGACCACCTGAGAGACAAAGCTGGGCATTGCAGCAACACAGGTATAACACAGGTTATTACCTCAGCAACACAGGTTATTACCATGGTCACTTCACCAAACTGTAGTGATGTCTCAGCAGATCTTGCAGATCCTTAACACTGTGATGATTAGTGTCCCCATCTCCTGTCTCCTGTGTCTCCAGGCAGAGAGGAGGCTTCAATTCAACCATTTTGAACAGGGTGATACTACCAGCCGAGGGGCAACTAGCATTTTGCACACTGGATAAAGGATGCCCAATACCCTGCCATTCCTGAGACTGTCCTGCAAAATGAAGAATTGTCCTGTGCCCTACACAACTGTCAAATTACTAACTGGACAATTCTGGAGGTGAAAAACCTGACTTTATCATCTTATACCAGGACTCAATACAGATTATTTTTTGCACGGTTTTAGAAAACATTGAATGCATGCAACCAGTATGTAAATTAAGATTGTACTTTAACAGTGTTCACAATATAGGAAAGCATTGTATCTGACAGCAATGCTGCATGTAGTTTTGGAATCCCTGTATGACCCACCTTGTCACTCTGCATTGATGATGTTGCTGGCACCGGGAGTCCGTTCAGCGGTGCGGTGCTGTGCTTCATCAGGGCTTCTGAAGTAGCCATGCCTACACATTTATATATGGCAATACACATTAATTTATCATAAATTGCCATTTTTACAGTTAAGATGTTTGACCTTTTAAAATTATGAGTATAATACCTTTTATTTCAGGATAATAAGGGAGTATTATGATATATTTGTAACAGAATAGAGGCATTGAGTTTGAGAATCACTGCTCTGAGCAAATGGCAGTTTCCTTTTTTTCCTAGAAATCATAGGATTTCAGGGTTAGAGGAGACCTTGAGTGTCACTCAGTCCTTTCCCCACTCCATCTAGTACTCAAATCCCTGCAGTTGGAGGACCAAGGACCTTCACACACCTCTGTTTCCTTCCTCCTATGATGTGACCCTTTGGAGTTCCCAGGATGGAACCAAGTGGGAAATGGGCCTGAAGGACCAAGGGCCCAGGCTCAGTGAGCTTCACCAGATCTTGGCAGGTGGTATTATAGATATTGGGATCCAAGAGTCATTCAAGATCTCATCCACTTAAAGAGGTTGGCATCAGCTCAATGGAAAAACCTAGACCTGCATTGCAAGAGGAAATACTCTACCCTCAGAGGCTCAGTCCATATCAGGGACCCCCAGAAATGCCAGGCTGGTGGACAAACAAACTGTATCTCAGAACATACCCTGGTGCTGGAGTTCTGAATGACTCCATGGCATCTGATTCTCAAGAAGCACTGGGCTAGGTGGAAAGAAGTAAATAGATGGGCTGGGATCATTAGGAAACTAGAGGCAACTAAGTGAAGGTGTCTCCTCTTGGCAGTTTATTCCAGGATCAAGCTTCAATGACTTCATATTCTTGGATGAAGGGGCTGTGTCATGTCAGAAGGGCTGGCTTAGTGAGCTTCAGCCAGGGCGAGCCCCAGTGCCTTTGCTGACTCAGTGTCCCAAAGCTGCCTTGACAGGAGACGGACCTGAGAGGCAGAATGCTGGATTAAACCACCTGCAACCATGCTCAAATCTTTCCCCCATCTTTCTTCTCCACTGCCCTCACTACCCAATGAATTTGCCACTCAGTTGTTCCTTCCCATGCCCTATGCCCTTTCCACCGGAGGCTGGACAGCTATACTCCACCTACTTCCCTCCAGCCCCCCTGGACTGACACAGAGCCCTCTGTCTTCCTGTGGAATGCAGTAGCAATTCTGAGCATGGTGCTGGACAAGAAGTCCAGCTCCCCTCATAAACTTTTTATAGCTTAGGAAAATAAACATGTGGTTTAAGGTCTTTGCATAGGCGGTGCTCGCTGAGTTTGAGCTTGCTTTACAGAACTACGAAAGAAAATATTGGTAGAGCTAAGAAATTTCTGAGCCAGCCAAGGGACAGTAGTCCAGAAATCTTGGGGAGGGTTTGATGGTTCAGGCAATAAAAAGAGAAGTCATCTACCTAGCTGTTATCTCGCTCTGTCCTGCTAAGAATCTGCCTGCCTGAGTGATGCAGCCAGGCTCCCTTGTTCCCTGGGGCAAGGAACCAGTAGAGGGATAGGGAATCACAGTGTTTCCCGGCTGCAAGGGCCCTTGGAGATGGTTTTACAGATGAGGAAGCAGAGTCCAGAGAAAGGAAGTGATCTGCTGGGAACCACTGTACTTTTCACACAAGCAACTTTCCAGGCATCTGCTATGTGCTGTCCACAGGATGGCGAGGGGGTAAGGAGACCACTTAATGCATGTGTGCCAGCAGCAGGGCAGCAGCAGGGGTTCAGGGGCCATTTGTAAGGTTTACTTCCTGGCTTTGTGGAAGAGAAGAGACCCTTGAAGAAGGAAGAATGACTATGAGGTTTTCAGTTGGAGCAGTGGGTAGTAAGAATAAAAATAATATCAGTATTGCTCTTGTTATCATTTATTAGACATTTACTCTGTAAGACCTGCTGTCACCCCACTGAATCCTCAGAACCCTGAGAGGCTCATATTAAAGTCCTCAATTTGCAGTTAAGAAAAACTGCAGCTCAAGGGGGTTGAGTCATTTGCCCACAATCACCCAGCTGGTAAATGCAGAGCCAGAATTAAACCCATGCTGCCTGACCCCTGAAGCCGGGACACCTGCTCAAATAGCTTGCTGGAACAGGTGATGGGAAAGCAGACAAGAAGAGTGGGTTAGGCCGGGCTAAATTTGAGGATGCCATGGAACAGTCCGGCAGAAATACAGGTCCAGGTTGGAGATGGGCATCAGAGAGGGATACATGGATTGGGGTCACCTGCTAAAGGGATATTGAAGCATGTCTGTTTCCTGCCAAAGTCTCTCTTTGGGACACTGAAACTCTGTGTGTAGAGAGTGGTGCAGGAGGACCAGGTGGAAACCTGGGGCAGTTAGTGGTTACAGGCAGGCAGAAGGCAACTGGGGCTCTGTTTACAATGGGCAGGTCTATGCAATCCCACCCCCAAAGTCTGAAGAAGCTGAGAGGCTGAAGAAAGAGGCTGACAAATCCAGTTTCTTAGAAACATTTAATAGAGACTTAAGAAAAGAAACCATGTTTATGTCTCAGGTGGCAGTGAGAGGAGATGGTGGATCCACGTGCCATTACCCTCCAGACCCAGAGCTTATATACCACAGGGGAGGGGTGGTTCAGAAGGGAAGTGTAGGACAGTTGAAGTATGATAACATCAAGGTTGACCTAAGTGCAGGATTTATAGTAAGTACTTGCTCTTACACAAGGAACAATGGATAGGCTCGAAATCTTAGAGGCCGTCCCAGAACTGGGGATAATCAGAAGTCAACATGGTGGGTAGCTTCCAAGATGGAGTTGCTTTGGCCTCCACAGGCTCTAAAGGCGGCTCTGGCCTTACTTGCGGCAGAGGAGAAGCCACACCACAGCAGAATGTTCCTGGCCTAGAGGCTGATACTATAACTCCCTAGAGACAAAAAACAATCCCCATGGCCGACAAGGACATGGAGGACAGGTACATGTTCCTCTCCTACTATGCCTTCCAGGCACAATCATTCTCTCCAGGCCAGGACAGCAGCATCTGAATCAACCCTGCAGGTAGGCATTCCATTCAAACCCAGCATTTTCCTCTTCTAGGAACTTATTCTGAAGACATAATGAGGGATGCGTATGAGGATATGTATCACAGCATTACTTCTATTTGTGAAAAATCACAGATCATATAAATATCCCACAGGAAAGGATAGATTACATCATTAAATACATGCTGATAGTAAAATCAAATTGTAGATTAATATTTATGGCCAACATTTTTGACATTATTACATTTTAACTGGCAGGCTACAAACAGTATGACAATTTTTTGTAATGAAAAGAATGGCTATGTGTACATATTTCATAGGAAAACACTAAGTGTGCATGCCAGGAGGTGAAGAGGATTCTTTTCGGGTTGAGGAATTGTGTGAGTGGGTTTTCCCTTTTTTCTTTTTTCAGATATTGCAAGGTTGGTTTGTTTTTACATCGAGTATATATTAGGTTTGTAATTTGAAAAAAGAATTCTTTATGTAAGGGTTACTCATGAATAATATTAGCAAATGCTTGCCTGGTGCTTATTTTATGCCAACCTCTGTTCTGAGTGCTTTTCATGGATTAAGTGATTTAACCCTCACGAGAATTTAGACGCGGGAACCGTAGCTCAGGAGGGCTGGGCAGGTTGCCCAGGTCAGCAGAGTTGGTATGTGGCAGAGCTAGAATCTGAAGCCAAGCCATCTGCCAACAGGGTCCATGCAATTAACCACTGCACCACATTATTACTCCCCAGTGGAAAAAGACAATCCCCATGGCCATGCGTGGAAATGCATGTGTTCCTCTCCTGCTATTGGTAGCAGAGGTTCCCTTGATACACCTTGATCCCAAGTGCTCCATGATGGTAGTGCTCAGGTACTATATTCAGTGAATGAATGCAAGTGACAGGTTCCACTTGTCCCCCAGGATCTGAAAAGACAGTCCAGCTTTTGCTAGATTTTGAGCATGACCATGATGGGACTCAAGGAACCTTCCCTCCCTAACTTGGCAGTGGGTGACTTGACTTCCTCACATGCTCTGGAGGATGGTTTTCCACTGAGAAACCTGCCCTGTCTTCCACTTTTCTGGGAGGGTAGAGGATGGCTCAGGGTATCATGGCTCTATCCCCATCGAGGGGGGCAGAGGGGATTCACCAGCTGTGGTAGGTCATTGCTTTGTGGCATTCAATGAACTATATCTCTTAGAAGTCACACTTTTGTGTGGTCGCTCCTGCATTGACTCTGGAGTTTGCCATGTGGCTTTCTTTGGCCAAAAGGATATTAACAAGCATGATCCAAGCCGTGGCTTTATGAGTGCTTGCGCACTAGGCTTGTCTTCTTAGAACAGTTCCTCTTGGAACCCAGCCACCCTGCTGCTAAAAGGAAGTCCAGACTAGGCCAGTGGATAATGCAGGGACATGGGAGAGAAGCTCTGGAGGATAAGAGGCCATCTTGGACATTCCAGCTTCAAACAAGCTTCCAGATGAATGCAGCTGCTAAATGAGCCCTGCCAAACCACCCAGCTGAATCCAGTCAACACAGATTCATGAGAAATCATAAATCGTTGTTTTGGTAGTTTGTTCTGCAGCCACAGGTAACTGAAATGCTAGTCTTCTTTTCCTGGACACGCCTGAAAACAGATCCATATATACTTATTAAGTACCCACTGTGTGCCCAGCCCTGTTCTAGGCACTATGGGATAATCATGAAAGGATTCTAAGAAATGAGAATCTGAGGAGACAAGACTGCTACAGGAAGTAAATCTGAAGAAGAATTATGGCTAAACTGCTGCATAGTAAGGAAAGGCGACTGATTTCCCCAACCCAGCCCCCAACATTTCACCTCACAGCAAAGCTGTTGTGGCTGATAAATTTGGCAAACAGGGGTGGCGTTGTTGGATACATTGATCTTTTACTTTATTACGATGATGGTTTTGGGCACCTCGGGCCCCCAGCTTTGTTAAATGCTGTTCCTATGGCAGGACAGTATTCCCCATGCACTTAAAGGGGAACCATTTGTGTGGACCTTCAGATCAAAGAAGGTAGATGAGATGGAGAATTGAGTGGCCTACTCAGCCGATGGACTGTGACACACCATCATTACTCTTTAATGGGTGAGAGGGGTTCTTGCTAGTGCATCTGCTTGGCTCTGGCTAGGACTGGCCTGCTCACAACTTCATGAATATTCAGTTGCTCCATGAAGGTCCACTGCCTAGAACATTGGAGCAACCCGGAGGGTCATCTGGTCTGATGTTCTCACTGTTGAAAGGAGGAAACTGAGGCCCAGAGGTGAGAAGGGCTCGCTGGAGGGCACACAAGATTTATAGCTCCTCCATCACTGGCGCTGGTGTTAGCCACAGCTCAGCTGTGGTTTGCAGATCCTCTGAGACCCCAAATCCCATGCTCTTTCTCTTACTGCCCTCCACCCTCCTGCTCAGGGCTTGCTTTGGTGGCCAAGCAACCAGGGAACTGAGAAAGTCCACCCAGTTGCAACAAGGCTATATACATTAACCTCTGCTTCAGACAGTATACATGAAACTGCAAAAGTGTGCAGAGACACAGTTCCACTTAAAGCATTTAAAGGTGTCCTGAGGGGAGTGCTTGGGAAACCAGGCAGACAGCCCATCATTTCACTTTCTCTCTTAGTTTGATTTTCAATGTGGGTTTTGCTTCTAAGGGGCCATACCTCATACTGCACACTTGAAGGAATGCCAGTTGTGCTTGAAACCCTACACATTCCTGAGCAGCCCCGTTTCCCATCTGGGCCAGTGCAGGTGGATGGCAGGACCCCTGGCCTCAGGAGCCTTGCTGCTGACACTGGCCCTGAGAAGCCTGTTCATAGGGCCTTGTGGAACTGGCCACTTCTTTTCTTTGTTTCTTGATTTTTTTTCACTGAGACCAGATGAGGAGAGCCAAGACTATGGGTAAATTCCACGAATCAAAGATACATCTGGAATCTGCTGGGGAGCCTGGGAGGCTGTTCAAGCCAAGGCATCATCATTTCTCAAATTGGGAAAACACAGGCATGGAGGGGCAAAGGGGTTTTCCCAAGGCCCGGGGCTGGTGGGCTCGATGCCAGGAGAAGACTCAGGGGCGATGCTTTCGGCTGGAGGACAGGATGAGTCAGGCCCCCAAGGTGTTTTCCCCACATGGTTTCAGTTCTTAGGTCAGGGTCTTGGCACCTGAAGGAAAACCTGGTCTAGGCCATGTGGAAATCCCGAGCTGCTGCAGCATCTCACTCCGATCGGGCATGTCTGGGAGGCAGCAGGTTGCGAATAAGTGATTTACAGCATGTTCCCTGATGTTTTACATTTTCATCATTTCGTGTTGCAGTCCTATCTCCAGTAATGGTATCTGCAAAGGAGTGCAGCTCCCAGCCTGCTATCTGCAGGAGCCCGAGTGGGGAAGCCTGTGTAGTCTCAGGTCCTCAGCCTTGACTTTCACGGTGTGACTGTGGTGTCTCAGGACTCTGCGACCCAGGATCATCATTGTGACCACCTTCCTAGTCTTCACTGCTTCCTTTACACCTCAATTCTGAGGACCTGCTCTGAGCCGCACACGGTTCTGGGCTCTAGGAATGGCGGAGGACTTGGGTGCCACGAGAGCACCAGGTAGTAGCTCCAGCTCAGCCTCCCCTAACCCTGACTCAAACAAAACCATCAGATGCATCCCCTACCACTATCTATCTGTCTGAGGATTCTCAGAACCTTTCTACTGGTGGGAATGTAAAGTGATGCAGCCCTGCGGAAAGAAGTTTGGCCATTCCTCAAAAGTATATTATATAGAATTACTATATGACCCGGCAACTCCCCTCCTAGGCATATGCCCAAAAGAATTGAAAGCAAGGACTCAAACGAATACTTGGGCGTACATGCTTATAGGAGCATTATACACACTAGCCAAAGGTGGGCACAGTTGTCCATCAGCAGATGAATGGCTACACAAGGTGTAGTATATACATACAATGAAATACTATTCAGCCATAAAAAGGAATGGAATTCTGATACATGAAACAACATGGATGAACTTCAGAAACATGCTAAGTTTCTAAGCCAAGCTAACATGCTAAGAAGCCAGACACTGAAGGTCACATATTGTATGATTCTGCTTATATGAAACATCTGGAAAGAGACAGAAAGCACATCAGTGACTGCCAGGGCCTGGGATGAGGAGAACTTGGGAGTGATTGCTTCGTGGGCATGAGTTTTCCCTTTGGGGTGAAGAAAATGTTCTGCAACTAAATAGAGGCAGCAGATGCACGACACTGTGAATGTACTCAGTGCTACTGAATTGTGTTTAAAATGGTTAATTTTATATTATGTGAATTTCACCTCTAAGAATTTTTTTTCTTTTTCTTTTTTTTTTTTTTTTGAGACCAAGTCTCACTCTGTCATCCAGACTGGAGTGCAGTGGTGCAATCTTGGCTCACTGCAACCTCCGCCTCCTGGGTTCAAGTGATTCTCCTGCCTCAGCCTCCCAAGTAGCTGGGACTACAGGTGCCCGACACCACACCACACCTGGCTAATTTTCGTATTTTTAGTAGAGATGGGGTTTTGCCATGTTGGCCAGGCTGGTCTTGAACTCCTGACCTCATGTGATCTGCCCACCTCAGCCTCCCAAAGTGCTGGGATTACAGGTATGAGCCAACATGCCTGGCCTAAGAAAAAATTTTAATTAAAACTTGCCACTGCCTACAAATCTCACAGCACCCTGATGTCACATATATCAGCCGCAACTCCACCTGCTAACCCAGAGCTCCAGATTCCTGACATGAGGTAGTAGGTGAGACTGTTGAGGCAGGAATTTGAAGATTGGCCTGCAGTGGGGCTGTGCGTGGGTCAGGGGGTTGGCACGGGGGCCTCTCTTAGCCAGCGAGTGCACTAGAGGCCTCCCAGCACAGGCATCACACCTCAGATCAATTTTGTCCTGTCTCCCTATCCCCATGCTCACTGTAACACTCATAATGTGCTTTGCTGCACCTGGTGGGAGGAGTTAACGATATGTAATAGTGGTAGCTGAGAATTGTGGGGGCTAACATGGCTTCAAAACACTCCCTTTGTCACTGATTGGGAAGTAATGAGAGGTCTAGATCTTTAGCTTGAGCTTCCAAACTCAATGGATGGGCTCAGTTAACTCCCAGCATCACTCCCACCCCTCCGGGAGGACACTCCACTACTCTGGCACTCTCTTGAAGACTCGGATTATTACTTCCTCCACACCAGAGCACCACTCTTCTGTGAAGACTCTTTGGCCCAGCCTCCAGTTTTCCCTTGCTTGCCTGAACTCCTGAGGTCACTGTCTGGGCCTCTTCCCTGGTGTTTATTCTAACTGTGTGTGCATGTAGGTCAGTCATATGAAAGTTTGTCATTTTGGTAGTTAATATCAGCCCTACTTTGTATTTGCTTTAAGAGGAAGTGAAATACATTTGTGCATTTATTTTGTCTTTTGTACTTGGCTGGGATTCTGTAATTAATACTTGCTGTTTAAATGTAGACTGGCTGTACGTGGCTCCCTCGAATCTGACACTAGCATTTCCTCTTGGGCTTGTCACAGGTGATCTGACCTGGGCCTGTCCCCGGACTGATGGCGGCAGCGTTGTTAGTGGGAAAGCAGGTGGAGCAGGAGGCTCTGTGGGATTGGGATGTGGACAGTGGGAGATGCCAGGGGCACCCCAGTCTTACCCTGAGAACAGTAAGCCCTTCTCAGCAGGGCTCCTGGCCTTCCCTGGCCAGGCCAGTCCTCAAAAGATACCAGCCAGTCCCTGAAGGAACCCTCTACCCCTCAAGTGCTGCTTTCCAGGAGGGCTGAGAGCAGAGGGCCCTGTCTTGGCTTCTCCTGTGCTGCTGCAGAAGGTCCCCATATTTCCTTCTTTAGATTCTTATATATGCTTCCTGTGACTTTAGGCTTTGGCT
Organism: Pan troglodytes; assembly: GCF_028858775.2. NCBI lineage: Eukaryota > Metazoa > Chordata > Mammalia > Primates > Hominidae > Pan > Pan troglodytes. The sequence continues at coordinate 50,636,969 of NC_072403.2, forward strand.
TTGGAGCAATGAGGCCTCAGTGTGAAAACTAACAGGGTAAAAAGATGGGGCCTGGCAGAAGGTGGCACATCCGGAGCCTGAGAATGAGCCAATCCCCCGGGGATCTTGTGCAGTGCAGTGCACTTCTGTAGTGCAGTTTTGAAATTGCCTTTCTGACTCAAAGGAAAGCCCTTTGGCCTCCATGTGAGAGCAATGCTGATGATTCTTTGCCCTTCTTTGGCTCTGATATGGGCGGGGGATGGGGAGTGTGTGGATGTGAAGCAGTAGGGAGAACAGGCCAGCAGAATAAACAGACAGTGTCAGCGGGGTTGTCACTGGAGGAAGGGTTGTACCCTGGGGAGAGGATCATGGGGGTGCCCAGTGACAAGGAGAGAGGTTGGCTCAGGAGGAAGGAGACTGAGAACAAAGAAAGCGAACATCCACACAGAGAGAGAAAGGGAACGCGTGGGGGCAGGGCGAGAACACAGAGACCAGCCTCCCCCTTCCCCACCCTCCTCTCCGCCCCCAGACACTGACGTTCTCAGGCTGCCCTTTCACATATGGGCCTAATTCAGGTAGAGTGAAATCTTGCATTGCTCCGGGTAAAAATTATTGCTTTGGATAATGAAATCTTTGTCATTGGAAACTTTAAAAGAAAAAAATGCCCTTCAAGCCGTGACTTATGGGCAGTGTGGTGATGGAAACGAATTCATCATCCCATTTCCCGCACTGGAATGGGAGGACAAGGTTGATTCATAGCTGGGCCGCGTGCTGCTGGTCCCGCGGGCAGGGTGGCGGCCGGGCCTGCTGAGGAGCCAGCAGGGGAAGCTCCAGCCGAGCGCTGGGGCTGTGGGAGCGGAGTGATAAGCGGCTGGTTGGCACGCTCTGGTCTCAGGTTTTCCTAAGAATTTGCCTGAGCTGTCAAAACATTTTAGGGCTGTGCAGAGACTGTGTGCCTCAACAGAAAAATCCCATAATGGCTCTATGAAACAAGCTGTATTTTTTTCTTTAAACTCTAAAACTCATACCCATAAAAAAATCTCCCAGCCAAAGCCATTTGACCAGCACGAGTGAACAGTATGGCTGTGAATCTCTCTGACTGTGGCACTTTTCATCTGAGAAGTACAATGTGCTTTCAATTTTATATTTCATTGATGTTCTGGCCTCCCCACAGGGTAGACAAAGGGAACACATCATTGAATGTGTTTGATAGAAGTGGAGTTCAGCCACAGCCAGTGATCCTGAGCGTGTTGCACATGGAACCAGGAGCCTCCAGTCCCTAGCTCAGGGTCTGGGCCTCATCCCCAGGCCTCTAGCCAGTAGTCCACCTCCAGGCCCTGTGTTCCTTCCATTTCATGACAAGGGTTTGGCCACCTGGAGTCAGGGTCCTGACATCTTTATAGGGCAGAATTGTTTTTGTTTCCCTAAAGCCTAAAGGTCAGTGAGCATGAGAGGTTGTAGAAAGGCTGAAGGGAATTCCTGGGCAGACTTGGGGTAGAGGACCTCCAAAGGACCAGGGCAGACTGGTCTGCCAGTTTGGAGACCCACCAGGTAGGGTAGCAGGATCTGGCTTGGACTCCTGTCAGGTGACATCTGGTCCAGTTGTCATTCCTCCCACAGCAATTCTTCTTGGGGAAATGGAGTAGAAAAGCTGCCACTGAGGTGGTTGGGCTGTGGAGAGAGGGTTATTGATATGGGCAAGAGATGGCTTTTGCTGGTGTTCAGACTCTGCCGCCTCCTTCACTTTGCCAGATATTTGTATGTGAGTGCTGGCTGACCTAGGCACTGGGGATTTGGGAAAACAGGACAGATACCTTCCACTTTCACGTTTAGGGCATGGGGGAGACAATAAGTAATAAACAAATGAGAAAATTTCAAGTAAGTTCCAAGAAGAAAATATGACAGAGTGAGGAGAGGGAGAGGGCCTGGGGGCTTCTTTGGATTAGGAGGTCAGCAAGGCTTTTGCAAGGAGAAGTCCCCTAAACTTAGTCCCAAAGACAAGATGGGGCCTGCTGTACTGAAACCTAGTGGGAGAGTATTCCAGAACAGCGGCAGAGTCCCTGAGGTAGGAACAGACACACAATTTACCAGCCCCCAGCAGCTGAATATTCTCCCAGAACCCACATGGCACGTGGGAGACTAGGAAGCAGACGTGTGGAGTTTGCATTCTGGCTGCCTGTTTACTTAATAACTGTGGGGCTTTGAGCAAGTCACTCAACCACTGAGACCCTCAGCTTCCTTATCTGTGAAGTAAAAGGATGACTCTCTCTGGGGCTTACTATGTGTATTAGAAATGATGTAATGTAAAAGGCTTTAGCACTGCTCCTGGCACCCAGGATTAGTAGCTTTGCTTTATGGCTAAAGGCACCTTCTAGCCCTCCCAGCTCTGCCTGGTTTCTCATTCCTCATTGCCTGCGAGCAAAAGCCCAGCCTTCTGTGCCAGCCCCTCACACCCTGGCGGTCTCGGTCCAGCCACCTAACATAGGCTCCCTAGAACTCAGGATTGCCTGTTCTCAGGACTCCAAACACCACTGCTTCTGGAACTTTGACAAGGCAGTGGCACGCTCGCTTCCTGCCTGGGTCATGAAGATCCCCTCTCAGAACCACCTGCCCCTCTTGCAGCAGACCCCTCCTGCAGGCCAAGACCTCAGCCAAATCAGAGGCAGCCCAGAAGGAAAGGCAACTTTCTGTGAAGACAGATCCCAGTGCAATCCCAACTCTTCCTCTTGCTATGTGATCTTGACTGATTTATTTAAACTACTGAGTCCAATTGGCCTCATCTGTAAAATAATGGTACTTTCAGAGGTAGGAAATTACTATTTTACCACAACCAGTACCAGTTTCACATGGGAAAGGAATGATCTTAGTTTAGTAAAATGCACAGTAGGTGGGAGGCTGAGGCGGGTGGATCATGAGGTCAGGAGATCGAGACCATCCTGGCTAACACGGTGGAACCCCGTCTCTACTAAAAATACAAAAAATTAGCCGGGCATGGTGGCGGGCGCCTGTAGTCCCAGCTACTCGGGAGGCTGAGGCAGGAGAATGGCGTGAACCCAGGAGGCGGAGGTTGTGGTGAGCCGAGATAGTGCCACTGCAGTCCAGCCTGGGTGAAAGAGTGAGACTCCATCTCAAAAAAATAAAAAAAAAAAAGCACAGTAGGACATGAGGGTGGGAGGGGCCCCTAGGGGAGGCTGGAGTAAGAAGAGGAATAGGGAACCATCCTAGTCTGCATGAGAAGGGACCAGAATTGGTGGTGGGCTCGGGGAGAGGATTAGAGAAGAGAGGGCTGCAGCAACCAGGAACTGAGGCAGAAGGGTAGGAAATGCCCAGGGGCTTCCTAAGAACTTAAGTCCACTTTTAATTTTCCCTGCATCTTGGAGTGAGATGCACGTTTCCAGCTATTGCCCCTAAATCTTCAGAAAAATCTCTACATCCAACTTCCATGCCTGCTTGTACTCAGAAGCTTGGGGATCAGGGAAAGTTTCTGGGTCTGTGCTGGGAGGTGTCATAGGAAGAGACACAAAATGAAGAAGAAGGATAATTCAGCAGAATTCTGAAATCAGAGCCAGAAGAGGATAGAAGAAGCACCAATCTCTGAGAATTCCCAGAAGTCTTGGTGAGGGCACTGCACATGCCAGGGGGAGGGGTTCAAGACAATCAGGTCTAGATTTTAAGGGACAGATGACCCTGGCTGACACCAGGGTTGGGCCACTTTTTAAGGCACTGGAGGAGAGTCAGCAGCTTCTGTGGGTATTTGTATTCAAAGGGCTCTCTTACAAGACATTCACGGACATTACCCTAGCTGGGGGACTTGGCCCCCTGGTGGTCTCTCTTACCTGGCTTGGGTCAGAGGGTAGGGTTTAGGTGATTTGCTTCCTGAAAGCATGGGGATGCCTAGCTGGTTCCTTAATGCCTTCTGATGACTCTGTGTCCCCAGTGCAGCCCTGAGGTGTGGGACCAAGCCTCAGAAAACAAATCACATGCACTGAAGCAACTTCTGCTTTGAGTGCTGGTCTGCTCTCCAGACCCACTGGTTATTTGAGTGAGCCAGCGAATGAGTGAAGAGCTGCTCAGGAATTCCATCCTGTCCAAGTGGTTGGAGTGATGCAGCCAGCTTCCAAGAGTGAGCTGAGTCCCCTTCACCTTAACAGCTGCAAGGATGCAGGGGAGTGTTGGTGAGAGGAGTGGTGCATCTTTGCACAGAAATTCAGGTTCTAGGCTTGGGCTTAGAGGGAAGCCAGATATTCAGGCCTATCCTTGGCCATCCTGGTAACCAGTACTCTTGGAGGTCCTCCACCTCCCTAGGAGGGCTGCTGGTTCTACTCATGAGGGGAACTCCACAAGCTCCTTTGGATGGGGCTCCTTCCTTCTCTCTGCCCTCTCCTCTACTGCGTGATCCCATTAAGCTGCTCTGGCTCCTGGAAGGCAAAGTCCAGGAAATTCATCGTCTCTAAGCAGACTTTAACCCCAGCCTGTACCACAAGGCTCCCCAGAGGTGCAGGAGCACAGAGAAGCTTCCTACTTGGAACAGAGGGAAAAATACAGCATGAATTCATGTCTCAATGAATTATCCTGCAATTATCTTCATATAAATCACCTCAAATGGCTCAGATGTAGGGGGCTGGTGCAAGTTTGTGTTGCCACAAGAAAGCTTTCCTGGGACATTTGGGAGCCCAGCTCTTTGAACCCAGGATTTAGAGAGGAATTGTAAGCTATATCCCTGGAGACCCCAGCCTCCTTCCTCAGCACTGTCACCTGTGAATGCCACTTCCTTACTCCAAAAAGGCTTCTAGTCCCTGTTGTCTGTTGATCTAAAAGGTAAAGAAGCTGAGGCAAAATTAATATAAATAGAAAGTTTATTTGGGCCAGGCCTGAGGATTACAACCCAGCAGTATAGATTCAAGTTGTCCTAAGTATACTGTCTAATTAGCAGCAGTTACAAATGGGAAGGAAGAGGCCATTCCTGAGTTGTTTACCAAGACTTTACCTTAAAATAACATAAGCTGTTGACTATACATTGTTAAGCTATAGACTGGGTTATAGTTTCTGGTGGAGCATTATTAGGTTACTTTGTAGCTACTAGTGGCAATAGCAAGCAGTTTTAAGAGATGAATACATATCTTAAAAATGGGGTGGGGGAGTAGGATGTGATTGTGGCTTTAGTTTCATGCCTCTCTGGGTCTGATAATTTAAAAGGATTTGCGTTTCTCAGATAAATTTTCTTTTATTTTCTCATTTCCCCCTTTTGATCAAAAATATTTCTTCTTGAAAGCATTGATGATCAAAATCTGAGTGTCAAGGTGTCCCTCATTGCTGGGAAGGCTCGATCTTAGGGTAGTCCTGTCAAAGTCATTGATCTATAGCTGCTGTCACTTGTTAAATCATCTCTAGTCTGTAGGGTACCATGAATTTAGTTTTCTTAGAAGTAGTAAAACAATGAGAGATATATAGTAGAAATATAATACGCACAAGGACTATAATAAAGAAGAAAATGTGTATGCCAAAATTTTTAATAAACCTATTCCATTGGGGAAGTCAGTTAAACGCATCATGAAGAAAATTAAAGCCTGGTCCTTTTTTAGAGACTTGTATCCAGGAAGTAGTTCAGAATGTAGTCCAAATTGTAGGAAGATAATAAAAACTCAGAAAAATGGACAGGGCTAGAGTCTAATAACAGGTGTACTGTAGTTTTCTTCTGAAACATAATTTTTTTCTGTTTTCAGCCCCCATTTTTACCAACGATAAATCTTAGTAGGACCAATTTATTTGTAAAATAAGTTTTAATGTTATACTTGGTCTGATTACTTGCATAAAGTGCAAGAAAAATGATTGGCCAAATAGGCTCTTTTAGGTTGACTTTGCTGGAACTTTCATAAGGAATTTTGGATTACACTGTTAAAAGTTTTGAGGTTAGGAAATCAAGCCAAGGATTCACCACTAGACTGCCATTGTACTACCTGTAGGAATTGGTAAATTTGTCTCTTCACAAGGTCCCCAAAATATCTTGAGGTTCCCAAACCTGTCTAAAAGTGACATTCTTTACTTACCACAAGGACAGAAATCTTGAAAGGGAACTGTGTAAGATAAGGTTTCAGGCCAGTCTTTCCAAGAGGCTTTTTATCAGCTCTATAAAGTCAACCTCAATTCCTCAAAGCAGTCTGATCATCTCTGAAAATATACCACTCCAGTCAAAGTCTGGCTAAAAACACCACCACCACCAAACAATGTCTTCAGTTGTGTCCTGTTACAGAAAACAGATTCTTATTGAACTAGTGCAGATTACTAGATTGCCATGAAATAAGAATACCCATGAATAATTTCCAAATTTTGGGGAAACAAAGTAGAGAGAAAGGCAAATGTTTTGATTTTGCTTATAAAGATATATTACCCAATTGCTATAACCTATAAATAGCTCAAAAGAAAAATATATTTTTGACTCTGGAAAACAAAATATAAAAAAAATCAATGTTTGAAATAAAAAGTCTTAAAAATCATTTCAGTTCTTTATCAGTTTAGTGACATGTAATTCATGTTCTGCTTGATGTTGGGTTAGTAATCTTCATGAACACATTAGTTTATTGAGTTTTGAAGATTTTTACTTAGTCCAGTGGTATGATCTCCGAAGTTATCAGATGTCTGTACTCAAGAGTACTTGTCAGGGTCCCTTTTCATGAATTTCTTTGAAGAAAAAGCAAATTTTGGATTGTAGCAAATTTTTAAAAAAATTTTGTTATTGTACTTCAAGTTCTGGGATACATGTGCAGAATGTGCAGGTTTGTTACATAGGTATACATGTGCCATGGTGGTTTGCTGCACACATCAACTCATCATCTACATTAGGTATATCACCTAATGCTATCCTCCCCTAGCCCCCCATCCCCCGACAGGCCCTGGTGTGTGATGTTCTCCTCCCTGTGTCCACGTGTTCTCATTGTTCACCTCCAACTTATGAGTGAGAATATGTGGTGTTTGGTTTTCTGTTCTTGTGTTAGTTTGCTGAGAATGATGGTTTCCAGCTTCATCCATGTCCCTGCAAAGGACATGAACTCATCCTTTTTTTTTTACAGCTGCATAGTATTCCATGGTGTAGATATACCACGTTTTCTTTAACCAGTCTATTATTGATGGACATTTGGGTTGGGTCCAAGTCTTTGCTATTTTGTGAACAGTGCTGCAATAGCAATAAACATATGTGTGCATGTGTTGTGGTTTTTTATTTTTTTTCTTTTTTTGAGATGGAGTCTTGCTCTGTCGCCCAGGCTGGAGTGCAGGGGCGCAATCTTGGCTCACTGCAAGCTCCATCTCCTGGGTTCACGCAATTCTCCTGCCTCTGCCTCCCAAGTAGCTGGGACTACAGGTGCCCACCACCATGCCCGGCTAATTTTTTTTAATTTTTTAGTAGAGACAGGGTTTCACCATGTTAGCCAGGATGGTCTTGATCTCCTGACCCTGCCTTGATCCCCCTGCCTCGGCCTCCCAAAGTGCTGGGATTACAGGTGTGAGCCACTGTGCCCGGCTGCATGTGTTTTTATAGTAGAATGATTTATAATCCTTTGCTGGGTCAAATGGTATTTCTGGTTCTAGATCCTTGAGGAATCGCCACACTGTCTTCCACAATGGTTGAACTAGTTTATACTCCCACCAACATTGTAAAAGAGTTCTGATTTCTCCACATCCTCTCCAGCATCTGTTGTTTCCTGACTTTTTAATAATCGCCATTCTAACTGGTGTGAGATGGTATCTCATTGTGGTTTTGATTTGCATTTCTCTGATGACCAGTGATGATGAGCTTTTTTTCAGATGTTTGTTGGCTGCATAAATGTCTTCTTTTGAGAACTGTCTGTTCATATCCTTCACCACTTTTTGATGGGATTTTTTTTTCTTGTAAATTTGTTTAAGGCCTTTGTAGATTCTGGATATTAGCCCTTTGTCAGATGGATAGATTGCAAAAATGTTCGCCTATTCTGTAGGTTGACTGTTCACTCTGATGACAGTTTCTTTTGCTGTGCAGAAGCTCTTTAGTTTAATTAGATCCCATTTGCCTATTTTGGCTTTTGTTGCCGTTGCTTTAAACCATTTTTTGTTTTGTTTTGTTTTGTTTTTCAGAAGAATCAAAGTAGAATACTAATTGTCTGTAAATGACAAAAGACTTAGGATAGCTATGGTTAAAGACACAATTGAAAAGGAAATTTGGGTATTCCTGTGGCATACAGCAGTTTAATCATAATCATGACTGATTTCATATAACAAGACATATCTGAAGTGGAATCTCCTACAATTTTGGAACATATTAACATAGCTATACAAATATAACTCAAAGTTAAATACTATTTCTTATTTGACAGTGCTTCCCATATGATTTTAATATACCAAATAAGCCTAATATATCTCTCTTGGACTTCCAGGGTTTTCTTCTGGAAAAGACTTAATTTTAGAATTTTAAATTTGATTTTGGGAGTATGTCAAATACTGAAGGTTTAAAATATTTGATCAAAATAGGATTACAGGTCACTAATAATAGTCATTCATTTAACCAAAGTGATAATTCCAATATTTCTGAAAGCAAAAACCTTCTTTGCATATAAATAGGACCAAAAAACCACAAAAAACAAAAACACCTTTACTCTTTGATAGAGAGGAGACTCAGTTTTCCAAGCAATCAAAAGACCTAATAAAGACAGCATTGGATGAAAAAATGTCTTTCCCTCTTTTTTCCACTCAGAAGGTGAACAAAAAATTAATCCTTATTAGTACTTCACAAAAATATTGTTCAAAAGAGAAAAACAAATCTTACCTTTGCATCAGTGTATTATTAATGTAAAGCTAATTTTAATTAAACCTTATAAACAAATCTATCCAGATGTTTATTTACAAGATGGCTGAATAGGAACAGCTCCAGTCTACAGCTCCCAGCATGAGTGATGCAGAAGACTGGTGATTTCTGCATTTCCAACTGAGGTACCAGGTTCATCTCACTGGGGCTTGTCGGACAGTGGGGGCAGGACAGTGAGTGCAGCCCACTGAGTGTGAGCTAAAGCAGGGCAAGGCATCACCTCACCTGAGAAGCACAGGGGGTCAGGGAATTCCCTCTCCTAGCCAAGGGAAGGGGTGAGAGATGGCACCTGGAAAATCGGGTCACTCCCACCCTAGCACTGTGCTTTTCCAACGGTCTTAGCAAACAGCACACCAGGAGATTATATCCCACGCATGGATCAGAGGGTCCCATGCCCACGGAGCCTCACTCATTGCTAGCACGGCAGTCTGAGATCAAACTGCAAGGCGGCAGCAAGGCTGGGGGAGGGGCACCCACCATTGCTGAGACTTGAGTAGGTAAGCAAAGCTTCTGGGAAGCTTGAACTCGGTGGAGCCCACTGCAGCTCAAGGAGGCCTGCCTGCTTCTGTGGACTCCACCTCTGGGGGCAGGGCATAGCTGAACAAAAGGCAGCAGAAACCTCTGCAGACTTAAATGTCCCTGTCTGACAGCTTTGAAGAGAGTAGTGGTTCTCCCAGCATGGAGTTTGAGATCTGAGAACGGACAGACTGCCTCCTCAAGTGGGTCCCTGACCCCCAAGTAGGCTAACTGGGAGGCACCCCCCAGTAGGGGTAGACTGACACCTCACACGGCCAGGTACCCCTCTGAGACAAAGCTTCCAGAGGAATGATCAGGCAGGAAAACTTGCTGTTCAGCAATATTTGCTGTTCTGCAGCCTCCACTGCTGATACACAGGCAAACAGGGTATGGAGTGGACCTCCAGCAAACTCCAACAGACCTGCTGCTGAGGGTCCTGACTGTTAGAAGGAAAACTAACAAACAGAAAGGACATCCACACCAAAACCCCATCTATACGTCACCATGATCAAAGACCAAAGGTAGATAAAACCACAAAGATGGGGAAAAAACAGAGCAGAAAAGCTGAAAATTCTAAAAATCAGAGCGCCTCTCCCACTCCAAAGGAACGCAGCTCCTCACCAGCAACAGAACAAAGCTGGACGGAAAATGACTTTGATGAGTTGAGAGAAGAAGGCTTCAGGCGATCAAACTTCTCTGAGCTAAGTTTGAACCCATCACAAAGAAGCTAAAAACCTTGAAAAAAGATTAGACGAATGGCTAACTAGAATAACCAGTCTAGAGAAGTCCTTAAATGACCTGATGGAGCTGAAAATCATGGCACAAGAACTACGTGACAAATGCACAAGCTTCAGTAGCTGATTCGATCAACTGGAAGAAAGGGTATCAGTGATTGAAGATCAAATGAATGAAGTGAAGCGAGAAGAGAAGTTTAGAGAAAAAAGAGTAAAAAGGAATGAACAAAGCCTCCAAGAAATATAGGACTCTGTGAGAAGAGCAAATCTACATCTGATTGGTGTTCCTGAAAGTGACGGGGAGAATGGAACCAAGTTGGAAAACACTCTGCAGGATATTATCCAGGAGAACTTCCCCAACGTAGCAAGGCAGACCAACATTCAAATTCAGGAAATACAGAGAACACCACAAAGATACTCCTCAAGAAGAGCAACTCCAAGACACATAATTTTCAGATTCACCAAAGTTGAAATGAAGGAAAAAATGTTAAGGGCAGCCAGAGAGAAAGGTCAGGTTACCCACAAAGGGAAGCCCATAAGACTAACAGCTGATCTCTTGGCAGAAACTCTACAAGCCAGAAGAGACTGGGGGCCAATATTCAACATTCTTAAAGAAAAGAATTTTCAACCCAGAATTTCATATCCAGCCAAACAAAGCTTTATAAGTGAAGGAGAAATAAAATTCTTTACAGACAAGCAAATGCTGAGAGACTTTGTCAACACCAGGCCTGCCCTACAAGAGCTCCTGAAGGAAGCACTAACCATGGAAAGGAACAACCGGTACCAGACACTGCAAAAACATGACAAATTGTAAAGACCATCGAGGCTAGGAAGAAACTGCATCAACTAACGAGCAAAATAACCAGCTAACATCATAATGACAGGATGAAATTCACACATAACAATATTAACCTTAAATGAAAATGGGTTAAATGCTCCAATTAAAAGACACAGACTGGCATTTTGGATAAACAGTCAAGACCCATCAGTGTGCTGTATTCAGGAGACCCATCTCACATGCAGAGACACACATAAGCTCAAAATAAAGGGATGGAGGAAGATCTACCAAGCAAATGGAAAACAAAGGCAGGGATTGCAATCCCAGTCTCTGATAAAACAGACTTTAAACCAACAAAGATCAAAAGAGACAAAGAAGGCCATTACATAATGGTAAAGGGATCAATTCAAAAAGAAGAGCTAACTATCCTAAATATATATGCACCCAATACAGGAGCACCCAGATTCATAAAGCAAGTCCTTAGAGATCCACAAAGAGATTTAGATTCCTACACAATAATAATGAGAGACTTTAACACCCCACTGTCAACATTAGACAGATCAACGAGACAGAAAGTTAACAAAGATATCCAGGAATTGAACTCAGCTCTGCACCAAGCGGACCTAAAGACAGCTACAGAATTCTCCACCCCAAATCAACAGAATATACGTTCTTCTCAGCACCACATAGCACTTATTCCAAAACTGACCACACAGTTGGAAGTAAAGCACTCCTCAGCAAATGTAAAAGAACAGAAATTATGACAAACTGTCTCTCAGACCACAGTGCAATCAAATTAGAAGTCAGGATTAAGAAACTCACTCAAAACAGCTCAACTACATGGAAACTGAACAACCTGCTCCTGAATGAATACTGGGTACATAACAAAATGAAGGCAGAAATAAAGATGTTCTTTGAAACCAATGATAACAAAGACACAACATACCAGCATCTCTGGTACACATTTAAAGCAGTGTGTAGAGGGAAATTTATAGCACTAAATGCCCACAAGGAAAAGCAGGAAAGATCTAAAATTGACACCCTAACATCACAATTAAAAGAACTAGATAAGCAAGAGCAAACATATTCAAAAGCTAGCAGAAGGCAAGAAATAACTAAGATCAGAGCAGAACTGAAAGAGATAGAGACACAAAAACCCTTCAAAAAATCAATGAATCCAGGAGCTGGTTTTCTGAAAAGATCGACAAAATTGATAGACCACTATCAAGACTAATAAAGAAGAAAAGAGAAGAATCAAATAGATGCAATAAAAAATGATAAAGGAGATATCACCACCGATCCCACAGAAATACAAACTACCATCAGAGAATACTATAAACACCTCTACGCAAATAAACTAGAAAATCTAGAAGAAATGGATAAATTCCTGGACACATATACAATCCCAAGACTAAACCAGGAAGAAGTTGAATCCCTGAATACACCAATAACAGGCTCTGAAATGGAGGCAATAATTAATAGCCTACCAACCAAAAAAAGTCCAGGACCAGATGGATTCACAGCCAAATTCTACCAGAGGTACAAGGAGAAGCTGGTACCATTCCTTCTGAAAGTATTCCTATCAATAGAAAAAGAAGGTATCCTCCCTAACTCGTTTTATGAGGCCAGCATCATCCTGATACCAAAGCCTGGCAGAGACACAACAACAAAAAAGAGAATTTTAGACCAATATCCCTGATGAACATCGATGCAAAAATCCTCAATAAAATACTGGCAAACTGAATCCAGCAGCACATCAAAAAGCTTATCCACTATGATCAAGTGGGCTTCATCCCTGGGATGGAAGGCTGGTTCAACATACACAAATCAATAAATGTAATCCAGCATATCAACAGAACCAAAGACAAAAACCACATGATTATCTCAATAGATGCAAAAAAAGGCCTTTGACAAAATTCAACAACCCTTCATGCTAAAAACTCTCAATAAATTAGGTATTGATGGGACATATCTCAAAATAATGACAGCTATTTATGACAAACCTACAGCTAATATACTGAATGGGCAAAAACTGGAAGCATTCCCTTTGAAAACTGGCACAAGTCAGGGATGCCCTCTCTTACCACTCCTGTTCAACATGTTATTGGAAGTTCTGGCCAGGACAATCAGGCAAGAGAAATAAATAAAGGGTATTCAATTAGGAAATGAGGAAGTCAAATTGTCCCTATTTGCAGATGACATGATTGTATATTTAGAAAACCCCACCGTCTCAGCCCAAAATCTCTTTAAGCTGATAAGCAACTTCAGCAAAGTCTCAGGATACAAAGTCAATGTGCAAAAATCACAAGCATTCCTATACACCATTAACAGACAAACAGAGAGCCAAATCATGAGTGAACTCCCATTCACAATTGCTACAAAGAGAATAAAATACCTAGGAATCCAACTTACAAGGGATGTAAAGGACCTCTTCAAGGAGAACTACAAAGCACTGCTCAACGAAATAAAAGAGGACACAAACAAATTGAAGAACACTCCATGCTCATGGATAGGAAGAATCAATATTTTGAAAATGGCCATACTGCCTAAAGTAATTTATAGATTCAATGCCATCCCCATCAAGCTACCAATGACTTTCTTCACAGAATTGGAAAAAACTACTTTAAAGTTCATATGGAACCAAAAAAGAGCTGACATTGCCAAGAGAATCCTAAGTCAAAAGAACAAAGCTGGAGGCATCATGCTACCTGACTTCAAATTATATTACAAGGCTCAGTAACCAAAACAGCATGGTACTGGTACCAAAACAGAGATATAGACCAATGGAACAGAACAGAGGCCTCAGAAATCATACCACACATCTACAACCATCTGGTCTTTGACAAACATGACAAAAACAAGCAATGGGGAAAGGATTCCCTATTTAATAAATGGTGTTGGGAAAACTGGCTAGCCATATGTAGAAAGCTGAAACTGGATCCCTTCCTTACACCTTATACAAAAATTAATTCAAGATGGATTAAAGACTTACATGTTAGACCTAAAACCATAAAAACCCTAGAAGAAAACCTAGGCGATACCATTCAGGACACAGGCATGGGCAAGAACTTCATGTCTAAAACACCAAAAGCCATGGCAACAAAAGCCAAAATTGACAAATGGGATCTAATTAAACTAAAGAGCTTCTGCACAACAAAAGAAACTACCATCAGAGAGAACAGGCAACCTACAGAATGGGAGAAAATTTTTGCAATCTTCTCTGACAAAGGGCTAATAGCCCTGACAAAGGGCTAATATCCAGAATCTACAAAGAACTCAAACAAGTTTACAAGAAAAAAACAACCCCATCAACAAGTGGGTGAAGGATATGAACAGACACTTCTCAAAAGAAGACATTTATGCAGCCAAAAAACACATGAAAAAATGCTCACCATCACTGGCCATCAGAGACATGCAAATCAAAACCACAATGAGATACCATCTCATGCCAGTTAGAATGGCAATCATTAAAAAGTCAGGAAACAACACGTGCTGGAGAGGATGTGGAGAAATAGGAACACTTTTACACTGCTGGTGGGACTGTAAACTAGTTCAACCATTGTGGAAGTCAGTGTGGCGATTCCACAGGGATCTAGAACTAGAAACACCATTTGACCCAGCCATCCCATTACTGCGTATATACCCAAAGGACTATAAATCATGCTGCTATAAAGACACATACACACGTATGTTTATTGTGGCATTATTCACAATAGCAAAGACTTGGAACCAACCCAAATGTCCAACAATGATAGACTGGATTAAGAAAATGTGGCACATATATACCATGGAAAACTATGCAGCCATAAAAAATGATGAGTTCATGTCCTTTGTAGGGACATGGATGAAGCTGGAAATCATCATTCACAGCAAACTATCACAAGGACAAAAAACAAAACACCACATGTTCTCATTCATAGGTGGGAATTGAACAATGAGAACACTTGGACACAGGAAGGGGAACATCACACACCGGGGCCTGTTGTGGGTTGGGGGGAGGGGGGAGGGAAAGCATTAGGAGATATACCTAATGTAAATGACAAGTTAATGGGTGCAGCACACCAACATGGCACATGTATACATATGTAACAAACCTGCACGTTGTGCACATGTACCCTAGAACTTAAAGTGTAATTAAAAAAAAAAAAGAAAAAAACAAACAACCCTATCAAAAAGTGGGCAAAGGATGTAAACAGACACTTCTCAAAAGAAGACATTTATGCAGCCAACAGACACATGAAAAAATGCTCATCACCACTGGCCATCAGAGACATGCAAATCAAAACCACAATGAGATACCATCTCACACCAGTTAGAATGGCAATTTTTAAAAAGTCAGGAAACAACAGGTGCTGGAGAGGATGTGGAGAAATAGGAACACTTTAACACTGTTGGTGGGACTGTAAACTAGTTCAACCATTGTGGAAGATAGCGTGGCAATTCCTCAATGATCTAGAACTAGAAATACCATTTGACCCAGCCATCCCATTACTGGGTATATACCCAAAGGATTATAAATCATGCTGCTATAAAGACACATGCACACATATGTTTATTGCGGCACTATTCACAATAGCAAAGACTTGGAACCAACTCAAATGTCCATCAATGATAGACTGGATTAAGAAAATATGGCACATATACACCACGGAATACTATGCAGCCATAAAAAAGGAAGAGTTCATGTCCTTTGTAGGGACATGGATGAAGCTGGAAACCATCATTCTCAGCAAACTATCGCAAGCACAAAAAACCAAGCACTGCATGTTCTCACTCATAGGTGGGAATTGAACAACGAGAACACTTGGACACAGGAAGGGGAACATCACACACTGGGGCCTGTCGTGGTGTGGGGGGAGGAGGGGAGGGAGAGCATTAGGAGATATACCTAATGCAAATGACGAGTTAATGGGTGCAGTGCACCAACATGGCACATGTATACATATGTAACAAACCTGCACGTTGTGCACACGTACCCTAGAACTTAAAGTATAATTAAAAACAAAAAACAAAAAACAAATCTATCCAATCTCAATCTCAGTTTTTTTTTTTTTTTTTAATTATACTTTAAGTTTTAGGGTACATGTGCACACTGTGCAGGTTAGTTACATATGTATACATGTGCCATGCTGGTGCGCTGCACCCACTAACTCGTCATCTAGCATTAGATATATCTCCCGATGCTATCCCTCCCCCCTGCCCCCACCCCACAACAGTCCCCAGAGTGTGATGTTCCCCTTCCTGTGTCCATGTGATCTCATTGTTCAATTCCCACCTATGAGTGAGAATATGCGGTGTTTGGTTTTTTGTTCTTGCGATAGTTTACTGAGAATGATGATTTCCAATTTCATCCATGTCCCTACAAAGGACTTGAACTCATCATTTTTTATGGCTACATAGTATTCCATGGTGTATATGTGCCACATTTTCTTAATCCAGTCTATCATTGTTGGACATCTGGGTTGGTTCCAAGTCTTTGCTATTGTGAATAATGCCACAATAAACATACGTATGCATGTGTCTTCATAGCAGCATGATTTATAGTCCTTTGGGTATATACCCAGTAATGGGATGGCTGGGTCAAATGGTATTTCTAGTTCTAGATCCCTGAGGAATCGCCACACTGACTTCCACAATGGTTGAACTAGTTTATAGTCCCACCAGCAGTGTAAAAGTGTTCCTGTTTCTCCACATCCTCTCCAGCACCTGTTGTTTCCTGACTTTTTAACGATTGCCATTCTAACTGGTGTGAGATGGTATCTCATTGTGGTTTTGATTTGCATTACTCTGATGGCCAGTGATGATGAGCATTTTTTCATGTGTTTTTTGGCTGCATAAATGTCTTCTTTTGAGAAGTGTCTGTTCATGTCCTTTGCTCACTCTTTGATGGGGTTGTTTGTTTTTTTCTTGTAAATTTGTTTGAGTTCATTGTAGATTCTGGATATTAGCCCTTTGTCAGATGAGTAGGTTGCGAAAATTTTCTCCCATTTTGTAGGTTGCCTATTCACTCTGATGGTAGTTTCTTTTGCTGTGCAGAAGCTCTTTAGTTTAATTAGATCCCATTTGTCAATTTTGGCTTTTGTTGCCATGGCTTTTGGTGTTTTAGACATGAAGTCCTTGCCCATGCCTATGTCCTGAATGGTAATGCCTAGGTTTTCTTCTAGGGTTTTTATGGTTTTAGGTCTAACGTTTAAATCTTTAATCCATCTTGAATTAATTTTTGTATAAGGCGTAAGGAAGGGATCCAGTTTCAGCTTTCTACATATGGCTAGCCAGTTTTCCCAACACCATTTATTAAATAGGGAATCCTTTCCCCATTGCTTGTTTTTCTCAGGTTTGTCAAAGATCAGATAGTTGTAGATATGCGGCATTATTTCTGAGGGCTCTGTTCTGTTCCATTGATCTATATCTCTGTTTTGCTACCAGTACCATGCTGTTTTGGTTACTGTGGACTTGTAGTATCGTTTGAAGTCAGGTAGTGTGATGCCTGCAGCTTTGTTCTTTTGGCTTAGGATTGACTTGGTGATGTGGGCTCTTTTTTGGTTCCATATGAACTTTAAAGTAGTTTTTTCCAATTCTGTGAAGAAAATCATTGGTAGCTTGATGGGGATGGCATTGAATCTATAAATTACCTTGGGCAGTATGGCCATTTTCACGATATTGATTCTTCCTACCCAGGAGCATGGAATGTTCTTCCATTTGTTTGTATCCTCTTTTATTTCCTTGAGCAGTGGTTTGTAGTTCTCCTTGAAGAGGTCCTTCACATCCCTTGTAAGTTGGATTCCTAGGTATTTTATTCTCTTTGAAGCAATTGTGAATGGGAGTTCACTCATGATTTGGCTCTCTGTTTGTCTGTTGTTGGTGTATAAGAATGCTTGTGATTTTTGTACATTGATTTTGTATCCTGAGACTTTGCTGAAGTTGCTTATCAGCTTAAGGAGATTTTGGGCTGAGACAATGGGGTTTTCTAGATATACAATCATGTCATCTGCAAACAGGGACAATTTGACTTCCTCTTTTCCTAATTGAATACCCTTTATTTCCTTCTCCTGCCGAATTGCCCTGGCCAGAACTTCCAACACTCTGTTGAATAGGAGTGGTGAGAGAGGGCATCCCTGTCTTGTGCCATTTTTCAAAGGGAATGCTTCCAGTTTTTGCCCATTCAGTATGATATTGGCTGTGGGTTTGTCATAGATAGCTCTTATTATTTTGAAATACGTCCCATCAATACCTAATTTATTGAGAGTTTTTAGCATGAAGGGTTGTTGAATTTTGTCAACGGCTTTTTCTGCATCTTTTGAGATAATCATGTGGTTTTTGTGTTTGGCTCTGTTTATATGCTGGATTACATTTATTGATTTGCATATATTGAACCAGCCTTGCATCCCAGGGATGAAGCCTACTTGATCATGGTGGATAAGCTTTTTGATGTGCTGCTGGATTCGTTTTACCAGTATTTTATTGAGGATTTTTGCATCAATGTTCATCAAGGATATTGGTCTAAAATTCTCTTTTTTTGTTGTGTCTCTGCCCGGCTTTGGTATCAGAATGATGCTGGCCTCATAAAATGAGTTAGGGAGGATTCCCTCTTTTTCTATTGATTGGAATAGTTTCAGAAGGAATGGTACCAGTTCCTCCTTGTACCTCTGGTAGAATTCGGCTGTCAATCCATCTGGTCCTGGACTCTTTTTGATTGGTAAGCTATTGATTATTGCCACAATTTCAGCTCCTGTTATTGGTCTATTCAGAGATTCAACTTCTTCCTGGTTTAGTCTTGGGAGAGTGTATGTGTCCAGGAATTTATCCATTTCTTCTAGATTTTCTAGTTTATTTGCATAGAGGTGTTGGCAGTATTCTCTGATGGTAGTTTGTATTTCTGTGGGATCGGTGGTGATATCCCCTTTATCATTTTTCATTGCATCTATTTGATTCTTCTCTCTTTTATTCTTTATTATTCTTGCTAGCAGTCTATCAATTTTGTTGATCCTTTCAAAAAACCAGCTCCTGGATTCATTAATATTTTGAAGGGTTTTTTGTGTCTCTATTTCCTTCAATTCTGCTCTGATTTTAGTTATTTCTTGCCTTCTGCTAGCTTTTGAATGTGTTTGCTCTTGCTTTTCTAGTTCTTTTAATTGTGATGTTAGGGTGTCAATTTTGGATCTTTCCTGCTTTCTCTTGTGGGCATTTAGTGCTATAAATTTCCCTGTACACACTGCTTTGAATGCGTCCCAGAGATTCTGGTATGTTGTGTCTTTGTTATCATTGGTTTCAAAGAACATCTGTATTTCTGCCTTCATTTCGTTATGTACCCAGTAGTCATTCAGGAGCAGGTTGTTCAGTTTCCATGTAGTTGAGCTGTTTTGAGTGGGATTCTTAATCCTGAGTTCTAGTTTGATTGCACTGTGGTCTGAGAGATAGTTTGTTATAATTTCTGTTCTTTTACATTTGCTGAGGAGAGCTTTACTTCCCAGTATGTGGTCAATTTTGGAATAGGTGTGGTATGGTGCTGAAAAAAATGTATATTCTGTTGATTTGGGGTGGAGAGTTCTGTAGATTTCTATTAGGTCTGCCTGGTGCAGAGCTGAGTTCAATTCCTGGGTATCCTTGTTGACTTTCTGTCTCGTTGATCTGTCTAATGTTGACAGTGGGGTGTTAAAGTCTCCCATTGTTAATGTGTGGGAGTCTAAGTCTCTTCGTAGGTCACTCAGGACTTGGTTTATGAATCTTGGTGCTCCTGTGTTGGGTGCATATATATTTAGGATAGTTAGCTCTTCTTGCTGAATTGATCCCTTTACCATTATGTAATGGCCTTCTTTGTCTCTTTTGATCTTTGTTGGTTTAAAGTCTGTTTTATCAGAGACTAGGATTGCAACCCCTGCCTTTTTTTGTTTTCCATTGGCTTGGTAGATCTTCCTCCATGCTTTTATTTTGAGCCTATGTGTGTCTCTGCACGTGAGATGGGTTTCCTGAATACAGCACACTGATGGGTCTTGACTGTTTATCCAAAATGCCAGTCTGTGTCTTTTAATTGGAGCATTTAGTCCATTTACATTTAAAGTTAATATTGTTATGTGTGAATTTCATCCTGTCATTATGATGTTAGCTGGTTATTTTGCTCGTTAGTTGATGCAGTTTCTTCCTAGTCTCGATGGTCTTTACATTTTGGCATGATTTTGCAGCGGCTGGTACCGGTTGTTCCTTTCCCTGTTTAGTGCTTCCTTCAGGAGCTCTTTTAAGGCAGGCCTGGTGGTGACAAAATCTCTCAGCATTTGCTTGTCTGTAAGTATTTTATTTCTCCTTCACCTATGAAGCTTAGTTTGGCTGGATATGAAATTCTGGGTTGAAAATTCTTTTCTTTAAGAATGTTGAATATTGGCCCCCACTCTCTTCTGGCTTGTAGGGCTTCTGGCGAGAGATCAGCTGTTAGTCTGATGGGCTTCCCTTTTAGGGTAACCTGACCTTTCTCTCTGGCTGCTCTTAACATTTTTTCCTTCATTTCAACTTTGGTGAATCTGACAATTATGTGTCTTGGAGTTGCTCTTCTTGAGGAGTATCTTTGTGGCGTTCTCTGTATTTCCTGAATCTGAACGTTGGCCTGCCTTGCTAGATTGGGGAAGTTCTCCTGGATAATATCCTGCAGAGTGTTTTCCAACTTGGTTCCATTCTCCCTGTCACTTTCAGGTACACCAATCAGACGTAGATTTGGTCTTTTCACATAGTCCCATATTTCTTGGAGGCTTTGCTCATTTCTTTTTATTCTTTTTTCTCTAAACTTCCCTTCTCGCTTCATTTCATTCATTTCATCTTCCATTGCTGATACCCTTTCTTCCAGTTGATCGCATCGGCTCCTGAGGCTTCTGCATTCTTCACGTAGTTCTCGAGCCTTGGTTTTCAGCTCCATCAGCTCCTTTAAGCACTTTTCTATATTGGTTATTCTAGTTATACATTCTTCTAAATTTTTTTCAAAGTTTTCAACTTCTTTGTCTTTGGTTTGAATTTCCTCCTGTAGCTCAGAGCAATTTGATCGTCTGAAGCCTTCTTCTCTCAGCTCGTCAAAGTCATTCTCCATCCAGCTTTGTTCCGTTGCTGGTGAGGAACTGCATTCCTTTGGAGGAGGAGAGGCGCTCTGCTTTTTAGAGTTTCCAGTTTTTCTGTTCTGTTTTTTCCCCATCTTTGTGGTTTTATCTACTTTTGGTCTTTGATGATGGTGGTGTACAGATGGGTTTTTGGTGTGGATGTCCTTTCTGTTTGTTAGTTTTCCTTCTAACAGAGAGGACCCTCAGCTGCAGGTCTGTTGGAGTACCCTGCCGTGTGAGGTGTCAGTGTGCCCCTGCTGGGGGGTGCCTCCCAGTTACGCTGCTCGGGGGTCAGGAGTCAGGGACCCACTTGAGGAGGCAGTCTGCCCGTTCTCAGATCTCCAGCCACGTGCTGGGAGAACCACTGCTCTCTTCAAAGCTGTCCGACAGGGACATTTAAGTCTGCAGAGGTTGCTGCTGTCTTTTTGTTTGTCTGTGCTCTGCCCCCAGAGGTGGAGCCTACATAGGCAGGCAGGTCTCCTTGAGCTGTGGTGGGCTCCACCCAGTTCGAGCTTCCCGGCTGCTTTGTTTACCTAATCAAGCCTGGGCAATGGCGGGCGCCCCTCCCCGAGCCTAGCTGCTGCCTTGCAGTTTGATCTCAGACTGCTGTGTTAGCAATCAGCAAGACTCCGTGGGCGTAGGACCCTCTGAGCCAGGTGCGGGATATAATCTCGTGTTGCACCGTTTTTTAAGCCCGTCGGAAAAGCACAGTATTTGGGTGGGAGTGACCCGATTTTCCAGGTGCTGTCAATCACCCCTTTCTTTGACTCAGAAAGGGAACTCCCTGACCCCTTGCGCTTCCCAAGTGAGGCAATGCCTCGCCCTGCTTCTGCTCACGCACGGTGCGCGCACCCACTGACCTGCGCCCACTGTCTGGCACTCCCTAGTGAGATGAACCTGGTACCTCAGATGGAAATGCAGAAATCACCCGTCTTCTGCGTTGCTCACGCTGGGAGCTGTAGATCGGAGCTGTTCCTATTTGGCCATCTTTCAATCTCAGTTTTGACTGCACAAGATTTCTGTAAACCTTTTAACCTTTACAATTTTCTATTAAAGAACAGATCAGTGCTCCAAGAAAACCCTGTTATTTTGACCCAGGGGCCTAACTCTGGCCCTGCATCAGTGTATTTTTGATATGCTCCATTTTTAGGAAAAATAATCCCCTTCTAATTTAGCCAACTTGATCACACATAAAATTCTTTTCATGAGATTAATCTTCTACAGGCCTTCTACAACTTGCTTAAACCTTCAGTTTTGTGTTATATATCCCCTTTTTATATTGACATTCTACCTTAGGTGAAAATTTACTTTCCTTGCCCTCTTGTTTTGACCACACAAAGTTCTCTCAAGTAAAAGAAAAAAAAATATTCTTTTTTAAAAACTCTTTTTGCATCTTACTTTCTTTATATACTCTGTATGTAGAATTGTTTGTCTTATACTTAGTAGTTTTAATTGCATATATTAATTCCAGTGTTAACTCTTAGTAACCCTGATTTTCAGTGAAAAACCTAGGAACCGATTTTACTTATGTGTCAGATGCAGATCCCAGGACAAAGATTGGATGCAGCCTTTCCCAGCATGGTCAAGAGGCATAGCTGACCCATGGAGGATGCAGCCCAGGCACTGTCCCAAGGCTTCACCATGGCCACTATCTATACCACAGGATTTAAAGGCCCAAATTCAAAGACATAAGCTCACAGACAAATTAAGCAAGTGTCAAAAATATCATAAAAGCAACAGCTTTATGACTTTAAAATATCTAGTAGAGACATTATAAACAGATCTGATCAGTAGACCCAGGCAAAAATGTCTAAAATTCTGAAGACATTTCTATTATTTTATCAACAATTTAAAAACTATCTTTATTTACCAAAGAGTACTAAAGTCACAGGGACCTGAAAAGCATTTGGGTTATTTAACTTATGAGCCCTCGTTTATTTATAAGTCAATGGTATCACAACCAATATACAAACAGCCATGTATATATGTACACATAATACAGACAGGCACAAATAAAGACATTATAGCTTTGATTTAAAACTCTTAACCATGAGACCTGTAAAAGTCACTAGCTTGAAAGGATGGTGGGATTCAAACTGTGTCTTTGTGAATGAAAAAGGTTAAAGTTTATCTCTCTCACAGGGCTGAAGCCCTTACGGAGTTTTAGAGAAAACATGGTAGCAAATTTACTTCTCAAATCAGAGAGAGAGAGACAGAGAGAATTTGGCTTCTTTCAAGAAGGAGTTTGGGTGTGTTAGAGAAAGATTTAAAATGGATGCCAAGGTAACACAAATGATAGGAAAATGCCATAGCATTTTATAAGGAGACCAATTTTATTTAGATAAGTAGCTTTTAATTTAGCCTGTTTTCCAACTGGGCTGCTATGTTCAGGGCAGAGCCCATTAAGAAACATGACCAACAAAGCATTTGTAATTTTTAATGGCCTAATAATTTATGTGAAAAGCAGGTGCAGTTGGGAGGCAGAACATCTAGATATTTAAAAATCAAGGACTCCACTTTTACACTTTATCCTGAGTTCCCAGAAAGAGGAGAATGCCATGGGACTGAGCCACGCAATGCTTTCACAGTGCACTTTACTAGAAACACATTTCTTTAAGTGTTTAAATCATGCCTTTTAAATCTAAACATGCAAAGAAATGAGTAGCCCTCTGTAATAGTAACCATTCATTATACTTCCTAAAGTAAGGAAGAGAAAAAAGAAAGCAAAAATAAAAATTTTAAACTTTTTAGAAAATAACCATTCATTTTAAACAGCTGCTGTCAGCTACCTCCAAAACTGCAGCTCTTGCCATTGACTCAGCAGCCATCACACATACAAAGGTCAAGTGCTCTCTCACAGTAGAGAAATCTCTGGTACCCCTCAAAGCCAAAGAGATCAGGTAACACAATACAAAAGAAAGCAGAGCTTTAGACCTGAGAGGAACTCATCCATGACTCTTCAGACTCCACAGGAAGACAGAATACCCCAAAAAGAGGGTTAGTGGTACTCTTTTCTGTGTGCCTTAAGGGAATTTGAGTCATTAGAAGTCTCTTCTAGATTCTTTCATGTGTGACCAAAGACAACAAAGAGAAAGGAGGAACTTGTATATCAGCTTTTAATTAAGCTGACTTTGACCATAGAGCTTTTAAAAAAAAGTCTTTGCATATCTCTTATTATCAGGTTTTAGCCAGGAAAAATAGCTGGTATTCCTGGCATTTGAACTTTTGTTTTAACCAAAGGCAACCTCCCAAGTGACTCACCAAAACCAATAAGGCTTAACCAAGGTATGACTTTTTTTTTTTAATTTAAGTTCAAGGGTACATGTGCACAACATGCAGATTTGATACATAGGTATACATGTGCCATGTTGGTTTGCTGCATCCATCAACTCATCATTTACATTAGGTATTTCTCCTAATGCTATTCCTCCCCTAGTAGGCCCTGGTGTGTGATGTTCCCCACCCTGTGTCCAAGTGATCTCATTGTTCAGTTCCCACCTATGAGTGAGAACATGCAGTGTTTGGTTTTCTGTCCTTGTGATAGTTTGCTGAGAATGATGGTTTCCAGCTTCATCCAGCTTCATCCATCTCCCTGCAAAGGACATGAACTCATCCTTTTTTATGGTTGCCTAGTATTCCATAGTGTATATGTGCCACATTTCTTTAATCCAGTCTATCATTGATGGACATTTGGGTTGGTTCCAAGTCTTTGCTATAGTGAACAGTGCCGCAACAAACATACGTGTGCATGTGTCTTTATAGTAGTATGATTTATAATCCTTTGGGTACATACCCAGTAATGGGATGGCTGGGTCAAATGGTAATTCTAGTTCTAGATCCTTGAGGAATTGCCACACTGTCTTCCACAATGGTTGAACTAATTTACACTCCCACCAACAATGTAAAAGCATTCCTATTTCTCCACATCCTCTACAGCATCTGTTGTTTCCTGACTTTTTAATGATTGCCATTCTAACTGGTGTGAGATGGTATCTCATTGTGGTTTTGATTTGCATGTCTCTGATGACCAATGATGATGAGCATTTTTTCATGTGTCTTTTGCCTGCATAGATGTCTTCTTTTGAGAAGTGTATGTTTATATCCTTTGCCCACTTTTTGATGGGGTTGTTTTTTTCTTGTAAATTTGAGTTCTTTTTAGATTCTGGATATTAGCCCTTTGTCCGATGGGTAGATTGCAAAAATTTTCTCCCATTCTGTAGGTCACCTGTTCACTGTGATGGTAGTTTCTTTTGCTGTGCAGAAGCTCTTTAGTTTAATTTAGATCCCATTAGTCTATTTTGGCTTTTGTTGCCATTGCTTTTGGTGTTTTTGTCATGAAGTTCTTGCCCATGCCTATGTCCTGAATGGTATTGCCTAGGTTTTCTTCTAGGGTTTTATGGTTTTAGGTCTAACATGTAAGTCTTTAATCCATCTTGAATTAATTTTTGTACAAGTTGTAAGGAAGGGATCCAGTTTCAGCTTTCTACATATGGCTAGCCAGTTTTCCCAGCACCATTTATTAAATAGGGAATCCTTTCCCCATTTCTTGTTTTTGTCATGTTTGTCAAAGATCAGATAGTTGTAAATGTGTGGTGTTATTTCTGAGGCCTCTGTTCTGTTCCATTGGTCTATATCTCTGTTTTGGTACCAGTACCATGCTGTTTTGGTTACTGGAACCTTGTAATATAGTTTGAAGTCAGGTAGCATGATGCCTCCAGCTTTGTTCTTTTTGCTTAGGATTGTCTTGGCTATGTGGGCTCTTTTTTTGGTTCCGTAAGAACTTTCAAGTAGTTTTCTTTCCAATTCTGTGAAGAAAATCATTGGTAGCTTGATGGGGATGGCATTGAATCTATAAATTATTTTAGGCAGTATGGCCACTTTCACGATATTGATTCTTCCTCTCCATGAGCATGGAATATTCTTCCATTTGTTTGTGTCCTCTTTTATTTCATTGAGCAGTGGTTTGTAGTTCTCCTTGAAGAGGTCCTTCATATCCCTTGTAAGTTGTATACCTAGGCATTTTATTCTCTTTGTAGCAATTGTGAATGGGAGTTCACTCATGATTTGGCTCTCTGTTTGTCTGTTAATGGTGTATAGGAATGCTTGTGATTTTTGCACATTGACTTTGTATCCTGAGACTTTGCTGAGTTGCTTATCAGCTTAAGGAGATTTTGGGCTGAGACGGTGGGGTTTTCTAAATATACAATCGTGTCATCTGCAAACAGGGACAATTTGACTTCCTCATTTCGTAATTGAATACCCCTTATTTATTTCTCTTGCCTGATTGTCCTGGCCAGAACTTCCAACACCATGTTGAACAGGCGTGGTGAGAGAGGGCATCCCTGTCTTGTGCCAGTTTTCAAAGGGAATGCTTCCAGTTTTTGCCCATTCAGTATGATATTGTCTGTGGGTTTGTCATAAATAGCTGTCATTATTTTGAGATACGTTCCATCGATACCTAGTTTATTGAAGAGTTTTTTTTAGCATGAAGGGCTGTTGAATTTGTCAAAGGCCTTTTCTGAATCTACTGAGATAATCATGAGGTTTTTGTCATTGGTTCTGTTTATGTGATGGATTACGTCTATTGATTCGTGTATGTTGAACCAGCCTTCCATCCTAGGGATGAAGCTGACTTGATCATGGTGGATAAGCTTTTTGATGTGCTGCTAGATTTGGTTTGCCAGTATTTTATTGAGGATTTTCGCATCAATGTTCATCAGGGATATTGGTCTAAAATTCTCTTTTTTGTTGTTGTATCTCTGCCAGGCTTTGGTATCAGGATGCTGCTGGCCTCATAAAATGAGTTAGGGAGGATTCCTTCTTTTTCTATTGATTGGAATAGTTTCAGAAGGAATGGTACCAGCTCCTCTTTGTACCTCTGGTAGAATTTGGCTGTGAATCCATCTGGTCCTGGACTTTTTTTGGTTGGTAGGCTATTAATTATTGCCTCCATTTCAGAGCCTGTTATTGGTGTATTCAGGGATTCAACTTCTTCCTGGTTTAGTCTTGGGAGGGTGTATGTGTCCAGGAATTTATCCATTTCTTCTAGATTTTCTAATTTATTTGCGTAGAGGTGTTTATAGTATTCTCTGATAGTAGTTTGTATTTCTGTGGGATCGGTGGTGATACCCCCTTTATCATTTTTTATTGTGTCTATTTGATTCTTCTCTTTTCTTCTTTATTAGTCTTGAGAGTGGTCTATCAATTTTGTTGATCTTTTCAAAAAACAGCTCCTAGATTCACTGATTTTTTTTGAAGGGTTTTTGTGTCTCTATCTCTTTCAGTTCTGCTCTGATCTTAGTTATTTCTTGCCTTTTGCTAGCTTTTGAATTTGTTTGCTCTTGCTTATCTAGTTCTTTTAATTGTGATGTTAGGGTGTCAATTTTAGATCTTTCCTGCTTTCTCTTGTGAGCATTTAGTGCTATAAATTTCCCTCTACACACTGCTTTAAATGTGTACCAGAGATTCTGATACGTTGTGTCTTTGTCCTCATTAGTTTCAAAGAACATCTTTATTTCTGCCTTCACTTTGTTATGTACCCAGTAGTCATTCAGGAGCAGGTTTTTCAGTTTCTATGTAGTTGAGCGGTTTTGAGTGAGTTTTTAAATCCTCACTTCTAATTTGATTGCACTGTGGTCTGAGAGACAGTTTGTTGTGATTTCTGTTCTTTTACATTTGCTGAGAAGTGCTTTACTTCCAACTATGTGGTCAATTTTGGAATAAGTGCGATGTGGTGCTGAGGAGTGCTTTACTTCCAACTATGTGGTCAATTTTGGAATAAGTGCGATGTGGTGCTGAGAAGAATGTATATTCTGTTGATTTGGGGTGGAGAGTTCTGTAGATGTCTATTAGGTCTGCTTGGTGCAGAGCTGAGTTCAGTTTCTGGATATCCTTGTTAACCTTCTGTCTCATTGATCTGTCTAATATTGACAGTGGGGTGTTAAAGTCTCCCATTATTATTGTGTGGGAGTCTAAGTCTCTTTGTAAGTCTCTAAGGACTTGCTTTATGAATCTGGGTGCTCCTGTATTGGGTGCATATATATTTAGGATAGTTAGCTCTTCTTTTTGAATTGATCCCTTTACCATTATGTAATGGCCTTCTTTGTGTCTTTTGATCTTTGTTGGTTTCGTGAAGTATCTCCAAAGAAGTTCAAAGCAGTCCTCACAAGATCCAGAACTACCCCAAAGACAGCTCAAAGAAAGGAAGGTTTCGCTAGCTGCAAATGGAGTAAACTCAAATTTCTGTCTGGCCATGTTTTCTTGGATCTCAGCCTTTCAGCCTAGCACCTGTGCACAAGGACCCGAAGCCCCATATGCCCCACAAATGGAAAAAGAAGGGAGCCCAAAAGCTCTCCACGGAAAGGGAAAAGGACCAGTAACAAATGAGTATCCCAAAAGGTCATGAATCATGCAAATAATTTTAAACAAATCGGACTATTTCCCTGACCAGGGATTGAACCTGGGCCACCCTGGCCACTAGACTACAGCGTGGAGTGCTTTTTTGTGTGTCAATCCTGCAGGGGATCCAAAGCAGGAAGTTTGAGTGTTTAAAGGATTTTAACTTATTTCTGATCTGATTTGAGTTGGACTGCTGCTTTGCTAATTTTCCGGATGTTTGATATTGGGTCAGAAAATCAGTGTATTTATTAGTCTTGGTTTAGGACAGTTGTTAGATCTGCATTTTTATAATCACAGTAGTTTTATTTCCATCCTGCAGTTGCTCCATTTGTTCCTTTTGTTCTAAATTTAAATTCATTTTCCCCTCTGAGAGAAGGAAATGTGTACACTGTAAAATTCCAGAATATCTCTGGCTAAAAGGTGTATGGGAGTTGAGGGAACAAGCAGAAAGGGATGAGTAGATCACAGGGCTCATCTGAAGGAGCAGTGAGAGGTGAAAGGGAGAAAGCCTGTGAAGTCTATTTTAATAGTTTCAAATATTCCTTTGTTTACCTGTTGAATGGAAGAGGCAATTTTTTTCTGTTAGAGTTTCTTTTAGAGGTTTTAAGGTGTATTGGAAATAAGTCTCCTATTCAATTTATCTGGTTCTAAAACCAGCTCTTCCTAATTGTTCACAGAAATAATTTTTTTTTTTTTTTTTTTTGAGACGGAGTCTCGCTCTGTTGCCTAGGCTGGAGTGCAGTGGCACGATCTCGGCTCACTGAAACCTCTGCATCCTGGGTTCAAGCAATTCTCCTGCCTCAGCCTCCTGAGTAGCTGGACTACAGGTGCGTGCCACCATACCTGGCTAATTTTTCTATTTTTAGCAGAGACGGGGTTTCACCATGTTGGCCAGGATGTTCTTGATCTCCTGACCTCGTGATCCACCTGCCTTGGCCTCCTAAAGTGCTGGGATTACAGGCGTGAACCACTGTACCTGGCCTGTTTTTGGTATTTTTAAAGGCCTTCATTTTTGGTCATTGCTGCTTATGACCATCCCAGGTTAGGTGGGTCCACGTTCCTGGATATCTACAAGAGGGCACCCTATAAGTGTTCTACATAAATCCAGCTGGTGTTTTTAAAAGGAGCATTGAGATTTTGAAGCTTGATTTCCCATCATTTAGGAATTTTTCAAAAGTGAGACTGGGAATGCGTTTAGGGTCAAAGTGTGATGAGTCTCTGAGTGTGTCTAACTGCCAGGTGGCAGCAGAATGCTAAAAGTATGTGGGGCCAGACCCTTATAAGAGTCTGGAAGAGCAAAACGGGGGTACACTTTTCACTTAGTAACTAACAGGAACCAGTCACAAATGAAAGGCTAACCCTGAATTTTCAAGAGATAGAAAACAGCCACAATCTTAAAAGCATACTATGTAAAATGAAACCACCAGTGCCTAACTGCCAGTCTTTTGCCCTGAGTCTCTGCTGTGAGGCAGGCAGAAAAACCTTGACTCAAACCTCTGGTCCTGAGGCAGAGGTGGAAAAACCTTGACCCGAGCTTCTGCTGTGAGACAGAAGTGGGAAAAAAGGCAGTTCCCCACAGAGCTCTCCACCAGAATCTCCTGTCCAAAGACTGAAGCCCTCACTCTTCAAGAAAGAGTTTGAAAAATGGTCCAAAGAAAGTCTAGACCTTTAACCAAAGAGTGGGAGGTCTGAATTCAGGAAAACTCATCTGAAACACCCAACGGGACTTCTGAAGACAGACTGTTTATGCTGGTACCGAGCGCTGCTTTCTGAGAGAAACACCAAGCGGTTGGGGTCCGGGGGAGTCACTCTGAGTCCTGCTGATTTATGCCAGACATGTTGACCTAAAAGGAAGAAGCTGAGGCAAAATTAATAAAAGTAGAAAGTTTATTTGGGCCCAGCTTGAAGATTACAACCCAGGAGCATTGATTCAAGTTGTCCCAAATATACTCTCCAGTTGGCAGCAGTTACAAGTACACTGTTGAAAGGAAAGAAGAGTCCATTTCTGAGTTTGTTACCGGTGGCAGGCATCTGAGTTACTGGCGGTGAATCCATATGGGTCTGCAGCAACCTCAATTTTTGCCTTCTCAGAAGAAAGAATTCAACTGAGGGGCATAAGGCAGAAGAAGAGACCGAGGCAAGTTTTAGAGCAGGAGCGAAAGTTTATTAAAAAGCTTTAGAACAGGAATGAAGGAAAGTACACTTGGAAGAGGTCCAAGTGGGCGACTTGAAGGGCAAGTAGTCAGCTTGACCTTTGCCTTGGGGTTTTATACATTGGCCTACTTCCAGGGTCTTGCATCCTTTCTCCCCTGATTTTTCCCTTGGGGTCTGTTGTCTGCATGCACAGTGGCCTGCTAGCACTTGGGAGGTGAGCATGCACAGTGTGTGTACTGGAGTTGTACACATGCTCACTTGAGACATTTTTTTCCCTCACTGGTGGAATGTCCACGGAGGGTCATATACCTGTTAAACGCCATCATTTTGCCTCTTAGTGCGCATGTGTGAGCCCACTCTTCCAACTCCTGAAATCTTATCAGGAAGCTGCTGATCACCAGTTTCAGGTTTTGTTTTTTTTTAAAAAATCTATAGGGAGTCTGCTTTTCCCTGGCACTGACTGCGACCAATTGTTATTTTAGAGAGACAGTTAACAACTGCCTGGCCGTCACCTGATGGTCGCCTGACCTTCCTTGTTGTGATGGGCAAGCTCTCCTGCCCTGCTCA
This sequence comes from Pan troglodytes, assembly GCF_028858775.2. NCBI lineage: Eukaryota > Metazoa > Chordata > Mammalia > Primates > Hominidae > Pan > Pan troglodytes. Next base: position 50,668,004 of record NC_072403.2, read on the forward strand.
TATCTGCCTGACTACCTACTGTAACAAGTTGTTTACCAAGACTGTACATTAAAAATAACAACCTATAGATTGACTATACATTGTTAAGCTATAGGGTGTGGGTTATAGTGCCTGGAGCCAGCATTATTAGGTTAGTTTATAGCTGTGGCAGTAGCAAGCAGTTTCAAGAGATAAATACAAGTCTCAAAAGGGAGGGAGTAGGATGTGATTGCTGCCTCATTTTAATGTCTCTCTGGGTCTGATAGTTTAAAAGGACTCACATTCCCCAGATAAAAGTTCTTTTTTTTTTTTTTTCTCTCACATCTGTCAGACAGGAAGGGTTTCCTCCACATGGATGTGATGCTTAAATTTTCTGAAAAATCAAGACCAGCTTTGTTCATTTTGCTTAGGATTGTCTTGGCTTTATGGGCTCTTTTTTTGGTTCCATATGAAATTTAAAGTAGTTTTTTCTAATTCTGTAAACAAAATCAATGGTAGCTTGATGGGGATAGCATTGAATCTATAAATTACTTTGGGCAGTGTGGCCATTTTCACGATATTGTTAACAAAGCTGGAGACATCACGCTACCTGACTTCAAACTATACTACAAGGCTACAGTAAACAAAACAGCATGGTACTGGTACCAAAACAGACACGTAGACCAATGGAACAGAACAGAAATAATGCCACACATCTGCAACCATCTGATCTTTGACAAACCTGACAAAAACAAGCAGTGGGGAAAGGGTTCCCTATTTAACAAGTGGTGTTGGGAAAACTGGTTAGCCATATGCAGAAAGCTGAAACTGGATCCCTTCATTACACCTTATACAAAAATTAACTCAAGATGGATTAAAGACTTAAATGTAAGACCTAAAACCATAAAAACTCTAGAAGAAAACCTAGGCAATGCCATTCAGGACATAGGCATGGGCAAAGATTTCGTGACTAAAACACCAAAAGCAATGGCAACAAAAGCCAAAATAGACTAATGGGATCTAATTAAACTAAAGAGCTTCTGCACAGCAAAAGAAACTACCATCAGAGTGAACAGGCAACCTACAGAATGGGAGAAAATTTTTGAAATCTATCCATCTGACAAAGGGCTAATATCCAGAATCGACAAAGAACTTAAATTTACAAGAAAAAAACAACCCCATCAACAAGTGGGTGAAGGATATGAGCAGTCGCTTCTGAAAAAAAGACATTTTTGTGGCCAAGAAACTCATGAAAAAAAGCTCGTCATCACTGTTCATTAGAGAAATGCAAATCAAAACCACAATGAGATACCATCTCATGCCAGTTAGAATGGCGATCATTACAAAGTCAGGAAACAACAGATGCTGGGGAGGATGTGGAGAAATAGGAACCCTTTTACAATGTTGGTGGGAGTATACATTAGTTCAACCATTGTGGAAGACAGTGTGGCAATTCCTCAAGGATCTAGAACCAGAAATACCATTTGACCCAGCAATCCCATTACTGGGTATATACCCAAAGGATTATAAATTATTCTGCTATAAAGACACATGCACATGTATGTTTATTGCAGCACTGTTCACAGTAGCAAAGACTTGGAACCAACCCAAATGCCCATCAATGATAGGCTGGATAAAGAAAATGTGGCACATCTACACCATGGAATACTATGCAGCCATAAAAAAGGATGAGTTCATGTCCTTTGTAGGGACATGGATGAAGCTGGAAACCATCATTCTCAGCAAACTAACGCAAGAACAGAAAACCAAACACTGCATATTCTCATTCATAAGTGGGAGTTGAACAATGAGAACACATGGACACAGGGAAGGGAATATCACACACCGGGGCCTGTCAAGGGGTGGGGAGCCAGGGGAGGGATAGCATTAGGAGAAATACCTAATGCAGGAGACGGGTTGATAGGTGCAGCAAACCACCGTGGCACGTGTATACCTCTGTAACAAACCTGTACGTTTAATATCCTTAATATATAATAAAATTTTACAAATAAGTAGGAAAACTTAAATAAAAAAAAGTCAAGACCAGAAGCCTCAGACATCTGTCTTTGCTGCTGATTACAGAAGCAGCCTACAATTTCAGACAGTTCTGGGCAAGTGTAAAAGCCAGCCTAGAGAAAATGATACTTATTAGCAGGCAAAACCTCTGCTGAGGAGAATCCACAGGCAGGGAAGTGGCAATAATTGGGCCAGAGGCCAGGCCAGAGCTTGCCCTCTTTACTAACTGCAGGAAGAGCTCAGAAGGGAAAAAAAAAAGGAAGGCAGGGAGGAGGGGAATGCTTAACTGCCTTAGGAGAACAAACAGCTTTTAAATACTTTAGACCCATTTTTCACCTGTAACCAATTGATGTGCTAATTCCACTTCATTCTTCTTTGTGGCACCAAAGGAAGCTCTAAGGCCCCTACTTGCCAATAGCTTGTTTCAGATTATACTGTTTGTCCGTAGAAAAAAAATAAAACTACATTTCTTTAAAGCTAGTGTTTGATTTCTTTAAGAACAGCGTATAATAGAGAGTTTTAATACCATTTATTTCCACAATTGCCATCCAGGTCAGCCCCAGGTCCCCCTCTGTCAGGGCCAGGGCCCAAGTAAGGAGAAACATGTCTGGGAGCTGTGATGACGTCACCCTCAAGAGGTTAGGAACATTCTGGAACATCTGTAGCTTCCTGATTCACAGGCCTCCTTTATGTTACTAAAGAAATGATGCAGGTCATCCATGAGCACCCCAGCTGGGAGTACACGCTCCATACTTTCCCACCTGGGAGATCAGCCTTCCTTTTATTTGCCAGAACTCAACTCTGCAGCCTCACCCAGCAGAATCTTTCATCTTAGACTTGGGGGTCGGGGGATGGGGACACAAGTCCTGGGTGTCCTCTTCTGGAGGGCACCCTTCCCAGCTTTAAGTCTCAGCCCCTTTCCTTTACAGCCTCATCTTGCAGCCTGAGGGAACAGCCTCATATTCAGGCTTCCTTTTGCCTTCTCTGCTTCACCTTGATTGAAGCTACCCTTCTCTGCACCTTCTTTAAGGTAAGCAAATGCCATTTTTTGGAAGCTGGTCTTGAAACTGCCTTCGCAAAATTATAAGTAATGAGGGAAATCTAACATGACTGACTGAGGTTAGAGGTTACTTCTAACCTCACAGGCTAAATTATTGTTTTGTTTTTGTTTTTTTGCTTATTCTAGTGTTGAGGCCAAGATAACTATGAGAGGACTTTAGTTCATAGGTAAAGTTTGAAGCAAGGAAAACTGATCCTCTCCTTGTCCAGAGATTGAAGCTACATTCATATGACAAGGCTAGAACTATGGTGGAGGCTTGAACTTTGTTAAGGAATCAGCATAAATAGTAACCTGCCATTGCTTAGTTTGCTTTTCTATAAATTGCTTACTACCCCACCATCACATAATCAAAGATTGCAAGATTTATAACTTCCCCAACTACTCCTATACATGACATCACTATTGTGAAACCTAAAGAACTGATCTTTGAGATATTTTTTCAGATTTAGCATTTTGGTAAACCAAAAGATGCCACCTGGTCCTGAGACACCCCTCCCTACACCCTGCCACCAAGAACTGACTCAGCTGCATGAAGACAGTTTAGACACCCCTGTGATTTCATCCTAAGCCAATCAATTGTTTCATTTCTCCAGTATCCTGCTCACCAAAGTACTCTTAAAAACCCTAGCCTCTGGATTTATTTATTTATTTATTTACATTTTTTCATTTAAAAAATTTCATGGTATATAGTAGGTCTATATATTTAAGGGGTACGTGAGATGTTTTGATACAGGCATGCAATGTGAAATAAGCACATCATGGAGAATAGAGTAATCATTCCCTCAAGCATTTATCGTTCGAGTTACAAACAATCTAGTTGCACTCTTTAAATTATTTTAAAATGTACAGTTAGGTTATTATTGACTATAGTCACCCTGTTGTGCTATCAAATAGCACAAAGTAGTTCTTATTCATCCTTTCCATTTTTTTATGCCCATTAACCATCCCCACTCCTCCCCAGTTCCACACTATTCTTCCCAGCCTCTGGTAACTAACCTTTTACTCTCTCTGCCCATGAGTTCAATTGTTTTGATTTTTAGATCCCACAAATAAGTGAGAACATGCGACGTTTATCTTTCTATGCCTGGCTTATTTCGCTTAACATAATGATCTCCAGTTCTATCCATGTTGTTGCAAATGACAGGATCTCATTCTTTTTTATGACTGAATAGTACTCCATTGTGTATCTGTCCCGCATTTTCTTTATCCATTCATCTCTTGATGGACACTTAGGTTGCTTCCAGATGTTAGCTATCGTAAACAGTGCTGCAGCAAACATAGAAGTGCAGATATCTCTTTGATTTACTGATTTCTTTTCTTTTTGGTATATACCCAGCAGTGGGATTGCTGGATCATATGGTAGCTCGATTTTTAGTTTTTTAAGGAACCTCCAAACTGTTCTCCATAGTGGATGTACTAATTTGCATTCCCACCAAAAGTGTACAAAGGTTCCCTTTTCTCTACATCCTCATCAACATTTGTTATTGCCTATCTTTTAGATATATGCCATTTTAACCGGAATGAAATGATATCTCATTATAGTTTTGATTTGCATTTCTCTAATGATCAATGAAGTCAAGCACATTTTCATATGTGACATGGTTTGGCTCTGTGTCTCCACCCAAATCTCATCTCGAATGGTAATCCCTACGTGTTGAGGGAGGGACCTGTAATCCCCACAAGTCGAGGGAGGGAGGTGATTGGATCATGAGAGTGGTTCCCCCCGTGCTGTTCTCATGATAATGAATCCTCTTGAGATCTGATGGTTTTATAAATGTTTCACAGTTCTTCCTTCACACGTTCTCTCTCCTGCTGCCTTGTGAAGAAGGTGCTTGCTTCCCCTTCACCTTCTGCCTTGATTGTAAGTTTCCTGAGGCCTCCTCAGCCATGTGCAATTGTGAGTCAATTAAACTTCTTTCCTTTATAAATTACCCAGTCCGTCTTGGGTATTTCTTTATGGCAGTGTGAAAATGGACTAATATGATATGCCTGTTTGCCATTTGTATGTCTTCTTTTGAGAAATGTCTGTTCAAATCTTTTGCCCATTTTTTTGACTGGATGATTATATATTTTTTTCTTGTAAAGTTGAGCTCCTTATATATTCTGGTTATTCATCCCTTGTCAGATAGGTAGTTTGCACATATTTCCTCCTACTCTATGGGTTGTCTCTTCACTTTGTTGATTGTATCATTTGCTGTGCAGAAGCTTTTTAACTTGATATCGTCACATTTGTCCATTTTTGCTTTGGTTGCCTGTGCTTTTGGGGTATTGCTCAAGAAATTCTTGCTCAGACTAATGTCCTGAAGATTTTCCCCAATGTTTTCTTGTAATAATTTCATAGTTTGAGGTCTAGCTTCTGAATTATCAGGGAGGCAGATTTGAGAAATAACATCATCTCTATCATCCTTTCATTTGCCTGGCTCTGCAATTATTAAGCTCTTTCTTTGCTGCAGTACCTGCTGTTCCTAGTGCATTGTCTTTTCTGGGCAGCAGGAAGAAAGAACCCATTGGGCTATGACAGTCTGACTTCCAGTGCCAGAGGAAATTCACTCACTGCAAATGTCATTTACCTAGTACTTCCAATTCTCCTTCCAGGCACATGGAAGTATTACATTTCCCTGCCCCTTGGAGCCAAGCTTGGCCATGTGACATGCTGTGTGAACCACAGTGGTATGTGTCACTTCTGGGTGGAAGCATTCAGAGCTAGTGTGTGATTTTCCGTGCTGGAGGTTTCCTTATGCTGTGGGAACCACTACTGTATCAGACAGTGGCTTCTCTGAGAAAGCTGCTCAGCCTCCAAGGGGGACACAGTCTCCAGAGCTCACTCCTGACTTGGCCAAAGAGAAAGAATATTCCAGAGGGCTGATCCAGAGATCTCAGAGGGCAGTGGACAATGGGAGCTTCTTTCAGAGCTGGAAATGAAGGCCTAATCAAGAAACAATCCCCATCCAATGATAGGTGCCCTCAAAGTGTGCAGGGCGGGTGTTTGTTTTCTGCTAAATTCTCCATTCCCCTTTTAGGACTGGAGTGTCTGTCATTCTGCCCCTACACCACATTTGTACATTGTGGGTATGGGGCAGATAACTTGTCATAGGCATTCATATCAGGAAAAAACACACATCCAATGTAGACCTGATGATGAGAATATTGTGCATTGCCCAGGGATCTGGGACCTCCACCAGAGGTCTGCACAGACTTACAGATTGTCTTCCTAAGGGAGGAAGCACTTGCTTTGCTCAATGAAATGTTAATGGGGTTGATATGGGTCGCCTCTGAGCAGTGAACAATTTGCCATTTCTGTCTCTCCCTTTGCCGTGATGATAGACACTGTTTCAGATGGTGACGACTCCGTCAGACCAATTCCAGTGTGTTGATAATTTAGAGCTCCCAGCCAATGGAGAGACGTGTTTCATGAGCAAGAAATCAACCTTTTGTTAATCATTCTAAGCCAGTGAGGTTTTGGTAACCAGAGCATAATCTAGTTCATTCTGACTGATACTCTCTAACACACATTAATTCTTTCATTCAACAAATGTTGACTTAATGTGTGCTGTCTTGAGCCCCCAAAATGCAGAAATTAATAAAGTGCAGTTCACTGCCTTTAAGGTGCTCGCTGTTTAAGGGAGACAGACCAGGCCAATAGACAAGCAACATTACCCTTCCACCTCATGCATATCTGCGACAGATATTAGCACTCTGGCACTTTTCCAACTGTCTTCTAATAATCTCTGTATATTTCCCCTAAAAGCTCAATACTCTCAAAGATCTTATAGGACAGGGATTGGTTGGGGGGGTGGGTTGATGGATGGATGGATGGATGGATGGATGGATGGATAGATAGTTGTGTGGCTGAGTGAGTGGATGGATGGATGGATGGATGGATAGATAGATAGTTGTTTGGCTGGGTGAGTGGATGGATGGATGAATGGGTGGATGGATGGATAAATGGATGGATGGATGGACAAGTGGACAGATGGATGAAAGGAAGGAATCAGGTGGAGCTAGTTTGATTGAAGAAGCACTTTCTCAGGGCCCATCCTCCACCCTTTCTCCACACCATATCAAGCTCCACAGCAGTAGGAACAATCGTGTGATCCTTCTCTGGTTCTCAAGTATTAGCAGCCTGATAATATTGATTCTAGAAATTTGCCTGAGTGATGGCAATACATACTTCTCTATTCATTTGAGAAACCTTTATTAAAAACTTATAGCCGCCCTACCTTTGAAGGGTCAGATATGATATATGATTCCTGAATAGATGTACCACATTTTTGGCCTCTGATTATCTTTCTACAAAAGCCCACCAAAACTCCTGTACCCCACATTTCTCTTGTCTACTTTATGCTGCCACTGACTTATTAGGAATGTGGAGTGAGTCTAAGAGAGCCTCAAACCTGCCTTCTCTCCACAGTTGCTTGTAATAGGGAGAGTGGTTTAGGTTGAATTAGCATATGAACATGCCTTTTAAAATGTTTTGTTTGCTCCCAAACATAATTTGAGACAGTTTACTAAATAGCATATTCTGCAGTAGATGTTACTGTAAGAAATGAAGGTTAAGAGTCAGGTTAAGCCTGACTACTTAATTTCAGGCGGGGCTGGTTCTAGGCTAAATTGTGAGGTCAAAATCATAATCTCTACCTCTGTTTTCAACATCCTTGTCTCACCTCTATCTCCCTGATCCAGCCTGGGCACTATAAAGAACTGGCAGTCAGGAGGTCAGGGTTCATCCAGGATCCTCTGGTAAGTAGCTGTGTAGGTCATGCCATGTCCCTCAGTCTTGACCCTCTCCTCTGCAAGAGTCCAAGGTCATACTCAGCATCCTCCTATGTTCTTGTCAGGCCCAGCACTCTAAAATTTTGTGGCCTACTTATAAGAGTAACATTTTAATTTCAAACTAAATGTTATTTATGATTAAAGAGGTAATATAATTGTGTACTTCAAAACTCATGATAACATGAAAAGATACACAGTAAGAAGTCTTGTCCTGCTCCATCTCTAGCCACCTAATTCCCTCCTCCCCCCATCTAGAACTGTGAACGGTTTGATTTTACCCTGCTTGCAAGCTAACATATAAGCCACCACTGTTATACAGGCAGAAGATGTAAGAATTAGGTAAGAAACAAAGGACTTCATTACTCATGGCACAACAGACAGCATGCATTTGATATTCATACCAGTTCCTTGTGTCCCCCAGGGCGGGCATGTGGAGTGGCCAAGGTGGGTGCCATGCATGCAGTAGGTTTGCATCATAATTCAGGAATCCCGAGATTAGGAAACCCTAATGTTTTATATTGGGCTGAGAACATACCTACCCAATATTTGCCCTGGAGAAAGACATTATTTTACTTTTACCAGACAGCAAACAAATCTCTTTTCTGCTCTGGAGAGAGACACTATATCTTCTAAGCCTGTTTCTGTACACACATCCTTGGAAAAATAATCTACAACATATGCTGTCAGGGTCTCTGCTCAGAAGACATGCAGAAAATTGTCTCCCAGCACCCCACACCTAGCCATCTAGATGTCTGCTATTATTAGTTTCTTGTGTATCCTTCCAACATTTGTATATGTAACTATAAGCAAATATATTTTCTAATTTTATGCTGTTTGTTATATGAAAGCTGAACACCACATTCATGGTTATATACTTTGGTTTTTTTAGTTAACAATGTAAGTTTTTCTCTTTTATTCTGCTGCAGAGTACCCATTGTACAGACATACCATAGTTGATTTGGCCAATCCCCTATATATGGACACTTTTTGCTGTTTCAAATAATGCTGCAATAGGTGATCTCGAACATTTAGAATGAAGAGGGATTGGTTACTGAGCTAGATGGTGATTGAATTTGTAATTTATTAGATATTGTGAAATTTCTCTACATAAAGGTTATATACTATTTTGTGCTTTCACCAGTTTTACCAATTTTATCAGTGAAGGGGCTGGGCAATCTTCTCAAGAACAGTAACCAAACAGGAGGCCGACAGGTTGCAAAATAGGAAGGAAGGAGTTAACTTCTGCCCCCTCCAACCTTGCAGTCTCCATCTAGTGCCCCCTCTTGGCAGAGCCTAAGAGGTCAACAGCTGTCAAACTAGAGAAGGGGTTTGCGGAGGTCCAGCCCCAGCATTGCAAAGCAGAAGCGAGAGGGGTGGGTTTGGAGCTGAGAGTCAGTAACAAAAACTAGCACATCTCTAGGTGTATTTGTCAAACATCTGGATTTTTGCCAACCTAATAGGTGAGAAATGGTATCTCAATGGAGTTTTAACATGCATTCTTATGAGTGACATTGACCGATTTTTTTATAAGTTTAAGGGCAATGTATGTACATTTTCTGTTAACTCACTGTATCCATTGGCTATTTTTCATTTGGGTTGTTGGCTTTTTCAGCAACATCTTAGTGCAAATAGGCACAAGTAAGCTGAGTAATTAATCCTATCCAGAGTATGGCCATGCTTAAAGAGGCAGCAGAGCTCAACTCAGAAGAATGAAGCTCCATCGGGAGAGTCTTAGACATGGCAATGCCCAGCTTGGGAGATCATTAGGCCACCTGTGACCTTCACAGCACACACTCTTAGCTCAAGCCTATACTCCTTGTGTAGCTCAGGCCCTGGCCTTGGAAGCCACCCATGCCTGCCTTGCCCTGGAGTGGCCTTCTGGCTGCCTCCACTCTGGCTTCGATTGTTATTTCCACACCTGTAGTCTCCTTGGTGAGCCCTTCAAGAGACATGCTGGATCCTTACTTGTGCTTGAAATACAGGTGATTTCTGCTGTCGCCACTTCCCCAAGTGGCTCATCCAAGGTAGGACATTCTGTCACAGGGCAGTGTTTGCAAAACCTGGAAAGTACTGGAGAGTTTTAGACAAATTCAGGGTGTGTGACATTGGATATAAAACACACTTTCCAAAAAGGGAACAGAAACCCACACACATGATTAAATCATAGAACACGTTGGGGAAAACTCCTGTCCTCTCAGCTGTGAACCAAGAAGGAAGCAGAAAAGTTCTCCAACCTCCCAGAGGTCAGTGTGCCCGAGATCACATGCTTCAGTCATGCTGAGCTCCTCAGGCCTCTGTTCACAGCCTGCTAGTTCTTCTATTGACAGGGAGGGTGATTTGCAAAAGAAAAGCAATGTTTAGCTTTTAGTAACAGTTACCATTTATTGAATGATGACTGTTGAGTGGTACCTGCCTTTCATGTTTTATTTCTAGTGTCTACAACAAGCTGGCAAAGCAGTGCAGTTATCCCCATTTTATAAATGAGAAACGGAGGCCCAGAGAGGTCAGGTAACATGTGCAGGGCACACACGTGGTAAGCCTGGAGTGAGTCTGATTGATTGGGATGAGAGCTGAGGAACTGTAGTGTCTCATCTCCCAAGGAAAGCGTGGGGTTGTGTTTGGTGAGCCCAGCAGGGGTGAAAAGCATTCAGGGGAGGAAGAGACTGTGGAGGCTATGGCAGCCCAAGAGGCCTTCTTGACGGAGGTGGGGCTTGAGCTGGGCCTGGAAGGCTGAGAAGGATCAGGGAAGCAGGGAGGGACAATGAGGGAGAGTAGCATTCCAGGCAGGTAAGCCCACTAGGGTGAAGGAATATGGAGGTCCTTGCATGGTGGGGACCTTCTGGCTCAGGCAGGCACTTACCATCTCCACCTTATTGTGATAGGCCCACGGGAAGAGTTCCTGCACTGACTGAATGCAGCATGGAGGGGCCTGGGCCGGGCACTCCGGGATGAGAACAGCACCTGAGAGGAGGTGCCCTCCCTTCCCAGTGCTGACTAAAGCCATGGTCCCAGTTGGGCCAGGGGCAGGACAGACCTGAGGCCTGCTGAAGGCGTACCTCTGACCCACCAGGGGCTCCCGGCACCCTCATGGTCTCTGTGGCGAGACACTCAGGCATTTGCGGGATTCACCTCCTGCTGCCGCTCTGAGCCTAGAGTTCATTTTTATTTATAAGGGTTTATTTGATATTCAGGTTGCAGAAGTATGACATATTTCCTGCACAAAATAATAGAAAACACAGAAAATCACCAATAAGACAACTGAGAAAAGTAACCTATCAACTGATATCCCAGAGATTCCACTTGTTACTTTTTGGTAGAGAGACATCTCTGCTACTGTTTGTTAAGTACTCACCAGGTGGAGATACTGTGCCATGGGCTTCATATTGAGCCCTCATAACTACATGAAGAAGGAAGGGCCTTTCATCCCCATTTCATAGCCGAAGAGCTAAGACTTTGAGAGAATTAGTTAAGTTGCCCAGGTTATCTGAATGTTGAGTTTGAGCTCTTAGTCATTTTGCTATGCTGCTGTTGATTTTATACATATATATATACCTCCGTTTATCACATCTTTCTCACTTGACAATAAAAGATGCTTATTTTCCTACATCACAACATATTCTCCTACAACACATTTTAATGTCAGCATTTAGAGGCATAATGATTTATTAACCCCTTTCCTATCATTGTTTCTAAGTGTTTTCTCAAATAAGCAAAGTTGCCACAAGCATTGTTTTACCCAAAGCCCTGTGCATATCTAGCAATATTTCTTTATGACAAACCTGTAGTTTAGGGATTGGTGGTTCAAAGGGTTGGTCTGATTTAAGGGCTTTTGATACAAACTGCCAAACTGCCTACCAAGAGTTTATAACAGTTTATTCTTTCACCTGCATGGGAACAGCTGTCATTCTACAATCTCACTGGTGTCAGATGTATCTTTTAAAACCTCCTTGCTGATTTGATAGGTGACAAATGGTGACTTGTTTTAGTTTACATTTTTCTAAGTGAGGCTGGACATTTTTCCTCAAACTCTTTGTGTCTCAGTATCCCAAAGTTCTGCAGTCCCCACTTAGAATCTATTCCCTTTAGAGATTGGGTCTCTGTCTGTGTTTTTCTATTTAAAATTAAAAAGTGGTGACACCCCAGACCCCTTCTGAGATCAGCAGGAGACACCGAGGCCCCCTACTTCCAGGTTCACCTCCCAGAAATTCTCCCTAATTAGGCCCTGCATGAAAACACAGAAATGTGCTTTGCTTTTCCCGTTTAAAGTATATTTTTTTTCTTTAATACAACATCAAAGAAACATTGTTTTTGGGAGGACTTATCCAAAAATTTTACTAGGTATATAAAGCAGCTATTATATACTCTCCTATAGAGAGGGAAAAGGAAAAGAAAGAGAAAAAGGAAAAGATTCTCACTCCGCAAGACTGTAAAGGGTTTCTCAAGCAAGGGCAGGGCTAACGGGGACCAGCCTGGAAACAGGATCCCTTCTGTCCCAGGGCAGCCACTTGGAATTCCTAGTCCTCATCAGGAATTGGGATGTAGCTTAGTCAGTGAGGGTAGAAACTGAATTAGAGAAGAAATAGAAAATCCAATTGCTCATGAAGGAATCCAGACTGCAAACAATGCTAAATGCTGCCTCCCTTGTCAGTCCACATATGGATAACTGCAGAAATGAATGTCCCAGGGGCCCTGGCTTAATGTTTCAGGCTCCTGCCCTTGGCATCATCTAACAAAGAGCCCATAGCAGGTTTGCACTAAAGAGCTGACCCTAGCAGTGAATTCCTAAAGTACCAACAGTTACTGGCTGGAAAGCAGGCAGCCTGGTGGCATGTGGGGGGCAAGATTCCCCTGACCTTGCCTTCTCTCTGGAGTGCGAAGTGCATGTTTGGAAGCTTCCACATTAGCATGGCTCACATTCAGCACCAGACCCTGGCCAGGGTGGCATGGGCAGTGAGCACTGTGGCCACACACATGTGAATGTAGGGATGTGTATTCCCTTGATGCCCTGCCCCTACTGCTGAGCAAGTCATCTGGAAGCACACAGACGTCTGCCAGTTGCTTTAACAAAGTATGTTGGCAAGTGATCCATCTAGTAATATTCCTGGCTCAGTAGACAGTAGTGTACAGTAGTTAATAACCAGTACACTACATCACTAAGAACCAGCTATGTCACTTACCATCTGGGATACCTTTGGCAAGTTACTTAAGCACTCAAAATTTCACTTTCCTCACCTCTGAAATATAGATAATAAAGGTTCCTAAATCATATGGAGGGTGGCTGCCTCAGTGAATGGTGATCTCATTCCTCCAGTTCGCTCAGGTCAAAACCTGGTAGATCTCCGTGGTCCTTCTCTCAGACTCCATCTACAATCTAGCAGTACATCTTGCCAGCTCTGCCTTCAAAATATCAACATATATTCAGGATCTTACCATCTCCATTGCTCCTGTCTTGTTCAAGCCACCATCATTTCTTGCCTACATCATCTTATTAGCTTCTTAGTAAGTTCTCCATTTCTACCCTTGCCCTCCTGCAGTCTATTCTCCACAGAGCAACCAGAGTGATTCTTGTTAAAACATAAAGTTAGTCTTTCTCTTGTATTACTTGCTCTTGGGGAAGTTAGATGTCATGTTGGCACGACACTCAAATAGCCTGTAGAGAGGGCCATTTGGTGAGGAACTGAGCCTCCTGCTAACTCCCATGTGTGGGAGCCATCCAGCTTCAGTCAAGCCTTTTAGTGACTTCGGCTCCTGCCAACATTCTGACCATAGCTACATGAGAGGCCCCAAGTAAGAACCTCTCAGCTAAACTGCCCCTGAATTTCTGAACCACAGATACTGTGTCATAATAAATGTTTTGGGGTTAATTTGTTACATGACAATCAAGAATACAGGTTTTTGGTATCTGCAAGAGGGGGTTGCCATAACAAATACCTACAGAAGTAGAAGTGGCTTTGGAACCAGGAGGTAAATGGAAGCTGGAAGGACATTAAAGAGAGTGCTGCTGAAAGCCTGAAGTGCCTTGAACAGTCTGGATGAGAAGGCTGCTGATAGGCCCTAACAGGAACAAAGGAACATGTTACTGGAAGCTGGATAAAGGGAAATCCTGAATACCTAGTGGCAGAAAGGGTAGCAAAAGTGTCACCTAGAGTCATGTGGAAATAGAAAATGCACCTAATGAACTGTGTGATCTAGTAAGGATATTTCCAGCCAGAGTGTTAGAAGTTTCACCTGGTTCATGATGCTTCTACTAAAATGCGACAGGAGGGAGATAAGCTAAGAGGAGTAAGGACTTGTGATTTAGACACTTCCTAACATCTCTAGATGCCAAATGATGCTAAAAATTAAGAAATGTCTTTTAACTAAAGATCAAATCAAGGGCACTGCTGGGAAAACATGGTCCAAAAATAAAGCTGAGGCTGTGGCTGTAAAATTCTTTGTTAAGATTTCAGAAAAGATCTAAGGGATGCCTTAGAGTACCATTCAGATAGACAAAAGGTGCTAAAGTGTTTTAGCACCTTTTGCTAAAGTTTCTAAGAAGCTTAAGAGTAAAGCTAACTGATTGCAGTAGAAGCCCAGGGTAGAGAAGGGCTTATCTCAAAGAGATTTATATGTATGTGGCTTTTGTCTAATGGAGAAAACCCCCAATGACATTCATAGGAAAGCTACAAGTTTTTAGATAATAATCACAAAAACATATCCGGCTTGTACTGAAAGGGACAGAATTAGTACAAAATAAATAAAGGCCTTTGGACCGCAAAATTCTGGCAGGAATCAGGGTGAGACAAAAAACAAAAATAAAGAAAAAAAGAATGACTCACAAGGGGAAATCAAGAGCACAGGGGCTGGAACTAAGAGCCTGGATGTTAGAGTCAAAATCCAAGGAGAATTGTTCTCTGCCTTTTGACTCAATCAGAAGTAAGACTGATTCCTAATCAGGGAATTTGCCCCCATGAGATTTCAGAATTGCTATGGGCCAGTGACTCCTTTGTACCTCCCATTTCCCCTGCTTTTGAACAGGAATTCCTGTAGAAATTATCCTATCCATGTTCCAACATCAAGTGTTGGGGGAGGAAGGGATAACTTGTCTGTCTAGTTTGAAGGTTTTAAAATCAGAAGTAGTGTATTCAAGGAGCTTGCTTAAGGAACTACCCTCAAAGGAACCCCATGAGCACCTAGACCTCATTTAGATGAAGGGATTCTGAACTTTGATCTGAAGCCATAATGGTATGAGACTTTTGGGAAACTTGGAAAGGGGGAAGTGTATTTTGCATGTGGGAGGGAAGTGAATTTTGGAAGGCTAGAGGGTAGACTGGGATAGCCTGCCTCAAAGATGCCCTCCTACTCAGACTCATGTCACTTACAAGTGCCCCTAAGTGTGACTGTTGTACCCCTGACTGATAGTGGGATATAAGAGGCTAGTATCCTTTTGTGTAAGTGGCATACATTTTAGGTGGTAATTCATACTTCAGAGCTCCCCACGGGATCAGACAGACTAGACTTCCTCTGAACCCATTTCTTTGCCTATCTTCTTCCCTTGTCCTATCCTGCTTTCTTCACTCCCTCAATAAAACATTTATACACAGAATTCTTGCCTCAGGTTCTGCTTCTAAGAAACTCAACCTAAAACACCTAATAATTATAAAGTGGTGCTTGTTCAAGACATGTTTACTTCCTAATGGAATTTTGGGGCATTTTGTGAAATCGTCATGGATATCAGGAAAAAAAAGAATGAAACAGCCTTAAATCCAAAGTTGAGATATTCATGGTTGAGGTAACATTGGCAATCTTTGTTTGTTTTATTTGCTTGTTTTGTTTTTTCTGTTGAACTTGAGGAGCAGAGTAGAGGTAATTGTACTCCCTAGTTGGTAGTACACTGTCTTCACTAGCCTGGGCAAGCCCTTCTCTTGTTGCATTTTATTCCATTTCCCCCTTCTCTCTGACTCACATTCTTATTTATTCTGAATATTCACCCTAATGCATTGGAATGATTTGAATATCCTTAAATTTGTTTGTATCTTTGTAAAATATGTACTGTTTTGTGTATATATGTTTTTAATTTGCATAAACAGAAATATGCTATAATTTTTGTTCTGCTTCATATTTTTTTACTCGGCGCTGTGTTTTGAGGACTATCCATGTGATTATATGTTCATTTAGCTCATTGCTTCTTACTGTTGCATGATATCAGCTCTTTAAGTTAATTTTAATATAGTCAAGTTTGTCAGTATGATCCTATATAGTTTGCATTTACCTGTCTTGTTAAATAATTCCTTCCTGGCTCTGAGATCATAGAGATAGCCTCTCCCATTGTCTTCTGAAAGATGTAAACTTTTGCCTTTCACAAGTTTTTAACCCACCCAAAGTCGGTGTTTTTTTTTAATGTAGAGTGTGAGGTAAGGCTCTAAGTTTATTTTTTATCTCACATAGATAACACATTGTCTTAGTTATATTGATCAGTCCACCCTGCAATGCCTGTTTTGTATTGGGTTTGGTCCTGGGTTGATTATTCTCTTCCACAGTTCTCTTCGTCTCTTCTTGTGCTAATACCGCACTGTCTTCATTTTTATAGCTTTATTGAAAGTTTCGATATTTGGTAGGACAAGTCCCTCCATTTTGTTTTTCATCTTTAAGTTATTTTTGACTTTTGTTCTTCCATATAAATTTTTAGAACCACCTTGTTTAGTTGCTGTCCCCCTGCCACCACTGTCATATACACACACGTAATGACATTTTGCTTGCACTTGCATTGACTGTGCATCAACTGAGGAGAATATTGACAACTTCAGGATCTAGAGTCTTCCTATCTAAGTACAGTCATTTTAATTAGGTCTTTTTTGTATCTCTTAATACATGTTTATAACTTTATCTATAGAGGACTTTCACATCTTTGGTAGATTTATTTCTGGATATATTTTTGTTGCTATTCTAAGTGCAGTGTTTTATTACATTGTTTAGCTGTTTTTACTGGAATATAGAAAGGGAATCAGCTTACGTATTAGGTTGGTGCAAAAGTAGTTGCGGTTTTTGCTATAATATCACTTTTAAAGTTTATTTTATTAACTCTAATATTTATCTCAAGATTATTTTGAGTTTTCTAAATGGAAAACCAAATCATCTGCAAATAATGGTAATTTTGTTTCTTTCCAATCCTGACATTTCTTTATGTGTCCTGTGGAGATGGCTGGACAGCATTGAACAGGAGTAGGAAGGGACAGCCCCATGTTTCTGCGATCACAAAGGGAGGGCTTCTGGGATTTCAGGGAATGCGTTTGCTGCAGGTTCTTTGTGGATATTCTTGATCAGATTCAAGAACAGGTCTTCGGATCCTAGTTTGCAAAAAGCTTTTGTTTTCCCATTGTCAATTTTTGAATTTTACCTAATGCTTTATAAGGAATTCATTGCTTTAAAAAGCAATGAGATGATCGTAAGGGTTTTCCTCCTTTAATATAACATTAATGTAATGATTTATTAATTGTTAATATAATTATATAATTAATAGATTCTAACTTGGCCAGGATGTATTGTTTTAAAATGTATTTCTAATAAAATATTTGTTTGCTAATCTTTTGTTCAGAATGTTTGGAGTGAGATTGTCCTGTAATATTTTTGCTTGTACTATGCTGTCATTTGCATTGATCTCTTTTTAGTCTCCTCGGTAAATTGGAGATGGGAGAATAAATTGCTCTTATTCCAGTATTTTATTTGCATTGGAATGATCAATTCTTTAAATGATTTATAGAAGTTACTGTAAAGCCTTTTGGACTGTGGTTGTCTTTTTACTGCTATTTTAAACTAGTAATTTAATTTCCTTATTACTTATAAGATTACCCTGGTTCTTTATTTTTGCTTGAGTCACTTTTGGCAACTTGTATTTTTCTAAGAATTTATCTATTTCATTTTATCTGAATTTTTAAATTTACAGACATAAAGTTGTTCATAGTATCCTCTTATTATCTGTTAATCTCTACAGGATGTGTGGGTCATGTTCCATTTTTCATTCCTAAAATGGAGCGCTTTAGCGCCCTGTCTTTTTTTCTTGATTCATCTTGCCGAGGTTTACCTTTTCTAAGAACCCTTTTGACTTTGTTGATTCTGTTATCTATTTTCTGGTTCCTTAACTTCTACCTTAAGTTTTATTTCCTGCTTTCTTCTTCCTGTGGGCTGAGTGGTTCTTTTTCTGACTCTTAAGTGGGAAGGCTGTCACTCATCTTGGTCCTTCCTTACTCTCTGAGGTAAGCATGTACAGTGTCCTGGCCTGTGCGTTGCTCTTAGCTGCAGTCCTGAGTTCTGATATGGTATGCGTGCCCCTCATTTTTCTTATCCACTCCCCTAGAGGTTAACATTTGGGATTCTCTTAACTCTCCATCACCAAAGTAATACCACACAAACATTTCTGTACATATCCCCTTACCAAACTGTGTAAAAAGGATTGCTTGAGCTTGGAGAACCCCATACTTGGTTTTCTTTAAATATTGCCAGATTTCTTTGCAGTGCGACTGTGCCTGTGCCCATTCCCACCAGTGGTTCCTGTGTCCTCACATCCAAGCACTGAGACATTTAAACAAGACCAGGTGAGCCTTCAGGTGGCATCAGAATGCCTTCACACTAAGTCCTCTACTACCCAAGTAGAGGAGGATCGGGGAGGCTGTCTAATCCCGAGATGTGCCACACCAGCCACTGCTGACCCGCGTCAAAGGACGCGGTGAGGAATGGGGAGAACAGCTTGAGCGGAGTCTGCTGTAACAACTGAAGCACTTTGAGTCCCAGAGGTGAGACTCTTTGTGGAGGGCCTGAGGCCTTGCTTGTGGGTGAGGAAGGCTCTGTCAAGGACAGAGAGCTAGCTCCGGCCCCAGGCTGTTTTCTGTCGTCTGGTGCCACCCAGGATTTTATGAAGGGCTCCCTCTCCTCCTTTCCACAGGCCCCATTCCACATCCTTGACCCTAACCCATGGCCTATTTCACCTCTATTCCCATCTTCTCAGGCTCCCGCCAACTCTATGTCACCAGTGACTCAGCACATGCGCAGATGCCCACTGGAAGGGCCACTCGAGCCCAGCATGATGACAGGGTTGCCCCAGGGGCAGCTTCCTGGAAAATGTTTTAAAGACAGAGCCCGAATCCCAAGCCCTCTTGTGATCTTAATTTGTGGCTTTGTCTGATGGACTCGCTTCCCTCTGCATCTTCCTCTGGCTGTTTATTTGGGTAAAGGATATTCTCCTCCCTTTCATGTCTGAGCGGTTTCCTCCTGCGAGTGTTCACTGGGAGGTCTTCTGCATGCTGCTCTGCAGGGAGGGGTGGGTTCTTCTTCTGAGAAGGGAGCCCTTGGGTGGGGGTCGGCCAGACCTTGTCTTGGGGCTGCCCCCTGTGAGGCCCAGTTTGCCCAGTAGGCAATCCCAGCAGATCTGACTCTCAGCAGATCTCCTTGGACTTGGGCTAATAAGATTTTTCCTTTAAAAGGAACTTTCCATTGTTTGTTTTAAAAGTGAAATAAGCATTTTTTCCAACCGCAGAGGCGATGCTGAAGGAGCCTGTAATTTCTAGGATCCAAGACTGGAACTTAAAAACAAGAAGAATAAAAGGGGGGAAAAAAGCTGTCCAATTAAAATGGGCCTCTTTCCTCCTCCCCTCAGGCTTTCTCCCGTCTTCAGCCTTCATCCTGGGGAGTCAGCAGGACTCTTATTTTTCCCTTCCACCCCAAACTCTCATGAGCGAATTCTGACATTTTCTTTTCACCAATAAAGATATACCTGCAGCTGATTAGAGGAACTGGGTTGAATCTGAAGTTGAAAACGAAGTCCCAATGCCATTCAGTTCAGTGCACACCTACTATGTGCCATGCAGCAACTACTGAGCACTTGCCCACAGCATGCCCCCGCTCTCAGGGCGCAAGCAGGGCTTACACAGCCTGGTAGGGAAGATAGGGAGGGAGGCGAATATGCACAGCACAGAATGAGGAGAATGAAATCATTGATGGGAAGGAGTGGGGAGCTCAGAGATGGGCCTGATGAACTGTTGTGTGGTGTTTTTGTTTGTCTTTCTTTTCCTTTTTTCCTCCCAGAGCAGAACAGTGGGTGCATACCAGGCAGGGTACCAAGGTGACAAAGACATAATCGCTGCTGTAAGGGGACGATAGTCTTTGGGGGATCCACTCACAAATCTGGATCAAGGCAGGCAGACTGAGTCCTAAGTAAGTTGTATGACACAGTGGTGAGCACAGTGCCATGAGAGTCTAAGGAGAGGGAGAGATGATTTGAGACTGGGGAAGAAGGGTTTCAGAGGAAGCCAGAAGAATCCCTTCTCTTAAAACCCAGGAGAAGAAGGTACCCCACCTGGGCAGACACCTGACACAGGTCTATGAGGTTGCTGCAAGGCATCAGAGCCGTAAGGGGCTGGAGGGAGTGAGGGCCCTCTGCAGTCGTGAGGGGGCTGCCAGGCATTGCTCAGAAGAGCTCAGAGCTGACCTGGCCCGAGCACTCAAGTTCATTACCAGTCCTGATTCTACCTTCCAGAGTTTGCAGCACTTGGCTGGAAAGTTTATGAGAACTGGCTTATTCTCTGGTGTCTTGGCACTTTCCCTTCATGTCCTGATTGGAACCAGGGAGGCTGTAAGTGCAAACGTTTTTGTACCTTAGAGTAAATTATATCTGCGTTCCTGGAGAAGGCCGTGGTGAAAGTGTCTCTTGTTTCCAGTGGCCCCACTCTTCCCCTCAGGAGACCCAAATTCCAAGTCGGCGCTACTATAAAGTTGATGAATGCATGCCAGGCCCTAATCCAATATGCAATTGCCCTTCTTTTCTCCTCTCCTTTCTGCAGGGAAAGGAAGCTGGATTTTTTAATAAGGTAATAGCACCTCTTTTATATTTTCCTTTCATAAATTATAAAGAATTGAAAGCAGAATAAGGCAGCAGCTTGGCATAATGGAAAGATTACTGAACGGGGTGGGAGAGTAAATTGGTACAACCACTTTTGAAGAGCAAATTGGCAATATCTAGTAAAGCTGAAGCCCAGCAGTTCTTCTCTCAGGTGAATTCCCTAGAGAAACTCTGGGCCACGTGTCTACGGGCATTGCAGCATTGACAGAAATAGCAACACACTGGGAAAAAAATGAGTCCATCAATAGGAAAATGGAAAACTGTGTCCCCCAAATACTTATTGCAACATTATTTGTAACAGTGAAAGAAACAGAACTAAATACCCATCAATAAAGGGATAAATAAATTACGGTACCTGAGTAGTTTGAACGAATGAACCAGCCCTGCATTTACCAACATGGTTTTAAATCTCAAGAACATAATGGCCATTTGGAGGACTTGTACAGGATAGTGATGTTTATATGAAGTTTTAAAACATACAAAATGATTCTATGTACTGTTTATGTATACATACATATGTTGTAGAAGTATAAAAACACTTGGAAATGTTAAATACCAAATTCAGGTAACCTCGGGGGAAAAGGAGTGGGGAATGGAATTAGGGGAGGGTACACAGGGACTCTCAATTGTGTTATAATGCTTCATTTAAAAACAAAAGATGTACACTTTGGGAGGGCCTGAGGTGGGAGGATGGCTTGAGGCTAGGAGTTCAAGACCAGCCTGGGCAGTGTAGTGAGACTCATCTCTACAAAAAATTTAAAAATTAGCTGGGTTTGGTAGTCGCAGCTACTCAGGAGGCTTAGATGGGAGGACTGCTTGAGCCCCGGAGTTTGAGGCTGCAGTGAGCTATGATTGCATCACTGTAATCCAGCCTGGGCAACAGAGTGAGACCCTGTCTCAAAAAGTAGGCAATTTTTGCAAAATATAAAAATTGAACAGGGCTGGGAGGTGGGTATGTTACTATACTTTTCTGCATGCAGGGGCCCTGGTTGCACCCCAGATTTGCCACTAATTCACTATGTGACTTTGGGCAAGCCATACCTCTCTTTAGGTCTCAGTTTCCTCATCTGTAGAATGAGAGGTTTGGACCAGATCATCCAGCGTCCCTTTTGTGGCTCAAAGAATTGAAAGGAAGCTTAGGGGTGCTTATGTCATGAGCTTCCTGAGCAAGTGTCCAACGAGACTGGGGAAAGGCAAGTCAGTAGAGAGTGCCTCCCTCAGGAAGGAGGCTGGCCTGGCATCTTCCTGAGCCTGCTCATGTCCTCAAACTAGGGAGCTGCCCAGAGTATGGAGGGCAGAACTCTCACCACTTGCACAGTTCACCACTCAGCTTTCCTAGTGGCCCAAGGGCAGACAGGCAGGATTGCTGAACTGGGCGTCTGGTAATCAGGACTCCAGACCCAAATCCTATTAACTGGCTGTGTGACCTTGGAAAATTACTTCATTCTTTGCTTCATTAGTGAAAAAAGTAAGAATGGTACTCCTCCTTGTCCCCCCCTCCCCAAGGAGGGGGCGTTGTGACAATCGAACCCTGTGAAAATACTGTAGAATGGAAGGCACTGCTGTCTTTGTCCTCTCCCAAATCCTCAAATCTGGATTTTCTTCTGTTAATATAACAGTTTGTCTTACCCAGTCTGGACAAAGAGTTCCCTCCCTGCTCTACCCACTCTGCTCTTCCGCTCCTAACCTGCACTTACTTTTGGAACAGAAAGACTGTCCCCAGCTACATAGGAGTTTGTGGATTCATTCATTCATTCAGTAAATATTTATTGAATGCTGGGACTGTGCTAGGTGTTTGGAACACAAGGTTTCTGCTCTCATAGAATTTATATTCTGGTGAGGGGAGACAGAAAAGAACAAGGTAAATAAGATGACACTGAATGATATAAATGAAGTGAAAGTGTGACATGGCAGAGTGGGCCAGTGGAGGGGAGCTAGTTGAGGTCAGGGAAGCCTCTCTGAGGAGGTGACTTTGAGCTGAGGTATAAAATCAGGAGGGAGTCAGCCATGCTGCTCTGTAGGAAGGTAAGCATGGCAGCAAGAAGTTAGTAAGATGATGATGGATTCCAGGAGCTCAGGTCAGAAGTAACGAGGTCTTGGATCAGGACTGTTGCTGTGGAGATGGAGAGAGATAGATGAATAAGGGCGATATTTTGGCTTGATGTATTGGATGTGGGATTTAGGGGAAAGAGGGTGATTGAGGGTGACTCCTTACATTTCGAGTTCCAGCACTTGGGTGAATGTTGGGGCCATTTACTGAAACCAGGAAGAACAAATTTGTGGCAGAAGATAAAGAGTTATCTTTTGGCTTTTAAATGAGATCTTTTTTGTTGTTGTTTTTTTGAGACAGAGTCTCGCTCTGTCTCCCAGGCTGGAGTGCAGTGGCGAGATGGCTGACTGCAAGCTCCGCCTCCCGGATTCACGCCATTCTCCTGGCAGCTCAGCCTCCAGAGCAGCTGGGACTACAGGCGCCCACCACAGCGCCCGGCTAATTTTTTTGTATTTTTAGTAGAGACGGGGTTTCACCGTGGTCTCAATCTCCTGACCTCATGATCCGCCCGCCTCGGCCTCCCAAAGTGCTGGGATTACAGGCGTGAGCCACTGCGCCCGGCCTAAATGAGATCTTTTAAGTGAAGACATCATGTAAGTGGTTGGATATATCAGTTTGATGCTCATTGGAGATGTCAGAGCTAGGGATATCTGGCAGTCACTAGCAAAACGATGGTGTTTAAAGCCATAAGACTAGATGTGATCTTTTAGGAAGATACTGTAGGGCCAAGCACTGGGAATCTCAACATTAAATGTTTGATCAGAGGAGGAAAAGCTGCGAAGGAGACTGAGAACGAATAGCAACTGAAGTGGGGGAAAACTGGGCATGGATGGTGTCACCGACATCAAGAGTATTGAGGATGAAAAAGGAGGGGGCGATCAACTGTGCCATATGCTGCTCAGAGGCCAGGAAAGAAAAGGAGAGAGAAATAATGACTGGATTGGCGGTGTGGAGTCCCTGAAGACCTCAATAGGAGATGAGGAAGACTTGGAAGATGGGTTTTGGAGTGGGGAGGAGTTGGAGCACGTGCTCCCATACTTCTTAGGGAGGAGGCAGCAGGCCATGTGACTCCACGCCCGGCCACAGATGAGAGGCACAGGAATAGACTTTACCCAAGTCGAGCCAGTTGGATTGTCTGTTCCAGGACAGAGGCTTCAAGATGCCGTGACTCCAGTTGATTGATCAGTGCCTCTGGGCCTGGAGTGCCTGTTTTTGTGCTAAATATAAGAGGGCAGTGGTTCACCAATATCCTTGCTTAGGTAAAGATCCTAGGATTCAGTTCCATGCCAGAGACGGTGCTGGGGCCTTTACTTCCACACTCTGCCTCCTTCTGCGTGTCATTTCTCTTTGGGGAGCTCATGAGTGTCCTGTGCCATTACAGTAAATGCAAATTAGAATAGGGTGAACCGTGTGTTAGAACATTACTCCTGCTGGAACAATCGTCAGGCCATGTGCAGGCTGCCGTCAATGGGAGAGCCTTGCTGACCAATGAGGCTACCCAGTGAGCTTCTGGATAGGCAAAGAATGGTGACCAGAAGCCTGTGGGTGTTGACTTGACAGTTTCTGGACAAGACTCTACTTCCACTTTCCCACTCTGGCTCCTGCCAGTTGGCCTCATCATGTTCCCGTGGTGCCATCCATTTTGCAGCCTGTGGAACCATTCACCTCTGGGGTCTGCTGGTCTCTTTCCACACCTAATAATCTGTGCCATCAGTCTGGATTATGGCATCAGTCCTGTTCAGGATTTTGCCTCTTGTGTTTCCATACCACAAAACTGATTAAGGCCCAGCAGACTCTTTTGCTTCCACATTCGCTTGGTTCTTGCCAATCAAAAGCCCTGGCTTTCAAGACTAATGTTTTTGCCATCAGTGTCAGAAGTCTCTTTTCCAAAAGTGGGCATGGAGGAGGGTTTCTTTGTTTCCCTTCCTTTTAGATTGACAGCCCCAACATTCCCTGAACAATGGATGCCACTGTCTGAATAGGATCAGGTCTAAAGAAAGTTAATTATTCAAGATGTGATCTGACCTCATAAGAGAGAGGATGCTGGTGGGCAGAACTAACGGAGAGAGTAAAAGAGGTGCAGGGTTAAAGAGGAAGGGGAGACTCTGAGAGGCTGTGTGGGGAATGAGAGGGAGAAAGATGTTGCTGTGTTTCCTATAGCTAGCTGGTTCCAGCTCAGCCCCTTATTAGATCTGCCTTATTTACTGCCCTGACTCCTTACACCAAACTCACTTTTCCTTAAGCCAGTGTGAGTAGGCCTTTCTTTCTTGCCCACTGAGGCAGTGTGAATGACCCAGGGAGCTCATTTGGCTGATGTGTGCGCCAATGAAGCTGGTGACCACACAGATACTTTTCATGGGGCAGGGTGTGGCAAATGCTTTATAGACATTTAATCCTCACTCTCAGAGACAAGTCAGAGCTCACAGTCACTTCCACTGCCAAAGGAGTGTGTGAGTTCAATGAATTGGGTTTTAATTCTGCCATCTTTCTGGGTTTGCTGTAGTTTCTTGCATAGAGGTCAAGTTCTTAGAGCATGGAGGCTATATCTAGTGATCACGGCCACAGTAGATGCTCAAGAAATGTTTAGTAAATTGTTGATTAGTTTTTTTCTAGAGAGCGCCTTTTACTTCTAGTTCAGTGCACCCAGAAAGCACTCAGCACCAAGAAAGGGAGCCTGGGAGCCATCTCCCTAACCCAAGACATGTGTCACTCTTGGTGGTCACAGGTCTGAGACCTCCAATCTCATGCCACACCACAAAACCACTCTTCCATTGTCTCCCACAAGCCCTTCTTCCTTTGCTCACTACCTACCCTGTAGTAGTTTTTAAAAACTCATTTATCGTGGAAAATTTCAAATATATAAGTAGACAGAATAGTATAATGAAACTCAGAGCACTCCTCTCCCATTTCAACAGTTATCATCGATATTTTTCCAATCTTTCATTTATTCTCCACCACTTTTATTTCTGAAGCATTTAAAAACAGATCCCATAGGTATTCATTTTCTATTAGTGCTGATGAAATTACCTCGGTGACTTAAAACAACACAAATTTATTATTTTACGGTGTCTGGCAGGGCTATGGCCCTTTCTCGAGGCTCCGGGGGAAAATCTGTTTCCTTGCTTTTTCCATCTGCAGGAGGCAGCCCACATCCCGCAGCCCGCAGCCCACAGCCCGCATCCTGCATCCTTTGTGTTATGGCCTCTCTTCTCTATCACTTATGTGATTAGATTGGGTGCACCTGGATAACCCAGGCCGATCTATCTGAAGATCCTTAATTTAATCATGTCCACCAGGTTCCTTTTGCCATGCAAAGTAACACATTCACAGATTCCAGGGATTAGAACACAGGCATCTTTAGGAGTCATTATTCAGCCCACTACACTAGACATTATGTAATTCACCCTGAATAATTCAGTGTGGATCTCCAACTGTTAAGGTATATCTCCATGCCATTATCATACCTTAAAAATTTAAAAATAAATAGTAATAGCCAGTCCATCATCAGTTTCCTGATTTGTTATAGCCTTCTTGCAGTTGGTTTGTTCAAATCAGGATCCAAGCAAGGTCCACACATTGTATTTGGTCGTTTTATCTCCTAAGTCTTTTTTATTCTTTAAAAACTCCCTTATCTACCACCTCTTTTTAATATCTACCACCTCTTTTTAATACCTTTGATTTGGTAGAGATATCAGGTTATGTGACCTGAAGGAGGTTCTACATTTTTGATTTGGTTGATTGCTTCCTCATGGTATTGTTTGGTTTGTTCCTCTGTCCCTTGGATTTCCTCTACACTGCTACTGAGTGTTGATCAGATTCAAGTTTGTTTGGCAGTACTTCAGAGGGAGTATATCACATTATGAAACACACAGTGTTCAGCTGCCCCCCCTTTACTGATGCCAAAACTGACTGATACATTCAGGTGGTGTCCACCTGTCCCTTCCACTGGAAAGCTCCCCATCAACCTTTCATCTGATGATTTTGGGACCTTCAATGATTGTTGCTTGATACATTATTTCATTAGGAGTTGCAAAATGGTGATTTTTATATTTCTATTTTTCTTTTTTTGCATTTATTATTTGGAATTCTTCTAAAAAATTTTTCCCTAATAACAGTTTAGTTTCTCCAAAATCCAGTTCATGCAGGAAAGACAGGATAAATGCTTAATTCCTCTCAATTTTTAAAAGCAAGTTTTCAGAATAATGAGTTGGTGGCTTAGTAACTTGAAAAAAGGTACTGTAAATTTTCATTGTACAATTGTTCTGAACCCATGGATGTATAATATATCAAATATATATATTATTGGGTGTGTTTTAATCTTTTTGATGTTCATGTTATCCTATTGTAGGCCAATAGGAGCCCCTTCAAATAGACTCCGATGTCCTGTTTTAATGAGCAGACTCTCATTAAAATTAGTCTTTGATAGTTTCCCTGCTTTCTGGTTCAAGATATCAGGCTCATCTTGTATATTTATTGCACTAGACCTGAAGTCAAACATTTCTCTAAGAATGTTTGGTTTCTTTTGAAAGGAAATCGCATTTAGAGGCCACGATGTAGGAGCTTACTGCTACTGGGTTGTCAGTTTCTAAGCCTTTTCAATGGATAGAGCTAGGAAATATGCTTTGTTAAGAGAACAAAGGATTCACATTGATTTTCCAATGTGAATTAAAATTACAATAAGACACCTGAATGCAGTATAAGATCTCTTTGTAGTTCTTTTTGTCCTGATAATATACCTTACCAGAGATGTATAATCAAAATACTGTATTTTAAAGTGACCTGAAGTAATTCTTTACTCTGTGTGGCTGTATCACCAAATTGATACAAAGTTAAGATTATTTCAGTTTGTTTGAATAATTTTTAAATATTCGTCTAAATGAATATTCATTCATTTGTATATTATATATCGCCATAGCAGTGATTACTACTGGGAACTTACCTTGTTCATTGTTTGTTTCTTATCTACGTCCCCCATTTAGCAGGTAAGCTCTGTAAGAGGAGGGTTCCCTTCTGTCTTGTACCCCGCTTATCCCCAGTACCTGGAATAATTTCTGACATGTAATACACCTTCATAAGATGCCCATAAGATGGAAGCTGCTTTCTCATACATATCCCAACAGTGAGAGGTAGCATTATTATCCCGAATTAACAGATGAGGAGGCTCAGGCTCATGCAGGATAATTGCTCATACAGGGTTTCACATGTAGTCACAAGTGGAAACTTGAGGGAGGTTGGGCTGGTGGATAAGATTCTGGGCTTCCAGTAATTCTAGATTTGGATAAATTCAATTCCTGAGTAGAGAAACAGAGGCCCTAATGCCCTTGGTTCCTGGAAAAGGAAGCTGTATGGAGAACTTCTTCACAGATGCAGGAAGCAAGGCAGGCCTGGGTCTCCCAGTGACTTCACCCCCTTGCACTTAAGCCATATTAAAAAATCCTCCCTACTTTTAATTTGCAACAAGAAAAAGGACTTATCCCAGAAGCGGTTCCCTGTGGTAGAAGGAGCATCGATGGAAAGTCAGAGACTTGCTTTAGAGATCTATCTTCATTGCATTTTGCCTGTGTGCCCCTCAAGACACGCAATCTCTGCAAACCTCAATTTCCTCATTTGTAAAATGGACTGACAGTTTCAGCCCTGATTACTTCTCAGTATTGTTGTAGGATGAAAGGAGGCAGTGGATGAGAAAGCTCTTTGTGTTTGTAAAAGGCTTTCTAGACAGAAGGGGTATGATTGTCCCTCCCTCTACTCTCTTTTCTAGTGGCATTTTATTAGAAATGTGTTCACCTCTGCCAAAGGCTTTCAAAGAAGTTGGCCAGAAATATTCTTACCCAGGAGGCAGGCAGATACTTTTTTGGAGGAAATTATCAAATGAAGAACAAAAAGAAAACCCCAAACCAGAGAGTGGATGGAATAATTGGCTTTTAGTGATTACTCACTATGGAAGGGGGAAAAAAAGTAAGTCTTCAGAATAAACAATGGAGTTAGAAATTTATGCTGATGAAAACTGAATGTAGCAAAATAATGGGTCCCCCTCACTGACCACATGCTCTGTGCCAGTTGCATAACCAGCACTACCCCAAATCCTACAAGACAGGAATTATCACCTCCATTTTATAGATGAGGAAATTGAAGCTCAAATAGGTCAAGTGACATGCCCAAGAATAGACAGCTGACCAGAACCAGAACCAGAACTCAAAGCCTATGAAGTTCTCACTCCTGTGTATCATCTTCAAGTCCAAGGAAGTCTGGCAAACTCTAATAAAGTCATAAGGGTGAGAGAATTACACATTTAATGTGAACCTAGGTGGAGGAGGGCTTCACTTTACTTGGTTAAGGGAAGCTGCATTCTCCCTGTGTTGTTGCTGTGTGGTACGGTGCTTGGAACATAGAGGGCTCAATGAATAAAAGAGGAAAGACTGTTTCATAGAGAGTTTTGGATGATCTACAGGAAAATGGAGTGACTATCATGCTTGCAGACACTTTTAAGAGCCATAGAAGCCAGTGCTCAGCTAGTGGCCATATTTGGCTTCATGGCCTCAGGGCCAGGCCAAGGTGGGTGGATCATTTGAGGTCAGGAGTTCGAGACTAGCCTGGCCAACATGGTGAAACCCCGTCTCTGCTAAAAATACAAAGATTAGCTGGGCGTGGTGGCGGGTGCCTGTAGTCCCAGCTACTTGGGAGGCTGAGGCAGGAGAATCGCTTGAACCCAGGAGGTGGAGGTTGCAGTGAGCCGAGGTTACACCACTGCGCTCCAGCCTGGGTGACAGAGCGAGACTCTGTCTCAAAAAAAAAAAAAAAAAAAAAAAAAAAAAAAAAAAGGAAAGAAGCCCCAAGCAAGTTAATCAAAAGCCACATGATTCACTCTAGGAAGTGCAATAAGACAGGCTGCCATTTTACCTTCTCCATTTCAGGGCCAGTAAAAATGCTGATGCCCCTCCTGGTTCCATCACGTTTGGGTTCATGAAAGCGAGATCAACAGGAATGAGGAGACCTGTTTCAGACTGGGTTTCAGCACAAATTTATCGCATGCCTGCAGGCAAACCTACATTACAAAGCCTCAGTTTTCTGGACTATAAGTGGACAGAGATGCCAAAATCACCACTGAGCACTTTCTAACCCCTCAGGAAGAGGTCTAGAACTTTGGCCATGTTCTATTTTTTATTTGCTTTTTAGCACGCACAAGTATTTGCTCTTGTGATTGTTTTTAATCTCCAGCGGTACCTCTCCTAAACCGTTCTGAGCCCCCTTTTCTGTTTAGGAGAACCGCATAGCCATCTCCAGTTCACTCCATGGTTCAATCTGTGTGGCCTTAAACCCCTCTTCACCTCAGATTTTCATCTGTAAAATGGAATAATAACATCAATCTCAGGACTGTGGTAAAGATTAAATAAGATATAAATATAAATGTGTGTATATTTGAGATAGGTGTTATATTTTAAGTACTTTTAGACAGGATTTTTTTTCCCTTTTTATTACAGAAAGTTCTGTCCTGTTCTCTGATTTCTTTTCCCATTCCATCATCAGAACACAAATGACAGGAGTCAGTTGGAACCTGGAACTTCTAATTCAGAAATCTTAACTTGAAACCACAATAGGGAGAAATGTTTTCCTCTGGTTTGAGACAAAGTGACAAAGAATGATGACTGCAAGTTGCTGGAGTTTAATTATTACACATAATTATATACTTATTCTATATAAATACTTTTGCTACTTTTATTTTTCCCTAGAGGGGAATAAATGACTTAATTCTCTTTCCATTCTTTTCCTGATTGGAATTTTTACTCGTTGACTTCCCTGTTTCTCTCTTATAAAACATATCTCAGGTGATGAAACCTTGGAGCGGAATGAACAGCTTGAGGAAACTCAGGGCTTCTGCAGAAAGCAACAAGCCATTGCTAGGGAGTCTGGAGAGAAGTGTATTTGTTTAACATCCTTATTCCTGCCTTGCTGAGTCCAGTGGCATGTTATTTCCACTGAGTGGGAGCCAACATTGAGTTCCTCCCTGTTGTGTCCAACCTTGAACATTTCTCTGCGATTATGTTTCATCCAGGGATTAGCAAAATGCAGAGGGGAAAAAACCTGAGAAGGTGTTTGGCACGGGGCTTAGTGCTGCGTTCGCACAATCTGCTTGCATTCTCGGCTAATTGGAGAACAGCAGCAAACAGAAGTGGCTCCGAAGCTCACGGGAACTCCTTATCTTAGCTTCTATAAATGGTTTATTGAATGTCAAGGTTTTTTGTTTGTTTGTCTTTTATAATCCCCAAGGAGACCCCAACTAAACACACAGTTCTCACTCCCTGCCTTGTCTTCACCATTACTTATCAGGAAATCTGAGAGCAGTCAGTGGAGCTGGGAATTCTCCCTTTCAGACTTGCCAAGTGTCATCACTTGGTGAATCTTGAAGATTCATTTTCCTTTTTTGTAAGTGGGATACACATAGCTGTTAGAAGAAGAAAAGGGGTTTCCAAATGAAAGATAAAGTTCTGTTACCTAAGATTTGCTTTTGGCAAAAGAAGTGCAAATTTCTGAGTTTGCCTTAGTCTGTCCATGGCTACCCCATCAAGACTTCAGAGTGGAGCTCTGTGGGGTCCACTCTGTGGGGCAGTGGGGTAGTGTCTGCCTGAGGTGCAGGATTGTGTCCAAGGCAACATCTGAGTGACTCATCACCTCTTCTCTTCGCACCAGACTTGGCCTCCCTTGTGTTGCTGCTTGTCTTGAGCATAGAGCCCTTAGTGGAGACCTCAGTAGAGCAGACATGTGCCAGGAGGAAATAAAAAGGAGGCTGGCTCAGAAAAGAAAAGCAGTCCTCTCTGGGCCCAGGAGCCTGCATGCAACAGCTTCCACTCAAGCTTTCAGAACTCGAACCTTTTACAGTCCCTCTGTGAGGCCAGGGGGGAAGCAACACTTTAGCAGGTACTGAGCTGCCACCAAGTCGCAACAGAACTAGGAGCTCCAAGTTTCTTATTAAAACTCCAAGGCCGTTGGTTGCATTTAAATGAGCTGCAGCAGTCAAGTAGCAAGTGAGGTCACCAGCTGGTCCTGTAAAAACTGGTTGAGAGCTGTAGTCCTGGGGAAAAAAGCCAATAACCCCGAGATCTCAAGAAGACATCAGGAGAAGGGAGAAAACAGATTGAAAGTGCAGGCAGTAGGTCTGAGGCTGGGATATGTAGCTCGAGACAAAGTGTGACAGTGGAAAGAGACAAAAGTTCTAAGGCAGGCTGGCAGGGAGACCCAGAGTTAACAAGGAATAAGATAATTAAAGCAGCATGAAATCTCACAAAACCATAGTCTGGAATGAAGTGTCTGAGGGTGTGTAGGGTACAGCATCTTGCTAGGATTATTTGGCTTAGAGAATTACAACACTGTGCTAGGGAGACAAGGAGACCAAGATGGGGTCAGGCTCCATATGGATTGTATAGCCCCACCCCTGCTCCCATCCTATGGCCACAAATTACTCCTTCCTTTGGAGGAAGCTATTTTAAGGGAACACCATTACCCCAAAGGGGATCATGAGTGTGAAATTTTCAAAATGATTCTGAACTTTGTATCAGAAGACCTGGATTCTAGTCTTCTAGTCCTAGGATTCTATCAGGATTCTAGTCCTGATACTGCCACTTACTAGCTCTTGGCAAGCAGCTTAACCTCTTAGAGTCTCTAGTTTCATCATCTGGGAAGTGCATGCATTGGATATATTATGCAAGATCACATAAGAGAAAGCACTTTATAATTATAAAGACATTTAATTACTTACATGTAGAATGAGAAAAATAAAAGTTTTTTTTCTTTTTAATAGAGACAGGGTCTTGCTCTGTCACCCAGGCTGGAGTGCAGTGCTGTGATCATGGCTAAGTGCAACCTCTAACTCCTGAGCTCAAGTGATCCTCCTGTCTCAGCCTACCAAGTAGCTGGGACCAGAGGTGCACACCACTGCACCAGCTAATTTTTAGAATTTTTTTTTTTTTTTTAATAGAGACAGGGTCTCACTATGTTGCCTAGGCTTGTCTTGAACTTCTGGCCTCAAGTGATCCTCCCAGCTCGGCCTCCCAGAGTGCTGGGATTATAGGTGTGAGCCACTGCACCTGGCCAATAAAAGCTATTAGTAGAGAGTTGATAGATCGATTGCAAAAATATCCACACTTCACCACCCTTCCCTATTGCCATGCCCTTTGCAGTGTCACTTTGCAGTTCCTCTCAGAAAGAGGTAGAGCCTACTTTCCCACCCCGTGAATGTAGGCAGGGCTTGTGGTATATTTTGGCCTTGAATGTGGCAGAAGTGACATTGACATTGTACCAGTTCTGAGCCTAGGGGTCAAGAGACCTGGTGTGTTTCCCCTCTCATGGAATCCTGCTGCCTCTATATGAACCACCCAGGGCCAGAAGGGTAAGACTACATGGAGAAGAGCCCACTTGTCTTAGCCACAGCCACCCTATGCCAGACGCAGTCACCTGACCCCTAAACAGATGATAGTGTCCAGCCAGGATCAGCAGAGCTGCCAACCAACACACAGAACGCAGATGCAGATGCACGAGTAAGTCACCTGAGACCAGAAGATCTCTGGACTCATCCACAATAATAAATGCATATTGGTTTAAGCTACTGAGTTCTAGGATTTTGTTAGGTGGCAATAGCTAACTGATATGGACCTTGTGGAGTATTTTGCCAAAAATCAATCAATCAGAACTAATAGTTAAGGGCAAAGTCAGTATAAGTAATGGCAGTGGCACATGCAGTCCATCACAGAGAGGGGCAATATGGCCACCAGCCCTGAGGGTCTCTTCCTTGGGTCACACTCTCCGGCAGGAGGATGGGATGGCACATCAAATGATGTCTTGGTCATGTCTTAGGTAGACTTGGGGTTCAGAACAATGTAATATGAGTCTGTGTGAGGCAGTTTCTGAAAGGAAAGTCCATGTTTCTTTGAAGTTTATAAAAACACAATTGTAACAATGAGTGAATTATCTCTGTGGAACCTGCTAAAATAATACGCAGCATTGTAAATGTAATAATTTGAAGTCAAAGTCCCCCTTCTTGACTTACAGGTTTACCAAATTAACCTGCGAAATTAACATCCTTCTTGCAAAGACAAAGAAACTTCCAAGAATGGACTGAAATGTCATGTGTCATCTCCAGCATAGCCTCAGCTCTGAGACATGCTGGGACTTCAGTGGAGGCTGCTGGGTGGGACGAAGTAGTCAAAAAATGTATGCTTCTGGACTTAGGGTAGATAAAGGGAGTGTAGGACGAGCTCTAGTCCAAATTGCTGTCCCGAGTGTGTGATAAACAGAGCTCTGGTGTGGGGTGTCCATGCACAAGTCTGCACTGCTGAGTGGGGCATGGCAGGAGTCTCTGCAGAGGCAGTGGTCAGGAGGCTGGCTCCTGGGGACCTCCCCCAACAAACTGAAGCTGCATCATAGCCAGAGGATAAAGGGGTAGGAAACAAGAGTGTCCTGGCAGTGGTGGAGGGGAGTGACAGGATGGGTCCTTGCATCATTCCAGTGGACTGGGGCAGGGACTGGACTAAGACTGCAGGTTCATGGCCCTGAGTTCCTCTGGAAGTCTGTGGCAATCATGGATGACCAGTGAAGAGCATTTGAGCCACTGGTCATTCTGTGCAAATGGTAGACGTCACTGAGTGATTAGTGGCAGGTAGGTATTTCACAAAGAACTTGTGGAAGAAAGTGGAGCACCAGTGGGTCCATGCCCAGAAATCAGAATACTCGCCACAAAATATCTAGAGCCATCAGGATGGCAGAAGAATGGATGTGGAGGGAGCGGCAGGCTCCCTTGGCTGAGAAGATACCACCTTTGCGGGTGGTGGGGACCAGCACTTCATGTTCCTGTGCTCATCTTGGAAAGTTGTGAATGGATCTTAGAGGACCTAAGACTTCTTTCTGCTCTAAACTTCAGTGATTCCATGATTTTATGCAGATTTAAGACCAGCTAGGCCACCCTCAGGCTGCATTTTCTCCAGTGCAGAACTAAACCAGCCCCTACTTTGGATGGAACACATAGCTCTCTCTCTAGATACGGGTTCTGCAGGTTTCTGGCTGAAAATCGTTCCTCAATTTTCAATCAGCTGTGGCTGATTCTGGAACTCTGAAAGGTTCCAGACTTGCTGTCTAGGATGAAAGACCTTATTCTGTAGCACTTTTTCCATAGAAGCAATGACCTCATTTATATTCACTGCTGACCCAGCCAGCATTTAAGGTGCAGAATCTGCCCCTTCAGTATGACAAGTCCTGATTCCTCCAGGGCCAGCCCCAGGGCTTCTGCAAGCACACACAGTGACTTTGTACAAACAAGCCAAATGGATCCTCGTAGGGCAGAAGAATTACGAAAAAGTGCCTCCTCTAGGTAGGGGAATGATAAAACAACGCTCCCTCTGAGTGGCCCTTGCTCCTGGCTGACACATCTCCTGTGCCAGGACGCAAGGCTTGGCAAATGAAGGCCAAAATGAAAGTTAGTCTCCACCAATGCCTTCCTGGCCTGGTTTCTTTGTGTAGGGCACAGTCTGTACAACTCTGCCGGGTCCTGTTTGCTGCTGCCTAGAACCAAACAGCCTCACACCTTGCTCTTACAGGGCCTGTGCCCACTTAGGACAAGTGGGATTCAAGTCGAGTGGCCAGAAGTCTGAAGGGAGTTGGGGAGTAAGAAGGCATGAGGAACAACCTCCTTCATTAGACCTGTGCTCCTGTCCTGACAGACTTCTTTGAACTTCTTGCCACTTGCTGATTAAGTGACTGAGGGGACTCAGGTGAGCTGGAGGACACCCCCGTCTTTCTCCAACAGGTGAAACAAGGTGGTTCTTTTCTGTAAGACAAATGTGGGTAATAAACAGAAAAAAGGCCAGCAAACAGATCAAGTTCCATAAAAGCAAAAGCAATCAGTGCACCCTTCTATGACGTAGGTTCACAGAAATGACAGACCAAGTGTGTGAGACACGTCCTGTGCAGGGACACGTGTGACCTTCCGAGCTGTGGGGGAAGGTGCAGCTCAGCGCAAACCGTACTCAAGATGAGTTTTATTTCCCTTCTGGTGTATCTCCAGAGCATGCTGGCAAGTGAGTGAGTCCACTGTTTCTTGCTTCTCGGCACCAGTGACATCATCACTTAATAAGTTAGGGAATCACAACCACATTTCAAAGAATCATTCAGTTTTCTCATTAAGATTCTATAGGATTTTTTTTTTTTCCACAGCAACAGTCTTGCCAAAATAATGTTAAAAATAGACCTGGTAATACTTTTCACATTTGTAGGCAGTCATGAATGTTTAACAGTGTTTATGTCCAGCAGATGCACATAACTTAAGAATTAGGCATGAGATTTTACACAGTAATACAGAGTACATATATTGTCAAAAGGATTTTTTTTTTAAATAAAGCAAATACCAAGCCTAGGGCAAGAAAAACCTGTTCCCACTTCATCTTCTTGTAGGAAAGTGTTTAATGCATAAAAAATTGGGAGGAAAAGGCATATGTAAAATGTATGTGAAAAAAGTTTTCAACAGTGATTAAATTTGGATATTTTGACTCACTTAAGTGCATATGGTAAATTCTCAAAATTCAAGGGTCTGAATTCTGGCTCCTGAAGTAGAGAATTATTTTGGAGACAGGTAGCGTCCTATGCTTGTCTGAGTCTGCATGGCTTGGGAAAGGGACACATAGGTTTGGGGCGAGCTGAGAGGTGGTTAAGGTCAGAGGTCCCTCTGCTGAGAAAATGCACCGAGTCTGACTGCCTGGAATTTCTCAGTGAGATAAGCTCTACAGGTCACTGGCCTACAGAAAATGAGATGCTACCTTAAAAGAGGTAAATGAAGTAAAATGTAATTATAATGATTTTAAAACAGAAGTTCTACACATTAATAACTTTATTTGGGGGACTGTCCCTAGTGAGTCCCAATTAAATCACTGGCTCCCAAAAAACTGGCCTAGATGGTCTTTAAAGAATCTTTTTACAGCTAGGCCTACTTGACATTTTGGAAATGTAAACGTGCCTCCATGCATTTGGAGGATGGCTACATGGCTGTTTCCTGAGTTCCCAGCTCTCCTTTTTTATTAATAGTTGTAACTGATCAACAGACGATAAAGAATTGATGGCTGTATAAATATAGCTCTTAAATATAGTCATCGTAACTTTCTGATTAGCTTTGGCTGGAACTTTTTTAACTTCTAGCTGTACATCTACGAATGGAAGTTTTCTTGCTTTGGGGGTAATCACATAGATGGAGATTAACTCTCTTTTTCTCCCAGGCTCTAAAAATTATTTTGACCAAAATGTTTAAGTCAGGGGTTTCATGTAGACACAGCTTAAATGAGTCATTAAGAATTTTATTGGTTAAAGTAGGCATATTTTTTTCCTAGTAGACATAATGACATAACAGTAATAAAAATGTAATATTCAAGTAATTGGTGTAATGTAATTACAGTTTGGTCATAAAGTAAGATTAGAAGTCTGAGATGGCTGTTTTGTGGGTGTGCATTTTAGCGTCTGAATGTAGTCTTCGAGGTGCCTGTCCGGTCTCCCTGGAATGCTAGTGCAGTTCATCACATAACCAGGTGGCTGGGCGCCCAGCTGAGCCAGCATTATCTATGAGTCCTGTTTACCCAGTCTGCCCTGTCTGGACATTGGTGTCCTGCCTGCTTCAGATACCTAACCATCACAGGAACTGAAAACAGTGTTTCTGGTTTTATATAGTCAACAAAAGGGGGAAATAAAGGCCAGGGTCCTCACTGGGCAAGGGACAGACGGAGTTCCAGTGCCATCCTAGAATGGCCACCTCTTTGCCCACATGATGCCGTAGCTCCCCATCTCCCTTAAATTGCAGTGCTTGGAGCAGAGAGCTCCCATATGCCTCTGATGTGCTACAGTGTCAGCCTGTTCTGGCTTTTGGAGGGAAGAACAATTTCCAGATTGAGGCTGAACAAAAGGAGCTGTCTTGGGCATTTGACCAAAATATATTTTATCAAAGGATTTGCCATCATTGGAGATATTCTTTCAACTATTAAAAATGATTTTCTCCCTGTTTGCATTTCTTATTTAGTGGCATGGCCTGCAGAAACACAAAATTTAAGCAAGAGTACTTATCTATTTTTGAACACAAACATAACATTTTGATTAACAGTACTTACAATAAATAATTTAAAGAACATCAGATTTCTTTTTTACTATTTTTTCCTTTTTAATTAATCAGTAATTTGTGGGGAGACAATCTGAGACTACATAAACCACTTCTTATCAGTCTTCCTCTACCATGGATGATCTTTTAATGCCACTATTCCTTCTATATTTATTAGTTGGCATTCTTCTGCAAAGAAGACCTTTCACTTTCTCCTCTGTTTACTTATTTATACTGCATGGACTCATGAATATTTATTCGATGGGTGACAAACTAGTACTATCATTTATTTTGATGCTCAAATTGTCCCAGATTTGGCCAGTAAGAGCCTCTTCCAGCTCCATTTTTGACATCTCCCCATGGTTCTTTGACCAGTTCCTTATTTTCTTATGCAATAAAATATTCAAGGCTCATTTTTCCAGGCATCTTTCCCTGCCCTGGTTCTGGGATCAGGCATTTCTCCAAGGAACCCTGAATACCAGTGGGGAATGATATTTAGAAACTAAGATCTGGGCACTAGGTGTGAAAGATCATCACTTTTTAAATGTGTAAAATTTATTTGGAAAAATTTAGGGTGCTTATAAAGAGCTAAGCATGTGCCACAGGTGAAGGCTGCCTTTGGATCCCGAAAGGGTTGGAATTCTAAGAGAAATCACCCCCCGCCCCCACCGGCCCTTGCCAAATAATGTAAATATGTCATGTAGTATGCCAATTACAGTTTCTGCAAATTGATAAGATCTTTAGGCTTTTCTCCTTCTAAGCAAATACTGTTGTCTAAACCTATTTCAAAAGAACGTTAGTATCACTCCTAACTGACAGCTCTTGATGTCTGCTAACTCACAGTTCAGTCATTCATCAACAGCGCAGAGTGATTCACAAACTTAATTTCTTGCCAATATCAGTGACTTTAAACATCCATTATCTCCGAACCCCCCTTTATGAATATAAATCACACACCTACAAAGGCCTGTCATGAATGCAGCGGGCCACATGCAGTATGTCTGTGCCTCATCATTCCTTCTGGCATGTCACCTTAGTAAACAATGTATAGAGTCTCATTCTAACCCTTGAGTCTGTGATCTTGTTTTCTACAATGGTGGCTGCTGAGCTGAGGCCCCAAGGAAGGTGAGAAGCCAGCCACACTGAGCCAAAGGGCTGGCAACAGTGACTGGAGCAAGGCTGGACATACAGGATTCCCTGTCTTTAACTCCTTTAAGTAAAGTCAAGGGAAAGCAGAGTTTGGTATCCGACTGATGCAGACTGTTGGCTTTTACTTGGCATGTACTTTCTTACTGCTTGAGAAATGTTATTTTTTCCTTAAACTTCTTTCTCATTAATCTTGTGTTAAGAGTGGTCTAACCCTGTTAGTTTGGTAGGCAGCTTCTGTTCCAATTAGCATATATTTCCATAAGTGTTGAGTGGGGAAGGGAAGGAAAACGCAGAATTTCTCAACTATTGACCTTGAGGGACTTGTAGGAAGGTGTGTCTGACATGCTTGTAATACAACTGACTCTGAAAAAGCTCTAGTAAATGGTTAAGTTATGGTTGGCTCTGATGATTTATGCTGAACAGAATAAACTATGATGGAAACATAAAATATTTCTAAGCTTACACTTTAGTCACTCAATATACATGAAACTCAATCTTCTTACTTAAAAAACAGATAGAGCACTGAGAATCTCCTAAGGAAATCAAGTTGTTTATTAGTCTTGTGTTCACCCATGTCATGCATACGAAGATTAAGAGCTGAAAATGCTTTGATATTCTCCACTGTAAGGCACTGTGTGATACCCCGCTTAAAACTATTCCTACCATTCCACCAAGGGACTTTCCTTTCCACTGACAAGTTGAAGAAGGAATTCAGAGACAGTGCTTCCGTAGCCAAATTGTTTCATTGTTCAAGTGTATTGATAGGGTGGTTGCCTAAGCAGAAAATGCAGAATTAAACGAAGGAAGCTTGTTTTGAGAGCAGGTCTGTCACCATCTATGATACATATGACAAGGAAGTAAACAGGAAGTGCTGAATTGGCTTGGTTTACTCCTACAGGGACAGAGAGAAATAAAATCAGTGTTTACCAAATGGAAAAGCACAAAGTTGGTACAGAGAGAAATGTTATTTTCAGGCTTCTAAAAAGGTATTACAAATAACACAAAGTTTCAAACCTATAATTAAAAACTATTTTTAAAAAGTTTTGATTAGGTTCCCTTCAAAAATAGGCATTTTAGGCTGAAATAAATTCTTAAAGTTTTGACTCCCACTTATGCTGGTTTTTCCATAATCCACACTCCATAAATGCCCCTCTTAAATAACAGATTTCAGGAGTAAAAAATATGTCTTAAAGTCATCTAGTAGAACTTCAATGCTCCCACTTAATAGATGAGGAATCCAAGACCCCAAAGTTAAAGCAATTTCTCAAACACCACACAGCCATTAAGGGCAGGGAGAATTTAGGATCCAAGTTACTCATCAGGCAAGAGTTATGAATAGATATAATTTCTTAGTGCCAGATCCACTGAGGAAACCTTGTGGTGAAGGGGCCAAATGTATTGTTGGTGTAGTTTTTTCCAGAAGCCAAGACTGGGCCTGTGGGTCCAAACTGAGTGTACTTCTGTCCTTCAGCAGCTCTGGACAAGAGCTAAATACCATCTAAATGCCTGACTCCAGAATCATGAGAAATAAAAAAAATCATGTTGCCTTAAAGCCACTAAGGTTTGGGGTGGGTTTGTTACACAGCAAAAGATAACTGAAACAGAAATAGGCAGGATCACCCCATGAGGCAAGGAAGCACATCAGCTGAGTTGTTTACTAAGGGCAAAGGCGATATGGACTGGCTAACAGAAGACGGAAGTTATAAATACTAGCAAGGACCATTGGACCAGTTACAGAAATGATGACAGTAGTGGTTGTAAGTATTTCTTTCTTACTTTAATATGAATACAGCATTTTTTTGGTATTAATTTTCTTTACTCCCCCACTTCCATTCCCTATCTTTAATAGAAGATGTGTTAATAGTGGCTAGCCATATAGCTCAGTATTTAGGTTACAGGATGTTAAAGAGGGAGTGTGACTCAGAGAAAAGAGGAAAAAATATCACCCCAAAATGGATGTGTCATATAGGACTTAATAGCCTTTTACTAAAAAAAAAAAAAATGCACTTTTGGTGGGGCATGGTGGCTCAGGCCTGTAATCCCAGCACTTTGGGAGGCTGAGGCAGGTGGATCACGAGGTCAGGAGATTGAGACCATCCTGGCCAACATGGTGAAACTCCGTCTCCATTAAAAATACAAAAATTAGCCAGGCCTGGTGGCACATGCCTGTAGTCCCAGCTACTTGGGAGGCTGAGGCAAGAGAATCACTTGAACCTGGGAGGCGGAGGCTGCAGTGAGCTGAGATCGTGCCACTGCACTCCAGCCTGGATGACAGAGCGAGAGACTCCATCTCAAAAAAAAAAAAAAATTTATATTAGAACAGTTTTACATTTACTGAATTGTGAAGACAGCACAAAGTTCCCATATACCCAACACCTACTTTCCTCTATTATTAGTAATTTACATTATGATACATTTGTCACAATTAATGAACAAATATTGGTATGTTATTACCTAAAGCCCATACTTGATTCAGATTTCCTTAGTTTTTATCCATTGTCCCGTTTCTGCTCCAGAATTGCATCCAGGACGCCACATTACATTTATATCATGTCTCCTTAGGCTCCTCTTGGCTATGATAGTTTCTCAGGCTTTCCTTGACAGTTTTGAGGAGTGTGGTCAGGTATTCTGTAATGCCTCTCAAGTGACATTTGTATGATGCTCAAGATTAGAAGGGGTTATGGGTTATTGGGAAGATGACCACAAAGGTATTTATACCCTTTTTGGAGGACAGGGTTAGCATGCATCATATTAGGTGGAAGCATTTTGCTGTTGACTTTATTTGGAGGTTAAACATGGTTAAAAGATGTATGTATGGGTACCAAGTAGACAAAGGTTGGATAGACTGCAGTCATTGGTAGTGTGCCAACTTGGTGAAACTTAAACTACTTTCCCATAGTCCCCTTCCCTACAGGGTTCTGAGTTAGAGTTGGCCAAAAGGGAAATGTATGCAGATGTGGAAGGTGGAAATGAAGCAGCTATTGATCTTTGAAGGTCTTGCAGGTACAGAGAAGGCACAGAAATGCTGACAGGTTCTAGCTTGTCTTCACATTCTTCTACTCCACATTCAGTTCTGACTGAAGAGGCTGTTGACCAACAGTGGCTCCCAGCTTATGCTAGACACTCGGTGGTGGGCCTGCCAAGGTGGCAGTTATACAGAAGCATGGCTTCCTGCATACCTTCTCATAAGCCATCACTTTGCAGCCACTTTTGGCACCTGGTTGTTCTTTGTTTCTCACATTGATGGGTTGGTCTTTTTTTTTTTTTTCCTCTGATCCTCCAACTTCCTTCCTATGCTTTCACTTTCCCAGTTCTTCTCACAACTGTATAAGGTCTGATTCCTGTAATCCTCATCCCATAGTACACAGTGGTTCTGATTCTGTGACTGAACCCTGACTGATAACTCAAGGTATGAGAGACTGATTTTCAAACTGCAAACAACTACAGAAGCTGGAAAAAAAAATACAAATGCAGTTGTGTAATAGTTTTCTATGATGCCGTAACAAATTACTACAAATTTAGTAGCATAAATACCACAAATTTATTATCTTACAGTTCTATAGGCCAGAAGTCCAGTATAAGTCTCATTAGACTAAAATCAGTGTTGTCAGACTATGTTTTTTTCTGGAGGCTATAGGGAAGAATCTGTTTCCTGTTCATTCAGATTGTTGGGAGAACTCAGTTTCTGTTTCTTCAGTACCAAGGTCTCCATTTTCGAGCGGTCTGTAAGCTGGGGCCATTCTAGGAGGCCATCATATTCCTTGGCTCGTGGCTCCTTTACTCTGTCTTCAAAGCTAGAACATCAAGTCATTTTCATGTTGCATCTCTCTTACCCATTCTTCTGCTTTTAAGAGCTCATGTGATTAGACTGGACCCATGTGGATAATCTAGGATAACCTCTCCATCTTAACTTCCT
Organism: Pan troglodytes; assembly: GCF_028858775.2. NCBI lineage: Eukaryota > Metazoa > Chordata > Mammalia > Primates > Hominidae > Pan > Pan troglodytes. The sequence continues at coordinate 50,710,912 of NC_072403.2, forward strand.
TTGATTAGCAACCTTCATGCCATCTGCAACCTTATTTCCCTTTTGCTATGTGATGTAACATATTCACAGGTTCTGAGATTTGGATATGGACATCTTGGGGTAGGGGTACAAATTATTTGAAGCATCAGAAAAAAACCAGTGTGGCCAGGACTTGAGAGAATAAGATAATGGAGAAAAGTCAGGTTCTCTTTTTTTCTCACGAAATTTGCCAATTAACTGTGAGAGGAAGTGAGGCCAAACAGTCTGGGAATTATGGCAGTATCACTGGGCTGGGGAAGCAGAGGTTGGAGTTTGGGGCTGCCAAGGCAGTTGAGGGACCATGATTCCCTGACCAGAGGAAACTACAGAGAAATAAGTCTATAATTCTGCATGCAATTTCCCCTTGAAGCGTATGTCAACTCCAAAGCTGTACATATGGTGGGGTGGGGGGTGAGAGCAGCAGATGGAAGGCTAAAAAGGTGAGCAAAAATTCCATCAATCTTGTTGGGTTAGGGGTTAGATTTCAGAGCTCACCAGGGTTGAAAGGGCCTGGTAAACACCATAGGCTCTCAGCTGAGACCCTAGGGATATTTTCTAGGAATAAAGGCAAAGCAGAAATAGATCAACCTTGATCCAACTGTACCCCATCTGCCTGCCAGAAAATTATATCCTCTCTAGAAAAAATCACCATCCAGAGTTTCTTTAAGACAGGGTCTTGATCTGTCATCCAGGTTGGAGTGCAGTGGTGCAATCATAACTCACTGCAGCCTCAAATTCCTGGGCTTAAGGGATCCTCCTGCCTCAGCCTTCTGAGTGGCTGGGACTACTACAGGCACATGCCACCACGCCAAGTTAATTTTTATTTTTGTAGCGATGGGGTCTTGCTTTGTTGCCCAGGGTGGTCTTGAAATCCTGGGCTCAAGCGATCCTCCCCCCTACCTTGGCCTCCCAAAGTGGTGAGATTACAGGGGTGAGCCAGCGTGCCCAGCCCAGAGCGTCTATATCTTTTGCATATATGATGTCTGGCATTCAGTAAAAAACTCATAGGCAAAGCAGGAGGCACTGAAAACCAAGAGGAAAAAAAAAAAAAAAAAACAGACAACAGAAACATCCCCAAGCAACCCAAATATTGAGGTAATAAAGAAGGGACTGGAACTGGAATTTTTTTTTTTTCAAAAAAGAATCAAATGGTGATGGTATAATTAAAAAAATAAAAAAAATAAAGAATTCAGTAGATGAGCTTAATAGATTTTAGAAGGAAAGTTCAATAAATACAAGATAGGTCAGTAGAAAATATTCATATGAAGCAGAGAGAAAAGGAAATAAGAAATACAGAAAAGGGTACAGAAGACATATAATGTATGGTTAAAAAAATAAGTCTGACATACATCTAATTGAAATCCTAGAAGACATAAAGAAATATTTGCAGAAAAGTGGATAGGATTAAAAAAAATCGATGAAAAATATCCAGCCACAGATTCAAGTAGTTCTACAAATTCCAAGAAAGAGAAAATCAAAGAAAACTACATGTAGGCATGTCATACTACAGCTGTTAAATAATAAAAGGAAAAAAACCTCAAAAGCAGCCAGAGAAAAGCAGGCACATTACCTTCACAGGGGCAACAACGAGGCTGACAACCAAAATGACAGAGGCCAAAAGAGAAGGAAATAAGTCTGATGTGTGAAAAATAATGCACATTTTATAATGCAAAACTTTAGGAAAAGAGAAATGTCCAAAAATAGGATACAATTGAAAACGAACCAGCCATCATAGTATGAAGAAATGTAGTGACAGGTCTCCCAACAGGTTATTTAAGGGTATATGTTCACTGCTTGAACCCTAAAGGCCAGGCAGTGATCCAAGTCCAGGGTGCCCAGCAGAGGAGCAGGTGTCCCTGAGAATCCAAACTTCCCAGAGAGTATCTGGGAACATACCAAGGAAAACAGTCCCATCACACACACGGTAAGCAAAGAGCCAGAAAATTAGCTTAAAAGCAGCCTTAGAGATGGGAGGCAGCGTGGATCTCTAGAGTTGTTCTGCTGCTGCCCAGGAGTTCCCTGTGTGTAAGTCTTAATAAACTCATCTACTCACCAAGCTGGACTTGTCCGAATCATTCTTTGGTTTCTTGGCATCTTCCCAGTTTGGGGGTGGAAGCAGTGTTATAGTCTCAAAATTTTATTTTTACTGTTATTTTTTTTTTAGACAGCGTCTCATTTTGTTGCCCAGGCTGGAGTGCAGTGGTGTGATCTCAGGTCACTGCAACCTCCGCCTTCCAGGTTCAAGCAATTCTCCTGCCTCAGCGTCCTGAATAGCTGGGATTACAAGTGTGCGTCACCACGCCTGGATAATTTTTGTATTTTTAGTAGAGATGGGGTTTAGCCATGTTGGCCAGGCTGGTTTCAAACTCTTGGCCTCAAGTGATCCACCTGCCTTGGCCTCCCAAAGTGCTGGGATTATAGTTGTGAGCCACCACGCCCGGCCTCAAATTTTTTTCATAACAGAAATACTCTGCAGTCTTAAAAAAAAGTCATGAGAAAGTGTTACTATAGGTTACAAAGAAGTATGTACTTTATGAACATATTGTGTGTGTGTGTGTGTATGTGTGCATGTGTGTATTAAAATGTCAGTCACGTGTAGTCTCAACGTTAAAGGACTATAGCTAATTCTAATTGCATTCTTTGTGCTTTTCTGAGTCTTCTGAGTTTTTTGTTTGCAATGAATGAATATTTTAAAAATAATAAAAAGGGTGGTAAAGAACAAGTTAAAGAGTTAAAATGACAAAAATAAGTTAAAACCAAGAAATACAAGTTAGCATGTTAAGGAGTTATGATGAGGATAAGATTGTAGATTTAAATGTAACCATATCAATCATTACATTAGATATAGTCTAAAGAGTGGGATTAAAAGGCAGAGATTGTAAAATGGGTTAAAAAGCAACACCTAACTATAGGCTATCAGTGAAAAAGATACTTTAAATAAAAGTAAAGGATGAAAAAATATGTATAATATAAGTACTGAAGAAAGATGAAGTAGATTTATTAATATCAGACCAAGTACACTTCAGAACATGACATACTGTCAGGGGTAAAAAGGAAAATTAAGAATGCTAAAGGGGACAATTAATCAAGAAGACATGCCATTCCTAAATGTGTGTATGTAACTGAGAACAGAACTTCAAAATATACTAAGCAAAACCTAATAAAACTCAAAGGAGAAACAGATAAGTCTACAATATTAATTGAAGACATTAACCCTCCTTTCTCAGTAATTGATTGTAAAAAGTAGAAAATCAGTAAGTATACAGAAGAACTGAATAACACTGTTAGGTTGATGCAAAAGTAATCATGGTTTTTGCCATTACTATTTCAAAGGCAAAAACCGTGATTACTTTTGCACCAACATATCAACCAACTTGACCTAATATTTATAGAATACTACATCAAAGAGCACAATACACAAGTTTTCAAGTGCATATGCACATGTTCTGGGCCATAAGCAAACCTTAGAAAACCTAAAGGAACTGAAATCATACAAAGTATGTATTATAAAATTAAAATTTAGTAACAGGAAGATATCTAGGACATTCTCAAACATTTGGAAACGAATCAACACATTTCTAAATAAGCCATGAGTCAAAGAGAAAATCAGAAAGGAAATTCGAAAATGTTCTGAATTGGATGAAAATGAAAACAAAACACATTAAAGGTTGTGGGATATAGCTAAAGTAGTGTTTAGAGGGAAACTGAAAAGGAAGAATAAACAAATTGCCAATATTAGGAATTAAAAAGAGGAGTGTCACTACAGATCCTACAGACAATTTAAAGGATTATAAGATAATTTAATGAACAACTTTATGCCAAAACTTTTGTTAACTTAGATAAGGGACAAATAAGAGACAAACTATCAAAACTCTCTCAAGAAGAAATAGATAACCTTATATCTATCTAAGAAATAGCCTTATATCTAATATTATTCATAGCTAAGAGCTTTCCTACAAAAAAACACTTCAGACCCTGATAGCCTCCCTGGTGAATTCTACGGAATTTTAACAACAACAACAAAAAACACTAATTCTACAGAAACTCTTCCAGAACATAGAAAAGGAAGCAGCAGGCCCAAACTCATTTTATGAGCCTAGCATTAGCTGATATAAAAACCAGAAATGAGACATTACAAAAACTCCAGATCAATACTTTTCATGAGTACAGATACAAAAATACCTAGCAAAATGTTAGCAAATCAGATCCATCAAAATGTCACCAGGGCACAGTAGCTCAGGCCTATAATCCCAGTACTTTGGGAGGCCAAGGTGGGAGGATCACTTGAGGCCAGGAGATCGAGACCAGCCTGGGCAACAAGCAAGACCCTGTCACTACAAAATAAAACATTAAAAAAAAAAAAATGCCAGGCATGGTGATGTGTGCTTATACTTCTAGCTGTTTGGGAGGCTGAGGCGAGAAGATGGCTTGAGCCCAGGAGTTCCAGGTTGCAGTGAGCTATGATCATGCCACTGCACTCCAGCTTGGACTACAGAGTGAGACCCTGTCTCTTTAAAAATACAAACACACAAATATATATAAATATACACATACATATTCACACACACACACACACATGCCCACACACACGGAGGTTAATACATCATGACCGAATTGCATTTATCCCAGTAATGAAAGATTAGTTCAACAAGTAAAAATCAATCAACGTAATCTATCACTGGGAAAAAAAAAAACTCATTGTCTTCAAGGATGAAGAAATCCATTTGATAAAAGTCAACATCCATAAAAACACTCAGCAAAAAAGGAATAAAAGGAAACTTCCTTAATGTGATAAAAAGCATCTAAGAAAATCTTAGCTAATTTAATGGGGTAAAGGCTGAATGCTTTCCCCATAAAATAGGGAAAAGGACAGGATGTCCATTTTTACCACTCCTATTCAATAGTGTACTGGAGATCCTAGTTACTGCAATAAGACATGAAGAAGAAATAAAAACTATACAGATTAGAAAGAAAAAAAATTGTATTTGCAAACAAAATGATCATCTATGTAGAAAATCCCGAAGAAACTATAACTGCCCCCACCACCTCAGCAATCTATTAGAGCTAGGAAGTTCAGCAAGGTTTTAGCATAAAAAGTTAATATACAAAAATCAATTTTATTTCTCTGTGAAATAAAATGAATAATGAATAATTGGAAAATGAAAAAAATTTAAATATTTCTTATAACATCAGCCATGAAATATCCATGCATGAACCTAACAAAATATGTACTAGGTTTATATTCTGAAAGCTATAAAACATTGATGAGAAAAATTTAAAAAGACCTTTATAAATGGAGAGCTATATCATGTTCATTAATTAGAAGGCTTAATGTTGCTAAGGTGTCAGTTCTTTCCAAATTAAGCTATACATTGTAAGCAATCCCAGTGAAAATTTCAGAAAGTGTTTTGTAGAAATATGAAAAAGCAAAGAATCTAAAATATGCAAAGCAATTTTGAAAAAGAAGAGCTGAGAAACTCTTAAGACCTGATTTCATGACTTAGTATAAAAGTCATAGTAATCAAGACAACCAGGCATGAGTATCAGGATAAACAAATAGACCAATGGAACAAAACAGGATGCAAAGCAGAGCAATATTTATATGGTCAATTAATTTTAGACAAGGGGGTCAAGGTAATTCAACACAGAAAGGATAGTTTTCTCAACGAGTGGTATTGAAACTATCTGACATCCATATGCAAAAAACAAAAAAATAGAACCTCAACTCTTATCTTGTATTAATACCATATACAAAGTCAAAATAAATAGAAAACCTGAAAGCAAAAATTCAAAACTTAAATATCTAAAAGAAAACATAGGAGAAAGAAAGCCTTTGTGAGCTTGGATTAGATGAAGGTTTCTTACATAAGACATACAGTATAAGCCCTAAAAGAATAAAAATTGATAACTTTGACTTATTCAAAATTAAAAATATCAGCTTTTCCAAGGGCACTTTAGGAAAGAACAAGCTCCAGACTTGAAAGTTTTGAAAAGCACATTTCTGATAATAGATCTGTATCTAAAAGACATAACACTTACATTGTAATGAGACAAACAACCATGTTTTTAAGGGGCAAAAGATGTGAATAAACACTTCAACAAAGAAAAAATACAGATGGCAAATGAACACATGGAAAATGCTTAATATCATTGGTCATCAGGGAAATGCAGGTAAAGCCACAATGAGATATCACTATGCACCTACTGGAATGGCTAAAATTAAAGCAAAATAAATAAGCAATACACCAAATGCTGGATCATACCAAAAGCTAGTGAAGATATGGAGAAACTAGAAATCTCATATTTCTGGTGGGAGTGCCATATGGTACATCTACATTGGAAAACATTTTGGTAGTTTTTTATAAAAATAAATATTCACTTACCATGAGTCAGTAATCCCACTTCTAGGTATTTACCCAATACAAATGAACACGTGAGTCCACACAAAGATCTGTCCATTTGTGTTCAGAGCAATTTTATTTTTAATAGCAAGGAAATGGAAACAATGCAAATGTCTACTCAATAGCGAATGGATGAACAAATTGTAGTGCATCCATATGATGGAATATTACTCAGCAATAACATATAATGAACTAACACATGAAACAAGATGGATAAAGCTCAAAAGCATAATGCTAAGTAAAAAAGACACACAAAAATCTTGAAATTCAACTTGATATGGAATTATTGCATTTAATAAGCCATTCTGGAAAATATAAAAAATGATAGGGACAGAATGAGTGTTGCCAGGGGTTAGTGATGAGGTGGGGGAATCATGTTACAAAGGAACATGAAAAAACTGTTTTGGGTTCTTTTATTTTTATTGTGATGGTGATTACACAACTGTTCATTTGTCAGAAGTCACTAAATTGTGCTGTACATATAAAAAGGGTTTATAACTATATGCAAACTAGATCAGACTAAGCATTTTTTTTAAAGAAACATAGATAAGAGTGGTGATTCATGCCTATAATTCCAGTACTTTGGGAGGCTGAGGCAGGAGGACAGTTTGAATCCAGGAGTTTGAGATAAGCCTGAGCAACATAGTGAGACCCTGTCTCTATAAAAAGAAAAAAAAAAATGCTGGGCATGGTGGCATGTGCTTTGTAGTCCCAACTACTCAGGAGGCTGAGGTGGGAGGATTGCTTGAGCCCAGGAGCCCAGGTCATGCCAATGTACTTCAGCCTGGGTGACAGAGCAAGACCCTGTATCAAAAAAAAGAAAAAAGGAAATATATTCTGTTTCTATGTGCCATATCTAAAGAACTTCTGCAACATATGAAGTGATAAATAATACATGATTTTTTAATAAAAATGCTAACCTGGAGCTGTGGTAAAAAGAAAATTTGAGCAAGTGGTGAAACAGATATATCAAAATAGGCCAGGTGCAGTGGCTCACGCCTGTAATCCCAACACGCTGGGAAGCCAAGGTGGGCGGATCACTTGAGCTCAGGAATTCAAGACCAGCCTGGGCAACATGGTGAAACCCTGTCTCTACCAAAAAAATATTAGCCGGGCATGGTGGCATGCGCCTGTGGTCCCAGCTACTCAGGAGGCTGAGGTGGGAGGATCATTTGAGCCCAGGAGGCAGGGGTTGCGGTGAGCCAGGATCACGCCACTGTACTCCAGCCTAGGTAACAGAGTGAGACCCCATCTCAAAAAGAAAAAAAGATACATCAAATAAAATTTGACATAATATTACTGAAACCTAATGACATCACAACTAATTTCTGCTTGTAGTGGTCAAATTTCTTATTTTGTTGGAGATGCACTGTGATTTAGGAAGTATCAAAATGCAAAAATGTTTTTTAAAAGAGTTATGTTGAAAAACACAGTTGAAGAAGTTCAGAAGTCTTTGGAAAGTCAAGGGGAAGCTGAATGTTGAGATATGAAGATGACGAGCCAGGACAGAAGTGAAAAGGAAAAGCTAAAGGCTGGAGAAGAACCAGAGAAGTATAATAACATGGGTATAGTGTTGCAAGAATTTGCAGAATTAAGTACTGATCAGTCATTCATTCATATAACACTGACTCAACACGTATTATGTGTCACGCACTGTTCTAAGTGCTGGGATATAGCAGTGGGCAAAATAGACCATGATCCTTAATTGCAGAGTCTACATTCTAGAGGGAGAACACAGTAACAAAATAAACAGATCTATGGAATGGTATTTTAGAAGACAGTAAGTGTTAGAGTGAAAAAGAAAGCAAGGAAAGGGATATGATGTGCTAGAGCAGGGGTTGGGGTCTCAATATTTAAAAGGGTGGTCAGAGAAGGTCTTATAGAGAAAGTGATTTATGTTTTTTTGAGACAGGGTCTGGCTGTGTTGCCCAGGTTGGAGTGCAATGGCACTATCCTAGCTCAGTGCTGCCTTGAACTCCTGGGCTCAAGTGATTCTCCTGCCTCAACCTTCCCATTAGCTGGGACTACAGGAATGTGCCACTGTGCCTGGCTACTTTTTTAATTTTTTGTAGAGGCAGGGTCTTGCTCTGTTGCCCAGGCTGGTCTCCAATTCTTCGCCTCAAGCAATCCTCCCACTTTGGCCTTCTAAAGTTCTGGGATTACAGGTGTGAGCCACTGTGGCCCGGTCTGAGAAAGTAACATGCTATTTCATGTATGGCTTGAAGAAGGTAAGGTAGCCATGAGGACAGCTTTTTACGGTGGATGCTTCTAAACACCGAGTACTCATGGTATGCACAGCTAACATCCATCTACTTCGTTGAGACCCATTTAGCTTCCATTGAAATGATATTCAAATATACCATTAATGTGATAATTGGTTATGACTGCTGATAAAAATGATTTACAGAATAATCTTCATTTCAACTGAGCAAGAAAAATTTGAGATCCAACTGAAAGAAAACCACATACCTCACTTTATTTTTAACTACTACTACCCCCCTCTCTGAAACCTGCCCCTCTTTCAATTTTCATTATATGTGACTTTGGGAATGCTGAATTTACTTTTTTAGTATCATTAGCTGGGAAAGGGGGTTAGAAAGAGTGGGAGGAAATAGCCTATCCATATGAAAACAATAATCACATAATATTTATTGTCTGGGATTGAAATGTTTCAAATAGGCAAAGCAATAAAATGTCAGGAAAAGCAAAACTTCCTAATGTTAAAAATATCATAAATTTTTCCCAAAATAAGACATATGAAAAAAGTTCCAGTGATAGTTTATGTCAAAGGAAGAAAAAAGCCCTCAAATCCACGTTAAAGCTGCCTGAAATCTTCAGAAGGCACAACCTACTCACCATTGGAGAACGAGGAGACAATGGCAATTATGATAAAGTACAGAAAGCAACGATTACCTTTTATTGAGCTTGAGAATCACTTTTTAACATAAACTCACTGATCCCTGCATTCTATAACTTGGCTTTTGCTATCTATTGTTTTAAAGAAAAAGGTAGTGTCAAAAAGCTAGCAGGATTTCAGTATCACTTTAAAGTGATTTTACATTTTATAATTACAATGGGACTTATGTGTATATTTATTAATAAAATAGACTAGCACCTACATGGGCAAAATATGCTTTATTGAATCTACAGATAATTTAATCTAGGTGGGTTCATGAACCCCTTTCTATAATTTCACGGTTCCCCTCAGGCTCACTGTTTGGGGCCTGCAGACTACATGTTGATTGCTTGATTTTCATAGGTGCCAAATAAGATTTCTGAAGGAATGGCTATAAAGAAAACAGACATTTTAATTTCAAGCTACTCTTTGGAGTAGCTTCTGGTTCACAAAATGTTATTTTTAGTCTAAATAGATCTTTATATTTGCTTTAAGTTCAGTGGACATGTTATTCCATTACCTTTAGGGAAATTTGATCCTAAAAGGCTCATTGTCTTTACAGTGAACCAGTGGGAGAACTGGTAGGTTTTCAAAGATGGACTATATACAAAAATAGTCCTACTAGTTTGTAATTCTATTTCAAGGTTGTATAGATTCAGATGGAACTCAAAGGTTCTTAGGTCTTAGTAGTGCAAAGTAATGCAAATATGATTAAGGTCATCTGTTTATGAGGTCCTTAACCCCTTCACACAAGACTGATGGCACAGTGACCTACTCACAAAGGCCACAAGAAACCTGATGCATGCGGTGCTTTAAATTGGTTTTTCTGAGACATTGTATTTGTCTTTAAGAAAAAAGCTGTGATCATCTAAAGTTCATAAGCTGTATAGCCAAATAAGTGAAATAAGAATTGATGAGATTAAACAAAGATTTTTAAAAAAGGATTCTGAGCTTATGTTTAAATGCATTTTTTTGGCTGGGCACGGTGGCTCACACCTGTAATTCCAGCACTTTGGGAAGCTGAGGCAGGTGGACTACTAGAGGTGAGGAGTTCAAGACCAGCCTTTCCAACATGGTGAAACCCTGTCTCTACTAAAAATACAAAAATCAGCTGGATGTGGTGGCGCATGCCTGTAATCCCAGCTACTCTGGAGGCTGAGGCAGGAGAACTGCTTGAACCCGGGAGGCGGAGGTTCCTGTGAGCCACTTCAGCCTGGGCAATAGAATGAGACTCCGTTTCAAAAAAAAAAAAAAAAAATTTTTTTTCTACCAACCAAACCACAAATGTTTATGAGTATCTGTGTATATGAGAATGACAAAGAGGTGTTAATTCAAGACTTGCCCTCAAGAAATTCTTAATCTGGTGCAGTCTAAAGGCACATGGACAGATGATCAGGGATACTAAATAGGAAGCAGAGAGAACAACAAGGGCTTAGAGTTCAGAGGAAGCAAAGGGTGCTATGTGCTGAGACAGGCAGGAAACTTTATGGGAAAGAGCTAGGGAAGGAGACCACCATGAAATCCTAGGAAAGAAGAGGCAGATTGATTTTGCATACTGCTAACAGAAACACCAGACCTTCTACACATTGCCGTGGAAGGGCTCCCAGGAGACCTCATCTCCACATAGGCCACGCAGCCCTACCTAGGCCATAGGGACCTTCCTCTGTGATTGTTACAGGAACACAGCAAGACAGCCACTCTTGAGAGGAGCTGCCACAGGTAGTTTTGCATCTGACTCCCTAGTTCTGGTAAGGCAAAGGTCTTTCCACCTCAGCCCCCTTTGGGATGTGAATGCAAGCTATAAAACTGCTTGGCTGGCCAGGCACGGTGGCTCATGCCTGTAATCCCAGCACTTTGGGAGGCTGAGGCGGGTGGATCGCCCGAGGTCAGGAGTTCAAGACCAACCTGGCCAACATAGTGAAACCCCGTCTCTACTAAAAATACAAAAAATTAGCTGGGTGTGGTGGCAGGCGCCTGTAATCCCAGCTACTCGGGAGGCTGAGGCAGGAGAATCGCTTGAACCTGGGAGGCGGAGGTTGCAGTGAGCTGAGATCGAGCCATTGCACTCCAGCCTGGGCAACAAGAGTGAAACTCTGTCTCAAAAACACAAAAAACAAAACCAAAAAACTGCTTGGCTGTGGTTTAGAGTTGGCTCCTCCATGACATGGTAACCCCCCAGTCACTCATGTCTTCTGTCAATTGGCCCCTCTGGCTTGGTATCTTCCTGTGGGATTAGGAACGTGGGAAGTTGACACTGTGCCAATCTTGCTTATGTAGCTGTGTAACAGACTGTCTAAAGCCATTTGGGCTCACCGTTTCCTTACAGGCCAAACCTATGGAAGTGTGGCAAGCCAACTCATGAGCTGCAGTAGTTGGTGCTGCTTAGTGTCTGCTTGCTTGACTGACTGGTATGTTTAGGTCAGGGAGGGGTGACAAGTGGCCAATGCATTGGCAGGTGAACTAACTCTTCCCAAGTGAAGTAGCTGGAAGACACACTTAAAGCCATTCAGAAATAGCTGGGTGAGGTGGCTTGTGCCTGTAGTCCCAGCTAATCAGGAGGCTGAGGTGGGAGGACTGCTTGCACCTAGGAGTTGGAGACCAGCCTCAGTGATATAGGGAGACCCCATCTTAAAAAAAAATTCAGAAAAGAAAGTTGTACCACAGGCTGGTGCAGTTATTTGGAATCTTAAAGGACATAAATCAGAAGGTGGCTTGTCCTGAGGCAGAACAAACTTAGGGTTGAATTAAAGAAGCTGCTGGCTGGGTGTGGTGGCTCATGCCTATAATCCCAGCATTTTGGGAGGCCAAGGTGGGAGGATCACTTCAGTCCAAGAGTTTGAGATCAGCCTGGGCAACAAAGAGAGACCTGACTCTCTCTCTCTCTGTAAAACAAAGCTGCTGCTAACTACTGAGTGGAATGGAAAACTATCCTTTGTAATTCAAATTGTGCATGGTAGCTTTTTTCCACTTTCCTATTTATTTCCATACACCACTTCCCCCAGACCTGCCTCACACACAAACATGTCAGGCTGGGAAAAACTATGACTACTATATAATTAATGAATTAATGAGCAAGCCTTTAAAAGGGTCATTTATTTAAAGTTTCAGGGCATTGCCATATGTACTTCTGTATCTGCCACTGCAAACACATGTAAACACGATGGGAATTATTTTATAACATGGATACATACCTTGTATGAAAGCGTGAAACGGTAGCCTGTAAATAGAGCCTTCTGGGGAAATCTGGTCTTCAGAAAGGAGAGAAGCTTTGTATACATGGATCTTTGAGGAATTTTTCCCCATAATTTGTATAGGGACTTTTAGTATATTCATTGATTATATACATTTATCTATCTTGAGGCTTAAGACATCATTATTAAAAACTTGGCATGAGCCTATATAATTATATTCTATTGTACATGATATAATATTCTATTATATACATAATACTTGGCATTAGAGGAGGAATGTTAAGTTAAAATTTTCTTGCAATCAAATTTTCTGGTTCTGAGAAGTGCTTCTAGGTTCAAGGTCAGGCAGCAATTCTCTTTAATATGCTCTCAGAAATCTCTACTCCAGTACAGTCCACGTGTGTAACAGTGGTTAACAGCATGAGCTTTGGGATCAAAGTGCTGGGTACAAAAGCCAGCTCTACCTTGGGTAATTCTGCATAAGACATTTAATCTGCTGTTCCTCAGTTTCCTCTCTCCTGCCTGTGGGCAACAGGGCATATCTGGTAGTGGGGCTGTGAGTATTAAATGAGATAAATCACACAAACTGCTTAGTACACAGGGTAGCACATGGTGTGCTATAATTATTATGTCATAGCTTATTAAAATGCTGACACAATACATCATCATTTTTGATAGCAAGTAGAGTGTTACCTGGTATAAGTAAAACTATATTTTGATCATCTTGAGCCTCGCCTCCTTTTTTTTTCCTATCTTTACCCTCCTTTGAAAAAAATGAGAATAGTGAATATTCAGTAGTGATGAGCAGAAAAGGGATCATGAACACAATGCTGTACAGATAATTACAGTGGCTCCCAACAATGAAATATGTATGCAGTGTTCTTGTGACTGCAGGAATTGATTGCTTTAAAATATGCTTCAATTGCCAAAACTTCCATGACTTATGACAGCTTGAATACTTACTATCTATCTTGCTCCGGAAAACAAATGCAAGTCTCGTCTCTTTCTTTAGGTATCATGGTATCAGTATCCGACTTACAACATTTGAGACTTACTTTAAGAGATATGACTTTCTAATATTTGAGTTTTTAATGACATCTGGCCCTTATTTAACCATCACATTTACATCCAATTCCTGCAGGCAAAGTTTTGTTGTTTAAGCTTGGCTAGATACCCTCTGCAGAAAGCCTTTGCTTTAATGAACACAATTCCACAAAAACTGCTAGAGTTCCCTGCTCTCTTCTCACCCCTGCCACTGTACAACAATAGCATGTAAAGTTTCATCTTGAGTTTCAAATAAGAAGGTAAAAATAAGAAACTGTGTTGCTGGAGAATTAGCTTTATGTAGTGGCCACTGCTATGACATATTCAACTTAATGCCCTTAGATTATTTGCAGAGTGTTTATGTACTATGAAATGTTCGGCCAGAGCATACAGGAAACTGTAAAATATTTTATGAGATGTATACATGGTTGATGGTAGAATTTTAAATGTAGCCTGGAAAGGTTCTATCCAAATTCCAGGGGGGCAGATGAGAGAATATGTTCTCTTTAGTGATTCAGTTTTACACAAGAGGTTATATCAACTGGAAAGCATTGCCTGATTTGAGAACTATGTAAAAAAATTCATAAAATTAAACTTTATAATTCTAAACAAACATGTTTTCTTTCAGACCAAGAATCATCAGTTATGTTTATTTGTCTTCTACATGGTAAAAGCATTAGACATGGCTTGTTTATTATTTATTTTATAAAAACAAAGAACAGCAATAAATGAAGGGTTCTCCCCAGATACAGGAATTATATACACCATTTAAAAAATATTTGTGCTTCTGCTGGTTTTCAAATAAAAAGTCTTGGTTTTAAAATTGAAACAGTATTTTTGAATCACAACTATTACAATCTAAGAAGGCAGGAAAGCTAATGACATAACCTCTAAATGGCATGTTCAGAAAGTTATACTTCCAAATTTAGGTGACGGGAGAAATATTTCTACTTTCTTTACCCTTAAATCTAGGAAGCAGTATCAAGAGAGGCTATTTATTTATTGGCTTATTTATTTTCAAATTCAGTCTCTAAAATACAAGGGACAAAAAATAGAAACTAGCTTTGTATATTTCCATTTAACTTAGAGTTAAGCCTGATGTGTAAGATAACAGACTGTTAATACCACAGTCACACTGAAGATTTTACTATATAACACGTATGCCTTAGGGTGTATCCATAATTAGTACAGTTTTTAAATAAATTTACATTGTTGTCTAGGATAAATATGCCACAAAACCCCAACATGTCTTAGTAATATTCTTATGCTAACCCAGTATGGTAGAAAATACTGTATAATACCGACTGAAAATTAGGGACCATCGATTCTCATCTCTGGTCTGTCACTACATTATTGAGTGATCTTAGGAAACTCACTTTCCCTCTCTAGGCCATGGTTTTTTCATTTGTAAGATAAGCAGCTGTTCTGAATGATCTCTAAGACTATCTTCTGCTCTAACATTATGATTATTGAGAAAATAATTTACTGAAGTTTTCTTAAACATTCCTTCTGTAAATTTTCTTTTATTTCTATAGTCACTGCTGAAGGAAATTTTATTTCACTTCAAATTTAGTATTGTGCAAAGAGTCAGAGAAAGAACCTAAGTATAAAAAATAGAAAAAGGAATTAAAAATATTGAGCAATTATGGGGACATGTAGGCTGGTTCAGGACAGACATAAATGACCTTGCTTTATTCTAAATTCAGCTTACTGGCTTATGATGAAAAATGAAAGGTTATTATATGAACTTACCGGGCAAAACCAGATTTTATAAATAATTACCTGTCAGACTGCTCAAGATAGACAAACATATGCCAGACCAACAAAAACACAGACCTGTCATATTTCTGAGAGAAATGTACATTGAGTCTTCCTTCTCTGGGACTATAAGGAGATCAGGTGGAATAAAACGAAGGAAAAAAACCCAAACCCTGTATTTTCTGCCTTGTGCATACTTTAAAATGTATAATGTGGGAGAGAAGGAATTTTGATGTGAAAAATTATCCCCTGAAAATTTTATACCATCTATAAGCCTGGCAGATCAAAACCAAATACAATAAATGCTATCGTTTAAAAGTTAAGTTAGGATGTTTACTGCAAGCTTGTAATTTTCCATGATTATGGATGCCAAGGAAAATAAGAATGATAAAAAGTTTAATCATGCATTTTAACAAGCATAGATGGAACATCAAAATCCTTTGGGAATATTTTGATATTATATATCTATCTGTGCTTTTTGTTTCTGAAATGCAAATTTTTTCTAAAAAGATTAACATAGAGCAGGTAAATGACAGTTAACAAATGTAAATAATGTGGCATAATCATATTAACTGAGACTCATAATTCTTTGAGTCTGATGGTTTTCAAATAAAAAGTCTTGGTTTTAAAATTGAAACAGTATTTTTGAATTGCAACGATTACAGTATAAGAAGGCAGGAAAGCTAATGACATAACCTCTAAATGGCATGTTCAGAAAGTTATACTTGCAAATTTGGGTGAAGGGAGAAATATTTCTACTTTCTTTACCCTTAAATCTAGGAAGCAGTATCAAGAGAGGCTTGCTCTCTTGAGCAGTATCAAGAAAAAGGAGCAGTATCAAGAAAAAGATCTTTCATATTTCTCATTTGTTTTTATTAATTCTTTAGAAAGAGTGTTTCAAGTATGTGTAAAAACCATAAAAGTAAAATTATACAAAACTCCCACAGAATTAAAGAAATAACTTTCTTTTTTGCAATTGAAGTTTAATCAGGAACTGTACAATTACATCTGCTATATTTTGGTTTGTTCCAAAGAGTTACGGTTCCTCATTTACTGGAGAAAGTATAGATGCCAGAAGGATAGCTCGGCTGCTAACAGCAAGAAATTACCCAGCCCACATTTCCAGTCTAGGTGTGGTAGTGCTTTGAAGGGAGGAAGCAAGAAATCACTCTGCTCCCCTTCTACTGATTCTGAATACTTGGCTTCTAAATGTGTATGGCATGTGCAGGAGTGGTGGATCTGGGGATTGGAGGAACAGGAAAAGGAGGGAAATGAAGATGGAGGAAGAGGTTCTGTGTGAGGAAAAACACACATGAAAGGCAGATGGCAGGAAGTTGGGAAGCAGGCATTGAAAATGACACATACTATAAGTGGAGTGAAGGGGAAAGGAGGTGGGAACAGGTGATTTATCAGGTCTGTTAGATCTTTGATTACTGTAAGTTTATAAAATGGATAGCTGTCACTAAAATACATGTAGTCAACAAATGTTGGAAAGTAAAGTTGGTGGTGTAAGGGAAGGCGAAAACTCACTGTCCTTTTAATTTTGTTTCCTTGTTCCAAACCCGGATTATAAAATATATCAAATAAAATGCAGACAAAACGCCGGACGGGGGCAACCACTGCTTTTAAGGTATGTGAGCTGAGGGCAGTAAATCTACTCAAATTAAAATTTCAAAATTGTGTGATGTGCATTCTTGTCCACCTACAGACTATCCTAAACATCCTGCCATTAATTAGCTGAACAGCCCATCTAGTAAACAAGACCGATGGTTGAGGGGCTGGAAAAGAGGAGGAGTCAGCAAGTTGAAAGTCACAACAGACCAGCCCACTCCCTCAGATAAAAGAAAGGTAAATTTGTATTTTATTTTGTTCACAAGAAATCACCTTAATATAACATTGCCTTTCCTGTTGTTGCAGGCACATCACAGTTGTCACATCAGCAGGCTAGAAAAGCCATCCCATTCCTGCGGTAGGCATTCTGTCAAAGAAAAAGAAATCTGCAATGAATTATCACATCAAGTCAAACAAGGAAAGGAGGCAAAAAGCAAGCAGAGCCCTCTTCCTGTTTTGTAGACTCTGCTGGCTACAATCTAATAGAATGCTTAATCTGAATATTTCTGGTGGCAAAACTATAGCAACCATTCTGTCTATTAAAAAGTCAGTGTGGTTAACAAGTGGTTTGGGAAGTAGCAGATACACAAAATAAGACATCCCATTTTGTTAACTGATTGGGCTTGGTTAGGCCAAAGAGATGTATTGAATCTGTTTGTCTTTTATAAACATGTGTTCTCTATTCGATATGCTCAGGAATCACTTCTAACTAAGTATCTTAATAGTCTATAAATTACTGACTCATTACTGGCCCTTCCTGGGCCTAATTTATAGTCTGAGTGAAAAGCTGTCGGAACAGACACTAATAGAGGCCGCTCCTCCTCCCTAAAATAGGATGATCTCAAAGGAGTTCTGTATAGTTCAGCATATTGTAGACAGTATCAAAAATGCAAATCTTATATAATTTTATATACATACCTGTACATACAGATGTACACATGGATATGCATGGTGGGATAAAATATTCCCATAAAAGAAAATGGGAAAATGGATTCTAAGTGCAATAATTAATACATTTCAGTAAAGAAAGAAAAGTTGCATGCTTTTCATTCCAAGAGACATATTTTGCATTTCAGTGTTGGGAGACCTGGATCACACAGGGTCTCTGTAACATCCTGAATCTCACCATAAGACCCAGAGGGGAGCAGAACTAAAATTCAGGACTTAGGAATAAAATTTCCCTTTCCCTGGCACATTTTTAATCATTTAAACTAGGAACAGTCACATCCAGAGAATTCATAACCGTCAATCTTTTCAGAAAAACAAAGAAAATCATAAAATTCAGGTTAGGGATTTTTCCCCCTTAGGCTAATAACTCTGAAGCAGTTCTGGAGTCTGTATACTTCCAGCCCAATGAATTAACCTTGAACAGCCACAGCCATATTTTAAGAAATACAGAATAACCTTTTACGATCAAGATAAGGCTATGGAGGCAGTGAAATCTTCATCTTAAAAAATAATTAAACCAC
The DNA here is from genome assembly GCF_028858775.2 of Pan troglodytes. Taxonomy (NCBI): domain Eukaryota; kingdom Metazoa; phylum Chordata; class Mammalia; order Primates; family Hominidae; genus Pan; species Pan troglodytes. The sequence continues at coordinate 50,729,300 of NC_072403.2, forward strand.
ATTTATAATTAATTATACTAAAAATGGAAAGTAGACTTAACCCTTTAGAAAGACTTCCATCAACATGAGGTGAAACAAATATAGTTTTCTAGATAACCTTCTGTTAATCATAAAATTCAATTAACTTGAAAACCTTCTCTCCAAATATCCTGCTTAAGAAGATTTACTATGCTTGTCAGGCTTTGGCGCCCTGGCTGAAATTTCTTCGGTTAGTTATGCTGCTATGCAGTTCACTCCAGATCAGTGTATCAGGGATGACAAAACAGTGGCACATTCCAAGTGTCATTCCTCAGTGTTCTTTCTGTGAGCTTGTTCTTTACCATGGGGCTTTTTGTGTTGTCGAACACTTCTGGATTGAAGAAAACATTCTAACAAGGACTAGAAAATTCCAACTCTACTTCCTAAAATTGCGCTATAGAACAGTGTTAAGTGAATGCCTCAGAGAGCCACAAATAACTTGCAGGAATGCATAGGGTGTCTTCCCACAACCACAGGCAGTGGAGCCTCAGTCTGTGAAACAGCTCCTACCACCACGGCTGCCTTACAGAGAGGCTTATGCCAAAGTAATACTCTTAGCTTCTTGACCCTGATATTTTAAATTTTACAACCACAGTGACAATCTTTAACATCATGTATTATTTAAAGCACAGGGATGGTTTTATATGGAGTTAAATGGACCTAGGAGTAAGGCTGCATTCCTTCTAAACATACAGTGTTGAAGTGAGCCTTGCTTGAGAAAGGAGGTTTTGGCTTAGAGGGAGAGTGAGTCTTAGCTGAGTTCACCTGAGAAATAACCAGGTTTTAATCTTTTCAGATGGGGCAATATAAAATAGTTCTTATTAGCATGGAAAAGGTCACTTTTGAAAGATCGATTCACCTTCACAGATGATTTATCAATCACTGCTTTGCAAACAAAAGATTTTTTTTAATAACTTATTTAATAACACAGATCCTATGAGAAAACCAGTTTAGAGTTGACCCAGATTTCTGTAATGTTCTTCCTATTTGAATTCTAAAATAAAGAAGGAACAAACAAGCATGTGTAATTAGTGAAGAGCAATTTCAGTAAACATATTCCCTAGGGTCCTCTATTTCGAGTCACTGCTTTTTCCTTTTGATGTACAAAGGATGTACATTGTCTATGTAGGGCAATTATGGGAACGTCCCAACTTTGGCATGCTTTCCAGAGTAAGCAACTTTACAGGAAGATGGATGAAGACAACTCATCTTCACGTCAACTGTAAAGTTCTCTCTATTTGTGTTGCAAATGTTGAAACTAAATTTAAACATTGCTTGGTGTGAGGGCCTTCCAGAGGCCACATTCTCATGGAATACTTTGTATCCCACTTACTTACTTTCTTCTGTCAGACCCTATGAATGATTCCCAGTTCTGTATCTTTACAGACACTCCTAGTTAGTTAGTTAGTAAAATCCAGGCTTTGACCAGAAAGAGTCAGGACTTCCACCCACTACTGAAAATTATAGATTAATCAATAACACAATTAGACCTCCCCAACAAACTGGATCCTACATGCCTATATACTACTTAAGGTTCATTTCTGGTTTAATAAAGCTCTGTTCTCAACATCAGTTGCTCCTTTGTGAATTTGCTGAAAAGCTCAGACATTTTAGCATTTCTTAAAGTTCACAGCAAAGACAATACTTAATGTTTTTAAGGCCCAATTAGTTATAAAATTAGGAATTCATAGTTCCCATTTTTTTAAATTGAGGACCCAATTTTTGACATTCATTTATTCATACAGTGCCAAATTATGACCTGTGCCAGAATGTCAATCTACCTGGATAAGCAGATACAGATTTTACCTACTGCACTGGGCACTGTGGGGTAATTAATTTCTAAGTGTGTACTTTTTAAAATGACTGTTTTTTACTTCATATGGACAAGGTAGAGAAAACATTTAAATCCCATAGTGGTTTACTTCTGTTTTTTATGGGTTATCATAAATTGATACATCTTAAGGGATACAAATGAATATTAAAAAGCAAAAAAGATTAATATTTTTCTTAAGCAAAAGGACACATGCTACAAAACTTATTTTGTAGTTCCAACTTAAATATTACTGTGTATTATTTTTGCCATTAGCCTAATTATTAAAACATTAACTATAAACACCAGTCTTTCTTCCAGTACAGACTTGTTTTATTCTATTACCTTTCCTGATTCTCTTCTGCTTTCTCAAATCTTAAATAAACTAGCATAAGAATCTCACTGTAGTAAGTCCCAAACTCTCTTACAAATACTTTATTTCTCAAAGGCATAAGAAAGAGGTTTTGGTTCTATTGTCTGAATTCCTATAAATTTGCTTAATATGATTTCAGCAAATTTTTACTGAGTTCTTATTCTGTAAATCACTGTGTGCTTGGTGGTACAACAGGACACTAAGATAAATAGACAGTCCCTGGCTTCACTAAACTTCCAGTTTCACATTCAAGTTTTAACCACCACAAGTAAAATGCACTGAGAGGTCATTCTCAAAGTGAGAAAGGAGGGAGAAAACAAAGCAGGCTTTTGTTTTTTTGCTTCTAATCACAATATTTAATTTGAACTTACTTACACTTTCGAAAGGCATGAGATTTGTCTATTTCTCAAAGTAGGGAGGGGCAAAGATTAAAAAATGCTGAGATACATGGTTTTATGGTTTATGAAATATTTTCATGTCTGCATCTAATTTGAGCCTTACCACAATTAGTAAAAGAGTAGATTTTGGATTTAAAACCCAGGGCCTGTGTTCTTTTCATTATACTACATTGTCTTACAATAAACAAAACAAACCAGATAGTCCCCTGCCCCAATTCCACCCAGAGCACTGTAGATACACATATTCTCTTAGTCCTAACAAACTCAATTCTTGCTAAACATCACTTAAAGGGCAAATTACAATTTTATTTCAAATTTAAGCTAAATCAGCCAGGTATAATACTTCAGAGTACAGACAATGGACCTTAAATCTAAATCATCTTCACTTTGGAGGCTTTCTCAACTACTGCTTATTTTCCAAACTAACTTTAAGAATAGTGTATAGTATAGAACATTGCACCCAAATCACTTGGGGAGCTTTAAAAGATAGATACAGATGCTGTAGCTCCAGTTCTTCAAAGCCAGTGGGTCTGAGTGGAGTTTAGGCTTTGGAATGTCTTAGAAGTATCCCAGGTGCATACTGAGAGCTGAGAACAGTGGTAAAATGGATGAGGAGATCATTAACAGGACCCAATAATGGTTTTGTCAATAAATGGAACATTTTAAGAATCTGTCATGAGTATGGAGTAAATAAATATTTCCTAATGGAAATTCTAATTTTGGCATTTAGTAAATTTAACATGGAAGAGGCAGAAATTGAAGTTTTCAGACTGTGGCTTTTACCCACAGCAGACGGGTTACCTGTATCTCTCACTTTAGGTTATCTGTAGATTAGGCATTGCTTTCCGCCCCCAAGATGCTGAGATGCCACTGTTAGGAGCACAGTCTGTCTGACTGCCACAACATGTTTAATACTATAGTGAAAAAGGAATTTGGAAACTAAGCCTGCTAAACCAAGCTGAACAAACCCTTTACTAACATCTAGAATCAAGGAACAATAGAACTTTGGAATTGGAAAGTATATTTGTGAATTCCTCTGGCCCCATTCTTAATTTAACAGATGAAAAAACTAATGTCCAGAGAGAGTGACCCATCCACAGTCACATGGTTTTCGCCTAGGATTCCTGACTCAGTTTAGGGCTTGTTGCAGATGGTTCTGATTCTGCCCAAAGCTATGTGTTTAGCTTCCCCGGCCTTAATGGGGAAAACAGATGCAGGGAAAGAAACAGTTTTTCTGGATAAAGAACAGCCCTTGGGAGCAGAACAAAAGTGAAGAAACTGGTGGAGTTGGCGGAGGGGCGGTTAGGGGAGGGGGAAGGAAGGAACACAACTTAATTATGTCCGAAACAATATAGCTGAGCAGGTAGAGGTCAAGCCATTATAAGCTTTGAGTTCTACCTTGGGCTTTTCTGCTTTATGATTAGCCCTCCCCTGGAGAATCACTTAATTTTCCTGAGTGCCCAAAATAATAATTCTGATAAATGGACAAAGCATCAAAATAAGATATACATAGCTGAAAGGTTCTGTGGCAAATGTATGCATCTTTAGGACCTTCAAGGGGTTGATACACCATGTGTTTTCATGGAAGTCTTACTATGGCTATGCTCAGTATCTGATTTTGGGTTAAGCAAATAATATGGCCTGCGTGGAGCTGTTTGGAGTTGGCAAGTCTAGGTTAAATCCAGCAGTAAAAGGGACGATAAAAAAGATTTGGCGCATACATTCACCCTCTCCCAAACTACTGTTAACTCCTAATTAACTAAGTATAGAGTATAGATGCTCTGTCTCTAGGATGATCTGTGGGCCACAGGAGCTGCCCTGTCACCAAGAGCCTGGGGTTTTCCAAATTCTTCACATCTTGGGATGTGAGGGCACAGAGGGTTGAGGCTGAAAGGGATGAAGATGGGCACAGAGGGTTGAGGTTCTACGCTGGCTTTGCTTTGCTGGGAGAAAAAGGTAGGGAGGTAGTAGAATAAACTAGAAGCAACAGGCTTTCACTAACTCTTACTTGTTAACTTAACCTAAATGTCTGGTTTATTGGAATACTCAGTTGAGCCACAGTTGGGATGGTAGGTACATTTCTGAATTTCATGTATAAATGCTGTTTCGGTCAACTAAATTAGTCCCCCTCTCTGTCCCACCCCACTCCCAAGCTTTATAGTGAAAATCAGTTGTGCTTCTAACAGGCCTTTTTCAATCTCTCTTCTGGTAGAAGACAGACTATGCCAAGTTGTCTCAAACTTAGGTTGTTTCAAATTCAGCTGCTCCCATATGTCCGAATTCAGCCCTGGCCTCTGTGAGGTCATTAGATTCCGAGTCTAAGTCCTCTCTTTTGCCTAAGATTCAGCCCTGGTCTCTGTGAGGTCATTAGATTCCGAGTCTAAGCCCTCCATTTGCCTAAGAAGATGACCGTGCTCCGAAAGACATATTGTTTTGCTTTAATACTATAAATCTTGGAAGTTCAGGAGTTTCATATGAAAGCTATGCAATCGCTTTTTAAAAGATAAAATATGCCCCTTTCTTTGCTGCCCTTGTGTCTGCGTGTGGGCAAGATATTTAATTATAATGAATAAAGCCGAATGCTGGTCTAAGACTCTTAAAATCAAAGTGGGAATCATGGCTGAATTTCATTAGCAAACATAAATACAAATAGGCACATCTTGTTTGCACCATGCCATGTGACTTTTCTCCTTTTGATAATTTCATTCTAACTCTGATATTTCAGAGGACCTAAATTAAACCATATGATGTATAGCACTGTATAACATGCAAAACTCATCATTAAACATTTTTCTTTTGTATACTTGCCCTATGTTATAAATATCCTGTCAGAAGCAGAGCCTTGATTTAACAACAGTGGAGGGAGCCCTGCCCTTTAAATAAGAGGTCTTCTCCGCCTGGCAGAATGGGAAAAAAACATAGTATTAACTCTCATTGTAGTCCATGTAACCCAGAGCCCATAAATCTTGAGGAACTTGTCATTTTATGCCCGATTTTCTCTAACTCTATGCCAGTCTCTTCTTATTTTATTGAAAATACTAACATTGGACTTTTATAAATTCTTGAGTTATTACCAAGTTGTTTCGGCAGTCTGAATACAAAAATCTCTAGATTAAATTTAGTTATTAAAAGTTACCACTCATAATTGCCCAAGTCATTTCAAATTATGAGATATATTAAGACTTTTTTGTTGTTGAGCAAAATAATTAAGTGGCTAATAAATACAACATTGTATTTTAGGAAAAAAAGGTTTTTTGTAAATATTATCTTCAGCAATTTTATGAGACTACGTATAAATTCTTTCCATGACACTATATGCACTTACATACATCTTTGTTTAATAGTAACTTAACACCAATAATATTAAACTTGTCTTCAGCTACTTTTATATTAAAGACAATCAAAACAAATGTCTCAAATTATTCCAAGCTGCAAACACATATAAGTAAACATTTTAGGTTCACATACTGTTACCAAAAGTTAGAATCAATAGTAGGTTTGTAATAGATAACATCAAATACTCTTTTTTTTTACAATCTTGGTTTTGTAGTCATGTTACTCAACTGCATTTTCAAGGTCTTAGACAATACTGATACAAGATAAAAACAAAAAGAACGGCCAAAAAGTGCCAAATTGGCAGGAATTAGCAACCCAAATAACAATTGTTTGGGGGCTCAGCTCTAACAACAGTTAATTCTCATTTCGCTTGAGTAACCTATAACCTCCAGAAGGAAGGGAACTTACTGTTCTATTTATTTCTGTATGTCTAAGGCATAACCCAATGCATGAAATAAATTAAATGCTTAATAAATAGTCATCTAATGAATGAATGAATTTGACTAGCAGGTAGCTTCTTTTCCTCTGGGCAATAATGGGAAATGCTGATGTGCTCATCATTAGAGCAGGGGCTGGATAGTCTCAGTTCCTAAAAATTGGGCTTAGACCACACACTTACCATTTTGCAAGAGAACCATCAGCACCAGTTATTAAGAAAACTAAATTAGTGACCTTGATAGCCCAACCACTAGCAATGTTGCAAAGCAGTTATTCTGATATTAGGTCTCAGTTCCCACTGGGAGCATTTCTGGGCTTCTTCTTACTGATTATCAGTCAACAGTGAAAAGTTATGCATCAATCAAGCCAATTGCTTTGTTTGCCAGAAAAAGAATATTCAATTCATCTAAAACAACACTGTGAAATTATTTTGTTGAGTCTATAAACATTTTAGGTTCAAATACTCTGTTACCAAAAATTATAATCAACAGTAAGTTTGTAGTAGATAATATAATTTTTTTTACAATCTTGGTTTTGTAGTCATGTTACTCAATTGCATTTTCAAGGTCTTAGACAATACTGATGTAAGACAAAAACAAAAAGAAAATACTGTTGCTATGGCCTTCCCCCGCCTTCTCAATGGCCTTTGCCACATTAAAACACCAGACAAGGAGTAAGAACACAGATAGCAATAGCTGTTTGCCAATGGTCAACACCAATTTGATTGGACAGTAAGTAAATTACAATTAAGGTCTTTAAGAATTCTTTAAAGACAATAAATAAAAAATTATGACAAAAATCAGGAGATGGTAGTTAATAATATCAATTACATTCGGTAGCCACCTGAGAAGATATATTTTTACACTTGATTTTAGCCAAAAGGCTGAGAAATGATAGAGAAGGTGTATGTCTGTATGAACCTACTGTCATTTTACTTATTCATTCAAGAAACACAGAGTACAAGGTACAGTGGGTACAGCAGGATCACAGATGTGGTTCCTGCCCTCTGTGGTGAACAGGCTGAGGGGGAAGACACATACTGAATGAGAAATGCCAAAAGTGATGGAAGTTACAAAATGAGAATAGAGTGTAATGGGCTGTGTAAGAGGGCAGTAGAGGGAGATGGTGGTCATTAAGGAGGTTTCTTGAAGAAGTCACACAGCTGAGATCTGAGTTGGGGACGGGAAGGGGATGGGTTCAGGGGACAAAAAAGTGTTTTAAGTAAGGCCAAGAGGAGAGAGATCTTGACTTCTCTTGTTTCCAAATGCCAATCTATAGGCTAGTCAATAAATGTTAAATCTGAGACACCAACCCAAACTACCTACCACTAAAGAGCTTATCCAAATTCAGGTCCGAGATACTCATAAGCATTCAACCAAGTGATTCTCTTGAATCACTGCTTTAGGGCCTGGCATAAACTCTTTATATTAAATTAGAGTACTCTCTGTTGGCATTTATTTCCAAGCTGAACTGCTGTGGACTGACAATAGGGGGGCATGCCTCTTCCATGCCTTTGTGTCTCTTTCCTTAAAGTTAGGTGTTCTTGAGACACTGTGAACATACTTTTACCTTGTACATATTACACATCTATATTTCTAAAACAGAGTTGTGTTAAATTTGCCATGGACATTTACAATAATATGCCTTAACCATTCTGAAAATTTATCTCCAACATATCATAAATAACCAAAGTGTCTCCTCTGATGTGAAAGATTAATTTGAACAGAGCTATCATATTAAATGACAAGATCTGAGTTGTGGAGCCATCCCAAGTCAGATATATTATTTATGTGGTAGTGACAGTACTCATTTTATTGGGTATTATTCTAATTAATTCTAAAAGGTGAGCTTTTGGGCTCATGGTAACTAGGATCCTGCACTGGCCCAGATCACCCTTATCACACTATTGTCCAAGTCAACTGCCTACTGGTTACATTGTCTCATAAACACAGTGAAAAGGCTTAAGCGCATCAAAAATAAATGTTTGTTTCACTATTATTTTTTTTTTTTTTTGAAACTGGGTCTCGCCCAGGCTAGAGTGATGTGGTGTGATCATGCCTCAGTGAAGCCCCAATCTCCCACACTCAAGCGATTCTCCCACCTCAGCCTCCTGAGTAGCTGGGACTGCAGGTGTGCACCACCACGCTCAGCTAATTAAAAAAAATTTTTTTAGAGATGAGGGTCTCACTTTGTTGCCCAGGCTGGTCTTGAACTCCTGGGCTCGAATGATCTTCTTGCCTTAGCTACCCATCATGCCTGGCTCCTTGTTTCACTTTTAACATAAGTTATTATAATTAAAAATATTTTATTACTCAACAGCCAAGTTAACAAAATGGATCCTCAAAAGGGCCTATGAAAAATTCAGCACCAGTTTGTTTTTTCTTTTTTGAGACGGAGTCTCTCTCTGTCGCCCAGGCTGGAGTGCAGTGGCGCCATCTCGGCTCACTGCAAGCTCTGCCTCCTGGGTTCACGCCATTCTCCTGCCTCAGCCTCCCGAGTAGCTGGGACTACAGGTGCCCGCCACCACGCCCGGCTAATTTTTTGTATTTTTAGTAGAGACGGGGTTTCACCGTGTTAGCCAGGATGGTCTCGATCTCCTGACCTCGTGATCCGCCCGCCTTGGCCTCCCAAAGTGCTGGGATTACAGGCGTGAGCCACGGCGCCCAGCCCAGCACCAGTTTTTGACTACAGAATTAAGAAATCAGTTGAAATTCTTGTCCAAACTGGTTGGCAAAAGTTGAGATCAGAGTCATCCTTACAAAAGAATGTGGCTGTTATATTTTAATAACTTTTACTGCGATTTCTTGAGGACCATGCATAAATTCTACCTTTATGTATTCTATTCATGTAGCAATCAAATGAAATGTAAACAGGCATTCTATAAAATATAGCCTCAATGTATAATCTCTATGCTTAATTCAAGGAATAATTTCAACTAGGTTTTGGGAGAAGGGCAAATGGACCTTCCTCTGTCTCTCCAGTCCAATTGGTGGTGGGAGTGACTGGGTAAACTGGTCTCACCACTTTCGGGACTGCCTGGCCTCCTGTGCATGCAGCCAGTCTCTTGTTCAGCAGACCCGTGGGAGGTGACAGGAGGTAAGCTAATGCACAAGTAGCTGCCAGAAGAAAAGATGGGAGAAAAAAGCAAAAGAAATATCGTATTTCAATCAAAGTCTAAAATTTGTAAAAGTGGTTTTGGTCTCCATATAGTAAAAATATTTATCCAAGAAACTCCTACTCGGGTGTGAACATCCTACTTCTAGTGGGATTTTGTTTGGCAAAGGTCTGTGAAAGAGTGGAAGCTAATACAGAACATGTCTATAAACAAATTTATTTAGTTAGTACAGATTGACACATTCACTATAGGATTTCAGCAATTACATGTGTAAAACTATTTCCTATAGTGGTTTCCTTTTGTGATTTTGCTAATTTATTCAATCTAGGCCATTTTCATGCACTGACTCTTAGAAGCCCTTTAGCCACCCAGGCTGAAATGAACATATGGAGACTCTATGCCTTCTTTCCAATTCTTTGTGTAAACATAATTATATGGTGATATTAAAGAGTCAAACTTCCAATGAAAAAGTCAAATAAGGTTGCAATACCTTAAAACATGATGTTGTCATCTAACTTTGGAGAAGAGAAATTTGAGAGTTTGGCTATGATAATGTACATGAAAGTATTATCTCTCTGTCTGTCTCTGTGATGTGCCTGCTTCCCCTTTGCCTTCTGCCATTATTGGAAGCTTCCTGAAGCAGATGCTGCCATGCTTCCTGTACAGCCTGGAGAACCATGAGCCAATAAAACCTCTTTTCTTTATAAATTACCTAGTCTCAGGTATTTTGTTATAGCAAGCAAGAATGTCCTAACAGATATTATTATTAGTTGTTATATGAATTAATAAGTTCCACCTTTTAAACCGTGTTTTAGCCATTATTATATCTCCTGTAATGTCTGACATTTAGATGCTCAATAGGTATTTGGTGAATAGAATTTATTTAAATACTATTCAAGTTTAGGTAATCCGTGCTATGCTGTGAATATGGTTTTTCCCCACCAAAACTATTTTTTTAAAGCCTCACCAAAACTAATGGTAAGGCTTGGTCCTCAATGTGGAAGTGTTGGGAGGTGTTTAAAGACACCCACATAGGAGGTGCTGTACTTCTCGTAGCCACTGACCAACAAAATATGTAATGATTGAAAGCCTTCAATAATGTGTTTAAATAAATTTTATTAATCACAATGGTATCTAATATGTAATGACTGAAAGCCTTCAATAATGTATTTAAATAAATTTTATTAATCACGATGGTATCTACATACCACTGAAAAACATGAAGAAAAATCAGTTATTCTCCCTACAGACAATGCTTAATGCATCTTTGGGTCTGCAGATGTCCCATTGTAAGCATAAGGCTCTTGGGGAACTCAGGTTTGGAAACGCCTCTCTGGCCTACTTTTGCTTATTCATTTGTTCATTCACTCATTTACAAGTATTTATTAAGTGCCTATGACATGTCAGGCACAGTTCTTAGTGCTGGAGATGTATCGTGAATACATGTGAATCCACTAAATCTTACTTTCTAGTGAGGTAAGATAGATAGTCTCTATATGTCTGTGTGTATATACACACAATGACAGTGGTAAGTGCTATAAAGACAAATAAGGCAGGATGAGGTGACAGAGAGAGATGGGGTGAAGGTGTTACCTCTCTGATAAAGTGACATTTAGAGGCCTGAATGGAGGAAGCCATGCAGACACCAGAGTGCAGATGGCCTATTAATGGACAGCAGAGTGTGGGTGCTGAAATCGTGTTTAAAAGGAAGGCTTTGATAGGATGCTGGGAACATTGAGAATGACTTGTCTTTCCAACATTTTTTTCTGTGTATATTCTCTGTGAAATGCACATGGTAGGCTCTGAGGAATCAGTTAAACAGTCATGGTTCTTATTACATAGGAGTCTCACTTTGGGCTGGGGGTGGGCAGAGGAAGGAAGTTACTTAGATGTCTGTGTGTATCATGTATATGTATACATGCATAGTGGATTTAGAAATATACATATTATTCATTAATAAATGTTTATTAACATTTATTTAGAAATAAATGTTTCCTCTACAAAAACAGGTAAGTGGTATCAGTGTCAGGACATGAGATCATGAGGCTAGTCAGTGCTGTCCAATTGTCTTGGGATTATTTCAATATAAAGAAATGAATGGAAAGAGAGTAAGACATTACCAACTATAAATCATTTAAAGGCTTTTCACGCTGTCACATACCTATTTTTTTTTAAAAAATGCTTACATGATACATAAAGATAAGAAAGATTATTTTTTAAAATACCAGTGATATAAGAGCAATTTGATGGTCTGTGCTTTGACACAAGGGGAACATGATTACAGACAGGCCTATTTATCCAGTCTCCTGTGAGACAGAAGGGACCATTTATTACATTACTATATATCAGCACAAGATTATGGTGGTGACTATGAGTACATGCTCACATCAGAATGAATCATAATAAATGTTAATGATGTCACTTGTTTTCGGTGGGAGCAAAAAGACATTGCTCAATGAAAAAGACCCACGTCTACTGACTTTTGAAAAGAAACATACTGTTACGTGGAAGGGAATTACCACCTGGGCACATTGTGGCTACCCAAATGTCCATCCACTGAAGGGAGACTGGATAAAAAATATCCAATATTTCTAGAAATTTTAGAAATAGTAAAAAATAAAAGCCTAGTTTCAGGACACATGCAATTCAGTGTGCTGACAAAAAACCTTTTTGGTAGCAGCAAATTATTATAAATTGTTTTATATCGGTGCTTTAAGTGATATACATGAAGAAGCATTAGAAATTTCAAAATGAGTTGTGTATACATACACAAAAACAGACAGGCAAGAACAATGGTGCTGTACAATCTGATAAAAGACATACATAAAAACCCCACAGCTAACATCAGTCTTGGTGGTGAAAGTCTAAAACAATTTCTCCATAAGATCAGGGATAAAGCAAAGATATCTACTCCCACTGCACCTATTTCACCATTAATACCAGCTGAAATAAGGAAAGAAAACAAAAGGCATACAGATTGGAAGTGTTGAAATAAACTGCCAGTACTCACAGACAATAATACAATTGTTTACATAGAAAATACCAAAGAATCTACAGAAAACTTACTGGAACTAGGGAGTTTAGTAAGGTTATAGGATACAAAATCAACACCAGAAAAAAATAAACTTTATTTCTATATCTAGCAGTGAACAAGAAGAAAAAATTAAGAAATTAAAATGGCATAAAAACATAATATTAATTAGGGGACTCTTAAAATATGTGTAAGACCTGTACAATGAAAACTACAAAACACTACAGAGGAAAAATTTTAAATATTAATATATAAGTGAAGAGAGATACTGTTAAGGGATCAGAAGACAATATTGTAAAGATATTTTTCCATAGACTTATCTATAGAGTCGGTGTAATTCTTTTCTAAATCCTACCAGGCTTTTCTGTAGAAAGTGATAAACTGATTCCAAATAAAAACTCAAAGGACCTTGAACAGCCAAACACACACACACACACACACACACACACACACACACACACATGCACAGAAAAAGAACAAAGTTGGGAGGAGGCACACTACCTAATTTTAAAGCTAAAGTAATCAAGTCAGTATGGTATTGGCACAGATAGAAATGCAGATCAGTGAAACAGATGAGAGAGTCCAAATAGACCTACACGTTTTTGGAGTATTTATTTTCAGCATAGGTGCCAAGATAACTCAATAGGGAAAGGACAGTCTTCAATATATGATGTTGGAACAATTGGACATCCATATGCAAAAAAGTGAACCTCGATTCTTACCCCATACCATGTACAAATATTAACTGAAAATGAATCACAGACCCAAACACAAGTAACCATAAAAATTCTAGAAGAAATAGGACAAAATTTTTGTGCCCTTATAAGCAAAGCTTTCTTAGCTAACATACTTATCTGTAAAAAAAAGATTGATAAATCAGACTATGTCAAAATTACCAACTCAAGAGAAATGAAAACATGTCCATGTTTTATAGGTGAACATTTATATATTTTTATGTAAACTTTATTCCTAATTGCTCAAATGTCCACTACAAAGAAACCAAATGCGGTACACCCATAGAAGGGAACACTCTTCAGCAATAAAAAAGGAATGTATTATTGATATATGCAATAACACAGATGAACTTCAAATGCATTATGCTAAATGAAAAGAAGTCAGACTCAAAGGGGTACATGTATACAATTTGCATTTGTATGACATATTACAAATGGGAAAATTATAGGGTCAGAAAACACATCAGTGATTGACAGAGCTATGGATGGTAGGGGTAGAGGACTGACTATAATGAGATGTCAGGACATCTTTTTTGCAGCAATGGAAATGCTCTAATATTTTAATTGTGATGGTGGTTTTATGGCTATATACATTTGTCAAAATCATCAAACTATATATTTTAAAAGAATGAATTTTATTGTATGTAAATTATAACTCAGTAAAATAAAACAACAACCCCCCCCCCCCCCCCCACAATAATGCTTTTGTTGGAGATGGTCAGGATTTGTACATCACAGGCAGGATGTACTTGTTTGGACTTGAACAGTACTAGAAATGAAACACAGCACTTAGTAAGTTTCCAAGTTGTTAGTTTTCTACATGGCAGCACACTACATGTTCATTAGAAAGTCCCAGTTGAATAGAAAAATTATATGACTAGAGTTCCTTAAGACCAAGGTAAACTGTGTATATAATTATACAATAAATTCCATTCATTTTGGCAAACATTTATTGAATGCTTACTAGTACCAGACACTGGGGTAGAAACTGAGTGGGAGAAAAACAGATACGTGAGGCATAAAACAGGGTCTCCTGGGACTCACAGGAGTACATCTAAGCCATCCATTCATAAGCTATCATTGTGAAGTGATATACCAATCACTACACAGCTCTGAAATGGCATTTCTCTATGGAGGGCTTGAATTCTAATTCTGAAGAACTGCTCCTTGATAAAGGTATATGAAGTAGCAGGCTTTCAAAAACTGTTTTGGTACTGGTATGGAAGAGGGGCAAAGAAGTGCTGGGAAGAGAAGGGTGGGTCCCTGGTGAGGGCTCCACCCTAGGACCTGTACCCACAGACCTAGGTGAGGACAGGCACTTCTGCCCAAATGTTGCATTTCCCAAGACCACCCTGGTCCACCACGCCCCGATCCTGTGCCTATAAAAACCTGAGACCCTAGTGGGCACACACACAAGCGGCTGGACATCAAGAGGAACACATTGGCAGAAGAAGACACAAGAGGCTGGATGTCAAGAGGACGTTGAGGGGAGCTCGCTGGCATGAGCCCAGGCCACTGAGCAACCCGACACCAGGGGAAAGTATCTCCCCTTCTGGCTCCCCTATCTGCTGAGAGCTACTTCCACTCAATAAAACCTTGTGCTCATTCTCCAAGCCCATGTGTGATCTGATTTTTCCGGTACACCAAGGCAAGAACCCTGGGATACAGAAAGCCCTCTGTCCTTGCGATAAGGCAGGGGTCTAATTGAGCTGACTAACACAAGCTGCCTATGGACGGCTAAACTAAAAGAGCACCCTGTAACACACGCCCACTGGGGCTTCAGCTGTAAACGTCCACCCCTAGACACTGCCATGGGGTCAGAGCCCACAGCCTGCCCGTCTTTATGCTCCCCTAGAGGTATGGGCAGCGGGGCACTGAACAGGCGAGCCACACCCCCACTGCATGCCCTGTGAGGGGGACAAGGGAATTTTTCCCATTTCAGTACCATCCCTGATCCTTTGTCCTTTTCATCACTTTGCCTTCCAACTTTGCACTCACTCTGCTCTGTAACTTTAGGCTTGTCAATCATGAACTTTTCCTCAACTTAATGCAAAAGGCTAGTTAAGGATACCAACAGTTCGATTTACTAATCTCTTCAAGAGTTACACTTATGCATATTTCAACAAGCTAACCACACAGATAGTGACAAGAGGCTCAAAGGTAGTTCAGACACCAGACAACCTTACAGTTGAAGGGAGGAACCTCAGAGCCCTTCAATAAAGCATGTGCACCAGACTACAGAAGAAACAAGGGAGGTTTTAGAAGGGAAGGAGTGGGAAAAAGGAGGTAAGACCAGGATAGATGTCTATATTGCAGGGAAACTGAGAATGGTCTTTGGAGAGAACAGGGGAGGCCTGAGCTTTCTGAACATTTTTGTCTTTCCCAATTGAATTTTTTTTTTTTCTTTTTGAGACAGAGTCTCCCTCTGTCGCTCAGGCTGGAGTGCAGTGGCGCAATACTGGCTCACTGCAACCTCCGCCTCCTGGGTTCAAGCAATTCTCCTGCCTCAGCTTTCTGAGTAGCTGGGATTACAGGCATCTGCCACCACATCTGGCTCATTTTTGTATTTTTGGTAGAGACGGGGTTTCTCTGCTGGACAGGCTGGTCTCAAACTCTTGACCTCAGGTGATCTCTCCGCCTTAGCCTCCCAAAGTGCTGGGATTACAGGCGTGAGGCACTGTACCCAGCCCCAGTTGAAAAGTTTTTTGAAGACTAAAACAATTTCCACATCAGGAATGGAGTTTTTAAGGCTTACCGTTTGACTTTTTTCTGTGTCTTGGCTTTTTCTGTGTTTAAACTGGAAAACACATAAATGTGATTTTTTTGTTTTTAGTAATTGATATTAAGGATGAGATTGAATCCTTGGGCACAAATCAGGACAATGCTCTGAGAACTGGACCCTTAGCATCACAATGAAAGACTAATATTTTGTTTCTTGTATTTTAGTTTGGGACTGTGCTAGCTACTATATACTTTTCCAATTGCTGATACAGTTATTTTGTTAGGCATAGAAATGACCTGAGACTACAAGTCTGGTCACAATCAAAGTGTCTACATATTTAATGGAATCAGCCATGATTGGTTATAACAACACAGATTAGCTGTTACTTAAATATTTACTACAGGGAACAAGAATTGTGAAAACAGCACTTACACTTGTGTTTACGTATACCTATTGCCACTTGACTCATTCTATAGCTATCATATTACTGGTTGAATACTAATTTTTAAATGGAAACTTAAACAGTTATGGGAAGATTTTTTTTTTTTTTTTTTGAGACAGAGTCTTGCTCTGTCACCCAGGCTGGAGTGCAGTGGCACAATCTTGGCTCACTACAACCTCCGCCTCCCGGGTTCAAGTGATTCTCCTGCCTCAGCCTCCTGAGTAGCTGGGACTACAGGCATGTGCCACCATGCCCAGCTAATTTTTGTATTTTTAGTAGAGATGGGGTTTCGCTATGTTGGCCAGGCTGGTCTCGAACTCCTGACCTCGGGTGATCCACCTGACTTGGCCTCCCAAAGTGCTGGGATTACAGGCGTGAGCCACTGCACCCAGCCTATGGGAAGATTTTTTAAATGCTCTGTCTTTTCTTCTCCTGCTCTTGTCACTGGTGAGATGTCAACCTAAGCTACTATAGACTATTGTTGGAGATGTATGGATTCCACTAATTTTCTTTACCATTCATTACAGAAATATTTTCTTCTAGTGTTGACAGTTATCTCTGTGTCTTTTTTTTTTTTTTTTTTTTTTTTTTTTTGAGATGGAGTCTGGCTCTGTTATCCAGGCTGGAGTGCAGTGGCGTGATCTTGACTCACTGCAACCTCTGTCTTGCGGTTCAAGTGATTCTCCTGCCTCAGCCTCCTGAGTAGCTGGAATTACAGGTGTGTGCCACCACACTCAGCTAATTTTTTTTTGTATTTTTAGTAGAGATGGGGTTTCACCATGTTGGCCAGGCTGGTCTTGAACTCCTATCCTCAAGTGATCCACCTGTCTCAGCCTCCCAAAGTGCTAGGATTACAGGAGTGAGCCACTGTACCCAGCCTGTGTCTTCATAACTAGACTTCTGGAGGTCTTTTATTGATTTCTCTAGCACGGTGACTTTTCTCAACACTGGCTGGTTGTACATTAGAGCCACCTGGGGAACTTTTAAATATCCTGAGACCCACTGGCACCAATTAATTTCTGGTGACAGGCCCCAGGCATCAATTCCAAAGTTCGGCCAGGGCAGAGAACCACTAGGCTAGGGAGAAAAATCAAAACCTTATTTGTCAGGTTCATTCCTAGTTTTAAATCTCTGTTGTCTTTATTCTTGTGATAAGAACAGTATTAGAGTAACAGTCTGTGTACATTTGTTGTGTGGATCTCTGCAACTGTCCTTTTCTAATGAAGGTTTTCCTGTGAGCTGACTTACAATTATAAGAGAGTCTTTTCTATTACAGACCAATAGATATTGTAGAGATAGGCAAGGTACTTCTACAAGCATTCTCTCATGTGAACCTAACTGTAATTCTGGAAAGCAGGGGGGATTACTATGCCCATTTTAGATGAGAAACTGTGGCTCAAAAAGGTTAAGTCATTTTTCTAAATTTCGTGGTTCAATGACAGACTCAGGACTCGAAACAATGACATCTAACATTTAACCTATTACACTTCCTACTACTTCATTCCCCCAAACCTTCCTTTGAAGGAAATCAGGAGTGAATAAGAGACGACTTTCTTTTTAAAGGCATTTTAGTCTAAATAAACAACTGATAAAAACACTACCTTATAACTTTAATTTCAACTCCAATGTGACATTATAGGCTAAGTCATAGCTGAAGCACTGGGTACCATACATGGGAGCAGTTTAACGTAATTTCATGAAGTGCCTAGAATATAACATATGGCCAACAAATATTTGTTGAATAAATTTACAAACTTCCACTTGTTTCTTGCCATGTATATGACTTTTCTATAGGGCATAGCTGTAGATATAAGCACTACAAATGAATACTAATTTTTATTCTAGTTTGATCTGCCTATAATCATGAGGATCTGGAGAAAGGGTCAGAAAAAGTAACTAAGCATTTAGACTGAATTAGTCTTGCAGGAAGACAAGGACAGACTGATGGACAAAAAGAGACACAGACATAGTCCTCTATTCTTCTGTCTGGAATAATAATCTCAGGAAATAACTAAATATGTGCAGGAGAAAATATTAACCAAAAACAGCTTACAAGACCTACACATTGAATTAAAATCACTGGGCAGGAAAAATAAAGGATAGCTATTCCAGCAGATCAACCAGATGTATGGCCTGAGTACAACTGTAGAGGCAATATATTTATACATTTATAAAAGCGAATTCATAGTGTTGGCAATGTATTTAGCTGGGGAGAAGACAGTTACTATGTATTTGTAATAATGCCCCCAGGACACCTGGCCTGAGGACCACCACTGGCTGACATTTGGAGCAATGCATAGATACCACTTCCTCTTCAGACATTCAAGTCTGAGGAGTTGCAGAGTGGATATGAGGCCAAGAACTGGTCAGAGATGATGACTAAAATCTGTGAAACAAAATGCTAGTTAATGGTAGAATAACTTCCAAGAAAAAGAATCAACAATTTTAAAATGCTACTAATGTAAGAATGCACTAATGATCAGATTAAATTTTAACCAATAAATGATTTAAGGAGGCCTAAGGGACAATCTCCTTATTGAAAAATAAAAACTTAAATAAAATAAACAGAAAATTGTTTGAATCACAGTTCCCCTCCACTTCCCCCTAACCTTTTTTTTCCTGCTTCCTTTCAGTTTCTTTAGTCTCTCAGAAATTCCCTGGTGGGGCTTTAAAGGGACACACTCTTCTTGACATATATTAGGCAGGTCAAATC
Organism: Pan troglodytes; assembly: GCF_028858775.2. Lineage (NCBI taxonomy): Eukaryota > Metazoa > Chordata > Mammalia > Primates > Hominidae > Pan > Pan troglodytes. The sequence continues at coordinate 50,748,430 of NC_072403.2, forward strand.
CAGATGTATGTTTTTTGAATTAAGATGGCTTATTTAAAGCAATAAGAAGCTGCCACAGAATAGCCAAAATTATAGATATTAGAGATGGAAAAGACTTATTAGATCATCAAGTCTGTCCCTCAGGGCCAGTGCAGGAGAAGCAATCAAAATAAAATGATCCACTCACTCCAACTGTTCTCTGTGGTTAGCAAGACAAAAACATTCTCAAATAGAAAGGAGTCTTGGAAGTTTATGACTGAAATACTGAACTTTCTTTTTTCAATTATTTTGTTCATTGTCAGTCAGAATCCAGGGAAGCTGGGCTTATTTTGCTTTTGGTTTTATATACATCTATCTATCTATCTATCTATCTATCTATCTATCTATCTATCTATCTATAAATGTACCTTGTATGTACAAACATATATAGATGCTATGAAGCCACCATTTATAGCTTTCAGTTTTCTCAGTTATAGTCATATTAGCATTCATAATAAGCTACTGGTTTATCTAGAGGTTTCTGATAAAGCTTCTGGTTTGTTCAAGATTTGCTAGTAGGAACCCACCCATAGACTAAGTTCTCTCTTTTTTGGGAGCTCAAGGTCTAATGACATGGCTGTGACCTCTGACAGATGGTGTACATGATGGACACTGAATTTAATTCATGTGATGGAATTCTGGAAATAAGCATCAAGGACTTGGGGATTTTTCTATGTGTAGAGACCACAGGAAGGGATCAGCCTTTAGCCCTCCTCATAGGAATGGTTTCAATAAATTTGAATACCTTTCCATGGCCCTTTATAAATATATTTTTTGAAATATTTACATATAAAGATGTACTTAAATACAGGAGCAGAATAAAATAACACCAATATCTAAGGAATAAAAAGAGTTTTCTAAACTGGCTAGGATGAGCAGAAAGTGGGGATGTAAGAAATTCTCCTTCATTGGTAAACAGGCAGTCTTGGAGAGACACTGATGTGACTCACGCTTGTGTTCATATTCACCACAATTATGGTTGGCAGAACAGACAGACTTATTAGGCAATTAGAAGGAAATAAATCCAACTTCAGATTGATCTACCAAAATACTCAGTCTCTAAGACTTGTGCTAGATATAGTGGAAATAGTGATGAGAAAAAGTGTGATTTCTTTATTGAAGAGCCATCATTGAGTTATCCTAGATCTCCCTGGAGAAACTTGTCAAAATGATCCCCGGTTAGCCTTTTGAATTTCCATACCAATGGAGACATATTGTTGCCTTCTAGTTCCTTAAAATAAAAATGTGATAGGATAATTTTTAAAAAGGATTCCATATGGCTATGAACTTATTAAAAATACATAAATATCTAGGTTATGAAATACTAGAGTGCCTTTTAAAATTGATTCAGTTGATGAAATCTGGTGTCTGGAGTGATTTCTATAAAAAGCTGCTCATTGAGCCCCTGATCAAGATTATAAACTCCTACTGAACACTGTTTCTATGGGAAAATCAAAAACTGACTTACATCATTTTGACTTGTCAGGCCTTTTCCAGGAACTTAATCTGCCAAAGAGACAAAGATTGACTCCTTATTTAAATAAGAGGGGCCCCATTGGCATTTCCTACAAATTTGGGTGCCAAATGAAATGGAAAATCCATCATCCTCACACATTAGAGGACCAATTCGTGGTAATAATACCATATCTTCTATTTTCCAGCCTTGGGGAAACTCAAAAACTTTTGCTTTTGATTTTCACTGTATTCTAGTGAGGAGGGAAGAGGCTGAGAATCAATTATTTAAAGTATTTAAGCCAGAATTAGGCAAATGGGCACCTGAGGAAAAGTAATTATAGGTGGCACTAGTCACCTTTTCCAGTTTGCTTTCTTTACCTTTCAACTAATTCCATTCTACTATTTTTTCCCTAATTTTGCATTATGCTTGGCTGAGGCATGCTCAGACCTTGCTCAGCTTCATTTACTACACTGAAAGCCATATTATAGAGCTGTGAACATATAATATGGCACCTACCTCAAAAAAGGCTTTGGAGGTCAAGTTTCAGCAGGGCTCTACTTTTACATTTTTACTTAACCTCTTCTGGTTCTAAGGCTATTGAAGGACTTCATCCTTTGAAAAATTCAGTGGAGAAGGAACAACCTCTTCTCCCAAGCTTTCTGTTACTTTCCTTACCCTCTTCCCAACCTCCCACAAGAGAAATAGTATTCATGAACATTAGAAGAAAATGAAAACATCTTAAAAATTTATGCTGTATTTACTCATTCTTCTAATTTGGAGAACATACTATTTTCATAGAAGAACAGCTATGGTAAATTCTCTATATTTTTAACCTTTAAGTGTTCTATTAAACAAAAACTCCTATCAGCATACAAAAGGTCTTGCTCTCCCACAAAACAAGTAATTTGTATAAAAAATGCTACTTCTTCCATAGTTGTCTCTGTTCTGTGAGCTGACCTTAGGGCAAGTGCAGAGAAAAGGTGCACGTACAGTAGTAGCTAACTATGCAGCAATTTGTTTTGCACTTTGTCTTGTAGGAGTTTCCAGTCTACCACCTGGTTCAAAACAATTCTAAACAGAGTTTTACATCGATATCTTTAACATTTTTAAATAATGTCCTAGTGGCTGTAGAAAGTATGTTACCTAACGACTGCCTTGCTCTCTAGAGATTAAAGAGAAATAAGCTTTTGTTTTTTAATTATAATAACAAAGTCTAACATACTATGTTTACTCTGTGCCTGGGACTATTCTAAGCATTTAACATGTATTAACTTATTTAGTCCTTATAACAATGCTATTAGACAGGTGCTTTCAGTAAGGTTATATAACTTGCCCAAAGTCACACAGTTGCTAAGTGGAGAGTCATGATGTGAACCTAGGCAGTTGCTCCACAACCCATGTTCTCAACTTCTACGTTGTACTGGCCTTCGAATCACTGATAACCTCGAGAAGCTCTAAAATCATCATAGGAAACATGCATTCAATAAATTCAAGTGGTGCATGAGTTGGCTCATGCCTATAATCCTAGCACTTTGGGAGGTCAATGCAGAAGGCTTGCTTGAGCCCAGAAGTTCCAGACCAGTCTGGGCAACATAGTGGGAAACCATCTCTATCAAAAATAAAAAAATAAAAATTAAATAAGTGCATGTGTACAGGAGGAAACAACGCTTCCTTTTACTCTTTCCAGGTTCTCTGGTCTAAGAATTAAATCAGTGTAAGACAGATTAACAGGAGAAAAAAACTTAATTACATACATATGCATGAGTGTTTTACAAAAATGAGGCTCAAGGAGATGGGCAGATAATTGAGACTTACATACCTGAGCTATAAACAGGAGTAGTGGTTTAGGGGCTTCTGGTGGGGGGAGTGGGAGGCAAATTATGGGAAGGTGAGGGGAAAAATGTGTAGCAAATAAAGGTTGCTTTATTATGCAGGTAAGAGTGATAAGAACTACTGAGAGTAGTTCTCTTTCTGATAAAAATACTTTACTAGTGGAAATTTCATTTACAAAAGTAAATTTATACTTTATTCTAGATAGTTGAGGGGGAGGTAAAGAGCTTTTCCTGCATTAGCTGGTTCTCAATTGCTTTTAGCTAAAAAAAAAAAAAAAAGTCAAAGTGGTATATTTTGAACCCCTTCACTTATAATAAATATACGCAGAGAGCTCTTGGAGTCTGCACTGGAGACAGAAGAATAAACAAGACACAAATATCACTGCCATGACATTCAGTCATTTAAACAGATGAAAAGTTAATCCATGCTTGGGGCCTGAAAATGCACATAGAACAAATTATAAAATTTATTCCCCCAAACAGGGGAATAAAAATGAATGCAGGAATGATTTTTTTTGTCTTGTTAACAGGCAAGAAAAAAATAGGCTGAAATCAGCTTTCCCAAAACAAAATGCACTGTACCATCATCCTTCTATGGACTCTTTTAATAACACCCTAACTGGTCTCCTTGCTTCTCTTCTGGTCTGTAGGACACTCTCTTCATAGCAGCCTGAGTGATCCTTTACCACCTATTTTGAAAAGAAGCTATCTGTCAATCAGTATAAACTAATACTGAACAGTAGATACTAGGAGTCATTCTGCTCTTCTGTTGCACTTGGTTTTGGAGCGGGAGAGCTTAGTGGCATCAATGTTACTGAACAGCTTCTCTCTGCTGAGGTTCCTTCTCCTTTTTCCCATTCTATATGCCCTCAATCCCTTGCAGCCAGAATTCTCCTCTCTTTTCTTTACGCTTCTTGCAGATCTAGCTCCATTCAGCTTCCGCACTCAGTGAGCAACCCCTTATGAACCATCTCTGCTTATGACCACAAACACATTAAAGTAAAAATGCCAGCATTTAAATGTATCTAAAATGTGATTTTAAAATATTATTCATATGAAAGATAAGAAGAAATTTATTTCCATCTGGATAATTCTTTTAAACTAAAGACTTTCTTACAGAATCTGGAAACATGACAGCTATCTTCAAATACCTGAAGGACTATCTTATGTGACAGGATTCATTATATTACTTAAGTTCAAGAAACCTCCAGAGATAAAACATAGTATTTCCTTATCTAAAAGATAAGCACAAAGAGGAAGCACGAAATGTGTCCTTGATGTTTTCACCTTAGAATGAAAACAATCATAGAGTTCATTTTTCACCACTCAGTTGTGCAACTTGCAATTCTTGGGTTATCAAAGAACAGTCAGATTATATTAAGAAACTCATGTTTTCTGATCTCAAAGCTTTTTCTATCACATGGAATTGCACACAAACATCTTGCACTTTCTAGAGAGGGTCATATAATACCGCACACTTAACTTTGCCCCTCTTCTCCCAAACTGCTTTGCTGTGGATCAGGGAGGTGCTGACGGGCTTGAGTCCCATCTCTTGGGCTGGCCAGTTTTGACTGGCAGATGCTTCTACTGAAGCAGCAGTTTTTCATCTCCCCAGCTTTATGGCCCACACTGTAACAGATAAGGGGTAGCAGACATCCTGGCTCTAGTGTGCTCAGAAACGAATACAAACTAATGCAAAACAGAATCAGAAGGCACAGTTTTTCTTATTTGCTCTCCTAATGAAACTGTCATCTTTATTCATAGAATGGTTTCTTCATATCTTTTCACTACTTCTGTGCAGCCATAGGTACTGGTCTGAAATGTGCCGTATTTGATTCTTGGTCAATTCCAGTTTCTTCAAATATTGCAGGGAATCAAGAATTAATATACAGCAAAGACTACACAAAGATGGTGTGCAGACGATAATGCAGATAGACAACAGATACATCCATACATCTTACACAAAACCATTATATATGCGCTCACATTCTTTTTCTGTTTCGGTTCTAGGACAGCCTTTAGGTCCCACCCCACCACCCTGACAATCAGAGACACTTTTGACTACTTCAGAGGCAGTCAAGCATTTACACTACCATTATTCTCGTTTAGTAACAATACTGAAAAGCTTCATACTGTCTGCCATTATGCCTCCTCAAGCTGTCTTTTAATAGTTTCAATGAAAGCTGTGCAAGGAAATAATATTCTACAATCTCCAGTCTCCAGGGAAGAATATGACTGTTCCCAGAGGAGAGAAAGCCTTTGCTGAATCTGCTACTTTATGAGTAAAACAGGAAGTTCGGTCCTCTTTTATTGTACCTTTTTCATTTTTGAAAAGCTGCCCAAATGGTTCCAAATATAGTTGAAGCACTTATTAATGTCAAGAAGCCAAGATATTTCTCCATGGTTTGCTGAATAAGAAAGGAAGAAAACTGCTTGTACTCAGTTGTCCTTTGCTTCCCTTGCCAAAGAAGCAGGAAGGAGAGCGAATGAATAAGTGAAAAGGGATGGTGTTTATCTTTCAACAAAATCATAATGTTCTGCACTCAGCTCCTGCAGTCAAATGTGGCCACTGCATCTTTAAGACAGCTAGTCTCTTCCCTCAGAGACGACACACTAATTATAGTGCTTCTGCCAGAGGGAACTCACACATGCAAACCATTATGTAAAATATAATTTCTTTTTCTTTAGGAATACTCAAGATCATTAGACATGGTTTCTTCAATGCTAGAAAATCGGGCCAAAAATGAAAATAAACAGTTTCAAGTATTTGCAACATAATTCCCTCATGCATTTATGGAAATACAGTAAAAGTGCCCTAAAATGTGGTTTGACATTTCATGCTGCACTGGTTTTTTCTATTTTTCCAATTCTCTAACATTTGCCCTCTTATCCTATATCATTTCAGTTTCACTATATTTCAAATACTCACATAGCAATAGCCACAGCTATTACCAAATAGTTGGGCTTTGAGGGAGCTAGTGAACAACAGGAAGCAGCCCAGAAGCTTGTTGTAAATTAAACAAACGCCTTATAAATTAAACATGGTAACACATGAACACAAACGTAGGGCACGGCAACATGACATAACTTTTAAAAACAGCAATTAAATGTATAGCATTGCTTTCCCTAATGATGTGCTATGCTAATTTAAGGCAAAGGTAATGATTCCGTTGATTTAACAGTTTGACATGGAACTCATAAATGAGAATAAAATCCGTAATAAATCATGGGGACTTCGGTATTCACGAGTATAGAATTAGGTATGTTATTAAATGGGGGAAAGATATACATTTCAATTCAATCAATTTTCTATATCATAAACTAACCCAAAACATAGGCTCAACAATAAGCAGTCTTTTGAGACTCAAAGAAATAATCCCTTTATTAAAAATTCAGATTTTCAATAGTATATTAATTGGTAAATTTTTTTTTTATTGTTACTGTCTGCATTTTGCTTCCTCCACATTGTTTACCTTTTTAATCTTTTTATCCAGATGTTCTGAAAATACAAAATAAATAAAGCATCACTTATAATACCCTTATAAAACACAAAGCGCCATAATGGACACATAAGTTTTATCTTAGTAAAAGGACAAAAGCGGAAGAGAAACACATTCTCTTAAGCTCGTATGGGTTTGTGAAAGAAAGGGATGTTCTATTGGGGAGAGCAGTCTCATTGGGAGAGATCTGACTGCTACAATCGTTTGCTTTAACTGATTTACTTTGCTCTATTAAAAAAATCCATATCAATTGGATTGATTTTTAATGTCTATGTTTAGCTCAATGTTAACTGGCTTTGTTTTTGAAAAATGCACTCTTTGGTTATTCAGATAAATAAGTAATCCAGCTCTTCTACAATCATTTTACTATTGCTATTATTATGTAGCATTATTAACAGATTTTCTTTAAAAGTTCTTTTCTATTCTGGAGGCCCAGTTATTACTTTTTAGTCGATTTTTCTTACCTAGGATTACATAAAAATACCTTTAGAGAATAGCCACTTCTCTACAGGACAAAAACATTACAGCTGGAATCCTTTGGTAAGCAACTCTCGAACTATTCAAATAGGCAACTAGCAATAAGCTCTTGATCACATTGGTAAAAATCATATACATTTTTGCCATGGTGTCAACAGATGAAACCTGTTGATATATGGGGTAACAAGTGCAAAACAGGAGGGAAGTAAAGACTTGTTCTCAGAACACATAATGCTCTCTCTCCCTCCAGCCTCTATACTTTATATTCATGCTGATGAATCTGTTCTTCCTGGTTACTTTTTCTTGGCTAACTTTATTAGTCCTTTAGATTTCAGCTTAGCTGACATTCCCTGCAGGAAGCCTTCCCTGATCATTAAGACAAAATCAGGCCTCGCCCAAGTGCACTAAGTCCACAGCACCTGCTAGCCCTACAGTAGCACTTATACTACATTACTACTACACTACACTACATTATAATTGAACCTTGAGGGTAGGGAATATAGCCTATTCAGAAATGTGGCCCCAGCACCAGGCAGCTTGCCAAATAGTCAGAAGCCAATAAATATTCATTGAACAAACAAATTAGTAACATGCTGATAATGATGACAATGTTACTAATGGCTAAATTTACTGAGTGCTTGTTACATGTCAAGTGCTATTCTAGGCCTTTTACATTTCATCTTCACAACCCTACAAGGAAGGTGCATTTGTGCCATTACCACCTCCATTTTATGGATGAAGAAGCTGAGACACAGAGAACCGTCTGTATTTTGTTGCATTGCTTTGTTTTGGTAGTGGCTTGTCAATTTAGATGAATTCAGATTATATGCTCGGAGCAAAGGTGAAGTGAAGAGTAACTGCTAATTGATAACAGATCAAAATAATTACTAGGTTGAACCATATAAAACTGTTGGCATTCAATTGGGTTTGACCTACATAAATGGCAATTTCATCTTTATCCCTGTGCTTTATCTCTAAATCTACCCACAACTGGGTAGCATGCACCTACATATTGCCATGCTAGAGTGACACGCACCTGGAGAGGGACCTGAGAAGGTATTTATGCACATAATTATTTTTAACTGTGTCAACAGAGCTTTGTTCCTATGGCTGTCTAGGACTTAATGATATTTTTGGGATATATTTGCTATAATACATTTTGCCTGTGTAGACAAAGTCAAGGGACTCAAAAGAGGTAAAATCAGTAATGATGGTTTTTCCATAGTTCTAACTCATCCAGGATGACAAAAAGCCAAAGGTAAAAGAAAAAAAGAATCTGGAATTGAAAATGATTTAAATTTGCCAGTTCCCAGCACTTCTGGAATACTGCCAGGTTAATTTGGATTGGGCCTTTCAGAGTTTGCATTACTTTAACTTGATGTAACCTAAAAAATAGACTTGATATAAAGAGGTAAAAAGAGTCCATCTAACTCAACACAACTGACAGTCTGTTCTCAAGTTGCCTAGCCCTGAACCAGAATGTTTTATTTGTTTCACTCCAGAAGAGGGTGATACTGTGTCTCTTAGTGAAAGGTATTTGTGATGAAAATAACTTATAGACTAATCCAAAGCTATGTAAGGCAAATGCTCACAGAAGGAAACAGAACTTGTTTTTTAAGGTGGAAACATTTTTAGAGTTTGCTGGAGATTTTCATTTCAAAATCTCCAAATTCAACAATTCTTCAGCCTCTGTAAACTTTCAAATGGAAAGCTCCAATATTTAGAGTAAATAATGTCTAAGCTTCCCCTTCATAGCAAGTTTTCTTTTTCTCTCCTGTCATAAGAGTGTTATATCCTGGCAAGTGAAATACAGAACCCCTTTGTAGTAAAGCTATCATACTATACCACTCAGAATGTGGTGCTAATGAGGTTATTGCTTAATAGAACCATAGAAGGACATTGAAAAAAGAAAATACCCTGACAAATGTGTTGACCAAAGGATGCCAACAACTCTCCTAGGGTCCTGTCCGAAATTCAAGGATTTAAAAAAGTAAAAATGAACTTTAGTGTATGTGAAAAATCATAACATTGAAACATAAGTCCATTTATCTTTTAACTATTTTTCTAGCTCTCTTCCAAAATTTTGCTGGTTATTAAAACACTGCTGTGTAAATAAAAATGTTCTGCTTTATAACTTAACCCCATTTCTTGTCCTTACAATATAATAATGTCATTGTTTGTTATATCACACTTATTCTCAAAGTAATAGGGCTTGATTTAAAGGACTTTAAATAGCACATTGAGGAAGGGCTTCTGCAGAAAAATGAGATTGGGGAATCAAACACAGAATGGGGAATTCAGAAATGGACTATGAAGGACTTCTATTATTCTGAGAGTCCTAAAAGAGTTTATATACCATGACTCCCACTGAGATAAGCACAGCTCTTCATAAACACTCTTAATAAACATCTGCTAAGTGGGCTGTCCCAAGGCTGAACTGTCCACTGATAAGGTCGTGGGGAATTTATTACTAGAATTTCAGTGAAGCCATTCAAATTCCCAGACTGTGAATATAGTTGCAAATAAATGAACTCATTTCATTAATACATATCCTCTGCCCTGATGAGTAAATGCCCACTTTTGCGTCTCTTCAGAGATATTCACAATCAACTGCTTCATGTACCCAGCTATCCTTAGTCATTCAGACCACCAAAAATGAGAGCTTGCAGCAGTCTATAACATCACCACTCTCACAGATAAAACACAACATACCCTATAATTAGAATCACAGACTGTAGGAGCTGGAATGGGCCTTAGAAGTAATTTAGTTCAACCTTCTCATTGTACAGTTGAGCTTGAGTGACTTTTCCAAATGTTATTCAACCAGTTAATGGCTGGACTGGGAGTAGAACCAGGTCTCCCGACTCTTATTCAACTGCTTTTGCCATTATAACAGGATTCAGCCATGACATACTATTTAAGCAAGGTCAGTAAACAGACACTACTAGGACTTAATGGCAAGTGATTTCATTAACAACAAGAGGCTGTAATAAAAAACTCCCTGTATCTAATTCCTAAAAAATTCAAGTTGAGGGATAGTAACTTGGTATTCTAGCCACTAACATAAAAAAGCAAAGAAACTATATGGACTAGAAACCAATTCTAAAAGAATCTTTTTAAAAAAAGTCTGCATTAATAAGATTAATAAGGATATACTCAATGTAGAACATTTATTCTACTTGGGTGATATATATTTTTTTAATCTCACCTATTGCACCTGCATAAGAGTGAGGAATTTCTGTATTAAACAGTAAAAGTTTTCTTTTGCCAATGATGGTACATTATACTGCAGAAAAGAACTAGATTGAGAATCAAGAGTCCTGGGTTCTGCTATTAATTCACTGAGATACTCTAATTTTCTCATTTTCTCAGTCATAGCTTTCTTTTGTTTTGTTTTGTTTTTTTATTTTTTGGATACAGGGTGTCACTCTGTCATTCAGGCTGGAGTGTAGTGGCACGATCACAGCTCACTGCAGCCTCAACTTCCTGGCAATCCTCCTGCCTCAGCCTCCTGAGTAGCTAGGACTACAGGCAAGCACCACCACACCTGGCTAGTTGTTTTATTTTTGTAGAGATGGGGTCTTCCTATGTTGCCCAGGCTAATCTCAAACTCCTGGGCTCAAGTGATCCTCTCACCTCAGCTTCCCAAAGGGATTAAAGGCATGGGCCATGATGCTCAGCCACAGTTTTCTTTTCTTTTTTTGAGAAGGAGTCTCACTCTGTTGCTCAGGATGGAGTACAGTGGCACAATCTTGTCTCACTACAACTTCCGCCTCCTGGATTCAAGCGATTCTCCTGCCTCAGCTTCCTGAGTAGCTAGGATTACAGGTGTCCGCCATCACGCCCAGCTAATTTTTGTATTTTTAGTAGAGACAGGGTTTCACCATGTTGGTCAGGCTGGTCTTCAACTCCCGACCTCAGGTGATTCACCTGCTTCAGCCTCCCAAAGTGCTGGGATTACAGATGTGAGCCACCACCATGCCTGGCCCTAGCCACAGTTTTCTAATATAAAAATTGAAAGGGTTGATTTTTAACAGTGTGCTAAGAAGGGCCCTGGAAGTTTCCCAAAGTTGTCCTAGGAGCTGACAAGAGGGGCTAGGGAAGAATAGGGAAGATACCAAGCTTGGAAGTTCTGTGTTTTCCACCCCAACCTCAACTGGGCAGTTCTGCTTTGATCTGATTTTAATATTAAGCTAAAATGTAAGATCTTGTTTGAAGAACAAGTTATGTGGCTGAAGTTTCAAAGCCACTGAAAAGTTGACAGTACCTATAATACACCTTCTGACTCTGATGTTCGCTTAAAAGCCCTGCAAGGACACTACCTTAAGGATTAAACCCAAGCTCCTAAATACAGCATTCTCCATGCCTCAGCCCCCGCCTCTCCTTTTCTTCTCATCTCCAGCCATTTCTCACCATGTACTTCATGCTTTAAGCATTTCAAAATGTTGGTAATAACCTGACAATGCAGTGCTGTTTCACACCTCCTTGGAACTCACTTTTGCTCATGCTCCTTCTGCATTTGCCCCCTTCTCTGCTTGGCTTAACTCTTCTTACTCTTCAAAATTCAGCTCAGGCAATCCTTTCTCCACAAAGCCTTTTTGGAACCCCAAAACCAGGTGAAGCACCCTCTACTTGCTCTTACTACAGCCTGTGAAGGATTAGCACAGTAATTACACCTTATAAAGAAATGATACAGGGCCAGGAGCAGTGACACACACCTGTAATTCCAGCACTTTCGGAGGCCGAGGTGAGCGGATCACCTGAGGTCAGGAGTTTGAGACCAGCCTGGCCAACATGGTGAAATCAAGCCTCTACTAAAAATACAAAAATTAGCCGGGCGTGGTGGCAGGCGCCTGTAACCCCAGCTACTTGGGAGGCTGAGGCAGGGAGAATTGCTTGAACAAGGCGGGTGGAGGTTGCAGCGAGCCAAGATTGCGCCACTGCACTCCAGCCTGGGCAACAGAATGAAACTCTGTATCAAAAAAAAAAAATTAATATTAAAATAAAAAAAGAAATGATAGAATTCTATAGTTTCTCTTTCATTTGGGCTATAATTGTCTCATGGGCAAGGCCCTTCTCTTTTGTATTTGTTAAAATATTAGTGTCTAAAAGTTCAATAAAGACGTATTGAAGGAGGACATTAAAAAATTTTAAAAACACCTTGAACTTGATCAAACAATTTAATTTCAAAAACTAAAAAATCCCCTGATGGTGTACAGCTTCTCTCTTTGAAGGCATATTCTCTTAAGCAAACATTTTAGTTAAGAAAGGAGTCTCCACAAGGTTTGCCTGCAGCTGACATCTGCTTGTTAGGAAGCAAGAGAGCAACACTCCACCTAAAAACTGTTATAAAAACTCCCCTCAAAGAACAAACCTAAAAATTACTAATTAAAAACAAAATAAAATAACAAAGTTCACCAAAGAAAGGGCTAGTATATTTGCAGAATGTATGTATCTCTACTCTATCTTTAATCCAGTCATGCACTGATTACTTACCAGTCACTCTTCTAGGTGTGGGAATGCACCTGTGAGCCAAACAGGTAAAGTCCAAGCTCTCACACAAAATATTACAGTGGAAGAAATATGCAATAAACACACACACACAGTATTTGTGGGTGACACACGCTATGGGATGAAAAGGGGTAATGTGCTATGGGGAAAAGATATCCTGGGAAAAAGCAACGGTGAGTTCTAGAGAGGAGGTGGTGTTCCTATTTCATGTAAGGGGTCAGGAGGTCCTGTTCGTGAAGGTATCATTAGATCAGGGAGCTCTATAGTAAATGACAGAATAAGCCATATAGTATAATATATGACCAAAAAGCACTCTAGGTAGAGAGAAGTGAAAGTGGAAAGACGTTGGGGTAGGAACATTAAGTGGAGTCTTTGAGGAACAGGATAGAGGTCAGGGTGGCTGCAGCAGAATGAGCAAAGAGGGCAGGTATTAAGAGATGAATTAAGAGGTTGTCGGGGGCCAGATCATGTGGGGCTGTATTTTCATGCTGCTGATAAAGACATACTCAAGACTGCATAATTTACAAAGAAAAAGAGATTTAATGGACTCACAGTTCCACGTGGCTAGGGAGACCTCAAAATCATGGTGGAAGGCAAGAGTCACGTCTCACATCGCAGCAGGCAAGAGAGAGAATAAGAGTCAAGTGGAACAGGTTTCCCTTTATCAAACATCAGATCTCGTGACACTTATTCACTACCATGAGAACAGTATGGGAGAAACTGCCCCCATGATTCAATTATCTCCCACTGAGTCCCTCCCACAATATGTGGGAATTATGGGAGTACAATTCAAGATGAGATTTGGGTGGGGACACAGAATGAAAGCATATCATTCTGCTCCTGTCCCCTGCCAAATCTCATATCCTCACATTTCAAAATCAATCATGCCTTTCCAACAGTCCCCCAAAGTCTTAACTCATTTCAGCATTAACTCAAAGTCCATAGTCCCAAGTCTTATCTGAGACAAGGCAAGTCTCTTCCGCCTATGAGCCAGTAAAATCAAAAGCAAGTTAGTTAATTCCTAGATATAATGAAGGTACAGGCATTGGGTAAATACAGCCATTCCAAATGGTAGAAATTGGCTAAAACAAAGGGGCTACTGGCCCCATGGTGCAAGCTGTCAGTGGATCTACCATTCTGGAGTCTGGAGGATGGTGACCCTCTTCTCACAGCTCCACTAGGTGATGCCCCAGTAGGGACTCTGTGTGGGGACTCCAACCCCATATTTCCCTTCTGCACTGCCCTAGGAGAGGTTCTCCATGAGAGCCCCACCCCTGCAGCAAACTTTTGCCTGGACATCCAGGTATTTCCCTACATCCTCTCAAATCTAAGCAGAGGTTCCCAAACCCCAATTCTTGACTTCTGTGCACTGGCAGGCTCAACACCACGTGGCAGCTGCCAAGGCTTGAGGCTTTCATCCTCTGAAGCCATGTCCTGAGCTCTGTGTTGGCCCCTTTCAGCCATGGCTGGAGTGGCTGGGACACAGGGCACCAAGTCCCTAGGCTGCACACAGCGTGGGGACCCTGGGCCCAGCCCACAAAAAAACCACTCTTTTCTCCTAGGCCTCCGGGCCATGATGGGAAGGGCTGCCATGAAGACCTCTGACATGCCCTGGAGACATTTTCCTCATTGTCTTGGGGCTTAACATTTGGCTCTGTGTTACTTATAAAAATTTCTAAAGCTGGCTTGAATTTCTCCTCATATAATGGGATCTTCTTTTATATCGCATTGTCAGGCTGCAAACTTTTATGTCTGCTTCCCTTATAAACCGAATGCCTTTAACACACCAAGTCACTTCTTGAATACTTTGCGGGTTAGAAATTTCTTCTGCCAGATACCTTAAATCATCTCTCTCAAGTTGAAAGTTCCACAAGTCTCTAGGGCAGGGGCAAAATGCTGTCAGTCTCTTTGCTAAAACATAACAAGTGTCACCTTTGCTCCAGTTCCCAACAAGTTCCTCATCTCCATCTGAGACCACCTCAGCGTGGATTTCACTGTCCATTCCATATCACTATCACCATTTTGGTCAAAGCCATTCAGCAAGTCTCTAGAGAGTTCCAAACTTTCCTACATTTTCCTGTCTTCTTCTGAGCCCTCCAAACTGTTCCAACTTCTGTCTGTTATTCAGGTTCCAAAGTCACTTCCACATTTTCAGGTATCTTTTCAGCAGCACCCCACTCCTGGTACCCATTTACTGTATTACTTCATTTTTATGCTGCTGATAAAGACATACCCAAGACTGGGTAATTTACAAAGAAAAAGAGATTTAATGGACTCACAGTTCCACATGGCTGGGGAGGCCTCACAAGCATGGCAAAAGGTGAAAGGCATGTCTTACATTGCAGCAGGCAAGAGAGAGAATGAGCACCAAATGAAACAGGTTTTCCCTTATCAAACCATTAGAACTTATGAAACATATTCACTATCACAAGAACAGTATGGGAGAAACCACCATGATTCAATTATCTCCCACTGGGTCTCTCCTACAATATGTGGGAAATATGGGAGTAAAATTCAAGATAAGATTTGAGTGGGGAAACAGAGCCAAACCATACCAGGAGCCTTAGAGGCAGGCACTTGAGGTACATCACATATATTAAGTAGAATGTTCTCCAATCTTCTAAAGAGTTCTGCTGTAAAAGGGCAGTAACAATAATAGTCATCTGCACTGCCAAGGAGAGGACTCAAGATGGGGGAGACCTGAGTCTGCTAAAATACAGACAGGAAGCAGAAAGCCAAGTGGGAGAACTTGCAGTGAGGGAGGGGAGTTTAAGAGCTCTGCTTGACAAACTAATCAGTACTTTCTCCTCAGAAACAGGTCTAAGAGAGATAACAGGAATTAAATTACAGAAATGTTGAGGTGAGGAAGAAAATAATTTAGAAAGCCTACATCGGCTTTTTTTTTTTTTTTTAAGCAAAGTAGATTGCCTGTCTAAGAGTCACAGGGGCAAACTGGGGGCTTGAAAAGAGTGAATAACTTTTGTATGATTCCTATGGGATAAATGAATCCTCCAAATTCATTACTTCTCTACTCCATGACTTGAGGGGGAGGTGGCACATGAATTATGTTTTATTGTTTAACTGGGGAAAAAGAAAGAAAATACTAAAAATGACAAAAGCAAACCCGGCTTAGCAGTGCACGCCTGTAGTCCCACTTACTTGGGAAGTTCAGGTAGGAGGATCACTTGAAGCTAGTAATTTGAGGACAGCCTAGGTAATATGTTGAGATCCATCTCTTAGGTAATATATATACATTGAGATCCATCTCTTAAAATAAAAAAAAACATAAAGCTTTACAACTGTCTTCTATACAAGCAACTCCTTCTAGTGACCAACTCCTTTTAGGCTTTACTGTGTGTCAAATTAGGTTTGGTCTTTTTCTGCAGCAGCTGGTGTGACAACTCCTTTTCTGGTCTAGGGGCAGCAGTTAAAGACCTGAAATCATTGCCTCAGCTTATATCCTAGAGAAAGCTCTGACTATTCATATTTATTATCCCCCACAGCCTTCAATGGCTACTTGAGTTGAAGTTCTAAATTATTCTTCAGCTGGTAAAACATTAGCTTGCAGTAAGGGAAGTCTAAGGAATGACTTAAATCAGTGTAAACACAAATCATTACCAAGGGTTGTGCTTAAGTCAGAAGAATAGCACATTTAGTAAAGACATATTCCATAGTAATAAAGACTATCACAATTTTAGATATTCTCAGATATTATGGAAAGGAGAGTGAAAGGAAACATCACTGTCCTTTAAGTGCACATGTAAAAATACTAACAACTGAAGAAAACTATTTCTTAAGTAAATGGATTAAAAACAGCCACTATGATTACTGAAATTTGGGCCACAAATAATTAAATCTTTAAAGAACTTTTTAGACAGTTACTTATAAAGGAAGATACACTTTTTTTTTGAAATGGAGTCTCACTCTGTCACCCAGGTTGCAGTGCAGTGGTGTGATCTCAGCTCACTGCAACCTCCGCCTCCTGGGCTCAAGTGATTCTCCTGTCTCAGTCTCCTGAGGAGCTGGGATTACAGGCAGGCATCACCACAGTCAGTTAATTTTCGTATTTTTAGTAGATACATGTTGGCCGGGCTGGTTTCGAACTCCTGACCTCAAGTGATCCTCCCGCCTCGGCCTCCCACCTTTTTTAATAAAATTCATGTCACAATAAAGGGCTACCAAATATTCAATCTTCAATTCAGAATGCTTTAAATTTCATCTTCTACTATAGATATGATTGATTCACTAACATCTAAAAAAGATTCAGCTAGTCAGAATTGCTGTCTCTTTCTAGCAAGTTTTCACTTTTTTTTAAGCAGTAATAAGCAATTCCATCCCCAATGCGGACTTAGAATCACAGCCTACATGTGCAAGTCTATAACAAACCTGCATGACACACAGTAGAATCTCATTGGTTCACACCCTTGCAAAAACCACAACCCCTCAACTTTCAAAAAAGCAAAGGCCTCTTTACCTAAGTGCACATTAGCTGCTGGCTTAGGCAGGCCTTATGACATGGCTGCCTCCCCAGTGGGCAGGCGTACCACAGCAAGGCACTCATTAAGCTATTGAGTTTCATTCCAGTAACCGTTCAAATACATTCTTCATTGTACCATAAAGTATGTTTGTTTGATGCTAGAACTTTGATTTTCCTCCTCCTTCTCTTTTTCTATCCCCCATCCCTACCTTCTCAACCATTTTGGTATTTTTTTTTTTTCTTCCATGCTAACACACTCACAAAAATCCAGTAATTCTCAATGGATCTCTTGGTCATTAGTGCAAATTAGTGAGGTTTTACTGAATATGCTCAGATTTGATTTGCCAAGTTCTTTTCCCGTTAAAGTTTTAAACCCATGTGTATTTCAAAGGAAATCTAATTTGTAGGTTTCGGATTCATTTACACTCAACTCACAAACGTGGTTCTGTGAGTGCCCCCATAGCTGGTGTACAAGAAGCCACAGGAGCTGGTTTCCCTTCCTCTTAACAAGTTCTTGTTAGAATGTTTGCTTTGAAGTAGGTATTTGGACCATGCTGGAAGCAAACAGAATAAAACCCCAGGAAAACGTAAAGTAAAATTTAAAAACCAAGTTCATGTTTTTCTTGCCCCAATAATTATACTTTTAAAAGAAAAGTCTCTAAGGATGGAACCATCCATTTCAGCCTTTTAAGGATGATGTCACCATCTACCTGCCTGGATGAGGCCGTGTCTCATAATGCTTCTGTGACAAGGTAGTCATCTGCGAGTATACGGCTTTCTCTGCTTAGGTCCTGTCTTGTCCATTTTGTCATGCTATGGACTCTGTTCAGCTGCTAGGCAACCCAACGCTGCTCCACCATTCCCTCTAAGACTCTGCTGCTGGGAGTCTTGAAGGTGCCATTTCTGCCTGTGGGGGTCCCCACACCTATCAATTCCTGCCTGTCTTCCCCTCTTTGGAGCTCCTTAGCTCTGCCTGTTTTCTTGGACTTCATCACAGCAACTACTTCCTGTGTTTCCTGATGTTTGTCCCAAAGACAAACATCAGGATAGATTCCTTGTCAACTCATCTTGGATTCCCAATGCTTCTTGGCTAAAGTCACAACTGCAGACCTCCTGCTGCAGTCATGGAATACCATGGTTTTGCCTCTGTGCTGACAATTTCCCCAATAGCTATGCTATCCCAATGGGTGGACCTACTGCCTACTGCTGACCCTGGCTTCTCTTTGTCACTTTTGATTCCTCTGAATAAAAGAGCCAAATGTCACTGATGTTTCTGTTTCTATTACCCATTTCCACAGTGTGAGACCAGTAGCAGGTAAGATGTGAATGCTGATGAGACTCTGTGCTCACATGGATGGCATGAGCTGTGCCTCAAAAGGCAGAACATCTCTAGCAGTGCCAGCTCTTGTCCAAACATCAAAAGTAAGCAGCAATTCTTAACACTGAGTATAGGCTGCTTTGTCTTTTTTTTTTTCTTTGAAGACTGCCTCCTTGGAAAGACAAATAGCATATCACACCCCAAAGGCTGTGACAATACTGAAAAAGCCCTTCTTTACCAACTGTCTTCTACAAAAACAACTCCTTGGGAGTTCATTTCAAGGGACTCGAGAAAAATAGCCATGCATGCTGCTAAATGCTGGGTGACTCACTGAGGCAGAGGTGAAACTCTGAGCAGTGAACCAAGGGCTGAGATATAAACCACTAAGAAAACCCAGTAGGTTGAAACAGACGATATTGCAACTGTTCTGAAAATCTACAACTAATTTAGAAGAAGAGGCACGTATGTAGGTAATTACTCCTAATATGCCCAGACAACTTCAATGTGTGTATCTGTGTGTCTTATCTATGTAAATGCAAAAAAACCTAAACCAATTCTACCTACCTACCTAAATGCAAAGAAATATAAACCAAGTATACCCATGAATCAGAAAGCTCTTTTCTAACCTGCCCCGAATCCCTTGCTCTAAGACTCCTTGAAAGCATTGTGCCACAATCCACTGGAAGATATAGCATAATTATCTCATAACCACTAGTTAGGAAGTCCCTAGGAAGTACCTTCTGACTGCTAAGAATAGCTATTCATTTATTTTCACTCATTCACTCACCTATCAATCTTTAACAAGGTGTCAAACATATCAGGACAATGTGAGGCTCTCTGTATTAGATAAGAAAGAATTTCTAGGGAGAATAGGGGAGATGAGAAACAATATCTCTTTTCATTTCCCTGCCTCTAAATTTACAAAGCAAAAGTAGAAAGCAAATTATACAAGCAAGTTGTGTATGAGGTACCCAAACACCTATAACCAGTCTTTTGCCAATTATCAGCCAATTTTGCTTTTTTCCCCCAAAGAATTTCAACATTTCTCTTCATTCATCCACTTCCCAACCTTGTCCTTTTTAGTGATTTAACTTTGATCTGGCAAATAATGGCTCTTTCAACAACTAACAAGTTATAAACAGCTTCTACCAATGGAACAGTGCCTCTTTCCTCACAAAACAGCTCTTTCAATTAACATGTATACAGAGCACAGCAAGAGTTAAAATGATGATCAAAAAGAGTTTCATCAGCATAGTATGCTTAAGATTTGTGTATGTCGGCCAGGCGTGGTGGTTCATGCCTGTAATCCCAGCACTTCGTGAGTCTGAGGCAGGAGGATCTCTTGAGGCCAGGAGCTCAAGACCAGCCTGGGCAACACGGTGAAACTCCATCTCTACGAAAAATACAAAAATTAGCCAGGTGTGTGGTGGTGCACACCTGTAGTCCCAGCTACTTGGGAGGCTGAGGTGAGATAAGCACTTGAGCCCAGGAGGTCGAGGCTGCAGCGAGCTGGGACCATGCTACTATACTCCAGCCTGGGTGACAGAGTGAGACTCTGTCTCAAAAAAAAAAAAAAGAAAGAAAAAGAAAAAGAAAAAAAAGTGTATGACGTATGAAAATTTTATCTTAAAAGAAAAAAACTGAACATTAGTTAATAACATGCATCCTTAAATGCTGATGTTTGTAACCTACTTAGAAATGCATTAAAAAGATGGGGTAGGTTATACCTCAAGGAAACTGGAAAAAGGATTTGACAGTTATGTCTAGCGTATTTCTATAAATTTGCTTTTAAATATCTTATCCTATGTCAAATAATGTAGCCTTCTTTACTCCTTACAATATGCTGAGCATTTTCCCAAGCCATTCAACATTTTACAAAATGTTATTTTAATGGCTACTTAATATCCCAGTGCATGGGCTGGGCATGGTGGATCACGCCTGTAATCCCAGCACTTTGGCAGGCTGAAGCAGGCAGATCACCTGAGGTCAGGAGTTCAAGACCAGTCTGGTCAACATGGTGAAACCCTGTCTCTACTAAAAGCACAAAAAAATTAGCCAGGCGTGGTGGCGCATGCCTGTAGTCCTAGCTACTTGGGAGACTGAGGCAGCAGAATCACTTGAACCCCAGAGGCAGAGGTTGCAGTGAGCTGCGATAGTGCCACTACACTCCAGCCTTGGTGACAGAGTGAGACTCAGTCTCAAAAAAAAAAAAAAAAAAAAAAAATCCCAGTTTGTAACACAAATTATTCAGGTGTGTCCTTACAGGTAAGCAGATTATTTCCACATTTTCACTAACATAAGTGTACTACCAGGAAAACCCTTAAATGAAAATTATTCAATCCCATTTACTTCTTCAGCATGGCTAAAGGGTAGGAACAGTTTATGTGTGTGTGTATCTATATATCTATACATTTTTTAACAGACCTAAGATTGCATTTCTCATGCAAACCTCTCCTGCATCAAACATTATGTTCAATTTTTTTTTGTCAGTGATGTAGACTTGGTTTATCATTGTTTCCATAGAATTCCATTATCAGTGAAGTCTGCCATTCATATTTTTAGATGAATTGTCGGTGTTTGTTCTCCAGTTCTGCACTGTGATGTTGGTATTTTTCTCCTTATTGACTTCCAAAGGTTCTTTGAATAAGCCTGATGTGCTTACCATCCTGGAACCTGATCCTGTTTGTAAATTCCTTAGTATGTCTAAAAGGAATTTAATATAAAATGTATGATATGCCGTTTCTTCATTTGGTGAAGCATTAAAGCTATTTTGACACCCAACTAAAGGAGTCCTTCCAGGACAGAATGCTAACATGGGCCAAACACTGAACCCTAGCTGCCAGCATTTTGCTTTTAAGTCTAACAAATCCTAAATAATTCATATGCTGTTGTAAACAATTAGATATGATCCTAAATAGTGATAAAGTAATATAGAGCAGTGTTGTAACAAGGTTTTATTTGAAATTGTTTTCTAAAATGTGATGCATTACTGATTTTGACACTGTTTGAAGCAAAGTCCATCATCAAATGTGATGCTTATGATGAGAAGATACATGTATTTGTAACGTTTAATGGAACCTAAACTCTTTTAAAAACAACGTGCCATTTGTGGGTATGTTTCTAATCTCCTATCATAAATCGTGAGATAGGCCTTTTTTTGGAGATATTTGGGCTTGCACTAAAGCCTTTTTTTTTTTTAACTAATGAGAGTTTTGAGAAATAGAAGATCGTGTTGAAGTTACTGTGTATGTGTGTGAATCCCTTGCTTAAAAATATTTCAGTCCATTGGTTAGGTTGTGGAGAAACTGGAACACTTACGCATTGCTCGTAGTAATATAAAATGGTATAGCTGCTCTCCGGTGTGGATGGCAAGATGGCTGAATAGGAACTGCTCTGGTCTACAGCTCCCAGTGAAATTAATGAAGAAGGCGGGTGATTTCTGCATTTCCAGCTGAGGTACCCAGCTTATCTCATTGGGACTGGTTAGACAGTGGGTGCAGCCCACGGAGGGCAAGCCGAAGCAGGGTGGGGCGTTCCCTCACCAGGAATAGCAAGGGGTCAGGGAACTCCCTCCCTTAGCCAAGGGAAGCCGTGAGGGACCATGCTGTGAGGAATGGTGCATTCCAGCCCAGATAACTATGCTTTTCCTAGGGTCTTCGCAACCCTCAGACCAAGAGATTCCCTTGGGTACCTACATCACCAGGGCCCTGGGTTTCAAGCACAAAACTGGGCAGCTGTTTGGGCAGACACCGAGCTAGCTCCAGGAGTTTGTTTTAATACCCCAGTGACACCTGGAATGCCAGTGAGACAGAACCATTCACTGCCCTGGAAAGGGGGCCGAAGCCAGGGAGCCAAGTGGTCTAGCTCAGCAAATCCCACCCCCATGGAGCCCAGCAAGCTAAGATCCACTGGCTTGAAATTCTTGCTGTCAGCACAGCAGTCTGAAGTCAACCTGGGACATTCGAGCTTGGTGGTGGGAGGGGCGTCCACCATTACTGAGGCTTGAGTAGGCAATGTTCCCCTCACAGTGTAAGCAAAGCTGCCTGGAACTTTGAACTGGGCAGAGCCCACTGCAGCTTGGCTAAGCTGCTGTGGCCAGTCTGCCTCTCTAGATTCCTCCTCTCTGGGCAGGGCATCTCTGAAAGAAAGGCAGCAGCCCCAGTCAGGGGCTTATAGATAAAGCTCCCATCTTCCTGGGACAGAGCATCTAGGGGAAGGGGTGGATGTGGGCACAGCTTCAGCAGACATAAATATTCCTGCCTGCTGGTTCTGAAGAGAGCAGTGGATCTCCCAGCACAGCACTCGAGCTCTGCTAAGGGACAGGCTGCCTCCTCAAGTGGGGCCCTGACCCCCGTGCCTCCTGACTGGGAGACAACTCCCAGTAGGGGCTGACAGACACCTCATACAGGAGAGTTCTGGCTGGCATCTGGCGGGTGCCCCTCTGGGATGAAGCTTCCAGAGGAAGGAACAGGCAGCAATCTTTGCTGTTCTGCAGCCTCTGCTGGTGATACCCAGGCAAACAGGGTCTGGAGTGGACCTCCAGCATACTCCAGCAGACCTGCAGCAGAGGGGCCTGACTGTTAGAAGGAAAATGAACAAACACAAAGGAATAGCATCAACATCAACAAAAAGGACATCCACTCAAAAGCCCCATCTGAAGGTCACCAAAATCAAAGACCAGAGGTAAATAAATCCACGAAGATGAGAAAAAACTAGAGCAAAAAGGCTGAAAATTCCAAAAACCAGAATGCCTCTTCTCCAAAAAATCACAACTCCTCGCCAGCAAGGGAACAAAACTGGATGGAGAATGAGTTTGACGAACTGACAGAAGTAGGCTTCAGAAGGTGGGTAATAACAAACTTCTCCGAGCTAAAGGAGCATGTTCCAACCCAAAGCAAGAAAGCTGAGAACCCTGAAAAAAGGTTAGAGGAATTGCTATCTAGAATAACCAGTTTAAAGAAGAATATAAATGACCTGATAGAGCTGAAAAACACAGCATGAGAACTTCATGAAGCATTCACAAGTATCAGCAGCCGAATCGATCAAGCGGAAGAAAGGATATCAGAGATTGAAGATCAACTTGAAGAAATAAAGTGTGAAGACAACATTAGAGAAAAAAGAATGAAAAGGAGTGAACAAAGCCTCCAAGAAATATGGGACTATGTGAAAAGACCAAACCTACATTTGATTGGTGTACCTGAAAGTGATGGGGAGAATGGAACCAAGGTGGAAAACACTCTGCAGGATATTATCCAGGAGAACTTCCCCAGCCTAGCAAGGCAGGCCAACATTCAAATTCTGGAAATACAGAGAACACCACAAAGATATTCCTTTAGAAGAGCAACTCCAAGACACATAATCATCAGATTCACCAAGGTTGAAATGAAGGAAAAAATATTAAGGGCAGCCAGAGAGTAAGAAAGGGTTACCGACAAAGGGAAGCCCATCAGACTAACAGCAGATCTCTCTGCAGAAACCCTATAAGCCAGAAGAGAGTGGGGGCCAATATTCAACATTCCTAAAGAAAAGAATTTTCAACCCAGAATTTCATATCCAGCCAAACTAAGCTTCATAAGTGAAGGAAAAATAAAATCCTTTACAGACAATCAAATACTGATTTTGTCACCACCAGGCCTACGTTACAAGAGCTCCTGAAGGAAGCACTAAATATGGAAAGGAACAACCAGTACCAGCCATTGCAAAAACATACCAAATTCTAAAGACCATCATCAACTAATGGGCAAAATAACCAGCTGGCATCATAATGACCGGATCAAATTCACACATAATAATATTAACCTCAAATGTAAACAGGCTAAATGCCCCAATTAAAAGACACAGACTGGCACATTGGATAAGACCCATTGGTGTGCTGTATTCAGGAGACCCATCTCATGTGCAAAGACACAAAAAGGCTCAAAATAAAGGGATGGAGGAATATTTACCAAGCAAATGGAAAGCAAAAAAAAGCAGGGGTTGCAATCCTAGTTTGATAAAACAGACTTTAACTAACAAAGATCCAAAGAGACAAAGAAGGCCATTACATAATGGTAAAGGGATCAATGCAACAAGAAGAGCTAACTATCCTAAATATATATGCACTCAATACTGGAGCACCTAGATTCATAAAGCAAGTTCTTAGAGATGTACAAAGAGACTTAGACTCCCACACAATAATAGTGGGAGACTTTAACACCCCACTGTCAATATTAGACAGATCAACAAGACAGAAAATTAACAAGGATATTCAGGACTTGAACTCAGCTCTGGACCAAGCAGACCTAATAGATATCTACAGAACTCTCCACCCCAAATCAACAGAATATACATTCTTCTCAGCACCACATTGCACTTATTCTAAAATTGATCACATTATTGGAAGTCAAACACTCCTCAGCAAATGCAAGAGAACGGAAATCACAAACAGCCTCTCAGACCACAGCGCAATCAAATTAGAACTCAGGATTAAGAAACTCACTCAAAACTGCACAGCTACATAGAAACTGAACAACCTGCTCCTGAATGACTACTGGGTAAATAATAAAATTAAGGCAGAAGTAAATAAGTTCTTCGAAGCCAACGAGAACTAAGACATGACGTACAAGAATCTCTGGGACACAGCTAAAGCAGTGATTAGAGGGAAATTTATAGCACTAAAATGCCCACAGGAGAAAGTGGGAAAGATCCAAAATCGACACCCTAACATCACAACTAAAAGAACTAGAGAAGCAAGAGCAAACACATTCAAAAGCTAGCAGAAGCCAAGACATAACTAAGATCAGAGCAGAAGTGAAGGAGACAGAGACACGAAAAACCCTTCAAAAAATCAATGAATCCAGGAGCTGGTTCTTTTGAAAAGATTAACAAAATAGACTGCTAGCAAGACTAATAAAGAATAAAAGACAGAAGAATCAAATAGACACAATAAAAAATGATAAAGGTGATATTACCACGGATCCCACATAAATACAAACTACCATCAGAGAAAACTATAAACACCTCTATGCAAATAAACTAGAAAATCCAGAAGAAATGGATAAATTGCTGGACACATACACCCTCCCAAGACTAAACTAAGAAGAAGTAGAATCCCTGAATATATCAATAACAAGTTCTGAAATTGAGGCAGTAATTAATAGCCTACCAACCAAAAAGAGTCCAGGACCAGATGGATTCACAGCCGAATTCTACCAGAGGTACAAGGAGGAATTGGTACCATTCCTTCTGAAACTATTCCAAACAATAGAAAAAGAGGGACTCCTCCCTAAATCATTTTATGAGGCCAGCATCATCCTGATACCAAAACCTGGAAGAGACACAACAAATAAAGAAAATTTCAGGCCAATATCCCTGATGAACATCAATGCCAAAATCCTCAATAAAATACTGGCAAACCGGATCCAGCTGCACATTAAAAAGCTTATCCACCACGATCACGTTGGCTTCATCCCTGGGATGCAAGGCTGATTCAACTTATGCAAATCAATAAACGTAATCCATCACATAAACAGAACCAATGACAAAAACCAAATGATTATCTCAATAGATGCAGAAAAGGCCTTCAATAAAATTCAACACTCCTTCATGCTAAAAACTCTCAATAAACTAGGTATTGATGGAACGTATCTCAAAATAATAAGAGCTGTTTATGACAAATCCACAGCCAATATCATACTGAATAGGCAAAAGCTGGAAGCATTCCTTCTTAAAACCAGTGCAATACAAGGATGGCCTCTCTCACCACTCCTATTCAACACAGTATTGGAAGTTCTGGCCAGGGCAATCAGGCAAGAGAAAGAAATAAATGGCATTCAAATAGGAAAAGAGGAAGTCAAATTGTCTCTGTTTGCAGGCGACGTGATTGTATATTTAGAAAACTCAATCATCTCAGCCCAAAATCTCCTTAAGCTGATAAGCAACTTCAGCAAAGTCTCAGGATGCAAAATCAATGTGCAAAAATCACAGGCATTCCTATACACAAACACAGAGCCAAATCATGAGTGAACTCCCATTCACAATTGCTACAAAGAGAATAAAATACCTAGGAATACAACTTACGAGGGATGTGAAGGACCTCCTAAAGGAGAACTACAAACCACTGCTCAAGAAAATAAGAGAGGACACAAACAAATGGAAAAACATTCCATGCTTATGGATGGGAATAATCAATATCATGAAAATGGCCATACTGCCCAAAGTAATTTACAGATTTGATGCTGTCCCCAATCAAGCTACCATTGACTTTCTTCATACAATTAGATAAAACTACTTTAAATTTCATATGGAACCAAAAAAGAGCTCATATAGCTAAGATAGTCCTAAGCAAAAAGAACAAAGCTAGAGGCATCAAAATTGTAACTATACTACAAGGCTACAGTAACCAAAAAGCATGGTACTAGTACCAAAACAGATATACAGCTGAATGGAACAGAACAGAGGCCTCAGAAATAACATACCACACATCTACAACTATCTGATCTTTGGCAAACCTGACAAAAACAAGCAATGGGGAAAGGATTCCCTATTTAATAAATGGTGTTGGGAACACTGGCTAGCCATATGCAGAATAATGAAACTGGACCCCTTCCTTACACCTTATACAAAAATTAACTCAAGATGGATTAAAACTTAAACATAAGACCTAAAACCATAAAAACCCTAGACGAAAACCTAGGCAATACCCATAAGCATGGGCAAAGACTTCATGACTAAAACACCAAAAGCAATGACAGCAAAAGCCAAAATTGACAAATGGGATCTAATTAAACTAAAGAGCTTCTGCACAGTGAAAGAAACTCATCAGAGTGAACAGACAACCTACAGAATGGGTGAAAATTTTTGCAATCTATCCATCTGACAAAGGGCTAATATCCAGAATCTACAAGGAACTTAAACAAATTTACAAGAAAAAAGCAACACCATCAAAAAGTGGGCAAAGGATATGAACAGATACTTCTGAAAAGAAGACATTTATGCGGCCAACAAACGTGAAAAAAAGCTCATCATCACTGGTCATTAGAGAAATGCAAATCAAACCATAATGAGATACCATCTCACGCCAGTTAGAATGGTGATCATTAAAAAGTCAGGAAACAACAGATGCTGGAGAGGATGTGAAGAAATAGGAACGCTTTTACACTGTTGGTGGGAGTGTAAATTAGTTCAACCATTGTGGAAGACAGTGTGGCGATTCCTCCAGGATCTAGAAGCAGAAATACCATTTGCTCCAGCAAATACCAAAGGATTATAAATCATTCCATTATAAAGACACAAGCACACATATGTTTATTGCAGCACTACTCACAATAGCAAAGCCTTGGAACCAACCCAAATGCCTATCAATGATAGACTGGATAAAGAAAATGTGGATCAGGAGCCAAGATGGCCGAATAGGAACAGCTCCGGTCTACAGCTCCCAGCGTGAGCAACGCAGAAGACGGGTGATTTCTGCATTTCTATCTGAGGTACCGGGTTCATCTCACTAGGGAGTGCCAGACAGTGGGCGCAGGTCAGTGGGTGCAGCGCACTGTGGGCGAGCTGAAGCAGGGCGAGGCATTGCCTCACTCGGGAAGTGCAAGGGGTCAGGGAGTTCCCTTTCCTAGTCGAAGAAAGGGGTGAAAGACGGCACCTCGAAAATCGGGTCACTCCCATCCTAATACTGCGCTTTTCCAACGGGCTTAAAAAACGGCGCACCAGGAGATTATATCCTGCACCTGGCTCGGAGGGTCCTACGTCCACGGAGTCTGGCTGATTGCTAGCACAGCAGTCTGAAATCAAACTGCAAGGCGGCAGTGAGGCTGGGGAAGGGGCGCCTGCCATTGCCCAGCCTTGCTTAGGTAAACAAAGCAGCCAGGAAGCTCGAACTGGGTGGAGCCCACCACAGATCAAGGAGACTGGCCTGCCTCTGTAGGCTCCACCTCTGCGGGCAGGGCACAGACAAACAAAAAGACAGCAGTAACCTCTGCAGACTTAAATGTCCCTGTCTGACAGCTTTGAAGAGAGCAGTGGTTCTCCCAGCATGCAGCTGGAGATCTGAGAATGGGCAGACTGCCTCCTCAAGTGGGTCCCTGACACCTGACCCCCAAGAAGCCTAACTGGGAGACACCCCCAGTAGGGGCAGACTGACACCTCACACGTCTGGGTACTCCTCTGAGACAAAACTTCCAGAGGAATGATCAGACAGCAGCATTCGCGGTTCACAAAAATCCACTGTTCGGCAGCCACCGCTGCTGTTACCCAGGCAAACAGGGACTGGAGTGGACCTCTAGCAAACTCCAACAGACCTGTAGCTAAGGGTCCTGTCTGTTAGAAGGAAAACTAACAAACAGAAAGGACATCCACAGCAAAAACCCATCTGTACATCACCATTATCAAAGACCAAAAGTAGACAAAACCACAAAGATGGAGAAAAAACAGAGCAGAAAAACTGGAAACTCTAAAAAGCAGAGCACCTCTCCTCCTCCAAAGGAACACAGTTCCTCACCAGCAACGGAACAAAGCTGGACGGAGAATGACTTTGACGAGTTGAGAGAAGAAGGCTTCAGACGATCAAACTACTCCGAGCTACAGGAGGAAATTCAAACCAAAGGCAAAGAAGGTGAAAACTTTGAAAAAAATTTAGATGAATGTATAACTAGAATAACCAATACACAGAAGTGCTTAAAGGAGCTGATGGAGCTGAAAGCCAAGGCACGAGAACTACGTGAAGAATGCACAAGCCTCAGGAGCCGATTCGATCAACTGGAAGAAAGGGTATCAGTGATGGAAGATCAAATGAATGAAATGAAGCGAGAAGGGAAGTTTAGACAAAAAAGAATAAAAAGAAACGAACAATGCCTCCAAGAAATATGGGACTACGTGAAAAGACCAAATCTGAGTCTGATTGGTGTTCCTGAAAGTGACAGGGGAGAATGGAACCAAGTTGGAAAACACTCTGCAGGATATTATCCAGGAGAACTTCCCCAATCTAGCAAGGCAGGCCAACATTCAGATTCGGGAAATACAGAGAACACCACAAAGATACTCCTCGAGAAGAGCAACTCCAAGACACATAATTGTCAGATTCACCAAAGTTGAAATGAAGGAAAAAATGTTAAGGGCAGCCAGAGAGAAAGGTCAGGTTACCCACAAAGGGAAGCCCATCAGACTGACAGCTGATCTCTCGCCAGAAACTCCACAAGCCAGAAGAGAGTGGGGGCTAATATTCAACATTCTTAAAGAAAAGAACTTTCAACCCAGAATTTCATATCCAGCCAAACTAAGCTTCAGAAGTGAAGGAGAAATAAAATCCTTTACAGACAAGCAAATGCTGAGAGATTTTGTCACCACCAGGCCTGCCCTCAAAGAGCTCCTGAAGGGAGCAATAAACATGGAAAGGAACAACTGGTACCAGCCACTGCAAAATCATGCCAAATTGTAAAGACCATCGAGGCTAGGAAGAAACTGCATCAACTAACGAGCAAAATAACCAGCTAACATCAAAATGACAGGATCAAATTCACACATAACAATATTAACTTTAAATGTAAATGGACTAAATGCCCCAATTAAAAGACACAGACTGGCAAATTGGATAAAGAGTCAAGACCCATCAGTGTGCTGTATTCAGGAAACCCATCTCACATGCAGAGACACAAAGAAGCTCAAAATAAAAGGATGGAGGAAGATCTACCAAGCTAATGGAAAACAAAAAAAGGCAGGGGTTGCAATCCTAGTCTCTGATAAAACACACTTTAAACCAACAAAGATCAAAAGAGACAAAGAAGGCCATTACATAATGGTAAAGGGATCAATACAACAAGAAGAGCTAACTGTCCTAAATATATATGCACCCAAGACAGGAGCACCCAGATTCATAAAGCAAGTCCTGTGTGACCAACAAAGAGACTTAGACTCCCACACAATAATAATGGGAGACTTTAACACCCCACTGTCAACATTAGACACATCAATGAGACAGAGAGTTAACAAGGATACCCAGGAATTGAACTCGGCTCTGCACCAAGTGGACCTAATAGACATCTACAGAACTCCCCACTCCAAATCAACAGAATATACATTTTTTTTCAGCACCACACCACACCTACTCTAAAATTGACCACACGGTTGGAAGTAAAGCTCTCCTCAGCAAATGTAAAAGAATAGAAATTATAACCAACTGTCTCTCAGACCACAGTGCAATCAAACTAGAACTCAGGATTAAGAAACTCACTCAAAACTGCTCAAGTACATGGAAACTGAACAACTTGCTCCTGAATGACTACTGGGTACATAATGAAATGAAGGCAGAAATAAAGATGTTCTTTGAAACCAACAAGAACAAAGACACAACATACCAGAATCTCTGGGACACATTCAAAGCAGTGTGTAGAGGGAAATTTATAGCACTAAATGCCCACAAGAGAAAGCAGGAAAGATCCAAAATTGACACCCTAACATCACAATTAAAAGAACTAGAAAAGCAAGAGCAAACACATTCAAAAGCTAGCAGAAGGCAAGAAATAACTAAAATCAGAGCAGAATTGAAGGAAATAGAGAAACAAAAAACCCTTCAAAAAATTAATGAATCCAGGAGCTGGTTTTTTGAAAGGATCAACAAAATTGATAGACTGCTAGCAAGACTAATAAAGAAGAAAAGAGAGAAGAATCAAATAGATGCAATAAAAAATGATAAAGGGGGTATCACCACCGATCCCACAGAAATACAAACTACCATCAGAGAATACTACAAACACCTCTACGCAAATAAACTAGAAAATCTAGAATGGATAAATTCCTGGACACATACACCCTCCCAAGACTAAACCAGGAAGAAGTTGAATCTCTGAATAGACCAATAAGAGGCTCTGAAATTGTGGCAATAATCAATGGCTTACCAACCAAAAAGAGTCCAGGACCAGAAGGATTCACAGCCGAATTCTACCAGAGGTACAAGGAGGAATTGGTACCATTCCTTCTGAAACTATTCCAATCAATAGAAAAAGAGGGAATCCTCCCTGACTCATTTTATGAGGCCAGCATCATCCTGATACCAAAGCCGGGCAGAGACACAACAAAAAAAGAGAATTTTAGACCAATATCCTTGATGAACATTGATGCAAAAATCCTCAATAAAATACTGGCAAACCGAATCCAGCAGCACATCAAAAAGCTTATCCACCATGATCAAGTGGGCTTCATCCCTGGGATGCAAGGCTGGTTCAATATACTCAAATCAATAAATGTAATCCAGCATATCAACAGAACCAAAGACAAAAACAACATGATTATCTCAATAGATGCAGAAAAGGCCTTTGACAAAATTCAACAACCCTTCATGCTAAAAACTCTCAATAAATTAGGTATTGATGGGACCTATCACAAAATAACAAGAGCTATCTATGACAAACCCACAGCCAATATCATACTGAATGGGCAAAAACTGGAAGCATTCCCTTTGAAAACTGGCACAAGACAGGGATGCCCTCTCTCACCACTCCTATTCAACACAGTGTTGGAAGTTCTGGCCAGGGCAATTGGGCAGGAGAAGGAAATAAAGGGTATTCAATTAGGAAAAGAGGAAGTCAAATTGTCCCTGTTTGCAGATGACATGATTGTATATCTAGAAAACCCCATCGTCTCAGCCCAAAATCTCCTTAAGCTGATAAGCAACTTCAGCAAAGTCTCAGGATACAAAATCAATGTACAAAAATCACAAGCAATCTTATACACCAATAACAGACAAACAGAGAGCCAAATCATGAGTGAACTCCCATTCACAATTGCTTCAGAGAGAATAAAATACCTAGGAATCCAACTTACAAGGGATGTGAAGGACCTATTCAAGGAGAACTACAAACCACTGCTCAAGGAAATAAAAGAGGATACAAACAAATGGAGTAACATTCCATGCTCATGGGTAGGAAAATCAATATTGTGAAAATGGCCATACTGCCCAAGGTTATTTATAGATTCAATGCCATCCCCATCAAGCTACCAATGACTTTCTTCACAGAATTGGAAAAAACTACTTTAAAGTTCATATGGAACCAAAACAGAGCCCGCATTGCCAAGTCAATCCTAAGCCAAAACAACAAAGCTGGAGGCATCACACTACCTGACTTCAAACTATACTACAAGGCTACAGTAACCAAAACAGCATGATACTGGTACCAAAACAGAGATATGCATCAATGGAACAGAACAGAGCCCTCAGAAACAACACCGCATATCTGCAACTATCTGATCTTTGACAAACCTGAGAAAAATAAGCAATGGGGAAAGGATTCCCTATTTAATAAATGGTGCTGGGAAAACTGGCTAGCCACACGTAGAAAGCTGAAACTGGATCCCTTCCTTACTCCTTATACAAAAATTAATTCAAGATGGATTAAAGACTTAAACGTTAGACCTAAAACCATAAAAACCCTAGAAGAAAACCTAGGCATTACCATTCAGGACATAGGCATGGGCAAGGACTTCATGTCTAAAACACCAAAAGCAATGGTAACAAAAGCCAAAATTGACAAATGGGATCTAATTAAACTAAAGAGCTTCTGCACAGCAAAAGAAACTACCATCAGAGTGAACAGGCAACCAACAAAATGGGAGAAAATTTTCGCAACCTACTCATCTGACAAAAGGCTAATATCCAGAATCTACAATGAACTCCAACAAATTTACAAGAAAAAAACAAACAACCCCATCAAAAAGTGGGCGAAGGACATGAACAGACACTTCTCAAAAGAAGACATTTATGCCGCCAAAAAACACATGAAAAAATGCTCACCATCACTGGCCATCAGAGAAATGCAAATCAAAACCACAATGAGATACCATCTCACACCAGTTAGAATGGCGATCGTTAAAAAGTCAGGAAGCAACACGTGCTGGAGAGGATGTGGAGAAATAGGAACACTTTTACACTGCTGGTGGGACTGTAAACTAGTTCAACCATTGTGGAAGTCAGTGTGGCGATTCCTCAGGGATCTAGAACTAGAAATACCATTTGACCCAGCCATCCCATTACTGGGTATATACCCAAAGGACTATAAATCATGCTGCTATAAAGACACATGCACACATATGTTTATTGCGGCATTATTCACAATAGCAAAGACTTGGAACCAACCCAAATGTCCAACAATGATAGACTGGATTAAGAAAATGTGGCACATACATACCATGGAATACTGTGCAGCCATAAAAAATGATGAGTTCACGTCCTTTGTAGGGACATGGATGAAATTGGAAATCATCATTCTCAGTAAACTATCGCCAGAACAAAAAACCAAACACCGCATATTCTCACTTGTGGGTGGGAATTGAACAATGAGAACACATGGACACAGGAAGGGGAACATCACACTCTGGGGACTGTTGTGGGGTGGGGGAGGGGGGAGGGATAGCATTAGGAGATATACCTAATGCTAAATGACGAGTTAATGGGTGCAGCACACCAGCATGGCACATGTATGCATATGTAATTAACCTGTACATTGTGCACATGTACCCTAAAACTTAAAGTATAATAATAATAATAAAAAAAAAGAAAATGTGGCACACATGGAATACTATGCAGCCATAAAACAGGATGAGTTCATGTCCTTTGCAGGGACATGGATGAAGCTAGAAACTATCATTCTCAGCAAACCAACACAGGAACAGAAAACCAAACACTGCAAGTCGGAGTTGAACAATAAGAACACAAGGACACAGGAAGGGGAACATCACACACTGGGGCCTGTTGGGGTAGGGGGACTAGGGGAGGGATAACATTAGGAGAAATACCTAATGTAGATGATGGGTTGATGGGTGCAGCAAACCACCATGGCACATGTATACCTATGTAACAAACCTGTACATTCTGCACATGTATCCCAGAACTTAAAGTATAATAATAAAAAGAAGAAGACCTCTTAAGAAGTCAAAAAAAGAAATAAAAAATAAAATGGTAGAGCTGCTGTGGAAAACAGTTCGGTGGTTCTTCAGAAAGTTAAACATAAAATGACCATCTGATACAGAAATTCTACTTCTAGGTGTCTAATCAAAATAACTGAAAGCAGGAACTCAGATACTGGTACACCAATATTCATGGCCACATTATTCACAATAGCCAATAGATGAAAATAACCCAAGAATCAATTGACTAAAACAAATGTGGTTTATGATGGAAGATTATTCAACCATAAAAGGGAACAAAATTCTGATACACATTACAATAAGTATAAACCTTGAAAATATTATGAGTGAAATAAGCCAGACACAAGAGACCACATATCATATAATTCCATTTATATGATGCATCTAGAATAGGCAAATTCTTATAGATAGAAAGTCGATAGAGGCTATTAGGGATTGGGGTTGGGGAGGAAAGAATGGGTTGTTAGTGCTTAATGGGTACAGAGTTTCTGTTTGGGATGATAAAATATTTCTGAAAATGGATAGTGGTGGTGGTTGTACAACACTGTGAATGTATTGAATGCCACTGAATGTACACTTAAAAATGGTTACACTGGTAAATTTTTTATTATGTATATTTTACAATAAAAAATAAAAGATTCATTCCAGGAAAAAAAAGATGGTTGATGGAGAATGGACAGATTAGTGACCAAAAAAAAAAAAAAGACAAGTAAAATATTAACTGTCGAAATAGGTGGTAGGTATACAGGTGTTCACTGTAAACTTTTATCAACTTCTCTGTATGTTCCTAAGTGTCCTAATAAAATCTTGGGGAAAATTCCATCAAAATGTTCTATTCTTTTATATATTTATTATTTCTCTTATTAATTTAGAAAGCTCATGAAATGTTAGTATTTTCTTCCTTTTTAATCTAAAAAGGAGGATAGTGAGTACAAACCATCTGGAATGAAGAGAATGTCTAGAGTGAAATGAAATTCTGGGAGAACTGCTATGGACTGAACTGTATCCTTCCAAAATTCATATGTTGAACCCCTAACCCCCAATGTGACTATATTTGGAGATAGAGCTCTAAGGAGATAGTTATAGTTAAATGAGCTCATATGGTTAGGGCTCTGACTTTACAGGATTGGTGGCTTTATAAGATGAGGAAGAGAGGGAGAGAGGGATCTCTCTCTCCACAGACAAGTACCAAGGAAAGGCCATGTGAAAATACAGTGAGAAGGTAGGTGGTCATCTACAGCTAGGAAGAGGGTCCGTACCAGGAACTGAGTCACCCAGCAGCTTGATCTTGGACTTTTCAGCCTCTAGAACTGAGGGAAAATAAATTTCTGTTGTTTAAGCCATAAAGTCTGTGGTATTTTGTTATGGCAGCCCTATCTAACTAAGACAAAGTCTGCAGTTAAACATCTATGGATATTTAGATAATCTGCATGCAATTAATACACAGGGAAAAAAGGATCTGAAACAGTACATGCAGAATTTGAATGATGGAATATTAAAGCTTGAAGACATTCCAGCAACCATACTACTGTCAAACCTTTCATTTTACAGATAGGGAAACAGAAGCCCACATAGGTCAAGTGATTTATCTGAGGTCCTTCAGACAGATTAGTGGTAGAGCCCAGGACTGAAGCCGAGGCCTCTTGACTTCTGCTCTTTTCACCACAGCACATGGCTTCATCAAATCAAACACCCTGAGCCAAGTGTTAGCAGCCAAAATTATAATTACTTTCCTTCCACTAAAATCTCTTTCAGAAATTCAGCTGAATTTTTCTGATTTTGTACTTTACTCTTTTTTTTTTAAACCCACAAACCAACTATCCAAGCAGGATAAAAACTAAAGAAGTCTTTTGAACAAATATAAAATGTATGTAGGAATACAAAAATACAAAACAATATATACAAACACACACACACATAATTTAAATTTGGACAAGTGTTGACTCAATTATTCATTTACAGCAGAGGCCTGTGTGCCTAAAGGTTGCATATGTACACACAGAAGGCATCTCATCTCACTTCCTTCTAGTTGCCTATTTATAATATATAAAGGCATTCTGGAAAAATAATAAAAATGTATTTTATTATTATACTTTAAGTTTTAGGGTACATGTGCACAATGTGCAGGTTAGTTACATATGTATACATGTGCCATGCTGGTGCGCTGCACCCACTAACTCGTCATCTAGCATTAGCTATATCTCCCAATGCTATCCCTCACCCCTCCCCCCACCCCACAACAGTTCCCAGAGTGTGATGTTCCCCTTCCTGTGTCCATGTGTTCTCATTGTTCAATTCCCACCCACAAGTGAGAATATGCGGTGTTTGGTTTTTTGTTCTTGCAATAGTTTACTGAGAATGATGATTTCCAATTTCATCCATGTCCCTACAAAGGACGTGAACTCATCATTTTTTATGGCTGCACAGTATTCCGTGGTGTATATGTGCCACATTTTCTTAATCCAGTCTATCATTGTTGGACATTTGGGTTGGTTCCAAGTCTTTGCTATTGTGAATAATGCCGCAATAAACATATGTGTGCATGTGTCTTTATAGCAGCATGATTTATAGTCCTTTGGGTATATACCCAGTAATGGGATGGCTGGGTCAAATGGTATTTCTAGTTCTAGATCCCTGAGGAATCGCCACACTGACTTCCACAATGGTTGAACTAGTTTACAGTCCCACCAGCAGTGTAAAAGTGTTCCTATTTCTCCACATCCTCTCCAGCACGTGTTGCTTCCTGACTTTTTAACGATCGCCATTCTAACTGGTGTGAGATGGTATCTCATTGTGGTTTTGATTTGCATTTCTCTGATGGCCAGTGATGGTGAGCATTTTTTCATGTGTTTTTTGGCGGCATAAATGTCTTCTTTTGAGAAGTGTCTGTTCATGTCCTTTGCCCACTTTTTGATGGGGCTGTTTGCTTTTTTCTTGTAAATTTGTTGGAGTTCATTGTAGATTCTGGATATTAGCCCTTTGTCAGATGAGTAGGTTGTGAAAATTTTCTCCCATTTTGTTGGTTGCCTGTTCACTCTGATGGTAGTTTCTTTTGCTGTGCAGAAGCTCTTTAGTTTAATTAGATCCCATTTGTCAATTTTGGCTTTTGTTGCCATTGCTTTTGGTGTTTTAGACATGAAGTCCTTGCCCATGCCTATGTCCTGAATGGTAATGCCTAGGTTTTCTTCTAGGGTTTTTATGGTTTTAGGTCTCACGTCTAAGTCTTTAATCCATCTTGAATTAATTTTTGTATAAGGTGTAAGGAAGGGATCCAGTTTCAGCTTTCTATATACGGCTAGCCAGTTTTCCCAGCACCATTTATAAATAGGGAATCCTTTCCCCATTGCTTGTTTTTCTCAGGTTTGTCAAAGATCAGATAGTTGTAGATATGCGGTGTTATTTCTGAGGGCTCTGTTCTGTTCCATTGATGTATATCTCTGTTTTGGTACCAGTACCATGCTGTTTTGGTTACTGTAGCCTTGTAGTATAGTTTGAAGTCAGGTAGCATGATGCCTCCAGCTTTGTTCTTTTGGCTTAGGATTGACTTGGTGATGCGGTTTTTCAAATTATTTATAGTCTAATTTAGCAAAGCATTACATATTTATTATATTTAAAATATGTATTTTGAGAAAACACCCTTATAGGCCAGGAAAACCATGTTAATAAGCATGAGTGTTTCATAGGGCAATAATATATTTTATAACATTTTAAAATAATATAAAATATAAAAATTGAATAATCTAATAATTGAGCATTATTTTGTTTAAAAGAGTTCTTATAGAACTTTTAATTTCACTTTTCCACTAGGTAAACTTAAGAGTGCATGAAGAGAAATACTTCTAATGATGTTGATATAATGGGAATGTGCCAATGATATCCAGAAATGGTAATAACCCATTATTACCATTCAATACTTAAACATTTTCTTTAACATTTATTTTTTTCCTCAGTTTAGATTCATTATACACAGACAATGAATTGAACCATAAGAAAGTCCATTCCATAATTTTTCTTTTTCATATTAAACTCAGATGTATCAGAGGTGGTCCTAATCTATAACTATATGGAATAATAATAGTGTGATTTGTTTGTCATCACTTAGTCTTTTTTTTTTTTTAAGAGACACAGTTTCACTCTGTTGCTCAGGCTGTTCTCGAACTTCTAGGCTCAAGGGATCTTCCTGTTTCAGCTTCTTACTGGGATTACAGGCACACAGTACCATACCTGGCTCAACCATTTAGTCTTTTCAAAAGGACGTGCTGAAAGCTCTGAAGATAATTATTAAAACTGATTTTAAAAATATTTTGACCAAAGGCAGCACTGTTTGGAACTGTAGATATATTCAAGGACATTTTGTTTTGAGAGACAGTCTCTGAGAAATAATGCTCTAGTTATATTTGAAAACAAAACAAGCAATAACAAAACCAGTGAAATTACTTTCTAGTATCACCTGTCTTTTTAACATGGCTAAAACAATGTTTGTATTGTCTGGGGCTGTGGTTCAGCCTGATGGAATAACTGCAGTGAAGGGAATGGGATTTTACTTTTTATGCACTTACCCAGGGCAGAACCACAATTAGTGGAAAAGATTGGAGAATTGGAGAACAAAGAGCCGGTTTCAAAAGCAAACAATTATTTTACTGCTTTAATAGGCTGTATAATGTAAAATGAAGTTCATTCTCTTTATCCAAATAAGTAAGAAACGTGTAGACATAACTAAAGTAGGGTAAAAAAAGTGAAGCGGTCACAAATAGTGCTTGGGGAAAAAAGCAGAATTCTCTTCTACCTTCCTAGGTAGTGATGCCCTGTAAGACTTCTTACTTTTGAAGGAGGGATTGTATATGTCCCATGGGCATTCAGAGGCCTGGGGACAAACAACATTACAACTTCTCATTCCATGCTTTTTTCTGTAACACAACCTATAAAAAACGCTGGGAGAGTGTGATTAGGGGTCCAGTTGTGTAGATGCTGTGCTAGTCAATTAGTATTTCAAAACCAGGTAACGAGGTTTGAAATAAATATGTGCAAATAATGTGGTTTGATGGAATTCATAAGCCTTGAATTCAAGTTCCAGCTGTATAAGCTCTAAGTAACCTCAGAAAACTTAAGTAACTGTCATGAATTTCAGCTTCCTCATCTGCAAAATCATCATCATCATTATTAACACTTAGGGTCCTAAATACATCGCAAGTAATGTTCTAAGGACCTCACATATTTTAATTCATTGAATTCTTAACATCCCCAAGAGAAGGCACTATTATTGGTCACATTTTCTACATAAAGAAACTGAGTTACAGAGAGGTTAAGTAACTTGCTCAAAGACAGGAACACTTATTCCACAGGGTTGTTGTGAGATGAAACAAAATCAATAATCTGGTTAGTGATGGAACAGATTCTGAGATCATCCAGTCTAGGCTCTAACAGTAACTAAGAGGCATCACAACAAAATTGGTTAACTGCAGACATCAAACCAGGTCTTCTGGTTCTTATTCCTGTGCTTTTTAAACACATCTCCTTACTATTTTGCTTTCCTGTAAGTAATTTTCATATATTTCACTTATATGTATAAAATTCCTCTAGGGTAGAAAAGTGGGAGAGTTGTTAATTTCTATTTTTTAAAAAAACAGATGAGAAAATGCAGGATACCCTGAAGTCAGCATGTATACAGCACAGCTAGACAGAGGGTCGAGGTCAACTGAATGATAGTGACAATGATGACACAATGAAGACGGCTGTAATACCATCTCATTTATCAGATCCAGATTCTCTTTAGGGCACTGTGCCAAAGCGCCTTATGCAAATTATCTCATTTAATGCTAAATCTATTTCTGAGTATGTGACTTAAAATCCTGTTAGTTTTAAAATCACAGAATGGCTAAGCCTGAGGTATACAAAATGCAGACTTTCTGGAGTCAGGATCACAAATCCCAGTTGTGTCGATTCAGCCCAAGGTCCTAATACAGAGAATAAACTGAAGGCCAAGCAGATTAGTTAGTGTGGGCTTTGGGCTAGACATTGAGAATGAAGACCTTTTCTCTACAGTGAGGATACACACTTGGTGCTTTTTGAAAAAGCTGGGGTTAACCTCAACTCTTTCGACAGAATATCAGGTTTATTTGCCACAATGGATTTTTAAAAATAATGGCTGAATTGCCCTACAGTCCATTAGTCATCCTATAGAAATCTAATGTTAGAAAAATATTCACTTAAAATATAGTGGGAAAAACTCTCTGAACTATGTTCAGCAGTTCTTGGCTGTGGTCTTTTATCCAAGAGAAATTTCCTCTTTTGAAATGACCAGTTACTTTGTGTAATATAGCCTAATCTTCAGCATTTGTACTTATGGAGAAGAGATTAAAGCTCCTGACTTTGCATCATGTTTTTACTGATAATGTGATGTACTGGAACATCATTTCAAGCAAAATCATAAAACCCTAAGCAAAGGCCATGCTTCAATTTTTAGCTCTCTGTACAATATTCTCCACATCCTAGGAACTCCAGAAATTAATCACTGGACATCTACTTGTATTATGCAGTGTGCCGGTTCCTGGGGATACAACAGCGAGCAAAGGTGACCCAGAACCTGCTTCTGGAGGGAGCTCAAGTTCAGTTTATTTCTCATATCCCCCAGTTAAGGGTATCTTTGCTATGCTCTTCTTTCTCTGGCTCCCCCAAACTCCTTCTTCACTGAGCCCTAGGCCTCATCTACTATCGTCCTGTCAACAAAGAGTTGACATTTAATTTTTTCAGTCACCAAATCATACTGTATTTTCTTGTTATATAATTATATAAGACATTCGAGAAAACACCAAGATCTCAGAACCATTCCATCCAAAAAAACTTATAACCATTTGTCACATACACAAATTATTATTACATAACATACTTGCTTATCCAATTTTAAGAAATAAGGGACTAAGAATTTGCATCGGGACTAAGAATTTGCATCTTATGATCCTTCGAGGCCTTTTGTTAACTTGAAGTAGAAATGATCTCTTATCCTAAAGATTATATCCTTCTTAAGGTATGGTGGTAGCCAGCTTCCAGATGGTACCTGACAATTCTTGCCTCCGGGTATTCATGCCCTTATGTATAGTTCCTTCCCATACTGAATATAACAATGGTGAAAGGAA
The DNA here is from genome assembly GCF_028858775.2 of Pan troglodytes. Lineage (NCBI taxonomy): Eukaryota > Metazoa > Chordata > Mammalia > Primates > Hominidae > Pan > Pan troglodytes. The sequence goes on from NC_072403.2 coordinate 50,790,052, forward strand.
CAGTATGTGACCTTTAGGGTTAGGTCGCAGAAGGCACCGTGGTTCACACCTTGGTCTCCTGGATTGCTTGCTCTGGAGTAAGCCAGCTGCCATCCAATGAGAATGCTTCAGCCCTCCCATGGAAAACTGAGGCCCCCCGCCAACTGCCAGCATTACTCTATCAGCTACGTAACAAATCAGTGAACAGCTGGCTGACATCTGACTGCAACCTCACAGGAAATTCCAAGCCAGAATTGCCCAGCCAAGCTACTCCCAAATTCCTGCCCACAGAAATCACCATATAAGTGGTTACTGTTGTAACAGTAAGTTCTAAGGTTATTGCTATAATAGATACAATAGAAACCAGGCCTCCCAGCCAGCCCCCTACATCTGAGGTGCCTGCATTCTTGCACTGCCACAGGGCCTGGCCGCCTGGTGTGCCTGTGCACACCCGGACTGCACAGCGTGACACCTGGGCGCTGCATGACAGGAGCAGCCGGCTCACGCCTTTCACGTGCAGTGGCAGTCGCTGCTTCAACAGGGTATTCTTCCTATGCTGCCTGCATGAGCTGCTGCATGACTACCCCGACTTGGCCAAGGTGGTGAGCTGTCAGTGGTCATTGACATCAGAGGCAACTGACAGTTTTTTTTATCAACAGAAATTTGGTTGTTGCCCCCAAAGTTCTATGAAATAAGAAGACTTGAAAACTCTGCCCCCCTCCCTGATTTGCAAAAATTTTGTTTGGATCATGAATTAGAGAGGGTGGAAAGATGGCTGGGATCACCTTATTAACTGCTGATGGGATGCCCAGCTTTTACCAGGTTATGAGCTGGCTTTGTTTACCTAGAAGATTCACACTTTTTAGAAAATATTTTGTCTACTGAAAAAAAGACTGACAAAATCATGAAGGCAAGAAATGTCACTGAGTAGTGATGTACAATTGCCATCTTTACAATATCCATGTGACTATTCAAAGTAGAAATACATTTATCTTAAGAACTATATAGTAAGTAAGAGTCACTTGTAAGGTGCTGCCTGGTTGTAAGCCGGTCTATTTGTAGTCCTGATGAATAATGAGGGTTGACTAAACTTGCTTGAAATTTAAGGAAATTTGTGCCTATAAAAGTTATAATGTGGCCAGTGTGGTGGCTCATGCCTGTAATCCCAGCTCTTTGGGAGGTGGAGGTGGGCAGATCATGAGGTCAGGAGTTCGAGACCAGCCTGGCCAACATGGTGAAACCCCATCTCTAATAAAAATACAAAAAATTATCCAGGTGTGGTGGTGGGCACCTGTAATCCCAGTTACTTGGGAGGCTGAGGCAGGAGAATCGTTTGAACCCGGGAGATGGAGGATGCAGTGAGCTGAGACCATGCCACTGCGCTCCAACCTGGGCAACAGAGTGAGACTCCATCTCAAAACAAAACAAAACAAACAAACAAAAAATTTCACAAGGGTTCCCACTCTGTATTGTTTTATTATCTCAAAAGTTTAAATGAGATGTTCTACTGCCATTGGCCATTGTTATTCTTGCTCTCAAATGTATTAGTACTTTTCCTGATGTACTCTGGAGGTTGATCCATGAATTTCATAGACTTTCTGCTGGAAACTAAGGGTGTCTGATTAGATGGTGGAATGTAGACGGAGACAACCTTCAAGTGATAATGTCATTGTTTTCTTGCTGTGTCATTGCCTTGATGATTAAGATACAATTATTTTTAAAACCAAAAGGCACTAGTTACGTTTCTCAAATTAGAAAACTATTTTAGGATGATGGAGCCAAGATGGCTGAATAGAACAGCTCCAGTCTACAGCTCCCAGCATAAGCGACGCAGAAGACGGGTGATTTCTGCATTTCCAACTGAGGTACCCGGTTCATCTCACTGGGGAATGTCGTAAAGTGGGTGCAGGACAGTGGGTGCAGCGCACCGAGCGTGAGCTGAAGTAGGGCGAGGCATCGCCTCACCCGGGAAACACAAGGGGTCAGGGAATTACCTTTCCTAGTCAAAGAAAGGGGTGACAGACTGCACCTGGAAAATCGGGTCACTCCCACCCTAATACTGCGCTTTTCCAAAGCTCTTAGCAAACGGCACACCAGGAGATTATATTCCGCGCCTGGCTCGGAGGGTCCTATGCCCACGGAGCCTCGCTCACTGCTAGCACAGCAGTCTGAGATCAAACTGCAAGGCGGCAGCAAGGCTGGGGGAGGGGTGCCTGCCATTGCCGAGGCTTGAGTAGGTAAACAAAGCTGCCAGGAAGCTCGAACTGGGTGGAGCCCACCGCAACTCAAGGAGGCCTGCCTTACTGTGTAGACTCCACCTCTGGGGGCAGGGCTTAGCCAAACTAAAGGCAGCAGAATCCTCTGCAGACTTAAATGCCCCTGTCTGACAGCTTTGAAGAGAGTAGTGGTTCTCCCAGCATGCAGTTAGAGATCTGAGAACCGACAGACTGCCTCCTCAAGTGGGTCCTTGACCCCCGAGTAGCCTAACTGGGAGGCACCCCCTAGCAGGGGCAGACTGACACCTCACACGGCCGGGTACTCCCTTGAGACAAAACTTCCAGAGGAACGATCAGGCAGCAACATTTGCTGCTCACCAATATCCGCTGTTCTGCAGCCTCCGCTTTTGATACCCAGGCAAACAGGGTCTGGAGTGGACCTCCAGCAAACTCCAACAGACCTGCAGCTGAGGGTCCTGACTGTTAGAAGGAAAACTAACAAACAGAAGGAACATCCACACCAAAACCCCATCTATACATGACCATCATCAAAGACCAAAGGTAGATAAAACCACAAATAGGGGGAAAAAAACAGCAGAAAAACTAGAAACTCTAAAAATCAGAGCACCTCTCCTCCTCCAAAAGAACGCAGCTCCTCACCAGCAACAGAACAAAGCTGGATGGAGAATGACTTTGACAAGTTGAGAGAAGAAGGCTTCAGACAATCAAACTACTCCGAGCTAAAGGAGGAAGTTCGAACCCATGGCAAAGAAATTAAAAACCTTGAAAAAAAATTAGACGAATGGCTAACTAGAATAACCAACGCAGAGAAGTCCTAAAAGGACCTGATGGAGCTGAAAACCAAGGCACAAGAACTACGTGACGAATGCACAAGCCTCAGTAGCCGATATGATCGACTGGAAGAAAGGGTATCAGTGATGGAAGATCAAATGAATGAAATGAAGCAAGAAGAGAAGTTTAGAGAAAAAAGAATAAAAAGAAACAAACAAAGCCTCCAAGAAATATGGGACTACGTGAAAAGACCAAATCTACGTCTGATTGGTGTACCTGAAAGTGACAGGGAGAATGGAACGAAGTTGGAAAACACTCTGCAGGATATTATCCAGGAGAACTTCCCCAATCTAGCAAGGCAGGCCAACATTCAGATTCAGGAAACACAGAGAACACCACAAAGATACTCCTCGAGAAGAGCAACTCCAAGACACATAATTGTCAGATTCACCAAAGTTGAAATGAAGGAAAAAATGTTAAGGGCAGCCAGAGAGAAAGGTCGGGTTACCCACAAAGGGAAGCCCATCAGACTGACAGCTGATCTCTCGCCAGAAACTCTACAAGCCAGAAGAGAGTGGGGGCTAATATTCAACATTCTTAAAGAAAAGGATTTTCAACCCAGAATTTCATATCCAGCCAAACTAAGCTTCAGAAGTGAAGGAGAAATAAAATCCTTTACAGACAAGCAAATGCTGAGAGATTTTGTCACCACCAGGCCTGCCCTAAAAGAGCTCCTGAAGGAAGCACTAAACATGGAAAGGAACAACCGGTACCAGCCACTGCAAAATCATGCCAAATTGTAAAGACCATCGAGGCTAGGAAGAAACTGCATCAACCAACGAGCAAAATAACCAGCTAACATCATAATGACAGGATGAAATTCACACATAACAATATTAACCTTAAATGTAAATGGGCTAAATGCCCCAATTAAAAGACACAGACTGGCAAATTGGATAAAGAGTCATGATCCATCAGTGTGCTGTATTTAGGAAACCCATCTCATGTGCAGAGACACACAGACGCTCAAAATAAAGGGATGGAGGAAGATCTACCAAGCAAATGGAAAACAAAAAAAGGCAGGATTGCAGGGGTTGCAATCCTAGTCTCTGATAAAACAGACTTTAAACTTACAAAGATCAAAAGAGACAAAGAAGTCCATAACATAATGGTAAAGGGATCAATTCAACAAGAAGAGCTAACTATCCTAAATATATATGCACCCAAGACAGGAGCACCCAGATTCATAAAGCAAGTCCTTAGAGACCTACAAAGAGACTTAGACTCCCACACAATAATAATGGGAGACTTTAACACCCCACTGTCAATATTAGACACAGCAACGAGACAGAAAATTAACAAGGATATCCAGGAATTGAACTCAGCTCTGCACCAAGCTGACCTAATAGACATCTGCAGAACTCCCCACTGCAAATCAACAGAATATACATTCTTCTCAGCACCACATTGCACTTATTCCAAAATTGACCACATAGTTGGAAGCAAAACACTCCTCAGCAAATGCAAAAGAACAGAAATTATAACAAACTGTCTCTCAGACCACAGTGCAATCAAACTAGAACTCATGATTAAGAAACTCACTCAGAACTGCTCAACTACATGGAAACTGAACAACCTGCTCCTGAATGACTACTGGGTACATAATGAAATGAAGGCAGAAATAAAGATGTTCTTTGAAACCAACGAGAACAAAGACACAACATACCAGAATCTCTGGGACACATTCAAAGCAGTGTGTAGAGGGAAATTTATAGCACTAAATGCCCACAAGAGAAAGCAGGAAAGATCTAAAACTGACACCCTAACATCACAATTAAAAGAACTAGAGAAGCAAGAGCAAACAAATTCAAAAGCTAGCAAAAGGCAAGAAATAACTAAGATCAGAGCAGGACTGAAGGAGATAGAGACACAAAAAACCCTTCAAAAAATCAATGAATCCAGGAGCTGGTTTTTTGAAAAGATCAACAAAATTGATAGACCACTAGTAAGACTAATAAAGAAGAAAAGAGAGAAGAATCAAATAGACGAAATAAAAAATGATAAAGGGGATATTACCACTGATCCCACAGAAATACAAACTACCATCAGAGAATACTATAAACACCTCTACGCAAATAATCTAGAAAATCTAGAAGAAATGGATAAATTCCTGGACACATACACCCTCCCAAGACTAAACCAGGAAGAATTTGAATCTCTGAATAGACCAATAACAGGCTCTGAAATTGAGGCAATAATTAATAGCTTACCTACCAAAAAAGGTCCAGGACCAGATGGATTCGCAGCCGAATTCTACCAGAGGTACAAGGAGGAGCTGCTACCATTCCTTCTGAAAGTATTCCAATCAACCGAAAAAGAGGGAATCCTCCCTAACTCATTTTATGAGGCCAGCATCATCCTGATACCGAAGCCGGGCAGAGACACAACCAAAAAAGAGAATTTTAGACCAATATCTGTGATTAACATTGATGCAAAAATCCTCAATAAAATACTGGCAAACCGAATCCAGCAGCACATCAAAAAGCTTATCCACCATGATCAAGTGGGCTTCATCCCTGGGATGCAAGGCTGGTTCAACATACGAAAATCAATAAACGTAATCCAGCATATAAACAGAACCAATAGCAAAAAACCATGATTATCTCAATAGATGCAGAAAAGGCCTTTGACAAAATTCAACAGCCCTTCATCCTAAAAACTCTCAATAAATTAGGTATTGATAGGATGCATCTCACAATAATAAGAGCTATCTATGACAAACCCATAGCCAATATCATACTGAATGGGCAAAAACTGGAAGCATTCCCTTTGAAAACTGGCACAAGACAGGGATGCCCTCTCTCACCACTCCTATTCAACATAGTGTTGGAAGTTCTGGCCAGGGAGAAGGAAATAAAGGGTATTCAATTAGGAAAAGAGGAAGTCAAATTGTCCCTGTCTGCAGATGACATGATTGTATGTCTAGAAAACCCCATTGTCTCAGCCCCAAATCTCCTTAAGCTGATAAGCAACTTCAGCAAAGTCTCAGGATACAAAATCAACGTGCAAAAATCACAAGCATTCTTATACACCAATAACAGACAAACAGAGAGCCAAATCATGAGTGGACTCCCATTCACAACTGCTTCAAAGAGAATAAAATACCTAGGAATCCAACTTACAAGGGACATGAAGGACCTCTTCAAGGAGAAGTACAAACCACTGCTCAAAGAAATAAAAGAGGACACAAACAAATGGAAGAACACTCCATGCTCATGGATAGGAAGAATCAATATCATGAAAATGGCCATACTGCCCAAGGTAATTTATAGATTCAATGCCATCCCCATCAAGCTACCAATGACTTTCTTCACAGAATTGGAAAAAACTACTTTAAAGTTCATATGGAACCAAAAAAGAGCTTGCACCGCCAAGTCAATCCTAAGCCAAAAGAACAAAGTTGGAGGCATCACGCTACCTGACTTCAAACTATACTACAAGGCTACAGTAACTAAAACAGCATGGTACTGGTACCAAAACAGAGATACAGACCAATAGAACAGAACAGAGCCCTCAGAAATAATGCCACATATCTACAACCATCTGAACTTTGACAAACCTGACAAAAACAAGAAATGGGAAAATGATTCCCTGTTAAATTAATGGTGCTGGGAACACTGGCTGGCCATATGTAGAAAGCTGAAACTGGATCCCTTCCTTACACCTTATACAAAAATTAATTCAAGATGGATTAAAGACTTAAACGTTAGATCTAAAACCATAAAAACCCTAGAAGAAAACCTAGGCAATACCATTCAGGACATAGGCATGGGCAAGGACTTCATGTCTAAAACACCAAAAGCAATGGCAACAGAAGCCAAAATTGACAAATGGGATCTAATTAAACTAAAGAGCTTCTGCACAGCAAAAGAAACTACCATCAGAGTGAACAGGCAACCTACAAAATGAGAGAAAATTTTTGCAATCTACTCATCTGACAAAGGGCTAATATCCAGAATCTACAATGATCTCCAACAATTTACAAGAAAAAAACAAACAGCCCCATCAAAAAGTGGGCAAAGGATATGAACAGACACTTCTCAAAAGAAGACATTTATGCATCCGAAAGACACATGAAAAAATGCTCATCATCACTGGCCATCAGAGAAATGCAAATCAAAACCACAATGAGATACCATCTCACACCAGTTAGAATGGCAATCATTAAAAAGTCAGGAAACAACAGGTGCTGGAGAGGATGTGGAGAAATAGGAACACTTTTACACTGCTGGTGGGACTGTAAACTAGTTCAACCATTGTGGAGGTCAGTGTGGCGATTCCTCAGGGATCTTGAACTAGAAATACCATTTGACCCAGTCATCCCATTACTGGGTATATACCCAAAGGATTATAAATCATGTTGCTATAAAGACACATGCACTTGTATGTTTATTGCGGCACTATTCACAATAGCAAAGACTTGGAACCTACCCAAATGTCCAACCAACAATGATAGACTGGATTAAGAAAATGTGGCACATATACACCATGGAATACTATGCAGCCATAAAAAATGATGAGTGCATGTCCTTTGTAGGGACATGGATGAAGCTGGAAACCATCATTCTCAGCAAACTATCGCAAGGACAAAAAAACCAAACACCACATGTTCTCACTCACAGGTGGGAACTGAATAATGAGAACACATAGACACAGGAAGGGGAACATCACACACCGGGGCCTGTTGTGGGGTGAGGGGATGGGGGAGGGATAGCATTAGGACATATACCTAATGTTAAATGATGAGTTAATGGTTGCAGCACACCAACATGGCACATGTATACATATGTAACTAACCTGCACATTGTGCACATGTACCCTAAAACCTAAAGTATAATAAAACTATTTTAGTTATTTTGAAGAAATATAAAGCCATAACAAAAGCCATTATGCTTTTTACTCGAGTGTTAGTTAATGAATGCAAAGAGATTAGATAGTAGTATTTAATTAATGATGTTTATCTTCAGTATATTTAATATGAGTAATTTTTCACCTCCTTTACAGAGGAACAATGTTTATCGTTTAAAGGTGGGAAATGATGGCTAAGCCACCAAATCTATTTCACGATATTTGACTGCATTATGCATTGTACAATGGATTTCATTTTTCATGTAATATCTCAGTTTTCTTACCTATAAAACAAAAGCAGTGGCCGGGTGCGGTGGCTCATGCCTGTAATCGCAGCGCTTTTGGAGGTCGAGGTGGGCGGATCACGAGGTCAGGAGTTTGAGACCAGCCTGGCCAACATTGTGAAACCCGTCTCTAATAAAAATACAAAAAATTAGCCAGGCATGGTGGTGGGTGCCTATAATCCCAGTTACTTGGGAGGCTGAGGCAGGAGAATCGCTTAAACTTGGGAGGCAGAGGTTGCAGTGAGCCGAGACTGCGCCACTGCACTCCAACCTGGGCAACAGAGTGAGACTCCGTCTCAAAAAACAAACAAAAAAAATTCACAAGGGTTCCCAGTCTGTATTGTTTTATTATCTCAAAAGTTTAAATAAGATGTTCTCCTGCTATTGGCCATTGTTGTTTTTACTCTCAAATGCATTAGTACTTTTCCTGATGTACTTTGGAGGTTGACCCATGAATTTCATAGACTTTCTGCTGGAATTTAAGGGTGTCTGATTAGATGTGGAATGTAGACGGACACAACCTTCAAGTGATTAACGTCATTGTTTTCTTGCTGTGTCATTACCTTGATGATTAAGATACAATTCTTTTAAAAACCAAATGACACTGGTTATGTTTCTCAAATTAGAAAACTATTTGTTATTTTAAAGAAATATGAAGCCATAACAAAAACCATTATGTTTTTTACTCCAGAGTGTTAATGAATGCAGAGATTAGACAGTAGTATTTAATTAATGATGTTTATTTTCACTATATTTAATCCGAGTAATTTTTCACCTCCTTTACGGGGGAATAATGTTTATTGTTTAAAGGTGGGAAATGATGGTTAAGCCACCAAATCTATTTCACGATATTTGACTGTATTAGCATTGTACAATGGATTTCATTTTTTATGTAATGTCTCAGTTTTCTTACCTATAAAATAAAAGCAGTGGCCGGGCATGGTAACTCATGCCTGTAATCCCGACACTTTGGGAGGCTGAGACGGGCGGATCACCTGAGGTGGGGAGTTCAAGACTAGGCTGGCCAACATGGTGAGACCCTATCTCTACTAAAAATACAAAAAGTTAACCAGGCATGGTGGTACACACCTGTAATCCCAGCTACTTGGGAGGCTGAGGCAGGAGAGTTGCTTGAACCTGGGAGGCAGAGGTTGCAGTGAGCCCAGATCATGCCACTGCACTACAGCCTGGGCAACACAGTGAGACTCTGTCTCAAAAAAGGTAAACAGTAAAATTATTATACTCTAATTTGTATGTGGTTGTTACAGGCATTATTGTTTTGGAAGGTGATATTTTTCATCTTGTACACAACATGGCTGTCTCCATTTTGTGAGATGCTGACTTCACAGGCTTTCAAAATTTCTGATTTGCTAAAAATATTAGTAATGAATGTTTATCTATATTTTCCTCAATGTTAAGTTAAAGAAAAAGAAAAACAAAACTTGCTTAGTTACTTTCTGAAGATAAGTTTTGATGATGTGGCTCTGACTATGGTAAAGTAAGGAACTGTGGAGGACCAAAGAGCCAGGAGAACTTGAAAGAGTAGCAAGAAATAACCAAATCTGCTGAAATCCATTTCATTGACCTTCTCAAGGAAAAAATTTTAACAACTCCCCATGTGTCCAAAGAATTTAATTTTAACCAGTGCAAAAATGTAGCAAGATTTTTAGAAATTACTTTTTCTTTTTTTTTTTTTTGAGATGGAGTCTCGCTCTGTCACTCAGGCTGGAGTGCAGTGGAGCTATCTGAGCTCACTGCAAGCTCTGCCTCCTGGGTTCACATCATTCTCCTGCCTCAGCCTCCCAAGTAGCTGGGACTACAGGCGCCCACCACCATGCCCGGCTAATTTTTTGTAATTTTAGTAGAGACGGGGTTTTACCGTGTTAGCCAGGATGGTCTCAATCTCCTGACCTCGTGATCCGCCCACCTAGGACTCCCAAAGTGTTGGGATTACAGGCATAAGCCACCGCGCCTGGCCAGAAATACCATTTTTAAAAGCTAGACACTGGGCACTGAATCTCAATTCTAAACAGAAAAGACATACTACACATGAATTCATGGAACTTGCCTGGCTGCCAAAAATTTGCTATTTCACACTGGTACTATGGGGAAAGTATTTAAGAGAACTGCCAACTACGCAATCTAGCTTCCTAAATTAGACCCATTCCATGTGTAAAGGAAAGTCACCTTTACACCCCAGAAAGTCTTCACTGCAAGCCAACTTTGTGCCTAGCACTATGCAAAGAACTGTGGAAAGGTAGGTATATATAATTCCTGACATATCAGACATCTAGGCCACTAAAATATCTGAGTACAAACTAAAAAAAAAATATTGAAATATTTGGTTTATAGAAGTACTCACTGGTTCAGCCTTACTCTGAGCTAATATTGTCTCTAAAATTTTAATAAATAGGTAATACTGGAAAATTGGTTTAGAAACTCCAAATTATAGCATAGGGAAATATTAAATAATAAGCTTTCATCTATCTCCTCAGCAACAACTACTTTTATGATTTTCATGTGTCCTTCCAGATAATTCTATGTATATACTAGCATATATATGTATACACATATAGCTATAAAAATATATCTTTAATTACTCCCTTAATATAAATAACACTATGTATCTTTCTGCTGCTCTATACCTAAGAGGTGTGTGTGTGTGTGTGCGTGTGTGTGTGTGTGTGTGTGGTTACTAACATATTTTGGGAATTTTTTCTATATCATATGCTAAACTTGCTATCCATATTTGGGTGTATTTCTGATCTTTCTAGGCTGCTCAATTTATCTATTTATGTATTAACATCAAATTGAATTACTGTAGCTTTGTAATGTTTTGATATTGGGCCTAGTTAATTAATAACTCCCTCCCTAATTATACTTTTCAAGAAATTTCCTGGCTCTTCTTATATATTTCATTTTCTATATGAAATTCTGGATCACCTATTTGTCCTTTCCCCAACCTCTGATTTTGATTTTTAAAAATTGGGATCAGAAGTGCTACATCTTTAAGCTCACACTTATCCTATAAAATGCTCAGATTAAGTCTTAACCATGTAGCATACTAATATATAACAATTATCTTGAATTTTATAGTTATCTAGAATTTTCCTATGTACGAAGACTGTTCACTTTTATTATCTCCTTTAACCTTTTCAACCACTATGGCACCATGCAGGGGCCTGTTTTTTGACTCTCACATTACAGATGGAGAGAGGCGCATGGACTTGTCCTCAAGGCCTGTAGGTAAGGGCTCTGACACCTAGCTCAGGCCCAGGGCTCTTCCCATTATACCAAAGGCTGAGGGCATTACGAGTCTTCAGGAAACATTTTCAAAATAGGGAATGCTACCATTTTAGAAATGTTGGCAGGCTATCAAATTTTCAAACTTTAAATGAAGTTTAAAACACAGTAATACTGGCATGAATACAGTGAAATGAGAACTCTCACGAATTGCTGGTGGGAGAGTAAACTAGCATAGCGCTTTTGGAAAGTATTTGGACAATACATACCAAAAGTCTTAAAGTGTTTCAGAGGAAGAAGAAAATTGCTACTGGGATTTCTGGGCTGCAGTTCCCTCTGCTCATGAACCCACTTCCCTTGCTCCAGTTGGGCCTATTTCCCCACTGTCTTCTGAGTCCTGTAATCATGCTCAACTCTCTACCGGTCTGTAGAACCTCCCTTCCCCTATCTTCTCCTTCTCTCTTTTCCCCTACACCTTGGACCTTCAGGCTGGCAAGGTGTCACTGAAACCTGACCTTCCATGTTTCCCAACATTTCCCATTAGCTCCAGATCCTTACATGTCATGCCTTCATTCCCAGTCTCTTATCTTCTCCCAAGGTTTCTCTACTGCGTATCTTGCTGGTGGAGAAAATTGTTTACTATATTCCTTTCATTTTTATTTCAGAATTAATAACCATTGTTCTCATTTTCCAATTAAATGACAAAATTAAAACTTTTTCAAACAATGCACATCCCCTTACTTACTTCATGGGATTTAAGTAACTTTTCCAGAAATAACAACAAAATAAACCCCAAAATGATAAGACAGTCACTGAAATACTTTTCTCTGAATAATATGCCTTTATCTACAATGACCAGAAAATATTATCTAAAGAAATTAAGATTGTGAATCTTCTTCATAATTAGGCAAATATTTTCATTTCCTTTTTCTAATTTCTCTTTGATTTAGAAAATGTACTTTCTTTCAAATTAAAAAAAAAAAAAGGGGGGCCAGGCATGGTGGCTCACACCTGTAACCCCAGCACTTTATGAGGCCGAGGAGGGTGGATCACTCGAGGTCAGGAGTTCAAGACCAGCCTGGCCAACATGGTGAAACCCCATCTTCACTAAAAAATACAAAAATTAGCCAGGTATGATGGCAGGTGCCTATACTCCCAGCCACTCGGGAGGCTTAGGCAGGAGAACCATTTGAACCTGGGAGGCAGAGGTTGCAATGAGCCGAGATCATGCCACCGCACTCCAGCCTGGGCAACAGAGTGAGACTCCATCTCAAAAAAAAAAAAAAAAGTAGCTTCTTTTATAAATGAAATAGTCTAACTTAGATATAATTGTTTTTGATGAGTTTTTTTTTAAAGCTATTGCTAACACTATTGGTAAGCTTTTGCTAACATTATTATCCATAGCAAGTAACTATTGATAGCACAATTCAAAATTGATTTCATTTTCCTCCAAAAAGGCTTTGAGAATCTTCTGTTGTTCTCTTTTAGTGCATCTTCTTTTGTCTTAGAATTAATCACTTAAATTTTTTAGTCAGCATTCCCACCACATGTTTGACAGTGGTTGCAAGGTCAAATTTGGTATATATTTAATTAGGATGTTTTTTCCTTTGGGCAGATTCAGAAAATATCATAACTATCTTCCAAATTGTTCCAAAGAATGTCACTGTTATTGACACAACTCCTAGCAATACATTCAAAAGACGATGCATTACTTACGGCATAAAAAATACTTCTGGAATTTATGCCAAAATTCTGGCATGTATACCTTTTCTTTTGTCAGCTGTATTAGTACCATCATGATGGTCTTGCCCTTCAGATGATTTTAAATTTTTAAAATAAAGCTGCAATTTTTAGTATAATTTTTTGAAAATTTAATGGACTCTTACTAAATATTTCTATTTTAAAGAAGGTATTCACAATTCTAATGTCTACTATCCATATAGTTGCCAATATAAGGAATGACTATTACATTTCATGCACTTTACATCTAGGCCTAAATACGTACCAGTGTAAGGGTAATACGAATCGTTACTGTTTTTCAGCTAACATTTGCAACTGCTGTGGATACTGTGTTAATTTGTGAGCATATTTGGAACCTTGAATTAGAACATGGAGAGAGGCAAGAAAACTGATGCTTGGCACCACTAGGAAACAATGCTTCCTTATGCCAGAAACTATTGCATTCATACCCAGAGAAAGGCTTTGATGAGTTAATTTCCTTTCCCTCTTAAATAAAAGCTCTGCAGCTCAAATCTTCCCCTTGCTCTTACTTAAGCAGTGTCTGTCTACGAAGTCATGGCAGCACAATCCACAGAACTTCATGGAATTCAGCAGCAGTTTCCTTTGGAGGCAGGGGGTGATAAAATATATATAACAAAATTTGTCATTTTAACAATTTTTAAATGTACAAGTCAGTGGCATTAACTACATTAATAATATTGTACAAGCATCATCTACTTTTTCATCATCCCGAACAGAAGCTCTGTGCCCATTAAGCAATAATTCCTCCTCTTCCCCCACTGCTGTAGCTTCTAATCTACTTTCTGCCTGTGTGAATTTGCTCATTCTAGATATTTCCAGTAAGTGGGATCATACAGTATTTGTCCTTTTGTGTCTGACTTATTTCACTTAGCATAATATTTTCAAGGTTTATCCACGTTGTAGCACGTATCAGAACCTCACTCCTTTTTACGGCTGAATAATATTTCATTGTATGTATATACTATGTTTTGCATCCCCATTCATCATCAGTTGCCTCTTATTCAGGACACAGTGTAAGAGATGTGGAGAAGTGGAACCTGAACAATGTTTGTGATAGGAGATACTCTCTATACTGTGGGACCTGGGGCAGGAGTCCTGCCTGGTCTGAGAGCAGTAGTGCTGCCCCACAAGAATCACTGGCAGAGATTCTTGATTATTCCAGTTGTTGTTCCCTTTACCTCTGGATTCCTAAAGCACCTAGAACCAATGATGTGAAGTTTAACACTTATCTACAGAATGAGTTACTATTGCCCTCCTTACAATTAAATGTAAAGTCTCTTTTTGTTCTCAGCTGTTGGTAGTTGATACAGAAGGAAATGAACACTGGCTCTGAATGTGGCAGTTACTGTGCTAGGTGAGGAGGCACCATAGATGTTCAGTTTCTTCCCCTTCTCTCTTCTCCAATGTCTAATATTGCACTGACAATACACTAGGAATTCAAAATTATTGTCGATTCATTGATTGGAAAATGCCTTCTTCCCAAGAAAATGTGTGAAATACTTGACTCTCATTCTTCTTTGTTCATCAGAAAAACTGATTTCCCTGGCCAGTAAGAAGAGGCAAACCAAAGCTTACCCCTCAGGAAAAAGAGGCTTCAGAGAATTGCATTTCCTGATTGTAGATGGGAGAGGGGATTTCTTCTCCCTTTCTTCCCAAGGCTCATCTCTATCTGCATAATGGAGTCGAATCATCATCCTTCCAGTTGACAGTCTACATTAGGACACATTTCTTTGCATTATTTTTTCTTTGCTACAATGCTGAGAATTCTTCTCTTTTTCCCAAGGAAAGCAGAGTCACAGCATGCCTGTGTTTATCATTGGCTTTTATTTGGCATAATTAAAACAAAAAAAGATGAATTCTCCTCCAGTCAGGAAACATGTGAAGCCCCATCTTCAACTTGCAGCTGTCTAGCTTTTTTATTTAGCCATATAGCACAAAATATTTTATGTTGGGAATTTCTTAACAGGATGAGAGAAGGGCTCCTCATTAAGAACGTAGACAACTACAGTCTGCATGGGAACCTGATGCATTTAATGGCTGCATGTGAATTTGTTATCCAAGAAGAGAACATAACTTCCAAATTTGAAAACAAGACGTCTAGACTCTTTTCTTAATTGATGACTACACATAAAAATGTATCATAAAAATGTGTGTGCAACTCTACAAAAGCATCCCACTAACAAAAGCACTTTTATCAGAAAAATTAGGTTGTGTCTATGAGAACACACATTCATCTAACAAATAGATGCATCTTACTATCCATATTATTCTGCTACTTGGGGTTCTTCAAATTTTGTTTTCCAAGTAGTTATTTTTGGTATCTAAAATTTTTCAGACAAAAGCTTCCTAAATGGATAGTGATGATTCGGTGCCACCCCTATCATATAGTTTCATGTGTAACTTGTGATTTTCATAACAAATGTTTATCAACTATCAACTTGAGTCCTCATTAAATATTTTCTATTTAATAGCTCATAAAAGTCACATGAGTAAAATCTGCCTTCATCAAGTACCATTACAAAGAATAATATTCTATTATATAATATTCTATCCAGAACCTAATAGTTAGGCATTGCTCCTTTGAATACATTTTTTAAAAAAATTGCTGTCAAGAACAAATAGGTAGACAGAATGGACTTCTGTGATAAAAGTAACCATGAAGATTAAATGTTTTATACATATTACCTAGTCAACTAAAAGCCACTTTTGCAAAATGATTAAAGAGTTTTATCAGTGAAGTTAAAAGATAATCCTCAGAGGCTTAAAATTGACAGCAAAGTTCTTTCTTGTTGGTTATGTGGAGCTTTGCTCCTCAGTGCTGAATGAGGTGCAGAGTGCAAAGGTCAATTAAACAGGCATTTATTAGCTCCAATTATAGTTCCAGCATGGTGCTAGGAGCTCAGCTTCATACTTTTCCCAGTATGGTTAGGGTAGTACATAACTACCCACTGAACATATTATTTCAAAACAGGTATTACTCATGAGGTAGCTTGGGCATTATTTTGCCTTGGATTCATGAGGAATCAATGATCAATCCTGGACAGTAATAATCAAACAATCTTATGATTTCTTTTGGCTGCCCTGCAGTTACCCATATACAAATTAATCATAGGTAATGAAGTGTACATTTATATAAGGCACATTAAGTTTGAGGGGCCTAAAACTGATTAGGGAGATTAAAATTGGACTCTATCAGGTGGCTGTTGTCTCTTCAGACCATCATTCTGTACACTTGTCCATCCATTCATCAATCTTTTATGTTGAGCTACAAATAAACAAAAAGTATTGTCCTTTGCTGAGAGAGGAACCCAAGATGATTAAGATGCAGTCCTTTGGTCTACCTGAGGATACAGGTCCTCACCAGGTGTGGATCAGATCAGGAAATACGATGTATCTTGGAGCAAGTGGGTCAAAGCTTAGGACTAGATCCAAAAGGAGAAAACAGTTCAAACAACGTCAAGGAAGTAAGAAAGAGATGAGATCTGGACTCTTACTACCATGCCCTGTATCACCAGGAATTCCCCGGGCACATATCTATCTAAATCTGAACATCCAATTCTTTCTCCTTACCTTACCTCTAAAGAAAGTATGAGTGCTAAGAAGCCATCTTGGGATAAAAGTAAAGAGAGTGGCAAAATTCTCCCAACTGAATGCATGAGAAATACTGCTACCAAAATTTGGAAGGGCCTCAGAGAGTTTGTTCATATAACATTACACATTTTTCTTTCCACTGGGGAGAAAGAAACACTTTCAACTTAGGTTTGAAGAAAAGTATGTAACTATCAGATGCTAAGATAACCTGGCGACCAAGATTTCACAATTAAATTCTTAGGAAATTTCTGGAACTGTATACATTCTCATCTGTCTTGAAGAATTTACGGTTCTGCTGAAATAGACTAAGAGAATAAACCAAAGATCATACTAGTTACCATAAACCAAAAATAAAGTTCTAAGGCCCCCCAACCATCTGAATGGACTTTCTCCTTGGCCAGTGCACTCTAAAATTTAACCTGAAAGACTAGTTCATGCCATGATGGGAAGTGGGGGTTGGACATGCCACATTATACCCTCCAGCATTAACATCAACACAGACCTTAAGTCTGATAAGAAACATTTACACTCTATTCTCTCTGAAGTCTGCTACCTGGAGGCTTCATCTGCATGATAAAATTTTTGGTCTCCACAACCTCTTATTGTAACTCAGACATTCATTTCTATTGATAATAACTCAACCAATTGCCAATCAGAAAAATTTTAAATCTACCTATAACATGGAAGCTCCTGACCCCTCCCCACTTCAAGGTGTCCCGCCTTTCTGGACCAGACCAATAAATGTACTTGATTGATGTCTCATGTCTCCCTAAAATGTAAAAAACCAAGCTGCACCCCAACCACCTTGGACATATGTTCTCAGGACCTCCCAAGGGCTGCATCATGGGCCATGGTTACTCATATTTGGCTCAGAATAAATCTTTTCAAATATTTTACAGAGTTTGACTCTTTTCGTCAACATTATCAACTCAAAGTGTTACTGCTGAACAATTTTGTTGAATTATAGATTTTCTCATCTAGATGTTTGAAACGTTAAATTTTCACAGGTGTACAAAGACATATTTTAAGAGATGACAATGACTCTACACTAGTAGAAGTTTAGGAATCAGTAAAAGCAGAAGTAGGAACTATTTCTGGGTGAGGATCCTTTCCTGATGCTCAAGCTGGAAACTTATCAATAAAGCCAATTCACAATACACTGCATCTTTCATTTTTTTCTTCCAATCTAAAGCTTCCAACTTCAGTAAGCTCTCATTCCTGGAAATGATTTTGGTAGTTACTTTTTGGAACCCACAATTTCTGTAGATCCTCATCTTTTTACCATACCCTTACTGCCTCTAAGCCTTATTCCCCATATGTGGTCAGTAATGCCATGGACACTGGGAAGTAAAATGGTACTCAGAATGGGTCTGTTTGCCCACACAAGGGCAAACATGCAGGGCAGGAAAGGAGTCCAGCATTCGTGGATCTCAAGATATTCTGAAAGGTTTTGGTATAGAGAACATATTATTACTAACTGAAAATGGACATAGAAACATTAGGGAATTTTTTGAAGGCTACAAAGAAAGCCAATTATGGCTCTGGGTCTCTGTCTCACACTCAAATGTCAGGCTGGGCTTCCCTTTGTGATTCTCTGAAGGGTACTATTGGCAAACTAGCATTGTAATCTACATTTAAATTCTAATATGATAATAATGATTTTTAAATACTGCATTTCTTTAAGCATGTTCTAGGTTAAGCACAGTGCTAGAAGCTTTGAAGTATTATTACTGACACTTATTAAAAGTTGCTAATTTGGGGGCTAGGCACAGAGGCTCATGTCTGTAATTTCCAAGTACTTTGGGAGGCTGAGGCAGCTGGATCGCTTGAGTTCAGGAGTTCAAGGCCGTGGGTAATACGGTGAGACCTTGTCTCTACAAAAAACAAACAAACAAACAAACAAACAAAACTACTTGAGCATGACAGTATACATCTGTAGTCCCAGCTATTTGGGAGGCTGAGGCGGGAGGATTGTTTGAGCCTGGGAGGTTGAGGCTGCAGTGAGCCAGGGTTGCACCACTGCATTCCAGCCTGGGTAACAGAGTGAGACCCTGTCTCAAAAAGAAAAAAAAAAATTGCTAATTTTAACAAATCACAAAACTGACTCAGGCAAGTTGTCTGACTCAAAAGCCCTTGAAAAACCATCAAAGACAGTAGAATGTTAACTGGTCATTTACGTAAAATAGTATTCATTAAATTTTTGGTTCATTTAGGATAATCATTTTAAATGAGACTGTATTTGAGACTGTATACACATACATATACATGTTTACACACATATACGTACAATATATGTACATTCTATCTAAAAGATCATATATGTGTGTACATATATGTTTTGAAAAGTCAAACTGACATATTAATGGAAACAGTGCTTACATCTCTGGTAGTGATTTTCTATTAGCAGCAGCCCTACACATGCTGCGTCTCTGAACAGCATGTCAGTGCCATGACTGTCTAAACATGCAAATATGACTGACACACTCTTGAGACAGCTTTCACCTTGGTAGAGCACAGGGAGCACCACATAAATTTTCAGGAGTATAAATGAAGCCTCATGAGTCTTTTAGAATAAATACCTCCAGGCTAGGTGGGACCACAGCCAAGCAGCCTAGAAGTTCTATCCTTGCTTACAATAGTTTGTGAACTATGATACTGAGAGCTGTGTAATCCAAGTATTTTAAATACTTCCACACCATTTCCAGTACAATCATGGAAATTTAAAAATACTCCTCTATCATCATATATTATACAGAAAAAAACCAGTTCTTTGCAAAGCTGGCTTAAGTGAGATATTTGAGTACTTAAAACCTACTTTAAAATTTCTATCAGTAATGCCATGCTCTATCAGCACAATGTTGGCTTCCTCATTAGCAAATTCACTCTAAGTAAATTCACTGGGGGTAATCTAGTGATACAGCTGGTAACCTGTGACATTAAGTTAAATGACCAGTGTATCTCTAGAAAATTAGTTCAAAATGATGCATCATTTTGTCAAAAGCTCTTAGGAATTAGCTAAGATCTCTCTTTAGAAATATGAATCCCCTTGAAACCACTCCCACAAATAGCCAACATTTTAAGTAACTGCTAAGCCACCTGGTTTTCTCCAAGAAACATCATGAAACTCACAAGTTAGTAAAGTTTTGGAAAGCCTACAAAATCCCTATTTTTCTGACAAAGTTTACATATTTTGTTTCAGTGACTTTATTTCCCCTTTTCTGAGAATTAAAAAGTCCCCACATCAGATTTATAGTTCAAGGTACAGACTTATTTGCAAAAGAAGGACTTGTAAGTAGATGCCAAAGAACACTTCTTCATCACTTTAGTCTGGACTTGGCACAGAGTTTCAGATGGTATTCATTTGGAATAAAGAGATCGATGATGTACCTTGTCCAATCCTCCTTTATAAGTGACTTTACTAGAAGTGGGTAAGGGCATAAAAATATAAATTCATCTGACTGTAGGCAACCAAAAACATACCAACTCATCTTGGAGTAATTTAACCAATAAGATGATTTAGAGGACAGTTCAGTGGCACCATTTTTGGAAGGCAAAAGCTTAGCAGAAGGAACATAAATCAAAGGTGACTGGCAGGTAAAGGATATATGCTGCAATCAGCCAAACCATGTGCACACTGGCACAAATTCAATAAGATCATTTATAAAATTTTTAAGGCAGAAGTACACAAAAGGGGGTCTGGTGCTAACTAAATCCACAGATAGCTTACATGCCACTGAAATAAACACTTCCAGATGCGGGTGTACAAAAACCTTTCACAGAAAGAAATGTTTTCTTTCATAAATCTGAAGGAGGGACACTTAGCAGGGAAGGGCAAAAATGCCTGAAATTGAGCCTGAGCTTCTTACAGACTGGAAGTGCTTGTTGAGGTGGAATGATTGTATGGGTGATGATGAACCTACATAGCAAGTCTCCTTTAGAAGCATCACTACAATCAGTAAGGCTGGATTTCTGTTAAATTGTACAAAAAGCGCTAACTCATCATTTCATAAATCCTATAAAATCTGGTGTGTAAGTTAGTGCTGCTTTCATTACGTTCCTTACAGTTTCTTTTTCAGGGGGCGTGGAAGAGCAATGACAGAGACGATAGCTTCTCACAGAGATAAAAGCTGCTAATCAAAGTTTAGGAAAATAATGCTTTGGATCTTACCCAAAGCTATTGCAGGCATGGCTTTAATGAAGGAAAAAAAAGTCAAAACCTGGTTAGATTAGGCGTCTTCTAAGAATGCATGACCAAATTCATTAACGGTTTAGAAAGTCAATTTGTTCATCAAAACAGCATAATATGTGGGACTTTCTGGTCGTATATACAAACACTCCCAGAAGTTCAAACAGAAAGCTATAGTGTCTTTTTTTTTTTTTTTTTAAAGTTTAGATGACTTCTGCTTTGAGCTACCCCCACCCTTAACCAGGATATCCCCCTGAAATTAGTTTCCCTGGTGAATCTTTAAATTTAATGCAAGTTCTTCATTAAGTATATGAGCACTGAATTTAGTCTCGCGAACATTTCTAATTGTCTGTTCTATGCATTAGCCAAATTGTAAACTTGCTATTTTTTTATTCTTCTCTCACTCAGGGTCTTATTCTACTTATTCTATACGGCAAATATATCTTGAATACATTTTGTCTTCTCTGGTCTCACGCCATTACCTCAGAAGACGCTCTTTTAGCCTCTCGCCTGCAATATTGCAGTGCCACCTAATTTGTTTCTTTGCCTATTATATCCCCTCACACCAGTCTCTTCTCAACACAATCACTTCTTTTTCTTTTTTCTTTTTTTTTTTGAGACGCAGTCTTGCTCTGTTGCCCAGGGTGGAGTGCAGTGGCATGATCTCAGCTCACAACGACCTCCGCCTCCCAGGTTCAGGCGATTCTCCTGCCTCAGCCTCCCGAGTAGCTGGGATTACAGGCGCATGCCACCACACCCGGCTAATTTTTTGTATTTTTAGTAAAGACAGGGTTTCACTGTGTTAGCCAGGATGGTCTCCATCTCCTGACCTCGTTATCCACCCACCTCGGCCTCCCAAAGTGCTGGGATTACAGGCATGAGTCACTGTGCCCAACCCACAGTCACTTATATTTTTCTACAACACAGAGCTGTTCATATTAATATTTTGCTTAAAAAAATCTGAAATAGCTCCTTAATGACTATGTCTGTTGTTTAAAAGAAAATTTCCCACTGGGTGTGGTGGCTCACATCTGTAATCCCAGCACTTTGGGAGGCCAAGGCAGGAGGATTGCTTGAGGCCAGGAGTTAGAGACCAGTCTGGGCAAGAGAGCGAGACCCCATCTCTCCAAAAAGTTTTAAAAAATTAGCCAGGCATGGTGGTGCATAACTACTTGGGAGCCTGAGGTACGAGGATTACTTGAGCCTGGGAGATGGAGGCTGCAGTGAGCTATTACTGCACTACTGCGTCACAGCCTGGGTGATAGAATGGGACCTTGTTTCTTTCAAAAAAAAAAAAAAAAAAAGACAGAAAAGGAAAAAGAAATTTAAGAGACAAAAATTTGTATAACTAGAGAAAACACTATTATTTGTGGGAAATCCATAATGTATTTTGGCAGAACAGTTTGCTAACTGCTGCCCTAAATCATAAAGTCTGGGCAATGATAGACTGGATTAAGAAAATGTGGCACATATACACCATGGAATACTATGCAGCCATAAAAAATGATGAGTTCATGTCCTTTGTAGGGACATGGATGAAACTGGAAACCATCATTCTCAGTAAACTATCGCAAGAACAAAAAACCAAACACCGCATATTCTCACTCATAGGTGGGAATTGAACAATGAGATCACATGGACACAGGAAGGGGAATATCACACTCTGGGGACCGTGGTCGGGAGGGGGGAGGGGGGAGGGATAGCATTGGGAGATATACCTAATGCTAGATGACGAGTTAGTGGGTGCAGCGCACCAGCATGGCACACGTATACATATGTAACTAACCTGCACAATGTGCACATGTACCCGAAAACTTAAAGTATAATAAAAAAAAAGTGACTTTATTAAAGGTTTATTTTATGCTATGTTATAAATACCTGAAATTATTTACATTTTTCTCTGTGGCATTTACTTTCAAATCTACTTTCTTTATCTTAATATGATTTTTCAGATACATGGGTTTCTCCCAGAACTGTAAAATTCCTGCTACGGGAATTCCTCTCTCTAAACTTGGTGTCTAACCACCACTTAATGGATACGTGAATAAATGAATGAATAAATTTATTTTAAGAGTTGAAAAAAAAATAAATAAAAGTCCTTCTCAAAATGGCATCACTTTATCTTTGATGCTTCATCTCATCTCAACGTACTCCAGATCCAGTTCCTCATCTTTGCCTGAACAGCCATGCTACTTTCATACATCTATTTTATTTTTCATTTTATTCCCGCTCCTCTGTGTGCTTGTATTGTCTTTTCAAAATCACTACTCATTCCCTTCCCCTCTGTTTTATAAAGTCAAATATTAAACACCCTAAAAGTTTTCCTTCACTTCCTCAGGCAGATTGTGCCATCCTTTCACTGTATCTAAGGCACTGTCCCTCTTTTAGTTACAACATCAGTCACATGGCACTGCTTATTTATTCACCTCCTTTGCTATATTTGGATAACTGGTTTCTTATCTCCATACACCATACCTCCCTCCCAATATATTTCTAACACAATGTTTGGCACATGCTTATTGAATAAATGCAGATATCAAAGCTATAAGATCTCAGGACACATGTGGATGTTAATAATGGTCACATGTAGTTCAGTTGTACAGATACGGATTCTTGTCCATACTCAAAAATCAAGTGCTGTCCTTTGTATGCGAAGTGTGCTTTCATTCTATCAGGAAGGCATGTACTTTGGATTGTTTTTCTAGCAGTGGTGGGTGACAGATTGACTCATAGCAGTACACAGTCTTGCCCTGCCTCCTTAATTTTTTATTTTAACCATTTGCAAGCTGGTTGTGTGAACGATAGACATTGTTTGCCATCAAAAATTAAGGCAAAGTTAGGTCACCAACATGAAGATCAACCCCTAATACTTTCTTCTTTAGACAGTGGCTTCAGAGAAAAGCACAGTGTAGAAACCAAGCTAGCTCTCTTTTCTTTTTTCTCTTTCTCTTTTGAACACCAAAACCCTGCTTGGATGAGAAATATTTGTCAACTATAACTCATTTACTTGTTAGGATCTTACCTAATTAGTCTCGAATACAGGTATGGGTTTTTGGGTTAGATCAGGAATATAGAGTAAAATCAGAGCCAGAAATGTAGGCTCTAACGTCTCTACTGGAAACTGTAAAATCTACACAAGTATTTGAATTGGATTGACAGAAATCTGTAGGCCAGGCTGTGAACTTCTGCAGCCAGAAAGTCAACTCAAATACTCCCTCCCTGCTATTTCCACCAGAAAGGCACAGCAGCCCAACTGTCACCTTGAATGCGCCTGGGCAAACTCAGAGCCTGACACTGGGCTCTGTCCTCATGACCTCTGCCAACTAATCAGTCAAAATATTTCCTGATTTAGAGAGCATACTCCACTTATTGGGCATATGCCCAGAGCTGCGAGTGCACTCTAATCAGGTGGGAGAACCTATCCAGGTGCCAGGGCAAAAATTAACATCTGACTGACATATGGACTATGAATTTTCTCTTCTCGCATCCTGGAGTCATGCAGAGGCAGTATGTGGGGGTGGGAGATTTGATCTGTGCATACATAGCCTAGGGGATTTGGTTTAAATCAAATCATAATTAAAACACTGGTTAGGAAAACAAGGCATAATTATTTTTTTCCTGCACATTTTAACTAACTTGCATATAGTCTTAAATATATGTTGGGCGCAATAAGAGTAAGGTATCAGTTTCATTTTTGAAAGGTGCAAATTTCCTATTTAAAACAATCCACTTATTATGTTCTGGGATTAACTTTGCAGCTACATCAGTAAATTAAAGGACATTTCAATATTTAAGAAATCACCAAAAAGTAAATCACCTACAGTTCAACAGGCTCTCATCACAGGTATTTGGAGGGGATTTTTTTGTCACACTATCAATAAAAGAGTATACAAATGCTTCACTTAAACAAAACACACTTATGAATGTTAGATGTTTCTGGCAATAGTAAATAAATAATCTATTTCAATAGAACTGATATTTTTCTAATATTCAACTAATTTGTATATAAAATACTTAAAAAATGAAAATAATATTTTTGCTAGGTCAACATGAGCAACTTAATGTACTGAAAGAGTCATCTATCTGAGTATTTATAATCTTCTTGTTTCTTCATAGACTTTAAAGAAGTTTCTTGCCATTTTTACAGCACAATTTTAAAATTTAGAAATAGCTCAACTTAGTTTAGTTCCTCCTGGCTAATCCTTGTGCTGCTTTCATGAATTCATGAGTTAAAAGAATCCTGTAATTTTTTTTAAAGACATATTTTCCTTTTCAGAGTCACTCCAAGGATTTTCTTCATTCGATTTCCATTCCTCCAGAAGACTGCAAAAACCCAGAAACTATAACAACATTTAAACCTCAAGATTTAGTCCTTTTAGAATATTCCACTCAAAAGGTTTCTATTTGGTATAAATTACCCCTTTCCTTGCACTCATGATCAAATTCTTCCTCTATTCCTCAAGATATAGTATACCTGTTATAACAAAAATAGATTAATTTCTTGAAGTACTACCAATTTAAAAAGACTTTGAAATATATAAACTTGGAGAAAATACAGAGGGATGATTAAGACTGTCATCTTTCATTGCTGCTTTATGTCCCCCATTAGAGAAAAGTGATTTGCTTTTCCAGACTATGTTCCTGAAAATTCTAGGATTCTTTGGAATATTCTAGGGTCTCCATAGATGTTTGGTTTGAATGTCTATCACAATTTTTGTGCTACTCCAAATAAAGGTTATGTCATCCACTGTTTTATATTTGAACTTTTCATAATTGTTCTGTTGATTAGTAAGTTATGTCTTGGAATTTAGGTTTTGTTTTTGATATTTAAAGCAGCCCAAATATACTCTGTATAAAATTGTGCAAGTAAGTCTATCACCTCAGGATGTATGTCCTGTGCTGAACTAAATTTGAGGTGTTTACTAATAATACAAAGTGAAAGCGGGAAAGAGTAAAATGTGTTTGAACAGTCACTGTATACCACAGAGACAAACATTAGTTATTGGCAATACCAGGATTTTTCAAAACAGAACTGAATAATTTCTTATAAACAAATGTACTGGCTGCCCCAAGGTAAGATACTGCTGCAGAGAGTTTAAATGAGATAAGATCTCTCTTCCCTTCTCCCCACATCTGCCTGCTGATTAAAAAAAACAAAAAACAAAAAAAATTAAACAATTTTATAATATAACATGATCGTACCAACTCCAGTTGGCAATGTAGAATCATGATGTTATGCTTACAATAGTGGAAAATGAAGTTCACCAAATATGGTTTCAATAGACGAAGCAAAATAAATTTAACTCTCAAACTTCAATAAATATTTGTCAGAGAAGGATCCTCAGATGACGGAGATTTTCTTTGTGACATCTTTAAGTAGCTTACAGTGTTTTAAGATTCATTTAAAAATATTTTCCAGAAAACCATGAAGAATTATGCTGGATAAGAAATCCAAAAATTGATTCCCTCTAAACACTTTCCAGTTTAGAAATAGAAGCACGTGCCAGATATTGTTAGTGAAACAACTTTCAAACAAATAATTTTTACTATTTCTTTTGCACCAAGACTATTGCAGGCCTGTATAGCACATTATTAAAAACGGCTGTATTTTGAATCAAACTCTTTTCAATGTTGTGCAATTAAAAATATACAAAAATAAAGTGGACATTAATGGATATAATATTCCAACTGTCATCCATAACTTTGACTTCAAAATACACCTATACTTACTGAATGAAATTTTAAGAGTGGATCTTCCTTACACAAATACAGACTTAATACCTCTTGGAATACTTGTCTTCTACAGAATTTAGTTTAGGAAATGCTGTAGTTTTAGAATAAAACCACTGAAAGAGTTAAGAATACAGGTCAACCAATAAAGAAAAAGTTTAATGGGTAGGATTAGTAAGAATTTATTGAAGCCTATGGTACCAGTAAGCTACAGAGTATTTAGCTGCTGTACACAGAAAAGGTTCTGGTGATTAAAATTCAAAGTAGTTAAATTAAATGTTTCATATCTTTCTGGGAAATACTCACTTACAGGTTATTCTTACATGATAAATATGCTACATGTTAATTTTTTTCCTTAGGATCAGTGGCCTACAGTTTTAAACATATGTTTGGGTTCCAATCTGTAATAATAGATTTAGTACTCTCAAAAAATTTATTATGAAAATTTTCACTTCCAGTAAAAACACATATAATTTATTTCTACCCAATTTCTACTTGGTATTTAGATTTGAAAATTATTCTAATATTTTGTGACATTTAATTTTCCAGGTTGAACACATAAGATGCAGACAAACCTAATGTGCTCATGACATAAATATTTGCAAATATGAAATTCTAGATCAAAATGATCAAAACAATCTGCCATGCCACTTTTGTTTTTAAAAGTTCAATGTGAAGAATTCTTTAAAAATTTTTCATATTTTCGATCCTTATTAGTCCATTATGAACATCCCTAAACTAATGATATGAAAACATCTCTAGTACCCTCTAATAAATTTACATCAAAGTAAATGGGCACAGTAATCTGAGAGTCAGGAGGCTGGATTCTAGGGTTAGTTCTGTCATGCACTTGCAAAGTGTCTTTGGGTACATCACAAAGCTTCTCAGAGGTCCAGACTAACTGGCTAGCTCAAGTCCTCTCCAGTAAAGACTAGAGATTTGTTTCTACAGATGCACTTAAGGTATTATTCAGGTTAATGACCATGCTTAAATGAGCAATTTTATTGTCTCACTATTCTAGTTCAATAGAAAGTTACCTGATAACATGGCAAGTTCAGAGGGTTAACATTTTTCTACTGTGAATATCAGGAGAAACTAAAATAGATTTAGGCATTACAGATGGGATTATGTCATCACACTCGGCGAACACAGTTTCCTTACTCTGGCTTTCAAAATTACAGACCTGGGTTTATATCAGCAATTTACAGCACTTCCCATTGAGAGCTAGGCTTGAGTAGGTAACCATGGGTACCACCCACTGCTTGTAAATAGTGAAGATCTAGATAAAACATGTCTGACCACCTTCCCTGTGACATAAGAGAACACTAGACTACCCCTCAGAGTATTTTCTCTAAGAGAAAACACCAAATGCTCTAATCATAACATTTTAAAATGCTCTTTACTTCTAACCCTGAACAAGTAAATTCTAAGAATGTTTTTGTTAAAATCATTACCATTACCATTCAAAAGCATTTGAATTTTTAGGTTGTGAAAAAAATATTCTTCAAACAAATGCCAATGAATTTTCTGATGGGACAATTCATTTAAACCTTTGTTACACCCATTTTTAGACCCTGATGCCCTTCCTAAATGTTGTATTCTTTATATATTCAGGTAGTACATACAAAACACTATCAATAATTTTGGAAAATAATACAGAATAGAGAACAGAAAGACCCGCGATACGCTTGTAGTAATTTAACAAATGATAAATAAAGTAATCCTAATAAATAGGAACTGGATAGATTACTCATTTAATTGATTGGCATATTTTGATATTTAGTTTTTATATTATAGAAACTCTCATACCATATATTAGATAAAAATGTAGAATTATAGTTGAATAAAAAATAATTAAAAATACAGATGTGTATTTAATCTCAGGTTATACAATTTTTAAATCATAAGACAACAGAATATTATAGAGGAAAATACCAGTAGACCTAACTACATAAAATCCTATATATTGAAAACATATCAAATTAGAAAAAAATTAAGATAAATGGAGAACTGGGAAAAATACCTGCAACAAACCTGACAAAAAGTTTTACTGTTCATAATTGATAAATGTCTTAAAAATTTTTTTAATTACAAAAATTTATTCACATAAGTTAGTAGATTCATACAAATAAATCTAATGCCCTACAAAAAATGGCAAAGACATAATTCAATTCAAAGAAATACCAATTATTAGTAAATATATAAAAATGTTCAATATCATTAGTTATCAAATACAAATTAAAACAAAAATATCCTATCACTCACTAGCTGTATGTTAACTTGGGAAGGCTAGTAACAGTCTGTTAGTTTTCTCATCTATAAATTAACAATAGTTTCTATTTGTTAAGGTCGTCATGAGGCCTGTGTGAGTCAGTACAGTGCAGTGCATGATGCATGAGTGCTCAACAAATATTAGCTGCTATAATTGCTACTTTATTTTTGCCTGGAAAATGACAAAAATAAAACTGATAATATTCAACGCTGATTTGAGTTTATACTCTCATATACCACTTACACAATTACCAAGTCATTCATGTTTTCTAAGAATTATTTTGGTAAGATTATCAGGAAATTTAAAAGGTCCAATCCTTTGATCCAGGAATTTCACTTCTAGTAATCTATCATAAGGAAACAACTAGATAGATGGATAAATATTTACATACAAGAATATCCACTATCACTATTTATAACCTAAATAAAGAACAAAATGGAATGGTTAAGTGAATAAAGGTACAGTTAGATGTATAATGTGTATTATGAAGCTATTACAAATCATGTTTTTAAGGACTACATAATATACTATAAAATGATAAGTAACAATATTAGAATAATCTCAATTTTGCTAAATTATTAATATGTATATACAAAGAAAAAGGGCAGGATGAAAAGGTAGTGATATATTAACAGTAGTTATCTCTAGGACGTAAGTTTTATTCTATTCTTTATTTTTCTATATTTTCATAATTTTCTAACAGTAGCATTTCTTTCATAATGAGTAAACTGAAGAAATTTTAAAAGTTGAGAAAAATAAGCCCAGTAATTAAAAAATGTATCAACTTTGATATATTCATCAATTTCTGAAAACCTTTTCAATAACTTATGCAAATATGTAAAATCACAAACACTGAAATTGAAGAAACTTTATAAATTAGGTCACCCATTTGTTCTTTAGATTTCTGTTCCACAGAGCTAGTATGCAAAACCTAGCTGGTATGCAAAAAATCGGGTGGTAAGTATGTACACTCAGTTGCTAAGACTTATTTATGATGATCAGTGATTAAAAAAACAATTATATTCTTTAACCGTTATTAATCCAAAGAGTAAAAATGATCATTTATTTTCAGGAACAATAATTTTTACATGGTATTTAAATTTTAATGGTACAAACTATTAGTCCATAAACAAACCACATTATTATTGAAATTTTTAGTTTTTTTCCGGG
Source organism: Pan troglodytes (assembly GCF_028858775.2). Lineage (NCBI taxonomy): Eukaryota > Metazoa > Chordata > Mammalia > Primates > Hominidae > Pan > Pan troglodytes. The sequence continues at coordinate 50,820,184 of NC_072403.2, forward strand.
CTTATAGAGTAAGGCCAGATAGCCTCGGTGTGTACATATGTGTGTGCACAGGCACACGCATTTGAGTGTGGTTGAGTGGAATGGTTTCCGCTTACTTTGTATTATTTATGTCTTTTAAAAAATATACCATAGCTACTACTACTTCCACTATTACTAATATAATTTATTAAGAGCTTACTATATGTTAATTAAGTTCACAGTACTTCTTAAATCCTATCATGAAGTATAATCTAATATCCTCACTTTAGGGATGAGGGAACAGCCATTAAGCGGTGAAGAAACCTGTGTAAGGCTACTCAGCTTGTAGGTAGCAGGGCTGGGATCTGGACCCTAGCCATTTAGCTCCAGGATCAAAGTTCTTAATCACCACACAATATAACTTCACATATTATCAACTACTATGAATAAAAATGCAATATAAGATGGCAAGCATCAAAATCACTCAGGACATTCTAGGTTGCAAAAGCACTCTAGAATACTGCAGATCATAGAATCTGAAGTGATTTTTAGAACTAAGAAAAACAAACAAGAAGCAAAAAAGTAAAATTAGTTTCTCTAAAGGTTCTTTAGAGTGTGTATACAGAAAGTGAGGTACGGTGGGCACAGTTGCAAAAGTGTGTATTTCAGGAGAAAGTGTTTGAAGCTAGGGGTTGGAAGGCCTGAATCTTAGCTCTGGTTTAATTTAATTTAATCTAATGAATAGCTTGACTTAGGAAAATTACTTAAGAAGGTAAGATACCTTCTCTTATCTTCTGTGTAGGATTGAGAATAAATGAGAATACAGAAAAGAAACAAATCACCAATGAAAACCAATATGCCAAAGAGAGTACTGTTGCTAACCGCTGAGTGGGGACGGATGGTATGTGTCTCCACAGCACACATGAATGTGGTGTTCACAGGTGTGTGGCAGGTGACTGATGTTTATGCCATTCTCCCTGTGTACTTCCTACTCCAGGAGCTACTACAATTCAAAGCATTGTTTGTACTCTTCTCCTTCTTCCCCAGCTAACATGGTTTTAAGTATTCCTTTCTTCTATCACTTTAAATAATCCCTAAGGTGAAAAATTCACTTACAATTCTTTATATAATGAATTATATTCCTGAAATTGATCATGTCATTTGGTATAAAATTATTTCAGAAGTCATAAAGTAGACAGAAAGATGACTCGCTAAAAGCAGATTTTTAAATATACTATCTGAATTATGTTTCCATGTAAACTATTAACTATCAAATTATTGGTAAATGGATATATATACACACATTGTTATGGGTATTCTAAATTAGATGTTACATTTAAATATATACCAAAAACTCTAGATTTGGGATGACATGCTATGAAGACAAAATCTCTATGCTTCATAAATATAAACTAGTTGTTCATTGGCATTTTAATTTATGAAGTACATTTTACATTGGAGGCAAGTCAGTTCAGCCTTTCTGTATGAAAATATAGGTGTCAATCTATGATTACTATAAAAGCAGTCCACATACCTTTTCTCTTGTTAGGAGCTGCAGCTCAAAGCCGAGGTGGCAAAGTGTCCCCACTGCAGCTTAAAGTACCATGTCAGGTCCTCAGAGTGGACCTTAGGGAAGCGAACATCAGCATCCCCAATCATGGTAAGTTTCTACCATGAGCTCCCCCTTTTTTTTTTTTAGCAGCTTGAGGTATGTGGGAGCCAAGACAGGGTGGCCGCGTTATTGACACACACAGTCTACAAATCCATCCCATTTTAATGAGATAATTTTTAACTTTAAAAGGAAGATTTATGTATTATATACCGTGAAACCTGTGTCACCCTGGTCATGCAATTCATGATATAAAAAAAGCACAGGTAGCCTGGGCGCTGTGGCTCATACCTGTAATCCCAGCACTTTGCGAGGCCGAGGTGGGTGGATCACCTGAGGTCAGGAGTTCAAGGCCAGCCTGGCCAACATGGCGAAGTTCTACTAAAAATTACAAAAATTAGGCTGGGCGAGGTGGCTCAAGCCTGTAATCCCAGCACTTTGGGAGGCTGAGGCAGGCAGATCATGAAGTCAGGAGATCAAGACCATCCTGGCTAACATGGTGAAACCCCGTCTCTACTAAAAAACACACACAAAATTAGCCAGGCGTGATGGCGGGCGCCTGTAGTCCCAGCTACTCAGGAGGCTGAGATAGGAGAATGGCGTGAATCCGGGAGGCGGAGCTTGCAGTGAGCCGAGTTCGCGCCACTGCATTCCAGCCTGGGTGACAAGAGTGAGACTCCGTCTCAAAAAAAAAAAAAGAAAAAAAATTAGTACAAAAATTAGTTGGGCATGGTGGCAGGTGCCTGTAATCACAGCTACTCAGGAGGCTGAGGTAGGGAGAACTGCTTGAACCTGGGAGGTAGAAGTTGCAGTGAGCTGAGATCGTACCAATGCACTCCAGCCTGGGCAACAGAGTGAGACTCCATCTCAAAAAAAAAAAAAAAAAAAAAAAAAGTGCAGGCATATTCACTCTTGTAGTGCGCAAATTCTCATAGCTGAAGAAAATGGAGGAGACCTTTCCAGGTGGTGGTCCCCTCCTGAGGAATAATAACACCTTGGGTGCCCCTCTGGGGTGGAGTTTGTTACCATTTGTTGTTGATTTTGTTTGATTGTTCTACTAGTGGCTAACTGAACCTTCCAGGTCATGGCTTGTTTTATTTTCTAGATGTATTTAAATTAAGCATTTTAAAATTGTGTCATCAGTTTTAAAAAGCCCATTCTTTATGTTTATTAGATCCAAATTAGCTTAGGCAATATCTGAAGCTAGCTTAAAGTACATTTTTATCATATACTAATACTACAGTCTTAGATTGTAAAAGTAGTAATACATAAGTACCAGGTTGGACATGGGGGAAAAGATATACACACACACGTATGTAAATAGTGTCATCAACCAAGATGGCTCTCAGGTGATCTGTCCAGTCTATTTTAAAAACAAAAACTTTGAAGAGAGAAGCAGCTACCGCTTCTTTTTGAGGAAATAATGCAGACTTCATGATTAGGGTGTTTTCTCCTTGTATCAGATACATTTTCCTTTATGTAATTTTATTCATTACTTTTAGTTACCATTTTAGGTTATTTCTCAAAAATCATGTTTCCCTTTGCTATCTTTTAATTGCTTCTAGATTATTATCAAACACTGCCTCTTTTTTCTTCTTTTTCCCTTCCACTGTCTCAACCTATTCGTCATTATTTGACTGTTATCGATGGATTTGATATTTTTAATCTTTCATTATAAGTTTTTTTTCACTTTCAGTTGGTTTTTAAATTCTTACTTCCAATTATCTCTTATTTTTCTCATTCATAATTTTTCATGTTCATCTTCCTTTTGGCCTGTCATTTAAAACAGCTTCACCCATCATGTAAAATAAACTTGATTTAATTATTTCTTTTCAATTATAAGACTTTAAAAACATTCATGCAAAAGGATATATTGCTTTAATCAGCAATATTAAAATCATGTTCTTATATAAGATAAACTTCAAATATTAAAAGTGCAAAGTTTCACCATTACAGAGAGCTTCTGGAGACATTTATAAAACATGTTCTTCCTGTTACACAGAGAATCTATCTACATAATTAACAACAACTAAAAAAAATAAAGGATGGAAAGAAAGCATTCTATTTAACTAAACATAAGGAAAAAAGATAATATAGACAAAATCATGACTTTTATGAATAGTAAAATCCACTCAGGTAAAAATGTATACTATGTAATACTTACTATTTATTTTCTCATTTGTTTATGTATAGTGTTATACATATACATTTTCATTAGCTTGTTAAAACAGAGTATCAAAAAAGTAAATCTGACTTTCCTCAGTTAGGTATATCAAACTTTACTTTCTGTTGAACTACTTCCTTATAAACAGAGTAGGACTTGAAGAAATTTCTCAACACAAATAAGATCTTTTTTTTAAAGGGCCATAAGATGAGCATTTAATTAAAACACACACACCTGCACACACTTTCTTTAGACTGTTGAAATATCAGGTCTTTAATTCCCCATTAAAACAACACAAAACCCTGACTATAAGTTTTCAAATCATTTGAAGATGTAAAAGGCTGTCTGCATTTCAGCTTAGTTCAAAGCCAGTAAAGAAATATCTCTTCTTCTTTCAACTAAAAGCATGTTTAGGAGAAGGATATCTGATAGAAGTGGTAATGCCAATCTAACCAATTTTAAAATATAAAGTGCTACTAGCAATATTTGGATACATATAATTTGAGAATAACGTTTTATAAACCTAAGCTTTGAAAAATAGAAACTATAAACCTCAACAAAAAAACTTAATTTGTAATTGAAAGAAAATAATATTTTGTAGAAAAAAAGTGTCCTTCCAAAAAGAGATGAAAATGACTTTCATTTCCCAAGAGAATTATGCCACTTTTATACAACAAAATTACAGTCACCACAAATTGCTTTCAACAATTCCATTGCTTCTTCATTTGACCACTTGAAAATCAAAATTCTTTCATATTATAAATATAACTTTTTATAACTCTGTTATTACGTACTGTGAATGGGGAAAGTGGGCCAATCCTGTGGCTGTAGCGTCGAATGGCCTCTCTGATGTGGCAGGGCTGGATGGCATCGCTGTGAGCCTCAACACCACAGGCTGCAGTGCTCTGCGACAGAAAAACACATAAATTGTTACTAAATCAAAAACACGCAACAGAACTACAGTGTATAAATATGAAAATAAACCTTTACAAAAGAGACCGGTTTTTCCCTTAGGATGCACATCACTACTGCCATATACTACATCTAAAAAAGAATTCCATTAACAAATCAAAGATGACTTTTACATGACCCCTTTCTAGCAGACCTACCAAATGCAATTTTTATGCCCACAATATTTCACCTAAGCCTGCATGTCAAGACACAGGAGAATACAGCCACTTGCCTGCAGATAAAAAGTGTCATGAAAGCTTACTGAAAGAACCACAGGAAGTTATTTTTTTAAAAAAACATTTTAACATTTATTATTATAAACGTTTCTTAGGAGCTTCTTTGGCACATTTCTGAAATAACTTGAGGGTCATCAACTTAAAATGAAAAATGTTAAATTATGATACATTTATTTATCATACCTGGGATTGTCATAAGACCATTTCAACTTGGTTTCTAATTTTCTAGGTATCTCAGGACAAAACAAAAACGAAACCAACAACTTTCTGTTTTAATTTGCCGCATCTGTAAAAGGCAGGTTTGCAAGCACAAAAAGATACAAGAAAGATAAGGATAATTTGCGATGAGAGTGTGAATACAAACTTAAGAAATTATAGATGTGCATATGTGTGTTCAGCATGATTTTTCAAAATAACTTATAGGGCTAGGGTTTAGCCCTACAAGTTACCAGCTCTGCCAAGATACATAATATCTCGGGCCTCGGTTTCCTCACCTGTAAATTGGGAAAACAATTATAATTGCTTGTAGGACTGTTGTGAAAATTAAATAAGTTGAAATACATAAACCACTTAGAACAATGCCTGACACATGCTAGGAAACTGTTTTATTTTTATAAAGAGATGATGTTTCATTTTGTCACCTAGGCTGCAGTGCAGTGGTGTGCTCACAGCTCACTGAAGCCTCAAACTTCTGGGCTCAAGCGATCCTCTGGCCTCAGCCTCTGAAGTAGCTGAGACTAAAGGCAAGTGCCACCACATCTGGCTAAAAAAAAGGATTAATTTCTTTAGAGATATGGTCTCGCTGTGATGCCCAGGATGGTCTTGAACTGCTGGGCTCAAGTGATCCTCCTGACTCAGCCTCCTGGGTAATGTTAGCTAGTAATAGTATTAGGTTATTTAAATTAAGTGTTAAAAATGGGATGGCTAAGTTTTTGAAATGGAAGCTCATTTACTTCAAAGTATAGTAGGTAGCAGATGGCAGGCCATCAACATTAAAGAATTAACTTGCATATTACTATAACGGGTCTAGAAGTCATTTGTAGTCACACAATTAATATTATTTGTTTTTCTGATAATTACTGTAATTTTTTGATAATACATTTTTTACTCTCAAATTTGCTAACCTCTATGGATAGCAATTTGGCAAAATCTTATAAAAATGAAAAAGAACAAACTCTTTTACTCAGCAATTTCACCTGTAAGAATTTATCCTACAGATATATTGCACAGGTACAAAATAATATATATACATAAGGATACTTACTATAGTACTAAATGTTCATTAATGAGGGATTGGTTAAATAAATTATCCATTCAAAGAAACAGAAACCAAAGCAACCACTGAAAAGAATGAGGCAGTTCCCTACATACTCCTATGGAGCTATCTCTAAGATATTATATGAAACACTGATCAAAAACTGAAGTAGGAGGTTTACTATGGTAAGTCTTCGTGTTCCCCTAAAATTTGTACGTTGAAATCCAAGCCCACAAAGTGATGGTATTAGGATAAGAAGCCTCTGGGAATTGATTTATCCACGAGGGTGGAGCTCTCATGAATGGAATTAGTTCCCTTTTAAAGAGACCAGGGAAAGACCACTCACCCCTTCTGCCATGTGAGGTTTGGGTGAACAGATGACTGCCTATGAACCAGGAAGCGGGCCATCACAAAACACTGAATTTGCCAATGTCTTAATCTGGGACTTCCTAGCCTCCAGAACTATAAGAAATACATTCCTATTGTTTATAAGCCACCCAGTTTACAGGATTTTGTTATGGAAGCCCAAATGGACTAAGATAGAAGCGTAAGTTAGAAAAATTTTGTGACTGCCATTTGTAAGATATGGAGACACATAAGCCAGCCTGGCTGAATCATGCTATTTTTGCCAAAATGTGACATTAAATTATATTAAAATGAAAACATTGAATTTTGTGAAAAATGTCATTAGAGTTTCCATTTTGCCAATTTCAGGTTTATCTGCCATAATTCAGCAACTGTTAACATTAGCATAATGAAGCTACTAGGCGCACTTTTATACTTTCTTGATTTGCTCATTGAGTTCTCCGGAAGCAAGCCTTTAAACGTTATAATACCAGTTTTTTTTTTTTCTACCTCAACAAATATCTTCACATTCTCTTTGTCTGTCAACATCTAGTCCTTTATCAAGGTGCTAATAATCTGTTCAAATTAAAAATGTATCCCAAGTTTAGAATTTTTAATATAGCAGTGATTCTAGCATTATATTCTTCAAAATTGCTTCAGAAGAATTAACATAAAATGTACATATTTGTTATTAATAATCTTATATCAGCTATAAACACGTGTGAAGAGCATTATACTTATACATCAATTCATCTTTAGCATCCTGATTAGGCCTAAATTTTACGATATTCTTTAAATTTTCAAAAACTAAACCCAAATATTTGACAAAATACTGAGTCCTGTTTATAGAGTATTTGCAGAAATCTCTCTGGGAAATAAACTCTGTATTTCTTTAAGAAAAGTACTAGCTGTTTGGAAAAGTTCTCCATATGTCAGGTCCTCTTCCTCTTGGCCGCATTCACACTCTATTCTTGCATCCTTCCATTTTCGTATTAATAGTTCTTCAACTAGAAACTGATGCTGGGTATTAGAAGCTGAAATAGCATATGGCGTTCTACATATTTTCCGGATTTGACTGTTGTCTCTCTGCTTTTCTTTGCCGGTTTACAATGAACAAAATATCTTAGCAGTTTAAACTCTCAACTGTGATGCAGGAAGTTATACTGAAACTTAGGTTTGCCTCTGGATCTCTCACTGAACCTTTTTCTCCCAACTTAAAAGTTCTTGGCAGGGTTAGTGTCCTATCCATTCTCAGCCTTCCCCTTACCAGAGTGAGTGTTTAAGAAGGATCTAGAATCTCAATCAACTGCATCTTATTCTTTCCACATCTATAATGGTAAACTAGATCTTTTGCTAAATGTAAAATCTTAAGTCTTACAGAGAAGTAACACTTACCTCAGACTAGAGCAACTGAAAGGCTAGTACTACTATTACTAACATTTTGCAGACCACAAAAGTTGATATGATCTGGCCAAGGAAGTATTGTCTTTCTCCTGTTACACACATAGCTCCTCCAAAGTTTCATCCTTATGGAGAATTTTTTTCACATGAAGGTGGGCCATTCATTGGCCAAAGGATATAGTGTACAACATATGTAATTTTCTCATTTAAAAGTTTGAGATGGTAACTGTTAAAATGTAGTTCTTATATAACTAGAAAAAGCTTTTATTTATTTTTTTCTTTGTATAAATGTGTGCAGTACAAGTGTGATTATGTTACATGCATAGATTAGAGTGGTAAAGTTAGGGCTTTTAGGATATCCATTTCTTGAGTAACATAGTTACTCATTAAGTAATTTCTCATCATCTACCCCTACTTACTCCCAACCTTCCAAATCTCCATTGTCTATCATTCCACACTCTACCTCTATGTGTACACATTATTTAGCTCTCACTTATAAGTAAGAACATGCAATATTTGACTTCCTGTTTCTGAGCTGTTTCACATAAGATGATTACCTCTAGTTCCATCCATGTTGTAAAAAATATTATTTCATTCCTTATTTCTTTTTTGAGACAGCGTCTTGCTCTGTCCCCCGGGCTGGAGTACAGTGGTGCGATCTTGACTCACTGCAACCTCTGTTACCCAAGTTCAAGTGATTCTCATGCATAAGCCACCCAAATAGCTGGGACTACAGGCACACCTACCACGCCTGGCTAATTTTTGTATTGTTAGTAGAGACAGGAATTTGCCACATTAGCCAGGCTGGTATCAAATTCCTGACCTCAAGTGATCCACCTGCCTCGGCCTCCCAACGTGCTGGAATTACAGGCATGAGCCACTGCACCTGACCAATTCTTTTCCATTTCTGAATATTATTCCATTGTGTATACATGCCACATTTTCTTTACCTATTCATCTGTTGATGGAAACTTAGGTTGACTGCATCTTTGCCAAAGTAAATAGAGGTGCAAATAAACATATGAGAGGAGGTATCTTTTTGATGTAATGATTTCTTTTCCTTTGACTAGATACCCAGTAATGAGATTGCTGGATTGAATGATAGTTCTATTTTCACTTAAGAAACAGCTATACTGGCCAGGCGCAGTGGCTCATGCCTGTAATCCCAGCATTTTGGGAGGCCGAGGCAGGTGGATCACTAGAGGTCAAGAGTTTGAGACCAGCCTGGCCAACATGGTGAAACCCCGTCTCTACTAAAAATATAAAAAAATTAGCCAGGTGTGATGGCACTTGCCTGTAATCCCAGCTACTCGGGAGGCTGAGGCAAGGGAATCGCTTGAACCCGGGAGGTGGAGGTTGCAGTGAGCCCAGATCATGCCACTGCACTCCAGCCTGGGTACCAGAGTGAGACACTGTCTCAAAAAAAAAAAAAAAAAAATCCGTACTGTTTTCAATAGAAGTTGTACTAATTTACATTCCCAACAACAGTGTACATGAGTTCCCTTTTCTCCATATCCTCATCAACATGTTATTTTCTCTTTTTAATAATAGCCATTCTGATTGGTGTAAAATGATATCTCATTGTGGTTTTAATTTGCATTTCTCTGATTAGTGATGTTGAGCATTTCTTTATATGCCTGTTGGCCATCGGTATGTCTTATTTTAAAAAATGCCTATTCATTTCCTTTGACTAGTTTTTAATGGGATTACTTGGTGTTTTTTTGTTGTTGTTGTTGTTTAGCTGTTTGAGTTCCTTGTAAATTCTGGCTGTTAGTCCCCCGTCAGATGCACAATTTGCAAATGTTTTCTCCCATTCTGTAGGTTCTTTGCTCACTATCTTTTTTTTTTTTTTTTTTTTTTTTTTGAGGCGGAGTCTCACTTTGTAGCCCAGGCTGGAGTGCAGTGGTGTAATCTCAGCTTACTGCAACCTCCGCCTCCTGGGTTCAGGCGATTCTCCTGCCTCAGCCTCCTGTCACTATCTTATTTCTTTTGCCATGCAGAAGCTTTTTAGTTTAATTAAGTCCCATTGTCTATTATTTTTTTTTTACCTGTGCTTTTGAGGTCTTAGTCATGAATTCTTCACCTAGACCAATGTCCAGAAGAGTTTTCCTCAGGTTTACTTTGAGTATTTTTTTATAGTTTCAGGTCTTATCTTTAAGTCTTTATTCCATCTTGAGTTGATTTTTGTATATGATAAGAGATAGGGGACCAGTTTCATTCTTCTGCATATGCTGATCCAATTCCCCAGCTCCTTTTTCTGAAGAGGGTGTCCTTTCCCCAGTGTATGCTCTTGTTAACTTAGGCAAAGTTTAGTTGGCTGTAAATACATGGTTTTATTTCTGGGTTACCTACTCTCTTCCATTGACCTATGTGTCTGTTTTTATATCAGTACCATGCTGTTTTGTTACTATGGCCTCACAGTATAATCTGAAGTCAGGAAATGTAATGTCTTCAGCTTTGTTGTTTTTGCTTAAGATTGTTTTGCCTATTTGAGCACTTTTTTGGTTCCATATGAATTTTAGGATTTTTTTTTCTAATTCTGTAAAAGATGGGGTTGGTATTTTGATAGAGATTGCACTGGATCTGTACAATGCTTTGGGCAGTATAATCATTTTAATGATATTAATTCTTCTGATCCATAAGCATGGGATGGTTTTCCATTTGTCAGTATCCTCTACAATTACTTTCATCGCTGGTTTGTAGTTTTCTTTGTAGAGATCTTTCATTTCATTGGTTAAATATTACTAGATATTTTGTTATTTTCTTTGTAGTACTTTAAATGAGATTGCCTTCTTGATTTCTTTCTCAGCTAGATTATCGGTGAATAGAAACACTACTGATTTTTGTACAATGATTTTGTATACTCAAACTTTGAATTCATTTATCAAATTTAAGAGGTTTTTGGTGGAATCTTTAGGTTTTTCTAGATATAAGATCATATAATCAGCAAACGGGAATAATTTTACTTCTTCTTTTCCAATTTGGATAACTTTTATTTCTTTCTCCTGCTTTATTGTTCTGGTTAGGACTTCCAGTACTATGTTGAATAGGAGTGGTTAAAGTGGGCATCATTGTCTTGTTACAGTTCTTTGAGGGAACGCTTTCAACTTTTTCCACTTCAGTATGATGTTGGCTGTGGGTCTGTAGTATGTGGCCTTTACTACTGTGAGGTATATTCCTTTTATGCCTAGTTTGTTAAGGGTTTTTATAATGCAGGGATGCTGAATTGTATCAAATGCTTTTTCTGTACCTATTTAGATAATCATGATTTTTGTCCTTCATTCTGTTTATGTAATGTATCCCATTTATTGATTTGTGTACGTTGCATCCTTGCATCCCTGGTATAAAACTGACTCAATCATGGTAATTATCTTTATGATATGCTAGTAGATTTGGTTTGTTAGTATTTTGTTGAGGATTTTGGAGTCTGTGTTCATCAGGGATATTGGTCTGTACTTTTCTGTTTTTGTTGTGTCCTTGCCTGGTTTGGTATCAGGATGGTAATGACCTCATAGAATTATTTATGGAGAATTCCCTACTCCTTAATTTTTTGGGGCAGGTTCAGGAGGACTGGTATTAATTCTTCTTTGTACACATTTGGCTGTGAATCCATCTGGTCCTGAACTCTTTTTTGTTGGGAGATTTTTAAATTACTGATTCAATCTTGGTAGTTGTTATTGGTCTATTCAGGATTTCTATTTCTTCTGGGTTCAATATTGGGAGGTTGTATGTTTCCAGGAATTTATCCATTTCTTCCAGGTTTTCTACTTTGTGAGTGTATAGTTGCTCATAATAGTCTGTGACAATCTTTTGTATGTTTGTGGTATCAGTTGTAATATCTCCTTGTTCATTTCTGGTTTTGTTTATTTGGATCCTCTCTCTTCCTGGTTAGTCTTGCTAGCAATTTACCAATTTTGTTTATCTTTTTGAAGAACCAACTTTTAATTTCCTTGATCTTTTGTATTTTTTTTGTCTTTATTTTTATTTAGTGCTGCTCAGGTCTTTGTTATTTCTTCTGATAATTCTGGGTTTGGTATTTTCTTGCTTTTCTAATTCCTTGAGACAGAATGATAGGTCATCAATTTGGGATCTTTCTGCTTTTTTGATATATAGGCATTTAATGCTACAAACTTACCTTTTGCAATGCTTTTGCTGTATACCACAGGTTTCAGTGTGTTGTGTTTCCATTTTCATTTGTTTCAAAAAATCTTTTAATGTGTCTTAATTTCTTCATTAATCCCATGATCATTCCAGAGGATATTGTTTAATTTCCATGTATTTTTATGCTTTCTGAAGTTCCTCTTGTTACTGGTTACAGATTTATTCCACTGTGGTCTGAGAAGATACTTGATTTTAAAAATCTCTTAAGACTTGTTTAGTGGCCTAACATGTGATATCTATCTTGGCGAATGTTCCATGTACTCATAAGAATAATGCATATTCTGTAGTTGTTGGGTAGAATGTTCTGTAAATGATTGTTGAAGTCCTTTTGGTCTAAAGTCCAATTTAAGTCCAATATGTCTTTGTTGACTTTCTGTCTCAACCATTTGACTAATGCTGTCAATAGGGTGTTGAAGTTGTCCATTATTACTGTATTGCTGTCTATCTCTTTAGGTCTAGTAATATTTGTTTCATGAATCTGAGCCTTCCAGTGTTGGGTGCATATATACTTAGAATTGTTTTAGCCTCTTGCTGAACTGATTTCTTTATTATTATGTAGTGACTTTCTTTGTCTTTTTTCCTGTTTTTGATACAAAGTCTGTGTTATCTAAGTATCACCACTGCTGTTCACTTTTGCTTTATATCTGCATGAAACGTCTTTTTCCTCCCTTTCACTTTCAGTCCATATATGTCTTTATAGGTAAAGTGAGTTTCTTGTAAGCAACATATAGTTAAATCATGTTTTGTTTTTTCCATCCATTCTGCCAATCTGTATTTTTTAAGTGGAGCATTTAATCCATTTATGTCACGGTTAATATTGATAAGTGAGGTTTTGCTCCTGTGATATTGTTAATTATTTTCTAGTTGTTTGATAAATTCTTTGTTTCTTTTTCTCTTTGTGGTTTGGTGGAATTCTGCCAAATTGCCATTTGATTCATTTCTCTTCCTTCTTTGTGTGATATTTTATAAGACCTGAGAATTTTATACTTTTGTGTCTTTGTATGACGGTGAATATTAACCTTTTGTTTCCATGTTTAGGACTCCTTTGAGCATTTTGTGTAAGGTCAGACTAGTGTGATGAAGTCCCTCAGTGTTTGCTTACCTGGGAAAAGCTATTTCTCCTTCATTTATGAAGCTTAATCTTACTGTATACAAAATTTTTGGCTGACAGTTTTTTCTTCTTTCAGTACTTCGAAAATGCCATCCCATTATTTCCTAGCCTGCCTGTAAGGTTTTGCTGAGAAGTCTGCTGTTAGTCTGATGGGGTTTTCTTATAGGTGACTGAAAAAGGTTTTCTTTAATTAAAACCAGAAAGGTGTTTAAGGAAAAAATAATAGAGGTTCACTAAATTCAAGGATTCATACATTATTATCTCTGGATGGGACATAAGAATGGTCTATTCTAAATGTTTCCAACTCCTACACAATTTTATAGATGAAAGAGTGAAAATACGGGACATGTCCAAGGCTACAACAATAGTATTACAGATATAACTATACATCGAATTTCTTGGCTTGTAATACACGTAGTGAGTGTAGAGATTTTATTATTATATGCAGGATTACTTGAACCATTATAGCATCATAGCTGAGGTTTCCAGTGAGTAAAACTCAAAATATAGCAAAAGTCTGAATATAGAAAGAAGTGTATAAATGAGTAGAAAAATAATTAAAGCCTCTGAAGTGGAACATTATTAATTCTGATGCCACTAATTTCAAATTCAAGAGAATACAGACATAGACTGGGATAATACTTTCCTCAGGAAAACTCTGTTGTAAAATAACTCCAATTTAATAGTTTTCAACAGGATTGGGAAGAAATGTTTAAATATACGGAGAAAAATGTAAAGAATTTCTAAAAACTTATAAAAAATTAATTTATGTATACATATCACTAGGTTAATTACAACTCCTTCTCACATACTTTGTGAATCAAATTAACTGAAGAGGTCTTTTAGGTAACATTTTGTTACCATAGTTTTAGCTACTGAATGAGTTGCAGAGTACAATAGCTGAAATTCTTACAAGCTTTGAATAGGTAATAAAAAAAAAAACCAAGTATATGAAAGCACTGAAGACTGATCAAAACCAGACTGAAGCTGGAAACGGTAGTATGTACTTTTAGAAGGGAATGTCAGTGGGTGGATTTCCTGTCTTTACAGTTTTAGCCTAAGGGCAGCATCCAGTGGGTAGAGGAGTGGCTAACATATAATCTTAGATCCTTGATAAACGAGATGCCAGAGTTCGGGCAATCACAGTAGGTGCGGAATGAGAAAGGAAATCCCCAAAGGGACAGAATAGAAAGAGGGGGAGCCCCAAATTCGGTGTACAAATTTTACCCAAATCTTTTTTTGTGGGTGGGGAGAGATGGGGTCTCACTATGTCCGGGCTAGTCTGAAACTCCTAGGCTAAAGTGATCTTCCTATCTCAGCCTCCAGAGTAGCTGAAATAATAAGTGCCGTCACGTATGGCTTTCCGCAAATCTTTTACTAACCCCTAAGTTCTTCCTGTATGGTAAAAATGCATGCAATCTCACTAAAGCAAAAAGAAATGAAAAGACATTCTAGTTGCTGCCACTGAAGAGGAGTTCAAAGTTTACAGGTGAGTCTAGAAAAGTAACTTCCCTGCTGAACACATATACCAACACCCCTACCACCACCACCAATAAAAACAATATATTCACAGGAATAAAACAGAATCCTAAAATGCCTATGACGTATTACTCACAATGTCCACTTTACAATTCAAAATTACCAGACATGCAAAACACAAGAAAGCATGACTTATATTCAATGGAGACCAAGAAAATTCACATATTTAATTTTGCAATCAAGAATTTTAAAACAGCAATTCTAACCATGCTCCAAAGCACAAAATAAAATACATTTGTAACAAACGGACAAATAAAAAATAATGATAGATAAATGGAAACTATAAAAAATCAAATAGAAATTTTAGAAGTATAAAATGAAATATCAGAAATAAAATATTACTAGATGGGTGTCACAGTAGATTGGAGCTGACAGAAAGAAATGTATAGAAGATAAAAGTTCAATAGAATTGCTCCAATCTGAAGAACAGAGAGAAAATATTAAAAGAGGAATTAAAAAGCACCTAAGTTACCTATGGAATAATATCAAAGTAACTAATACAATGTACTTGGAGTTTCAGAAGTGAAGGAGAGGGAATAAGGCAGAAAAAAATCTGAAGAAATAACTGCCAAAAAGTCCCCTAATTTGGTTAAAGACATACACTGTCTTTGATTCAAGAGATTCAAGATTCAAGAATTTTGGTGAATTTTCGGCAGGATAAATACAAAGAAAACCATGCCTATGGATATCATGGCCAAACAGCTGAACATCAAAAGTAAAAATACAATTCTGAAAGCATCCAGAGAAAACAACACATTAGACACAGGGAAACAATAATAGAAACCTACTGACTTATGATTAAAAACAATAGAGAAAAAAGTGGAATGACATCATTAAAATACTGAAAAATAAAACTTTCGAGACAGAATTCTGTATCTAATGAAACATCATCCAACAATGAAGAAAAAGTAAAGACTTTTTCAGAAATATCAAAACTAAGATAACCATCACTAGCTAACCTGCACTACAACAAATGTTAAACAAAATTTAGCAGAACAGAAAAGAAAAATGATATAAGAAAACTCTAATTATGAAAGAGAAATAAAGAACAATGGGAATGGTAAACAATAAGCTCTTTTTTTTAGTTGCTTCTCAGCCTTTTGGCTAAGATCAAGTGAAGCTCTATTTTTTCTCTTAGTTTCATTAAAACGCACTAGATTATTTAAGACAAAAATTACGGTATTATGGCTTATAATATATATAGATGTAGTATGCACGACAATTATAGCATAAAGGACCTGGACCTATATATATACAAGAGTCTTACATTTTATGTGACTTAAACAGTATAATAACTCCCAAGTATACTGAACATTTAAGGATGTACATTGTAATCCTTACCATGACTACTGAAAAAAGGATGCAAAAAGATATCATAAAGAAAGCAATATATAAATTAAAGGGAATTTCTAAAAAACACACAACCCAAAAGAAGACAGGAAAGAGAAACAGAAACAGATAAACAGTAAGAGAGGAAATAAGCAGAAAACAAATAGGAAAAGTTACCCTATATCCGACCACGTGAATTAATACATCAAATATCACAGAATTATGGACTACAATTAAAAGATACAGATGGGGGGAGGGCACAGCAGCTCATGCCTATAATCCCAGCACTTTGGGAGGCTAAGGTGGGTGGACCGCTTGAGCCCAGGAGTTTGAGAATAGCTTGGGCAACACAGTGAAACCCTGTCTCTACAAAAAAAAATACAATAATTAGCTAGGCGTAGTGGTGCATGCCTGTAGTCCCAGCTACTCAGGAGGCTGAGGTGGGAGGATTGCTTGAGCCTGGGAGATTCAGGCTGCAGTGAGCTATGATCATGCTACTATACTCCAGCCTGGGAGACAAAGCAAGACCCTCTCTCCAAAAAAAAAAAAAAAAAAAAAAAGAAAAGAAAAGAAAAAAAGATACAGACAGAAAGGAGGAATAAAGAAGCAAGACCCAATTATTTGCTGACTATAAGAGATGACTTTAAATATATTATATTTATCTTTCAATACAGGCATACCTCACTTTATTGCACTTTGATTTATTGTGCTTCACAGATGTTGTAAGTTTTGCAAATTTAAGGTTTATGGTAACCCTAAATCAAGCAAGTCTTACCAGTGCCATTTTTCCAAAAGCATATATGTGTCCAACTTTATGTCTCTGTGTCATATTTTGGTAATTTTCACAGTATATTTCAAATATTTTCATTATTATTTTATCTGTTATGGTGATCTGTGATCTTTAGTGTTACTATTATAATTGTCTTGGGGCGCCACAAACTGTATTCATATGAGATAGCAAATTTAATAAAAGTGTTTGTTCCGACTACTCCACTGACTAGCTGTTCCTCCATCTTTCTTCTCTCAGGCCTCCCTATTCCCTGAGACACAACAATACTGAAATTAGGCCAATTAATAACCCTACAATGACCTCTAAGTATTTCAGATGTAAGGAAGAGTTGCATGTCTCTCACTTTAAATCAAAGCCTACAAATGATTAAGCTTAGTGAAGGAGGCATGTTGACAGCCAAGACAGGATGAAAGCTAGCCCTCTTGCCCCAAATAGCCAAGCTGTGAGTGCAAGGCAAAGTTCTTGAAGAAAATTAAAAAATGCTGGTCCACTGAACACACAAATGATAAGAAGGTGAAACAGCCTTATTGCTGATATGGAGAATGTTTCAGTAGGATGAATAGAAGATCAAACTAGCCATGACATTTCCTTAAGTCAAAGCCTAATCCAGAGCAAGGTGCTAACTCTCTTTAATTCTGTGAAGGCCAAGAGAGATGAGAAACATGCAAAAGAAAAGTTAGAGGCTACCAGAGACTGGTTCATAAGATTTAGGAAAGAAGCCATCTCTATAATATAAAAGTGCAAGGTGAAGCAGCAAATGATGATGTAGAAGCTGTAGCAAGTTGTCCTGAAGGTTAAGCTAAGATCAATGATGAAGATGGCTACATGTAACAACAGATTTTCATTGTAGATGAAATGGCTATTAGAAGAAGATGCCATCTTGGCCATTCATAGCTAGAAGAGGAGAAATCAATGCCTGGCTTCAAAGCTTCAAAGCTGACTCTCTTGTCAGGGGCTCATGCAGCTGGTGATTTTAAGTTTTAGCTAGTGTTCATGTACCATTCTAAAAATCAGGATCCTGAAAAATTATGCTAAATCTATTCTGCTTATGCTCTATAAATGGAACAACAAAGCCTAGATGACAGCATATCCATTTACAGCATGGCTTATTGAATATTTTAATTCCAGTGTTGATACCTACTATTCAGGAAAAAAAGATTCCTTTCAAAATAATTACTGCTCATTGACAATGTATCTGGTCACCCAAGAGCTCTGCTGGAGAAGTACAAAAAGATGAACACTGTCTTCACGATAGCTAACAAAATCCATTCTGCAGCACAGTTCAAGAAATAATTTCAACTTTCAAGTTTTATTACTTAAGAAATATATTTCATAAGACTATTGCTGCCACAGATAGTGATTCCTCTGATGGATCCAAGGAAAGTAAATGAAAATCTTCTGGAAAGGATTCATTATTCTACATGCCATTAAGAACATCTGTGATTCACGTGAAGAGGTCAAAATATCAACATTTACAGGAGTTTGGAAGAAGCTGATTCCAACTATCATGAATGGCTTTGAGCGGTCCAGACTTCAGTGGAGGAGGTAACTGCAGATGTGGTATAAATGGCAGGAGAACTAAAAGTGCAGCCTGAAGATATGACTGAACTGCTCAATCTCATGATAAAACTTGAATGGGTGAGAGTTGTTGCTTATGGATGAGTCAAGAAAGTGGTTTCTTGAGAAGATGTCTATATCTGTTGAAGATGCTGTGAACATTTTTAAAAATAACTACAAAAACTCCTACAAATGACTTAGACTTAGTTCCATAAACTTAGCTGATAAAGCAATGTCAGGGTTTGAGAGAACTGACTCCAATTATGAAAGAAGTACTGCTATGGGTAAATGCTATCAAACAATATCACGTGCTACAGAGAAATCTTTCAAGAAAGGAAGAGTCAATCAATGTGGCAAACTTCATACTGTTGTCTTATCTTAAGATATTGCCACAGCTACCCCAACCTTTGGCAACCACCACCCTGATCAATCAGTAGCCATTAACATTGAGGCAAAACCTTCCACCAGCAAAAAGATTATGACATGCAAATGACTCAGATAATAATTAGCATTTAAAAAATAAAGTATTTTAAAATTAAGGTATGTACATGTTTTAGACATAATGCCATTGCAGACTTATAGACTACAGTATAGCGTAAACATAATTTTTATATGCACCAGGAAAGCAGAAAATTTGTGTCTCGCTTTATTGCAATATTCACTTCAATATGGTGGTGTGGAAACAAACCTGCAATATCTCTGAAGTATGCCTGCAGAAACATACAAATATATTGAAAGGAAGTGGATGGAAAAACATATTATGTAAACAGCAATCACATGGCTGGAATGGCTAAATCAATCACATAAAGAGACTTCATACGTACAGCATTTTCAGTAATAAAAAGAGATATTTCATAAATATAAAAAAGAGAGAAAATCCATGTTCATGGATTGTGAGACTTAGTATTGCTAAAACATATCCCAAACTGATGTAAGCAGTCAGCCTAATTCCTTTCAAAATCCCACCAGGCTTTTCTTTTTTCTCTTTTTCTTTCTTTGGCAGTAACTAACAAGTTGATTCTAAAATTTACATAGAAATGTGAAGAACACAGCGTGTCCATATTAAGCTTAAAAAATAACAGAGTTTGAAGACTTACATTATCATCAAATAAACACAAATGAAACTCCAAAAATAAATCCATTTAGATATATTGTTCAAGCAATCCAATGGGAGAAAAGAGTCTTTCAGCAAATAGTTCTGCAATAACTAGATATCCATAAGTAAAAATTGGATTTGGCTTCAACTCATACAATAAATGGACTTTAATTTGACCAGATTAATAGAACTAAATACAAAAACCAAAGAGATAAAGCTTCTAGAAGAAAACACAGGACAATATCATCATGACATGGGAGTAGCCAAAGGTTTCTTAGGACACAGGCAATAAATATAAAAGAAAAAAATTGTGTAAGGAAGGGATCCAGTTTCAGCTTTCTACATATGGCTAGAAAGTTTTCCCAGCACCATTTATTAAATAGGGAATCCTTTACCCATTTCTTGTTTTTGTCAGATTTGTCAAAGATCAGATGGTTGTGGATGTGTGGTATTATTTCTGAGGGCTCTGTTCTGTTCCATTGGTGTATATCTCTGTTTTGGTACCAGTACCATTCTGTTTTGGTTACTGAAACTGGATCCCTTCCTTACACCTTATACAAAAATTAATTCAAGATGGATTAAAGACTTAAATGTTAGACCTAAAACCATAAAAACCCTAGAAGAAAACCTAGGCAATACCATTCAGGACATAGGCATGGGCCAGGACTTCATGACTGAAACACCAAAAGCAATGGCAACAGAAGCCAAAATTGACAAATGGGATCTAATTAAACTAAAGAGCTTCTGCACAGCAAAAGAAACTACCATCAGAGTGAACAGGCAACCTACAGAATGGGAGAAAATTTTTACAATCTACCCATCTGACAAAGGGCTAATATCCAGAATCTACAAAGAACTTAAACAAATTTACAAGAAAAAATCAAACAACCCAATCAAAAAGTGGGCGAAGGATATGAACAGACACTTCTCAAAAGAAGACATTTATGCAGCCAAAAAACACATGGAAAAATGCTCATCATCACTGGCCATCAGAGAAATGCAAATCAAAACAACAATGAGATACCATCTCACACCAGTTAGAATGGCAATCATTAAAAAGTCAGGAAACAACAGGTGCTGGAGAGGATGTGGAGAAATAGGAACACTTTTACACTGTTGGTGGGACTGTAAACTAGTTCAACCATTGTGGAAGACAGTGTGGTGATTCCTCAAGAATCTAGAACTAGAAATACCATTTGACCCAGCCATCCCATTACTGGCTATATACCCAAAGGATTATAAATTATGTTGCTATAAAGACACATGCACACATATGTTTATTGTGGCACTATTCACAATAGCAAAGACT
Source organism: Pan troglodytes (assembly GCF_028858775.2). Lineage (NCBI taxonomy): Eukaryota > Metazoa > Chordata > Mammalia > Primates > Hominidae > Pan > Pan troglodytes. Next base: position 50,840,995 of record NC_072403.2, read on the forward strand.
TGGAACCAACCCAAATGTCCAACAATGATAGACTGGATTAAGAAAATGTGGCACATATACACCATGGAATACTATGCAGCCATAAAAAAGGATGAGTTCATGTCCTTTGTAGGGACATGTATGAAGCTGGAAACATCATTCTGAGCAAACTAATGCAAGGACAGAAAACCAAACACCGCATGTTCTCACTCATAGGTGGGATTTGAACAATGAGAACACTGGGAGACAGGGTGGGGAACATCACACACCAGGGCCTGTTGTGGGATGGGGGGAATGGGGAGGGACGGCATTACGAGACATACCTAGTGTAAATGATGAGTTAATGGGTGTAGCACACCAACATGGCACATGTATACATATGTAACAAACCTGCAGGTTGTGCACATGTACCCTAGAACTTAAAGTATAATTTAAAAAAAATTTAAAAAATAAATAAATGCAAGCAGAATATTGTCAAAAAAAAAAGAAAAAAAAGAAAAAAATTGGATAAATTAGGCTTCATCAGAAACTTAAAATTTCTCAGCTAACAAACTGAGAGAAAAATACGTGAAAAATATGTGTTTGATACAGGACTGTTGTCACAAGATATGTAAAGAACTACAAACTGGTAATAAAAGTCAGCCCCTTTGCCTGCAAAAAAAAAAAAAAAATGGGTAAAGGATTTGAAGAGACACTTCTCAGAGTAAGATACATAAATGGCCAATCAATACATTAAAAAGTGCTCAACCTTATCAGTCATCAGAGAAATACACACTTAAACTGTTATCAGAAAATATCCACTAGAATGGCTAAAAGTAAAAATGACAATGCCAAATGTTGATGAAGCTGTGGAGCAACTGGAACTCTAATACACTGTTGGTGGAAGTATAAAATGGTACAACCTCTTTGGAAAAAAAGTCTGTTTCTTTAAAAACCAAACACATGCCTAACTCTATGACCCAATAATTTCATTCACTGCCATCTACCTAAGAAAAACAAAAGCATTTGTCCTTCCAGACTTGTACAGTAATATTCATAGCAGGTTTATTCATAATACCTCAGAAACTGGTGACAGTCCAGATACTCACCAACATGAGAATGCATAAACTGATATGTTCAAGGAAGTCTGTTCTTTCTTTATGGAGAAGTACTTTTAAATAGTTGAAGACTTATCTTTCATAGCCTCTTCTCTTTAATGGTCAAACACCTCAAGTTCATCCCAGCAGTTATTACAAGAAATGTTTTTCAGTTTCTTCAGACACCTGCCCCCTTTCCCATTACTCTCCTTTAGACATGCTCCACTGTGTCAATGTCCATTCTATAGGATGATGCCCAATACTAAAAAAATTCCTTATCAGTCACATCACAATATTGGCTCCTAAGAAATTCACAGGCAAATAAAAATCTCAAAATCATTTTAATGTATGGTATTATTAATCTACATTTTCCTCATTATCAATCATACCAACTGCACTACTGGCCCACAATTCTTCATACTGTATTTTAAAAAATAGCCGAGCATAGTGGTGTGCCTGTAGTCCCAGCTACATGGAAGGATGAGGCAGAGAGATGGCTTGAGTCCAGGTGATCAAGGCTGTAGTGCACTATGATCATGCCTGTGAATAGCCACTGCACTCCAGCCTGGGCAACATAGAAAATCTAGAAAGTTAACTTGAATTAATATTAAACTTGCTAATCTAGTAAGAACCCAAGCTTAACCAGCCCAGTTCCTTATATGGTTAGTGCTCAAGAATGATACCTCTTAAAATAAAATGCACTGTGTATTAACCCACATCTTGAGTTTCCAATTCTAATCCACTGTACATGGCACTACCATTTGGATCTTAAAACACCCTTTTGAACTCCTCACCCTTCAGCCAAGAAACCATCAACAATTCATTCCTTCCTAACTCTAGCAGTCTAAGACTCTATATAATCTGAGCCTTAATTTTCTAATCCAAATGCCTACTATTCCTCTTTAATGAACCTTAATCCTTGAATATTTTAAACAGCATTGGGTTTTTCTCCTTCTAAAATGGTACTTATGCTGTCTTTGAGTCCTAGAGTATTATCCTAACTTCTACCTTATCATAGTCCTATTTTTCTTTTAACCTTAGCTTTCTCTCTAAAGTCTTCGACTGCAACTAGAGAAGGTTATTTCGTTTTTTTAAACTTCTGTATTTTCTGTCTGAGTCACTCATTTGGAAACCAGTATATGCCATCTTAAACTGTTTTTTCAATTATTTGCTTATTTGTTTTACAAAATATCGTGTCTCCCTGAACAGAGATCACATCAGTCTCCAGAGCCCCACTTTGGACTCAATTTGGTATAGTATTTGATGTACAGGCCCTTGATGTTAGCTGCTGATTTTGTCAAGTGATAAAGGGCAGGAAGGAAGACTTCCAGTCTCTGAATATTCATCTTGACTACCAGTCACAGGAGAGGAGGGGTGTCTGCCAGCCAGAAAAAAGTTTGAGGCTTATACTAACATATTTTGTCAGGAGGCTCTCTGACACTCATGCTCCCACCCCCCAGAGAGCCCAGGAAATCCAGCACATATAGGATATTCCTCTCAACTGCTGGGTAGCTGGGAACAGCGGCTGCGGTTGCTGAGCAGTTGCCTAGGGCAGCTTGGCCACCCTGGAGAACCAAGAAAAGAGGGGAAATAAAGAGTTTTCCTAGGCATGCAAGCAATCACTTGAATGTTAAAAGAAAACTAGGCCCGTTGTGTTCACAGTAAATTTTCTCAATTAGAAATGTTATGACAAATCTGTCTGATGTTAATGGAAAGCATACTTATACACATATTCATAAAGTGAACAAACATCAAAGACATTTTAAAGGGTTTTTTTTGACATCATAATTTGGGTTTGTAACATAAAGAAAACAAATAGTGATTAATCAACTAAGTAAGCTTTAGGGACTTTTGTATGTTGACTGATAATGATATATGACCTTTTCTAAGAAAAAAATGGATTTTTAATGGGCATAAACATTTTAATCCCTATTTGGTTTCCAAGCCAATTTGATTTTCCAAGGGGCATAAGAAAATGTTAAATTGTCCTTTTGTTTGTAATAAGATGCTATATGGGCATATATGTTAACATATTTTCTATGTATCCTAGAGCAGAGAAATTTAAACCTAGGGTCCATAGGGTTCACAGATCCCTTGGATCCACAGAATGGCTTCAGAATGTCTCTGAACAATCTGAAACTGTAGGCAAAATTTGTGAATGTGTTTATAGAAAAAGGGTTTATAGTTTTCATCAGATTCTCAAAGGGGTCTGTGACCTAAAGAAGATTACAACTACTTCTTAGAAATGATTTGAACCACTATCCTTGCCTATAGATATTTAACAAGGAGTAGAAATGTGTAATCAAGGTATGGCTATAAAACAGAGCTTAGCCATTTTCAGGTTATATATTTCAACCAACTTGATCCAAAACTTACTTCACAACTCTACATGTAGATGCGAACTTAACCTTCTTGCTGTCTTATCTATGGATATTCGATTGAATTACGTGAAACTGCTGTTTTTGTTAGTGAAAAGGGTCAAATATTGGCAAATACATTCAAGACACTGCAATACATTTCTGGTTTTGAGGTAGATGCTGTTTACAGAGGATATTCTGTATACTAAAAGTGGTGCACAGTTATTATACAGAGCCTTAAAATTGGAAAGAAAACTTTACGGTTCCCATAGCAAAGCCAGATCAGAAAAGAATATAATTTTCACATAGTACGGGCAATCTAAAAACTCAAGATGAATGAAGACAAGCTTCTTTAAATCATTTTTAGAGATGAATCAATAATTGAAATGGAAAGTTATCAATAAATGCCAGGGATTATTATGTGAATAATAATGATAACCCTCTTATCTTTTGAAGCACAAAGAAATAAATGACTTTTCCAACATTACCTAAACCAGTTTTTCATCTCCCATAAAAATAAGAAATGCCTTGCAACTATCCCTTTCAATGAAGGGCTAGGAAAGCTAAGTGAAGCAAGAAAAACGTGAAAAAAGTCATTGTCTTAAAGTGGACTGTCAGGGCCTGGCACACAGTAGGTGCTCAATTAAATACTTATTTGAACGTCTAATGTATTAAGATTCTTTGACTGAAGGTTATACACTCCTGCATAATCTTTATTAAAGAACCACTAATGTAAATACCAGATATGTGTCAAAATTCACAAATGTTTTAAGACAGATTTTTTTTGTACTTACCTCAGCAGAGTTGTGATACTGAATGAAGGTTGCAGAAATGGCATGGCTGAAGGGGTCCCCTGCCTTGGTTACCATGTCTTGCCTCACAAGAAGAGCCAGATCCACTAACTAGAAGATCAGAAGAATGAAAGTCACATAGCTAGAAATAATCATGAATGCCACTGAAGTGGCAAACCTAAAAGCAATACATGCTGAATGTTACTGATAATCCTGCTTGCCTAAAAATCTATATTGTAGACATGAGCACACACTTTCATTGACTGGTGAATGGACCTAGTCATGATATATTCTGACTTTTTAGGAGAGTAGTTCTCAAAATTTATTTCACAGTCACTAGTGCAGATTTCTGGGCTTTAAGTCCAGAGATTCTAATTCAGTAGGTCTGTTTTAAGCATATAGTCTAGGAATTTGCTTATTTTATTTTATTTTATTAATTTTTGAAACGGAGTTTCACTCTTGTTGCCCAGGCTGGAGTGCAATGGTGCGACCTCAGCTCACTGCAACCTCGGTCTCCTAGGTTCAAATGATTCTCCTGCCTCAGCCTTCCTGAGTAGCTGGGACTACAGGCGCCCGCCACCATGCCCGGCTAACTTTTTTTTGGTATTATTAGTAGAGATGTGGTTTCACCATATTGGCCAAGCTGGTCTTGAACTCCTGACCGCAGGTGATCCACCCACCTCGGCCTCCCAAAGTGTTGGGATTACAGACAAGAGCCACCGCGCCTGGCCAGAATTTGCATTTTAAACAAGAACCAAGGAGATGCTGATGCCTGTGGTCTAAAGACCACATCTTGAGAAAGTCTTTTAGAGGGCGAGATTCCAGACCCAGAATTTGGTAAGTACTCCTAAATTCTCACATATGTAGAAAGGTGTTTTTCAAAGCTCAAAAATAATCTCTAAACAAGGCAGATGTGGACTTGAGTTCAATGTCAAGAAAAAGCATGCAGGGATTCCATTTCTCATTAAGATAAAGGTACAGGAAACTCTTTTTTATCCTAGCATCCACTTGAATTGAGGATGCAGAGACACATAACTGAACTAAATTTTAGAAAATGATATAAATGCCACAGGAGAGAATTCATGGCTGTTATTACTGGTAGAGCAGCAGGGAGAAGAAGAATTGATCATGGGCAGAGATAAAGAAAAACCAGCCAGTGTGGCCCGATATGACAGATTAGAATTCTTACCTGTGCCACAGTTTCATACGCTAAATATGCTAAGATTTCCATTGCGACAACATTGGGTTTTATCTCCATACTGCTGCAGTCCAACCAGTCTCGAAATTTGGAAGCTTTTTTGGCTGGCCATTTAAAAAAAACAAGTGCAGAAATTTTAATTTTTAAAGTGTTTTAATACTGCACATTACTATCACAAAATTTAAAAAAGTATACTCAGAATTGTACACAAAAAATAATGCACATAAAATGCATAATTAATGTCTAGATATTCTGGCCCCAAGAAATCCAAGTTTTAACTCTCAGTTATAAGGCAACACAATGGTTGTTTTCAACAACTCTCTTACGTATTTGGGTCTTTTATTTTACACCTATGCTATATGACATAGTATATTAAAGCATTTAATGTTTAATACTTCTCACACTGTCAGATTTACCATTGGCTACAGCTCATGTTACAACAAGAAGTCAGAAGATGTTCTTGTCTGATGTAACCTTAATTTACTCATATAGACAGAAAATCTTGCAAGAAGGAACCTGTGATGAAAAAAGAAACATACAGAAACTATTGCTAATACTTTTCAAAAATATTCTCTAGTCTCAGAAGAAAATGGCAGATAGCAGGCAGGATTAACTTGCAGCTCCCACTTGGATGGGTAGAGCAGCACGTGGAGACCCACACTGTGAACTTTTGCTCCAAGAACTACCGTAGGAATATACCAGGAAAGCCAAGAGCCACAGACCCCTTGAAGGAGGTGGATCACCGCTGCAGGCTCTGTGGGACGCAGAGGAACTGTGAGTAGGCTTGCTTTCTCAGCTAGGAAGCCGGTAGCCTGGGGAAAGTTCTCAGCCCTGCTCACCAGCTGCCTGGAAATAAAGTTGGTGCTGTTACGGGCAGAGGGCATGGTGGAGTGAGACCGGCCTTTCGGGCTGTGGGCTGCATGGGAGCTGGGTGAGGCCTGCGGCTGCTGGCTTTCCCCCACTTCCCTGGCGACCTGCGTGGGGCAACAGAGGCAGCCATAATGCCCCTGGCAACGTAACTCCCTTGTTCTAGAAGCCACACCCTCATCCCCCACAATAGCCGCAGCAAGCCCCGCCCACGAAGAGTCTGAGCTCAGACATGCCTAACGCTGCCTCCAGCTCATGGCAACCCAAATATCCTATACTCTCACTTATAACTGAGAGCTAAACTATGAGGACGCAAAGGCATAAGAATGATACAATGGAATTTGGGGACTCAGGGGAAAGGGTAGGACGGGGGTGAGGGATAAAAGACTGCGCATTGGGTACAATATGCACACTGCTTGGGTGATGGGTGCACCAAAATCTCAGAAATTGCTACTAAAGATTCATGTAGGCTGGGCGTGGTGGCTCACGCCTGTAATCCCAGCACTTTGGGAGGCCGAGGCGGGCGGATCACGAGGTCAGGAGATCGAGACCATCCTGGCTAATATGGTGAAACCCCGTCTCTACTAAAAATACAAAAAAAATTAGCCAGGCATGGTAGTGGGTGCCTGTAGTCCCAGCTACTTGGGAGGCTGAGACAGGAGAATGGCGTGAACCTGGGAGGCGGAGCTTACAGTGAGCCGAGATGGAGCCACTGCACTCCAGCCCGGGCGAGTGCGAGACTCCGTCTCAAAAAAAAAAAAAAAGATTCATGTAACTAAACACCACCGGTTCCCCCAAAAAACCTACTAAATAAATACGTTTAAAAAAAGTGTCTAGGTCGGGCGTGGTGGCTCACGCCTGTAATCCCAGCACTTCGGGAGGCCAAGGTGGGCAGATCACGAGGTCAAGAGATGGAGACCATCCTGGCCAACATGGTGAAACCCCATCTCTACTAAAAATACAAAAAATTAGCTGGGCGTGGTGGTGCGTGCCTGTAGTCCCAGCTACTCGTGAGGCTGAGGCAGGAGAATTGCTTGAAACCGGAAGGCGGAGGTTGCAGTGAGCCGAGATGGCGCCACTGCACAACAACAGCGAAACTGTCTCAAAAAAAAAAAAAAAAAAAGTGTCTATTACCAGAATGGCTCAAAGTTGTAAATTTAAAGTTAAATAAACTGACATCTGGTCTAATCTAAGCCTGTGGTTACATTTTTTCTGATTATGAAGATGTCTAAATTCTTAAGCATGACTCAAAACCATCCAGACTGATTCCAAGCAGCCTTTAGGATATTTCCCTATTAAACCATCACCTGGCCTTGAATCTTTTCCTCTGTGTGTCTACTCCTACTCCTTTCCTTCCATGGAATGCTCTGCCATCACTCTTCTTCATTCATATGAATCTTGATCATACAGGCCAAAGGTATACTTCCCTACTCTAGCCATTTATTGAACACTGATACCATCAGATATTCTTTCACAAATGCTTATAATTTCTTAAGCCATATTACAAATTTTTGTGGGAGAAGACCATGCCTTATGTCTCTGCATGTGTAATAGTACCAAGCATATACAGAACCAAGCACATATGTAACCTTTAGTTAAATATCTCTACACTGCCACAGTGCTAAGCAGTCTAATTTGATATAGGGACTTCATTAGACATTATTCATTTAACTAGTAACCTAGAGGGAAAGATTGATAGTGAAGATTTTATGAAATCTGTAAGATTTTCTTTATAATCCACTGATTATTCTTTTGATTAATCTGGCCCCACAGGTCTATAAAACACTTAATAGTAACTCAAAGCATGATATTTTGATCCTTCTATATAGAATCTTCAAGGATTCCACATACAGAAGAGTTCTCTTTTAAATAAATCATGGAAAACATTAAGTCCTGCTATCGAAGCATATACCCAAAGCTGTCAAATATGGCAGAATTATGATAATCCCCCTTAAAGCTATCTCCCCAAAGTAACAAATCTTCCAAATACTTTCTGACATACAACATTCCATCTAACTAGTATGCTGCGATAGCTCACAAACACTTGTTTAACATCTGTGGAATACTTCTGAAGTTAAAGTTAACAGGCAGCAATTTGGCAAGATCAATGAGATGTACATTAATCACTTACCTCCTTGACAGATCTTTAGGACAGAAACAGATATTTTGTGACTGTGCTCTAAACAGTTGATTTTAAAAGTGAGGGAAAGGATCATTATTAATATTCAGTTGGATCTATCCACATAACAGAATTAGCTTCCTTGCTAGACTGTAACCACCGAGAATGCAGGGACAAGGACCATATATCTCCAACTGTATCCCTAGCACCTAGAATACTGCCTGGCATTAGCAGACTCACAAGAAATATTTCCAGAAGAAATGAATAAATGAATGAAGTATTTTTTAAATAAAAGAGTAGAGTCCAAACTTTTCTATTCATCAAAAGACATGCATAGAAGTCCAAAAACCACTTGGGTTATTGCTGTTCCACCAAGTGGTGGAGATTCTTTGAGAGCTAATTCCTTCCCTGTCACCTGGAGAAGGATGGCTTTAGAGCCTGACCCTTCCAAGGTATTGTTGGTTCCAGCAAAAGAGGCACAGATAACTCTAGTTAAGACAGTTTGTTTTCATCAAGAGGTGAGAGGGGCCTCAGAATAAACAAGTTCCTTCTCCTTCGCCCCTCTTCCCAACGTATCAGGAGAAACAACCTGGAAATTGACTAACAAACAGAATCCTGAGCAATGGTCAAAAGTTCCTAGGATTATTAGCTTTGTAATACTACCTGGATTTTCAGCCTGCGCTGAACTTAAAAAGCAACTTTACATGATAATTTCATATGGAAATTTAAGGTTAATCTCACATACTTTTTATCTTTCTTATCAATGATCACTAACAAAATTTAAGTTTCTTGCAATAGTCCATTCTCTCATGCCTGCATACTAGTCAGTGATTTCTATCCCATCCCTTCCCAACAGTCTTTCCACTCCCAGTCCTTTCCTTAGGGTCCTCTGGAATGCTCATTCCACTCAGAAGAAACTACTTTGCAACTTCAACCTAATTGAAAATAGCCTTCTTCAGAGGGCATGGTTTTCCCTGGAAACTTCCCTAGCAGGAGTTCCTTATTCCTTTCCTTTATACATATTTATGAGCAACTACTTTGGCCAGTGTGTTCATTTCCCCATATAAGGGGGGACCTGGCGTCAATGTCTTCATTCTCTTAGTTTCTTCCACAGGAAACACACATAATAAGTAGACTGACAGCAAACTTCTACCAACAACAGGGGCCAAAAGACAAGTGAATCATGTCTTAATAAGTTAACTATCAGCTTACTATTTCCTACCCAACTAAACAATCATTTAAGTATGGGGGCAAAATAAAGACATTTAAGAAAAAAAATGGGTGTTTTTAAATTTGTACAGAGCTGTAGGAAAAAATGACATTAGGCCAAGAAGGAAAGTTTAAGTACTTATCAATGTTTTTTTTTTTTTTTTTTTTTTTTTGAGACGAGTCTCACCCTGTCCCCCAGGCTGATAGTGCAATGGCACGATCTCGGCTCACTGCAACCTCCACCTCCCGGGTTCTAGTGACTCTCCTGCCTTGGCCTCCCAAGTAGCTGGGATTACAGGCATGCACCACCACGCCTGGCTTGTTTGTTTGTTTGTTTGTTTGTATTTTTAGTAGAGACAGGGTTTCACCATGTTGGTCAGGCTGGTCTCTAACTCCTGACCTTAGGTGATCCACCTGCCTCGGCCTCCCAAAGCGCTAGGATTACAGGCATGAGCCACCGTGCCTAGCCAAATATTTAACAATTTTAAAAACTTTAAGTCATGGATGTATATCAAAAAAAAGATAGCAACTGAAATAGTACAAAGAGAATATAGGACTTACAAACTAGCAGAGGAAAAAGAAATGAAGAAAACCCAATCAACATAGAAATACAACATAGAAAAGGAGGAGAAAAAGCAAATTAAAAAGCACAGAAATTTAAAACACAAGACAGCATATACAATATCAGTAATTAAATCCATATAAATTAAACTAATCAATTAAAATACACAGAGCCTCTCTGATTACAAACAAAATCTAAATAAAACCAAATATAAAATAAAAAGTTGAAAGTAAAGGACTGGAAAATAATTTATCAATTATACATTTTAACTATAGATTATAAATTTTAATGATTTAAATTATTATAAATTATTCTTTATGATTATGAGCTTTGTGTGTCAATAGTAATATCAGATTTTAAAAGACTTTAAGAGAAATAACTCTCTGACTTATATACATATGAAAACAAAAGACTGAATTGTGAATTAGATTAGTGTGCCGATGCTACAGCTTACCCTCAGCCTATAAAGTTACAGACTCATTATTTTAAAATGTACCAGTAATTCCAGGGATGGCTATGATCAAATACTTAAGAAGATACATACGGCAGGACCACAATTCCTGTATCTTGGTAATTTATTAGAAGGAGAAGAATGAAAAGAGCATAACACTCTGACGAGTGCAGGAATAGCTTCTGAATTTGCTGACCCACGTGGATTAAAGCATTCTCAACCACAGTATTTTGCCATATAAAACAGATTTCCCCACCAAGGTTTCATAATAAAACACCTATGGGCACCATATATAAATAGTTTTAAATGACCAAGTCCTTCCACTCTAAAGAAAAGAAAATTAAACATAATACACTGTTTATACTATAGTTATTTTATACAGAAAGGGAAAATATTATTTTTTTAATCTACTATAGTTTATTATTGAGTTAAAAACAAAACATGGGCCGGGCACAGTGGCTCACCTGAGGTCAGGAGTTCAAGACCACCCTGGCCAACATAGTGAAACCCCGTGTCTATTAAAAATACAAAAATTAGCTGGGTGTGGTGGTGCATGCCTGTAATCCCAGCTACTCAGGAGGTTGAGGCAAGGAGAATCACTTGAACCCAGGAGGAGGAGGAGGAGGAGGCTGCAGTGAGCCGAGATCGCACCACTGCACTCCAGACTGGGCAACAGAGTGAGATTCCATCTCAAAAAAAAAAAAAAAAGAACAAAAGCAAAACAAAACAAACAAAAACAAACAAACAAAAAAACATGAAGTAACTGAAAATCTGATTTTCAAAGAGAAGGCATATTAGGAGACTTTAAGATTATGAGTTTTAGTGTGAAAGTAGTATGTCTGTTCCTTTAAGTGAATTAAATTTAAAATATAATTTAAAAAAATAGTTCAATTGCACTAAATGTTACTTTATAAACTGGAGGTTGATACTTATAAAGACTTGAATGCCATTTTTAAACCTAAAAATTACAATACAAAACCTTTCATTTGCTGAAATTGCCATGATCTGAAGTGCCATTTACTTAATGCTTCACAGATGTACGATGCCAAGTTGTTAGTCAAATTGGAAAGTATATTTAGTCAGAAAAAAAAAATCTTCCAAAACATGTTTTCCTATATTTTACTGACATTTACATGGGATACTATGCAATGTGTCATTTATTTGCACTTTATAATCTATAAATGAAGCTCTCCCTTTCTTTTTCCAAATCAAATATGCTGTTATTGTGACCACATAATAGCTTTCCATTTAAAGACACCATTGTTTCTATAATCCCTCAGACCATGGTCATGTGCTACTTTGTCATATTTTTGACTGGACTTTTCATCACACTTTCTTCTTTGACCTTTACCCCGAGAGCCTTAGTCACAACTGAAACTTTGCTGTAAGGATGTTTTGCTACACAATCTAGCTCACTATTACGAGTCATTATACACTTTCAATAAGCTGATGTGCAGTGATGTGAAAGTACTAATTTTACCACGAGGTTACTAGTGTTACTAGAGCATGTACTAATAAATTTGGCTAACACTGAATACATGCCACGGTAGGAGGTTAGACAAAAATGGAAGAGACCAGTGATATGTTCCTTTGTGGTAATGAGTATACATAAAGGAAAATAATTAATATTAGGGTCCTTTAAATGTCATGACTACTATTAGAGTCCATTATGGATCAAATGCAATCAGAAATACTAGTGTAAATATGACTAGGAAACTAGAAATTAAAATGGAAATATTAAGACAATGGAATTTTTATGATTAAAAGTACTGTAAATAATTACCATTGCACTCTGTATATTACCAGCACCACTTAAGACCTCTTAATGTTATTAACTGCAAAGCAGTACAATGTAGGAAAATCGTTTATAGGCTCCCCACAATGTAGAGGTTGTTTGTATAGCACTTACAACTACACATATATTAAATCCACCAATTTCTAAGAAACAGATCCTGTCATACTTTAGTACATCTATAACACAAATCTCTTATGCATAAAATTAAGCAAAGTTAAATAGTTACTTACAGAAACTTAATTGTCGACTTTCACAGAATTCTGCATATTGAGCTGAATCCATAATTCGAGTTTGTCTTTCTGCTCTCTAAAAGATAAAAATACATAACATTTTTTAAAGCAAGCAGATTATTATATATGTTTTCACAGCTTAAACTTAGAATTGAAGTACCATTTTCCTTTCCTTATTCCAGGTGAACAGGGTAATACTACCACATAGATCATGATACATAAAATCACAATAACTAACACTAGTTGTGAAGCTGGTGTCTTTTGGAAATAAAGTTTAAATATTACTTTCTGCTCCTTTGTTATTGAAACTAAAACTAAAGGACCTCACATCTAAATTTTCTCACTTGTATCATCCTTTTAAAGAAAAAGAAAATGATGAGGGAATAATAAACCAAACAGAAAAACTGTTACAAATATTATTGTCAATCTGCTTTAAAGCTGTGATGTTCAATATTAAACAAGAATCAGTGAATGGAATCCATATATTCCCTTTCAGTTAGAATCTGGGGCCACAGTTGACAAATCCATATTTTAGATTGCAAGAAAATAAAGAAAAAGGTAAACACAATACAGATCCTTTAATCTGAGTCCAGGTATGATTCACTTGGTATAGTTTCATTTGTGGAGTTTTTGATTCAGTATAGCAGATGTTTACTGCTTCACTGTCCCACAAGAGGTAGGATAATTATAATTCATCCATAGTTTGGTGGGAAAGAATATGACCACTTCCGCTTCCTTGGTAAGGAGAGCATTTTGAAATGAGACAGGCTGGTACTTCTTGGAATGAATTTCTGCCCAGCGAAGAAAAAAAAAAATCCCTGAGATTTAATTTTTTTTTTCTGTTGTGGAAGAACTTTCAGCAAGTTACCTTTACCATCGTTGTTAGAGCACATAAGTACCATTTCTTCTAATGTCTGTGGATGTTTTTGTATTTTTGAAATAGAAATTATTCTTTTTTCTTTTATTTGTGTGAGTAGTCCATTCCAATGATAGGTCAGTTGATGGAATGAATAATGGTGTACTAACTGGAGCTTAATAGAGAATATAGATGGGGCAGTAGGAGTTAAGGTAAAAATTACTAGTCACTACTGTGGTTCCTTCTAAGACCAATGACTGTTTTTCCCCTTCCTTATTTTCTGTCTCCCTTTTTTCTTTCTCTCCCTCTCTCCCTTCCTTCATTCCTTACCTCCCACACATCCACATACTCACAAATCCAAGTCTATCTTGGTTATTTACCCACTAGGTTCAAGTATCCTTTTTGGGCATATACAAACATTTTATATATATATACATATAATGTATATATGTATGTGTATATATATACACATATAAAGATAAATATATAAATTATATATGTACACATATATACACATAAATTTCTTTTTTTATATATATACACAAACACACATATATGTATATATGTATGTACACATCTTCTTGTGCATGTGTCAGAAATATCACGTCTCGGCTGGGTGTGGTGGCTCACGCCTGTAATCCCAGCACTTGGGAGGTCCAGGCAGGTGGATCACTTGAAGTCAGCAGTTCGAGATCAGCCTGGCCAACATGGCAAAACCCTGTCTCTACTAAAAATACAAAAATTAGCTGGACATGGGTCTGTAATCCCAGCTACTTGGAGGGCTGAGGCAGGAGAATTGCTTGAACCTGGGAGGTGGAGGTTGCAGTGAGCTGAGATCACGCCACTGCACACCAGCCTGGGTGACAGAGTGAGACTCTGTCTCAAACAAACAAACAACCAACCACACAACCACGTCTCCTTAAGAGTATATTATTGGGTTAATTTTTATTTACTTGGAAGTATTTTTTGATATTTAAATGCATGATCTAGTTTTAGCCCTCTTTTTAATGTATCTGACACATGACTCAATAAATGTTTCCTGATGAAAATAGGAAGCAAGAAAGGGAGAATTTATTTATGTGTTTTGAACATTACAAAAAAAGTTGCAGCTGGGCACGGTGGCTCATGCCTATAATCCCAGCACTTTGGAAGGCTGAGGCGGGTGGATCATGAGGTCAGGAGATTGAGATCATCCTGGCTAACACGGTGAAACCCCATCTCTACTAAAAATATAAAATATTAGCCGGGTGTGGTTGCATGCGGCTGTAGTCCCAGCTACTCGGAGGCTGAGGCAGGAGAATCGCTTGAACTCGGGAGGCAGAGGTTGTAGTGAGCCGAGATCGCGCCACCGCACTCCACCCTGGGAAACAGAGGGAGACTCCGTTTCAAAAAAAAAAATTGTTAATGTGTTTATTTAAATAAACTCTCTAAGACTGATAATACTAACGTTAATTTGTATCTATGTACGTATGTTTGTGTATATATATCTGTTTGTCTGTGTCTCACTATAGCAGGAACTGCTCAGGTTTGAATTTCTAGCTCCTAGGAAAATATCTGACACATGGTAAATAAGCAATAAACATTTGTTGGATGAACAAATGCGACTGTTTTATTCCACAGGGCAAATGACTATCACCATAATGGAACTAGATCGAGAATGATTATCTAATGATTCCTACATACCATCTCTGCTGCTCTCCAGCTTGGTAGCCTCCTCCAACCAATAAATGGCTGGACAGAAAAGATTTGGATAACTATGGAAAAAGAATGTTCCTAAAGGGATTCTTAACACTAACTTTTTCTTCCACCAAGTTGGACAACCAAGATTTGGCCTCTGCATATATGCTTACATAGCTGATGTATTGGCAATAAGTGTTTCTAGAAATGAGAGGTAGCAAAATTTATCGTCAGAGGTTAAGGTTGCCAGAATTGCCAGCTACAATATTTCAAAGATATCCATAAACATCTGAAAGACTAAATTATTATGGCAAGCCTCATTCCTTTCAGACACCCTCTCCAATGCCTATTCTCTTTTCTTCATTAAGCATCCTAGTTCTTTTTTAATTCCTCCAGCATTGAAGCAGTAAACTTTGATCTGAGGAGCCCCACAAATCTGACCCTAGGGTATATATAAGAAGCCATTTATCCAGTGCCTAGCACACAGGAAACACTCCACGCAAAGCAGCTGACTCAACAGCAAAGACTTATAGACAATACAAAATCATGGCTTAGAAACAGAAGGCAGCTTAAAGTTTATCTTGTTCAAATCTCTTCAATTCAAAGGGAATTGAGGCTCAGAGAAGTGATTTGTCAAAGGTGGACTAAGTTAGAATTCAAGCTCAGGACTCCCAATTCCTAAGTCAGCCTATTTTCATTATAAAAAGCTGTCTTCAACTAATGGTAATTTTTTATTCCAATGTTTTCCTTTGGGATGCTCTAAATTTCATATATTGTCTTACTAAAACATGTCATGTAGCTCCTACAATTAACATGCTCAAACTATTCATAAGAAAAAGAAATTAGCGAGGCCCTGGGTCAGCAAATGACGTACAAGCTGGGGGTAATCTAATGAAGAGTGTAGAAACTGTAGTGTATCTGATAGTGCAAGCACGTCACAGGTGTGTAGAGATACTGATTCCATTCACTCTCTGGATGCTGAACGAAGCTGAGGTAGCAGAACCCCTAGGCTGGTATCTGCTACCAGCTGCCTTGTCCATTTACCTTGGTGGGTGTTAAAAATATTATCATTTTCTATGTGTGCCATGATGTGAGAAAGACTGGAAGCACTGTACTAATACTAATGTCCTTGAGTATTACATGATATAACACATGAATGGTATTCACAGCATAGTCAAGGGGGTTCATGAAATCAGAGATTCTTTGAGCTATATATGCACTGACTTGGATTTGAAGATGATGAAGATGATTTGGATATGCTTATCACCTAATTTTTGTTTATTCCTCTCTCTTCCCCTGAATTGTTTAAAAAAAATGGAACAAATTTTGGCCAATGATGAAGATGATTTGGATATGCTTATCACCTAATTTTTGTTTATTCCTCTCTTCCCCCAGAATTGTTTCAAAGATACAAAAAAAAGGAACAAATTTTGGCCATATGATCCAAATAATTCAACATCTGAGTATTATATTTTCTCCTGTCCTTCCACTGTCATCTTAAATACTGAGAAAGGGAGTAAATATCTAACTTTCATGAACTGTATGTTCTCCAAATACAGGAACCGTGCTGCTCTTCTAGAGTGCTGAGGCAATGCTTTGCTTGGATTTGCCTGGGCCTCACTAGCTGAATCAAGGGACAGATGAATGGATGGACTAGGACAAAAGAAATGCATTTAAGTACGTGTTGACCGGCCTAAGACCAGAAACTGTAAGAATTAGGATCAAACCGTAATCCAATTTTACAAATCCCAGAGAGACAAGGCAGTTTTAAAGACAAAAATCCATTAAAAAAATCAAGACAGTGGTCAGATATTAAATAAGTGTGGCTCTTATTTTCTGTGGTGCCCTAATTCTACCTTCTCCTCTGCCTCTATTCAGATCACCCATTCTGATCCATACTAAAGTATACACTGGCAGTCCTTTTCTATTCCTTTAAGAAATCTATGGAAAAAGATTCAAGGGGACAATAGCATAGGCCTAGTAAAACATCATGATCAGAATAATGCTTACTCTTTATTGAGATGGTTTTATTTTTAAAATGAACACAATTTTTTTTATTTTTAAAATGAAACTAATAAAACTGCTTATTCTTTGAGATGGTTTTATAAAATAAAATTTATAAAATATTTATATTTATATACATATTTAAAATATTTATAAAGTAAAACCATCTCAATAAAGAGTAAGCAGTTTTATTAGTTTCATTTTACAAATGAAGACACTGATTTAGAGAACTTAAAGGAAAACTTTAAAAGCATACAGTTAATAAAGAGGCAAAACTAGAAGTAAAACTTGGGTCCTAAATACCTACCTCTAAGGTATACAAAGTTTCTCAGAAAACAGTTACTATTCTAGATCATATTACTTGTAATGAAGGTTGTACTCCCTTTAGGCTCTAGTTTCTTTTGAACTAAATATTACAATGCAAACTTAATTTTAAAAGACTTACTTTGGCTATTCCGTATAGTCATTAAACTATAATAAAAAAGACATCATATCATTGTCAAAGGCACTGAAAACACAAATCTCTGAAATAAAAGTCACTGAATAATCACAGATGATTTATCATGGCTTTTATTCATACTGAACATTCTCAAATTACACAATGCTCTCCTATCTCAGACAGCCACATGAATGTAAGGTCATCTTTGGATTAGTCATACTCTTGTATCTGCAAGTCCAGTATGTCTTCTGCTTAATCTGTCAATTCCACCCACTCCCTGGTTTCTTTAGGTGTCAACAACAGCATTCTTGAACATTCATAAAATATGCAACATACTTAGAGGATTTTAGGAAATTAAATCTTACTAGTATTACAATATAGCTAAGTATTATAACATAGGCGCAAATGTGGAGAAACTACTTGTGAAAGAATTATTCCTAAAGTTTTCCAAATACTCAACAGTATTTTAAAATTTAATTGAAATAGCTTTTTAAAAAGGTAAAACAGAATAGTTGGTGACTAGTTGCTTTTCTCACTACCGGGAAGTTACAGCATTTTCTTGTTATTGTAAAACATACAGAGAAGGCTGACTTTTATGCTAGATGAACTCACTTTCTGCGTCCTACTTAAATGAAAACAGAAATGCTAATATCCCTACAGATACAGTGCCTAGTATAATTTGTTTGTTCAATATCGTGAATACAACAAACTCTCGGTACATATTTGTTAATCTGAATTTTCAGTGAAAAGTTTTTATTTCAATTAATGTGAAGTTGATTGTGTCTTTGAAAAATACTTTCAGTACGGACAATCATCATTTGCCCTGTCTATACCACTTTGAGGTGTAAGGCTGGATTACTTATGCAGCATGCAGTTGCATTTAAATTCCGTGTGCTTTCACTGAAGCATTTTTAAAGGTTATGGAAGCTATGTGCTGGCATATCTCTTGGCAGCTTCTCAAGGCACATGGCATTTAACTTTCTTCAGCAACACAAAAACACAGAGCATAACTTTCAAACCAAGATGAGAGTATCTGCTCTCACTTCTACTTCAACATTTTTTTCATTTCTTTTTTGAGACAGGGTCTTGCTCTGTCACCTAGGCTGGTGTGCAGTGACACCATCATGGCTTACTTCAGCCTCGACCTCCCCAGTTTAAGTGAGCCTCCTGCCTCAGCCTCCTGCGTAGCTGGGACTACAGGTGTGTGCCATCAGGCCTGGCAAATTTTTTTCTTATTTTTATAGAGATGAGATCTCTATAAAATTGCCCAGGCTGGTCTTGAATTCCTGGCCTCAAGTGATCCTCCCGCCTCGGCCTCCCAAAGTGCTGGGATTACAGGCATGAGCCACTGCACCTGGCCAAAAAATTTTTTTTAATCTTATTCTGATTACTCTTAAAAGTCTTACAATTGAAATGCAGAGTCCTTTTTGCACGGAAAAGGCAAAATGCCTTTTACCAAAATGGTAATCTACCAACAATCTCATGTTCAATAGGCATTGGTTGTTGAACTTGAAAACTTCAAATGGAGTGGTTGGCAGCAGCATTCAGCAATGCGGCAACATGTAAATTATGAAATGTGTATGCATGTTTATATATGTATAACGTGGTCCACTTGCAGAAGGATAATATTAACAAGTCAGTAAATACCATAGAATGCCGAAGAAACCATATCTCTAACTCACTGTAGGTAAAGAAGCTGAGGTCCAGAAAGGTTAAAGGATTTACTGGGATGGTTGCAGAGGCAATCCAGTACCCCAGTGAGTGCTCATTCTGCTTGCTGGGTCAGTTTGTAATTTGGTAGACTCCTTACCCAAAAGCTAAGTAAGCCTCCCTCAAAACACATGGTAAAGCACCCTTTCTTTTTATTCCACTGCAAAAGTCATCATTTTGGTCCTGGGGTATTGCAACAGCTTCCTAGCTTTCACAGACCTTTCCTCTCCCAACCTATCCTGCATACTAGTATTTTAAATAAAAACATGGAGAAAAGGCCCTCGTACATTGTAAGATTCACTGTAGTAGGCTGCCCTGTGTCCCCACATCACTTTCTTTTCTCTGACTCATAAACAAATGGCTCTAAACTAAGCACTGCATCAAATTTAAGCTCAAATGCCTGACTTCTAATTACAGACATAATCTCGGCCGTTCTACCTCAGCACACATTGTTCTCACTAAAACCAAATTTATTCTTTGTTTTTAGTTAGGTCACCCTTTGTCATATGTGCCATGTACTGCTGCCACCCTGCCACTCCCCCATTACTGTGCTGGCCACCCCTCCCCATCTTCAGGGTCATTTAAATCATTCCCTTTCTTCAAGGTCTTGCGTAGGTCCCACCTCCTCTGGGAAGTTTGTCCAGTTTACACTGATTTCTCTCTTCTGAGATTATTTGTTCTTCTAGATAGTATTATACTCCTTCCTGCACTTTTCTATGTGTGCTACTTTTGTCTCTCCTCAAAGATTAGCTGCAGGAATGTATTATTAATGGAAAAATCAAGTTGCATACTAGAATGCATGTACCTTAATTCCATTTATGTTTGAACACACACACACATATGCACGTGTATGCCTGCAAATACACGGAAAGTCTGGAAGCATATACATTATACTTTTGATAGTATTTATCTCTGGAGGTGAAATTATAGGTAACTTTAACTTTTCAGTGACACATTTCAGTAATTTTTTTTTAACAGTGAATTACAAACAGAAAAAGCATTTCAAAAGTAAAGAAATCTTCTTTCCTCTTGAGTTAATTTTGCTTGACTTACAGGAAGTCATTAACTGTGCACACATAAAAATAACCAAAGCAGTTACCCAAGAGGCAGAAAATCACAGAGAAACAGCAGAGGCTTGAATATATGTTTTTAGAAAAAAAATCAAAAAGCAAAAACACACATACGCACACAAAGGAGAAGGTCATGCAATATTTAAGGGACCAACTCAGAATCCTGACTGATGAAGTAGAAACCAAAAGTTCATTTAGGTTTGACCTGCAATTTTCACTGAATTATATCGACTTGAATAGAAATGCAGTATATTTTCTATATCACAGCCTTAAAAAATAGGTTTCCAGTGGTGCTAATTTGTTTCCCCAGAGTGGCATTCATAATATACCAATTTTACATGTCCAAGGTATTAAGAATGTCTTACAGTAATTATATGAAGTTTCCTAAAGAAAGAGCTGTAGACCCTAGAAGATTCAAAGGATTTAAAAGAAATTTTGTGCTGAAAGTGAGTAATCCTCAGCAAGTACAAAGCATCAGTGATTGAGAAACACACAAAAAGATATTTGTGCTACTATGACATAATAGAGTTGTTTCAAAATATTGAATTCAGTTTTTTTATCTATATCCTATGGGTCTAAATATATTAATTAATGTCATCATAGGAGCTTTACCTTTTTTATACATTTTAAACTATCAAGAGTGGGCATTAATTGGTTATATAATGAAAAATATAGTTATTAAAATCAAACTAATAAATTTAAAAATGTTTTAATGCCCATTAAAAATTTTTAATCTAAATTTATTAAGCCAGTAATGGGGAAAAAAACCATATGTAATAAAATATTTCCCATCTTGGGATAAAATGTGTGCTAAGAAAAGTATCATTTTTAAAACAACCTAGTGCCATACAACCTAATTACCTGTCAAGTTGTAAATCCCAGTGTTTAGTGTTAGTACCAATTTTTGCTAATGTTTCCTTAAAGTTGTAAATATGCTCTGGAATAACTCGGTTGGCAAATAACATAAAAAGCCATGTGAGTTTCTTCCCAAACTATTTCTTTTAAGTAATAGAACACTGACTTTGACTTTTTGCTTTCCTGATTAAGGATGTTACAACCCTTTTTTTTTTTTTTTGGTGATTTTTATTTGGCTATATATAAAAAAGTGAACATGCTAGTTTAATATGTGTAAAATCTTCAGGCATTTTGAATAACATTCCTAAAAATTCTCAGAGGTTTACATAATATCTAGATGAGCTGAAAGGCTTTACAGTACAGCAAGCACATAGGGATATGGTTAAATATTTTGGTCATTTTGGGTAAAACTTTAGAATACTGCCTGAAAAATATATAAAGCCATTAATTCATAAAATTTAGTTCATACTTTCTCTTTAATCTTGAGTTAGAACTGCAGATCTTTCCATCTTGGTTTAGGCCAGATCAAATTCTCAAGTAGTCAAATATGCACACTTTATGGAGTCTGGCTTTACTTACATAGAATAAAAGTCTAGCATCTTTAAGGTAAAATCTTGTGAAAAGGGAAGCCTGTCAGTGCAGCATGGCTCTCACCATCCTCCCCAAGGATACACAGAATTCTGTAAAGAACAAAGGAGCCCTGCTTGCAATCTCCCTTTGTTGCTACTATGTGATTTATCTTAGTTTTTTCAGTAAGGACTTTTTCTAAACATGTGAAAATAAAAATTTTTATTGCAGATTAAGTCATCAGTTAATTCCCTCTAAGCATTTTCCATCAGCTCTATCTTTAAAATATAACTAAAATAAACCACTTTCATCACTTTCTAGGGTCACTGATACTACTCTAGTCCAAGCCACCATCATCAACTCTCCTCTGGATTACTCTATTAGTCTGTTCTCATGCTGCTATAAAGGACTGCCTGAGACTGGGTAATTTATAAAGGAAAGAAGTTTAACTGACTCACATTTCCACAGAACTGGGGAGGCCTCAGGAAACTTATAATCATGGCAGAAGGGGAAGCAAACACATCCTTCTTCACGTGATGGCAGGAAGGAGAAGTGCCAAGCAAAAGGAGGAAAAGCCCCTTATAAAAACATCAGATCTCCTGAGAACTCACTCACTATGATGAGAACAGAAGCATGGGGGTAACTGCCCCCCATGATTCAATGACCTCCCAATGGGTCCTTCCCATGACACATGGGGATTATGGGAACTACAATTCAAGATGAGATTTGAGTGGGGACACAGCCAAACCATATTAATTCCACCCCAGCTCCTCCCAGATCTCATGTCCTCACATTTCAAAACCAATCATGCCTTCCCAACATCCCCCAAAGTCTTTTTTGTCTGTTTGTTTTTTCTTGAGACGGAGTCTCACTCTGTCGCCCAGGCTGGAGTGCAGTGGTGCAATCTCGGCTCACTGCAAGCTCCACCTCCTGGGTTCATGCCATTCTCCTGCTTCAGCATCCCGAGTAGCTGGGACAACAGGTGCCTGCCACCACGCCCGGCTAATTTTTTTTGTATTTTTAGTAGAGACGGGGTTTCATCATGTTAGCCAGGATGGTCTCTATCTCCTGACCTCGTGATCTGCCCACCTCGGCCTCCCAAAGTGCTGGGATTACAGGCATGAGCCACTGCGCCCAGCCAACATCCCCCAAAGTCTTAACTCATTCCAGCATTAACCCAAAAGTCCAAGTCCAAAGTCTCATCTGAGACAAGACCAGTCCCTTCCACTTACAAGCCTGTAAAATCAAAGACAAGTTAGTTACTTCCTAGATACAATGGTGGTACAGGCACTGGGTAAACACACCCATTCTAAATGGGAGAAATTGGCCAAAATGAAGGTGTTACAGGCCCCACATAAGTCCAAAATCCAGTGGGGCAGTCAAATCTTAAAACTCCAAAATGATCTCTTTTGACTCCATGTCTCATATCCAGGTCTCACGGATTCAAGAGAGGTGGGGTCCCAGGGCCTCTTGTCAGCTACGCCCCTGTGGCTTTGTAGGGCACAGCTCCCCTCCCAGATGCTTTCATGGGCTGGTGTTGAGTATCTGCGGCTTTTCCAGGAACACAGTGCAAGCTGTCAGTGGATCTACCATTCTGGGATCTGGAGAATGGTGGCCCTTTTACAGCTCTACTAGGCAGTGCCCCAGTAGGGACCTGTGTGGTGGCTCCAACCCCACATTTCCTTTCTGCACTGCCCTAGTAGAGGTTTTCCAGGAGGGCTCTGCCCCGGCAACACACCCCTGCCTAGACATCCAGGTGTTTCCATACATCCTCTGAAGTCTAGGTGGAGGTTCCCAAACCTCAATTCTAGACTTCTTTACTCCCACAGACTCAACATCATGTGGAAGCTGCCAAGGCTTGGGACTTGCACCCTCTGAAGCCACAACTCTTTTAGCCATGCTGGGACACAGGGCACCAAGTCCCAAGACTGCACAAAGCAGCAAGGCCCTGGGCCTGACTCATGAAACCATTTTTTCCTCCTATGCCTCTGGGCCTGTGATGGGAGGGGTTGCCGTGAAGACCTCTGACATGCCTTGGAGACATTTTCCCCTGTTTTGGCAATTAACATTTTGCTCCTCATTATTTATGCAAATTTCTGCAGCAGGCTTGAGTTTCTTCTCAGAAAATAGGTTTATCTTTTCTATCATATCACGAGGCTGCAAATTTTCCAAAGTTTTATGCTCTGGTTCCCTTTTAAACATAAGTTCCAATTCCAAAGTGTCTCTGTAAATACATAAAACTGAATACTTTTTACAGCACCCAAGGAACCTCTTGAATGACTTGTTGCTTAAAAATTTCTTCTGCTATATACCCTAAATCATCTCTCCCCAGTTCAAAGTTCCACAGACCTCTAGGGCAGGGACAAAATGCTGCCAGTCTCTTTGCTAAAACACAGCAAGAGTCACCATTATTTTAGTTCCCAACAACGTCCTCATCTCCATCTGGGACTTCATTGTTTACATTACTGTCAGCATTTTGGTCAAAGCCATTCAACAAGTCTGTAGGAAGTTCCAAACTTTCCTACATCTTCATGTCTCCTGAGCCCTCCAGGTCTCTAGGAAGTTTCAGACTTTCCCATATTTTCCTGTCTTCTTCTGAGGCCTCCAAACTGTTCCGACCTTGGCCTGTTACCAACTTCCAAAGTCACTTCCACATTTTCAGGTATTTTTACAGCAGCACACCACTACCTGGTACCAATTTCCTATATTAGTCTGTTTTCACACTGCTAATAAAGACATACCAGAGATTGGGTAATTTATAAAGGAAAATGGTTTAATTGACTCACAGTTCTGCAGGGCTGGGGAGGTCTCAGGAAACTTACAATCATGGCAGAAGGGGAAGCAAACACATCCTTCTTCACATGGTGGCAGCAAAGAGGAGAAGCCCCTTATAAAACCATCAGATCTCCTGAGAACTCACTCACTACCATGAAAACAGCATGGAGGTAACAGCCCCCATAATTCAATTACCTTCCACCACGTCCCTCCCACGACACGTGAGGATTATGGGAACTACAATTCCAGATGAGATTTGGGTGGGGACACAGCCAAACTGTATCAATTGCTATAACAGACTCCTAATGAGTCTTCCTGCTATGGCTCACATATATTAGGTAACTTGTCCAAGGTTGCTAAGCAATGTGTGCTGCAATCTGAAATGAGATCTGTCTTACTCTAAAGTTTATGCTCTTTTTACTACAAAAGGGGTTTGGCTACGTGTGTATATGCTGGGTGGGGTAGGTGTATGTGAACATTTGAAAATATGTATTTGTGTGTATATATATTCATATATACATATGTTTGTATATATAAATATACATATGTCTGTATAACTATATACACACATATATGTATAATGTGTGTGTATAAAGTGTGTGTGTTTGTGTTTGTGTAATTTAAGAGATACCTTATGGAACCCTCATAAATAAAGGTGCTGAAACCAGAGATGCTTTGATAGAGGTGAGGGAAGAAGACTCACAGTCCTCCAATATTCTTTCTCCTCTGCAAAGTACTTCTCAATGAAATACCAAAAACTGCAAAACACAACTTGAAAACTACTGTACTATACACATTGCCTTCCCTTCAAGGAGTAAGCATTGTGCTTCTGGTTTCAAAACAGAGGCCATTTCACAGGAAGATCATGGTACCAAAGGAAAAAGTAATCCCCACACACCAGACAAAGTGACCTTTTAAAAATGCAAATCATGCTGTGTCATTTCTATCAAAACCCTCCTTGGTCCTGACATCATGGTCTGTTGCAAAAATGACAGGCTATCTATAAAGCACTTAGGAAAAACTGCTCCTAAAACAGACTAGAACAAATGTTGCTATATTTAACTTTCCTGAGTCAATACAATAAGACCTCTCTTCACCTCTGATAAAAATTCTATACCCTATGTGGAAGCTACCCTACTGCTGCCAGAAATGTTAATGAGTAGCAGAGATAACTGGCTCAATGATGTATTAAGATGACCAGTTTATTGGGAAGCCGAGGCAGGTGGATCACCTGAGGTCAGGAGTTCGAGACCAGCCTGACCAATATGGTAAGACCCCGTCTCTACTAAAAATACAAAAATTAGCTGGGCATGGTGGTGGGGGCGTGTAATCCTAGCTACTCGGGAGGTTGAGGCAGGGGAATCACTTGAACCCAGGAGGCGGAGGGTGCAGTGAGCAGAGATCGGGCCACTGCACTCCAGCCTGGGTGACACAGCAAGACTCCATCTCAAACAAACAAACAAACAAACAAACAAACAAAGATGACCAGTTTATAGCTTTTACTATCTGTAATCTACCTTCTTAGTTTCACTCTCCCAGTTTATAAATATTTTAAAAGTTGACTCTTTATATAGAAAACCATAAGTATTCTAACTAACGAACTAAGTTGGGCCTAAATGCCCATCAACCAACAACTGAATAAAGAAAATGTGGTATATATATACCATGGAATACTACTCAGCCATGAAAAGGAATGAAATAATGGCATCTGCAGCAAGCTGGATGGAGTTGGAGATCATTATTCTAAGTGAATTATCTCAGGAATGAAAGACTAATTATCTTATGTTCTCACTTATAAGTAAGAACTAAGCTATGAAGATGCAAAGGCATAAGAATGATATAAGGAACTTTGGAGACTTGGTGGGAAGGGTGGGAGGGGGTGAGGGATAAAAAACTGCACTTGGGTACAGTGTACACTGCTTGGGTTACAGGTGCACCAAAATCTTAGAAATCACCACTAAAGAACTTATCCACGTAACCAAAAACCACCTGTTCCTCAAACACTATTGGGAAAAAAATTGAAATGTCAATATACTTGGAAAGAGTCCTATTAATAATATAAACATCAAGTTACTTCTGATTTTTGATAAGCAGAGTAAGTAAAATGATGAGCTCATTATTAAAAAAAAAGAAAATATGAAAAAAGCAAACTCATGTTGAGTATGTCATGCTCCAGTAAGGAAACAATGCCACCAGTGTGGGAAAAATTCTTGAGGAAAAATAGGCTTTTATAACTGGATAGCATTTGAGTTAAGATTAGAAACAAAACAAACAAAATGAAATTATTTATTCCTCTAAATGGAACGTTCTTAATCATCTTAATGCTAAAGTTTCCTTTCTTGTAATTGGCCGAGTTGTTTTCACGAGTCAGAAATGAGCAAGTCCATCAATAGAAATCTGTCACAGAGACTGATCTAAGCTAGAAGCATGAGTTAACATAAAACAAAAGGAAGAAAATTTTTTTCCTGAGAATGCCAAGATTTAGTCACTAACAAAAGGAGAAAATGATAGTCTTTACCAAGTATGACTATCACGAAGATACAAGAATAATCATAACAATCAAAAATGCTTTGCTTCAGATGTAGTAAATGTAAATTCCTAAATACTTAAGAAAAAGCAGAAATGTCTACACATTTGGAAAATTAATGTCTTTTTTTTTTTCCTGAGACAGAGTCTCGCTCTGTTGCCCAGGCTGGAGTGCAGTGGCGCAATCTTGGCTCACTGCAATCTCTGCCTCCAGGGCTCGAGAGATTCTCCTGCCTCAGCGTCCCAAATAGCTGGGAATACAGGTGACCACAACCATGCCTGGCTAATTTTTTGTATTTTTAGTAGAGACGGGGTTTCACCATGTTGGCTAGGCTGGTTTCAAACTCCTGACCTCAAGTGATCTGCCCGCTTCAGCCTCCCAAAGTGCTAAGATTACAGGCATGAGGCACTGCGCCCGGCCATATTTTGAATTCTTATCTGAAAAGTCTACTTACCTAAACTAAAAATATTTTTTAAAAACAGAAATAATCTTTAAAATAATTGTGGGTGTGAAAATCTTTGAATTATAAAGTCTTGCAGGACTTTTCTCTTGAAGAAGCCCTGGCTATACTTAGATTCAGTATAGGTATTTCAAGTAGCCTGAACACAATGGCTGTCCCTTGAGCTTCTAAGAATGCAGAAGAGCAAAATCCTCTGCAATCATAAGTGCAAAACCTGTAATTATGGTTATTTAACAAAATGGTTTCTGTTAAGATATTTGATGATGAAATTTCCATTCTCTTAGATGTCAGTGCCCACATTTTATTCAGGCTTTACTCATGAGTAAATGTATTATAACTGTTATTTGATTAAATGTCAGTGGCCACCAGGCCTAGTTCATAAGCAAGAAGCTTAAAGAAGGCAAGCCACAGAGGGTGTGGAATGATTACAAAGAAAGATGATGAAAGGAGAATTGTTTTTGCAACTTGGTGATGTGAGGCAGTGTTTCACCTTAAATAAAGTAACCACAAAAGCTTTAAAGAAGCAAAGGACTATTTTGGCGGCAAGAGGAAGGGAAGATCAGTAAAATGGGTGAAGTCAAGTAAGGAAGAATCACAGCATAGAACAGCAGTATTTTAAAGTTTTATGTATACTGCCTTATTTACATGTTTATCCACTCAACAGCTGTGTCAGGGAGAAAGATAAGCTATTATTACATTTCCATTTATAGAAGAAACTGAAACTTACTGACTCTCTGGATTTTTTAAAAATACTTTTTTAAAAAAATTTTGAACTAATTTTAGATTTGCAGAAAAACTTCAAAAATAGTACAGACAGTTCCTGTATACTCTTCACCCCACCTTGCCACCCTACATGCATCTTATCTGATCTCACAAGCTAAACTGGGTCAGGTTTGTTTAGTACTTGGATGAGAGTTTTGTGGTTTTTCACCAAGGTAAAATATATTGCTAGAAAGAGTTTAAGATTCCTATTCCAAAATCAGTGCTCTTTCTACTATACTACTGACTTCTACACAAAACTCCTTATTCAGATATAAAATTTTCTATCTGATCAAGTAAAATTAGGCAGTTCACTTGACATTACTACTACATGTTACAACTTTAGAGATGTATAAAATTTGCAATAATCTAAAAAATTCTATGTGAAATGCTCTGTAGTGGCCCTGATAAGAAACTGGGTTTGTTTTATAGAATTGAAACCCTCAGATTACGCTACATGCAGTTTTCATAAGATCTAGAAATGTATTCTAAAATGAATACATTGCTTAATGAAATATAAGTGGACGAATGTCATGGAATTATCATAGTGCCTACTGAATATTCAGACTACATTTTCTGAGTCATTTTACTCGGTGGTAGTAGTAAATATTACATATTCCACTAACTTGATGTTATGCATGCTGCAAATCCTTTGATTCTGATTCTAGTCACTATGAAGGGAAGATTATTTCTAAAGTAAATTCCATAGGAATATTGCTATATTATATATTTTCATAAAGAAGATTCTGTCAATGACAGCTACCATTTCTTAAACATCCATGTGCTGAATTGAGCCAGGTATATTACATATGTTATCACAAATCCTTCCCAACACTTCTAAGATGCAGGTCCAGATAAAGGAATCTGAGACTCAGAAACATGTAGTAATTTGTCCAGGTTAGTAACATACCTTGGATAAAGAATGGAACTGTGATTTTAATATGTAGGTCTATATGACCCCAAAGCCCATGCTCTGGTCATAATACCATACAATCTAAAGAGAGTATCAGAAAAAAGACAAGTATACTACAAACAGTTTGGTAAAAGATAAAAACTGTCATTCTATAATAAAGAAAATGATGCAGAGGGAAGAGATAGATTTGCTAAACAATGAGAATATGCATACTGTGTATGTTTCATTAGTTTGTAGGCTTTAAGTGGGAACACAGTGTTGTGACACAGCATGGTCTCATCTGTCTGGGAAGGTCATCCTTCCTTTCTATTCGTTCTAAGTAATAGAATAATAGTTATTCTATTGAGTAAGAAGCAACATGAAGGATCCACATGGGAGGACTAGGGTGAGGGTGAAAGTAGGGAGAGAGTTTGGTCTGTCAGAACAGGCTAAAAACCCTATAATCACTGGGGCAACAGGTTTCATGACCAGATTGCCCAAACGTTGTATGCAGATTAGAAACAAAACAAAACATGGACAACATTGAAATAAGTAACAGAAATCCACACAATGAAAATATGTCCTTGCCAAAATAATAAATTAATATTCTTCAAAGCACAAAAGCAATCCTGTTAATATTCTTTTCTATTGGTGCCTTTTAGGTACATTTACAACATGATAAACTAAATTGGATTTTATACAATTCTTAAGTAATACTCCTATTGTACCACACCAGGTATCCCATATAGTTAAATGAACAGGCCTTGTTACTTTGCATACCCTCCTTTGCATAATGTTCTTTAGAGGTAGAAAAACACACAGCCCAGATGGTACTTATTTTTCTGTAGCACAGTATTTTAATTTCTCAAGTCGCAGAACGAATATTTTGATTAACAAAAAAGCCTAAAATCAAATCCTCCCATTTTCTTTCAGAATTTAAGAGACAAGAAACATACTAATAAATACTGAATGATTTCTTCAACCATTTGATAGGTTGATAGGTTTCAATGAACAAAATTCTTCAAATTAGTATGAGTCTTAGGCTAAAACATGTTAAGATATTAACACTTGGCCTATGGTTATGATTGTTCTTTGAAAATCATAAACCATGACAAAATACTCTTTCAATACAAAAAGTAAACTCAGTTTTTATCAATTATCTGTGAAAGAATGAACAAAGTGCGGGGGGGAAATCAATGTTCTATGTAAAAGGTTAAGTGGAGCTTTGGAATTGACAGTGAAAGTCCACACAAAAGCTAGGATGAGTAATCTCTACAGCCTCCTTGACCCATTAAAAGGTGATGAGTTTGTGTGACAGCCAAGAATTATCTGCTCTCATGACATGGGACAAAAAAAGTTCGTTTTACATCTTATGAACTTACGAGTTCATTTCATTGGCACAAATTAGAAATAAGACTGTATGAGATAACCTGGATTTCTTCAAGCATCAGGTAAAACAGAACGCAATTACTGTCAAACAGATTGGAATTATTAAGTTCTTTCCATTTACCAAACTGTTAACTAAAACAATTTTTATAGTAGACCAGGTCTACCTTAAGACACTAATTATTTTCTTGAAGTACGTTCTTATTAATCCAGGGGGCTCATTCACGTTTTATTAGTTAAGATTATTTCTGGCTACATATATAAGCCAAAATTATAGTTGCTTAGGTAAGATCAAAGTTTATTTTTCCTCACATAAATGAATTCTGGAGATAGGTATTCAGGCTTTACACGAACACTGACTGAAGTCTCCAGGGCCTCAATCTCCTCCAGTATCTGCTCTGACATTTTGTGATTCAGAATGTCTTGGCTTCTAAAGCTCCAGCCTTGAATCTGCATAAAATAGACAAATGCAGAAAGGGTAGGGAGTGTACCCTTTCTCTAAAAAAAAAAAAAAGAAAAAATGACAGTAAGTCCTCACTTCATCTCATTGATAAGTTCTTGGAAACTGAAAATTTATGTGAAACAACATATAACAAAATCATTTTTTTCTTTGTCCCGCATCAATGTTATAACAAAATGACAGTGAAGGAAAGGAAGTCGAGGGCCTGCTGTACAATGATGTTACGTGAGGGCTTATTGTACTAGGGATTCCCATAGAATGCTTACATTTCATTGGCCACAACTCAGTCGTGTGACCAAACGTGGCTGAGGGTAAGAGAAATGCAGATTTTCTTTCTTTCTTCTTGTTTGGTCTGGATGTTAAAATACCCAGCTACAAATCAGTTTTGTTACAAAGGAAGGAGAACATGGATACTGAGTGGCAAGTAGTTGTGTCTACATGGTGGTATATGACTGAGGTTAAAAATTCATTACATCTATGTGACCCATCATAATCATTTCCAGAACTGATTTTTAGCAGTCATAGGAACCTCTAATAAGTTTAAGAATGAGGATTCTCTTCCATCACATCACTTACAAACATTTTTTTAAATGCAATTTATGTAGCTTTAAACTTCACTGGAGTACTTTCAGAGGATAAGGAAAAGGCAAAGTTAAGTCAAATAACCATGTCTAATAACTGTCCTAATTCCAAAAAGATTAAGAAGCGCACGTCTGAAGAAGTAGATTTAGTGGCATTTAATCTATTCATACCTTAGAGTTAGCATAACAACTCCTCAAGGAAGGCAAGTGACAGGAAAAGGGGTTTGACAAATGATTCACTCCAATGCCTACTTAAATGCTTTGCTGTTTT
This sequence comes from Pan troglodytes, assembly GCF_028858775.2. Taxonomy (NCBI): domain Eukaryota; kingdom Metazoa; phylum Chordata; class Mammalia; order Primates; family Hominidae; genus Pan; species Pan troglodytes. The sequence goes on from NC_072403.2 coordinate 50,872,918, forward strand.
GCGTAAATGCCAGCTGGTGGGATGGATCACTGCTACTGACATGTTCTACTCTAACTCTTTACTGGAAGCCCAGCTATAGCTGCTATCCATCTCAAACTTCATCTTAGGGAGAAATACACTACAGGATATGAGGGGTAAAGTGATTCCAAGAACAAGGAACTTGAAAGTAACAGAGAATATTTGCAGAGCTGGGTACAAATAAATGAAGGATGGATTTTAATGAAGAAGTCATATACCTGGAAAATATTGCTTCACTTGTTAACAAAAAGCATGAAATTACATTTTTGTAGTTTTATTTTGATGAGAGAGATATGAAGAAAGCAAATGACATTTAAGATATATTTGAAAAGGAATAGACTGGGTACATCATAGGGTAAATACGATTCCAACCCAATCCCAATACATTCTGTATATCAACAGTGCTTAAGTGTTGTAACTCAGTGGCAAATGAGTTTTAATCATAACCCAAATATTTTGAAATATTCTTCTATAATACTGAGAAACATTCTATACCATTAGAAAAAGATTAGCGTGAGTGGTAATAGGAATGTTTACCTGGGAATCAGAAGATCTGGACTCTAGGTCTCAGTTTTACCTCTAACACAAGATGGGACTCTCTAGGTTAAGTTGCTTCATCTCACTGTGACTGAGTTCTCTCTTCTTTAATATAGCTCTGAGATTCTGTGGTTCTACGTGTATTCTCTTATCTCAGGGAACTCCTGAAAGCCTTAGAAACATTTTGGCTGGGCATGGTAGCTCATGCCTGTAATCTTAGCACTTTGGGAGGTGAAACTCCATCTCTACATAACATGAAAAAAAAAAAAAAAAAAACAGAACTAGCTAGGGACCATGGTGCATGCCTGTAGTCCCAGCTACTGGGGAGGCTAAAGTGGGAGGATCACTTGAGCACAGGAGTTTGACACTGCAGTGAGCAATGATCTCACTATTGTGCTCCAGCCTGGTCAACAGAGTGAGACCCTGTGTCTAAAACAAAGCAAAGCAAAACAAAAGAAAAGAAAAAGAAATTTAAAAAGCAAAGAAATATTTCATAGTTCTAAGATTTAAGAGATAAGACAACCTGGCCAAATCCACACTGAGAAAATTTCAAGCTGTTTGCAATGATTCTTTTTGTTTGTTTGTTTGTTTGTTTGAGACAGTCTCACTCTGTCACCCAGGCTTTTTTTTTTTTGAGATGGAGTCTCGCTTTGTCGCCCAGGCTGGAGTGCTGTGGCACAATATCAGCTCACTGCAAGCTCTGCCTCCTGGGTTCACACCATTTTCCTGCCTCAGCCTCCCGAGTAGCTGGGACTACAAGTGCCCGCCACCATGTCTGGCTAATTTTTTGTATTTTTAGTAGAGACAGTGTTTCACCGTGTTAGCCAGGATGGCCTCCATCTCCTGACCTCAATCTCCTGGCCTCCTGAAGTGCTGGGATTACAGGCGTGAGCCACCATGCCCAGCCCGATTCTTTATATAGAAGAAATGTCACTGGAAGAAGCCATAAGGGTCCTAACTTCTGGTAAACATCCAGATACTTCAAAACTATGAGTGTGTTAGAATCACTTCACTTGTATCAAAGATACAGCTATGTACTCTCCTGTATCAACTTTGTACTAGTCTCCTATCTCTCCTCTATCTTGCACAGAAGAATTTTTTGCTGATTTAGAGAATGAAGAGGCCTTGTGATAGTGATAATGAAAGACAGACTATGGCATTCGTAAGAATCTGTACTTTCATAACAGAGAATGGAAAAATAATTCAGGTACTTCTTAAAGTCAAGAAAATAAAAGGATAGGAAAAACACCACTACTCTGGCTTCAAATAGTTCCTCCTAGAGATGCTCGTATAGTGAATTAGGTCCAACACAAGAAATCTAAGAAGATGTTCTAAAGAACTTTGCAAAAGGTATCAATCACCATGGGATTCACATAGAGGCTAAATATTAAATCTGTCTTTTTAAGATAAAATATATGTTGAAAGCTATTATCAATAGTTGTTTTTTGAGAGAAGTATATCTAAGAGATTATGGTATTCAAATGTATGTCAATGCTCTTTGAAAATAAGTGTAAAAAATTCTAAATGGATGTTTGAGTCACATAAGCATAGATGAGCAGAAGCAAATGGAAACTCCCAAATCAAATAATGTCTGTTATTTGTAGATCACCATAGCCTCATACTTTTTCACTATATTAGTCTATACAGGGTGACTTGTTAGGTAAAAGTGGACATTCTAGGTTACAAGAAAGTCTTTGGTATTCTGATAATGAGGAGATAAAGTGAGCCTTCAAAAATTTACATTAAATTTATTGGACACATTTTAAGAAAGTGAAAGTTCATTTTCTAATAGCTAATGAAGGCAGTGTGTTCCTTCAGTAGGCAAGGAATGTGAACATACCTTTACATATTCTTCGAGAAAAGCATATCCTATCCCATTAACTGAAGAAAGAAAGAAAGAAAGAAAGAAAAAAAATCCCCTACCATGTCCCTATTAAAAAGAAATCAGGCTTGGTATGCTTATGACACTTCAAAGAGCATATTATGTGGGAAAACAAAATAAACATTTAACCTGGCAAATGAAAATGGACTTGGGGTTTTGACATACTTGGCAGACAGGTAGAATTAAATTCAAGTAAAGAATGCAGAGAAACTAATATAGTATTTAAATATTTGCTTAAGTAATATAGTATTTAAAATAACATTCAAAGAACCGTTTTTATTGAAATGTTTTACAGGTTTAGTGAGGATGTTTTTTAACTGAAAGAGCTTGACTGGAAGTACACTTTACTTTCTCTCTGTCATTCTGTGAACTTTAGTGAGGTTTTCTATTTACTTTTTCATTAGGCATTTTCCTGTAAGTCTAAGATAACTGTACAGTATGCTCTGTAGCTTTTTAAAGAAAATTTAGATGACAAAAGTCATTTTTGAAATAAAATACTGACAGTCTCAAGATCAACCTAGCATATATATGGCATATTATGAATATAAATGTTGAGTGGATGAATGAATAGAGGGTCTAATCTAGTAAGGAGCTAAGGCACTGTCTGCCTCCTCTTGCCTCCATCTCCGCAAGGTTGCCTAGAAGCCTCTATGTGAGAGAGGTGTAACAGGATCCTGCCTTCTAGCGATGGTGCCAAGTCCAGGCCTGGACACTAGACACAGCTGAATCAAACAGAGGCCATTTCCTGAGACTTAAGATTGGTAATCCAGTGAGCTGGGCCTGCCTCTCTCAAGGTGATGAAGCTAACTTGGGAACTACTGGTGGCATGTAACCCTCTAAGTATAAAGCATAGCTCAACAAGGAGAGAAAAATTAAGGCTATGTAGAGAGAAGTGGAGATCAGAAATAGTGAATAAAATTTTTATTTTATTGGTGTCTGAGTTGTAGTTCTTGAGGCCCAGTTGTATACCCATCTGTAGGTTGCTTAGAAGATACACATCCTTATAAAATGAGAAATCTGTCTATGTAGTTAACTATTTTTCCAAACAACATGTCAAATAGAGTATAAGTGAATATATATTTAGCATCTTTGCGATCCCCAGTCTCTACATGAATCCATGATCTCTGTATAGTCTGTCACCAATTGCAGGAAGAACAGTAGCAACTCCCAATGAAATAAAACTCCCATCACAACTTTGCTTCAGCATCCTGACAAAACTGAACTCTTTCCTATATGTAACTAACTTTTATTACTAGTAGCACACTTAATTAATATATGTGTTTTAATTACCATAAGGACATTTACCATCAGGGCATTGCCAGAAACATAAACATAAATTACATAAAGGCCAAAAGATCAACACAAAGTCCTTTACATAGTAGGAAATATTATCTTCCTAAATAGCCCATAATAAATCAGGTAGAGGTGCCAAATTTTGCTCAGTATTCATCTGTAATACTAGTTTTCTGTTCCCAGAGAAAACAAGCTTGATGAAAGAGTTTTGGGGGATGACGAACAGTTTTGTGTCATTGAAAATTTGTGATCACAAAAAAGTCACATTCAAAACTAAAATATAGGCTGGGTATGGCAGCTCATGCCTGTAATCCTCGTGTTCTGGGAGGCTGTGGTGGAAAGACTGCTTGAGGCCAGGAGTTCAGAACCAGCCTGGTTAACAAAGCAAGACCTCATCTCTACCAAATAAATAAATAACTAAATAACTAAATAAAATAAAATAAAATAAAATAAAATAAATAAAATAGCCAGGCATGGTGGCACGCATCTGTAGTCCCAGCTACTTAGGAGTCTGAGGTGAGAGGATCGCTTGAGCTCAGTTCAAGGATGCAGTGTGCTACGATGGCACCACTGCACTCCAGCTTGGGTGACACAGTGAGACCCTTTATCCAAAAAGTTAAAAAGAAAAGAAGATATAGAATCTCCCAATTCATAAATACGTTGTATCCTAAGTCTGTTTAGGGTACAACATCCTAAACAAATCCATCTTCCCATAGAAACACTGTCCTAAATGGTGGTTAGGTTCCCAAGTAATCTACAAAAACCTCTTTAACCCGTATGCACCTGGACATACTCAAGTTTATGCAGGAATCAGAAGGGACATATTTAAGAAAATTTTGTCCTCTTTCTACAAGTACCAGTATTAGGCAAAATTCTGAAAGCATAAAGTTGGTCTTTGACATATTTTCACTTTATTTCTGAAATCTTCTCAACTTCTTAGCATCTCTCTCTAGAATTTTCTCCTTCCAACAAGTACAGCACCTCACTTAATATTCCCTACTCTTTAAGGTTCAAAACTACTTTACCTCTACTCTTTGCCAACCAAAATTCTTTGAAGTCCCTCTTAGCTAATAATGATCAAGAGGTAAGCAATCTGATTCACACTAATATGTAAATAACTGAGTGTCCTTGGCCCTTCATGTGTTTTTAAAATTTTTGAAAGAAGATAAAGTAATCTTTTATCAACTATGGTTTTATAAATTGTGGACTTAAGATAATGAGGGTTCACGTTTGTAAACCAAGTATGATAAGTCCATTATCTTTTAATATGTGATTCTGTTCAGAAACTGACATGGCCAAGCAAAAGTAAAATATCTTTATCAGCCTTAAAATTAGGGAGCCTAGCAACTATACATAACAAAACTCGAGAAGTTTCTTCCAGATAAAGGCCAGAATGGAAGAAATATAAAACTTTCCCAATACTTTCCTTTTCCAGATAGTGCATGCACAGAGGAGATTGCTTTCCTGGTACTTTTCACTTTGTAACTGTGACCCTAGACAAGTTACCTAATCTCTGTGCTTCAGTGTCCCCAACTATAAAGTGAACAGGGTAACAGAAACTATCCCA